>NC_072388.2:26042027-27458277 GCF_028885625.2 Pongo pygmaeus | reverse complement strand
GTTCTCGCTCTGTCTCTCTTTCCTTTCTTCTTTCTTTTTCCTCCTTCCTTTCTTTGTATTTCTGGGCATTCATTTAACTCTCAAACTAACTTCCTTTCACTCTTGTATTTACACAATCAAGTGTTTGAAGTTTGTTGGTTTATTTGGTCTGTGTTTTCACTTAACCAGATCAGCATCTTCACTTCCTTATCTTAATCCAGTCACTCTTGTCCCTTAATACTTGGTGCAATGATGTTAATTCTCTCTTCATATTTCTTTTGTCTTCTAATTAATTTCTTGTTTTGAGAACTTAACCGTCCACAAATAAGAAAAATATTTGTATTAAAATATTCCCAATTCCCAGCCCTCTTGTTGGAAACACAACTTCTTCTCAGTTCTACATCAGCGTGCCTCTCTGTATGCAGTTCAAAATAGCTTTGACCTTTATGGCTGTGCTATCACACTGTAAACTCATGTAATAATACTGAACTTGTATGTAGTCCTCCATGTTTTCAAAGCATTTTACGATTATTGATTGGTTATTTCACACAATCTCCAAGCAAAGCAGTCTGGATAGGTCTGGAAAATACTAATTTTATCGGTGAGGAAACTGACAGAGGCACTACCACTTAGTCTAGCCATCAGCAACTTAGTAGCAGACAGTACGGTGAGAGGCAAGTGGTGCTGCATTTCACTGACTGAGTTGTTTACGAGGAAACTGTCAATGACCATGCAGACCTTCTGCATTTGAGAAAGGCAGATCCGATAAAGAGCCTATCATGGAGCCAGATAACCTAAATTCAAACCCTGGCTTCACTACTTCCTAACTGAGTCATCTTGAACAGTTTCCTAAGTGTGTGTCACTTTGCCAATCAGTAAGTAATACGAAGGTAGCCTCCTCATACGTGGTTGTGAGAACTGAAAGTGTGGTGATGCCCTCAAGTTAACACCTGGCAAAGAAGAACATGAAAAGTGTTGGTTGTTTTTCTATGTTGTCTTTATGTAAGTTACTTTTTTCCTTATAGTTTCCTCTATGGGCTGATAATAATGTTTGATGTCTTTTTGGAGCTATGTGCATTTTCTAAAACTAAAACTCAATACTGTTTTTTCCTAACTGCTCCCCACCCTTTTAAAAGAATTTAGCCAATACATCTCTGGTTTTGCCGGCACTTGCAGCCAGCTTCTGCAGTCTTGCGATTGTGTGTGTATAGCTTGGGGTTCTGCCCTCATACTGCCCACTTCTCAACAGCCGCTCCCTCTTCACAGGCTGCAGTGAGGGTACAGACTCATTCATCCGTTAAAAACTTATTTAATGAGACCCTCATATGTGCTAGGAATTGTTCGAAGTACAAGGGATAGTGTATTGTACCGGACAGACAAAAATGCCTATTTCCTGGAGGTCATTATCCACCAGGATTATGTCGTTTGTTTATAATGCCAAAGAGCACGTGATGGAACTGTAGCTACCTCCAAAATTTCTTCTTTTGGGTACTTTATACACCTGGATGAAAATAAATGCTTTGTGTTCAAGTTCTGCCTGGAAATGCTAGGGAGTGTTTTAGCCCTAGGACATGATAGATCTAGGTAGCAGAAAAAAAAATACATTTTTTTCAGAGTCATATTTTACAGATTGGTTAAGACTAATCAATAAGAGTTTTTGTCGTATAAGAAAAGTGATATGGGTATCACAAAAAGAATTAGATAACAGATACAGATCTGATTATAGATAATTCCTAAGATTTTTAAAGACTATTACCAATACTGATCTCTCATAAACACAACTGTACATTTTTCCTCAACATATATCTCTTGAAATATTTTGGCGTAAATTCTACCTTGACATAAGTTCTCTCTCTGTCTCACATATATACCATTTTTTCAGCAGTTTCTACAAAATATGCTAATTTTTCTAGTACTCCTCAATCCTTACCATTAAAAAAATATGCATTTCGGCCGGGAGCGGTGGCTCACGCCTGTAATCCCAGCACTTTGGGAGGCTGAGGCGGGCGGATCACGAGGTCAGGAGATCAAGACCATCCTGGCTAACATGCTGAAACCCCGTCTCTACTAAAACTACAAAAAATTAGCCAGGCATGGTGGCGGGCACCTGTAGTCCCAGCTACTCAGGAGGCTGAGGCAGGAGAATGGGTGAACCCGGGAGGCGGAGCTTGCAGTGAGCCGAGATCACGCCACTGCACTCCAGCCTGGGTGACAGAGCGAGACTCCGTCTCAAAAGAAAAACACATTTCTTTAGTTCAAAATCAAAAGATTTTTTATAAAGTTCATCTTAAATTCTTAGAAATTCTTCATTCTCTTTTTGGTTTGAAAATCAGTGACTAAAAGTATGAACAATAAGCCATATATTTTCATTGAGACAGTATTTTAGATGATTCATTCTATGCTAGAATGTCTATAGTACTTTATTATTGTAATTAGTAAATTATACTATTATTTATTTGAATTCCTCTTATGTGTCAGCTATTATCAACATTTTAAATGAATGATCTCCTTTTCTTTTCACAGTAACACTGAGGTAAGCATTCTTTTCAACCCTGTTTTATGAAGGAGGAAGCTGAAGCCATGCACTTGGAAGCGGTGGGATGATTACTTGAGTCTGGATCTGTTTGACATTACAGTCTCTACTTTTAACTACAATACCAGATGGCCTCTCAATTGATACCTATTTTTTTAAAATCTGAGTTATTGCCTGTAGCAATACATAACAACAATAGCTGCAAGATTTCTGAGTCATTCAGAAAGATTTTTCATTTTGTTTATATCAGAGATGAGATTAGAGTTTATCATTTTTGGTTTTCTAATTTGTGAACAGCTCTACAGGTATTAGGTGGACAATACCTAAATAAATTGAGTTGCAACTCATAACTGACATACTCTAACTGAAATATATAGTTCAGTAAAAATGAACATGATTAAAACTTACATGAAAATATTACTCTTGTGGCTACTTCCTTTAGTTGTTTGATTTGAATAATGGTTAAAATAAAAATAAACTTATTTATTGAATTGTATGGCTTTTTGCTAATCTTTAGTTAAATGGAGACACAATAAAAGATATCACTTCTACCAGTTGGTTACTAATTTAAAGATCTTGCAATAAGTTATCTTCACCATCACCAGGTTAGAACTTAACGGTGGATATAATTAATACTGGCAGTGCTCTGCAGAAGTGGCAGAAAAGACCTGATACATAATATTCTATACTTGCTCTAGTCTAACATATTAAATAAAGGCAAAAGCTGAATATTTTAGCTTTCATAAACTTAAAAACAATTATGTGTATTTATAATCTAAGAGTTACTATTCATAGGTACCTTAGGGAACAGTGGCATACCCAAGGCTGTTGCTTAGTTTTGACCCCCTATCCTACCTCTTGTGGGACAAGGTCTATGCCATCAGTGGTAAAATCTTTCATTTCTCACCCTAAAACTATGTTGTACTCATCCTTACTTACTTCCCTCCAGTCTCCATGGATAAAACATCCTTTGCTCTGCACAAGGAGATTTTTCTGTCTGCACATTTGATCCTATCCCTCCTATCCCCTCTGAAACTCCCCTCAATGACTCTTCTGTATCATAAATTTCTCCTCACCACTGCCTTCTATCTTGTAACACACAAACAAGGGTAAACATCTTGTTCTCTCCTTTCCTTTACTATCTAGGTGTTCAAACCATTTACCCTTTCTTTCTTTAACGTCTAAATTAGATTTGCTCCACAACTCTTTCAACTGATTTTCTTTCTTCACTACCCAACAGTTTGTAATCTTTGTAAGCAGATTCATCAGATTAAGATTGCTAAATTCAATGGATAATTTTTAATCCTCATCTGTCTTACTCCTCTAAGGCTTTCAGCACTGGTGATCACTGTCCTCTTATTCTCTCTCCCTTCAGCATGTAATGATCTAGGTTTTCCCGGTTCTTATTATCTGTCACTTAAGAAATATATATATATTTTTTTCTGCAGCTACCTCCTACAGGCCAGCTGTCTTTAGTGTTTCATCTTTTCCTTTCTTATTTGAAATGCTTTTTCTGGATAATCTCATTGGATGACATGGCTTTATTGACCACTTAAATCCTAAAGTCTCCCAGATTTCTTTTTTTGGCCTGCACAACTTCAATATTTCAAACCCACTTCTATCTAAACCAGTACCAGATAACAGCCATTATGTCTCCATCTCTACCCTCTTATCTCTTCCACACGAGTCAGTAATTAAGGAGTCATTTTAATATTCCCCTTTCTTCATTCCACATCCCAGTGAATGGCCACATCCTACATTACTTTATCTTATAAATATCTTCAAATGATGCCATTTTATAGCTATTCTGATTACTAGTGAGTAGTGGTATTTTTTTGGATATGGAGTCTCGCTCTGTCACCCAGGCTGGAGTGCAGTGGCACAATCTGAGCTCACTGCAACCTCCGCCTCCTGGGTTCAAGCAATTCTACTGTCTCAGCTTCCCAAATAGCTGGGAGTACATGTGCGCACCACCATGCCTGGCTAAATTGGTATTTTTAGTAGAGATGGAGTTTCGCCATGTTGGCCAGGCTAGCCTCAAACTCCTGACCTCAGGTGATCTGCCTGCCTTGGCTTCCCAAAGTGCTGCGATTACAGGTGTGAGCCACCGCAGTTGGCCACTATTGAGAAGTTTTTGACTCTCACTAGAAACTTTGCTTTGTAATTGTTCTACTCACCATCATCATCATCATCATCCCTTCAAAGCCATTATTTATGTTGCTGCCATCATAATCTGTCGTCAACTATGTCACTTTTCTGCTAAAATTCTTTCAATAATCTCCTACTATCAAGAAAATAAAAATAAAATTCTTCTGTGATTGCTTGAGGAAACAGCTGGAAAATGCAGAACTCTGGAGTCTATTTTGTAAGAAAAAAATATGGCTAGCCCTTAAACATAGTGGTGATCTAGACTGCTTGAGAGATGAGAGGAATGCAATAGTGGGACCACAGAATGCATTTGCCAAGGGAAAAAGCACAGAAACCTGAAGATTAGCCCCAACAATGACCAAAAAGAAGGGGTAGTGACTAGCGTCCCCACAAACACCCAAACTGAATGGGGAGAGAAAGCCTTGTTCCCTGGAATGTCATAGTCACATACAAAGTAAGTGATTTTTTAAAATTTCAGCTGCCTTCATTAAAGTGCATCTTTGGATTATTTTCTTATAAGTTCCATAAAAAGAATAACCAAAACTTCACTGTGACCTTTTAGAACTGCGATCCCAGAAATTGAGGGTGAAATTGACACTTAACAATGTGGACTAGTGCAGCATGTGGTCCAGGAAAAAGATGCATGACTGTTAAAAATTGCACATGGATGAAGCTGGAAACCATCATTCTCAGCAAACTGTCACAGGAACAGAAAACCAAACACCGCATGTTCTCACTCATAAGTGGGAGTTGAACAATGAGAACACATGGACATAGGGAGGGGAACATCACACACTGGGGCCTGTCGGGGGGTGGGGGGGCTAGGGGAGAGATAACATTAGGAGAAATACCCAGTGTAGATGATGACGGGTTGATGGGTGCAGCAAACCATCATGGCATGTGTATACCTATATAACAAAACTGCATGTTCTGCAAGGTACCCCAGAACTTAAAGTATAATAATAAAACAACAACAACAACAACAACAACAAAATTGCACTAGCCATCAGAAATCATTTATTCGACAACCTATTCAGTTTATAAGAAGAATACAAAGAAACAATGAGATAATAAGTAAAAGGCCATGAATAGTCATGATATATGTTTCAAGACAATGCAGTAAGTTCACGGCATACAACTAATCAGAGTCTCTCAAAGACTATTTTAACTTATTGTATTCATAATAATTCTACATCTATTTTCACAGCTCATAGCATAGTAACAGTAGATCACTAGAGGGAAAAAACTCTGAGGCAGGTTGCAGCAAGAAGTGACATTAGAGAACAAAGGCTAGGATAGAAAACTAATTAGACATAGGAACTCAAGCATTAAAAACTGAGGATGTTAGTGTAGAGGCAAATAGCATCAGTAATAGCCCTGAGGGTCTTGTATTTGCAAGTGGAGTTTCCAAAATGTGTAACAGAAAAAGCAATGGATTAGAGTTAGAAAGGTCTCTGTTGTAGGCCTGACTCCATCACTTACTGGTGGTGAGGTCTGGACACAATCTCTCAGTCCTCAATTTTTCCATCTATGCAGTGGTAAAAATGACTTGTCTGAATGCTTAATACATTTAATTTGGGGTATTATGGATGTGACATAATACCAAAAACCTTTGTAAATAAGTGTAAAAATGTGGCATTGTATTTCATTACCAAAATTACTCTTAATCATCTAGTGAATTTTAAATTAACTACATTGTTTAATGAAGTCTGTAGTCCTTTTCTTTTTCCTATCAATATTTTCTCCATCAGTCATCTCATTCAGTTCCATGGATTTAAATATTAACTATTTGTAATTGACTCAAAAATTGGTCTTTATTATCCTGTCTTTCTAAACATCATGGCCAACTACCTACTTAACATCTTCACTTGGAGATACTCTAAAATTTAATTAGCCTAAAACAAAACTCTTAATTGCACCTTTAACCTAGTTCTTCCTCTTGGCTTTCCCATTGACATAATAGCAATGCCACACTTTGTTGTTCAAACTAATAATCCAGGAGTCATCTTTGATTTCTCTCTTAAGCACATACCCTGTATACAATCTGCCAGCAACACTTGTTAGCTCCATGTGCAAAAGTTATTTTGAGTCCATCAGCTTCTGTCCATTTCCATTGTTACTACCCTAGCCCAAGTCAGCATCATTTTTCACAAACACTATTGTCATAGCCTCCAAAATACTTTCTCAGTCCCTCAATCCTTTCCGATTTAGCAGCTTGAGTAATCTTTTATAAACATAAATTAGATCATGTCACACTTCTGCCTAACCCCAAGTTTTCTAACACACTTAGATGAATTCCATTTTTTTGACTCTGGCTCAGAAGGCCTTATGCACCCTGGCTTTTACCTACTTCCCCAGCTTCATTTCCTGTCACCTCACTCCAATTAGGTGTCATTCACACTAGCTTTCCTTCTCTTTTTCAAACACAATGTGACTTGGTATTATTCTGATTGGCCAGCCTGAGTGACATATCCACCTGTGTGGAGGGAAAATGAAGCCAAACAATTAACAGAGCCACCCAAATCAAATGGAATGGGAGAAACAAGAAAAAATTATTAAAGAAGAGATATAAGCCCCATACTTAAAAAACCAGATGTCTATTGCAGTGCTAATCTGCTGGATTTTTCATCATTAATATAACGTGTACCAACAAATACCGCTTAGATATTCCAGTAAAATTGATCCAATAAAAACCTACCTGGTTAAAATTACGTTTTGATTCAAAATCAATAAACACAGACACAGACAACATAAGCTTCTAATTAGGTATGTAAGTGGGCTAATACAGTCCTGTGGAGTTAGAGTACTTAGTTGTGTCAAAGGACCATCTAATTATTGTTGACCAGTAAAACATGTCTGTTTCCTTTAGGATTAATCTTTGTGAAAAGTTGCCAGGATCACAGTCCTGTAGTTCTGAAACACGAAAAGAAGTGTCAGAGTTGTTTATAGCACTTGAGCTTTCAAATCCTTTTAATGGCTATTTCAAGGGATTTAGCTACTTGTTCCTTGACTTTTACTATTTGATTATTAATCTTTTTATGATTCATATGGGCTGCCCTAAGGATTAGATATCCCTAAATTTCACCAACAAGATTATTTTCTTTAAATGAAAATTGCCACGAATCTTTCTTTTCATAGAAAGCTACATTGATGTCTTGAATTTCAAACATTTGAAATCCAAGTAAGTAATAAATAGGAAAAGCTACTAATGAAAAGTGTTATTTTTTAAATGATAAATTCAAAGATCAAAATAAAATGATTATTCATTGTACTTTACAAATAGCCCATCTTTGTACCAAAAAAAAAATTCCTTTCATCTTCACAACTAAATTGACTAAAAGGCATGGTTTCCTAGCAACATTCATTGTGTTTATGACCTTTCCTCCAATCTGAGCACACAGATGTGATTCTGAAGCTAATAAATATACATCATCCAACCTAGACTATTCCACTTTCCCTAGAGCAGGTTGAGAGAAATAGCCAACTACAGATGAGAGCTAAGAAAATAAACATATATTCAAAACAGTTCTGAACATTTTCATATGAATGAGTTTATTTAACTGAGGTTAATATATCAAAGTATAATCGAGTACTATTTTATTGTGGCACTCGGACATAGAGTTAGAAGGCAACATTTTTAGAACAATTTATGATATAATGGAGAGGTTTTCCTGATATTAGAAACAATTATATCTATACTCCATTCACAAATATATGCAACTATAATTTAGAATTATAAGTGATTTGTAGTCTTTTGAGAATGTATATGTTTGTGCATCATTAGATGTTGGAAAATTTTTGATAAAACAACACATTAAATATGTTTTAAGCATTCTTCCAAGAAAATTGTACCAAAATAAGACCCATAGCTTCAAAGAAGCAAAAATTCTAGGTAATGCCTCTTATTCATTTTATATTTGATATCTGTATTATCTTATTACCAATAGCTTCTATAGAAAACCAGGGATAGCAAAGACATATAGAAAAAGTACTGACATCTTTGTAACTTTGGTATATGTCAATTTCTATGAAATAAACACTCTACAGCAGAAACAAGTCAAGAAGCGCTGTGTAGTCTTTTGAAGAGAAAACGGCCTTCACTGCTGGCTAATTCACCATGAGAGCAGGAGTTAAATGACATTGAGCCATTGGTGCATTTTCTTTGGCATTATCTAATGAATCCCTCCAAATTTATATGTTTTGTATATCACCACCACAGATGCAGGGTCTAGTGAGTTTTGCTTATGCAAAATGAAAATAATTACAGGGAAGCTTTTAAGCCAGATGTTGAAAATTGCTAGAGACGTGTTTGGGTCAGCATGTTTGACAGAGTTTACACAAGTGGCTACTCTAACTGGCAATTGACTGCCTAGTGGACAATTAGTAATATATCTTCCTTGTTTTCTAAGTATATATTTATTTCATTTTAAATAATTGTGTCTGAGGTTAAGATGGCAGTAAGAGTGATAAATACTGTACCTTAAATCTCTTAATAGGTATGATAAGTACAGTTTTGCCAAAACAGTAACTGTTTAAAAAAGAAACACTTTATTTATTCTGACATCCATATAAGATTTGTTTTGTTTACAAGTCAAAAGGATGATTTTTCTAACTGCCAAATCTTTGATCTCAATGTAAGAGTTAAGATTCCAGCTGTGTTCTTTGCGATTCTCATTTTCATTGTCAACAGCCATGAAAAGTCTATGCGTAGGACACAGCTGAGGGCTGTTTTCTTTCTTTCTTCTTTTAAAAAAAATTTGTTATGATCAACTTAGAGTCAGCTCAATTTTTCTTTGATGATAAAGTCCTTAGTTAATAGGTGAATAAATTATTCTTAGACTTATTAGTAGTTATGGTTAGCAAAGTCATCCTAGAATTAAAGGTTATAATTTTAGAAACATAATTAGGTAATGAACTTTTCTGGGTTATTTTACTGGTCACTTACAAATTAATTTCATAATGAAGTTTGTCATCATTAATGATCTGAATAATCTCTTTCATTCTTTTCAGGCCCCAAACATCCTGTGGGATTTCAGCCATCCAAATTGGAAAGGTTAGTTAATTGACTTTTATTCAGAAAACCAAAGAGGAAAGAGTACTTGGCTGCCTGATTTGTCAGTGCTGTTTTCGTATTCAGATGCCTTACACAGTGTTTTTCCTCTCCCTCATCTTACTGAGCTCACTTCTCCACTCCAACCATGACCATCCATCACGTATTCTAAAAGGAGAAAGTTGAAGCTCAGTAGGGCTGGAAGTTCAAGCTCAGTAGGGCTCCCATGTGGAACTAAAGAAGCCTCAATTTTGGGCTAATTTATGCTCTTGACCTGGATCTCAGTCTTTTTACTTGTAAAGCTGAAGAGTTGAACAACATAGTTTCCCAAATTCCATCTAGTTCAAAACTATTATAACCCTTAGAGTAAAATAAAATTTCATTATCTTAATGATGGACAGTTTACCATCTCAATAAACTTTAAGAGATTTCTTTTTAAGCTTAATTCCTTTTCTCCTCTTACCTATTCATGCAAAGGCCTTCACGCTCTAGCTCTGGCCTCTCCAGTTTAACCAATTCTCATGAAAATATCACCCATGAAGTCTATGCTTCTGACCTACATCACTTCTCACTCCTCCTAGAACACGTCAGAGAAGCTATTATATATGGAAACAGCAGGTGTCTTTGAAGAAAAATAAAACAAAAATAAACAGTAAAAAATTTAGCTCTTGGCCAGGCACGGTGGCTCACGACTGTAATCCCAGCACTTTGGGAGGCCGAGGTAGATGGATCACCTGAGGTCAGGAGTTTGAGACCAGCCTGGCCAATGTGGTGAAACCCCGTCTCTACTAAAAATGCAAAAATTAGCCAGGCCTACTGGCATGTGCCAGTAACCCCAGCTACTTGGGAGGCTGAGGCAGGAGAACTGCTTGAACCTGGGAGGTGGAGGTTGCAGTGAGCCGAGATTGTGCCATTGCACTCCAGCCTGGGAGACAAGAGCAAAATTCCATTAAAAAAAAAAATCTAACTCTTTTACTTACAACTTTGGGAATTTGAATAAACGTCTTAACCTCTCTGAGCCTCCAATTCTGCATCTTTTACTTATAACTCTGGGAACTTGAGTGAATGACTTAACCTCTCTGAGCCTCCAATTCTGCACCTATAAAATACAAATATTGGCAGTTGTGCAGATTTAATAAATCAGAGGACGTTTATAACACACATATGACATATATAACACTAAATAATAGCTATTATTGTTATTTGACATGTGGTAGCTATTATTATTATTAACTATTCTATATTTTTTTACTTCTCCTTTTCTCCCAAAATCTTCAGCTAGAAAAAAATAAATTTATTGTTTAAGATTTATTTCAAATGTCATCTGTTCAGGGACATTTCTTGACTTCTCCCAGCTTAGTTTGTGGAATCTCTACATTTCCATATTTTAAAAAATTACCTGGGGTAGTATTTTTTAGAGTTTCAATTTTATCTGTTTATCTTTCTCACAACTAGACCTTAGAGTTTCTGATGTTTTATTGGTACCTTAACATTTTTGTGCCCTGCTTAGTTCAGTGCCTTGTGTATAGGAGGGCCTCACTAAGTGTAAATGTTTGACTGAAAAAATTCTTAATGAATAAAGTAAGAAATGTGTTCTTTATACCGTACTCCTAACATTCCTCCATCTGGAGCAAATTACCTTCTACAGGGAGCCCCAAATCTACCCTAAAATATGGAATTCTTCCTTTCCTATGTTGGTGGAAAGTAAAGGAATTCTAGTTCAGCAAATTTGTCTCAAGTAGTCCAGCTTCCTGTTGATTCCCTGTAGTAATGTTAATCAGTTCCAGTTTCCTTTATTCCTGTGACCTAGTCCTCATCTTAAACTTCAAGTCCAATGGTAAAGTGCCTGCACTATTTTAGCTAAGATGTAGCCTAAGATCTCGTATTGATAACCTGCATTATACTGCAATGCTTCTATTTCTAGAGTTCTGTTTAATTGTCTTTATTCTAACTTGGAATGGAATCCCAGCAACTCTAGAATTTCAGCCCAGTGTCTAGGTCCTATCTGCCTAAATACATTTCTGTACATTACTTATGCCTGAATTTCTGCCCTGTACTCTTTTTGTCTGGCAGAACCTTAATGTAAATGTGGCTGTTCAACTGTACTGCCACATGTATCTCCAGACGTCTGACCAGCTCCTAGAATTCAGTTTGTTTCCAATCACCTGTTTTATCTCAATAAATATGTTTGGTTTCCAGTCAAGAGTTCCTGGACTAATTGTTTCCCTAGTTCTTCTATTACCTCTCCTAGTTCAGTCAATTCTGCTTTTTGAAATGTCTTTCTTGGGCATGTTCACACATCCTATCTTTCTTCATTCCCTTTTTTCTTCCAATCTAAGGCCACTTAGGTCAGCAAAACTTCTTTTTCTTTTTTCTCCCCTTTCATACCCAAGTCAAAAGAGATGGTAATAATGCCTGCTAAATACCTGCTAAACATCGAAAGTGAAATTAAACATACAGATTAATCCTTTCACTTGCTATCTATTTAAATGCTTGTGGATGTGCCAAGAAGTCCCTTCTCGAATCTCCAGAGGTAGTTTATCTTTATAGTTAAAGTTTTCAATTAAACCCACTTTTTATTAAATATTAGAAGAAGACTTTTTACTAAAGATTAGAAGACTTTATCTAAATTCCAAGTGCATTCTTATTTATCTCAGACTCCTCAAGATGAATCTAAAAATGAATAGTTGTATCATTTTATCAGAGATATGTCTGCCTTCTAATCTCTAGATGCCAGACTGAGTTCTCCTCATTAGTAACTCTTGGAAAGGTTATGCAAAGAGCTTTTGACTTCTTCTACTAGGAAAGGAGAAACCATTGACAATTATTTTTTCCTTGGTAATCTTTCATTCACTCCTGGATGAAGATCAACTGCAATAGGTATGGCCAGAAAGTTATTAAGTAAATGAAGATACACATGGTTAAAAAGAAGATGCAGAAATGAAGAGTACAGTATAAGTGATGAGGTCAAATTGCTGGAGTAGGGAGAATAAAGACATTCTGTGTAGGAAAACCTAGCAAAATAAATGAGAGAGGAGATACTGCTTTGGATTGTGAAGACAATAGTTACCATTCACATCACCTATTTGAAGGGGGCAAAAGCAGCAACAATGAACTATCTTGGTTTGGAGTATTTAGCCATCTTATCAGGAACTCCTGCTCAATAAACATTCTAACACTTGGGAAGTTGATTTAAATTCATCATGTACTTGGACCATAGGTATTTTACTTATTATTGCATATTTAGCTCGGCACCATATAGAGACAGTTTTTGAGGCTCTTCAAATGATAATGTGAATTATTTAAAGTTGCTAGGGAATATTATTTGGTTTCTGCAAAATCAGACCATAAATTACTTTTGCAAAAATATTTAATGAAAAAGATTTCACCTAATATTGAAGAATTAAAGAGTTTAATTAGGTGTAAGACAAACTCAAAATAGATATATTGATCTTAGCTTCCAAAAAACAGTTTTGTGTTTGTTATTTAATTAAGTCATGTTATGGGCCCATAGAGAGTAGGAGTGAGGTATTCCACCATTGTACTTGTACATACATGGGCATGTGTCTTTATGGCAGAATGATTTCTATTCCTTTGGGTATATTCCTAATAATGTGATTGCTATGTTGAATGGTAATTCTGTTTTAATTTTTTTGAGAAATTTTGATTTCTCAAAAATTTAAACAGGCTTCCACAATGGCTGAACTAATTTACATTCCCACCAGCAGTGCATAAGTGTTCCCTTTACTCTGCAACTTCCCCAGCATTTATTATTTTTTTACTTTTGAATAATCGCCATTCTGACTGCTGTGAGAGGCATTTCATTGTAGTTTTGATTTGCATTTCTCTAATGATTAGTGATAATTGAGCATTTTTCCATACGCTTATTGGCTGTGCATATGTCTTCTTTTGAAATGTGTCTGTTTGTGCCTTTTGCCCCAAGTTTTAATGGGGTTGTTTGACTTTTGCTTGTAAATTTAAGTTCCTTATAGATTCTGGATATCAGACCTTTGTCATTTCACAGTTTGCAAATGTTTTCTCCTATTCTGTAGGTGGTCTGTTTACTTTGTTGATAGTTTTTTCTTTCTTTTTTTTTTTTTTTTTTTTTTTTTACTGTGCAGAACTTCTTTAGTTAAATTAGGTCTCATTTGTCCATTTTTGTTTATGTGATCATTTTTATGGGGCAAAACTGTAGATATACTTGTTCTGGTAAGTTCCAGATGTTCATTTCCAAGTGTCTGTGGAACATCTCCATTTGGATACCCCCAACACCTCTAATTATATATGGCCAGGATTCAATTTATTATTTTCCATCCCACACATTTTCCCTACTCTTTTGTCCCCCACTTACCTTAATGGAATCACCTTACTCAAGATATTAAAGCTCAGAATATAGTATGATCCATCAGTGATGAAATAGCTTCAATGGCTATTTTTACCTGTTCTTAGACAATGAGAACATTGTCTATTATATTAAGCTCTTGCTTCCTCATGTTAACACAATTGCATTTTCCTATCAGCATGTCCCTGGCTCAACTCATCTTCCACCTTGCTGTGATATTACACTCCCTGAAGTACAGCTCTGATCAATTCACTGTGCTGTTCAAAGACCTTCAACGTCTCTCCAGAGTAGGTAACTTTTGAGATTGTGCTTGGAAGATGATGTTCTCTTAGAGAATGTGAAGGCATACTAGTATAAATATGAGTAGAACTTTAAAAGAACTAGTATATAGTCTGATGTCCCTAGAGACTAGACGAGAGAGAGAGAGAGAGAGAGAGAAAGAGAGATGTTTTTATACTTCATATCCGTGTGTCCAATCTAGCTCAAATGCCACTGTCTCCAAAACATTTTCTCTGGTGCTACAAGTGGAAATTGTTCCTTCCTCCAAATACAACCTGTATCCCTGCACAACCTGCATTGTATTAAAGGTATTTGTGTACATGTTTTACGTTCATTATGGTGCAATAATATATCTGTATGGAGAGCGTGTGTCAGGTTCATGTTATTCATCCCCCAAAGCACCTTTTTAAATAAAAAACTAAAAGATGCAGTTATTATGAATAATGGAGTGAATGACAGCTATTCTTGTAGGAAAGAAAACAATAAATATGAGTCTGTCCTAAGATAGAACTGATACTTTCAAAAATTCCAAAATATTTTAAGCAAAATTACAAAAAAATTATGTAAAAATTACACAGAAGAAAACTTCACAGAAATCATAAATTTCAGTAATAAAACCATTAGAAGCTTTTTAGGTTTCCACTGGTCATCAACTATTACATGATTGTTGAATGAACCTTAAAGGAATTAAATTCAAATTAGAAAAATGAAACAGTTCTGAATACTGAATTCAATCTAATGTAATAATGATTATCATTATGTACAAATTATGAAATTTTATCCTTTTGCATTCTTGTCATTCCATTTTTGCATTTGGGTTTGCCCAATGTAATAAGTTGGTTTCAATTTTTGAATTGCTTTATAATAGAATGTTCTTGCTGTGTTAAAATAGTCCTCTCATTATGCTATGGAGTAATTCAGTGTCAGGGATCTTGACTGGGAATATGAAAGTACAACTTATCTCGCATATAGGATCAACTTTTGGTTAGCTCAGACTGGACTATCCATACTGTAGGAAATTGTGCTTTAACATTTATCAACAACACTGCAGTATATATTCTGCAGAAAGCACATGTTCTCCTTTATTGTTTTTTTGGTTGATTCAATCTCTCTGTCTAATTTTACTTTACATTCAGGCTGCATCACATTAGGAATATAATATAATGACTTAACCACATGTTCTTTCTTGAGAGAAAGTAGCTCTGATTTTGAGTGCTACTCGGCTTTATATAGTCAGTTTAACAAAGTGAAGGCTGCCAAGAACAGCTAAAGAAATCGAGATGGGAAACCTAGATAGCATACATATCCTGCTGCCCTCTCAAGTGACCCAACATGTATGAAAATGCTGTACAAATTTTAAATAGCCATCCCAATGTATTCCACAAAATAAGCATAAACTTTCTCCTGAATCAAGTGAAACAATGGTGTAGTGGAACAAGCACTTGACTAACAATTGTCAGATCTAGGTCTGTAGGCATCTCCTGTAACAAGTTACGTACCCTGGGAAATGTACTCATCATCTAAAATGCATTATTATACTCAACATCTCTTTTTAGCTTTTGGTTAGCTTCCTTTTCTCCTTCTTTTGGTACAACATTCTGACTTTCCTTGAGGAATTCCTCCTCCCCTGAGTCCATGGGTTTAGGTGGAGTTGACTACACTTCCTTTGCACAGTTGATGGGCTTGGGACCCAGGCTGGTCATCCAATCTCAATGACTTTTTAGCCCAGAATTACGCTGACATTATTGGAAAAACGATATTATATGTTTGGAGTTGATAGAAGTTATGTTTGCTCATTGTGGGTATACCTACATTAGAACAAAGCAAACAGAACAGATAAGGCATGATCAGTCAGCTGAGTCAGTGCCCTGAGGTTGCCATTTGATGCACAGTTGTAACTGGGAAACATGCTTTGCACTTTCCAGTAGGTAAATCAATAAAATACATTTTATGTTTGACATATTTCAAATGTCTGAAGTTAGACTTTTGCTGTCCTCAAATGTTAAATAAGAATAATGCTATGTTCTAGTGTATAATAGTGCAGCATTTTTGAAGTAGTTTTAAAAATTAATTAAATAAATAAAGAAAAAATAAAAATAAGCAAAATAGTGTTATCATAGCATTTAATATACAGGACATAAATGAATATATCTTTAATGTTTAGCAAAGTTTAAGGCATCAGTTAAATAAAAACTAATATCAAAAAAATTTGATCTTCCAGGGTGATTTTATTATTATCCATGCACTGGGATATAATTGCTTTCAAATTTAAGTTAAAAATAGCAGTTTTCTTTCATTGTAATAATGGTAAATTAGGTGTTGCCTCTTGAATTAGATGATCTCTTTAAGAGGGTGGACAACTATCTTCAGGGTAGATTATTATGAAGTTAGGCATTTCTACAAGTTACAATTTTTTATTAAAGCATTGAGAAAATATGAATTTTGTTCAGCATTTTCCATATCTAAAAAGCCAAAAAGGCAGCAGTAAGCCCTCCCTTCTTCTACATATTTTTTTTTAAAAAACTGCCTTTTAATCTCTCCTTATTGTACAGTCTAGATTCTGGAAGTACTACAGTGCACAATAGGTTTTTGTTTGATTAATTTCAAATTACTTTATAATCCAATAAAATTTGGCTCCTATTTTCACCACTACAGTGAATTTGTTGCCAAGTTGCCCAGGGACCTTCTATTTACAAAGTTAAATGAACAGTTTTAATCTTCATCGGAACAGAACTCTTTGCTTCACCTGACATGCTTCTTAAATTTCTTCGTGTCTCTTGCTCCCTTGCTGCTTTTGAAGAGTCAGGCAGCCATATTGGGGAATCCAGTGGAGCTAAGAACTATGAATGGCGTCCTGAAACTAAGGCCAGAAAGAAAGCTTATAAGCAAATGTGTCTATGTATAAAAATTAAGTATTCAGTACAGGTGAAGCCACAAATCAACAGAGGTCATAGATTACTGAGTATATAATATTTAATGCATGAAAAAAGCATAACCAGATCCCTTATCAACATCCTATACAAAGATCAACTTGGATACATTAAAAACCTATATGTGTTACACAACATTGAAGAGAGAAATAAAAAGCATCTAAATAAATGCATAGATGTTCCATGTTTAGAGATGGATGATTCAATATTGTTAAGACGCCAGTTTTTCCAAACTCAATATACGAAATCAATACAATTTAATCAAAATCTCAGCAAGCTAGTTTGTAGATTTCAACAAGCTGATTCTAAAATTTATATGGGAAAGCAAAAGGCCTAGAATAGCCAACACAATAATGAAGAAAAACAGAGTTGGAGGATTCATATCACCCAATTTCAAGATTTACTATAAAGCTACAGAAATCTAGAAATCTACCATCTGGTGGATGAATAGGCACAAAGATCAATGAAACAGAATAGGGAACCAATAAATAGATCCACACAAATGTAGTCAACTGATATTTAGCAAAGATTCAAAGGCATTCAATGGCTAAAGGATAATCTTTTCAACAAATTGGATAATTTGTTGAGCAAAATGACCCTAGAAAGGGACTTACACATTTTTTACAAAAATTAAATTATAATAAACATAGACTTATATGTAAAACACAAAAGTATAAAACTTCCAGAAGAAAATTTTTAAAAAGAAATATATATGTATATTATATATAACCTTTTGGTTGGTGATGAGCTTTTAGATGAAACAACAAAAACATGATCCATGAAAGAAAAAATATATGTTGAACTTTAATAAATTAAAAACTCCTGCTTCCTGAAGAATACTGTCAAGAAAATGAAAAGATAAGCCATGAATTGGGAAAAAAATATTTGCCAAACACATATCTGATAGAGGATTTGTATCCATAATACACAAAGATTTCTTGAAACTCAAGAATAAGAAAAACAACCCAATTTAAAAGGGGTAAAATATTTGAGCAAACACTTCACTAAGAAGATATACAGATGGAAAATAAGGATATAAAAATATTTTCAACATAATTGTCTTTAGGGAAATGCATATTAAAACAAGACGCAACTACACAGGCATTAGAATGGCTAAAGTCCAAATAAGACTGACAATAGCAATTGCTAGCAAAGATGCTAGGTAATGGAAATTCACTCATTGCTGGTCGGAGTACAGACTGGTAGCCTAGAAGACAATCTGATGGTTTGTTACAAAGCAAAACACCGTCTTACCATATCATTGAGCAATTGCTGAATTTGCTTGGAAAAAGCTGTCCTCACAAAAAAACAATTCAGTTTATAAACAATCACCGAAAACTGGAACCAAACTTCCTTCAGCAGATAAATGGTTAAAATAACTGTGACACATTCACACAATGGAAAACTACTCAGCAATAAAAGGAATGAGCTATCAAACCATACAAACATACATATAAATCTTAGGTGCTTACTGAAAAGTAAAAGAAACCAGTCTGAAAAGGCTCTTTCCTGCATGATTCTATTTAGTTGGCCTTCTGAAAAAGCAAAATATAGAGATGACAAACTGGTTTGTTGTTGTCAAAAGTTTGGGAATGGGTGATAGGGTGGGGGGTGGTGGTGGATGGTTTGGGGATGAAACTATTCCACCTCAGATCATCAGGCATTAGTCAGATTCTCATAAGGAGTTCACATCCTAGATCCCTCACATGCACAGTTCACAATAGGCTTTCCTGTTTCTATGAGACTCTAATGCCACTGTTGATCTGACGGGAGGTGGAGATCAGGTGGTAGTGCCACTCCAGAGGTGTCTAATAGACCACGGACAGGTACAGGTTCTCCACCAGGGGTTTGGGGACCCCTGATATGGGAATTCTTTGTATTATTTTCATATTTTTTTCTGTAAATTTAAAACAAATCTAAAAATTTTAGAAGTTTATTAAAGATCTATATTTGAAAGGCAAAATTATGTGTGTGTTGTGTGTATATTTATATTTTAGACCCAAGATTAGAAAATAACTTAAAAAAAAACTTCCAAAGCACAACTATAGGGGGAAAAAAAGAGATTAATTTTATTAAACCAACATTTAGGCTTTCTGTCAATGAAGGCAATTTTGGTCAAAGTTAGATACAGAAGACAAAATAAGAGAAGGTATTTTGTAAGGCATAACATTTACAAAGGGATAATATATAATAATAAGGATTTCTTACAAATCAACCAGAAAGAGATAGCAGCTATAATGGAAGAGCTGGTAAAGACCATGACCAGGCAATTTGCAAAAAAGAAAACCACCAAATTCAACACCCACATAAAAAATGTTCAAAACCATGAATAATCAAATAAACACAAATTTAAATTACAACATGTTATTTCCTAAAGAAAAGACTAACAAACTAGAAAGCTGGATGATACAAACATTGGTGCTCATGAAACTAGGGTACATTCAGTGGAGATTGCTGATATATTTTAGTAAAATATAGAAGATAAATATCCTATAAGTCTGACTTTTTGCTCCATAGTGTGTATCCCAAAGAAATCACTCACATGCCCGTACATCCTTAGACAAATAGTTATATGTTTTTCTTTTTGAAGATGTTCCTGTAGCACCATTTGCATGGTGGAAAGTTGGAGGTAACTTGGGTCTGCATCGTAGGAGACTGACATCATTGGGAGAATTAAAATGTGTTGGAAGAATGCGAGTAGAACAATGTGGATAGAGCTTAAAAACAGAGTGCTTGATGAAAAACAAGCAAAGAAACAACAGCAACAACAACAACAAAACAAAAACAGAATGAGGTACACAACTCTGTGTTCTTTACTTGATTTAAAAATACCTAGCAAGCAATACTCATTTAGCATGAACACATATAAACTAAACACACCAATAAAAACAACAGATGTGTCCTGTATGCATCAATAATGATAAGAAACCATTAATTAAGAAAGGTAATAGCTCAAAATAGTGAAACCTAATGAGCAACAGGGACATGTGAGTAGAAGTCGTTATTTTAGAGGGAAAAACTAGTCTGTACTCAGTTAAGCAAAGCATAAACTGAGTATATGGTTAATATAGTTTTATTTTTAAATTTCAGTAGAAATTTTAAGAATGTCAGTGAAACTTAATACTATCTGGACTTTTGAAATATTCTTATCGATCATCCTCATCAATAAGAAATATGCTAATTAGCTTACAAGAGTTTGATTAGGGAGATAAAGGGAGCTTATATTTCATCCCTGTCTTTGTAAGTTATATATAGAAACAAAAAAAGTCTTGGGCTTATGAAGGGAATGCAAGTTGCAGGTAAATGAAAAAAAAAAAGATTAAGACAAAGGATTTTAAGGATGTAGATGTCCAATAGCCTAATTATACAGTGACCTAACCAAGCAGAGGATTTGATGTGAATATAAAAGCCACTAATATGGTGAGCCATCCTCACAAAGACAAAGACACAGCAAATTAATTAGGTGAATACTTTCTTCTGGTGTTTTCTTAACAATATTTTTCAAAAATATCATTAAGCTTCCAGTTTTAAGAATGATTTCTCATTGTAAGTCATCTTTTTGGTAATTATTGTTATTTTGTAAATGACCACTTGCATAGACAAATTGTTATTTATGTTAGACCAGCAACCAAGAAGTTTGATGTAATTTATTAGCTACTTTTTCAGTAGATGTTTGCTAAATAACAAAACTACGTCTAATAATTACCTCAGTCCTGCTAGCTACCCTTTTCCCAACAAAATAAATATAACTTATTCCTATCCAGCTAGGGGGATCAAGATATACAAGACCTTTGATCATCTATCCAGTCCTTGCCTACTTCTAGTCTAGGGTTTCTCAACCTTGACACAATGGGTATTTTGGGCTACATAATACTTCATTGTAGGGGACTGTTCTACACATTTTAGGATTTTAGTAGCATCCCTGGCCTTTACCCACTAGAAGCCAGTGGTAAACCCTCCACCTCTGGTTGTGACCAAAAAAGTCTCTAGGCCTTGCCAAATGTCTCCTGGGAGGCCATATCACACCTAATTGAGAATCACTGCTTTTAGACTCGTATTTCACAATTGCTCTTGTCTTACTGCTGCCTTAAAAATGATCACAATTTAGTACCTTAAAACAACACTAAATTGTAATCTCAGAATCTATAGGTCAGGAGTTCACAATGGTGGGGCTAGTTTTTCTGTTCCTGGTTTCACAAGGATGAAAACAAGGTCTCGGCTAGTTGGCTCTTATCAGAAGGGTCTGAAAGGAATCAGCTTCCAAGCTCATTGAAATTGTTGGCTGACTCCAGTTCCTTACATCTGTAGAAATGAGGTCCTCACTTTCTTGCTGGCCTTCAGCTGGGGGTCAGTTGCAGCTTCTAGAAGGCATCTACATGGCTTACTCCTGCCCCCCTTTCATTTTCAAAGCTATTTACAGTGGGTCAATTCCTTCTCATGCTTCAAATCATTCTAACTTCTGCTTCATTCTCCTCTCTTGGCTGCAGCTTTCTTACTCCAGCTGGAGAAATTTCCCTGCTTTTAATGGTTTAGACAATTAGATTTGGCCCACCCAGATAAGCCAGGACACTTTCCTTATTTTCAGAAATGTAATTACCTCTGCAGTGTCTTTGAGTAGCACCTAAATGCATGCCTGATTGAATAATCAAGGTATACAATTTTGGGAGGACATCTTAAGAATACAGCCCATCCCAGCTCCCCACCTTAAATACTAAAAGTCAACTGAATGATCTACAGTGACATGAACATGTTTTCTCAGAGCTTCTGAGTTGTCATACCTTCTGGTCCAAGGCCCTATCTTTCCTTGACTCATCTTTAAATGTTCTGCTAAGATAAAGGCTTCAGGGAGCCTCTTCTGACTATAACATTAGGTGATGATCCTATGCACATCCGGAGAATTCTGTTCTTATCTGAATTATAGCACTTGACTCATTACATTGAACTTATCTACTTAATTAGAACATAGTGGAAATTCAATAAATGGTTGTCGAGTTAATAAAAAGAGCCTATCTACATGAATTTTTGCCAGAAATGCAGAGCATTTAAAGGATAAATTGAATATTTAAAAATTTCTATGCATTTTAAAGAGTATTTCAGTACTTTTACCTATTAACAAGTATCATAAGTTTTATTTACTTTAATCTAAAACTATTGTTAATATGCATTTTATCCCCATATATGAAACCTGAAGAATCTAAAGCTATTTTGAATCTATCTAGGCCTCAAGATTTAGGCCATTAGAATTGGACAATCTAGGCTTTCACACCTTCTATTGACAACTACAGATCTTGTCTTTATTTTTCTGGATGCCCTTTAACCATAAAGGTTATTTAATTGAAACAAGACTCTTCTCTATCTGCTTCACTTTGGTGCCACCTGAAACTGCAACAGAAAGGTAATATTGTTTTAGTAGTGTATTCCAACTCTGCTAATTGTTTTGTTTGTATTTTGAAACTGTAATAGTGGAACAGGTTGAAGCATGCATTTCTGCAGAAGACTTGTCCTCAAAGGACCAATTTTAAAAATTATTCTGAATACTTATTATAAATAATTTTAATATGTAGAACAATTAACAATTAATAACTTGTTTTCCCTTTCTTTGTTTTCCTTTCTTCCCTCTTGTTATTCCTTTTCTTTCCCTTCCTAAAAAACGAAGTCCAAAAGCCATTACGTAGGCTGAAGGGTGAAGAGTTGGGGGCTGATCAGTATAGGGCATCTAATGAAGTAGGGTAAGGTGGCGACCCTACAGGGTGCAAATCACAGTGACATGTCAGAGCCCAATCAGGGTGGGGAGGATATCCATACAACCTACTAGCCTAGCACAAGGTGTTGGTGCCATCTTTGCTACTATAAATACACAAATCAGGTTTAAAATAATTGCAGTGAAATAAATAAGTCATACAAAAGCAACTCACAAGTTTAGTAATCAGTGAGTAAAACAGTTTCATTTGCCTGATAATTGAGAAAGATTTGTAGATGTATCCAAGCCTTGAGTCTCCCAGAACAAAGTCCCTAAATTGTTTCCTAACTCTACATGGTGACTACTTGCCCAAAAAAACACTTAGCCCAAGGCAGGTCTGAAAGAACTGCCTACATTGGCATTACTCTGGAGAGGACTCTAAGTATCATTCAACTTATCTTCCATGAAAAAAAATTATGCCAACTCTTCCACCAAGACATTCAAAATTTCCTCTCCTTCAAGGTTTAATATGTCATCTGATTATTCCAAAAGTATATTATGCCATAAAACAGAAATAAGGGAGCCAGTGTGCCTATTCTAGATAATTCAACAATACATAATTCATATGTCTTCAGATCTACCTAATCTCCTAAAATTTTCTGACCTTATCTCAGAATTTAAATCATTTAAAGAAAGCATTCATGACAATGTCTCAGAATCACTCAGAAGACCTGTAATGTCCTTTTCTGAGTTTCACCTAGAAAACAAGAATATCTCTTGAAGAATTAAAAACATGTGTTTCTCAGAATAGCTAAGCAGCATTAATGACATAGAAGACTCTCAACAAGTGGCTGTTACATTAATTGAAGTAAACTGAACTGAAGCTTTTAAAAACATTTTATTATGAAAGTACAGCTATTTAGCTTATAAGAGGAAAGAATCATCTTGTGTGTCTTATAAAATGGACACTATTGTTATTTGTACCTCAAACTTAATCTTGGGAAAGCATAACCAGTTTTAGAACCTTATTCCTCTTCTGCTATATTGTATCATATAATACAAGTTTCCAAAGGTGAAAAGTGGCTTCTTCTCTTATTTATATATTAATATTATTAGATTGACACTGACATGAATGATACCCTCAAAAATCATACTGTATAAACTAGAGTTTTGCCTCATTTGAAAGCCAGATTGTCTTGGTAAAATAACATGCACATAATAAATGGTTTATGCATCTGAAGAAAATAAAAATTTAGATATTTTAATATCTTAGTTGAATTTATAAATGTGGCAGTTTTTACTGTACATTATCAGTAAATAGGAACAACAGCAGATTCTGGAAGTGAATTCTACAGAGTGGTATGACAATTACTGTTATATATCTCAGCAATCTTCTAATAAATAATATGAGTCTTGTTTGCATTTATCAGAGTGATCCTTAAGCAAATACCCATGTGAGAAAGCAAGCTTGCATATTTATAAGAGTTAATTTACATATAACTACACATAAAATATTCTGTTCCTTTGTAAAATACTTCTTTATAATTTCCATTAAAATCATCATGTAATTATACCAGACATACAAACCTAACAAAAATTATGCCAAGCATTATTAGAGGGAGTGCTTTTCAATTGCAAGGGCATCTGTTCTGTGAGAATTTTCTGGTTTCAATTTCTGTTATATCCAAAAAAAATGAGATAAATAAGGACTTTGTCCCTTACAAAGGATTATGTCCAAAAGGTCATCCACAAAATTATTTTTTAAACTGGAATAAAAATTATTGTAATAAATTATTAACATGTATATTATAAACAATAAACAGGGCTATAAAGAAAGACAGAATTTCTATTTCAGCCTTGGAGTATAAAAAACTGTTATTAGAAATACATAGCATCACTGGTGCTTCGACAACTACTCAGTTGTTCATTTAGCAAGCCTTCTTACTGTGTTTCAAAACCTGTGCTAGGCACGGGGGAGATGGAGATGAATGCCTGAATTCTGTAGAGCCTATCCCATGTAAATTGCATGGAAAAAACCAAAAAGTAAATAAATATTTGTTTCACAATATAGGGTACTGAGCCCAGTGACTTTGTCAAGGAAAGACTGAGTCTTGAAGGATTAATGAGAAGGGTCTAAAAAATAATAGAGAAGTATATTTTAAGCAGAGGGAAAAATGTGTTAGAAAGTTGCTACAGAGAATAGAATATTATCAGAGAAATATATCAGTTGAAGAAGTTGGGAAAATAGAGCCCACAAAAAAATATATATATGAGAGAAGCAGATATAGACTCTATTCTAAGGAGATTGGTGTTTGTTCTGAAGGGTCTGGGACAGTACTAATGTATTTTAATTGGATGAGTGTTATATTAATATTTATATTTTGGAGAATTATCCTGCAGAGCTGTGGTTCTCAAAATGTGGTCACTGCATCAGCAGCAGCATCATCAATTGGAAGCTTGTCAGAAGAGAGAATTCTCAGGTGCCACAGACCTACTGTATTAGTCACAGCTGTTCAGAGGCACAGAACCAATAGGATATATGTACATATGAGAAGGAGTTTATTAGGGAGAACTGGCTCACACAATTACAAGGTGAAGTCCCATGATAGGCTGTCTGTAAGCTGGGGAAGGGAGAAGCTGGTAGTGGCCCAGTCCAACTCTGAAGGCCTCAAAACCATGGAAGCAGACAATGCAGCCTTCTGTCTGTGGCGGAGGGTCCCTAGAGCTACCAGGAAGCTGCTGGTGCAAGTCCCAGAGTCCAAAGACCAAAGAACCTGGAGTGTGATTGATGTCCAAGGGCAGAAGAAGTGGAAGGAAGCGTCCAGCATGGGGAAAAAAGAGACTCAGCAAGCAAAGTTATACCACCTTCTTCTGCCTGCTTTGTTCTAGCCACAGTAGCAGTTGATTGGATGGTGCCCACCCACATTGAGGGTGGGTCTCCCTCTTTCAGTCCACTGACTCGAATGTCAATCTCCTCTGGCAACACCTTCATAGAAGCACCCAGAAGCAATACTTTACCAGGCATTTAGGCATCCTTCTATCAAGTTGACACCTAATATTAACCATCCCACTCACCTTTGACACAGCAATCCATGTTTTAGAAAGTCCTTCATATGATCTCATTCACTCTCTAGTCTGAGAACCGCTAGTGGAGAGAATGGAATGGTGCAGTCTGTTTCAGCAGGAATATTTTCAGCTACCAGAAATTAAAAACATGATCAATAATAGTTTAAACAAGAAAGGGGTTTGTTTGCATTTAACAAGCAGCATTCCCAAGAACGGCAGTCCAGGGACGGCATGGTGGCCAGACAATGCCACTAAGAACATAGCCTCCTTCTACTAAAACTTTCCTACTTCATTGTTATCAGAAGGGGTTGTTCTCAGAGTTATGCAATGGGTTCCAATTCTGGGATCTATGACTGCCATGTTCACAGAAAAGGAAGCTTGGAAAGGGTTTTGTCTCTTGTGGCTTTGCTTTTATTTCATGACAATGAAACAAAAGTGGAAGCCTCTTAATGCACTTCTGCCCACATCTGATTGGTAAAAACCATACCTAGTGCCTCTCTGGCTACAAAGTTGCAAGTTTGGTAAAAGGAAAATGGCTATTCAGTTAGTAAGCTCTCAATTTTCTCAATTACTGGGTACACACTTTTTTCTAAGCTAAATACCTCTATGAAGTATATGTATTTTAAGTTGTCTTTTTTAATAGTGCATCCGGAATTGGTTCCTTCCGGTGGGTTCTTGGTCTTGCTGACTTCAAGAATGAAGCCGTGGACCTTCGCGGTAAGTGTTACAGCTCTTAAAGATGGTGTGTCCGGAGTTTCTTCCTTCAGATGTGTCCAGAGTTTCTTCCTTTCAGTGGGTTCGTGGTGTCGCTGACTTCAGGAGTGAAGCCGCAGACCTTCGCAGTGAGTGTTACAGCTCTTAAAGGTGGCGCGTCCAGAGTTCTTTGTTACTCCTGGTGGGTTCGTGGTCTTGCTGACTTCAGCAATAAAACTACAGACCCTTGTGGTGAGTGTTACAGCTCATAAAGGTAGTGTGGACCCAAACAGTGAGCAGCAGCAAGATTTATTGTGAAGAGCAAAAGAACAAAGCTTCCACAGCAGGTTACCCCTGCTGGCTCAGGTGGCCAGCTTTTATTCCCTCATTTGGCCCTGCCCACATTCTGCTGATTGGTCCATTTTACAGAGTGCTGATTGGTGCGTTTACAATCCTTTACCTAGACACAGAGTGCTGATTGGTCCGTTTTACAGAGTGTGGATTGGTGCATTTACAATCCTTTAGCTAGACAAAGAGTGCTGATTGGTGCATTTTTACAGAGTGCTGATTGGTGTATTTACAATCCTTTAGCTAGACACAGAGTGCTGATTGGTGCGTTTTTAAGGAGTGCTGATTGGTGTGTTTACAATCCTTTAGCTAGACAGAAAAGTTCTCCAAGTCCCCACTCAACCCAGGAAGTCCAGCTTGCTTCACCTATCAAGAGGAGAGAAGCAAAACTTGAATAGCGAAGCCCTATTCTCCTTGCCAGATCCTTAGTAATTCTTAACTATCAGCCACCTAATAATGCCAGGATTCTTCTATCAGATTCCTATGAGGGGATATTAGAGATCTCCTGAATATGTCTATGATGATTCATAAAAACACTGTAGACTGTGTGGATTAATTCTCAAAAACCTGAGATGACAACCTAGAATTACTATCAGCATCCCAGCAACTATCTCTGGGGTGATTCGTGGAGAACCACCTAATGTAACAATTCTCTCTCTGAATCATTTTGTTTCTCACTGAAATCTGGCAATTTCTTCTAATCAAAACGAGATGTCCTGCTTTTGTTCTGAGAGTTGACAAATGTATGCAACAATGAACACAAATTTGAATTAATAATCTTTCCTCATATGCTTCTCTTTAGCCTTTTCCATGATCTGCGGTACTGGTTTCAAGTATGAAACAAGTACAATTATCTTCATGTATTAGCTAGCAAAGCTCTTGTGATGAAAATGAAAATCATTCACTCCTAGAATCTGACATTTGTAAACTGCTAAACAATTTGCATATTGGTAGAAAGTAGGAATCCCAGCTCTTTTTTCCCCCAAATTCCCTGTAACGCTTAACATGAGCATTAAGAATTTAAGTTACTTAACAATCGTTGAGAGATCCTAGAAATAAAACCCCAAAGTCCTATGGGTTCATGCTGAACTCTATCACTGGCTATGATGATGAGTGGGCCTGAGTTAGTAATTAAGAACAGAGAAATAGGAGACTGTGAGTAAACACTATTTAATCAAGAAAACAAGCAGCATCACTCAGTCTCCACTGAACAAATGCAAATACCTTAAGAAATATGTTGTCCTGGATAAAATTCAAAAACATTTGGGAGACTAAAACCTTACATGTTATAATTACACACATACACTGACAGGAGGGATGAACATAAACAACAGCACTAACCATTGCTCTTTAATTGAAATTAAAAACAATTTTAAAACTTCATATCACTGAGCAAAAGGCAAGAGTATCAACTTTAATTTCAAAATCATTATCAATAGTGTATAACACATTGTCAAACAAACGTACTTCTCTTGCTGTGCAGTCTGCTCCTATTGGCATTTGGCAGTCTGAACACACAGTCATGCTATCTAACGCTCATATTTCCAAACATAACAAAAGGAGAAAAAACTCTGCAGATTATTAGAAAATATTAGCAAGCATGATTATCTGTGGATCCATTTAAGTGAATTTGGACAAGGGACAAACTCTAAGCCTACTTTCTTCTTTAATCATATTTTTTATGATTATATGTATATCCAATGAGATGTACTTTGATCAGATAATTATAATTTATGGAAAGATGAAGAGTTTTTGAAAGAATATATTTACAGACATACCTCATTTTATTGTGCTTTGCTTTATTGTGCTTTGCAGATATTGTGATTTTTACAAATTGAAGGCTTGTGGCATCCTTGTGTCGAGCAAGTCCATCAGTACTGTGATTCCAACAGCATGTGCTGTCTTCATGTCTCTGTGCTACATTTTAATAATTCTTGAAATATTTTAAACTTTGCTATTATTAATATATCTTTTATGTGATCTGTGATCAGTGATCTTTAATGTAACTATTGTAATTGTTTGGGGGCACTACATACTACATCCACATGAGACTGTCAATGTACTCTATAAATGTTGCTCATGTTCTGAATGATCCATGGACCCACAATTCCCTGTTTCTCTTTCTCTTTCTCTCTCTCTCTCTCTCTGTCTCTCGTTCTCTCTCTCTATGGTCCTTCCTATTTCCTGAGAAACAATAATATTGAAATTAGGTCAATTAATAACCTTATAGTTATTAAGTAAGGTTATTAATAACTGTAAGGTTATTATTAAGTGTGGAAGTGTGGCATCTAAGTGTCTAAGTGTGGAAGTGAAAAAGAGTAATGTGACTCTCTAAATCAAAAGCTAGAGATGATTAAGCTTAGTGAGGAAGACATGTCAAAAGCTGAGAAAGGCCAAAAGCTAGGCCTCTTGGATAAAACTGCCAAGATGTGAATGCAAAGGAAACACTCTTGAAGGAAATGAAAAGTGCTACTCCAGTGAACAAATGAATGATAAGAAAAGGAAATACCTTATTGCTGACATACAGAAAGTTTTAGTGATCAAGGTTGACGATCAAACTGGCTACAACATTCCCTTAAGCCAAAGCCTATTCCAGAAAAACACTCTAACTTACTTCAATTCTGTGAAGGCTGAGAGAGGTGAGGAAGTTGCAGAAGAAAAGTTGGAAGCTAGCCAAGGTTGATTTATGAGGTATCGGGAAAGAAGCCATCTCCATAACATAAAAGTATAGTGTAAAGCAACAAATGCTGATGTAGAAGTTGCAGCAAGTTATCCAGAAGATCTAGGTAAGATCATTAATGAAATTGGCTCTACTAAACAACAGATTTTCAATGAAGACACAACAGTCTCCTATCGGAAGAAGATGCCATCTAGGACATTCATAACTAGAGAGGAAAAGTTGCCTGGTTTCAAAGCTTCAAAGGATAGGCTGACTCTCTTTCTTAGGGGCTAATGCAGCTGGTCACTTTAAGTTGAAGCCAAAGCTCATTTCCCATTCTAAATATCCTAGGTCCCTTAAGAATTATGCTAAATATACTCTGCCTGTGCTATATAAATGGAAAAATGAGTCTGGATGACAGCATATGTGTTTGAGGCATGGCTTACTTAATAGTTTAAGTTCTACTCCTCAGAAAAAAAGATTCTTTCCAAAATATAATTGATTATTAACAATGGACTGGGTTTTCCAAAAGCTCTGATAAAGATATACAAGGATATTAATGTTATTTTTATGCCTGCTAACATAACAGCAATTTTTGACATGTCTTCCTCACTAAGCTTAATCATCTCTAGCTTTTGATTTAGAGAGTCACATTACTCACATACTCTCTATGGCAGTTGTAGTCTTATAATATGCATGTCTTAAATAATAAGATTTGAAAGTTGAAACCACTCCTTGTTTCATGGGCTGCCATAGAGAGTCCTCTGATGAAGTTTGGCAAAGTAAATGGGAAATCTTCTAGAAAAGAATTCTCCATTCTAGATGCCATTAACAACACTTGTGATTCATGGGAAGAGGTCAAAATATCAACACGAACAGGAGTTTGGAAGATGTTGATTTCAGCCCTCATGGATGACTTTGAGGGACTCAAGGCTTAAGTGGAGGAAGTAACTGCAGATGTTATAGAAATGGCAAGAGGACTAGAATTAGAAGTGGAGCCTAAAGATATGACTGAATTGCTGCAATCTCACGATAAACTTCAAAGGATGCAGAGTTGCTTCTTATGGATTAGCAGATAAAGTGGTTTCTTGAGATAGACTCTACTACTGGTGAATATGCTGAGAACATTGTTGAAATGACAACAAGGGATTTAGAATATTACACAAACTGAGTTGATAAAATAGCAGCAGGGATTGAAAGGATTGACTCTAGTTTATAAAGAAGTTCTACTGTGAGTGAAATGTTATCTAACAGCATCACATACTGCAGAGAAATCTTTAGTGAAGGGTCAATCAATGCACCAAACTTCATTGTTGTCTTATTTTAACAAATTGCCACGGCCATCTCAACCTTCAGCAACCACCACCCTGATCAGTCAGTAGCTGGATCCACATTGAGGCAAGACCCTCCATCAGCAAAGCAATTACAACCTGCTGAAGGCTCACATGATTGTTAGAATTTTTTAGCAATAAGATGTTTTTAATTAAGGTGCACACTTTTTTAGCATAATGACATTGCATACCTAAAGAGCTGAAGTATAACTTTTGAATGCACTGGGAAACCAAAATATTCATGACACGTTATTGTGATATTTACTTTATAGCTGTAGTCTAGAACTGGACTTGCAATATATCTGAAGTATGTTTGTATGTGCAAATAAATTTGAGAAGAAAACAAAAGATAAAGAAGAAAGCATTTTGGATTTTACCTAATACAATTTGAGCCTTTCCTGTATATTAGAAATCATTTAAATTTGCTGATATTTGACCATTTTTGGCCTTCCCTGCTATTTTGTTGCCCCGTCTGCTATTAGGTGCATTCACATACACTAGTTTACTAACCAAAATATATATTATTATCCCTAGCTTTGTGGATGAGGAAACTGAACTTGGTTAAAGTCAGAATTTTTACACAGAGAAGTCAGGTTTAAATTACAGACTATTTCATCTAAAGCGCACCCTCCCTTATTTTTATTCTGGCAGACTTCTCCCAAATAATCTAAACCTTTCCTAAACAATTCTCAGAAACAAAATGATGAGCTATTTACCTTATCCATTAGCACACTCCTGGTTTTTATTCTTAAGAAGATAAAAATGAGCCTCTCATACATGGTCAGACACTAGTTATTATGTTACATTTTCTCTACCAAGTTAGAAACAATAATAGATTTTCTCTCAGCATTCACGTGAGACTAAAAAGAAAAAAAAAGGTGTTTAAACATGAGGCAGGAAGCATCTCTTAGATGAATTCAAAAGTAAAAGAACTCGTGTGTCCAAATTCTTAAGAAGATTAAAAAAAAAAAACCTAAAAATTCTGAAATGTTCCTCTGTGCATACTACTTTCCATGAATTTCAGTTGAGAGTTACTATATGCTATTAAACACCATTTTAAGCAGCAGGTTATACTCCTTGGTATGACAGCGAGCACAGAAATAAAAAGTAAGGAAGAAAAAAACCGTGAAACCATAAAACTCTGAGAGCATTATTTGTCTAGTGTTGTTTGTCTACTTATGGACATTAGTAAAAAGCAATTTCAAAAATCTGTGCACTGCCGATCTGGCAACTGAAAAGACATATGGATTTCCCTGGCCTGGGCCGTGCTTCATAGTGATTAGTAAAGTCCTGTTATGTGAATGTTTGAAATGATTCAATCTTGACATTAAACTAATTGACAAAAAAGAAGTTTCGTTTGGCAGTATTACCACCCTTGTTGCTATTATTTAGCATTTGTGTGGCATGTTGTTCTTGCATATTTCTCCACAAAATCCTTATATAGTGAGAGCAGTTCTTTTTTTCTTCATTTACAGATTAAGATTTAAATGATTTCCTTAAGTTAAAAAACTCAAGTATTTTATCAAATCAGGATTCGAATTTAGCATTTTCAGAAATCCAGCCATTTGTTCAGTTTCTTATTTTAATAACAAGCTAAAATGACTAGTTCATTCAACTTTACTCTTTTTAAATCTATACCTCTTGAAGTCTACATATCTGCTTTGCTAAATATGCCATGCTTTTTATCATTCCAAGTCTTTCTTTTAGTGCTTTGTGACTTATGTATAAGGGAAAGACTAAATGAGTAGTATTTCCCAGATATTAACCAAACTACCCCTTATGGTTGAAGACTACCTGTTTCAGAATGGCATTTACAATACTTGCTTCTATATGCCCCCAGATTCAGATGATCTCTAACAAGCCAGTATTATATTTTATCTCTGTTTAAAAAAAAAAAAAAGCGCAAACCTTCTCCCACTTCAACATTTTCTCAACATTTTTTCTTGTGAAAACTCTGAGAGCTTTCTTGTCTCATAATTGCCTTCATTTTTCTGATACATAAACTGCACCTCAATATTTCCATTCTGTTAAGGGAAAATCTTTGTGTTATTTTTTGACTGAAATTTCAAAAGCTGATTAGATTATAATTAGCTTGCTATATGCTCCATTTCTTGGTTTCTATTTTGGTTTGGAAAATAAGATTAACAATCTAGATTGGACAGTCAGGTTCCTGTTCTGAAGCTGGTGTATAAGACTTGCCCCATAGGGTAGAGGCAGAAATGTGAAGAGACTTGCCAAAGAGCAAGTCATTTCCACTGTCTCAAAGCTTTATTCTGAGTAAGAGCTTCAGTGACACTGAAGGATTTTGTCAGCTCTGGAGAGGCAATTTTGTTTGTTTGTTTTTTGAGACGGAGTCTCACGCTGTTGCCTAGGCTGGAATGCTGTGGCGCGATCTCAGCTCACTGTAAGCTTCGCCTCCCGGGTTCACGCCTTTTTCCTGCCTCAGCCTCCCGAGCAGCTGGGACTACAGGCGCCCACCACCACGCCCAGCTAATTTTCTTGTGTTTTTTTTTTAGTAGAGACGGGGTTTCACCTTGTTGGCCAGGATGGTCTCGATTTCCTGACCTCGTGATCCACCCGCATCAGCCTCCCAACGTGCTGGGATTACAGGCGTGAGCCACCGCGCCCGGCCGGCAATCTTTATTCCAAAGAAAAGACTTTGAACTCTTGTCACAACCTCCACCATAAATTCATCATCTCATTAAAAGAAACACCAGAATTCCAATAAAACAAACAGATTCCTTAGGAAACGTCTTTTTAACAGAGCAATGTGCCCTACAACACAGTATGAATATCAGAACAATTTGTACTTGGCAATCACATAAATAGTTTAGGGCATATAGCCCTAACAGTAAATTGTGGATAGCTATTTGGGGGAACAGCACTAAAAGAGTGAACTCTGTCGACGAAATAATCTAGCAATCTTTCCGTTTCAGTGGTAGCTTATTATATGCCTCAGTAGAGATTCCACAATTTCTAAATGATTACCAGTAGATGTTATTAAGAAAAAGTGTCTTCACTATGCCATCTCATGTATACCAGAAGGATAAGCTTATTTGTTAGCATCAAAAAGCCTCTTTAAAAAAAAAAAAACAACTATATTTTCCTTTCCAAAATAATGTGAGGAACGTATTCAAAATATATAAGAAGCTATGAAGAAATTAGTAAGTAAAATGACAATTCAACAACATATTTTATTATGGATTTCAATTTCTTGTTAACCTAAACTGAATTGAATGGTTTATAGACTCTCCCTAAAGTGGACATATTTGTTTAATTTTGCTTTAAAAATAAAAATGTAGCCCAACTAATGTGTGGGAAAAATGTTAAAAATTTAAATATGCTTCTTGGCCTCTTCCTCTAGAAGATAAGAAAAATATTTGAAACTCAGTAGTTTTAATGATTTCTGGTTAATAATCTTTGACCTTAAGATATGACATTATTTCTACTACTGAAGAGAAAATCACAGATGTAGAATTTATCAATTTACTGCATCTATCTGATTCACATTCTGATTTTGAAAATGAAACATTATATTATAGTGTCAAAATGAAAGAAAATAAAAAGGCAGCTTTAAGAGCATTTGGATAACTTAACTATAAGTCGCTACAGGCAAAGCTGCTAAGATTTTGTAATTTTTTTAAGTTGGTAGATTTTTTTTTTTGCACTTTACTATCTTTCCTAGTTTCACATAAGTACATAAGTGAGAAAAAAGAACTATCCATTACAGAGCCTCTCAAAAAATCATGTTTTGTTCATCTGCCAGACTTTTTCAGCAAATGTGTCTATGATGAATTTTACTCTTCCCCATCCCTCTCTTTTATTCCATCACCATTTGAGAAAATACGGTTGCAGGATTGGACTTAAATAATTTTTTTTTGTGGGGGGTGTTCACTGAGAAATCTGGAAGGCCAGATGAAACACACTTATTGCTATTGAAACTATGTAGGAAGAGAAAAATTCAGGAGAAGATGGCATTTACTAAGACCAAATAGTAAATTACTTTCCATTATTTTTTCTCCTCATTCTTTATAATGAATGATTTGTTTTCCAAATTTCTTTTATAGGATTTGTGTGTGTGAGTGTGTGTGCCTGTGTGTGTTGACATTTTTGATAGTCTTCTATGTAGATGTATGAAAATAATAATGTTTAAAACTAGATTTGTAAACCCAGGAATTGTGCTCTTGGACCACGATCTATGATTCTGCATTACTCCAACTGGATTGTTCTTCACCAAGAACTTGCCTGCAAATCTCCTCTATTCTCTTAATGTAATAAAAGCCTCTGTTTTCTTCCTCTGTTGCTTCTATAGCCTGAAATCATGCCCACTAATCTTTCTGAGGTTATTTTAACTTTTAAGTCTTATATTATTTTCCCTATATTTCAATCCCCGGCTCTGCAACAGTCTAAACACTTTCTTCTCTCCCCACCTTTGGTTACTTTGTGGTGATCAAAGAAAACTGTAGAAGATAATTCACAACATTTCAATAAATACCAACATTATCTGTCTTTTTAGTCACTTACTAAAACCTTTCCTTCCAGTTTCAAATGAGCAGATAAAGTAGTCTCCAAATCTCTACTTGACATACTTACCACATTTTGACTACAAATCAAAATGACCAAGACAAACACATATACCCTGGCAAATAAAAGATACTACTAAATTTCTTCTCACATTTCATCTCTGATTGTACCTTCACCATCCACAAGTTCTCATCGGAGTCCTTTTAAATTTTGACCTCATCCACCACCTTCCAAGATAACTAAAACTCTAGCTCTCTCTTTACAGAAATCAGGGAGACTTGCAAACAATCATCTAAAATACAATGCAGAAAGAACAATGAGATGTCTCACCTGGAAACTTTGGAATTACTTCCCAACATCTCGTTCTTATTCAGTTTTCAACCAAATCTGTAACCCAAAAATTATTGTTGAATTATTGTTGAATTTATTTCAACAATTAAATTGATCTCCCAAAGCATGTTCTTTTGATTTCTTGCCTGAAATATTGCAGCAAGTGCATGCCTCCAGTGTCTCCTTTGTTTTCATCGGACCCCCACATTACCACCATTTGTTTTTTTATAACCTATTCAGTTAATTTTTTTACGAATTTTAATTTTCTAAAATGAGGGTCTACAATTTTGACTGTGTACCCCATTATTTAAAAAAAGTAGAATAGGCAATGGAAACACATATGGAGATATTTATAAGTTGCATATGTTGATGAAAACAGTCAATCTCTGTATTTATTTATTTATTGAAGAGATTTATTCTGAGCCAAATATGAGTGACCAATGGCCCATTATACAACCCCAGGAGATCCTGAGAATATTTGCCATGGTGGTCAGGCTACAGCTTGGTTTTATATATATAAATATATATATTATATATAATATATAATATATATTTATATATTACATATATTTTATATAGTATATATATATTAGTGAGACATAAGACTTCAATCAATACACATAAAATGTACATTGGTTATGTCTGGAAAGGTGAGACAAGTCAAAGGTGGGGAGGGGAGTGGAAGAGAGGCCTTCCAGGTCATAGGTCATAGGTTTTCTGATTGGCAATTGGTTAAAAGGGTTATTATCTAAGACCTGTAATCATTAGAATAGAATATCTGTGTTAAAGGTTTTATCACGCACATGAAGCCTCCAGGTAGCAGGCTTCAGAGCTCTTTCGGGCCTAACATGATGCCAGACTTTGGTTAATTCTCTCCTGGATCAGAGAAAAGACCTGGAAAGGAATGGGTATTCTCTGTATAATCCAGGTTTTTCTCACAAGAGAAAGCTTTGCAGGGCCATTTCAAAATATGCCAAATAAGTATATTTTTAGGTAAAATACTTCAAATTTGTTAAGGGTTTGCTATCTGTCATGTGATGCTACACTAGAGTCAGGCTGGAATTTGGTGTTTTATCGCTACAAAAAAAAACTGTTTCAACAGTCTTAAGAGTTCTGTTTTAATGTGAATGCTGGTCAGCTGTGCCTGAATTCCAAAGGGAGGAGGATATAATGGGGCATGTCCAATACTGACTCCCCATCATGGCTTGAATTGTATTTTTAGGTTGATTTTGAAGTGCCCTTGGCCAAGAGAAAGCATCCATGCAGTTGGTTGGGGGTCTTAGAATTTTATTTTTTGTTTACACATACATGCTGTATTAGTCAGGGTTCTCTAGAGGGAAAGAACTAATCATATATATATATATATATGTATGTATATGTGTATATATATATACATACATACACACACACACACAGGGGAGTTTATTAAGTATTATCTCACACAATCACAAGGTCCCACAATAGGCCATCTGCAGGCTGAGGAGCAAGGAGAGCCAGTCTGAGCTCCAAAACTGAAGAACCTGGAGTCTGATGTTCGAGGGCAGGAAGCATCCAGCATAGGAGAAAGATGTAGGATGGGAGGCTAGGCCAGTCTCTTTTTTCACATTTTTCTGCCTGTTTATATTCTAGCTGTGGTGGCAGCTGATTAGATTGTGCCCACCCAGATTGAGGGTGGGTCTGCCTTTCCCAGCCTACTGACTCGAATGTTAATCTCCTTTGGCAACAACCTCACAGACACCCAGGATCAATACTTTGTATCCTTCAATCCAATCAAATTGACACTCAGTATTAACCATCACAAGTCGACCCCTTGTCAACTTGAACCCATATACATCTCCTGAGATCATACATAGTCTTCAAATAAAGACAATAATAAGGTCATAATTACAACTAACATAATATAACTATGCTTCATACAATCGGAATCACACCAATCCCCAACCCAAATACTATTACATAAAGTGAACAATACTTAAATGCTGATGTGAAGTCAATAAATCTCATGTCACATGATAAAAGAGAAAGGAAATAAAATGAAGATTTTTCTTGGTACAAGTGTATACATGCACAAACATGTTTTCAACAAAAGGAGGAAATACTCATGGTAGTTACATTCCTTGTTTCTGCAGCTGGTCACGTGGTCATAGCTGTTATCGATGACTACCTTCTTCTACTACCCAGTCTGTATTTCCTTTGTCTTCAGCAAGCACCTCAGCAGGTTGTGGTTTCTTTCCTGGTGGAGTGACCCAAACCTTCATTCCTGAAGGGTCTGGGTCTTTTATACTCCTTCCTGGATTGGACTGTTGTAGTTTCCCACTGACCTTAATCACAGGGCATGGTGATACTAAGAGACACTCTAATGGATCTCTTGTATTCCATGCATACTCTTCCTTACCTCTGTTGTGGAATAATAGATTGATTTCATCTTCATAGTCTAGGTCAGTCACCCCAGCCAACACTGTATCTCCCTTCTTAGCTTGTTGACTTAAAGGTAGGAGGAGCCCAAAGTGTCCAGGTGGCAATCTTAACTTTCAGTTTAATGGCATCGTTTCTATCTATCCTGGTGGCAGTATTCCTCCCTCTGGAACTAAGACTTCTAGGCCAGCAGAACAGAATGTTGCAGGAACAGGAGGCAAAAATTTTGCTAGTGGATCACTAAGGGTGATGGTGAGTGGTGCCACTTCAACTTCTACTTCTTGATTCCTGGACCCATAAATCCTGGCTATGGGAGAAACAGTACCATATATTGGACTGTGATTCAGAGCATACACAGCTTTCTGGAGAACTTTGTCCAGCCCTGCAAAATATTGTCACCTAGTTGGTGTTGTAATTGTGACTTCAAAAGGCCATTCCACCGTTCTATCTATCCAGCTGCTTCAGGATGATGGAGAACATGGTAAGACCAGTGAATTCCATCAGCATGATCCCACTGCCTCACTTCTTTAGCCATAAAGTGAGTACCTTTGTCAGGAGAAATGCTGGATGGAGTACCATAATGGTGGAGAAGGCATTCTGTGAGTCCACGGATGGTAGTCTTGGCAGAAGCATTGTGTGCAGGATAGGCAAACACATATCTGGAGTAAATATCTATTTTATGAGGACAAACCTCTGCCCTTTCCATGATGGATGAGGTCCAATAGAATCAACCTGCTACCAGGTAGCTGGCTGATCACCCTGAGGAATGGTGCCATAACGAGGGCTCAGTGTTGGTCTCTGCTGCTGACAAATTGGGCACTCAGTAGTGGCAGTAGCCAGGTCAGCCCTGGTGAGTCACAGTTCATGTTGCTGAGCCCATGCATAACCTCCATCCCTGCCACCATGGTCACTTTGTTCATGGGCCTATTGTGCGATGACAGGGGTGGCTGGGGAAAGAGGCTGAGTGGTGTCCACAGGACGGCTCACCTGATTTTTAAAATCCTCCTCTGCTGAGGTCACCCACTGACGAGCACTCACATGGGATACAAATATCTTCACGGTTTTTGACCACTCAGAGAGGTCCATCCACAAACGTCTTCCCAAGTTTCTTTGTCACCAGTTTTACAGTCATGCTTCTTCCGAGTCCCTGACCATCCAGACAAACCATTGGCTAGCGCATGAATTAGTATATAATCTCACATCTGGCCATTTCTCCTTCCATGCAAAGTGCACAACCAGGTGCACTGCTCAAAGTTCTGCCCACTGAGAAGATTTCCCTTCACTGCTGTCCTTCAGGGATGTCCTAGAAAGGGGCTATAGTGCTGCAGCTGTCCACTTTTTGGTGGTGCCTGCATATCGTGCAGAACCACCTGTAAACCAGGCCCTAGTGTTCCCTTCCTCTGTCAGCTGATCATAGGGAACTCCCTATGAAGCCATCGGTGCAGGCTGGAAGAGAAGGCAGGGTGGCAGGAGTGGAGACACTTGGCATTTGAGCCACTTCCTCATGTAATTTACTTGTGTCTTCAGGACCTGCTCCAGCCCAATCACATATATACCACTTCTATTCAATGATGGAATGCTGCTGTGCACAACCCACTTTATGGCTAGATGGGTCAGAAAGCACCCAGTTCATGATAGGCAGACATGGTGACTTGATGCTTGATGACCCATAGTCAAACGTTCAGTTTCCACCAAAGCCCAGTTACAGGCCAAGAGCTGTCTCTCAAAAGGAGAGTAGTTATCTGAGAAGATGACAGGGCCTTGCTCCAAAACCCTAGAAGCCTCCACTGTGATTCACCTATGGGAGCCTGCCAAAGGTTCCAAATAGCATCCCTATCTGCCACTGACACCTCAAGCACCATTGGATCTGCTGAGTTATATGGCCCAAGTGGCAGAGCAGCTTGCACAGCAGCCTGGATCTGTTGCACAGCCTTCTCCTGTTCTGGACCCCATTAAAAACTGGCAGTCTTTAGGGTCACTTGATAAATGGGCTGGAGTAACACACCCCAATGAAGAATGTGTTGCCTCCAAAATCCAAATAAGCCCACTAGGTGTTGTGCCTCTTTCTTGTTTGTAGGAGGGGCCAAATGCAGCAATTTATCCTTCACCTTAGAAGGAATATCTCAACAGGCCCCACACCACTGCACCCCTAGAAATTTTACTGAGGTAGAAGGTCTCTGAATTTTAATCTGATTTATTCCCATCCTCTGGCCTGCAAATGTCTCACAAATAAGTCCAATGTGTTTGCTACTTCTTTCTTGCTGGATCCAATTAGCATAATGTCATCAATGTAATGGACCAATGTGATATCTTGTGGATGTGAAAAGTGATCAGGGTCCCTCTGAATAAGATTATGACACAGAGCTGGAGAGTTGATATACCCCTGAGGTAGCACAGTAAACATATATTGCTGGCCTTGCCAGCTGAGGGCAAATCCCTTCTGGTGGGCGCTATGGACAGGCATGGAGAAAAAGGCATTTTCCAAGTCAATGACTACATACCAGGTACCAGGATAGGTATTAATTTGCTCAAGTAATGAAACCACATCTGGTACAGCAGCTGCAGTTGGAGTCACCACTTGGTTAAGCTTATGATAATCCACTGTCATTCTTCAAGATACATCTATCTTTTGCACAGGTCAAATGGGAGAGTTGAACAGGGATGTGATGGGAATCACCATCCCTGCATCTTTAAAGTCCTTGATGGTGGCACTAATCTCTGCAGTCCCTTCAGGGATGCGATATTGTCTTTATTTACTATTTTTCTCAATAGAGGTAGCTCTAATGGCTTCCATTTGGCCTTTTCCATGATAACAGCCCTCACCCTATGAGTCAGAAATCCAATGTGGGGGTTCTGCCAACTGGTAAGTATGTCTGTGCCAATTATGCATTCTGGGACTGGGGAAATGACCATAAGATGAGTCTGGGGACCCACTGTAAGTCAGACATGAGCTAAAAATCCATTAATGACCTGACCTCCATAAGCCCCTACTTTAACTGGAGGACCACAATGACATTTTTGGGTCACCTGGAATCAATGTCAGCTCAGAGTCAGAATCTAGTAGTTCCCAAAATGTCTGATCATTTTCCTTTCCCCAATGCACACTTACTCTGGTAAAAGACTGGAGCTCTTCTTGGGGAAGGATGGGAGAAAGATTCACTGCATAAATTGTTGGTAATGTAGCGGAGTCCTTCCTCAAGGGGACCTGGCCTTCCCTTCATTCAAGAGGTTCTGTTTCTGTAAACTGGCTCAAGTCTGGAAATTGAGGGGCAGTGATTCTCTGTTTTCATAATTCAAATTAATCTTTTGTCCATTTGACCTACAAGTTTTCTGCTTGTATAAATTAAGTAGGAATGCAGTAGGCTTCCTATCAATTTCACTTCTAGGAACACTATGATTAATTAGCCAATGCCAGAGCTCTACATGTGTCAGACTATTCTGATTGCTGCTTTGCCTCTGCTGTCCATTAAGGTAGATACGCCCACCTTGCCTTTGACGGTTGAGTGCCACCAATTGGCTCCTGACACCTCAGGATCCAATTACTCCCATTGTATTTAAATTTTGTAATTGAATGACTATGGTTCCCACTGTTAGATCTGACATATAAGAAGAGCAATTACAGGGCTCTTCAAAGATGCAGGAGCTGCCCTCAGAAATCTATTTCACAAGGCATTGGTCAAGGATATATCTTCTGGACCCTCCCAGCTAGGATTAGTAGGTAAAAGTAACTAATCCACTCCACCATCCCAATCTCCCTAAGCCTTTGGATCCCTTCCTCTATATTAAACTAAGGGAGATCAGACATTTCCAGCTCACTCACAGTTGGCCATCTTTTAATCCATATTTCAGATAACCAAGCAAATAAACTATTAGAACCTTTTTGAACTCCCCAAGCTGCAACATTAAATGCACAGTTTCTACTTAGCAGGCCCAAATCAATAAATAAACCCTGATCCAGCTTTATGTTGAGGCTCAGTATCTGCTTCTGAAGCAAGTGGATAGAACCCCTGAGTTCATCATTTTCTTTCATCACTTTGTCCACTGAACTTAGGAGCAACCAACCAGCTTCATTGTGTTCCTTCTTTATCCACATATGGTCAAAGGTATTATGCATAGAATCACCAAACTCCTTGCCTCTAATAAGCAATGAATCAGGAGTGTCAAATACATTTATTTTGCATAACTCTCTAAACAGTTTATGCCAAGACTATCAGTGTTCTCCATACTATTAGAAGTAGATTCCTTAGCATTTTTGGGTCTAATCATATTAAGTAGCCAACTCTAGAAACCCCAAAACCAAAGAATGAAGTCCATCCTTATTATTTTGTTTCTCCAGAACCACTCCTGGCAACAAAATGTGTATTGGGGTTTCCTAGAGGGATAAAACTAATGGAAAAAATATATATATATGGAATATATATATATGGAACATATACATAATATATATAATATATATATGGAATATATATATGGAACATATACATAATACATGTATTTTATATATATATATATATGGAGTTTGTGTTAAGTATTAACTCACACGATCACAAGGTCCCACAATAGGCCATCTGCAGGCTGAGAGCAAGGAGAACCAGTCTGAGTCCCAAAACCGAAGAACCTGGCATCCGAAGTACAACGGCAGGAAGCATCCAGCATGAGAGAAAGATGTAGGCTGGGAGGCTAGGCCAGTCTCTCTTTTCACATTTTTGTGCCTGCTTATATTCTATCTGTGCTGGCAGCTGATTAGATGGTGCTCACCCAAATTAAGGGTGGGTCTGCCTTTCCCAGCCCACTACTCAAATGTTAATCTCCTTTCGCACATCCAGGATCAATATTTCATATCTTTCAATCCAATCAAGTTGACACTCATATTAACCATCACACATGCATTACAAATGTATACTTTGTATGCTACAAAATCTACCTTCAGAAAGAGTTTTTAAAATGAGATGAACTATAACATTGTACTGTTTTATTTCCGAACCTTCGTGTATTCTTTCATCACCTCTCAGGTTCAAATATCTCCTTTTGGAGATGAGTGGTCTACTCCAAGGGTTCTTATTCTTGGACTGTTGAAATTTGGGGTTGGAAAATTATTTTGGGAGTGGGGAGGGTGCTGTCCTGTTTATCACAGGATGTTTAGCAGAATCACTGGATCTCACTTCTATGCCAGGGCACCCCATCCCTGACATACTTGCTTTCATATATTGCAGTGTCCCACAGGGACAAAATTGCCTCTAGTTGAGAACCACTAGTCTACAAAGAGGATAAAATATAGAAAGATAAGTCCTATTTTTCACCCACGTAGTGTCTCAACATACCTATCCTGCTTTGTTTCACATTATACACTACAGATATACACCCTCCAGTGTACCTGTTTACACTTCTCAGTTTTCATTCCTGTTATTACCTCTATGAAGAATACATTTCCATTCTTCTTTCCATGAACAAGAGACAACTCAAATAACACAATTCTTCTGCACAAAATGTTACTTTCATTCCACTTGGGGTAAAAAATTGTGCTTATTATGTAGATATTATATATATAAATAACATACAATCTTTATTTCTAACTAGGCTGAGAACACTTTGAAGTTAACAGAACATGCATGGCTGTGTGCATTAGACAGCACCTGCTTTTCAGCTGATCAATGATGTTTTGCATTGTTAATCCTTGCAAGTTATGTCGTCTCTCTCAATTGCATAGAGTTACATTTGTTCTTTTTTTTTTATTATACCTTACATTTTAGGGTACATGTGCACAACGTGTAGGTTAGTTACATATGTATACATGTGCCATGTTGGTGTGCTGCACCCAGTAACTCATCATTTAACATTAGATATATCTCCAAATGCTATCCCTCCCCCCCTCCCCACCCTACAACAGGCCCCAGTGTGTGATGTTCCCTTTCCTATGTCCATGTGTTCTCATTATTCAATTCCCACCTATGAGTGAGAATATGCAGTGTTTGGTTTTTTTGTCTTTGCAATAGTTTGCTGAGAATGATGGTTTCCAGCTTCATCCATGTCCCTACAAAGGACATGAACTCATCATTTTTTATGGCTGCATAGTATCCCATGGTGTATATGTGCCACATTTTCTTAATCCAGTCTATCATTGTTGGACATTTGGGTTGGTTCCAAGTCTTTGCTATTGTGAATAGTGCTGAAATAAACATACGTGTGCATGTGTCTTTCTAGCAGCATGTTTTGTAATTCTTTGGGTATATACCCAGTAATGGGATGACTGGGTCAAATGGTATTTCTAGTTCTAGATCCCTGAGGAATCACCACACTGACTTCCACAATGGTTGAACTAGTTTACAGCCCCACCAACAGTGTAAAAGTGTTCCTATTTCTCCACATCCTCTCCAGCACCTGTTGTTTCCTGACTTTTTAATGATCGCCAATCTAACTGGTGTGAGATGGTATCTCATTGTGGTTTTGATTTGCATTTCTCTGATGGCCAGTGATGATGAGCATTTTTTCATGTGTCTTTTGGCTGCATAAATGTCTTCTTTTGAGAAGTGTCTGTTCATATCTTTTGCCCACTTTTTGATGGGGTTGCTTGTTTTTTTCTTGTAAATGTGTTGGAGTTCATTGTAGATTCTGGATATTAGCCCTTTGTCAGATGAGTAGATTGCAAAAATTTTCTCCCATTTTGTAGGTTGCCTGTTCACTCTGATAGTTTCTTTTGCTGTGCAGAAACTCTTTAGTTTAATTAGATCCCATTTGTCAATTTTGGCTTTTGTTGCCATTTCTTTTGTTGTTTTAGACATGAAGTTCTTGCCTATGCCTATGTCCTGAATGGTATTGCCTAGGTTTTCTTCTAGGGTTTTTATGGTTTTAGGTCTAACATATAAGTCTTTAATCCATCTTGAGTTAATTTTTGTATAAGGTGTAAGGAAGGGATCCAGTTTCAGCTTTCTACATATGGCTAGCCAGTTTTCCCAGCACCATTGATTAAATAGGGAATCCTTTCCCCATTGCTGGTTTTTCTCAGGTTTGTCAAAGATCAGATGGTTGTAGATACGTGGCATTATTTCTGAGGGCTCTGTTCTGTTCCATTGGTCTATATCTCTGTTTTGGTACCAGTACCATGCTGTTTTCGTTACTGCAGCCTTGTAGTATAGTTTGAAGTCAGGTAGCATGATGCCTCGATTGACTTGGCAATGCGGGCTCTTTTTTGGTTCCATATGAACTTTAAAGTCGTTTTTTCCAATTCTGTGAAGAAAGTCATTGGTAGCTTGATGGGGATGGCATTGAATCTGTAAATTACCTTGGGCAGTATGGCCATTTTCACGATATTGATTCTTCCTACCCATGAGCATGGAATGTTCTTCCATTGCTTTGTATCCTCTTTTATTTCATTGAGCAGTGGTTTGTAGTTCTCCTTGAAGAGGTCCTTCATGTCCCTTGTAAGTTGGATTCCTAGGTATTTTATTCTCTTTGAAGCAATTGTGAATGGGAGTTCACTCATGATTTGGCTCTCTGTTTGTCTGTTGCTGGTGTATAAGAATGCTTGTGATTTTTGTACATTGATTTTGTATCCTGAGACTTTGTTGAAGTTGCCTATCAGCTTAAGGAGATTTTGGGCTGAGACAATGGGGTTTTCTAGATATACAATCATGTCATCTGCAAACAGGGAAATTTGACTTCCTCTTTTCCTAATTGAATACCCTTTATTTCCTTCTCCTGCCTAATTGCCCTGGCCAGAACTTCCAACACTATGTTGAATAGGAGTGGTGAGAGAGGGCATCCCTGTCTTGTGCCAGTTTTCAAAGGGAATGCTTCCAGTTTTTACCATTCAGTATGATATTGGCTGTGAGTTTGTCATAGGTAGCTCTTATTTATTGAGATACGTCCCATCAATACCTAATTTATTGAGAGTTTTTAGCATGAAGGGTTGTTGAATTTTGTCAAAGGCCTTTTCTGCATCTATTGAGATAATCATATGGTATTTGTCATTGGTTTTGTTTATACGCTGGATTATGTTTATTGATTTTCATATGTTGAACCAGACTTGCATCCAAGGGATGAAGCCCACTTGATCATGGTGGATAAGCTTTTTGATGTGCTGCTGGATTCGGTTTGCCAGTATTTTATTGAGGATTTTTGCATCACTGTTCATCAAGGATATTGGTCTAAAATTCTTTTTTTTTTGTTGTGTCTCTGCCAGGCTTTGGTATCAGGATGATGCTGGCCTCATAAAATGAGTTAGGGAGGATTACCTCTTTTTCTATTGATTGGAATAGTTTCAGAAGGAATGGTACCAGCTTCTTTTTGTAACTCTGGTAGAATTTGGCTGTGAATCCATCTGGTCCTGGACTTTTTTTTATTGGTAAGCTATTAATTATTGCCTGAATTTCAGAGCCTGTTACTGGTCTATTCAGAGATTCAACTTCTTCCTGGTTTAGTCTTGGGAGGGTGTATGTGTTGAGGAATTTATCCATTTCTTCTAGATTTTCTAGTTTGTTTGCATAGAGGTGTTTATAGTATTCTCTGATGGTACTTTGTATTTCTGTGGGATCGGTGGTGATATCCCCTTTATCATTTTTTATTGCATCTATTTGATTTTTCTCTCTTTTCTTGTTAGTCTTGCTAGCGGTCTATCAATTTTGTATATCTTTTCAAAAAACCAGCTCCTGGATTCATTGATATTTTTAAGAGTTTTTTTGCATCTCTATTTCCTTCAGTTCTGCTCTGATCTTAGTAATTTCTTGCCTTCTGCTAGCTTTTGAATGTGTTTGCTCTTGCTATTCTCTCTATACACATACTTTTTTTTTTTTCCTGTGCCAATATTCAACTTTGGAAATTAGTCCCTTTAATTTTACCTATGGAACCATTTTCTCTAGACAAAACATGACAAGTTGTTCTGTATCTGAATTATTTAGTTTAAATGAGTAATTGTCAGCACTTCCCTTTATTTGGTGTGATACTGTCACAGGATCCTTTGGGTGTCACTTTTCCAGCCAGAAACCTCTATGTCCAGTAGCATCTTTGTCCAAGTTTTGCTCAGGCCTACTGGGCTTATTCTGTCCAATCAGCCTGGCGTGATGCGCTCAGCTCCTGCTACCAGCCTGGATCCCACACCTGCCAAGTGTGAGCTAAGCATGAAGCAGTTAGGGGTGTGTGAGCAGGCAAGCGTGGGGTCTGGCCACTGTTCACAGGCAGGCATGCCAGCTGTGATGGACAGGCAGCTCCAGGTGCTGGCACAGGTGCCAACTCCATGCAAGGCTGCAGCTGTACCAGATATACTACAAGTGACTTCTGCTGTGGGCACCAACATCTGGACAAGGCGAATGCAGTTGTGCCCGAAAGCTTGGAGATCCCAGAAACTGCAGAGTCTCAAACAGGTTGTTAACAGCATGTCACAGTCCTGGCTTAGAGAGCCCTGAGGTCTGGGTTCCCGGACAGGCTGCAGGTCTTCTCACCTTCTCGTCACCCACAATGTGGCGAATGGATGGTTTTGTTTCAGTCCTGTTTGTGTTACAGCTGTTTCAGTCTTGCCATTTAGTGGGTACTGAGTTCTTGTCCCATGTCCAGGAAGAATGAGGTATGCAGACAACTGGAGGGTGAGCAAAGTGGAGAGTAGCTTCACTGAGTGACAGAACAGCTTCTAGGAGACCAGAAGTGGTTAGATCCTTTCTGCGGACAGGTCATCCCAGCTAGTGTCCAGCTCTCAGCAGAGAGGAGACCTGCAGTGGGCAGCTCCTTCCTGCAGCTGATAATCCCTACCTCTGTGTGAGTCTGGCTGAGTCCCAGGATTTTTATGGGCTCAGGAGGGAGGAACCGCCTGCTGATTGGTCTATGGGCAGCTATGGGCAGGCCTGGGAAATGCAACTTTAAGTTCTCACTCCAGGCTATGGACTGCACCCAGAACCAGCAGCCCAGCCCCCAGGCTTCAGGCTGTTCCTAGCTTGAAGGTGGGGTTTCACTGCGGACCCAACCCTTTCTGCCCAGAAGCCTGTCTGCCTCCTGCCACAAACATGCTGTTCACAGTACCCAGTCTGTGCCCAAGGGGCATCTGCAGGCCTGTGCTGAGCCGCCTACAACCCCCTCCACCCTCTCTCCCTGAGCTCCTCAATGCCCAAAGTTTCAGAGTGGGCCGAGGTTGTAGGAGGAGGTGACCTATCAGTGCCATAGCCTACACATACGCAGCGGGTCATGAGAGCACCCAGGCTCAGCTTCAACTTTGCTCCGAAATCAGAGCCAGTGCTGGGAGTGGGGAGAAGCCAGGGAGAGGGAGCAGGCACTTCCAAGCCTGTGCGGGCAGTGGGACTTCCTGGGTCCCTGAGAGCACAGGTATTCCCCTGGTCCAGAGCTGCAGCTGGGAGGCTGCAGCTGCATCCGGGAGCGTGGGGCTCTTGCCGCTTTAACCTGGTAGGGGGCAGGGCTCCTGCCTGTTCCCGGCCCCTACCTGCTCCACTGAGTGGTCAACCCTGGCTACACCTCCCGTGCTGCAGCCAGCGTCTTCACAGTGGACACTCCAGATGGCTGCCGCTGCCCTAATAACAAACATGTTTTACTGCAGGTAGCATCACAGCTTCATCGAACATGATCTCACATTCCACTGTACCCATCAGATTGAAGGAAATGAATTGGACTGGACCCTTTTCTTTTAAAAATTTTAAAAATTTTTATTTATTTATTTTTTTGAGACAGTGTCTCACTCTGTCACCCAGGCTGGTGTGCAGTGGCACAATCTTGGCTACTTGCAACCTCTGCCTCCCAGGTTCAAGCAATTCTAGCGCCTCAGCCTCTGGAGTAGCTGGGACTAACAGGCACCTGCCACTGCTCCTGGCTAATTTTTTGTTTTAGGAGAGATGGGGCTTCACCATGTTGCCCAGGGTAGTCTCAAACTCCTGAGCTCAGGCAATCCGCTCACCTCAGCCTCCCAAAGTGCTAGGATTACAGGCATGAGCCACCATGCCTGTCCAAGACTGGACCAATTTCTTTCATAGGTAGAGTTGGCAACTGGCTACACTGTATTTTGGAGGTGTGGTACAGTTGATCTATTGCTGCGTATTGATGTTTTATATTCCTTTAACAAATACCATAACTATGAAATAGTATTAAATTAGAGGATATACAGAAAAAGATTATGTGAATTGAAAAATAAAGCAGGATGTGTAACGATGTTCATAAAGTTATTGTTATTTCTTCAGCAAATATTCATGAATCATCTAGTTGTCAGGAACTGAATCATCTAGTTGTCAGGAACTATGCTAGGAAGCATTTATATAGCAGCCACAACTCTTGCCCTCATAATAGAATGTAGAAGTGCAGTTATAAACCTGAAATAAGTATACACATAATTATTTAATTATATTGTGATCTGAATTCTGAGAAAGAGGTATGGATTCTGATTTATTTAGAAAGATTTCTCTTTGTACAAATAAAAAAAGATATTATGTAACTATGTCTATTTGGATATAAATAAATATACATATGAATATACAGATATGGCTATATCTCCATATATGTGGGTATATGTATGTGAATGTGAATAGATACAGATAAAATGTAGATAAAACCTATTAGAAAGTAACTAAACTTAAATATTAGCTATTTATGAGTTTGTTGATAAATTTTTTCCTGAATTTTTTTGTGTGTTCAGTAAGTTCAACATCACCATATATTATTTCTGAAAATAATTGAAAAGTACATATTTAAAATAAAACTCCTTTAACATACAATACAACTCTTCTATTTAATAAGAGAGCACAAAGGCTTTAGGGAGGGTTTTACAAGATTTAAAGACAATTTTGGTGGTGGAATACAGCACAACAACACTTGGATAGGTGGGATGTAGAACTCTTTGTTACCATTAGTGCCAAAGGAGAAAAGGCTGCAGTGCCACATAAGGTGTTGTATCCAGAGAAAGAGTAACAGCAAGCTGGAGCTGGATGGGGCAGCTTAGGTGTGGCAAGTAGGGAGGAGTTAGGCCCTCAGATTCCTTGTGGATTGGCTAATTTGGGTAATTTCCAGGACTCCGAGACACAAGAGCTGTCCCTAGTTATCTACCATCTGGCCCCAGGACAGTTAGAGCAGGTGGATAGTGCCCCTAGTGTGTGGTTGGGATGTGAAATTAATCAGCTACTCATGAAGGAAAACTGACCGGCTGTTAGCCAGGACCTCAAACTAGATCAAGACAGCGTTTCCAAACAAACAAAAACACCAAAAATTATCACAGGGAGGTAACATTGACTTAAGACATAAATGCAAATATTTTGCTACTGAAAAAAAGGAACGCCAGAAAAATATGTTATTGTGATTGGGAAAAGAGAGAAACAGTATCAAGGATATGAAAATATCAGAAATGGAAAGCTGAATGACTCAAGAAAAATTTTTTTCTCAATATTACTTATAATTAACTGAAACCATGAGTTTTTTCATAAATTAATAAAATATTACAATATATACTGCACTAAAATATTTGAAATGATCTTTCCTTCAAGTCTATGACCTATTAGTTTGAAAAATGATTATTGTTTTTAATAAAAAAGAATAATCCTTAACATTTACTGAACATTTACTATATGTCAAGTAATATGCTAGGCCCTTTGCTTGGATTGTCTTTTAATCTTCATAATATCTTAAATGAGTGTTTTAATTGCCTTGTTTTAATTGATAAGCCAATTAGCCTTAGAGAGGTTAATTTGCCTAAAGCCACTTAGCTAACAAGAAATGGACCCTGCCTTTAAACTCAAATTTAACCGAGTTCAAAGCCCATATTCTTAAATACTATGCCACGAAGTACAGATTGATAAATTATAGATGATTAGCAGACAAATAGATTATAGACGGTTAACAGACAGATTGATATATATATATGATTAATTAGTGGATTAAATATGGAGATATTAAAGAGAGGAAGCACATTATGCAATCTTGTGTTCAGTTCCACCCAACCATTCAATGCCGTGTTGGGAGGGGAGTGATAAGCAAATACTTGTCTCCCAGCTACTGTGAACATTCAGAAAAAGAAAAAAGAAACACTTATGATTTAAAATAAATTCCTAAAAATCATCTGCATGTGTTATATTTGGTTCATCAACAGGGAAAAAAATAGACACATGCATTGAAAATGAAATATCTATGCTAAATGTCTTTGATATCCTGCCAGATTTACCCACAGAAGGTCTCGACTATAAACAAACAGCTACTTACACATGTATGACCCTGGAAAGAAGACTGAGTGGGCACAAAATGGTGTCTGTTTTAATCTTGGGTTTTTGCTTCATTTTGAGCTGTCAGATTTTCACCTCCTTTCAAGGAAAAGAAAAACAGGAACTGTGATTCTGCTTTTAGTATTAAAGAGTTGCATAACCATATCCAAGTAGCTGAATTATACCTTTACTGATGAAGAGAGTTGTTTTCAAGGGTGAAATAACATTTTTGTGGCAGAAATGGCAATGTGACAACCACCGCTTCAATGAATATAGACACTTCCTACACTTGGTTTTAATCACATCTCAGTCAGATCATAATATTTATTAACTGTTCAGAACATCTCCTAAATCTTTGTGTTCGAACTCTTCTTGGTTTCTCCTTTACTTTGAGAGGGATTGTGTTTTCTTGAGAACTATTTTTAAAAGTTGAGTATCCGTTGATAGAGGGTTGCTAATAGAAGTTAGGTTTTAGTTTCTTTAAAAGCAGACCCTATGTTCTAGACTTCTTCAGTATCTTCTCATCCTCAAAACAAAAACCACTAGTTCAGTGTTAAGAATATAATAGTCAATACATATTTATTGACTGGTTATGCTCAAAATGAATTTTCTCAATTAATCTCTATATATTTAAGTATGTTAACACAAATATCCAGCTCTAATACAGTATTATCAATATTCTGTAAACCACTTCCAGTAGAAATATTTGTTTTTGCACTATTTTTACATGAAAATTGAAAAACAAGCTGCTTATGTTTAGAAAAATACTGATCTTTAATATTTTCTCTTACCCCAAATGATTGTTTCATGTGAACACATTTACATTGATTATTCAGAAATACATACTAAATAGAATTTATTTCAATAACATTGAAAAGGTAAAAGTATTAAATATTCTAATTCCACCTCTTCTGGTTGTTGTTTATGTAGCGTTCTGTTAATTTCAGTAGGGGCTGTTTATTTTTCATGAGTGTAATGATTTTTACTTTTGTAGGCTTCTTGGGGGAAAAGAAACAAGGAAGGAATTAAGACAGGCATTTTAACATATACTTAGGACTTTATTATATTTTATATGGACATCATATTTCAAAATAAGCCCTGTTGTATTGGGAGCAAAAGTAAAACATTTAAAAATTAATTAGAACTGTTTTTCAAGGTAACCTCGGGGGCACATTTCTAAAATATGATTGGATTAAATGTCCTTATTTACCACAATGTGAAATATATTTTAAAAGCTAAGAAACATTATGTACACTAGCAAAGTTCATTTTCTAAGTAGGTAATTAATTTGGATGAAGCAAATTCTAATGTGGCTTACAAAGGGCCAAGGGAAGTAATATGTACATAAAAGACTCAATTTAGAAACTTAATGTCTTTGATTTAACACTGAAAATTCATTAAGGCTCTCTGATTGACAGTTATTTAGGGTTCAGTGACTGCTGTACTAGAATAGCTATGGAAATAGAAGAGACCAATATTCTAAATTTCTGTCACTATGAGATTTGTGACCATCCATATAAAAAAGCAGAGTTATTTAAAGCTATTGGCAATTTTGATTCAATTGTTACAAATATAGATATTAAAAAATCAACTAGCCAGCAAATATGAAGTGTGTATGCCTAGCACTGCACCTTCAATTCTTGGCTTAACGTTCACTAAACTCTTCTTTTACTTTACTACCTCAATTTTGCTTTTGTAAAATGAAAATAGTAAAATGTCTCATATCTAAATGAGAATATTTTAAGACAAAATAATACCATCTTATTTATTGATGATATGACTGCACTGTCACTTACTAAAAGAGACATAAAAAACAACTGTTCCCATTATCTTTGTTGGAAAGAATGACAAACTATTAAAAAATTATACCATATTTTTGAAGAACACTACTTAAATAAATGCACTTCATTTTCAGTAACCCCACATAACCGTCTACCTTTTGGGCTAGTCAGTGACACTTCAGAAATTATTTTTTTTCTGACACATTCAATAGGGCAATGTATTCTCCAATTTGGACCTTCCGTAATATCTTTATAAGTTGTATTATTATTAATTTGTATTAGCTACAAGTAAATATGTGTTTTTAAAATCTTCCAACCTCCAACCATTTTAGTCAGCTTTCTGTGGTAAAATGTAGGGACCAAAGAAACCATTACATTGTGTCAGAGAGAACCCTAAGTGATTTATTGAGAGAATTTCCTGAATTTTTTAATATATCACTCTGAAATTCACTTCTAGGTAGAAGTGTGATTTTTCTATGTTTAAGGAAATATTTTTAAAAGGCTTCTAAGTTTTCCCCAAAGGATGCCAACCTTTACACTTACTCACCAAATTTCCACAGCCTATATATTCATTCACTTTCAAGCATCAACTCAAGAAGAGACTTAAAAAGGAAGCCTTTAGTGATAAGGCCCAGTGTCCTCATGGTCACCTATGACAGCTCAACAGGCAGTCATACCTACACATATGGACTGGCTTGCCTGGCCCACACCCAGCTCCAGGCTTGGGCTTCTGCTTTCTTTTACAATTTTTCCCGCTAGCCCTACTTCTTTACCTTGTTTATATTGCATTATTATGATGTTACATGTGTAATCTGTTTTAAATCATTTGTGAAAAGAAGGCTGAGTATAAACAAACAAGACCCAGTGATATTACACATGGAGATATTTGAATCCTGAGAAAAGGTGCAATTTAAAGTTCATGATATTATAGGCAGGCTGCATTATAGGTGGGAAGTGTTCCCAGCCATGGTTTTATGCAGTGGATTGAGATTCAGACTATTTTCCTGGTAAAAACAATGCCATATAAATAATGCAAACAATTGCCAGCTATCACACAACCTATTTAACCCATGATATAACTTCAGTAAACTTTATTTGCTCTGAAAAAATAATGAAACAAAGTAGCATTATTGTCAGCAAGATTGAAAATTAGTCACATTGAAAATGAGTTATTAAATGCATTGATTTTCTATTTTTTGGTCAGGAATCTTACCTTAATCATTATGACATTGTCACTGAGTAACTCAATGTGAGTGCATAGGGCTTAAGAAATGTTTACTGAGTGAGAGGAAGGAGAATGAATGACAGCAAGGACAAGAGAGATACCTGAGGCATGCAAAAGAGACTTCTGGGGATAGCCAAGGTGACAGAAGTCAATGGCACTGGTTCTCTATTTTGTCTCATTATAGTGAAACACTTTGGATTTCTATTTCCTTGACACTAGAAGGCTTATGCATTATCAGACTAGATTAGATTTGTTTGGGCAAGGAGAAAAAGAAGAAGAGACAGCATCATCAGCAGCAGCAGCAGCACCAGCAGCAGAAGGGAAGGCTACAGAGAAAGGGAAAAGGGACTTTTCTTAGGTGAGTATTCAAGGCCTAAGGAAAAAAAGAGTAAATAAGATACAGATGCTCCTCAACTTACGATGAGGTTATATCCTGATAAGCCCATCATAAATCAAAAACACAGTAAGTTGAAAATGCATTTTAGACTTAATGGTATTTCCAATTTATGATAGGTTTATCAGGATGTAACCTCATCGTTAAGTTGAGGAACGTATTGAATTCATGTCTTTTTGGCACCACTGTAAACTTAAAAAATCATAAGTCGAAACACCATTAAGTCAGAAACCTCTGTAGTTATAGAGGTATATATGTCCATGCGATAAAAGGACTTCAGAAATGGAATTACTTACTTCAAGATTAAACGTGAAGAATAAATGAGAGCACATCATTTGTCTGATTTTCTTTTCTCTGAGAGAGTAGAAAGACAACAGTAGTGAGGGCTTTGGTCATATAGTATCCTATACCGGCCACAACCAGATGGTACCATCATCACGGCAACTCTTGGTTGCATACTTTTTAAAATAAAGACATTACATCATTTTCCTAAAATACACTGGCAGTGACAGCCAGGGCTAGTACTGTGGGTTCTCTAAAATCATATTTAACACTTCTAAAATTACAAATAATTGGTAAACTACCATACAGTAAATAAATATTGGAACAGTTTTTCAAATGAGATGATTTTTAAATTGTCATTTTTAGTAATTTGCCTGCCTTGTGAAGTTAGCTACTTACAAAGTCAGTTGTTCACTTAACATTCTATGCCAAAAGTTAAAAATATTTATAACGAAAGACATATGAGTGAAAGAGATAGGCTCTCCACATACTTTCTACTTAATTGTGAAAATGTGAAAATTTTAACTCAAGCAATTATTGAATATTGTTTAATGTTGGAAATTAAAATCGTTTAACACAATATGGAATTAAAATAAGTGTAGAAAATTTACAATAAGAAAACTTTTAAACTGGGATATATATTAAAATGATTGCTTAATTCAGAGAAATGAAGATAAAATTTCATCCAGTCTTCAAAATATTTCAGAAAAGATTATATTTCTACAAATACCACCTAAAGACATTATGCACCTCTTTTTATATCTATTGCATATGTATTTACCAGTTTGGAGTTTTTTTAATTTTTAATTTACATTCCTCCATGACAAGCCATTGCATTTTTCAATGTTTTCAAACAATTTAACTCTCTTTCCTGATATAATATTATTTAGGATGGTAATAATACTTTTTGCACACCTGAAATGGGAGAAATAGCACCTGTGCTATAAATGGAGAAGGCCAGATTAGTGTTTCCCTTTTGGTTTGATAATAAAACAAAAGAATAGAGAACAGTAGTTGACATCATGGATGATATTGAGGCGGTAAGAGTCACAATGTCTTCATTTGTGTTACTAGTGAAGAACAATTATTTTTGGCAAAACATAAAGGCAAAGACATCTAAAGCAATATACAGCATAGATAAAAATAACAGATAATGTGCTTTTTGAATATACAATTATATTAAATTGAAAGAAAGGCAATAATGAGAAGCAATAGTTCTATGTTCTAAACATCTGAGTTATACATCAGTGTCTGTAATGTCTGTAACATAATGATGGCACACTACCAAAGCTATCACCGATTTAGCATTTTAAAAAGTCAGCCATTTGCTATTACAATCATTTAAAGATACTTGAAGGATGATATCTGAATAGAATAGATAATACAGAGAATATTATGCATACAGGCCTTTGAACAGTTAGGAAGGTAGGGTAGGAGAAATTGTTTAGGATAAAACTCATCTAGAATATTGAGTTAATGTGGTAGCATTTGCTAGCATATGCATGCTGAAGCATCCTATGCTTTATTCAGAGCACTTGTGAAAACTCCTTATTTTGGTTCATTTCTTTCTCATTTCCTAAATGTGTCTCTTCTAAGCAGAGAGAAATGCCTATGTGGTCTATATCTTTATTCCTCAAGTACTCATTTTGAAAAACATATCATAAAAAGAGAGAAACATGGGAGGAAAAATTTACAATTATGCTTTATATGTGAAAATAAAATTTTTACTAACTTAACTTTCAGTTACAGAGTTGAATATTAAGTACAGGTTAAATGCAAACACGTTTTAATAATTTTTCAGTGCTTTAATATATAGAAATTTTACATAGACTTGTATGGAAAGTATATACTTTCATTTAATATTCTATTTTTGAATTACCTTACATTGTGCAAAAATACACAAAACTACTAAATGACAAGAAGTAATAAAAATAACTGTAACAAAGAAGAAGATTTGGTTTCATTTCCCTTCCAATATACCCAGAAAATATTCTAGATTTATGTGCCTTTTCAATAGATGTGAAACCCTGATATTTTGTAAATTCTTATACTTGTCTTAATTTACCCTCGATATCTTTCTGCTCTGCAAAAGAAGAACAACGAACTGATTCGTAAGGAATATTTAAAAGTTCATATAGTGTCCTAGAGTGTTAAAACACAATCATGTATTTCTTTGAATTATGTTTAAATGATGGTATAAAGAACAGAATATGAGGCCAGGCGTGGTGGCTCATGCCTGTAATTCCAGCGCTTTGGGACACCAAGGCGGGCGGATCACCTGAGGTCGGGAGTTCAAGACCAGCCTGGCCAGCATGGTGAAACCCCATCTCTACTAAAAATACAAAAATTAGCTGGGTGTGGTGGCACATGCCTGTAATCCCAGCTTCTCAGGAGACTGAGGCACAAGAATCTTTTGAACCCGGGAGGCAGAGGATGCAGTCTGCAGTGAGCCGAGATTGCGCCACTGCACTCCAGCCTGGGCAACAGAGTGAAACTCCGTCTCAAAAAGAAAAAAGCATAATATGACAATTGAGTGCTAGTCCTAGTTGGTAATGCCAAATGAGAGAGCAATTTGGCCATTTCTAGAGAAATTGAAATAGCCTGTGGCTTATGATTCAGAAAGTTTAAAACTGGATATACAAATATAATGTAAAGAAACAGCTTCAGATCAGGTAGAAGAGTATTCATTTGTAGCCATTTTATAATAGCGAAAATTGCCAACATCTAAATTTACATTAATAGAAGAATAAATAAATTTGCTCAAAGGAATATTATGCAGCATGTAAAATGAATAAATTTATGCTGTGTAAATTGGAAAAATCTTACTTGGATGAATCATAATATAAAGTAGAGTGGTAGGATACCATGTGTATACATTTTAAAAACATATATTTATGTGATTCATGTTTTAAAATTACCAAATGTAAAGGTATAAAAATATGTCTGCTGATGATAAACACTAAATTTAAGATAGTAGTTACCTTTGGGGGGAGATTAGAGATAACTGGATTAGAAAAGATATATAAGACCTCTCAAATATGTTTATAAGATGCAAAGAGACATGAAGAGAAACAAGTGAGGCACAATATAGCACTGTTTTGAGACTTGAGAAAGATGAACGAGGGTTATGTGGTTTTTCATTCTATTGTTTTTTTCCATCGTTTTTGTATTTTATAGATTTTTACAATCGCCTTTAGTTTTTTTAGAAGTGTATGAGATTTTATTTAGAGTCAGATAAATTAGTTTTAGTTCACAGTTAACTGGCTATATAAACTAGGTAATATTAATTTTTTGTATAGAAAAACAGGCTAATGATACAAGTTTTAATGAAGATTGGTTTGATATATGTGAATGTCCTCTAGGAACTGGAGAGCATGAGTTTAAAATGTTATACACGTATATAGATAGGTAAGGATAAATCTGGACCTAGGTGTTTTTTTCTGAAGTTCTAGATAGTGATAGAGACACCTTTGTGTCACAGGAATGTCACCAAATACAATGCTGTTCAGTCCTTGACTAACTTATGGATATAAATACATATATCGGCTGGACGCGGAGGCTCACACCTGTAATCCCAGCACTTTGGGAGGCTGAGGTGGGCAGATCACGAGGTCAGGAGATCGAGACTATCCTGGCTAATATGGTGAAACCCTGTCTCTACTAAAAATACAAAAAATTAGCCGGGTGTGGTGGCGGGCGCCTGTAGTCCCAGCTACTCAGGAGGCTGAGGCAGGAGAATGGCGTGAACCCAGGAGGTGGAGCTTGCAGTGAGACGAGATCGTGCCACTGTGCTCCAGCCTGGGTGACAGAGCAAGACTCCGTCTCAAAAAAATAAATAAATAAATGCAAAATAAATAAATACATACATACATATATCTATTGCAAGCGTTACTTTATAGTATAAAAGCATTTGTAAAGTTTTGTGAAGTCAGAGGAGTCAGTACTTGTTATAATTGTGTTTTTTACTCTAAAAGTACAGTTTTTATTTAAATAAACATAAAGCCAATATCTAACGGCAGTTACTTGGCAAATGGTGGTACAATTGAAAATGGTGGTACTGTCTCTTGAATCTTTCCTATTTTCTATTTTTAAAGTTTTTAAACTTTGTTTTTCACCTTCTATGTCTTTTAAGGCACACTATCAGTTTTATTTAATTATTTTTGTGTTCTTTCTAGTTTAGTCTTTATTTTAAGGGCAATTTTTTTCTTTTATGTCTAATTATGTTTGGAGTTCATTCATACATTTCTGAGCATTTCTAATACTGATTTATGTCTTTCCATTAGAGAGGGTACATTTTCAATTGTACCACCATTTGCCAAGTGACTGCTGTTAGATAACTACTGTTAGGTATTGACTTTCTGTTTCACTGGCTAAATGAAATTTTAAAAGGTGTTTTAGTCAATCATAAGCTATATCTAAGTCCTGCAATTTTGGAAGAAATAAACATGATCTCAGCATTAATTAAGGCAACTGTTACATAATTTGGGGACTTGAATTCTTATTCCCACTCTAATGTTACATAGATAACCAGGCTTCGTGCAAGTTGCTTGACTCTGGCTCTCCATATATTAGCCTGTAAAATGAGGGCTGCAAGAGTAAGGGTTGAGTTGGATGTTTTATTTTCCCTAAAATATTTTCTGACTCTAACATTGTAATATTCTATTAAAAGTATAGTGTCAAGATTATAAGAATTGATAGTGTGCTGTGTTCTGTACTATTCAGAGTTCAAGTTATGTATTCAATTACAAACATTACATTTTTAAGAAACATTGAAAAATGAGATTGCATTCAAAAGAGAACAATCAAGATAGTGTGAAAATACATCAAATAATTTCAACCCAGTACCACACTCCTTTTTCTTGTTCTCTCCTTGCCCCTATCTCCATCTGCCATTGTCTTTTGCCATCCTTTGAGTATGGACCTTAGCCTGACTGGCAGTCAGTTAATTCTCTGTCAGTTTCCACTACTGGATAGGGACTGGAGAATGATACATGAAGAGTTAAACAGAGGTCTTTGCAGTCTTTATAGCACTATAGCATCAATTTGCAATATTTGACAATCATATCTTTCACATTTTTGATTTGATCTCCTACTAGTATATCTCCTATACTGAATTATTGCAGGAAAATATCTATTTTTTTTCTGCTTTGAGATATAGTTCAAAAGTCTTTCTTCCCAAACTCTAGCTTGAGAACGCACCAGGCTCCAGGGAAGAGACAGGGGTGCGAACTGTAAGAAAAAGCTAGTCTATTTTACTTACTCCCTGTAACAACCTTCAAGTCCTCTCATAAGACGGTGTTGCTCCTTTTCCATGACTTACAATTGTAAAGACAACATGAGTGTCTAAGCCGATACTACTCACAAAAACAGCACCCTCTAACCCCATGTGAGCCCATTTTTATGAGATGAGAGAAATTCTTACCATGCCTTCAAGTCCAACTACATGTCTCTCTCCCAAAGACAGAGGGTCCACCTCCTCTTGAATACTGCTGGACAGAGGCAGAGGGGTTCTATTTTAATCATGGGGTTTGGAAATGCCCTTAGATCTCAGCTTCACTTAGCATACCACCTACTCTTCAATTAAATCATCTGTTTCTATACCATAGATGCCAATCAGGTCCAAATAGTTCGAGGATCACAACTTTCTCTATCATGTCTTTTTCCCAACATCAGCTTATTTCATGCACCCTTATTACTGGTGCTAAGTCAAATTTCATTCTTCCCCACTCTTCTGCTAAGAGTTGGCTGCCATGCTGAGGTGCCATTTGGTTCAGTGCTGCAGTGTAGTTTGAATCGGGGGTAACTGGCTCCTGCTACCATCCAATAATCTCTCATAGCCCAAGTGCTAGGCCTTAATCATATAAAGATCAGCAGTATATGAGCTAGAATATGTGTTCAGCAGTTTCAATAGAGGCCAAAATAATAGTGGCTTTTATAAAAGAGAATATTATTAATCCCTCACTGAAAACTTTGACGGGGCAGGTGGCTGAGTGAAGTAGAATGACTCCACAGATCATTTATGTTACTTCCCTTTCACTTTCTTAAGTCCTACCTGCTCTGTGCCCAAGTCTGTAGCAAGGATGAAATATAAAGCATGAGGCAAGAAGCTTCTTTTAAGGGCACAGCTAAGAAGTCACACGTTTCTTTGCTCACATCTCATGGGGTAGAACTTAGTCACATGGCCATTGCTTGCTGCAAAGGAGGCGGGGAAATATCATCTTATCCTGGACAGCAATGTGCCCTGTTAAAACTTAATTTATGTTAAAATGTATTTTATTACTAAGAATAAGGAATGACTACAGGGGATATTATTATTGTTCTTTGACACTACCTGCAAAAAAAAAAAAAAATAATAGCATTCTCACTTAGTTGGTCAAGCATACCCAAAGAGCCCAAAAGAAGTTTTCATCATTCTTCATTAGATTTTAGTCTAATAAAAACTTCATTAGTAGATACCAGAAAGGTATGGAAGGTCATCGTAGAATCTTTACTTTATTAAATTTAGCCCTGTGCCTCAAGCCGTGGAGAATGGGACAGTTCTCTCTGAACTCTTGCGTTCTCCCTAAGTGTGTCCTTTGGGACTTTTCTCTTGTTTTCTTCTCTTCCTTCTTACCCTTCCTTAGAACACTTTGAAACTGTTAAGACACTTTCACTATCCGTTATCCAATGTTCCACTTCCTTTTCTGGTTTGTGGCATGAAAAATTTTATGCTCTGCTATAATCTCCTGCTAAATAACAAGTGGAGTGCTTTGTATTCTGAAAGTAGAAGAGGAGGAAAAATCAGGCACTCATGATAGTTTGTCCTTGACTTACTAAGACAAGCTAATCTTTGCACTGCAAAGACTTTCCTTCATGCCTATTTTTGGTATCTTATTACTAATATATATATGTATATATATTTAATTGACAAATTATAATTGTACATATTTATAGGGTGCAATGTTATGTTTTGATATATGTGTACAATGTAGAATGATTAAATTAAGCTAATTAACATATCAATCACCCCATTTATCATTTGAAATATACTCTCTTAGCAATATTTAAATATACAATACATTACTATTAATTATAGGCACCACACTGTGCCATAGGTCTCAAAAATATGTTCTTCCTGTCTAACTGAAACTTTGTATCCTTTAAACAGCATCTCCCTATTCCCCACCATTCTACTCACTGTTTCTATAAGTTTGACATTTTTAGATTCCACAGTACCTTTTTGTGTGAAAAGGCTGCATGTGCTCCAATAGTTTTGAGTTCTTTCAAAAGGCCCCTTTCTAATATGTATGAGCATTCAGAAAGAGAGTGGGGAATTTTAATCTCAGGTCTTCACTAGTCAAATGACCTCAAGAATATTTGTTCCCAATTTGTTTCATAAGCCCACAGCTCAGACTTAAGACTGTCAGACTATACAAGAGTTATCTTACACATTTTTTGTACGTTTTCACCTCTTCAATATTTATTACTGTCCCTTGATTATTTCTTTTATTTCTATTTAATTTTTTTCATTTTTCACCTTCTATGTTTTTTAAGACACACTATCAGTTGCATTTAATTATTCTGTGTTCTTCCTAGTTCCATCTTTATTTTAAAAGTGATTTTTTGTTTTACTTCCAATTATTTCTGGAGTTCATTCATACATTTCTGAACATTTCTAATACTGATTTATATCTTTCCATTAGTATTAGATCATTTTCTTTGTTTTTTAGTTCATTGTCAAATATTAGTTTCAGGTTGATTCTGTTTTGTGAGTTTGTCCTTCTGATGCGGGATATTTTTCTGCTCTTTATTATCTTTCTTTACATAACAATTTTGTACAGGATTTGACTTAGATTTTTATGTGTTACAAATTATATGAAATTAATTTTGCCAAACTTCTAAAATGAAGTGGGGTCTAGGGAAGTTTTTCTAATTTCCAAGAGCTTTCTTTTTTACTGTTTTTGGACAGTATTTGGAAACAGGTTGGCTTATTTTTTATTTTTTTATTTTTTTTTGAGACAAGAGTCTTGCTCAGTCGCCCAGGCTGGAGTGCAGTGGCTTGATCTCGGCTCACTGCAAGCTCCGTCTCCCGGGTTCACGCCATTCTCCTGCCTCAGCCTCCCCAGTAGCTGGGATTACAGGCGCCCACCACCACGCCCGGCTAATTTTTTTGTATTTTTAGTAGAGACGGGGTTTCAGCATGTTAGCCAGGATGGTCTCGATCTCCTGACCTCGTGATCCACCTGCCTCGGCCTCACAAAGTGCTGGGATTACAGGCGTGAGCCACCGTGCCCGGCCGGTTGGCTTACTTTTTGAGATTTTATGGCTGTTTTCTTCCTCCACTTGTTTATACCAGGGGTTGGCAAACTTTCTGTAAAAGGCCAGATAGTAAATATTTTAGGCTTTGCAGACCATACAGTCTCTGACACAACTACTCACCTCTGCCCTTTTACAGCCACAGGAAACAAATGAATTAGAGTGGTTATGTTCTAATCGACATTATTTAAAAAACAAACAACAGGTTGGATTTGGCCCACAAGCTATAGTTTGCCTACCTCTCTGATTTAAACCAATTTGTCCAACAGAAATATAATAAGAGCCAAAAATATAAGGCACATATGTTGTTCAAAATTTTTAATACTCATATTGAAAAAAATGGAAAAAGATGAAATTAATATATTTTATATAATCCAGTATATTCAAACTACCATCCTTTTAACACATAATCAAGTATTTTAAAATTATTAATAAGGTACTTTGCATTTTTTATTCTAAGTCTTTCATATGTGATGTGTATTTTATACTTACAGCACACCTCAATTCAGACAAGTGTCAACTGAAGTGCTCAGTAGTGACTTGGTGCTATTGGCTACTTTACTGGCATCACAAGTCTGGACCTTCCCTTTTCTCATCTGTACCTCTTGCCCCTATTCCTCCTCATTTTTTATTCCAACTCTTAAATTTCTCTCCTGTGTGGGACCTGGTTCTGAAATGGAACCTTGAAGGTTCAGTTTGATAATTCACAGATGCTGTCCTGCCTCAGCCTTGTAGACCCACTTACTGCTAGCCCCTGCATTCACCTGGTACTGGGAAGGGCACATCCCTCCTGTTTTCAGCTGCTCTTCTCAGCCTGTTTCCCACTGAAGACTTGATGGCTGCTTCTAGGTTCTCCCATCCTCAAGTCCACTATGCACCCAGTTTCTTTCTCTGAGTCCTCTTGCACAAACACAACTATCATGCCTCGTTAACTGTTAACTGTTGGTCTCTGCCCATCTGCTTAAAGTTTGTGGACTATTTTTCTGTCTCATTTCATTCACCTTTCTTCTTTCTTATTTTATTACTCCCCCTGCAATCTTTGTACACCATCTCCAGTTCTTATCTTCTCGCTCTCCTTACTATAACTTCTTTAAATCTTGGTAAACAGAAATAAAAAACAAATAATATCAACCCTACCAGTATGGTAAAGATCACGTGGAATTATGTCTATGAAAGCACTAGGCAAACTACAAATTATTAGGTAAATTGAATAAATAAATTTATGGAATTTCTGGAGAAAAAAAGGGTGCCAGAGAAGAAGGGCTTTCTATACTTTTGATGTCAGTTTTCTTTGCCCTATAATTTTTGTATTTGTAAAAGAAAACAATGGTTAAATACAGAATGTTGCAAATTTTGTAAGTTCTTGAAGGTGACACTTAAATTTCTGTCTCTTCACACACACACACACACACACACACACACACACACACTGCATTTAGTGAGACAATAAAAGGGATGCTTTTTCCAAGGGCAGTGAGTAAATAGGCATTATAGTAAATTGGCATTGAAGGCAACTGGAAAGTTTGACATAATAAATATTTTACTTTTTTTCTTTTTTTTCCTTTTTTTTTTTTTTTTTTTTTTTGAGACAGAGTCTAGCTCTGTCGCCCAGGCTGGAGTGCAGTGGCGCAATCTCCGCTCACTGCAAACTCCGCCTCCTGGGTTCATGCCATTCTCCTACCTCAGCCTTCCAACTAGCTGGGACTATAGGCGCCGGCCACAACACCTGGCTAATTTTTTTTTTTTTTTTTTTTTTTTTGTATTTTTAGTACTGACGGGGTTTCACCATGATAGCCAGGATGGTCTCCATCTCCTGACCTCGTGATCTGCCCTCAGGGGCCTCCCAAAGTTCTGGGATTACAGGCGTGAGCCACCACACCCAGCAATATTTTCTTATTCTTACTGATTCCTGACCTTGGTTTTGCAATAATGAAGGGTATACATGACTCATTTAAGTATGCCATTAAATTGTTGTAACAGTAACTTAACTTATATAGTTTCATTAAAAATTAAATGCAATAAAGCTCTTCCTTTTTCATAGAAAAGTCAAAAAAAGTCAAACAAAAAAGTGGCCCAATTCAAAACCACTGGGCATCTATGATGATTAAAATTATTTTATGATTTGTGAAATTTTTATTTTCTTCATTGTAGTTCCTGTTTGTTTGGGGAAGAGAGGAAGTTAACCATAATTCAGTTAAGTTACATTCTTATTAAAAGGGTCCTATGAGCAACCTGGGGGTCCAAGCCTTCTTACATACCTGGTAAGATTTTTCAGAGAATAATCTCCCCTTGAGTTTTTCCACAGTAAGCCAAGAAGACACTGTGTCCAGAATTGGTTTCTCCTGGTGGGTTCTTGGTCTTTCTGACTTCAAGAATGAAGCTGCAGACCCTCCCTGTGAGTGTTACAGTTCTTAAAGATGGAGTGTCGGGAGTTTGTTCCTTCAGATGTTCAGATGTGTGGGGAGTTTCTTCCTTCTGGTGGGTTCGTGGTCTCACTGACTTCAGGAGTGAAGCCGCAGACCTTCGCAGTGAGTGTTACAGCTCTTTAAGGTGGCGGGTCGGGAGTTATTCATTCCTCCCAGTGGATTCGTGGTCTTGCTGGCTTCAGGAGTTAAGCTAAAGACCTTCACAGCGAGTGTTACGGTTCATAAAGGTAGTGCGGACCCAAAAAGTGAGCATTAGCAAGATTTATTGTGAAGGGCAAAACAACAAAGCTTCCACAGTGTGGAAGGGGACCGCAGTGGATTACTGCTGCTGTCTCCGGTGGCCAGCTTTTATTCCCTTATTTGGCCCTGCCCACGTTCTGCTGATTGGTCCATTTTACAGAGCGCTGATTGGTCCATTTTACAGAACACTGATTGGTGCGTTTTTACAGAGTGCTGATTGGTGTGTTTACAAACATTTAGCTAGACACAGAGCGCTGATTGGTGCGTTTACAGTCCTTTAGCTAGACAGAAAAGTTATCCAAGTCCCCACCTGACCCGGAAGTGCAGCTGGCTTCACCTCTCAACATGACAAAACATGAATCAGTTCTCCTTCTAAGCTCCAGCTAAATAAACTGGTGGGACATGGGTTTCTATTCCCAAGACTTTCTAAGGCTTGGGTTCACCAGAGGGGTGCATACTTTTTTGTCTAAAAAAAACCTGTGAACAAATGTTGCACTTCTATATTGCTTAAGGTGTCTCATAAATGGAACTTGCATTAAATATAACAGCATAAAATACTTGAAAACATTATATTGATCAACTTCTAATACAAACTTGTTTATCTTTAATTTATGAAAATATAAACAGTATTTTTTCTAATAGAAAAAAATTTTTTTTACAAAAAATTGGAACTCAATTTCACATTCTTTAAGGAAAAATTACGTTTTATGTATTTCTGTAGAGCTCAGGGAAAGTCAGCTGTCAGTCATTGAGAAATTTGGGATGTTGATTCTAATTTTACAATTTTCAGATTTAATACACATGGTTATATATTCAGACTATAGCTAAAATGCAAAAATGTTAAAATTGAAGGTATAGTTGATGTCAGAGCTAAGGGAATCAAACATGGTAAATATGTATATCAGCAATGGGTATGTTTGAAGGTATTTCAACACATTTAATACGAGAACCTAGATGATATATTACTCATGTCTTTATTATAAAAAGTGATCATAGAGGTAGCATACATACTATGAGATTTGGTAGTTGCCATGGTTACTATATATTTTTTACTGAACAGAAGAATAAATAGCTATACACATTCTTTGTCATTATTAAGCTGGTAATTTACAATAGGTTTAAAGATAGTGTGCCTGTTCATTTTAAAAAATGCAAATTGGAATATACCCATTTTCATTTTTCTGAGTCTAATGAAAGAAAAATTTTAAAAGTAATTTGCTGTGTATCCTTTTAATTTTGTGATTGTTGTAAAGCATTAGGCAAAGTATAATATTTACAAATTACTTTCTGGTACTTAGTCCTAAGGAGTTGATTTTTAAGGATGGTTTATGCAATCTGTTAGGCTACTCAAAAGTAGAGTATTTATATAACAAAGGTTTGAATAACACTTATTCTGTGCCAGATAATTCTCTAAACTTGATGAATATGTATTTATTTAATTTCATTTATGAAATCTTAATATCTTTCTTGCAGTCTGAATCTCTCCAGATGTGAGGTCAACAGCAATAGCCAAATGGAGTGAAGGAAGGAAATAAAAATAAAACCCTTTTATCCTCTTCTCTGTCTGCCCAGATAATAAAGTATTCAATATCTGGTAGTAGAACATTAAATTTGAATAATGTAGAAATGTGTTTGGGTAAAAAATAATTTTTTTCCTCTGAAAAACACACTTGTTTTTATCCCTCTTCCCAACTAACTCATTATCCTTCTCAGAACACATTAACTGCATTTTAAATATTTGTACATATTTTTGTTTCTACACAACTTTTGTTTCTACACAACTTTTGTTCTCCCTCCTTCATCCAGCTCAATTGTAAAAGTTTATAATAGGTCTTACACACTTTTTCCTGCAGTTAGTACTTTTGTAAATTCAGAATTATTTTTCTTTGCTGGTGATTAATCTTTTATTTAATTACTTTTATTTTGCTTTGCTTTTATTTTAAAAACCTTGAAAATACAGAAAAGTTGAAAGGGGAAGTGGTACCCATAGTAACGTTACCTAGCAAAAGTGTTGCCATCAAACTTGTAATTTCATTTTAAATAAATGCTTTTATTTATATACTTTTTATTATACTGTGGTATAACATATCTTGCTTTGTTCTATTAAAATTGTGTTACTTAATTTTAGATGTTGCTACAAGTATTTTTAGTGGCTGCATGGTATATGCCTACCATCATTTGATTATCCATTTCCTTATGATTGAAAATGAAGGTTTCTTCTAATTCTGTTCCTTTATAAATTATATTGCTTTGGTTGTCTTTATTCATAGGACTTGTTTTATTTTTCATATTTTTAGTGTAGATTCCAAGAAATAGAATTTAAGGATCAAGCATTCTGATTCCAAGTCCAGAGTTCTTTGAGACCTTAGGTTATTCAGAAGATTAACTAAAACACAGAGAAGTATTAGACCAAAATTTTCACCTCAGACTTTATGTCCCTTTACCTTCCCCATAGCATGGGTTCTGTATAGAAGGCCCAGAAATAGGAGACAACATCAGGGACTCTCAGAGAATTATTTGCTTATTTGGTCCACCGTCTGCTACATAATACCCAGCTACAAATGGAAAACTTGACTTGAGCAGAAAATTGCTATGAACATAAGTAAGATAACAAATATGAAACTTGCACAAGAACTCTACAATACATTCAGAGGTTAGGTAGGCAGCAGAACTGAAGGAGAAACTAAAGAGTGGAAAGTGTGATTAATAGAGAATGCAAACCCAGGATAAAAATCATCAAAATAAACATATGCCATATGTTTCAGAAATCTTCTCAACTACTTTATTTCCATTTTACATCCTCTTTTTCTCATCTTCTGTCCTATTTGCCTTCCTTCCTTTTGTTTCTCACCTTTAAACTTCCTACTTAAATTGACTGTCTTCATTTTCCTCTGCTTATTTTAATATTCCATCTCTTTTAAATGGAACTGAACTTGAGGTGTTACTATTATAGGGATAAGAGTAACAGAGTAAAAAGAGGCCAATACTGCCAAATTCAGAATTTCTGAAATAACTATGAATTTTGATTTTCAATGCATTAAAAATATCAACAAATCTATATCCATCTTTAGTTCTTTAAGTTTTTTTTAGCTATTATTCTTGCATTTCTAGATTCTACTTACACATCTTTCCTTTAGGTAAATATCTCCAATATTAGTTACATTTTTCACAGCTAGATTTTATTATTTCAAACCAAAATTTGTGTAAGAGAATGTCTATGAATTGGCCCTCTCTATTAGCCTAGATGTAAAATTGAAACAAAAGATAAGTGAGCAAACAAGAAATAAAAGGGAAAAGAGAAGAAGAAGAGTCAAAAACTCCCTTCAAGGACAAGGTATGGTTTCTTTAGCAGATATTTTGTAGACTGGTGAATTTCAAATTTGACTATCTCAAGATTCAATTATCTTTGGGACAATGTGAATTTCTGCTTTATAACAATAAAAACATGGATTCATCACCACCCACATTACCATTGAACTACTAATAGATGCAGCCTTCAGAATAGTGCTGCTCAGCTGGGAGAATTTTGTATCCCAGGAGACATTTGGCAATTTCTGGAGACATATTTGGTTGCCACAACTTGGGTTGGGGTAGGCACTACTGTCTTCTAGTGGGTAGAGGCCAGAGGTGCTGCTAAACAGATGCCCAGGACAACTACTAATAACAAAGAATTGTCTGGCTCTAATGTCAACAGTACCCAGGATAAGGGGTCATGCTTTAAAACAAGGCATTGATCCTATGGTTATAGAAATGTTACAGGATATTAGAAGATATTTGAAAAATTGAAAGCGTTTTTCTGTGGATAGCAAGTTTATACAACTGTTTTGTAAGACCATAATTGTAAAGTGAATAAAGTTATTGGAGGGTTATGGGTTAGGTCTGTATCAGCTAACACTTAACATGCTTTATTATCTTTCTCCTGTCACTTGAATGTAAGATTTTAAAGGGTGGCGCTTTTTTGTTATTGTTATATTTCATTGATGGCACATCATAGGCACTTAATAAGTATTTACTTTTTAAATAAGTGAATATCTAGGTAGGGTTAAGCTAACCAGTTTTTACAAATTATTTTTAGGTCAATTTTTCCTTCTTTCCTTCCTCCATTGTTCCTTTTAAAAAAAAAAATTCATAGACTTCTTGGTAAATCAGACAATTGTTAGAATTCCTGTCTCCATCAACAATATAAACGTGTCCACATACAGAAATAATTTTATTCAATTTTTAAAATTTCATAGATGTCATGAAAATCATCCATAGAATCCATGGATTCTCAGCATCTTTGGGTCCTAGGTGGAAAACTGTGAAGCCAAAAATGCTATAGTCAAACAAATATCCGGCTTCCTCAAAGTGGTAAACCTGTGAAATAAAAAATGACCCTCACCAAAGCCCATTGATAAGCTCTCCAAGTATGAAATTTTGTAACTATGGAAAAGAGACCACCAGGTTTGAAAATCACTTCTGGAGGTGTTGAATAAATTTCATGTGGTGGGTACTGGTACTATTTCTGAAGTCTGAGGTACCTTATGAATTGAGAAATGCAAACTTTCATTTAATATCTTTATTCAAAACAAATATCTTAGTTAAGATATTATATTAAGTCAGTTAATCACAAAGGTTTAACCAGGATTTCCTTATTTATGACTTATTTGCAAAGAAAAGGCAAAAGGAGTGTAATATGTCTGCAGGGGGATCATTTTCTATTGATGGATGTCTGTTGACAGAATCCTCATCATTTCTTGCCAATTTTCTCAAAGAACATTATGACAACTGCTCACAGCAGGCAGAGTCAGACTCCAGAATTGATTCTGGCAATCTGTATTGATCATATTGTTGACGATCTTTAAAACATCTTGCTGTCCCAGACTTGACTTACGTCAAAGAGAACTAACAAATCTATCTGATATCAGTATGCTCATGCCTTTACCAAATCTTGAATTCTGAAAATAAAAGCATCGAAAGTAACTTGTAGTTGTCATCAATATTTAAGAGTCATCTTTAGCCAAAAAGCATCAACAAGCTAACAGAACATATTTTATAAAGATGCTGTTCCCACTTTCCTCAGCTGCATAATGACTTCAGAGATCCATAAAAGGAAAACAAGAGTGGAGCCCATTATCTCTGAGGTTCTTGTTTCACTTTTGTTCTTTGTGCAGGAAAACAGAAAAAAATTGAGGGCTGCAACAGAGGAAAAGTAAAAGGAAAGGAAAAGAAGGAAAGAGAAGGCAAAAAAAAAAAAAAATAGAATAGGGAATTTTCAACTGTTTGCCAGTTTTCCTGGTAAAATATTTTTTAGAAAGATATAAGAAGACTAATAACAGAAAAATGAGAAATTTGAAGCCAAAATGACATTGATGGAAATGAATAAATACATATATCTGTATGTCTAGATGCTGTAAATTTATTATAGAGAAAGATACATGGTGTAGCATTTCCTTATAATTAAATAATATTCAAACTTCCAAAAAAAAAAGAAAAAAAAAATACATATATCTGTATGTTTGTATGTGTATGTATATGCATATCTGTACATGTGTATGTATATGCACAAATATAGGTATATTAATGTATCTGATTTATTCAGTGTTCCTTCAAGAGCACAAGAAAACATGTTTGCTTATATTTTCTTAGTCTTATTGCATATTGCCCACCTTGCAGAAGGAGAAAATAAAGCACAGAAAGAATAGATGAATATAAAGTCACCAAGTCAGTGGAAAGAACAGAGAGAATTTAGTTCCTTTGAGGTTGAATCAATGAACTACCCATTAAATTAAATCGCTTCCTAAGGCACGAGAGATATGACATGTACTGCAACATAAGACAGTGCCAGGAGTCTGATGGTTTTATTTCACTTAAAAACAAATTAACCTAAAATGATTACTTGACTTTGAAATCCACATTCCATGGCTGAATGCCTTACACTGGTATGCATTTCCAAGACAGGGCCTAGACTTAGGACTAAGGGCTCATTTGTCCATTCTCTAGATATGCTAGTTTGAGTCAAGAATGTCTTCAGCATGTGTACATCAAGTCAGACTTGTAGAGTATATCTCAAACATAAGAGTTTTATGTTATTTCTTTTTTTTTTCAAATGAATTTGGACTAAAATGTTAACAAAATTGGAAACAGCTGTGTTAAGAAACTACTTTCTTTTCCATTTATAGTCTTGTCGACCAATATAAACTTCATCATTTTAGTGGAGCTTCTCCCCCACATCCAGATGTTATGGATTTCTCAATAATCTTCAGCAAAATTGCCAAAACCAACAAGAAGTTTTAACATGTAAATTCAACACATTGTTTCATGCTCATCATGGCCTTTTCTCCATCAACCCCATCCTCATCAGATTTCAGATGCTCGGCAGTTGACACAGCTACAGCAAAGGACTCTGAGTCATCATCTCATTGTGGGATGGGTTCCTTTTAAATTTTTTTTGTCTGATTCATGAACTGCTTTTTGAAAATCTAAAAATGGTTCATGAATTGCTTGGGAGTTGGCAAAAATTAATAATAATGAGCCCATTTTGAGTACACTGAAATGAACTGATTATCATTGCAAGCTGTTGCTAATTTGGATTCTTGATGGCAAGAAAGGGTTCTACAGGAGACTTTTCACTTGCAAGTAGGACAGATTTCATGGTGTGGCAGATAAAACATTTTTGTAACCTTTACCTCTATGTTTCCTTTTAGGTTTATGGTGGGATATGTAGAAATAATAGACCAGTTATCAAGACTTAAAAAAATTAATCATACTGGGAAAATGATAGAACCAACAGCCCTTTATAAACTAATGGTAAAATGCAGGCATGTCATGTAATCCCAGAATAAGGCCTGGGTGTTTTTGCAAAGTGCTTGGGTGTTTTTGCAAATATTAGGAGATTATGTTCTGCAGAATAAGCATGGATATATCTGGTTATTTTATCCTAATTTATTAGCCACATATTGTTAGTTTTGCTCATATCAGTTTCTAATCATTTTCTCCTAAACTTTCAAAGCTATTAGTTTTAGCATCAACCTTCAGTTGAGATTTTCACAGGGTAAAGTATATGTTACGCATAAAGTAAGAATTCCTCTTGCTTTTGTTTCATGAGAAAAAAGTAGGGTAAATGTTGGTGGGCCACAGATGTTACTGGAATATATGAAATATCAGAAATGACATTTATTGAAATATCAGAAAATGTTTTTGGCATAACTTGGGGAAAAACAAAACAAATATAAAGCAAAAATAAATCCTTTTTGCCTTCTTGAAGTTCTGAAATCAAATATTTTAAAACCTTGTTTTCATAGTAATCATGTACCTGGAAGATTGTTTTATGTTTTGAAACTAAGTAAATTATCTTTGAAAGCAAAAACCTATGCCTGCAAAATAATCGTGAAAGATATAATTTGACCTCATGTGGTTGAATACACAATGAGATGAGTTACTTTAATTTGGAGTTGAATTAGCATGTATAAAATATCATGAAATAATTAAACTTAGCACTTAGAGAAATCATACTATCCCTCACCATATTATAGCCATGGGAAAAGTAAACCTTTTGACTAAACTATTCTTAATCCAACTACATAGGAAAGGCAATGAAAATCTCTTACAGTGCTGGAAATTTCTATTTTATGTTGCATGCAGAGCTCTGCTTCATTCTGCAATAACACAAATATTATCTAAATTTTCTTTCTTGAGGTTTTATTTAGATTTTTTTTTATTATTATACTTTAAGTTCTAGGGTACATGTGCACAATTTGCAGGTTTGTTACATAGGTATACATGTGCCATGTTGGTTTGCTGCACCCATCAACTCATCATTTACATTATTTATATTCTTAATCAAAGGTGACAAGTAAAACAAAGCTTTGAAAATAGTCAATGCACCTTTGACAACTTGCAAGATAGCAAAAATTAACCATAATTTAGCATTTTAAATACTTTCTTTGCAAAAGAAATTTCCTTATCCTATTAAGGAAAACAAGAAATAAAAAACATGAGAAATGCCTGTGGAAAATGTCAGCGTGATGGAAGACAGCAGAGAGAAGTTCTTGGATTAGAAATGGTACCTTTATTTGGTGTTGAGTAAAAATAGACATATGAATCTTAGCCTTGGCAAAGCAATTTCAAAATCCTTATTTATTTATTTATTTTTTGGTATCTGAGGTTTTACTAAATCCAGAAACCCTCCTAGAAATCACAATTTAAAACAGGTAATGTTTCACTCTCTCCTACAGGATATATAAATGCCAAATCATGTTACAGTTTAATGCAGAAAACTGTTTTATTCTCAACGAGAGTTTTAAGTGTGAAAGAGAACCAGAAATATCACACAGCACACACCAAATTTTAAATACTTGTATAGTATTTCTAAAAAATTGACTTAATAGTGTTTAAAAACCCTCTAGGGTCATGAGCATAGCTGTTAATTTGAAAAACCTGAATACATTGCTCCGTTATACCTAAAGGTCAAAGCATTTCATCTTCAATTTAATGTGTTAGACTTTACCGTAAGACAACGTGGTGGGGGGCAAAGATAGAAAGAGAAGATTCTGGTAATTTTGGTCTCTTTACTCTCTACCACCTGCTAGATACAACACTCCAAATCTTTTTTCTTCAACTAATTTTTTTTCTCCCTTAGATTTCCTTTCCAAAAAAGTAGCAGGGGAAAAAGACTATAGGAGAATTGAGGGATTATATAAAGAGAAGCACATTAATTAAAATTAAAAGAAAATTCTACTTTAATATCTGACTTAAAATATCAGGATGCTGAAGGTCTAGGTTCTGTGAAAAATAAAAAGATCCTTTCAAACTTTGAAAGCTAAGACTTAACAGCTTTTAGAACTATCTCTAGTTGATTTTGATAGCTAAGAGGTTGCTGAAAGGAAATATGAAGCTAACTATAATATTTAGTCTTCAAATCACACAGGGTAAGTTGGCAGATTCCTGGAGCTCATGACAAAGTGTTTCTCAGAGCAGAGGTTGAGATGTCTAGGAAGCAATAGAAGGGTATGGTTCTACAGAAACCTCATTTTAATGTTCTAAGTTACTGTTTTATAGGGAGAACAATATATATCTGCAAAGAATTCTTGTATTTGACTTCATTCCTTTCTGTTATCTTTCTCTCTTCTAATCTTTCTGCCTCTGATTCTGATACTACCTCCATTCCTCAGGGTATGGACATTTATTTTATGAACGGATTAACTTGCCATTCCAGTGCAGGAGTCAGCAAACATACTGAAGCCAAATCTGACATGAGCCAAATCTGACCCACCACTTGTTTTTGCATGGCCTTGAGCTAAGAATGAGTTAGACATTTTAAGTGTCTAAAAAAATTTTAAAAGATTAATATTTTCTTGCATGTGAAAATTGTAGAATATTCAAATCTGTGTCCACAAAGGTTTATTGGAACCCAGCCATGATCATTCCCTTAGGTATTGTCTATGGCTGCTTTTGCACTACAGTGTCAAAGTTGAGTAGTTGCTGCAGTCTGTATGGTCTGCATCCCTACAATATTTATTATCTGGCTCTTTGCACAGAAAATAAACTGTTAACTACTATAGGAGTCAAAACAGAAGACACTACAGTTTCCATTACCTCTCTTCAACAACACTGCCTTCAGATTCCAATTATTTTAGGAAATGGTAACAACAGTCTTCCACTAATAATTTATGATGAAAATCTTGCAGTCTCTTTCTCTCTCTCTCTCATTTTACTGGGGACATGGTCTTGCTGTGTCACCTAGGCTGAAGTGCAGTGATGCAGTCATAGCTCACTGCAGTCTTGAATTCCTGGGCTCAAGCAATACTCCTGCCTTGGATTCCTAAACTGCTGGGATTATAGGTGTGAGCCACCATGCCTACCTCTTTCTTTTTATTAGAATTTTTTAAACAATGTGCCTCCAGTGGGTTATAGTCTGTCCAGATTCACCCAAAGGAAGGAGGGGATCAACAAAACAATCATTTTTCCTTTAGCATGCTATGCTTTTAAAACGTTGAGAAACACTTCACACATATTATTTTCCTGCTCCCCAAAAAAACTCTTACAGGTTTAAATATGAATTTACAACCGTTATTTGTAATTCTGAAATCCAAAAAGCTTTTCCCTGAACTTCTTTTAGGTTAGAATCTGACTTGAACTGATTTGAGCTATTTATTATCTTAATTCATCCCATTTAAGGATGAGTATTTCTGCAGCAGATTTTAATGTGCTTGATGAAGGGATTAAGACATAGTGTCCCAGACTGTGTTAGGGATGGTATGTGATATGAATTACATGAATAATATTACCATCCTAAATTCTGAAAAAAATATGATTCCTATTCACATATTGTCTGAAGGGTTTCAGATCAAGGACAGTCCTCTCAAAATTATCGTGATCATACAGAATTATTTCTTCCCATCCATACCATGCTTATGCCAGTAAATGACATACCACTCAGCCAGTTGTGCTAATTGCAAAATATACCTGGAACAACTTCCTGCCAGCTCTGTTATTATCACACCATCCCAAGTTCTGATCATTTCTGCTGTGTTATTGCAGTATCTTAAAGACTACTGATCTTTCCAGCCTTGGTCTCTCCATAGTGAGTTCTCCATAGATAGTAAAAGTGATCTTTGTAAAAAGTGTATCTTTCATGTCACAATCCTGAGCAAAGCCTTCCAGTTACTTTGCATTACACTTAAATCGCAAGCTCCTTCATGTGGCTTGCAAAGCCCCAGGAGATTCCCCATGACCTGGCTTGTGCCTACGGACCTCACCTTGTACCATATTACCTTTCCTTACAAGCTAAGGCATCACAGCCCTCATGCTCATTTCTGTCTCAAGGATTTGGAACTGCTGTATATCCCGCTTTGAACTTTCTTCCTCTAGTTTTCACATGACACCTGTCACTAATATCATAATTCTGTTCAAGCATATCACCTAAATGAGGCCTTCTGTGACTAGCTTATATAAATAATATCTCCCTCAAGGCCACTGTTATTCTGCACTCTGACACTTAGGTTTATTTTCTTCAGTCCAATGGTTATCTCCTCCTTTAGAGTCTTATCACTTCCTGCTTAGCCTGACACAGTAGCCTTTTAACAATAAAACAGAGCTGCAGATGAAACACTAGCTTAGAAGGCAGGAGACCTGGGTTTTACTGAAGCTACATCACACAAGCTCTGTGACTTCTCTTGACTTCAATTTCTTCATCCCTAAATGAAAAATCTTAAACTGCAATTTTTGAGGTCTTTAATAATCCTCAAATTCTAAGGTATTTTTCTGCCTCTATTCTTTTTCTACTCTGGTCCAATATGTAATGGCTGTCAAATTAAACTTTAGAAAGTGCTCTTTCAACCATTTTATTTTCCATGATTCTCCACTGGCTGCATGTTAAAGTATAAAATATCCTCCTTAGTTTATTTTAAAGTATGTTCTCAGATCAAGTGCTCGCCTTTTCAAGTTGAATTTCTCACCACTCCTATATAAAGACGTTCTAGCTCTCAAATTGTTCTACACACAAAAATGTTTTATTTTGTTTTCATAAAATTCCTTTTGCTAACAATGTCTATATCCTGTCTAGCCATCAGAATCTTGTTCACCCTTGAAGGCCCAGCTAATATTCCACCCTTTTATGAAATGTTATAAACACCAAAGCCACCACTTAAAAATGAAGCAATGGGTTGTAGCTAATAAGCAAATGAAGTAGATAAAATGGAACAATACAATAATTTTTAAACCAAAAGGAAACAAAGAAGAGAGAGAACAAAAAGAATATACTTGGTAAGAAGGTAAATTTAAACCAAGAAGATCGTTAACAACACTAAATACATAGTTTAAACATACTAAGTAAAAAGTAAAAATTGTCAGAATGGATTGAAAAACAAGACCTGACTACCAGTTACTTACAAAAAAACTTGCCTTTATTTATTTATTTATTTATTTATTTATTGAGATAGTATTTCTGTGTCACTCAGCCTTGAGTGCAGTGGTGCAATCTCAGCTCACTGCAACCTCTGCCTCCCACGTTCAAGCGACTCTTCTGCCTTAGCCTCCTGAGTGCTGGGACTAAAGGCGTGCACCACCATGCCCGGCTAACTTTTGTATTTTTACTAGTGATGGGGTTTCACCCTGTTGGCCAGGCTGGTCTGAAACTCCTACACTTAAGTGATCCACCTCCCTTTGCCTCCCAAATTGCTGGGATTATAAGCATGAGCCACTGCACCAGTCCAAAAACTGACTTTAAATATAAAGACAAAAATAGTAGAAAATAAAAGAGGAAATATAGGAAATATATGCTATATGACTACTAAACAAAGTAAAGCTGAAGTGACTATATTAGTATTAGTCAAGACAGATGTCAGAATATAGAATAGGGGCAAAGATAGTCATTTTGTAATGGTAAAATGATTAATTTATTGAGATAACAATCTATAGTCTCTGTACCTAACAACTGAGTTTTGAAATGCATGAAGTCATACCTAACAGAATTCAAAATGAAATAGACAAATCCACAATTACAATCAGGAATTTAACAACTCTCTCAATTGCTATAAGAAGTAGATGGAAATCAAGTATAAAGAATGCTTGAACAATGCTGTCAACCAACCAGAACTAACTGGTGTTTATAAAACACTACACCAAACTATAGAAGAATTTTTCAAGTACTCACGGAGCATTTACTAAGATTGTTCATATTCTGGGTCATGAAGTAGGTCTCAATACATTTAAGAGGAGTCAGATTATACAAAATATGTTCTGTGACCCTAATGTTATGAAATTAGAAATCAATAAGAGACAGATATTTCCAAATATTTGGAAACTATATAAAGCACTTCTAAATAACCCATTGGTCAAAGAAAAAGCTAGAAGATATTTTGAACGAAATGAAAATGAAAACAACATGTCACAATTGGTGGGATGCAGTTAAAGTAGTACTCAGAAGAAAAGAATTGTCTAAAGCCAATTGCCTAAATTTCACTTTTTGAAACTAGAAAAAGAAGAGGAAATTAAACTCCAAATAAGCAGAAGAAATAAAATTTTAAAAAATAAGAGATGAAGTAAAGGAAATAGTAAACAGAAAAGACAATGGAAAATCAATGAGATCTAATGTTGCTTTACTGAGGTGATCAATAAAATTATGTATCATGAAAAATAACCAATCAGGAAGAAAGACAAAAGCCACAAATTACCAATATCAAGAATGAGAAAGGTAACATATATAACTGTAGATATTAAAAGAATAATAGGAGGATATTATTAACAAAACTTTATGCCAATAAATTTACAAACTTGTATGGAATGAGCAGATTGCCTTAAAGACACACTAACAAAGTTCCTTCAAGATGAAATATGTAACCCAAGTAGCCCTATATCTATCTTTAAAAATTAATCTTCTAGATCCATACCTTCAAAATAAATAAATAAAATAGAATCCAGGCACAAATGGCTTTACTTTTGGGTTCTGCCAAGAAAGGAAGAAATAATACCCATTCTATACAAATGCTTCTGGAAAACAAGAGAAATAAATACTTCCAACCTAATTCTATGTGCCAACATTATGCTAATATCAAAAATGAAGAAATTTATCACAGGAAAGCAAGCTACATTACCATGTTCTTCATGAACATAGACATAAAAAGAATTTAAAATCTTAGCAAATGGAATTCAACAGGATACAAAAGGGATAATAAATGACCAAATGGGGTTTATCTCAGGAATATAAGTGACTTGAAAATCAATTAATGCAGTTAACTACATTAAATAGTAAAAAAGCAAAACTATATGATAATCTTAAGAGAATCAGAAAAAGCATTTGACAAAATCAATATCCATTTCTGATTTAAAAAACAGCAACAAAATCTTTCAGCAAACTAGGAATAGAAAGAGACTTCTTCCACCTAATAGTGGACATCCATCAAACATGATGAATGAATGACTACTCTTCCCCCTAAATTAGGAACAAGGCCAGTGTATCACTCTCATCACTTCTATTCAACATTGTACTCTTCACTCTAGCCAGTTCAGCCTAAGAAAAGAAATAAAAGACATCCAGATGGGAAAAGAAGTAAAAAGTGCCTTCATTCACATATGACATGTGGGAAATATGTGACTTGATGAGGCCAGATGATGGTCTGTGGTAGGTCATATTTTCCAAAGTGACTAAAAATACCTCTTATGATACATGCTTTCCTACAAGGCGATCTTGGCACTTTTCTCTTCGAAAGGTGGAATCTATGTCCCCTTCCATTATAGCTAGATGAGCTCATACCTAAAAGATTGTAGCAGAAATGATGCTTCTTGACTTTCAAGGCTAGATTAGAAAAGGTGATACAGCTTTCACCTAGGTTCCTAGAGCAATTGTGCTTAAAGCCCTGAGCTGCCTTGTTGGAATTTCAGTTACTCTGAGATTGCCATACTGGAAAGTATCAGGTAGATGTTCCTGTTGATGGTCCAGCTGATCTTCCAGCTGACCACCAGTGTCAGCTGTCATGTGAGTTGGCCATTTTTTATTTCCAGGCCAGTTCAGCCTTTCAGATGACTGAAGTTTCAACGAATATTTGGCTTCAATAGCATGCAAGAATCTAAGCAAGCACTGCCTAGCTGAGTTTTTCCTGAATTTAAGACAAAATTGAAAGCAAAATAAAATCATTGTTTTAAGCTGCTAATTTTGGGTAATTTGTTGGTAGCAATATAAATCGCAACGCTTCTGTCTAGAATACATGGAGTCAGATGACGTTTCTTTTTAGTACGTTATTCTATGCACTGATAAAATTCTTAGAATAAAAGCAGGCTGTCTTTTCATTTTTTTATTATACTTCAAGCTTTGGGACACATGTGCAGAACGTGCAGGTTTGTTACATAGGTATACACTTCCCATGGTGGTTTGCTGCACCCATCAACCCGTCATCTACATTAGGTATTTCTCTAATGCTACCCCTACCCTAGCCCCCCACCCCCCGACAGGCCCCAGTGTGTGATGTTCCCCTCCCTGTGTCCATGTGTTCTCATTGTGTTCAACTCCCACTTATGAGTGAGAACATGCGGTGTTTGGTTTTTTGTTCCTGTCTTAGTTTGCTGAGAATGATGGTTTCCAGCTTCATCCATGTTCCTGCAAAGGACATGAACTCTTCCTTTTTATGGCTGCCTAGTATTCCATGGTGTATGTGTCCCACATTTTCTTATCCAGTCTATCATTGATGGGCATTTAGGTTAGTTTCAAGTCTTTGCTATTGTGAATAGTGCTGCAATAAACATATGTGTGCATGTGTCTTTATACTCGATTTATAATCCTTTGGGTATATACCCAGTAATGGGATTGCTGGATCAAATGATATTTCTGGTTCTAGTTCCTTGAGGAATCACCACACTGTTTTCCACAATGGTTGAACTAATTTACACTCCCACTAACAGTGTAAAAGCTTTCCTATTTCTGCACATCCTCTCCAGCATCTGTTGTTTCCTGACTTTTTAATGATTGACATTCTAACTGGTATGAGATGGTATCTCATTGTGGTTTTTGTTTGCATTTCTCCAATGACCAGTGATGATGAGCTTTTTTTTCGATATGTTTGTTGGCTGCATAAATGTCTTCTTTTGAAAAGTGTCTGTTCATATTATTTGCCCCATATTGATGGGGTTGTTTTTTTCTTGTAAATTTGTTTGAGTTCCTTGTAGATTCTGGATATGAGCCTTTTGTCAGATGGATAGATTACAAAAATTTTCTCCCATTCTGTAGGTTGCCTGTTCACTCGATATTAGAATCTTTTACTGTGCAGAACCTCTTTAGTTGAATTGGATCCCATTTTTCAATTTTGGCTTTTGTTGCCATTGCTTTTGGTGTTTTAGTCATGAAGCCTTGGAGATATAACAATCAATCCCAAGAAATACAAACTACCACGGAAGAATACTATAAATACCTCTACACAAATAAACTAGAAAATCTAGAAGAAATGGATAAATTCCTGGACACACACCCCTCCCAAGACTAAACCAGGAAGAAGTCAAATCCCTGAATAGACCAATAATGAGTTCTGAAATTGAGGCAGTAATTAATAGCCTACCAACAAAAAAAAAAAAAAGCACAGGACCAGACAGATTCACAGCCGAATTCTACCAGAGGTGCAAAGAGGAGCTGGTACTATTCCTTCTGAAACTATTCCAAGCTATAGGAAAAGAGGGACTCCTCCCTAACTCATTTTATGAGGCCAGCATCATCCTGATATCAAAACCTGGCAGAGACACAACAAAAAAAAAAACTTCAGGCCAATATCCCTGATGAACATCAATGTGAAATCCTTAATAAAATACTGGCATACCGAATCCAGCAGCATATTAAAAAGCTTATCCACCATGATCAATTTGGCTTCATCCCTGGGATGCAAGGCTGGTTCAACATACGCAAATCAATAAATGTAATCCACCACATAAACAGAACCAATGACAAAAACCATGTAATTATCTCAATAGATGCAGAAAAAGTCTTTGATAAAATTCAACACCCCTTCATGCTAAAAACTCTCAATAAACTGGATATTGATGAAATGTATCTCGAAATAATAAGAGCTATTTATGACAAACCCACAGCCAATATCATACTGAATAGGCAACAACTCGAAAGCATTCCCTTTGAAAACCAGCACAAGACAAGGATGCCCTCTCTCACCACTCCTGTTCAACATAGTATCAGAAGATCAAGCCAGGGCAATCAGGCAAGAGAAAGAAATAAAGGGTATTCAAATAGGAAGAGAGGAAGTCAGATTGCCTCTGTTTGCAGATGACATGATTGTATATTTAGACAACCCCATTGTCTCAGCCCAAAATATCCTTAAACTGACAAGCAACTTCAGCAATGTCTCAGGATACAAAATCAATGTGCAAAAATTACAAGCATTTCTATACACCAATAACAGACAGAGAGCCAAATCGTGAGTGAACTCCCATTCACAATTGCTACAAAGAGAATAAAATACCTAGGAATCCAACTTACAAGGGATGTGAAGGGCCTCTTCAAAGAGAGCTACAAACCACTGCTCAAGGAAATAAGAGAGGACACAAACAAATGAAAAAACACTCCATGCTCATGGATAGGAAGAATCAATACTGTGAAAATACTGCCCAAAATAATTTATAGACTCAATGCTATCCCCATCAAGCTACCATTGACTTTCTTCACAGAATTAGAAAAAACTACTTTAAATTTCATAACAATTTAAAAAAAAGAGCCAATATAGTCATTACAATATTAAGCAAAAATAACAATGCTGAAGGCATCATGCTTCCTGACTTCAAACTATAAAGCAAGGCTACAGTAACCAAAACAGTATGGTACTGGTACCAAAACAGATAAATAGACCAATGAGACAGAACAGAGGCCTCAGAAATAATGGCACACATCTACAACCATTGGATCTTTGACAAATCTGACAAATACAAGCAATGGGGAAAAGATTCCCTATTTAATAAATGGTATTGGGAAAACTGGATAGCCATATGCAGTAAATTGAAACTGGACCCCTTCCTTACACCTTATACAAAAATTAACTCAATGTGGGTTAAAGACTTAAACATGAGACCTAAAAGCATAAAAACTCTAGAATGAAATCTAGGCAATACCATCAAGACATAGGCATGGGCGAAGACTTCATGTCTTTTCATTTTTAAAAGTATGTAGGAGCAACATGAAATACTGTAAAGAGACAGCCACGTAGACCCTCTAGTTAATAGTTCAGCTGAGCCTTCAGACAACATCCAGCATCAGTTGCCATGTAAGATAGCCATTTTTGACTTCCATGATAGTCAACCTTTCAACTTTCCAAGTTCTTACTGTGGCAACATGAATGAAGATATACCATTCAACCTCAGGAAATTTCAGTTATTTTAATTACTAAGGTGAGGACTCTGGTATATTCTTTCTTATTGGGACATACATAGCCCACATAGGAAGGGCTAAAGAAAGAATGCATATGTTAAACATCCCAAATTTGATGCAATGAAGAAATATTACTTGTCTTCTCATAGACTAGTCTATTTTTAATATCTTTTGATTACTTTACAACTGCATTTCTCAGTTGAAAAATCAGAGTAGTGAAGTGGGTTAGGTAAATCGTCCATTTGTTTTACAAATAATGATTAAATAGTTGTATCAGATATCATGAAAAGCCCTAGGAATACATTAGTGAACTCAAATAACATTATATCTTCCTTTATAAAGTTTACAATTTAGTGGAGAAAATACACTTGTAAACTGAAAAATGTAATATACTATGATAATTAAGGAAATATTAGGCTACTGTGTGAATAGAGACAAAGTACCCGTAAAAGAAAGCATGACTAGAGAAGCTTCCTAAAAGAATTAATAACTGAAAACTGTCCAAGGGATGAGAAATAATACCACACAAGGTAAACAAAGACAAGAGAGATAAAAATAGCCAGGCAGTGAGATGATCAAATCAGTATTAATTGGTCATTTGTATTGATTGTATTTGTACTGATTGCAATAGAGAGATGGATAGTTGAAACATCATTAGAGAAAAACAGAAAAAATTAGATCTCCAGTCTCAACCCCAAACCTCCTGAACTATAATACCTGGGGTGGAGTCAGCTGATGTAGTTAGTTTTGTAGTCTACTGCTTGGGGAATGATCTTTTTTTTTTTATTCTTTTACTTCAAGTTCTGGGATACATGTGCTGAATGTGCAGGTTTGTTACATAGGTATACATGTGCCATGGTGGTTTGCTGCTCCTAACAAACCATCATCTAGATTTTAAGCCCCACATGTATTAGGTATTTGTCCTAATGCTGTCCCTCCCCTTTCCCCCAACCCACTGACAAGCCCTGGTGTGTGATGTTCCCTTCCCTGTGTCCATGTGTTCTCATTGTTCAACTCCCACTTATGAGTGAGAACATGCAGTGATGGATTTTCTGTTCCTGTCTTAGTTTGCTGAGAATGATTTTTTCCAGCTTCATCCATGTCCCTGTAAAGAAGGGACATGAACTCATTCTTTTTTATGGGTGCATCGTATTCCATGGCATATATGTGCCACATTTTCTTTATCTGGTCTATCATTGATGGGCATTTGGGTTGGTTCCATGTCTTTGCTATTGTAAATACTACTGCCATAAAGATATGTTTTGCATGTGTCTTTATAGTAGAATGATTTATATTCCTTCGGGTATACACCCAGTAACAGGATTGCTGGGTCAAATGGTATTTCTGGCTCTAGATCCTCGAGAAATCGTCACACTGGGAAATGACCATTTTCTTTGTTTGTTGGTATAGGTTTGATGAAATGCAGAAATTACCAATCTATTTATAATCATGTACTGCTTTGTTATGTCCAATTACAGTTTTAGAATCTTTAGGGCTTTCTTTGTACTTCTAGGACAATTTCTCCCAAGGAATTTATGATGTTGAAGGCTTATTTAATATTTTCCAGAAAAGAGACTTGTCTTACTGATTTTAAGAAGACAAAAAGTAATTTTTAAAACCAATAAATCACATTTATAATTATTGTAGAGAGGATGTGAAAGATTTTTTCACTCAGTATGATGTCCTTGAGATCCACCAAAGTTTTTGTGTGCATAATAATTTGTTCCTTTTTATTGCTAAATGACATTTCATTATATAGATATACCACCATTTGGTTATCCATTTACCCATTGAGGGATATTTGGGCTCTTTTCATTTTTTGCCTATTACAAATAACGTTTCTATGAACATCTGTAAACAGATTTTTGGGTAGCCCTGAGTTTTTACTTCTCTAAGATAAATACCCAAGAATGTGATCACTGAATCTTATAGGAAGAATTTGTTTAACTTTCTAAGAATTTGCCAACCTTTTCCAGAGTAGCTGTACTATCTTACATTCCTGCCATCAGTGTATGAGAGACATGGCTGCTTCACATCCTTGTCCATATCTTCGCTTAATGAAGAGGAACATTCCCTGGATATAGTGGCTCAGCGAATGGCTAATTCTTTCCAGTTCATCAGTCAGATGGTCATTCTACCTCTCACTTAAGAAAAAGGTAAGAGCTACTGCTTCTTCTCCAAGTCCGTTTCTGTTCAAATATATTGCCTATATTTCTTAGAAGTACTGAGTGGGAGACCCATACTTTATTGCATTACGTTAAAAAAACACTAAGGGGGATAAAAATCTATCATTTTGCCTCTAAATAAAAATAAAAGATTTTTTAAGTGATGTGGAAAGACAGAATATACATTCTGAATTGTTCAAAACAATAAAGATGGAATTAAAAACAAAATAAGCCACCTACTGGTGAAAGGCACAGAATTTGTACCATAGAGTTAAAGATGCTCCCCAGCATACCGAGGAAAGCTCCATCTCTAACAATAGGTAAGTTTGAAAAAAAAAATCACCTCCTCCATTTAATCACGCAGGAAATTATTGCTTGAGCATCAAAGAAAGATTCCCTACTTGGTTAATATTAAGCTTCAGATTCCATGTTAGAAAAACCCATACCAAGTTGTCTTTGCAGAGTCAAGTGTCAATGAGAGTAACTTACAGGCATTTTTAACTGTGAAAAAGTACAAACAATCTAAATGTAACATTAAAAAAAGTGTTACTTGTTGATTGGGAATACACAGATTTATAATATAATTTGGAAAAGAAATAGCATTTTAAAATAATGAGCCTTCCAATTTAAGCAATAATAAGCATTGTTGCTCCTATTTTAAAAATTTGAAATTATGTAATATTTGAAAAAATGTAATTATGTTAATTACATATTTATTAAATATAATATATAAATTCTTACTGTAAAACATAAGATCTATAAACGTTCAATGAAAGCACTATTGAATCCCATGCTGTTCTAGTCTCTTCCTTAGAGATAAACACTCTTATCCGAATGGAATGTATCATCTCAAAACTCTGCCTATATGTACACCTATGTATATCTTCATACGTATCAATATACAGTTTTGTTTTTGATAAATGGGATTATACCTTGCACATTGTTTTGTAATTTGACTTTTTAACTTAATATGTCTTGAAGAGCATTCCATGTGTGAATGCACAGGATATATAACACACCAAATTATTTTTAACTGCTTCATATTTTATAACATAGGTGCAGTGTGATACTTTTATTCAGGTCATCATTCTCATATTGATACAATTTATTCCCTTCATTTTTTGTTGTTTTTGTTTGTTTATGGCTCTTAACAAATTATAGTACAATTAACATAGATGGCCCAGAGCTGGATTTAAATTTTTACTCTCTATGAAGTCTTTGTCTTTTCATTGTTATAGCTGATATGTTTTATTTTAGTACCTTATCTTGGGTTTTTTATTTATAATGCTTCTTGATATCTTCTGTATTTTGCCAATAAGGATCAGGCTTCTTTTATTTTTCCCTAGCAAAAAGTATGCAACCTTTTTTCTAGCAGCTCTATAACCACAAGCTTAAAACTGTATTCTGTAATTATCAATGCAAATAATAAAATATCTTCATCCCAGTATTATTTATAATGACAAAAATAATTGTGATACCTTACATTTTCTGGAATTTATTATATTAGATAAAATAAGAGCCTTTATTTTTATAGTTTATTAGGGAAAAGAGAAAATATCACCTCTTAATCACATTATCAAAGCAGACTTGGATTCCAAATAGGTTTGGAATTTTTTACATTCCAAATTTTTTAAATAGGGGATTTTTTAAAGTTACATATAATTTTTGAGGACTATAAAAGCAGATGTGTTTTAAACATGAGCTCTGGCAAAGACTTCCAGTGGTAACACTGGGCTCAGTAAAGGAAATCTCATTAGAAACCTGCAAGTTGTGTGTGTGTGTGTGTGTGTGTGTGTGTGTGTGTGATTTTTGAAAGGTCAAAATAGAAACCTGCAAGTTGTGTGTGTATGTGTGTGCGGGGGGGTGATTTTTAAAGGTCTAAATTCAAATCAATACCTACTTGGTAAGAATATTTTTACTGCCTGGGAAAAATAATTGAGACAGTAGCTAGGCCAAAAGAGGGCAGGGGGAGATCAAATGCTACTTTTGAGTGGCAAGATTGAAAAATAAATTATAAACTGCTTTATGATTGGAGGAACTAATGAATAATAAACAAATACTAAAGAATAGGTTTTCTTAGGTATCGAAACCACTGCTAATTTGTATTCTGATGTCCTGGATTCAAATGAGAAGTGAGACAGTGGCTGAGACTTGAAACTTGAAAAGTGAGAAGAGATTTTAGGTCAATATCTGTGATGGGAAGATTCTCAGCAACATAGGGCCAAGCCTGGGATGCCAGTCCTATGTTGGAATTGGGCAATGAAATTTCAGAAGTGATATCTATGTGCATTGTAGATTTTCCTTTTTGTGTTCTTGTTCCTTTATGATACTACCGCAACCTTAGTAAGGGAAATAAAGAAATTGATTATATCCCAGTTTTGAAATAAATCAAACCATAAAAATCTGGGGGGGTATGTAGATATAGTATAGAGATGGCATAAGATGTGTAGAGAAACAGGAGTTATAGTTCAAAGGGAAAAATATAATAAAACAGATCCTTCAGATATTAAGGTGTATTTAGGAGAGCATTGTCTTTTCTTCCAAGCTATTTGGATTAGGTTTCCAACAATAATTATTTGAGCTTTAAATGGAAGGGTAGCCTTAGTGCTCAGAGGCCTTTGGAGATACTGAGTATCTTCAGGCTGGCTGAATTGCAGTTTTAAAAATTCTTTTAGAAAATCTATGGATAGTTAGTTTTCTGAGTCCTATACATAGCAGTATATGTTTATGTTGACTTCACATACTAATCTCAACTTGACTGGGTGTAAGAATCTTGGACCATGGCCTATCTATCCCCTCAAAACTATTTATACATTTTCCTCTTGTTTTCTTGCATTTATTATTGAAGATAAAAAATCTGAGTCTAATTGGATTTTGCTTCCATTAAAGATAATCTGTTTTCCTCTGATTTGATGCATATGTAATTCTTTATTCCTGAGATATAAAATATCACCAGTTTATTTCAGATGCTAATCTGTTTTACTAACTCTTCCTATAATTTGACAAATTTAAAAAAATAATGTAGGTTTTTTTCTTCTGTTTAGAACATTTTAGATTATTGTTAGAGTCTAAGTGTTCTGGTCTCTTTTGAATAAATACATCATAAATATACTAGGTTTCTATTCTCTTTCCTCTGTATCAGTTTTCCTCTCTCTTACTTTTTTAAACATGCATCATTTTATTTCTTTGCATCTGCAGACAGCACGTTGAGTTTGTTCGCATTATTGATTTGTATTGTCTGGCTTGTAGATTTTTTTTAACAATTTTAAGGTAGTTGCTGATTATGTTACATAATTTTAGCTCCTCAAAGTATTTTCAAAATTTTTTAGTTCCATTTTAAAATTATATCCAATATATCTGTTTTCATCTCAGTCTTGTATAAATGAACATATAAGAGATAACAAATGACAGAAAGCCCTACTCAGTTTCAAATAAAGATTCATTGACTTATTTACTCTTCCATTCAATGGGTATTTATTGGTCTTATTCAAAGATTCAACTATGTCATCAAGGACCTGGTTTGTTTCCTGCCCTTCAATTTGCTTCATACTGTCACCTTCATTCAAAGGTTAACCATTAATATGGTCTCAATATTATCAATATTCCTATATTACATGTTCAGGGAGAGAAAAGTTGAGCCTCTTCTAGAAACTCTCAGAAAGCAAAGGAATATTTTTCCTTGTGGCTCGTAGCAAACATTATCATCAATCTTACTGTCCCAAATCAGATTACATGGTCCCCCATCTAAGGCTAGATATGTAATTTGTAGGGCTAAATGCAAAATGAAAATGAAAAGCCTTTTTGCTTTAGATTTACTATTTAATGTCATTCTAAGCAAATAGAAATTAAAAAAATTAAATTGGTAACAAGTGTTTACCATTCATCTTCATATTGTGCAATGCCAGCTTTAAATACAAATACAAGCACACTTAACTAGTGCAACATTACTGAAACTGCACAGTTCATAGCTAGTACTTGTATGTATGTTTCATTCTTACCATTACAGTCAAAACCTGCATGAAACCAACTCAAATGTTTTTATTTTACGTTTTGCTGTGCTTGTATTCCACCGACATTCTCTATCTTTGGCTTATTCATAAAGGTGGGCTGAAAGGAAAAGGAGATATGGGTTATCCTGTCTTTCCCTTTCTATGCCATCATTTTCATTAAAAGTGGTTGGTTAATACAGACAAGTTACATAAGTAAGAAAGAAAATGATAGGATTCTTTGATTATGCTTTTTTTTTACTGTAAATTTTAGAAATGTTTATTTTAGAAACACACAAAGCTAAAATGCATATTTCAGTCCAACGACCTAGAGAGAACAAATAGGGAGCAAATGTTTTTGTTTAGTCTTGTTTTTTCCTCAAAATCCATCCCTAAGAGTCAGGAGCTACTTCTTAAAACACTGCCTTCTTTCATTTGACCCAAATTCCGTTTCTGAGGGAAAGCTCAGCTTCTCAGAGCTGCCAGTGCCCTCACTCAGTCATAGATGCAAAACACTTTGTGCTAACTTTGAGTCTTGCTTAACTCTCATGTGATATGGGACCACTGGAATTCTGTATATAGTTCATGAGACACTGGAAATACTATATGTGACCATGCAGCAAGGAATGGCAATGAACACACATATGGCACATACTGCTACTGCTCACTCATGTATTATATTGTCTCATTGAACTTCACCTACAAATTACAAATTCCAAGATAAAATAATTTAAGGTCTTCAAGATGGAACAACAAAGCTTTAAACCAAATGCAAGGCCTTTCTGAAACCAAATGGCTTTTCACAGGACCCCCCTTGGTTTTGATACTCACCATGCTCTGTGCTTTTCACAGCACCCTCCTTAGTTTTACTACTCACCATACTCTGTGCTTTCTCCTTCAGGTAACCCATGTGTGGATATTGAACAAGACTTTTGATGTGCTACTGATACATAACAGCAACAAACAAACAAACAAACAAAACCTATACAGTGTGCTCTCCTTCTGCCTCTGCCCGCTCTCACTTTTAACTCTACCTTTATGCATTATATAATGCTGGAGGTCTGCAAGTGAGTAGCCCTTTGCTGTCTTTTTGATGCAGATAGCTGCTAAGTGACCTCAGGTAGGTTTATTGCTGGTTTCATAAGAGCATATTTGCAGGGGCAGAGAAGAATCCAGGTGAAATTTGCATGTTACCATTGTCCCCAATTATTGCTTCTCCTAATCAATGGATTTTATTTTATTTTATTTTTCCCAAGGCAGCCCTCACTCTTAGCCTAATGAATTAGATAACTTGTAGAAAGTGAAGATATGAAAGGTTCTCAATAATCACATTGTAACTAGACCCATGTGTATTAGATTGTTAGATTTGAAATAACTTATTTATTTATTTTTTGTTTGAGAATGGGTCTTGCTCTGTCACCTAGGCTGGCATGCAGTGGCGCGATCTCGGCTCACTGCAGCATCTGCCTCCCGGGTTCGAGCAATTCTCCTGCCTCAGACTTCTGAGTAGCTGGGACCACAGACGTGTGCCACCATGCCCTGCTAATTTTGTGTTTTTTTTAGTAGAGATGGGGTTTCACTGTGTTAGCCAGGCTGGTCTGGATCTCCTAACCTCATGAACCACCCGCCTTGGCCTCCCAAAGTGTTGGGATTACATTGAAATAATTTTTTAATTATCTGTGTTGAAGATGGCATTCTTTCCTATTCCAACTCTGTAATATATTTTCTTCTACTTTAATATTCTGTGGGGCCAGGCGTGGTGGCTCATGCCTGTAATCCCAGCTACTTGGGAGGCTGAGGCAGGAGAATCACTTGAACCCAAGAGGCGGAGGTTGCAGCAGTGAGCCGAGATGGTACCATTGCACTCCAGCCCGGGCGACAGAGTGAGAGACTCCGTTTCCAAAAAAAAAAAACAAAAAAACAAAAAAAAAAAGAAAAGAAAAAAGAAAAAAAATTCTATAGATAATTTCAATGGAAAAGGAAGGATCAATTATGTGCCTTTATCACTATCATCCCTGAAGTATTCTCACTTGTTTAGAGAAAAAAATAATAAATAAGTCTAAGATGAAATGAAATGCATTCATTTTTGTAAATAATCTTAAATATCTTTGGGAAATAAAGAAAGAAAAATAATGAATACACCTTATGATATGAGAAAAAGCTTATTTACCAATTTTTACTATAAGCAGAATGTGACTAATTCAACAAGAAAGTCAACAAATGTTATTAGCATTTAAATTTAACTCCTTTTGCTTACTCTCCATTTCAACCTCTAATTTGCAAAAAAAAAAAAAAAAATCATGTGTGGGCCTAGGGAAAGTATGAAAATACTGTAAAGATAAACTTGTAGGTATATCTGAAGTAAAACTCTTGACAGTTTAGCATGATGAAATTTTCTGGAAAATGGAACAGCATTAAAAAGACAAAGAATCAAGAAACTATAGAGTGTGTTTTAGTAGCCATATGGTTTGGCTGCGTCCCCACCCAAATTTCCTCTTGAATTATAGCTCCCATAATTCCCATATCATGGGAGAAACCCAGTGGGAGGTACTTGAATCATGGGGGCAGATCTTTCCCGTGCTGTTCTCGTGATACTGAATGAGTCTCACAAGATCTGATGGTTTTTTAAAGGGGAGTTCCCCTGCACATGCTCTCTTTGCCGGCTGCCATGAAAGATGTGACTTTTCTCCTCCTTTGTCTTTCACCATGATTGTGAGGCCTCTCCAACCACGTGGAACTGTGAGTCAATTAAATCTCTTGACTTTATAAATTACCCAGTCTTCAGTATGTCTTTATTAACGGCATGAGAAGGGACTAATACAAAAAAAAAAAAAAAAAAGTCTGACTGGAACTAGGTTTAGTGGAGTTCAAGATGGAAGGGAAGATCATATCGATGACTCAATATCTTGCTTAAAAGTTTGGACTTCATTGGGCAGGTTGTAAGGAGCCTCTGAATTATTATTTTTATTTCAAATGGCAAAAGTCTATGCTACAAATGTGCCTATGAATGCACTGTTCTCCCTTTTTCCTTGTGCATTTACTGATTCTCACTCTTGACCCCTTTTAACCAAATCCTATCCAACAATTTTTCTGTGTGTGCATTAATGAAGTGGTTTAATGCTCATAGTGAGGAAAAAAAGTATTTTTATATAATGCTTAGAATGTTTCAAATGAAATCCATCCATATGTAATTCAAATAAAAAAAATAGATATGTAGATATAACATGTATGGCAATCTGAATGTCTAAGATGTCCAGTAAGCAAAATGCATTCTAGGGCAAAGAAAAGAAAGTGTTAACAAGAGTAATTAGAACTGGATGAATATAGAGAGTGTCTAAGACAGTGGTCATGCACTAGGGAGCAGTCATGCATGATGGTAGAAGAGTTTTATAATGAAGTTAAAACACATTTAAGAGAAAGATTGGAAGTGTGAAAACTAACAGGACATTTTAAAAATCAAAGTAAGAGTGATAAAATTGACAATGTTAAAGTTGTAGCATAAATTGAATTATGTTCCAGAGTTCAATACACATAATAGAAAAAAAGTTTGTAACTAAATAGAAGAAATTAGAAAAGTGGTTTCAATCTAGAGATCAATGTTTTTTTAAGAAATTGAAAAGATTTAAGTAGAGCTAGTTAATTTTAGTCAAATGAGTTCTAGAAATCTGCTTGAAGTTTAAATATTTATAAACATAAATGTACATACACAGAGAGAAGAGTGATGAAAGAGAATAAAACATAAAGTGCAATTAATGTGTCGTAGTTTTTTCATTATTTTTCCATTTTAAGTAGAATGCAAGCCAACAAGATAACCAATCTATGAGAATATAAAATGAATGTGACTGCTTTGAATATAGTCAACTGAGAGACTCTACAGTTAATCCAGTTAGTTTGCCAGTGTTTTGTTTTGTTTTTAAATAAAGATCTCCTCTTTCCTAGGATAGCTGATTAGTATCAAACTATTTCCTTTGAGATTGGGTTTGGATTTGAGAAACAGCAAAACCACCTAGAGCAAAGGCAGCTGAAGGCAAGGAGCCAAAGCGTCATTGGAAATCATCTAGCCAACTTCCATTTGAAGAATGGAAGGAACTCTAGAGTTTAATATTTAGTTAGGACACTTTTCAAGCAAGAAACAGAAGCAGAGCATAAATTAATTTTAACACTCAGAGAATTTATTGATTTATTGGAAAGAAACTGAAGTACATTGAAAGCGCAAAGAAATACCAGTCAAAACCAGGTCAACTTTGGGGACTTCTGGGATCTATAGTGGGGTCTCTATGCTAGGAACCTTCACTTTTTGAGTTTTTCCAAGTGGTGCAGACATGGACATGGCAGATTTGTGGTGGTGATATTATAGCTTCAATAATAGGGAAGGAAAAAGGCACTCTTCCCTATTGGCTCTAGTAGGAAAATTGGCAGGGAAAGACACTAATTGGGTTTGCTTGGATCAATGTCCATTTTGAAAATGTTTGGGTGTGGGAATGAGCTCTTTAGATTATTTCAATTCATTGTGTGCTTACCCAATAAGCAGAGAAGTAAGCTCTGTTACCAGAAGAGGGAAAAGAAGTTTGAGAACCCAAAAACAATAGCCACCACAATCATGTATGCCAAACACATACGCATAAGACATCTCAAAGGTGGTTGGAAATGTTTGGATATCTTAACAGCATGTCCAAAACTAAGCTCATAATTTTTTTCTCTCCTCTTTTCACACAAGGTGCCACTTTCCTCTATATTCTATATAGTGACTTTTCAATTCAACAAACAAAGCCTTAGCAAGTTATTTAATCCTTGTGCTTCGATTTTTCTGTTTTCAAAACAGGAATAATTCCCAATTAATAATGGTTTCCCCATTAACAGTGTTATAGTGGATTGAGGTCAATGAGTGAAAAGCATCCAATTGAATGCCTGTATAGCACAGGAATTACCTGAAATTTAATTCCCTTCTACTCCTTTCCCCACTTAAAAACTCAATACTTTTTAATCTACACTTTCTAGCTTGCCTACACTTTTTCTACTCTCTTGAATTTATTTGGAACTCCTTGCAGTTTCCTGAAATGCAGCATGTTTCCATTTCTTTGTTTTTGTGTGTGTGTGTGTTTTTCTTATTTATTTATTTATTTTTTTGAGACAGAGTCTTGCTGTTGTCACCCAGGCTGCAGTGCAGTGGTGTAATCTTGGCTCACTGCAATCTCCCCCTCCCGGGTTCAAGCGATTCTCCTGCCTCAGCCTCTCGAGTAACTGGGATTACAGGTGCCCGACACCAGGCCCAACTAATTTTTATATTTTTAGTAGAGATGTGGTTTCGCCATGTTGGCCAGGCTGGTCTCGAACTCCTGACCTCCGGTGACCTACCCACCTTGGCCTCCCAAAGTGCTGGGATTACAGGCTTGAGCCACCATGCCCAGTCAAGATTTAATGTTTCTAATTCTCCGATTTCCTTAGTTGTCTGTCCCCAGCAGCCTATCTCTGACACCACTTTCTTTTTATTATTATACTTTAAGTTCTAGGGTACATGTGCACAATGTGCAGGTTTGTTACATATGTACACATGTGCCATGTTGGTGCGCTGCACCCACCAACTCGTCATTTACATTAGGTATGTCTCCCAATGCCATCCCTCCCCCCTCCCCCACCCCATGACAGGCCCCTGTGTGTGATGTTCCCCTTCCTGTGTCCAAGTGTTCTTATTGTTCAATTCCCACCTATGAGTCAGAACAAGCGATGTTTGTTTATTTTTTCCCTGCGATAGTTTGCTGAGAATGATGGTTTCCATCTTATCCATGTCCCTACAAAGGACATGAACTCGTCCTTTTTTATGGCTGCATAGTATTCCATGGTGTATATGTGCCACATTTTCTTTTTCTTTTTCTTTTTTTTTTGAGATGGTGTCTCGCTGTGTCTCCCAGGCTGGAGTGCAGTGGCACGATCTCGGCTCACTACAAGCTCCGCCTCCCAGGTTCATGCCATTCTCCTGCCTCAACCTCCTGAGTAGCTGGGACTACAGGTGCCCGCCACCACGCTCGGCTAACTTTTTTTTTTATATATTTTTAGTAGAGACAGGGTTTCACTGTGTTAGCTAGGATGGTCTCGATCTCCTGACCTCATGATCCACCCACCTTGGCCTCCCAAAGTGCTGGGATTACAGGCGTCAGCCACCACACCTGGCCTGTGTGCCACATTTTCTTAACCCAGTCTATCATTGATGGATGTTTGGGTGTTTCCATTTCTTTGTAGCTGGCATCTCCTCTGCCTGGAATGTCCTCCCTGCCAGACTTCCCTATCCCTTCTTTAATCTTTATCCATTTGGCAAACTTGTATTGAACAGAGCTCAAATACCATCATCTTTGTGAAGCACTCTCTGACTCACTCAGTAAGTCAGAGTTAAACGTTTGTGCTCTCTATTCCCATAGTATCATCTGCATACTATTAATATTGACTTACTATTGTATGCGTACTTACTGTTTATCACTTAGCCTCCAACATTAAACTGTGGGCTTCCTGAGGGACAACATTTTATAGCAAGTGTTGCATCCCATGGTAGGAGTACCAAGATATTTTGCAGTGTGGGTCACAACTCTTGGCATATAGTTACTACCCAATAAATATTTAATGAATGCTTGAAATTTGTATATCTGTCATTTATTGTCTGGATTTCAATAGAAAATGGTATGTTCATTTTAAAAAATATATGTAATATGTTAAAAATTAGTTAATTTTCCTTCTACTAAAGTGTTTAAAGGTACTAATTCTATCATTTGTTGGATTTGCTCTTCTATCAACTTGTTATCTATAGTATCATCTAACTCATTGATATAGACATATACCATTAATAAAGAAGGCCCATCTTGAGCCCAACATGCCATAGGAGATGCTTGTTTCTAATTATGAAGCTACTAACTTCATTATCTTTTATGCAAATTTATTCATTCTTTTATCAAGGTTGGTATGATAGAAACTGCCCAACACCTTGCTGAAATGCAAGTTTGATCAATTAACCTAGTAACCATATCAGGAAAGGAAATGAGATTTGTTTGATATAATTTGTTCTAAGTTAATCTTCTCTGACTCCTAGTACATAGTTGTTTTGAAAGTATCTGTTTAATAATACAATCTGGATCTGATCAATTATGAATATCAAATTCATGGTCCATATTCTGTAACACCACCTTCGCCATTGAAAAATATATTGTAGTATTGCCCGGCCTCAGTCTTTTGGCGCTTCCCAGTTTTCAGTGGGATTCAAAGAATCCCAACAGTTGCTCAGCAATTTTTCTGCAAAGTGTTTTCACTATACTAAATTGCAAAAAGCTTCTGTGGCTGGTAACTACAAAAGATAATTCTTATAATATTTTGAGATATGTTTCCTCTGTTGAGTGATGTTGCCATATCTCCAGAGTAATCAGATGGTCTCCCAGGGTGAGCACTGTGAAAGACAATATTCATCTGAAATCTAAGTTGGTGCATTTATATTTTTAAGAAGGTAATCACTGTATCTCTACATTTAAGAGTTAAATTTAGTATCCATTTTCTCAGAGCTGAAGAGTACCTTAAAAAATCTACTATGAAATTTTATGGATCAAGAATTATATTCAGAGATAAAGTAGATTATTGATCATGTACTCATTAATATTCATCTAGGATTAGATGCCTGATCTCCTAATTCCCATATATATTAGAGTTATACATATGAAATCCATGTACGACTTTAGAGAAGCTTTGAACAATCTATGCTGTGTGGAAGATTCTGTTTCCACAAACAATACATTTCTTATTATTGAGTGATTTACAGCTTTCATTATATTCTCAAAGGAGTTGATGAACCAAAACTGTTAAGAACCATTAAACTAGATCAGACTGATGGCTATAGTTTCAAAGATTAAACGAAATACTGAAGTATAAAATTAATTTAAATATGAGTCTTACAAATGTATTCTTATAAGCTACAGAGAGAAACAATATTAAAAAAAATTTAAGTTTTCACCATATTAGCATTAGGTCATAATCTTAAAATCTTATGCATTCATCAGAATTTCTTCTGAATATAATGATAGCCTAATTATCACTAGAGTGTGAGTTGGTTTATGAGGATTTGCATATTTGTTTTGTAAATGTTTCATGGGAAAAATTATTAATTAGCATCTAATTAATATTTGTGTTGCTGAGAACATATTTTTTAAACTTTAGAAACAAGAAAATAGAGAATAGTTAATTATCCATCTCTGATCTCCTTTAAAATTTCTCATTGCTAAACTCAACAGCACAAAGGAGAGATTAATAAAAATAAATCTGAAGTAACTTAATCGCACTGTTTTCATTTTGCCCAATTACTGAGATTTTCTCTGTCTTTATCCATTCAAAAGCATTATTAAATAAATATTTTGTAAGCATTAATAATCTTAGAAAAGATAATAATTGTTAATACTTGAGAATTACACTGAAGAATTCCCCCAAAATATTGAAATGATAAAGATGTAATTGAAACTATAAAACCAGCACCTAGGTGAAATACAACAAGCCCCAAAAGCACTGAGTTAAGAGAATATAATGAAAAATAATTATTTCTTTTAATCAGGTGATCTGGTCAGTTAGTACATTGTAAGTGTATTTAACAGGCAGCTATCAGTATTAAGGCTGTGGTTCACACAAGAGTATAAAAGTATACAGCTAAAGAGAAAGAAATGAAGCTCTCTATAGAAGATAAACAGTGGAGTACACACACAAAAGGGATCAGATAAAGAACTTTGCCATCACACAATTTATGCTCTCCAGAGGAGAGTCTTGGCCAAAGGGTTATTTCCATTCAGTGGCTACATGAGCAATGTTCCTCTGGCTATCCTCACTAATGACTTTGGGGAAGGTCCTCTAAATTTCTTCTGATTGTAATTTGGCTTTCCAGATAGTTGGCCCCATTAGAAGAGAAGATGCTAATTATGTTGATCTGAATAATCTGGACTTCGTGACAGATGACATTTCTCATGGTGAAGTAGTAGTACTTTGGCATTCTGGAGTCAATGTCAATCTCAAGACTTGGGCCCATTTTAGTCAGTCTTGGTCACCTGTGGAATCTAACAAGAGCAAGTCTTAGTCACAGTCCCATTAAGGGCCTATCAGGCTCCCCAGCATCTTAATCCAGAGCATCTGACATTGTAACATGCGCACAAACCATCTGGCAACTCTGTGAACATGCTGATTCAGATTCAGTAAGTCTATGATAAGGCCTCAGTTATTGCACTTCTAACAAGCTTTCAGGTGAGACACTTGCTGCTAAATTGTAGGCCACATTTTGAATAACCAGTGCCTGAAAGTAATCACCTGAACAAAGTCCTAAATACTACATATTTTAGAAATCACCTCCTACCTACCAAACTGGAATCAACAAGGTTGGGAGCTGTAGTTTTAAATAATACCCGGGTGATTCTAATGAACCACTGGTTTCAGGACCCACGGTCTTAATTGACTTTTTAAACAAACTTTCTCTTTCAAATTTCAACAAAAGTAACCAGAAAACTGAATGCATTATACCATACCTTATTTAAACCCTTGAGATACTATTCTGGACTCTTTTTATAAGAGTTGTGCATATGAACTCTCTATTCTTGTGGTATCACGTGCGTGTTATTAATATGACTCACTATTTTGTGCATTCTTACTGTTTATCACTTAGCCTCCAACATTGAACTGTGGGCTTCCTGTGGGACAACAGTTCATAGCAAGTGTTGTATCCCATGGTGAGAGTATATATATCAAACAAATTATATTATAATTGACAAAATATAGCATATTATATAAAACAAATCTCATTTCCTTTCCTGATAAGGTTACTACGTTAATTGATCAAACTTGCATTTCATCAAGGTGTTGGGCACTTTCTACCATACCAACCTTGATGAAAGAATGAATAAATTTGCATAGAATAGTGATGAATTTAGTAGATTCATAATTAGAAACAAGCATCTCCTATGGCATGTTGGGCTCAAGTTGGACCTTCTTTAGTAATGACATATGTATATGTCAATGAGTTAGATAATAATACAGATAACAATAAGAATGCTGTTATGACTCTTAATGAGAAACATGTTGGTGTCTACTGAAAATAATGTTGCTTTTATTTCAACCCTATGGTTTGCTATTTATTTTTACAGTTCATTGGTAGTGTTAGGCACTGTGGTATGGAGAGACAGACAAAAAATTAGAAAAATGACAACTATTTAATATAACATAAATGAATAGTATATTGAAGAGAACATTGGATATAGTATTATAATGTAATTTATGTATTACCAATGTTTATTAGTTTGGAATCTTTATGCCAGGGATAAAAATGGGTGGCCTTTGGGTCCAAATTGAAACTACAAATATGTTTTGTTTGGCTTAAATATTGTGGTTCCCATATTGTCTCATCTGCTGTTTTGACTTGAATGCGTTTAGTCAGAGCATTTACCCACAGACTCTACTAAAGTCTCTTATTTTATACCAGTATTATATTACTGGCTATCCCATAGGCATTTGACATTTTATTCCATATATATTTCTATTTCTTTTCTTCTGCAAACAAATACTACATTTTCGTATCATATTAGTAGGGGCTGAGAGGTAATTTGTAGTAATGAATACATAAAGAAGAGAAAGAAGGTAAATATAATTTTTACAGGTTAAATAAAAATATATAGTTTAATAGTTTTAAAAAAAACATTTTTATTTGAGGAGCTAAATTAAAATAAACTACATGAATTACACCTGAAAAAGAAATGATTAAGCTTCAGAGTCCTTGATAATTTTTACTGATTCTATATTCTTTAAAGTTTCAAGTAACATTTCCTATCTACTCAAACACATGTATCAAAAATCAATACTGAAACATGGCAATGCCTCATTTCTTCTGAAAACTTGGTTTTGCAAAATATAATATTTTTTTCAGTGGCAATATATGATCTTTTAAAAAGTAGCCATGTTTGATGAACCAACCTGGAAATAATCACTTATTCGTGCTTGAACTTTCTCCTATCCAACCTAATCTAGAAAACTATATATATCAAGATCACAGTGCTTCCTTTTTGCTCAAAATAAACATCAATTAGACCTTATGTACATGTACAAAAATGATTGTGTCATAAAGTCAGTCTTTGGTTTTTCATAGGCCAGGTAAAAAGGCAAATTCTGATATTAATTGTTCCAAGCCGTATGTGTTCTTTCAGAATAGCTAAACTTGTCATTTTTTGAACTTGTCATTTTCAAGGCAACTTGATGCATTAAAAATATGATTTTGGTGAAATTATAGTTTTTATTTGGTGTTTACAGCTCAGACAAGGACTTTTTAAGCTTATTATTATTGTTGTTGTTAATGAAACAGGTGTCACTTCAAGAAGCTTTTGAAAATGGCATATAAACTTTGTTTAGTTTATGATGAAATGATAGTTATAACAACTCATACAACCTTCTACTGACAAGAAAATTGTGCACAAAAATTCCCAAACTACAATGTCAGCTTCCTAAAAATGTTTTGTACTTAAACCTGAAATATTGAGAGAAATGTTGCTTATAACATATGCAGAATAAAAGCATTCTTAATTTTTAAAATGACAAGACTTTTTAGTTAAACCATGTCACATTTATGACAAGAGAAAAACTACTTATTTTGGCAGCTTGTGACTTAATGAAGCATTTAAGTATCAATACAAGGCTTCATTAAATGGAAACATATGGCAAACCATATCATTATTTAGTTATTCAAATGTTGAAGAACTGTTAGAGTTTAACAATGTAAATAATACCTAGTAAATGTATCACTTCATTGCTAAGCTTCAGAAAATATTTTAATAGATTATTATATATCTTGCCACTATATTTACAACTACAATAAAAGTTAATGTTAGTGGTCATCATATCTCAATCAAAAAATTAATATATGGCCTGTAATCCCAGCACTTCGGGAGGCCAAGGCGGGCGGATCACGAGGTCAGGAGATGGAGACCATCTTGGCTTACACGGTGAAACCCCGTCTCTACTAAAAATACATACAAGTAGCCAGGCGCGGTGGCGGGCGCCTGTAATCCCAGCTACTCAGGAGGCTGAGGCGGGAGAATGGCGTGAACCCGGGAGGCGGAGCTTGCAGTGAGCCGAGGTAGCGCCACTGCAGTCCGGCCTGGGCGAAAGAGCGAGACTCCGTCTCAAAAAAAAAAAATCAAATAATAATAATAATAATAATATATGAACAACAGATTTAAAAAGATAACGTCTTTGCAGAAAGTAGGTTTTTCTGGACTTTCTTCAATTGGAATAAATTAAATACTGTGATCAAATTTATCGTTGGTAAAATTATGTCTTTTAGATTTAATAGAAAAATCTTTACATTTCTAGACTCTGTTTTAAATGAATTTTCATAAAGAAATAACAATTTTCATAAAGAAATAAATGAATTTCTTTTTCATAAAGAAAAAATAAAATAATTTCTAATACAATATCAGAGGAGATATGTTTTATATTTTCAAACTAAGATCGCCTACTCTTATCTCTATTTACTTGTCAAATGGCAATTATAAATCATATGTTGTGGTTCTTCAAAGAGAAAAACAGGTAGTCCAAATCAGAGCAATAAATAACTGGGTTGTTTGAGAACATTTGAATAGCTCTGATAACTGTGCTCTATTCCAGTTTTTTCACTCTCTTGGGCACCACAATTTCCAAGGCTTAATTTTTAAAAATTTCCTTAAATGTTTCGTTTTGCCCACAGTAAACTCTTTAGATAGATTCCAAAATATCTATAAGTGACAGCTTTTTACATACATGATATCAAAATGTCAACAAAAGTTCTTCATTATTCCACAAACACTTATTAAATCTTAATGAAGGAATGCTATATGATACAGTCATTCATATAGCTGAGTTGCTTTTAGACAATTTATATGAAAAATGAAAGCAAACTTGGATGGAGTCCGGAGGCAAATGATTATGCTCTACACAGTGTCATTGAAAAGAGAACAATTTTATTTCATATTGAATATTTAAGTGCCTTAAAAAATAACTATAAGTAATTCAAGGAAAGAATTAAACAATGGATAACAGGAGAGGAAAAATAAAAATTAAAAGTATAATGAAATGAAAAATCATATTTCCAGCTAAGAATTGAAGTAAGAATAAAAGCATTGATGTTTAAAATGAGATACAGGATAGCTACTCTTTCCAGTGAAAGATGCATGATAGCACTGGAGTATCATGCTGGGACAAGAGGTGATTGAGAATGGCATGAAATACAGCCAACAACAGTCCATGACCACTAACATTGAGTGGTTTCAGAGCCTGTACACCCGTTTTCATTTTGCAGTACAAATATCTTAAAATATGTATAGAATGAAATAGCTGTAATGGAGAAACAAATATCAAATTCAACAGTTGCTTGGGAATAATCATCCTTTTTTAGATTTTTGGCTAAATCAATATGTAGAAAATTTAAATGTATACAATTGCCTTCCTGAAGAGTGATTGATAGACATAAAGGGATGTTTGAGGGGCTGAACTGTTTGCCTGACTAGCAACAAAGCATAGCACAGTGACTAAGGGTATGGGTTTGGAATATAGATTGGAAAACTCAAGCCTTGATCACTCAGTAGATGTGCTGCTTCAAACGTCTTCCCTAATATTTCAACTGCATAGTTTTCCCATCTAAGTATGGAGATGATGATAATGGTCTCCACCTCACAGGTTTGTTAAATATATGTAAGAATAATTAACATATTCAGAGCATTTAGTGGATAACTACTCAAAATTTCTCTGGAGACATTTGCCTTCAAATGGGGCCTTATATGATTTAGAAACCATGAAGCTTAAAAAAAAAAAAAAAAAAGAAAAGAAAAGAAAGAAAATAAGGCTAGTAGTGCCTTGGCCAATTTAGCAGAAGAAAATAAAAATGCAAAACTCCAGATGGACATTCTCACAACTCAGCCTGGAAGGAAGTCTCACACATAAAGGAAGAAACAAACAGAAAATAATCCATCCTGAAAAAGAAACAATGTCAAGCATACACACACCAAATGGGACTAGAGACCAATAACTTCATATGCTGGAGCAATCTGATGGAGATTTTAAAATAAGATTTTTTGCAATTATGAAAGATTTTAAAAAGAAAAACCTTAATAAAAGAACAAGATGATGAAAAAAGAACAAGATCATCTGAAAAAGAAAAAAAAATCACTTTGAGAAATGAGAAATACAACAATCAAAATGTAAATTGTAAAGGATGTGTCATGGAAAATATTGGACACAGTTGAAGGGCTAATTAGCAAATTGGAAAATGTCTCTGAAGAAATTAATCAAACACAACATAGATATATGATTTATAGAAATTATCAAAGAAGTTAAGTGACATGAGTGATAGAAGGAAAAGATACATAGATATATGAAGTTTTAGAATACAATACAGAGTTAGGGAGAAATAATGAAAAGACAATGTCTTAAGAATTTTGCAGATGTGATAGATGACAAGTATTCTCAGACTCAGGAAGAACAAAAAGTCTCCAGTAGATAGATTAACACATATTTAGACTTCCTAAGTTAAAAAATAGAGGTAAGATCTTAATATCAAAGAGAAAGTACAAATATAAAGGACTGATTTTAAAAGCAATCAGATTTAGAAGGCAGACTGCTTACAAAAGAAAAATCGTCAAATAATAGACCTCCAAATTTTAAAAATAGGGTAAAAGATCTATGCAAAACAGCCAAATGCTTAATTGTTAAGAGAGCAGTAACGAGGACAACTTAAACATATGCCCATAATAGATCCTTGCTGTATGAATTTGTAAACAATAATTCAAGAGGGAACGTGAATCCAGAAGTACAGCTAGGAATGCAGAAATCAAGAGTAAAGAATTTACTGTGCGGTTAAGTCTAAAAGAGCATGAACGTTATGAAATAATAATAATACTACTAATTTCCAACTTTGGCGGGCATGAAACCAAGTAGAACTAAAATATAGGGCAATAAAACTTACAGAAAATGAGAGAAATGATTGCAGATAAAATGTTCTAAGTTTATATTATTCTTGGGATAAGGCTACAGATAGTAATGAATTTCAGACTTGTTGAGTCAAGAACTTTGTAAAAGTTAAAATTACCCACTAAAAAAAAAAGCAAAATGTAGAGCTTCCAAACTTCACAGAGAAAGAGAGAATTTATGAAATATAATTAATTTGGTGTAAGGTAAGCCAAAGGAAAAAATAATGCAAAAATACAGTACATAAGGGAAATATCTTTCTAACTTAAAGGAAGCAATGTTTCCTCAGCACAGAGATAACAGTGATCATAAAAGGAAAAAAGGCCTTATTTGGAAATAATGTCATGAGAGATGTAACCAATTAAGATGAGGTCATACTGAAAGAGGATAGATAGGCCCCTAATCCTTTGTGACCCATGTCCTTAAGATGACAATTAATGAGAAGCGACAAACAAACCGAGAGAATGGCACGTGAAGACAGAAGCAGAGATTGTTGTGATACCTCTGTAAGCCAAAGAATGCCAAGCAATGCTGGCAGTCACCAGAAGGTAGGAGAGAGGCATGGAGCAGATTCTCCCTCAGATAGATCCCTCAGAAAAAAGGAAACTTGCCAACACCTTGATTTGCAGCTTTTTTGCCTCCAGACTGTGAGATAATATCTTTTGTTGTTTTAACCACTTAGTTTGTAGTGCTTTGTAATGGCAGGCTTAGAAAATTAATTCGACTTCTTGAAATTAAAAACTTCCACTCACTAAAATTCATGATTTAAGAAAATTAATAGGGAACTCACGAACTGGGAGAAATATTGGCAGAACATGCACCTGAAAAAGGATTTGTATACAGGATATATAAAAAATACCCACCGCCCAAAAACAAAAAGACAAACCACCCAATTAAAATATAACCAAAAGATTTGAACAGACATATGAAAAATATCCACATTATGAGCCATTGAGAAAATGCTTATTAAGACTATGATGAGATATCATTATATGACCACTGGAATAGAAAGAAAAAAAAAGGAAAAGTGAGAGAAAAAAATGACAATATCAAATGTTGAAGGGACAAGGAGCAACCAGAACTCTATTTTTTTCCTGATAGGAATATAAAATAATATAAACCTTTTGTAAAAATTTGGCAGTTTCACAAATGCCTCCCCTTTAATCTGACATTTACACTCTTGGATATAATTCTAATTGAATTGAAAGCATATACCCACAAACAGAGTTGTGCAAGAATGTTTATCAAAGCTTTATTCATGATAGCCCAAAACTGAAAGCAGCCCAAATGTCCATCAAATGGAGAAAGAATAGAACTGAAGCATATTCATACATCATAATACTACTCAGCAACCAAAACTGAACAAACTCCTGATAGGTAAAACAACATGAATACATCTAAAATATATTATGCTGAGTAAAGAAAATATTTCATAAGAGTACATACTGGCTGGGCATGGTGGCTCATGCCTGTAATCCCAGCACTTTGAGAGGCCAACGCAGGTGGATCATCTGAGGTCAGGAGTTTGAGACCAGCCTGGCCAACATGGTGAAACCCTGTTTCTACTAAAAATAGAAAAATTAGCTAGGTGTAGTGGTGGGTGCCTGTAATCCCAGCTACTTGGGAGGCTGAGGCAGGAGAATGGCTGGCGTTAACCCAGGAGGCCGAGGCTGCAGTCAGCTGAGATCGTGCCACTGCACTCCAGCCTGGGTGACAAGAGCAAAACTCCGTCTCAAAAAAAAAAAAAAAAATGCTATAATTCCACTTATAGGAAGTTCTAGAAAATGCTAAAATAATCCATTATGGAAAAAAATCAGAAGAGTATTTAAATTTGAGAGGATTAATTGAAAAAGAACAAAAGGGAAATTTCTAAGATAATAATATTGTGTATAATGATAGGGTTTGGGTTCACAGGTGTAAGCATCAGTTAAAACTCACAGAATGGTAAATTTTTTGCATTTCAATATGTATAATGTTATTTTTTAAAAGCAGTTGCTAAACTCTAGTTAATGCCATGCATGCTGAGGTTTTAAGGATGCAAGTTATTTTGAAATGCATTAAAAAAGAGGCATAGAAATGGATATAGGTATGAATACATGGCTAAATACACGATATGGCAAATACAGCAAAATTTAGCTGTAGAATCTAGTTGGTGAGTATATGGTATTCACTGTACTATTCTTTCAACTTTTCTGTATGTTTGAAATATCCATAATGAAGCATTGTGGGGGACATGGATAATAAGTGTAATAGGAACAAAAGTGTAAGAAACTCAGGGAATGAATATAGTATAAGATAAACTAGAAAAGAAGAAATGTATAAAATATAAAACTACAATAGTAAAAACAGAGGTGGCATTACAAATCAGTGGTGAAAGAATAGATCAGCCAATAAATGGTGCCAGAACAATTGGCTATCCATACAGAAAAATGCTGACTCAAAAATAAAATCTAAGTGGATTAAAAATCTAGATGCATTATTTTTAGGAAAAAAAATGAATTCTTATTTTCATTCCTGATACTGGCAAGGGTTTTTTAAAATAGCTACAGGATATAAACACACACACACACAACCCAATCCTGCATTAAAATTAAAATAACTTTTTTATAACAAAGACCATTATAATAAAAATGAAAAGACCAGTTACAAACTGAAAATTATGTTTTGTTGCCCATATAACTTGCAATCTGTTAATATTCCACATAAAATAAAATTCCTACAAATTAAAAAGAGCAACCCGATTGAAAAAGGGACATCAGGAAATTCACAGAAGCAGAATAGAAAATGACAAATAATCACATAAAAATTTGTTAAGCCTCACTAGTATTTGTGAAATGATCAATTAGATGACAGTAGGAAACCATTCACAATAGCCTGTCACACGAACTATTGAGAAGATGTGGGGAAAACAGAACCTCTATACATCCTGATGGGAAGGCAAATCAGCGTAGTTAAAAACATACAACCCTAGATCTGACAACCACCAATACCTATGTCTTTCTTACTTTTCTTCCTTTCTTTCTTCCGATCTCTCTCTCTCTTTCTTCTTTCTTTCCTTCTTTCTTTTTCTTTCTTTCTTCCTTTCCTTTCCTTCTTTCTCTTTCTCTCTCTCTCTTTTTTTCATTCCTTCTTTCTTTCTCCCCTTTTCTGTCTCTTTCTTTCTTTTTTCTTTCTTCTCTCTCCTTCCTCCCTCCCTCCTTCCCTCTCTCTCTCTTTCTCTCTTTCCCTTTCTCTCTCTCTCTTTCTTTCTCTTTTTCTTTCTTTCCTTCTTTCTTTCTCTTTTTCGTTCTTTCTCTTTCTTTCTCTCTTTCTTTCTCTTTCTCTCCCTCTCTCCTCCCTCCCTCCGTCCTTTCCTGCCTCCCTCCTTCCCCCTTTTTTCTTTCTCTCTCTTTCTTCTTTTTTTCTTTCTTTCTCTCTTTCTTTTTTTTTTTTTTGACAGAGTCTCATTGTGTCACCAAAGCAGTAGTCTCAACCTCCCAGCCTCAATATATCCTCCCACCTTAGCCTCCTGAGTAGCTTGGACCACAGGCATGTGGTCTTTCTTGAGAAACTCTTGCATATGTATACCTAAAGACAAGTCCATGGTGTTCATTGCAAGACTGTTTTTAAAGTGATAGAATAGAAACAAATTTATTGTCTCAGATTTATGCATACAGGGAAATAGTGTAATCTAGAAGTTAAAATGAGTAACTTTATCTACATGTTGCAACATCGATACACCTCAAAATGCAGCGTAAAAAAATTATAAAATTACAAAATATAAAATTTAGAATCACACCACTTATGAATAATATTAAACACAAAAATAGAATATATGGTTTATAGATACATACATATACAGAAAATATTTTTAAAATGTTTGGAATCATATCAGTTTTATGACATTTGTCTCTTGGAAGAGAGGGAAGGTAATGGATTGGAAGAAATGAGTCTATAACTTTATTTGTGTCCCTTTATTTCCTTTTTTAAGAAAGCAATAAGAGGTCAGGTGCAATGAATCATGCCTGTTTTCCCAGCACTTTGGGAGGCTGAGGCAGGAGTAAACATGGCAAAATATTAACATTCATATCTGGCATATGACTTTTAGTAGTTTTCTCATTGTTTGAAATATTAGAGAAGGAAATTTTAAAAATTTTTAAAGGAAAGACATTTCTTTCATAGTTTATCTGGCTATTATACAAGGGAAATAATACAGAGTTTTGAATAGCAAAAATATATGCTTGATTTTAATTATTTATATTCTTAAAATGAGCAATTTATTTATTTTTTTGAGAAATTCTACAATGTCTTCATCAGAATTATTTGTCTTTTACACAATATTGCTAGAAGATGCTGGAAAATGATAAGTATAAAGCAGCAGTACTCAAATTTCAAGCAATAGCAAAAGTTGACAGCTTGGAAAGATTTAGCAAAAGGCAAAGCTCCTACTGAAAAAGCAATACTCTTTCATTCCCTTACAGTCCACCTAGAGATAGAGAAAACTAGTATGTTTGTTCTATACATTTCTTATCCAATGTTGGTTTTCATTTTTGCCTTTCTATCAAAAAATGTCCAATTAGATGGCCCAGAAGTAATACTCAAGGCTTCTGATTTGAGTTTTCATCAAAAATGGTAAACTTTAAGTTCTCTAGCCATCCAATTATGTTGTAATTAGTTTGTAAATGCTAGTTTTTTAAATAAATTTTAAAAATTGCTAGCCAATGTTGTTTCAGTTTTGGAATTCTTTGTATGTAGATTCCATGATGTAACCATAGAATTAAAATCTTCTTGGAAAACTGAAGGCATTTCCATATTCTCACGGCCTTTTTGAGTATCGGATGCTGTGCTTTAATTATACAACTTTTCTTACAATCATGCATAACATTTTGTAACTGAGGATATTAAGTAATTGCCCAGGGTACATATCTAGTATGCAGAACATTATCCTTTCAAATCTAGCAAGTGGCACAGCATGTAACTGTGGTCATTGAATATTCAGCGTGTTTGTTGAATGAAAAGAGGAGTGCAGGATTGATGGGTAGATGGGTAGAGGGATGGTTGAATACCTATCTTCAAATCATGGACCTTTTTACTGGACCACATTGTTTTTCTCATATATAATTGCTCATTAATGAGTATGGTATGCTGGTGATGTGTTAACTTTCTAAAAGCCTAATTAAATTATGAGGAGTGCATTTTTAATCAGATTTTAAACTGTATGAGAATCTTAGTGGGTGAACAGGCACCTCTATATACCTCAGACTGAAAAGGCTCCTATCAACTTATTGCTCAATTAATTTCATCTAAAATAAAACATAAGATGCCCTCTTATTTTCAACTAAGGCACTTAACTGTTAGCATAAACGTCTTATTTTATTCCATAGATATTTTACTTTTGATAGTATATTCCAAAAATCACATACGGTCATGATTGCTTAATAAAATTTTAAGTTGATTTATTGAAAATTAAATACACAGCTGGAGATGTATTATCTCCAACTCTATTAGTCCATTATTGCATTGCTATAAAAAATTACCTGAGATTGGATAATGTATAAAGAAGAGGTTTAATTTACCCACAATTCCACAGGCTGTACAGGAAGCATGGCTGGGGAGACCTCAGGAAACTGACAATCATGGTAGAAGGCAAAGGGGAAGCAGGTACCTCTTAAATGTCCAGACAAGGAGGAAGAGAGTGAAGAGGGACGTACTACACACTGTTAAACAACCAGATCTCATGAAAACTCACTCAGGATTATGAGAACAGTAAGGGGGAAATCCACCTCCATGATCCAATCACCTACCACCAGGGCCCCCCTCCAACATTGAGGATTATAATTCAACATGAGATTTGGGTGGGGACACAGACCCAAACCATATCACTAACATATGCCATTCTATACAATGTATTTGTTCCTTCATTTATTGAACAAATACATTTTAAATATCAAGACATTCTAAAGATGTATTATCTAGAATACTGTAGCAATCCAAAAGTTACCATTTTTGTACCCACACAACTTAAAGGTTAGTGAGAGAAACAAACAAACAAAAAAGCAACTAATGATTACAAATGATGCTTAGTTCTATGAAGAAAATAAGCATTGTGTAATAATAGGCAAGACACTACGAGAGTGCTTACTCAGACAAGGTGGTCAGTGAAGGCTTTTCTGAGGAGCTGCCATTGAGACTGAGATGGAAGAATAGTGGACCCACTCACCTGGGTAGCAATAAAACACTGGATTATCATTCATAGGGTGGATAGCTAATAACCTGAGAGAGAGTTTCACGGACTTATTGGTGGAGATTTTAAAGGCTGTTCTCAATCCAAAATCTGAAATACATCTGCCCAAATGCCATATTCATAAAATAAAATGGAGAGATGAAGAGATCTAGCCAGTGTCTTATAAGAACATATACTAGAGAAGAATAAAAGTCCTTGTAAGTATAATGCAACATCCTTGTAACTTTAATCATGAATTGAGCAACTGCAATTAGAGAGATTCAAAATATTTGGACAACTAATGTAAGAACCAAATATGATATAGCAAGTTCTCTGCAGGAAGTATGTGAAGCACAAGAGGAGCAGCCAGAGACCCTGAAATTGGAATAATAAGGGGAGAAGGGATCTGAAGGAGATCAAGAAGAGCTGTGTCCATAGTTTTATCTGGCTAAGTGAGGGAAAACTTAACTTGAATTCTAGAATATTGTTTAGTTTGCATTAATCTGTAGGAAATATATTTTAATTTACCTCTCTGCAATGTTAAGTCATTTTGCTGACTTGTGGAGTCCTAAATTGAACCTATCAGGTTTGATATAGTAAAATAGTTGAACATCTCCAGGTAAAATGAAAATGCTTGTTCTAATAATCCCTCTTTCACGTTTTCTAGGAAATAATCTATAGGGTGAAATTTTAATAACGTAAAAATGTGTACCATCATTGGAAACTGGTAGAGTGTGACCCACAGGCTAGAAATTCTGATGGATTTCTTCTAGTACTGCAAGACTAACTCAAAAGGAAGAGATGAGAAATCTACAGATTTATCTCCTAAGAAAGCACTGTTTCACTAAAGATGACACTCAGGCTTAAGACTTAAAGGAATCTCTACTAGGAGATGTGACACCTGAGGGCAAGAGCAACCATTGATAGAATGAGCAGTGCCCAAAATTATGCCTTTCACAACTGCAGAACAAAATACTCAAAGCTTCCACCCAAGAAGATGTTGGAGTTCTCACATGGGTGTCAAAAGGAGAAAGCCTGCAGTGTGGTAAGACATCTGCTTAATGCAGCAAGATTTTATGGTAGACATCAGTGCGAAGAAGCAGGCCAGGCACAGTCATGCTTTGTTACGAGTATGTAGTTCAAGACAATTAGGAAGGTATACATGTATTTTAATTGATAGTAGTCTATCAAAATACATTCCATATAGAAACATTTAACACTTCTGATCCCTTTATAATTGCTGAAATCTATTTTGTGATATCCATGCCATCCCACTTTTCTGGCATGGTGTCACCCAAATCAGTCTTCTTTGATCACCCTTAAATTGTGGCCTGTCCCTCCCATCTTGGTGTCCCCTTCTAGAATATCAACCTTCTTGTTCCCCAAATTATTCTGGGTGATTAATATCAACGTGGTTTCAACAAGCAGGTATCTAAATGGCTCTCCCGAGCCACAGTGTGTGTGTGCACACACACAAGCACACACATCTTTTAATATCAATAAGTCTGAATAGGAAACTATTCAGCCTCCATGGTATTTCCACTCTCATGCTTCTTGAACTAAATTCTTCATTCAGAATTACTTTAATTCTCTAAAATTCTATGTGCTCTGGCTTCTGGGCCTTTGAACATATTTTTCTCACTACTTAACCCAGAACTTCTACTGTCCTCTGTTGTAAGACACTTACTAATTCCTGAGGACTTAGCTTAGATGTCACCTCCCTATGAAACCTCTTCTACCCCTTGACCACTTACCACTCAAGCAGATGTTGTGTATGACTTCCATTGACAAGCATGCCAGCTCTCATTATGCATTGTTCACAATGTATTGTCCTTGCTTCACGCACTTTCTTTCCCCTTTGAGAGTGAGTTTCATCAACACAGTGATGCTGTCTGGCTTGTTTGTAGTTGTTCCATCAGTGCCCAGCCAATTTGTTATGTTGAAGGTGCTCAATATATATTTTCTGAGCAAATGAATGGATGAATAAAAATAAAGAAATATAAAAGAAACAAAATCACAATGAAACCCTCAAGAAAAACTGGTTAAAACTGTTTGCCTCTAGGGAAGACTGAGATAGAAAGACAGAACAGATGACTTGCTTATCATTAAATAGCCATCAGTACTATTTTTTAAAACTGTCTTCATGTGGTATTTTATTTCTTATATCATAAGGATATCAGGTGGAAATCGCAGTTGCATATATGCACACTACTGTGGTACTCAGATTAGAGGGACTCAATAAAAAGATTCCCCTACAAAATGACACTTTATAAAGGTGCGTTCCTAGGCATGCTGCCACACATTATGCTTCCTCAAACATTCACAAGGTCCGTGAGAATAAAGAGTTAAAAATGACCTTAGAGCAGCAGGTTTGCAATCACGATGGAAATCACAGAATAGCAATTTAGCAACCCTCTAAGAGCAGAGCTCAAAGCAAACAATGAATTAGGGCTGTGTAATGCTATTATTCGATTGTTTTGCTAGAACTAAAATATGACAAAGATGGGAAGCTGGAGAAACAAGAACAGAAAAAAAAAAGTTTAATAATGAGTTGAACACTGCAGTTTAAGATAGTATAAAAAAAAAACCAATAACCCTAAAAATTTATTTTCTCTTTTTACTTAAGAACAGGTCACGTCAGATAAACAAAGGCTTAAATCAATGCCCATATGACTGACTCACAGGAGGACTGAACATAAATTACAGTCTCTCATCTCCAGCTTTTAGTGACACCTCCATATGGTTTATCCTTTAGTGAGACCATGGAGTTCTGTTAATGAGCTTGAAAGAGTTGGCTGGTTAGCTGGCAAGAGTTACCTGCCATTAGCTATTTAGAGTTTTGTAAATCAAATGGCAGTTTCTGAGAGACCCCTCCCTCTTCACCCCAAAACGTGAGTCATTCTCTCATTAGTGGCCTGCTTTCTGCAATTTGTAATTACAGATTGTGTCTCTGTTAATCGCTTGACAAATGATACTTCTCTGCCAACAGGTTTACTGAACTTAGTTTATTTTGAAATCGTGTCAAATGAATCTGATGTAAAAGTTTGATTTTGATTGCCTACTTTGGTCTTCCAGATATATAACCTAAATTTTAACTTTTATTTTCTTCTCCAAAAGGAATCCAATGTAACTTGCATTTCACAAATAATTTCACTCCAAGAACATAGTCTTCGACGTATGCATAGATATATATTAGAATACACTAGTATATGTCCGTGTTTTCTGGCTAAGAGGACATCTGAAAAGATTCTGTCCATAAACTGCTTTAATGTGCTTTCAGTTTCATAATTTACATCCTTCTCAAACCTTGTGCCCTTCCCCCTACACCCGAAAGTTGGGGGTATGGGGAATAGCAGAGTAAAGAATATAGTGTGCTACAAAATATGTCTTTTAGTGAGCCTGGCAGCACCCTCAATTTTTCCAGGCAGGCCTTCATTTCAAACAAAAGACCGGAAATTATGGCTGTCTGAAAATCTAAGAACAAGAGCAATAGAACGTATGCTCTAGTTTTATAAATACGAAAAGCACTATATAGTACATAAGCAACTGCACTCACAAAGCTCTAGCCTCTTCCTTATGCTGGGGTCTATGTAACATCGTATGATTCCAACACCTAATTTGCCTCACTACCCCACCCATATATGGTAGTTACTTGGATGCTGAAACAGTGCATCTAAATTAAGCACATGCTCTAACTTTGCAAAGAAAGTATCATGGTTCTAGTATGTATCCTAGCAAATAAATAGACACACACTTAAAATCTTTCGTCTTAGTCTAGGTTGTCAGCTTTGAAATCTTTTTCTCCCTCGGCTTTTGGTTCCATTTGTATTGTTTATCTCAGAGCATTCTAATACTTAGGACCCGGGTCCTTCCAATGACAAAATCCCATAGGGCATTATTATTCTGGAGAAGAAAATAAATGTCTATGCTTTTTGTTCCCTTTCACTACAGAGCATTCTTCCTGAAATTCACATTGAACAGAAACACTGCTAATATTAAAATAATGGAAGGTCCAGCCACTTGCACCTAAAAATGTACAACGACATCCTTTTTTACATAAATAATGACATGCAGTTTGGAGCTATCTTCACTTAATGTGGTCCCAAATGAAACACAAACTTGTAAGGTATAGGGGAGAAAGTTGGTAACATTTAAAGACTAAAACTTCAGTTTCTTAAAATAATCTGATATCTGACAGTTATTGAATCATAATATAGGAAGAATTTCCCTAGTTTTAGTGTGCAGTGTTAGAAAATAGATAGCTGATTTCTCGACAAAGTACAAGGTGGGAGGGAATAAAAAAAGAATGAGTGACTCTTCTGAAAAGCAGAATTAATCTACAGTACATGTTAAAAACACATGCATTAATAAATTAACATTTTTATTTTTTTCCCTTGGTCATACAGATTTTCCATACTCACATGTGAAATGACCAGCATTGACAGGTATGACAAACACACAGGTCTAGAATTCCTAAATATTTTCATAAGCTGAATATAATAACCTGTAGCATCTGATCAAAACATTATATTTCCCAAAGTTGGACAATTTATTAAAATACTTCTTAGTCATCACGCCCCACCAAATCCTATTGTTTGAAAACCAAATTGAACAAGTGTTTTGAAATAGGTGTGATATAGTTCAACTCTAAGATTTCTAATTATTTTTCTAATTGTCTTCCTTTTGATGGTCAGCATAGGCTTTTGGATTTTTATTAGACTAAATTAATCACACCACTCTACAGACTGTTGCTGGATTGGTGGGTATCAAATTTACCCCATTCTTTTTCTTCATTTGCTTATATTCAGGCCTCCAAAAAAATTGTATTTACCACTAATAAAGGAATATATCAGGAAGAAAGGATGATTTACAGAACAAATCATCAAATACATTTTTTCTTTTTGGCCTGAAGTTACACAAATAAGTGATAACATTTCATCTGGATTTCCAGCTGGAATAATTAAGGAAAAAGTAGAAAACAGTCTCTGATATCTTTTTTGACTGAGGTCTCTGTTTAGTTATTATCTTCTCAGAGAGATATTTCCTAACCATATTTTATAAAAGAGAGTCCCCCTTTCCCTAGTTATTCTTTATCCTCATAATCTGTTTTATTTAATTTCTAGCTGTTAACCCCACCTGACATTATCATGTTTATCATTTGCCTCTTCATCTAGAACTTAAGCTCCATGAGGGCAATATGATGAAGCAAAAAGGGAATGATACCTTTTTTTGGTTCATTACTGAGTCATTAGGACCTAGAATAACACCTGACACACTGTGGAGGTTCAATGTCTATTTGTTGAATGATTGGATGTCTACTGTCCATTTAGATACGTAAAATCAGTGCATATCATTTTGTATAGTCATATATACTTTACAAAGTGTTTGTCCTGAAACCCGCTATTCCTATCTGCTTAAATACCTAGGTCTGCTATTTGGATAGGTGAAAACTTGGATGGTTGAATAAAGGAACAATTTAACGCACCATTGTCTTCTATGAACCGCATAGGATAAAAAAATTCAGGTTTTGTTGTCAAGAATAACCTCCTGAGTAATTGATTTGCTTTTGTTTCATCATTTAACTAACGAATTGATAAAGTTTATCTCTTAAATTGGATTATGAATAATAAAATGTGTATAGGGCATTACAATATGCCTTTTTAATTAGCCTAATTAAGAGTTTGTTTGTGACCTCAGCTGTTTATTTCATATCACTTTCTCCTATTTTTGTCTGCTTGCTACGTTAGGCATTCAGGTAGTCAGAGTCATGGTCAAGAATACTGCCTCTGGAACCAACCAACCTCTGGCTGAGGCCAACCCAAACTTTGCTCTTCACTAGCTGGCTGACCATGGGCAAGTTAGCCCAAATCTCTGCACCTCCATTTCCTCACTTTCAAAATAGGGATAACATTAATACCTACATCGCAAACTTGCTCATCCACAGTGCTGTTATGAGCACCAAATGAGTTAAAACATGCGAAGCACTTGGAACAGTGCCTGGCACATGTTAAAGGCCTGGTAATGTTAGCTATTATTTTATCAAACACTTAAATTCTTCTCTGGAACAAAGTAAGACAAAATAAATGTTTTATATGCTAAACATCTCCTATGAGCCAGGCACTTTGTGAAGTGCTGAGGTGAAGATTAATAAACACATAAAGATATTTTGCATCTGGTATAGGACACAGAGGGAGACATTAATATAAACTGAGGTGTCACAGAAAGGGTGACCTCGGTACTGAAGAATGAAGGGAAGATTTGGGAAAAGTAACAGCAACATGCACACAGATTGGGAGGGGCGTGAATCATGTCTGAACGGTCGGAATATGCCTGGAGAATAGGGAGGAAGGGTGGTGGAAAGAGGTCTGAGATGTGGCTAAAATGGTAAGCCTGCACCAGATCTCAAACCAATTGCTGAGTTTCGGTTCCTGCATATTCAGATATTCTTCCCCTCTTTCTGGATTGAGAAGAATTTTCCAGCATTTACTTCCTTTAGTCAAATCCAGTGACCAGCCCCTTTAGAAAGGTAGCTTCTGTGACTTAGTCTGACTTGTTCCCAGTGTATTTGAGAAGTCTTTCCCTAATAGACGCCTGTGTAGCAACTGCAAGAGGAGGTGCCATTTCAACAAGAGGTTAGAGCCCTGACTCTTGGCTTCTTGAGTGTTGCTTTTATTTCACCCTCCTGTTTCTAATGCTACTCTCCAATCGACTGCCTCCAGAAACAAATCCAGGTGTTTCTTAAACTCTTTGAATCGTCTTCTGTAGTAATTTATTCCATATGTTTATTGCTCTGTGTGTGAAATAATTTCATCAAGTTTCTTTTTTTTATTTGTCGCTGCATTCAAATCAGCCAGCAGTAGAATCCGATCTATGAGTAACACTTTTAAAAACACCAACTCTTGTGCTCAGGGAAGCCAAGGGATGTTGTAGCACATGAGCAGAACAAGGAGAAAAGAACAACAAGCAATTGGGATTGATGACATTCGTTTAAGAGGAAAAAAAGGATTTCAGGAATACCTAGCAGGGGTTGGAGGAGAAGCTTTGCTCAAGTTCTTACTATATTTTGCATTTCCCCAGGGTGTCAATTTTATGAAACAAAGTGACGGGATGATTTCTATCACTTGAGAAGCTGTGTTAAAAAAATCTGATGCACTGGCAACAGCAAAAATTGTTATGGTAGGAATCAAATTGGTGCTTCCTTGCTGGAAATGAACGAAGCACTAGTGCCTGTCAGTTTATTTCTGAGCTCTGCTTTTCAAACTTTAATTTGAGAGGGTGGGAGGAGGTTTAATGGAAATCTGAATCGCTGTTAGAAGAGGACTATATTTTAAACTTTGATTTCATCGTTGTCTCTATGTTCAGAAGAAAATTATTCTTTATACTTAGAAGTGAAAGCACTGTCAGTTCTAAATCTATTAATGAGGGGGTGAAAGAGAGGGGAAAGAAAGGGAGTGCAGTATGTACAAAATGAATAGCTTCTGTAATTAGTAAATAAGACTGTTATTTCCAAATCAATGCACTTGCCTATATTATACTAAAGCGTGAAGGATCTTAAGTGATTTACCTTTTAAAATTATCAAAATTTTGTTTTTTAATCAGCTTCTGCTAATAACATCTTCTCACCATGGAGCTGAAGTTTACTAACAAACATTTCACTCTTATCCTTTTGTTCAGGAAACTCTTGCAAAAATCATTGTCATTGTCATTTTTATTTACTGCTCTTCTCTCCAGGGAAAGAAGATATGCCACGGAGATGATGGGAACCAATGGGTTCATTGTGCTCACGGAAAACTAAACGAATGCTTGGATGTTAGTTTACTGTTTGAAAACTCATAAAATGTATATGCTGAGAGTTGATGGTTGAAAATTATAACCATTATGACAACAATTATGATGGATTTGTTAAGCATTATTTAGGAACCAGGCACTTTGCTTAGCACTGCACATAAATTATCTCATTAGACTCTTTCAATAGCTCTAGGATGTCATTCTAATTATTACCCCCATTTTACAGATAGGAAAATTAAGTCACAGTTAAAATAGCTAATAAATGGCAAAACTGGAATTGAAACCCAAGTCCATCTGCTTCTAGAGCTGACACTTGTAGTTATTTTAAGTTGTGTTCAAAGGTATATTCCAATAATATTATTTTAAAGATACTTTTTATTATATAAATAATTGAATCTGGCTCATAACTTTCTTAAAATGTTTCTTTGAGGCTGAAATTTTCTAAACTTGGTGTCCATCCAACTGTGTGGTGGCAGGAGGCAAAGAAAATACAGCAAGTTCTGGTAGAGGCAGGAACAGATTTTAGGATTCTGTTTAGATTTTGAGACAGGCTGGAGCCTGAACCGGAATCCAAAGCCTGTTGAAACAGAGTTGCCTCTTCACAACAGCATGGAGTAAGAATTTCCATGGAAACTTAACTCAAGCACAAAACTTGACCTGAAACTAAATAAATAAATAGAAACAATTTCTGCTTATTGTTTGGTCGAAATTGATGTTTAGATTATAGACTCAATTATGTCAATTTTCTCCATCCTGTGAGCAGGATTCAAATCTCTGATCCTACAGCATGAATGAGCATTTACCCTCTCTTATGTATCCACAATAGGCCCTCACTGTTATTTTTTTTTTCCTCATAGATTATGGGAAGAGAAAAGGTGAGAGAGTTGTTTCCCTCTTGGTTTTTTTTTTTGTTTTTTTTTTTTTGTCTTTTTTCTTTCTTTCCTCCTTCACTTGTCATACCTTGTTCTGACTTGTGTGTTAGTCTCAAAGCTGTTGGTGCACTTGTGCCCACAGCCTGGCCTAAGTGAAGCCAGAGCACTTAGTCTTCCTCATGGGGTAAAATAGACAGCAAAAATCTCAAGCCCTCATACATGGCTTCCCTTTATTTCCTCCCTAGATTTTCCCTGTATTTCTTTTCATATCAAAACACAGGGTGGCTCTCAAGAGTTACTTTGAATTCACTTGGATCATGATCTAACCACAGTAGTGTCTACCATTTTGTGAATGACTGTCTTGCAAGTTACTGTTCCTCCTTGTGCATGATTCTGCTATTGCACTCACCAATCTATACTGTGGTCTTTTGTTTCCAAGTCAGCTTCATCCACCCAACCTTGGTGTTTTTGCGACATGACTCTACCAGTGTTGCACCTCAAATATGTAAGAGAAAGTAGTTGTTCATTAAATGTTTGTTGTGCCAGGGGAAACAATCAATCAAAACATTCTCTTTTTAAACATTCTAACATTTTCTTAAGCATATCTCATCAAAAAATAATATAATCCATCTCACCACACTCTGAAATAAGAAATCTATAATTAAATTGTTGTAATTATGCACACATATAAACTTGCGTCACTGATTAGAGATGAAAAATGCAATCTATGATTTTGAATGTATTTGAACAGTGTTCATTTTTTAGTGAATATTTATTGATCATCTACTATGTATCAGTTTCTAAACACAGGGACTGGCAAACAAAGTTAAAGATCCTCACCCTCAGGGAGCTTATATTTTGGCAAGGAAGATAGAAAGTAAAAATGAAAATAAGAAATAACTAAATTCCATTGTATACAAGGTGGAAAATGCTACAAAAATATAGTAAATAATAATAATAATAATTAGGAGACCTGGAAGACGGAATGATGTTTGTGGGAGGGAGGAAGCAGGTAGGTTGAGTATTAAATAGAAGGGTCAAAGTAAGCCTGAATAAGTAAAGATTTGAAGGTGGAGATGTCAAACAAGTGCATATCTAGAAAAAGAACATTCCAAGCAAAGGGAATGATACAGATGGAAGAAGGACTGGTATGCTCCTGAAACAGTAAGGGCTCAATACTGATGGATGATCCAGATGAGTAAAGGGAGAGTAGTTAGATGGTAGGGCAGAGAGGTGAGGGGAACAAGATCATTTAGAGCCTGGTGGACAATTCAAAGTCTCTGGTGGTTTTCTACCCTAGTTAAATTAAGAGCCACTGGAAGGTTTGAATGATATGAGGTAATTTACTTTTTAAAAATATAACTCTGCACTGGGGAAAGAAAACTCTATTCAATAAATGGTGCTGGGGTAATTGAATAGCCATATGCAGAAGAAAGGAACTGTACCTCTGTCTCTTACTGTATACAAAAATGAATTCAAGATGGATTAAAGACTTAAATAGAAGACCTGAAATTAAAAAAAAATCCTAGAAGAAAACCTAGGAAAGATTCTTCTGGACTTGGTGTAGGCAAGTAATTTATGACTAAGTTCTAAGAAAAAAAAAAACACACCAAAACAAAAATAGATAAATGGGACTTAATTAAACTAAAAACCTTCTGCACAGCAAAAAAAAAAAAAAAAAAAATAGTGATAATAATCAATAGAGTAAACAACCTACAGAATGGAAGAAAATATTTGAAAACAATGCATCCAACAAAGGGCTAATATCCAGAATCTACAAAGAATCAAACAATTCAACATGAAAAAAATAAATAACCTCATTAAAATGTGGTCATAAAAATAATCTCATTAAAAAGTGGTTAAAAGGACATGAACTGACATTTTTCAAAAGAAGAAATACATGCAGCCAACAAAGATATGAAAAAATGTTCAACATTACCAATCATCAGATAAATGCAAATTAAAAAGACAATGAATTATCATCTCACATCAGTAAGAATGGGTATTATTAAAAAGTCTAAAAACAGTAGATAGGCCGGGCGTGGTGGCTCATGCCTGTAATCCCAGCAAGTTGGGAGGCCAAGGCAGGCGTATCACAATGTCAAGAGATTGAGACCATCCTGGCCAACATGGTGATACCCCGTCTCTACTAAAAATACAAAAAGTAGCTGGGCATGGTGGTGTTTGCCTATAGTTCCAGCTACTCAGGAGGCTGAGGCAGGAGAATTGCTTGAACCTGGGAGGCAGAGGTTGCAGTGAGCCGAGATCACGCCACTGCACTCCAGCCTTGCAACAGAGCAAGACTCTGTCTCAAAAAAAAAAAAAAAAAAAGAAGTAGATATGTAGATATTGGTGAGGATGCATACAAAAGGGAACACTTATACACTGTTGTTGGGATTGGGACTGTAAATTAGTAGAACCTGTATAAAAAAACAGAATGGAGATTTTTCAAAAATCTTAAAATAGAACTATTTTACCTAGCAATCCCACTGCTAGGTATATATCAAAAGGAAAAAAAAGCTCAATATATGAAAAAGACACCTGCACTCACGTTTATCACAGCACTATTCACAAGAGCAAAATCATGGAATCAACCTAAGTGTCCATCAACAGATGATTGAATTTTAAAAAGTCACACACACACACACACACACACACCATGGAATACTACTCAGCTATAAAAAAGAATGAAATTGTGTCTTTTGTGATAACATGGATGGAAATTGAGGCCATTATCCTTAAAGAAATGACTCAGAAACAGAAAATCAAAACCTCCATATTCTTATTCATAAATGGGAGCTAAACAGTAGGTACAATTGGACAAACAGAGTGGAAAAATAGACATTAGAGACTCCAGATTGTGGGAGGGTGGGAGGGAGGTGAGGGATGAAATACCACCTATTGGGTACAATGTATACTATTTGGATGATAGGCACACTAAAAACCCAGATTTTACCACTATGCCATATACTCATGTAACAACACATCTGCACTTGTACTCTTAAAATCTATAAAAGTTAAAAATTAAAAAAATAAACTATCAATACCAAAAGGCCAATCATGAAAGCTTAGGTCTGAGGTTATAAAAGTTAAAAATTAAAAAAAAAATCAACTATCAATACCAAGAAATACTACAAAAGGCCAACCATGAAAGCTTAGGTCTAAGGTTAAAAAGAAGTGGTCATCACAGACTATATAGAAAGAAACTGTACTCTAAATTTTAAGTACTCTAAAATTTTATGTATGGAATAAACTTGAAGGATTATCTGCTACAACTCCACGATTTTGTGATTTTAAATAATTAAAAATTTTAAAAAGATTATGTGTTGAGAACAGACATCAGATATATGCAAGGACAACAATTAGGAAAGAAAAAACAGTGACTTGAGAGTGAGGGTGGTGCCAGCTGAGGTGACGAAAAAGATAGGATCCTGGATGTAGCTCAGAAGTTTCATTCTTAGATCAATGGGCCTTGTACAATATAAACATCTTTATAACCTATCATAGCAGCAAGGATTATGAGCTTTGATTTAAAGCTCCTGGTTATGTGGCTACATAATTAACATGGAGGATGTTTCTTTAACAACTAGAATTGTATAGAAACATAAAACCACAATCTCAGCCTTAGGGTCTGAGGACAAAAAAAAAAACATACACACATGCACAATATATACACAAATATACATACATGTTTATACGTACATTTATATGTACATACATATACATATATACATGCATATGCATATAGTCACATATATATATAAAGAAATACAAATAATTGAGAAAATACTCTACACATAGAAATTGCTTTATTATTCTTCGGGTTTTGTGAGCGCCTCTTTTTTAACTGGAAGTGAAACAAAAGCACTGGCTTCCTAAGAACTGACAGGGTGACTTTTCATGCCTATCTATTTTCATGACTATCATATTTTCATGACTACCTTAAATAAGCACAAAGCTTATTTCAGGGGGTACAAGAAGATAGGGTAGTTTTGATAGGAAATAGGTAAATAAAGCTCCAAAGAGAGCCAGCCAGGCAGGCACAGGACTATATCCGGAAGTGTTTAGCCCGGCTGAGGCCTGGGGTGGGAGGTGTGACTGAAGATGAACTTTACCTACCTGCCAACTTAGTGTGGGGTCATCAGTGGAGGCACATTAGCTGCAACAGACTATGCAAGTATGATTTGCTTCAAAAAATTCCTTGGCTAGAGAAACCTGTGTTAACCTCCGTGCATGGAAGCTGTACTCTGTAACCAGGCAGAAATTGAGTGTTGACAAATTTGTGGTAGTTTGACTATTAAAATCCCTAGTCGTGGATAATAACGCAGAGCTCCTTGGAGGGCAAAATGAAAAGCTATCAGAATAATATTTGCTTTCATCTGCTCAGATACAATGCCCAGAGCACCCGCTTGTTTGTGTTTTCTTCCTGGGGTGCATTCTGAATCCCACAAATTTCAGTTCCAGCAAGAGCACAGTACAGCAGAGCCGAGGTAGAGAAAAAAGCCCAAATTTCTCTTGTCTGATTTAAAAACTGTACCCCACAGCGAGCTTCTCTGTTTGTTAAAAACTCTAATTGGTGTTTTCTCAACTTGCTGCTTGGCTGGTTTCTTTTTATTGATTTCATTTGGGGTTTGTAAGGCTGCATTTGGAGCCCTTTCCAGAGTTTGTTTGGAAGCTATTTTTTAATTTTAATGAAAATGCATTTTTAAAAATGTATATTACACCACCCTGCCGATTTTGCTCAAATAAACCTGCTACTGTTTTCAGTGATTTCCAACTACTTTAGTACCCTTAGTCTCACTCGCTAAAGGGACCCCTGTGCTATTCCTGGCAAAGTAACAAGATTAAGGAGAAAAATGAACGTTCTTCGCTGCTTTTGAAGGCTCTTATACAACAAAGGAAAAAGATTCATTCAGGAGACTGCCTTGGGGAATAATAAATTAGGATCCAGAAAGGATGCCCACCCCCCCCACACCAACCCACAACCAACTTCAATTCTAAACTGTTTCCCAAACAGAATTATTTCATTATTCTGAAGAACCCAGATCCAAAGCAATGAGCCAAGAAAGAAATTTAAGTCAGTAATCAATATTAGGTTTATACTTAAAATGTTATATACCTATGGTTCAATAAATTTGGCAACTGGAAATGTTCAAAATAACGTGTCCTGTATTTATCTTTTATTAAGCCTATTCCCCCATTAGTGGCCATCCAGATCACTTATAATTTATTGCTATTACAAAATAAAATGCTGTGATAAGCATCACTGTCCATAGGTCCCTACATACATATGATTTTGTTTTTGAGAAAAGATTTCTCATTTTTCTATAACAAGTAACTAGTGAGATTGCTATGTTCAGTATATTCATATTTTTAAGTCATAATGAAAAATTATTGTTTTAAAAAGGGTTTCAGTGGTTTGTTATCTCCCCAACCTGAAGGTTTTTATCTCTAGAGATCTTGCCAATTTGATGGACAGCTTCATCCCCCTGTATACCAGAGAAGTTGAGCCAAGGACTTGGCTTCAATTTGCATATAACATAGTGCATGCCTGGTGCTAATTCACTACTGTATTACTGTAATTGGAAATCTTACTCTAGGTTCAACTTTATTTGTTGAGAATTTAATCAGTTAAGACTTAGAATTTAAAGCCATTGTAGTAATCCCCTAGTAGTGGACTGATGCTCCCAGGCTTAAAACTACAAAAGCAATTAGGAAGAAGTATCTTATTAATAAGAAACATTTTGTTTGTTTAAACACACACACACACACACACACACACACACACACACACACACACAGAACTTTCTCTTGGGACCATCTAGAACGCTCTAACCCAGTAGTCCCCAAACTTTTTGACACCAGGGACCAGTTTCATGGAAGACGATATTTCCACAGCTGGTGTGGGGGTGGGGAAGGGATGCTTTTGGAGTGAAACTGTTTCACCTCTAGATCTAACTAATCTAATCCAGTTAGAGTCTCATAAGGAGAGCACAACCTAGATCCCTCTCATGAGCAGTTCACAGTGGGGTTCGTGCTCATATGAGAATCTAATGCTGCCTCTAATTTGAAAGGAGGCAGAGCTCAGGTGGTAATGCTGCTGCAGCTCACCTCCTGCTGTGGGCCCAGTTCCAAATAGGCCACGGAGCGATACCGGTCTGCTTCCTGGGTGTTGGGGACCCCTGCTCTAATCTCTACTAAAAATCTTAATAGAAGTCTATGATGACAACAGACATAATGCATTGAGACTATTAAGAAGGAAGAAGTCTTATATTATTAGCTCAGCATGAATTTGAGACCTGACGAAAATCTCTGACAACAAGTTCCACGTGTGGTTCTTCTCAATGTGTTACCACAGAGTTGAAGTCTAGTCCACTAAACCTAGTTATTCCAGCTAATAGTTCCAACAGCTCTGCAACATGAGAGCAGGTCTGGTGACAGGCATTCCTAGTGCTAATCTCAGGACTGTCAAGAATTTTCCAGAAAAAATACTGAGTTTTATTTATTCAAACAAACGAAATGGAAATGAACTCACTTACCTTCCTTAGTAAGAGGTGTAGGAATTAATCAACTTAAATGTTTTTGTAATCTCCTGATAAAAGATGATATAAAAATGAAGAACATTATTAGATTGCTAAGAGCACTGAAAATATTATCCTTAGCAAACTAATGCAGGAACAGAAAACTAAATAAATACCACATGTTCTTACTTACAAGTGGGAGCTACAAAATGAGAACACATTAAAAGAAAGAGGGGAACGACAGACACTGGGGCCTACTTGAGGGAGGAAGGAGAAGTTCAGAAAAAAAAAAAAAAACTTGTTAGGTACTATGCTTTGTAACTAGGTGATGAAATAATCTGTACACCAAACCCCAGGGTGACAAGTTTACCTATATAATAAAACTGCACATGTGCCCCAGAACCTAAAATAAAAGTTGAAATTTTTTTTAAAAGAAGAAAATCCCCACATGTATTTTCAATATACATCTTCTAAAATAGTAAAGTATATCTAAAATATCTCATGTGAGTAATTGATAATTTTGAAACCTATTAAAACAGTAAGTTAAAGATAGTTACTGATACTGTCTTAGTTTGAAATAAATTGATTAAAAAAGCATACACTAAAAATAATAAACAAACACAGGAAAAAATCAGTGAGAAATATCTTGTTGGCTTCTAAAAGATAACCTCTAACAATGAAACTTTAATAGATAATGTTACTATTATATGTGGAAACTTTTATTTATTTATTTAAACAAGTGTTAACAAACAACTCCCATGTGCCAGGCCTCCAGAAACCTGTAAGAGTTTAGTTGTGGCAAACAAATGCACATAAATAATTATGATAAAATAGTTTTCATTATATTTGTGGAATAAAAGCAGTGTAGAAATGATACTGTGTTGTCAGAAAGGAGAATTTCTCAGGCAATGTAACACTCAACATGGTTACTGATGGATAGAAGAGACATCTTGGTAGGAAACCAGGGAGATATCTCCTCCAGGGGACAGAGTGTGTAAAATCATATTTTTAGAGAATCATGTTATCTAGGTCAGTCTGGAGCACTGGTTCTCCACTGTAGATATTTAGCAATATTGAATGATATTTTGGCTTTTCACAACTGGGGGAAACGACCTGTATTAGTCCGCTTTTATGCTGCTGATAAAGAGATATCCGAGACTGAGCAATTTACAAAAGAAAGAGGTTTAATTGGACTTACAGTTCCACTTGTGGGGAAGCCTCACAATCATGGTAGAATCCAAGGAGAAGCAAGTCACGTCTTACGTGCATGGCGGCAGGCAAAAAAATGAGAGAGCTTGTGCAGGGGAATGCCTCTTTTTAAGCCATCAGATCTCATGAGACTTACACACTATCATGAGAACAGCACAGGAAAGACTTGCCACCATGACTCAATTACCTCCCACCAGGCCCCTCCCACAACACGTGGGAATTCAAGATGAGATTTGGGTGGGGACACAGCCAAACCATATCAGGGCACTAGTCATGTGTACTGAATAGAGGCCATGGCTGTTGCTAAACATCCTACAGTACACAAAACAGTCACATAAGAAAAAGAATTATGCAGCACAAAATGTAAATAGGGAGTAAGTAGGTAACCGTGGTCTGGAGTATAGGATGCAGTTGTGTCTGAGATGCCTGAGGAGCTATCAGGTGGAGAGGTCCTGAGGGAATTTTATTGTGTATTTAGGGCTGATGATACAGGGTAGACCTAGAGCTATATAGTTTTTGTTTCTTTGGGTTTTGGGATACTTTTTATTTTTAATTTTTGTGGGTACATAGTAGTTTTATATATTTGGGTTACATGAAATATTTTGATACAGGAATGTAATGCATAATAATAATCACATTAGGGTAAATGGGGTATTGATCACCCTAAGCATTTATCCTTTGTGTTACAACAATTATACTCTTTTAGTTATTTTAAAATGTAAAATTAAATTATTTTTACTATAGTCACCCTGTTGTGCTAGCAAATACTGGGTTTTATTCATTCTGTTTTTTGTTCATTAACCATTAACCATCCCCACTTCCCCTCTCCACCACCCTGCCAACAATACCCTTCTCAGCATCTGGTAGCCATCCTTCTACTCTCTATCTCCATGAGTTTAATTATTTTAATTTTTAGCTCCCACAAATAAGTGAGAACATGCAAAGTTTGACTTCCTGTGCCTGGCTTATTTCACATAACATAATGAAAGTTCCATCCATGTTTTTGCAAATGATAGAATCTCATTCTTGTTTTTGACTGTATAGTACTCCATTGTATATATGTATCACATTTGCTTTATCCATTCATCTGTTTATGGACACAGGTTGCTTCCAAATCTTAGCTATTGTAAATAGTGATTCAATAAACATGGGAGTGCAGATATCCCTTCAATATACTGATTTCCTTTCCTTTGGTTATATACCTAGAAGTGGGATTACTGGATCCTACAGTATCTCTACTTTTAGTTTTTTGAGGAGTCCCCAAACTGTCCTCCATAATGGCTGTATTAATTTACATTATGACAAACAGTGTATGAGGGTTCCCTTTTCTTCACATCTTTGCCAGCATCTGTTATCTTTTGTCTTTTTAATAATGATCATTTTAACTGGGATGAAATGAGATCTCATTAATATGATATATTTCATTGATACTGATATCTCATTGCAGCTTTGATTTGCCTTTCCAAGATTAGTAATGTTGAGCATTTTTTCAAATATCTGTTGGCCATTTGTATGCCTTTTTTGAGAAATTTCTTTTCACATCTTTTACCCACTTTTAATAGTATTTGTTTTTTTTAATTGTTGAGTTGTTTCTGAATGTTAGTCTTTCGTTGGAAGAATAGTTTGACAAATGTTTTCTTCTATTCAACAGGTTGTCTCTTCATCCTGTTAATTGTTTCCTTTGCTCTGCAGACGCATTTTAGTTTACTATACTCCCATTTTTCTTTGTTTTTGTTGCCTGTGCTTTTGAGGTCTTAGCCACAAAATCTTTTCCTAGATGAATGTCCTGAAGTGCTTTCCTTACATTTTCTTCTAGTTGTATTATAGTTTTGGGTCTCTCATTTAAGTCTTTAATTCATGTTGAATTGTTTTATATGTACGGTGAGAGACACGGGCCCAGTTTATTCTTCCACATATGAATATTCAATTTTTCTAGCAACATTTTAGAGAGGATGTCCTTCCTTTAATGTATGTTCTTGACACATTTGTCAAAAATCAGTTATCTGTAAGTACATGAATTTATTTCTGGGTTCTCTATTCTGTTCTATTGGTTTATGTGTCTGTTTTTATGCCAATACTCTGATGTTTGAGTTACTATAGCCTTGTAATATATTTTGAAGTCAGATAGCATGATGCCTTCCACTGTGTTTCTTTTGCTTTGGTTATTCAGACTCTTTTTTTGTTCCTTATGAATTTTAGGATTTTTTTTCTATTTCTGTGTAAAGTGATGCTGGTATTTTGATGGAGATTGCATTGAATCTGTAGACTGTTACGGGTAGTACAGTCATTTTAACAATATCAGTTCTTTTGATGAATGAACATGAGATGCCTTTCTATTTGTTTGTATCCTCTTCAATTTCTTTCGTCAGTGCTTTGAACCTTTCCTTCTAAAGGTCTTCCACCTCTTTGGTTAAATTTGTTTCTAGGCTTTTTTTTAATCTAATCTTGTCTATCTTGATTGCATTTAACATTGTTTGATCTGGAATCCCCAGCCTCTTTGTCTACTCCAATCCATTCTCCATAGAACACTCATAATTATTGCCCCAAAATCATCAAAGATAAATCTGTCATCTTCAAATTTGAAAATTTCCAGTGGTTCCAAGATGTCTGTAGGATATGATCTAAATTCTGTAGTTTTGCATCTGGGGTGTGCAAAATCTGCCTCCATGTGTTTTTCTGGTCTCATCTCCTCCCACTCAGGCTATCACCATTTCTTTCTCCCACTGTCCAGCTGAGACATTCCATGTACACCAAACACTTTTATAACTTCTAGCATATCCATAGAGCCTAATGTCTGATAAGCACTCAAGCATGTTGACTGTATGAATGAATGAATGATTGGATGCAAACCACTAGAATCAATAGTAGAAAAACTCAACTGTTCCTTTGAAACTGTTAGATATGTGAAATATTTAATAGCTTTATACCTGTATTAGATTGCTTTCCTACTTTAAAAAGCAACTGTAATTTCAGTAGTGTGTGTATGTGTGTGTGTGTGTTAAACTCCATGGTGTAGCCGGACTGTCTGTTCTTGCGTCTCTGACTGTGAACCCAGGAAAGTGGTGTCACTTATCAATCAATAATGAAGAAAAGTGCAGTGTCTCAATGTGCTGACTCCATACCTGGGAGGGAAGCCAGACTGAGAATAGCTGTTAGAAAATTTAAAATGTTCATTTAACTTAGGAAAGTCTTTGAAATAAGGGAATAATTGAATAGAATGAGAGAAATAGAATGAGAATTAAGAGATGAAGTAGCCAGGTTTTAAATCATAGCATCTGACCAGATAGTAAAGATAATAATTATTTTTATTTTCCAATAGAAAGTATATTTAGAATTATTGCTTAAGAATTGTGGTTGCACATAACACTTCCAATTCAGAAAGAATTTGGGGAAGGGGAGTGGACATTTGAACTTTCATAGTATTCTATACTGTTCTGAACACATTAGATACCTTTCCGTGGGGCATATTCTGTCAATTAGCTCAGGTCTACTTCTTGATTTCAGCATAATTAAGACATGGAAATCTTTATGTCTCATTACTTTGTTTATTATTTACAGTGAGAATCCAAAATAGATTTACTGTGCCTGATATGAATTGGAGCCTCTATTACTATTTTTGTCCTGCCTGAAATCAGCCTTATGCTAAATTGGTGTAGGGTGTCAGAACAAACCCCAGATCCTAGTGTCTTCTGTGGGTTCCCAGGGACTCTAGACTTAGTTGCATAGCCTGGTATTCTCAGCCCTACCTCTAGGGGGACTTATAGCAGAGACCCGGAAGAGAAGAGGTCTTGTGTTACATGCAGTTTGCTATGTTTTTTAAGGAACTTGATTGAAGTTTTCTAACTATCCTAAGGTATCAAACTGATACAATAATTAATATTTTAATATATGTAGCTTCTCCTTGGAAATTTTGTATAAAATTTGTATTAAAAGTCCTCTAAAAACTATAATACAATTTCAATTTTTATTTTTGTGATGGTCAGATGAACCCGTGCCTTACTTCAGAGCACTGCAGAAAGTTGTTGAGAACACAGAAATGAGTGCTATTCTTTTTAAATATTTGTCTCTTTATCATTATTTGTGCACTAGGCTATGTAGGTTAATGTTGAATAAGCAACTCTGCTGTAATCAAGATCTTTCCAACACAATGGCATGCCTCCTTTGATTATCTCTCAAAACATCCCTACAAATTATCACTTGTCAGGATTTATCCCAACACTCCCTACAGGAAGTCCTATAATATAGCCATAGTTTCCAAAGGTGAGCTTCTGGTTCCTAAAGGCAGGGCATGGAGTGTTTCCAACTGTCAATGAGTCTAGATATTTTTCTGCTTGTGTTAGGACACTGAATAAAAAATATTTCCCATGCACTTAATAGATAAATGTATTGATTTATTTCTATGTGCCACATAGTAACCCTCACAACAATCTGAGGTAGGAAGCATTTTATACCCAGTGGAAAAGATGCCAAAACTGAGGCACAGACGGATTAAATAACTTGCTAATTTAGGTAGTAATTAGTGACATTAATGTGCCATGATTTGAACAGAACACATCTGAATTCAGATTCCCTGTCTGTATATATTAATAGATAGAATTGGATAAGCGAGAATGAAATTTGTGTTTGTCTCTGAATTATTGGAAGTTTTACATTGGCATCCGTTGGTATCAAAAAACATTTTATCATACACAAATAGAAAGAAAATACTTGCATAAAGCCATACCTTCTTCTGAGAAGTACTAGAATAAAGATATCCTGAATGTGTTTGTAATAGTTGCAGGTACTCTCTGAGTGACCCTCCCTCTTGCTATTATCAGTCACTAAACCACATGTACAAAATACAACTCATAAGACAAGCCTTGACCTTTGATAATCCTCTGAGGGAATTGGAGAACTAAGCCCTAATGACACTGGGGAAGGATAGAAACGGTTAAAATATGGTGCTACATCAAGATGTATTAGACTGGACCAAACAAGAGGTTTCCCTTGAATAGCCCCTATTGTCTGTCCTTACTACTAAATTTAGAGAAGGTAGCAGCAGCAACGCTTAAGTCAGACAACTTGCCAGGGTCTGCATGGATTCCTATTGCTCATGCTTCTATTTTCTTCTGATCCCCTTTATCTCTTCTTCTGTGGTTCTTAATCTTTACAACATGATTCTGGGGGAACTTTCACTTTGATTTGTATTTCCGTCTTATTCTAAATATAAAGCATTCTGATCTCCTTGGAGAAAAGGTGCTATAGGACTGTAATATAGGGATAGACTAAAATTAGAAATATCATCACATTAACATCTTTTTCCCAATAGTTTGGTACTTTTGACAATGTACTATTTTAGTGTATCATGGGGTTTCACAGTGATTGTAAATTAAAGCTTTCCTTATGAAGACTGAAAATGTGCCTGACTTGGTAAATTCTCAACTTTCTTAGAACTCCATTTAAGGGAATCAATGTTCACTGCCTTTTTTTTTTTTTACCTTAATATGTTACTGACTTAAACGAATACTAGAAAAGATTTAAGTGTAAGCAAGCAGATAAGTCCAATGCGCCAGGTGAATCATGACAGTCTCTTGGACCACAAATTCCAACTTATGTTTTCGGATAAGAATTTTGTTTCTGACCTAAGGATCTGAGACAACACAGACTGTTTCATGCCTTTTTCTCACCTCTCAAGACTCTGCAATTTAAGTGCCAATTGAAGAACTGAAGCTCAATATTTTCTGTTATTTCTCTTCAGTTGTAAAAGTGGGCATCACATGGATAATGGAGGAATGTTTTTTCAGCATGCATACATTTGTTTTTCTATCTACTTCATGTAATCCTTTTTACTTAACATTAGCAATACATTCTTTGACTTTCAAACTTCCAAATTAGCATTTGGAAACATAAAATTGTTTATTGGCCTGCTTTGCAGGATAAATAAATGTCTGTTCAACCCCATTAGTTTTAAACCCATGATTTAGGATTCTTTTAAATGTGCTAAAATTAACAAGACTTAACTCTGTGGGTACAGAAAATGACAATATGAAATAATAAGTCATGCTGAGAATTGGACATTTGACAAGATTTCAATTTTTAATCTGGCCTCCCAGTTTGGGTGTTCCTTCCTTTGTGGCAACAGATCAGAAAATATTTGCTTGTCAATAAATGCAGGCAGTTGCTACACCACGGCAGACCTGGTTAAGCCTGAAATTTAGAAGGTAATGCCAAGACAGAAGAATAGCTAGAGAGAATATGGTTTGATTTTCTAAACCACTGAGTGATTTGGTAATTGTAGTTTATACTGGCAACTGAATTCAAGATGTCACACTTTAGTACATGGCTAAGGTCAGTTATTACTTCATTATAATTATCTTAGGGCATCATTATACTATATTTGACTGAGTTTCTTTCTTCTAATAGCTAAAGAATTGTAAATGTTTTCCAATATGCACTATCTGCATATTTATGGTAAGGTAAGTAGAAGAAAATGCTAATTTGATTTCTATTATGTGAAATTTAAAGTAATTCATATTAAAGTGAGGTTGGGCTACCTGTATATGAATTATTTTAAACCAATTTGTGGAATAAATTCATAATGTAATTAATAATTTTAGGAAAATGATTATCTAATTGGGAGAATAAATCACCTTTAATACCTTTACAATTATTTACATTCAGCCAATTAATATAGTAATTATAACTCATTCTTTTCTATTACTTAATATTGAATCACTGAATTCGTAGTTATTAATTTTACATAATTAATTGTCTGCATCAATTTAGATAAAATTATAGCTGATTGCCAATAGTCTGTAATATGAAAAGGAACAGGTTTTTTTCAGCGTAAGGAGAGTTCACAAATGTAATATTAATCAGTAATGTAAAAAAATTTTCACCAATCACTTCAGCACCATTTCTAGTAACTGGCAAAACTTAACTAGTAGTAGAAGCATTGCAGCAAAGTGCTTACGAGTACAAAACTCTGGAGCCACAGGACCTGGGTAAAAATCCCATCTCATACTGCCAGCTTTGTGATGACCTTAGCTGTAGTGGTTGGGCCATCGCCCATTCCTATTGGGAATGCAAAATATCTGGAAATGTCCTTTTTAAAGAAACATTTTATTACTACTTAGAGAAAACCATTTTATTAAAATTTAGCAGTAATTTTATTTTTTACTTTTAAACTTCCAAATCAGTATAAAATTTTCTATTGGCCTGTTTTACATGACAAAAACATATTGTCTTTTCAATCAGTCCTGATGGACTAGAAGTCTACCACTTGTTATCTTTGTGCATCTAAAGAAGTCTCTTAAAATCCCAGAACTGAGTTTTCTTATTTATAAAATGGGAAATATAGTAGGTGTAATACATGTTATATATTGTAAATTGTATTTTGTGTGTTTTCTTTACATATCCTCACAATCTTTTAATAGAGATTATGATGAGACATTATTCAAAAGCTGACAGAAAAATTAAGATATTAAGGATTGGAATTTGAACAATCTGAGGTTAAGTAACCACCTCCTATACGACCAAAATTTGTAAACAGGCCAACTGCAAATATAAGTATAAATAATACAAGCACGCTTCAAATAATAAAAATATTTTTATTATGTTATTTAGAATTTTGAACTCTAAATGGCATTCTGATTTAATGTTTATTAGTAATACTTTAAAATAGAAAAGTGTTTAAAATATTTTTCTAATAACACATTTACTGAAAAATACTTGAGCATATTCTAGACCATCTAAAAAACTAAAGGATATTTAAGATATGAGTGTATTGTGTTTATTTACCAGATTCACAGTCTTTGAAATTGGATATATCACACATTATATGTAATAAATCTCGGCTAAGCCAAATATAGCATTTACTTAATCAAAGTAGCTTATGTTCCAACCATTCTGAGAAAAAAAATGAATTTTAATATTTTGTAAATTCAAAACAGTGAGATTCTATATATAAAATATATATGTATATATGTGTGTATATGTATATATATATTTATGTGTGTATGTGTGTATGTAGCTATATCTATATACATATATATGTTTTTAAAATATATTTAATTAAAATGTCCTAAGATGCTTGTGATTGAGCTAGAAGGAAATAGAGCTAAAAAAGAAAGTCCAGCTTTCTATTGTATTGCCAGATGTGGTAGAGCGCAACTGATGGACCTAACTTCCTTGACAGTATTATCCATATGCCCAGGATTTGGATAGCACTTCCCTTTAGTTACATTTTTGTTTGTTTGTTTGTTTTGGCATTTCCTTCTTCTGGCTCTGTTGGTTTGCCCATAACTCCTTTCTACTGGGAATGAGATATCTCTGGAAGTACTGTCATTTCCACAGCATTTCACAACAATAAAAACATTTGGATTTCTGTGGAATTTCTTGTAGCAGTCCTTGTTTTATGTGTCATATATGAATCATATATACACACACATACAAAAACATACATAACTTTCTTTTAAATTTAACACTGCTTGATTGCCAAAATAAGCGTGAGTTTTCTGTAGAAACAGTCAAATTTATCCTTCAGGACCTTGAACAGCACTATTTTTACCTTCAGAATTTCCTTTTGGTATAATAGTGAACACTGAAAAAATATAGATCCTTTTAAATACACATTAGGCCATTTCACTCCACCTCTCTTAAATTCTCTTCTAAATATTATCTTTTAGCATATCATGTACAGCTTAGAGTCATCAGTAGGAGTAAAAATATGGTTTCTAACAGTTTGGGTGACAGAGATTCTTATTCTCTGGACACCAGTGTTCAGGGTGACTATTTACATTGGTGTGATTTGCTAGTGTTTCTGCATGAGGGATGCCCCTCACTCATTGAAAGGTGAAAAATGTCTTGCTTTCTGTGACGGTCAGACAACTTGTACCATACTTGCCCATTCAGCTGTCCTCTGCAAGTGTCATGATACATATGTCCTAGCACCAGGCTCTCCCTGAAGAAACTCCCTGGACTCCAGAGGCAGATCATACCCTGCAATTTTGTCAATCTGGGATCATATCAATTTCCAGAAACTCTGAATAAGGGTCAGCTCCCACCATATGTGCCTAAGTATACCCTTGTCACTGCATCCTCCTCAGTGATTGTCAGAACAGTTGTCAAGCATTTCTCTATTATCAGACACTACTACTACTACTATAGAGTAAGACCTGAATTGAAGAGCAGTTTTGTTCCATATTCAGGAGTATACAAAATGATTTTTGCCTTTAGTTTTGCAGCCATATTCAGTTTAGGAGAAATATACCACATTTTAGGAAGGATGTGGTTTTGGAAAGTGCCTTGATTTAATACATCTCTTTTTACCTGCAGTAATGAATTGCAGTGAATTAATTTCTTCTCATATTTTCTGGAATAGCAAATTAGAAGAAAGGACACACCTTGAAAGCAGCCTACCTAGATATTTTGAGGTGGTCATCTCTTTGCAAGCAATTGTATATTTTGATTTCCAAAGTGAATGATAACCAAAAATAGAAACACTATTTTACATTTAGACATTATTTTGAATCCATTACTATGAGGTCTATTTCAAATAGGTTAAACTTTTGCATAAATTCAAAATAATTTTTCCAAGAATAGGCAAAATCCAAATTGTTTGAAATTGAAATTGCATGATCATTAACACTTTATGTCTACATTTGTGCCATTCTTGGGTGTTGAAAGTAATGATAATACTGAGAAAACATAAAAGAAAAATAACCCTATCAATTTGTTTCAATGCTGTCTTCTTTAACAATAATTATAAGAATTTTAATATTAAAATTATTAATGATTTCTAGAAAATTCTTATTTTGACCATGCGGATCATGTATGTTCATGTAATTATCTACACAAAGATATCAATTCTGGCCTTAGTGCTCTATTTTCTTTTAAATTTCACACTATTTTAAGTAGATTCTCTCTGTTGCAAACTCAGAGTTTTCTATAGAGGAAAGCAGACCCTATTCAAGATTTGCTGAGACCTAAATAACCCGGGATTCTGCTAGGATCAAGGCCAAGCCAGTCATGGTCCTTATGGTCATCTTATTTACATTCGGTGTGGGACACACCCACAGGGAAGTATCCAGCAATCAAATGTTGTGTGATAAAGTGTCAGGGAGGAAGTTCAGGTGGCTCTGGGAGTATATCAGGAAAAGAGCAAAACAACTCAACCAGGACTTCAGTGGAACGGGAAGACAGCCTGGAAGAAATATTCAAGTTGAGATCTTCCAAGGGCAAAGATAGGGGGATGAACAAGAATCTAATAGGGTAGGGTGAGAGTAGGAAGGGTAGGAAAAGGTATAGGAATAGGTTAGGTATGAAGCTGGTAAAAGAAGATATGAAGGCTTTGAGAACCACAGTAAAGAGCATGAATTTCATCTTGAGGACAATGGGTGAGATTGCATTCGAGGTTTTCCTTTAGTCAGTATTAAGAAATATATCATTCAGACTGCAGAGAAGGGATTATTTCAAAGGGGAAAGTACAATGGAGTGAGGCCAGCCAGGGTGGCTACGGTAGTCTAGCTTAGCAATGACAACACCCTGGACTGGGGAAAATCAGTGGATAAAAATAGAAACACATTTAAGATATATTAAAACCTGGTTGTTTATGAAGGGCAGGTGAGAGAACCATCTGATGCCATACACAGGTTTCTGTTTGGGCACTGGGTATATGAAAAACAAAAGATGAAAATAAGAGATAGTATGTAAGTGGAATATTTATTCATTCAACTCCTGTTTATTTAGTGTCCCCTATTTGCCAATTACTGCTGAGTTAGGTACTGAGAATACAGCATTAAAATAAAAAGGGCAAAAATGTCTTCCATCCAGGAGCTTCACCGTGTTAGATGGTGTTGAATGCTGAGGAGAAACACAGCAGGAGCAGAGGATGGGGACTGCGAATGGTGCTGGAGAGGGAGCACCACAATTTTGCATAGGGAGGTCAAGAACAGGTTCACTGAGAGAAAGACAGTAAAGAAAGGGAGGGAGTGAGCTATGTGGACAGGCAGGGGAACAGCAAGTAATGAAGTGCTGATAAATACTTCCTAATTTAAAGTAGTCAAATTTGTGTGCCATTTAAGAGCCAGTTTCCAACAAGTTTATTAGAGTTTTAGTTTCCAACAGGAAGTCCAAGTTTATTAAGATTTTAGAAATATTATCTCCTAAATGCTTTATTGTTTCAAATTAGGTTCATAAATTATCAGGAATTGATTTTTGTGTATGGTATACCGTAGGAATTATGTTTCATCTTCCCAAATATATACTAATTTCCCGTGTCCATTTATTGAAATATGAGTCTTTACATTTCTCTGTAATGTGATCTTTCTCTCAAATCAAGCATCTGAATATGTGTGAGTTTGTTTTGGGGTTTTTTATTTTCTTCCTCTGGTCTGTTTATTTACAGTTGGGCCAATGCCAGACTCTCTTGTTTAATGTGACTTCAGTAGTTCTTGATATTCAATAGAACAGGTTTTTCCACCTTCCTCTTTTTCAAGAATGTTCTAGCTATTCTTGGTCTCTGCATCTTCCTACTGTAAAACCACATTGTCAAGGGAAACCAGTGAGTGGGAGAAAATATGATACGTGTATATGTGTATGTGTATGTGTATGTGTGTGCAGACACAACATACAGGGTGCTTATATCCAAAATGCATTAAAATAATTTTTTAAAAAACTGCTACAAAAGTTATAAATATTAAATCCATAGAAGCACAGTCAAAAGATCTGGAGACACTATGAAAGAGTAGATTCAAGTGACCCATAAAGGTACTTTTAAAAAGATGGACAACTTCATTAATAATGAAAGAATGCAAATTAAATTGATAATGAGATTTCACTGCCAATATAACAGAATGGATAAAATTTAAAAGTCTGATAACACCTAATGCTGACAAGGCTATAAAAAATGGTAATTTTTATACAAATGGGTGATGGGCATACAAATGGGTGAAATAATTTTGTAAAAACAAATCACATTCTCTATCTTGATTTAAAGGTAATGGTTAAGAGCAATTCCACTCCACTTTTACACCATTGAAAAGTGTACATCTATGTAAATCAGTGATGCTCAGTCAGGAGTGATTTTGTCCCCAAAATGTATTTGGTAACATCTAGAGACATATTTGACTTTCAAAATTTGGAGAGGAGGTGCTACTGGCATTTAATTGGTAGACACCACTGATGCTGCTAAACATCTTACAACATACAGTAGAGACTCCCAACAAAAGAGAATTATTAGACCAAAATGGCAATAGTGTCAAGGCTGAGATATCCTGATGTACACCAAAATATATGTATAGATTATTTATTAAAAACATTATTCATATTAGTCAAAAGTGGAAGAAAAAGCAAACATATATCACAATTCAAATTGATAATTGAGATATGTGCATACATTAGAATACTACACAGAAAAAAAAAACAGAAAATAAAGGTTTTGAATTAACCCTTTTTAAAATGTTGAGATAAGTATAGATTCACATGAAGTTCTAAGAAATAATATGGAAATAATCTGTGTACTCTTTACTCAATTTCTTTTTTTTCTTATCATATTATTTACTAAATTTACATGCATACACATATACATACATACATATATCTGAGTTTGAGTCTGAATTCACTACTGTTTCAATTGCTGTAGTTGGTCAATTCTAGTATGACAGAGTTATTTATTTATTTATTTATTTATTATTATTATACTTTAGGTTTTATGGTACATGTGCACAATATGCAGGTTAGTTACATATGTACACATGTGTTTCAATCCCTGATAACCTCTTGTGAAAATAAGGAACAATGTCACAAGTAAAAAAAAAAAACCACACACACATACAATATAATCCACTGCTCTTTTTCATATTTTCCCAATTTTATACACATGTATGTGCATGTGTTTAATTAGCTCTATGCAATTTTAACAGATATGTATGTTGGTGTAAATGCCATCATATTAAATATGCAAAACAGTGCCATTGCCACAAGGATCTGTTGTGCTTCCTTTTTATAATCACATCCACTTCCCTTCTGCCATCTTTCCCACCCCTAACCTCTGACCATGACTAATCTGCTCTCTATCTTTATGATTTTGTCATTCAAGAATGTTAAATGAGTAGAATTATACAATATATTACCTTCTGGGATTGGCATTTTTCATTCATCATAATCCTTTTAAAATTCATTGAAGTTGCTGCATTTATCAATAGCTTGTTCATTTTTAGTTCTGAGTAATATTCTTTGATCTAGATGTACCACAGTTTATTTGAACATTCACTCCATTGAAAGACATTTGCGTTATTTCCAGTTTTTAACTACTATGAATAAAGTTGCTGTAAACATTTGTATACTGGTTCTTACATGAACATAAGTTTCTATTTCTCTAGGAAAAAGTGCTCAAGAGAGCAACTGCTGGATTGCATGTTTAATTTTATAAAAATAAAACCCTGCCCAACTGTTTTCCAGAATGTCTGTACCATTTTACATTCCCACCAGCAATGTATAAGTGATCAAGTTTCTTTGCAACCTTGCCAGCATTTGGTATTGCCATTATAGTTTGTTTAACCATTCTGATAGTTGTATAGTGTTGTCTCATTGTGGTTCAATTTGCAATTCCTTAATGGCTAGTAATGTCAAACATCTTTTTATGTGTTTATTTGCCATCCATGTGAAAGATTTCCTGAAAAGCTTTGAGGTGAGATGTTGCCTAGCATGTCCTAGGACAGCCACTGTGGCTGGAGAAAAGATAATGGGAGGTAAAGTTGCAGGAAATGATGTCAGTGAAGTAGTGTGGCACGTGCCAGCTCATGTAGTTTAGGTCATTGTAAGTACCTTGGCTTTTGTCCTGAGTGAGAACTGATAAGTGGTATAAGTTGAGTTATATTTTAACTGGATCATTCAATGTTCAACATGAACCAAAAGGACATAAGATGTAAAGATGGAGACTATTTATGAAGCTGTGCAATTAGTTGAGTAATAGCAATAGCTTAGATGGAAAGGGTAGCAGAAGTGGTGAGATGTTTTATTCAGTATATGTTTTGAAAGTAGAGTCAAAAGGAGTTTTATGATAGATTAAAGGTGGATGTAGAAAAGACTAAGATAACTCAAACTTTCTGGAGATACTTGTGAGACATCCAAGTGGGCATATCTATGTAGCCAACTGAATATTTCTACAGCTGTCAGCAGAACTCAATATATTTCACCCAGTTGGCTTGAATCTGAAACATTCTCCTTTTTGCACTTCCATAAGAAAGTACTCTACTAGTTTCCTCTGCCTTATTGGATGCTCTTCTAAGACTTCTTTGCTGACTCTCTCTCTATCCTGCTCAGGGTCTATCGTAGACCTTCTTATCATTAATAATTAGATATTGTATATCTCCAGTATAGACAAAACCTTAAATTACAAACTAGTTTATGTGACTGCCTACTTAACCTCTCCATTTCAATGTATGATAACTGTTTCAAATTTGGCAGACCTGAAATCAATCCTCTCTTTGCCAAATCCTGCTTTTCTCCTATCTTCCTGCAATGGCAACTCTATCTAGTTGTTCAAGAATGAAACCTATGTCTCATCCTATATATCTAAACAAATCTTATTTACTTGAAGTCCAAACATATCTCAAATTGACCCATTTATCCCCATCTGATTTGCTTCCATTCTTATTGGAGATATTATTATCTCTTTCTTAAACTTTTTATCATAGCCAGATAATTGATCTCTCTTCCTTCTACTCTTGCCCCACTTAAAACATACTCTAAGCAGCAAAGTTATCCTTTAAAAATATATCATGCAATCATAAATAAACATAAAAGACAAAAGAAAGACTCTTGTTTATAGTAGAATGTTGAGTGCTGATTCATAAATATAAAGGGAGTGCTAGGGCTGTAAAATTATTACCTTGCAAATGTCACTCTAAAGATTATTTCAGGCAGGAAACATCAACTGATGCTAAATTTAGAGGGGGTGTATTTTTTTTTTTCTGAGACCGAGTATTGCTCTGCTGCCCAGGCTGGAGTGCAGTGGCCGACTCTCGGCTCACTTCAACCTACACCTCCTGGGATCAAGTGATTCTTGTGCCTCAGCTTCCCAAGTAGCTGGGACTACAGGTACGCACCACCATGTCCAGCTAATTTTTTGTATTTTCAGTAGAGACAGGGATTCACCATGTTGGCCAGGCTGGTCTCGAACTCCTTGCCTGAAGTGATCCAACCACCTTGGCCTCCCAAAAAGCTGAGATTACAGGTGTGAGCCACTGCACCAGGCCATTTTTTTTCTGAATTTTGATGAGGAAACAGGTACTTGCATTATCATAAAATGTGTCCCCACATTGTTTAGTAGCAAGGAACACTAGTAACTATAATGTTGGAGAAATCAGACAATCTTGAGTGGAGCAAATATATATTGTGTATCTCTCAGTGAGAAAACCTGAAAAGGATACAAGATCACTTATGCATGTTGAGAATGCATAATCTGAAATTAACCATGGAGAATTATCAGACAACTCAAAAGTGATAACTATTCTACTAAAACATGAGATTGTGTACTTCAAAAATTTCAGTGTCATATAGGACAAAAGAAGCAGAGTAACTGTCTTAGAATAAAGGAGTATAAAAGATAAAAACTAAATGCAATATTTCAGCCTAGTTGGAATTTTAAAATGCATAAAAGACATTATTAGTAAATTAATAAAACTGGAATACCAGCAAAAGATTAGGAAAAATATTATGTGTCAATGTTAAATTTACTTGAATGGATAACTGTCCTATCGTTTTGTATACTAAAAGTCTTAATTTTAGGTAATATATGGTATAGCATGTAGAAGTAAAAGAACATTATTGATATGGTTTGGCTGCATCGCCAGCCAAATCTCATCTTGAATTGTAGTTCCCATAATCCCCACGTGTTTTGGGAAGAACCCAGCGGGAGGTAATTGAATCATGGGGGTGGTTACCCCCATGCTGCTGTTCTAGTGGTAGTGAGTCAGTTCTCACGAGATATGATGGCTTTATAAGGGGCTTTTCCTTCTTTGTTTGGTACTCCTCCTTCCTGCCATCCTGTGAAGAAGTATATGTTTGCTTCCCCTTCTGCCATGATTGTAAGTTTCCTGAGGCCTCCCAACCATGCAGAATTGTGAATCAATTAAACCTCTTTCCTTTATACATTACCCAGTCTTGGGCAGTTCTTTATGGGAGCATGAGAATGAACTAATACAGTAAATTCGTACTGGGTAGTGAGGTCCTGCTGTAAAGATACACAAAAACGTGAAAGTGACTTTGGAACTGGGTAATATCCAGAGGTTAGAACAGTTTGGAGGGCTCAGAAGAAGACAGGAAAATGTGGGAAAGTTTGGAACGTCCTAGAAACATATTGAATGGATTTGACCAAATGTTGATAGTAATATAGACAATAAAGTCCAGGCTTAGGTGGACTCACATGGAGATGAGGATCTTATTGGGAACTGGAATAAAGGTGACTCTTGCTATGTTTTCACAAAGAGACTGGTGGCATCTTGCCCCTGCCCTAGAGATCTGCGGAACTTTAAACTTTAGAGACATGATTTAGGGTATCTGGCAAAAGAAATTTCTAAACACCAAAGTGTTCAAGATGTGACTTGGGTGTTGTTAAAAGCATTCAGTTTTATGTATTCACAAAGATATGATTTGCAATTGGAATTTAAAGGGAAGTTAAATAAATAAAAGAAATAAAAGTTTAGCAAATTTGTAACCTGACAAGGTGATAGAAAAGAAAAACCCATTTTCTGAGGAGAAATTCAGCCAGCTGCAGAAACTTGCATAAGTAACGAGGAGCCAAGTGTTAATCACCAAGGCAATGGGGAAAATATCTCCACATGTCAGAGCCCTTGGCAGCTCCTCCCATCACAGGCCCAGAGGCTTAGGAGGAAAAATGGCTTTGAGGGCTGGGCCCTGGGCCTTGCTGCTTTGTGCAGTCTACGGATTTGGTGCCCTGCATCCCAGATGTGGCTAAAAGAGGCCAAGGCATAGCTTGGGATATGTCTTCAGAGGGTCCAAGCCCCAAGCTTTAGCAGCTTCCATGTGGTGTTGAGCCTGTGGATGCACAGAAGTCAAGAATTGAGGTTTGAGAACCCCTGTCTAGATTTTAGAGGATGTATGGAAATACCTGGATGTCCAGGCAGACAGTTGCTGCAGGGGCAGAGCTCTCACGGAGAGCCTCTGCTAGGGCAGTGCAGAAGGAAACTGTGGGGTTGAAGCCCTCACACAGAGTCCCCACTGGGATACTGCCTAGTGGAGCTGTGAAAAGAGGGCCACCATCCTCCAGCCCCCAGAATTGTAGATCCACCAAAGCTTGCACTGGGCACCTGGAAAAGCCACAGAAACCCAATGCCGCCTATGAAGGCACCTGGGATGGGGGCTATACCCTGCAAAGCCACAGGGGTGGAGCTGTCCAAGGCTGTGAGAGTCTACCTTCTGTGTCAGTGTAACCTAGATGTAAGACATGGAGTCAAAGGAGATCATGTCAGAGCTTTAAGATTTGACTGCTTCACTGAATTCTGGACTTGCATGGGGCCTGTAGTTCCTTTGTTTTGGTCAATTTCTCCCATTTTGAATAAGTGTATTTACCCAATGCCTGTACCCCACTGTATCCAGGAAGTAACTAACTTGAATTTACAGGCTCTTAAGTGGAAGGCATTTGTCTTGTCTCAGATGAGACTTTGGATTTGGACTTTGGGGTTAATGCTGGAATGAGTTAAGACTTTGGGGTACTGTTGAGAAGGCATGATGGGATTTTGAAATGTGAGGACATGAGATTTTGGAGGAGCCAGGGCAGAATGATATGGTTTGGCTGTGACCCCACCCAAATCTCATCTTTAATTGTAGTTCCCATAATCCCCACATATTGTAGGAGGGACTCAGTGGGAGGTAAATGAATCATGGGGGCAGTTATCCCTGTGCTGCTGTTCTCATGGTAGTGAGTGAATTCTCATGAGATCTGATGTTTTTATAAAGGGCTTTTCCCTCCTTGCTCAGCCCTTCTCCTTCCTGCCGTCCTGTGAAGGAGGATGTGTTTGCTTCCCCTTCTGGCATGATTGTAAGTTTCCTGAGGCCTCCCAAGCCATGCAGAACTGTGAGTTAATTAAACCTCTATTCTTTATGAGTTACCCAGTCTCAGGTAGTTCTTTATAGTAGCATGAGAATGGATTAATACAATCATGTATGTAAGTTACCCTCAAATGGTACAGAAAAAATAAAATTTATATAAATAAAGACAGCAAATGACAAAGAAGATGGGGCAAAATATTAGCAATATTTGATACTAAATAAAGGAGTATGGATATTCTCTAAAACATTATTGTAACTCTTCTGTACATTTGAAATATTTTCCACATAAATAATTAAATATATACACATATATCTTTGTACATTTAAATATATATCCATATATACACATATAATCTTTCCATAAAATGGATAGATTTTAATAAAAGTGAACATATGCATAAAATTTTACCCCCAAATCCGCTATTAGGTATATTTCCAACAAATGAATGCTTATGTTCAACAAAAGACGTGTACTAGATTGCTTATAACAGCAGTATTTATAATTTTCCGAAACTGGGAACTACTCAAGGGTCCATTTTCATTCGAATGGATAAATAAATTGCAGAATATTCACATAATGGACTGCTTTGCAGCATGGGAATGAAGAAAATACCACTAGACATAATGACATAGGATAATTTCAGAGACAGAATATAGAAAGAAAGAAGCCAGATATAAAATAGCACATACTGTATGATATCATTCATATAAAGTACAAAACAGATTAAATTAATCCATGTTAGAAGTCAGGATTGTGCTTACTCTGAGCAGGGGACAGGTAGTGACTAGAAGACAACATGAGAGGACATCTCGGATAGGAGTAGTGTTTCATTATTAGGCCCAGATACTAGCTACATGGATGTACTCACAAAACTTAGAAAAACTCAGCGGCATCTGTAGTTTTCTCTAGCTTAATTTTACTTAAATAAAAAGTTTTTATTTTAATGTACCTATGCATTTTGGGGGGCAGAGGGTATATGGGGATAAATCTGTACCTTTCTCTCAATTTTGTTACGAATATAAAACCTCTTAAAGAGAATAAAATACTTAACAACAACAATAATAACGTGTTATTCTCTTGCCAAAAATGTTTCAGTGGCTTTGCATTGTCTTTAAAGTAAAATCTAAATTCCAGATTATGGCCCACACACCCTTACGTGATTCCTACCTACTTCTTCAACCTCATATCCTACTACTCCTACTCTAATTACCATATCCAGGCTTGGATCTCTGTTTACTTCCTCAAATCCACCAACTTCTTTCTTGCCTCAAAGCATTTGAGCTTGCTGTTTCATCATGGGATCTTCTTGAACAGGCATTTTTACTTGGTTTTAACTCTTCTCAGCTTCAAGCACAGTCTATCCAAACTATCTCCCTGATTATTTGACCAGAGCAGCTTCTTAGTCCCTTTGTTTATTTATTTGCTTACTTATTTGTTGGCTATATTCACCACCAACATAAAAGCTTTTGTCCCTCGCTCATCATGGTGTTCTCAGCATGTAGCAATTTGCTTGCACAAAATAGGCATTTGCTGGAGATTTTTTTTTTGAATGAATGAATGAATAGATGTGCATGGAGCTCAGAAAAACCAAATGAGATAGGATTACAGATTTTGGAGTCATTAACAAATAACTAAGAGCTGAAGTTTTGAAAGTATAGTAATATGTGTAAAATGAGACTTACAGGGGCCTCGCACTGATTCCTGAGGACCAGAAAGATGTAAGGGGCAGGCAGAGGAAGAAATCATAAAATATGTGGAGATCGAGAGGATACAAAGGGAGCTCAGAAGCTAGAGCCTGCCCAAAACAAAACAAAACAAGACAAACAAAAACAAGAAGTGTAGTATTATGGTAACCAAGAGGAATAAAAAACACTGTGAGCTACAAATGAATTTCAATGTAAGGGTGTGATTAGCGGCCTTGCTGGAAGCAGGTTGCTTAGACAGGAGCACACATATCATGAAAGGTTGAGGAATGAGTAAAGATGAGAAATTGAGAACAGTAAATGGAGTAATCTCTTTCAAAAACTGCAGAAAGAAAAAATAAACATATTCTCCCACACTTGTGGGAGCTAAGATTTAAAACAATTATACTCATGATGACAAAATGTAGAATGATCATTACCAGAGGCTGGGAAGGGTGGTGGGGGTTGGAGGGAAAGTAGGGATGGTTAATGAGTACAAAAATATAGTTAGATAGAATGAATAAGATCTAGTATTTGATAGCACAACAGGGTAACAATAATGTATTATGTTTTAAAATTAAGTATAATTGAAATGTTTGTAAAACAAAGAAATGATAAATGCTTGTGGTGATGGATACTCTATTTACCCTGTGATTATTACACATTGTATGCCTGTATCAAAATATCTCATATACCCCATATATAGATGCACCTACTATGTACCCATAACAATTAAAAATTGAAAAAATTAAAAAATAAGGAAACCAGCTGGGTGCAGTGGCTCACACCTGTAATCCCAGCACTTTGGGAGGCCAACTGGGGCAGACTGCTTGGGCCCAAGAGTTTGAGACCAGCTTGGCCAACATGGTGAAACCCTGTCTCTACTAAAAATACAAAAATTAGCTAGCATGGTGGCACATGTCTATAATCCCAGCTACTTGGGAGGCTGAGGCAGGAGAATTGCTTGAACCCAGGAGGTGGAGGCTGCAGTGAGCTGAGATCGCGCTGCCACTACATTCCAGCCTGGGCAACGGATCAAGACTTGGTCTCAGAAAAAATAAATAATAAGGAAACCAAAAATATTTTTCTGTTGTGAACAGAAACACAACTGGGTTAGTGACTAGAGAACTTGAATATGAGGAGAGAATTTTGGTTTCTTTTGCTTTAAGACAGAAGATACTTCATAAGTTTAAATGCTGATTAGAGAGAATCAATGTTCCTACGTACAAAGAAAGGGAACCAGAGCAAAGATGGAGGAACTAGCCCTAGATGAAAGAGGGGGAGGAAAAGTGAGAGTCAGAAATGTGCACAAAACGTAGAAGGTACAAAATAAGACAAGACGAGTATGGATGTCTTTATACCATATGCTGAGTTGTCATTGGTATGGGAAATGACAAAACATGGACTTGAAGAGGGAAAAGGAGGAAGTCACGAAAATACATTATAATAAAACCACTGGCGTACTGTAGGGCATGTAGGCTTGGCACCAAGAACATTATACACAAATATTATGCTACACTACAAGAGGTGTCTGTGGCTGTAAGATTAATGATAGCCATAAGCCCCACTCAAGTTTCTTGCAGGGATGACACTACATGTCACTTAGAAGTATGGTGAAACTCAGTGGGGGATTTCCAGAAGACAACTCCATCTCAGCACAGCTGCACTTTTATAAACCTTAAAACAAGCTCACCCTTACAAGAATAGACTTAAATTCCCTTTATGAAAGAAACACCTGGAAACTGACTTAGATTGCATACAGGTATAAGAAAAGGAAAAGAATCCCCTAAATTCTGAAAATGGTCTCCAAATGGGGACCCTCCTGGTCAGCTGGTCATCTGACTACCTGATTATATCTAGCCCATGCCACCAGCCTGCTCTTGTGTCTTGAAAAAGCACTGCCAAAATAAACCACTGGAGCGGCAGATGGTGTCTAAGACCCATCTTTCCCATGAATCAGACCAAAGAAGAGAAATTGCCCCAGGGGAGGCTGCTTAACCAAGACTACCTAAGACCCCCAATCATGACAAACATCTAGAGTCGGCCTGAACTATTTACTAAGAAAATAAATATTTTGGTTTGACACTAACTCCTTTCTTCTTTAATTGCCCTTCCCCGCCCCCATTTGTTGGGTACTCAAGCCCTAGACATAACGTTACAGAACTGTTATGTATCTGTTGAAAATTTGGTATGTTCTGTTTAAATATGCTTCAGAATCCTTTAGGACAATACATTATTACTAATGAACTTTATGAAAAATATTTAAAACCATGAGAAAATGTTCATCATTTAAAAATGTAGAAAATTCCAGCATATATAGTGTCATTTCAATTAAAAAAATTATTTCTAATATAAATAGTATTTTTGTGTTGTGGCAGTGCTGATAACTTTATTTGTACATATTTTCAGTGTTTTCTAAATGTCTACAAGAATTATAATATTTGTAAAATAAGACAAAAACATTAGCACATATTCATAATTATTGCCTTAGGAAAAGCATCTTGAGGTAGACTTATGTGGATCAAAGTGCATTTGTTTATTTGCTACACATTACCAAATTTCCTTACAAAAATATTGTACAAATTTAAGATAATGCTAGCAAAAATAAACATTTATTATGAAGAAAGCACATGTGATTCTTAAAAAGAACTTCAAAGATCATGGCGAAAACAGAGCTAAATCAATCAGTCAAAAAAAAAGGCGTAAAGATTTTCATCTGACATTCCTTAGTGGCAGGCGGGCCTCCGAAGAGCAACTCCCAGCCAGTGAGGGACAGAAGATGGTACATAAATAAGCTAGCTTTCTTGCTCATTCATGGAACAACTCTGAGATTAGGTTCAACACAGTCTCTCAGAGGGTCTCCAAGCAGGATTGAGCCCAGGGGTGATCTACTCAATTAACATGCCCTTTGGGGGCTTGCCTCCTTTCCCAGGCTCACCTTCCTACTCCATGACTATGCTTCCAAGGCTTATCACCTTGCACTTACATCCTGCCTCAGGGTCTGCTTTTCGGCAAGTCCACTCTAAGATATCACGAGAATCGCATTATAAAATATGTTGCATTTTTGTGTCATCATTTTTATTTTCTGTTTCTGATCAAGGAAGTTAAAACAGACATCTAATTATTTCTAACATTTAATTGAGCCACTACTATATTCCTAGCACTGAGCTAAACATGTTACCTGAACTGACTTGTTTAAATCTCCCAAGAAATGCTAAATGCAATGCAGAATTCAGAAACAGATAAATCCCTCATCTATTTATTCAACTAATCATGAGTACAAATTGTGTGGAAGGCACACCACTCCATGAAGACAGACCTTGTCCTTATGGAGCTATAGAACAGTGAGGACAGCTATAGAACATATGTGCATGTGTGTGTGTGTGTATGTATATATATTACATTTATGATGGAATACCATTCAGTAATGAAAAAGAACAAAACCATGTCATTTGCAGTAATATGGATGGAACTGGGGGTCATTATGTTGAGTGAAATGAGCCAGGCACAGAAAGACAAATCTTTCATCTTCTCACTCACATGTGGGAGCAAAAAAAGTTGATCTCATGGAGGTAGGGAGTAGAATGATACTTACTAAAGGCTGAGAAGGATGTTGAGGGAGGAGGGAGGAATAAAGGGAGATTGATTAATGAGTACCAAGCAGTTAGAAGGTATAAGTTCTAATGTTTTATAGCATAATAGAGTGACCATAATTAGCAACAATGTATTTTATATTTCAAAATACAAGCAGAGAGGATTTGAAATGTTTGGAACGCATGGAAATGATAAATGCTTTAGAGGAGGCCTATCTTAAATACTTTGACCTGATCATTACACATTCTATGCCTGTAAAAAAAATCACATGTGCCTCCTCAATATGTACAAATATTGTACATCAATAAGAAATTTAAAACTAGAAAAAAGATTTCAACAGTTGAAAAGAAGAGGAAAGGCATTCTAAGCAGAGGCAATAATGTGAAACTACCTGAGACGGGAAGAGCTTAACATTTCTAAAAAGCTAGAAGATTGTTATAGGTGGACCATGGCAAGCAAAGAGGACAGCAGCTTGCCCAGAAGCTGGGAAATCAGGAAGTTGCCAGATCACATGAAGACTTGGGCTATGAAGAATGCTGGATTTCACATCAATCAGAGTTCAAAGCCATTGAAGGATTTTAAGCAGCATGATAGTTTTTGCTGCTGTTTTTAAGCATATTTCAGTTGTGGACTAAGCTCTTTGTCTAGTCTTAGACAAAGAAATGAGTTAAGTCTTCTAACAGGGGCTGTAAACTGCCTCTTGGAGAGTCAAATATGGAGTACAGACATTTATTTGTTTCTCAATGCGTTGGCCCAGTTTTAAATGTTTGTTTGTAACTAACATCTGGATTTCCAGGAGCTCTGTGAAAGGAGATTATCAGGCAATGTTGGTTGGCATTTCCCATGACAACAATCTGCAGTTGTGTTTAGATGGTATGTCCATTCTCCAGATTTTGAAGCTCCATATTTATCATGGAGCTACTGTATCACTGAATCTAACAGAGTTACAGATTTATGTTACCATCTAGTCTTTGTAGATAACTTTGCAATGCCTGCATAGTAATCTTTGGTAGAGCAGACTTCTGTGTCTTTGAGTAAGCTAGTTTCTAAACTAGATTATAGATTTTTTTATAGATGATGTTAAATAGGCCAGCTGGCGGAAATAATGGAGAACAGTTAAGAGCACAAGTTTTAGATTCAGAGGCCGCCAATTCTGTAAGAAGCCCCAAACTACAGGACCAATTTATCTCCTATCATTTGTCTTCTAAACGCAGCACTCTTATCACCCCTAGGAATTTGACACTTCTCTATATGACAACATTTTCATGCCTTCCAAGCCTGTACCTTTGCTGTACAATTAGGGACGCTCAGTCAGATGAGGCAACAGAGGGTGAGTAAACACTGAGAAGCTTGCTACTGGTATACTCATACAATTGACCCAAAGCAGAAGTCAGCAGGAATGGGAGCTGCAACAAGTGAGAGTGGAAGAACTGACCTGTAAATGATTAGACAGGATGAGAAAGAAGATGGGCAAGACAAGAAGCTAGGACCACAGACACAGATATTACCAGAAATATTCTCAGGTCTGGTAGTACAAACAGAAATAGCAGATTCTGTGAATAATGCAGAGATGTGGTCTGGTAACATTGATATACTTTGTCCTTATTAACTACAAGTAGATAAGGAGCAGCACTATGGACTGAATATCTGTGTTCCCCCAAATTCATGTGTTGAAATCCTAGCCCCCAAGGTGATGTTGCTAGGAGGTAGGGCTGTTGAGAGGTAATTATTAGGTCATGAGAGTGGAGCTGTCACAAATGGGATTAGCACTCTTACAAAAGAGGCCTGAGAGAGTTCCCTCGGCCTTTGGCCTTGTCAGGTTACATTGAGAAGACAGCTGTCTATGAATCGGGAAGCAGGGCTTCACCAGGCACTGAATCTATTGGTACCTTGATCTTGAACTTCCCAGCCTCCAGAACTGAGAAATAACTCTCTGTTATTGACATACCACTATTCTATGGTGTTTTGTTATAGTAGCCCGAATAGACTAAGATAAGTAGATAATAGCAGATAGCAGATATGGTTTAGATGGTATCTTAAGACTTTGAGGTAGATTTCAGGTTCTTAAATTGGGGAACCCAATCCCTGATAAGTGGTTTCAATTCTATTAATGTGAAATATAGTAATAAAGCCTCATTAACAACAGGGATTTGGTGAAGTGGAAAAGAAGGCTTAAAGTTCTACTTTCAGATAAAATGGTATATCCTTCAACTTCCTATTACCATGAGTTCAATTGTTTTGATTTTTAGATCCCACAAATAAGTGAGAACATATGATGTTTGCCTTTCTGTTCCTGCCTTATTTCACTTAACATAATTATCTTCAGTTCCATCCAAGTTGTTGCAATTAACTACATCTTATTCTTTTTTATGGTTGAATAGTGCTCCATTGTGTATGCATACCACATTTTCTTTATCCATTCATCTGTTTATGAACACTTAGATTGGTTCCAAATCTTGGCTAGAATTTCTGATTGTAGAGCAATTGAAATAAATTACAGAATTGAATGTTTATTGAATGTTTTTCTTTCTTCTGGGCATTTTTAGGCTCAAAAAAGATAATTATAACTAGCATGTGCATAATTTTATAATAATTACAAAATATGTTGGCATATATTATTATTATTACCACTACATTATATAACTTGAACATTAGTTTTGCTTTTGCTAACAATAAAAACAAACTACAGTACACACACACATATTTTTCTAATCCCATTTACTTATTTTGTCATGCTACTTTTAAAATTCTGCTACTTTATTCCATTTTATATACCTTTAGTACTCTCATATATATAATAATTATAATTATTTATATAATTAATTATATAATATTAGTAATTATGAAGTTTATTTTCTGGAAATTTTTAATTATTTTTGTTATCATCCATAGACTTATAAAGAAAATAATGGCAACTTTTAAATGATTGATGAAATATTCTTTTTATAGTTAAACATTATTTTTTACCCAAGGATACCAAATGTTATAACAATAATTTCAGAGGCTTAAAACATTAGGAAATGTTAATGGGCCACAAATTGTGTACAGACACATGTGCATTGGAGCTTTCAAGCAGGTTCGCAAATACACTCGTAAGTTTTACCCTTGCAAATGATTCTGACATATCTTTTGTTGGTCTAGTCACTCTCCATTATTACGCTAAGCAAAGATTACCTTTGTTCTGTATCTCAATTACAGAGCACGAAGAAGAGAAAATAGAAAACATCCATTGAATCCTCTGCCTCTGGTAATGTATGGCTCCCAGTATGCCTCCTTCAAGAACATGACTGACCCAATTACTAGTAGGAGCAAAAGGTCTAATTTTTAAATATATTTACTTGAATGAGTCAATAGCATCTGATAAATCATGCAGTGTAAATCAGTAAGATATACCTAAATTAACTAATATACCAGGACATACCTCCCATCTAACCAGCCTTGAAATGTAGACCAAACTGTCAAATCTAGAATTAAAAAAAAAAAAAAAAGAAAGAAATTAGGGCCTTGCAAAGTTGCAGAGATATTTAGGATACGTAAACTAGATTAAGAAATCAAACAATTTATGATCCTTACTAAACCTGCAAATTGAAAAACATTAACATCTTCCTTGGCACAACATCGTTTTCAAATCTATATGACATCGCTTGGCTCCATTTTTAGTCAGCATAATTTTGGCTTCTATTCTTGCATGGATAACAGCCAAATTCATCTGTCTTCTATGTCCAATCCTAGCATCTTTGTTTAGTTCTTCGACTGAGATTCTGTTTTAAATAGCCTGAAACATTACTCTAAAGAAAGAGATTTTCCTGAGCAATTTGAGGTATCTTTGTCAAATCATATAGTTATCATCTGAAGCTTTGTTTTCAATTCAGAGGTTCGAAGAGTGTAGATTTCTTTCTATAACTTGCTTAGAGATTTCCATGCCTCCTTTCACCAGAAATTGCTTTGATTAATATAATTCTCTTTCTGCTATGATTTCTTTTGCTAGTCACTGCCCTCTTTGATGAATGAAAAATGCAGGTGCTAGATTTCTTAGGAGGGCTAGGTTTGAGGGCAAAGTGTGTATTCCTACTGCCACAAATTGCTTTTAAAGCTTGAATTTTTACATGTGTTTATAAGACCCTGGAAGATTATTTTTCAGATCTTGAGCCTGTTGGCCAGCAAATCCATTCCTCAACCTTCTGGTCCCTGAAGGCTAGTTTCCTTGGGCTCCTAGGCCAGCTGACTTCTGTCTTGGGTCAGTCAATGGGAGATGGAAGATGGAAGGTGGAAGATGGAGAGCAGGAGGAGGGAAGTGGTTAGAATAACCCTCCGTTTGTCTCTTCTGTGATTCCAGCCTCCACAGTATATGCCCAGCATAGTTGTATCATCAGAGGTGACCCCGGGTGTAAGGATATTGTTAATCTGTAGGTCACGCTATTCTTACCTATCGTTCTCAGATATTGCATCACCTTTGCAATTAATTCCTTGCATTAGATTCTTTTTTCAGAAAATTCTTGAAGAGGATTATGTTTCTCTGGATAGATCCCAGTTGAACAAGCATCAATTCTTAGCTAAATATAAATAGAGAGATTTTAACTTTAACAAATTTATGACTGGCACTTGCAGAAGAGAAATTTATGAAGCCTATTGTATCATCTGAATGAATGCTAATCATATATTTACAATAAAAGTCACTGCTTAGAAAAATCCTACAAAAGTATAAAATAATGGGATTGTAATTCAGAAGATTAATTGGACTTGATATTTAGAAATATATATTAATTATTGAGACATTTAAAATTTGTTAGAAAATAAATTGAGATGGTTGTAAGATATTCTTATATGGTATGTAAAAATTTAGTAAGCTCTTCTAATTTATAGAGTCAGTTTTTGTGTTCAAGCAAATCTCTCTGAATTTTTTCATCCCAGGAAGAAACCCCCAATTGAACTCATGTAAAACATAAACAGTGGCAATGAATTATAACCCAGTTAAAACTGGATCTGAAAGCTGAATAAAAGACATTCAAAAGCTAAAAATGCCTATGCCTAATTAAATCATTATTAATGAAATAACTGGATCCAATTCCAACAATATGGGTTTTTCTTTTGTAACTATTTGTTTTCCTAATTTGGCTCCTAATAATAAATGTTATTATATCACAAAAGATCACCACCTTTTTAGAATGTATCACAAGTAAATTTAGTACTCTTAAGACCTAGCAAGAATTATTTCAAAATAATGTAATACACAACGCTCTCTGTGAAGTAAAGATTTTGTTTTTACTTTTGTATCTGTAATTTACCCATGGAATCATAGATTAATATACATTTTTGTCACCCCTTATATATGATTCTTATATGTCACTTATATGTACATACAGTCACATTCAGAAAAACATTTCAGAAGGAATCCCTTACTTGGTATTTCATGTGGAAGAGATAAAGTTCAAACACACCGATATACTATGCAAAGTCAAAGCAAATAGAAAATATGGCCAGTTCCCAGGATGACTCCCTTCTGGTTACAATCAGTGTCCTGGATGGTTAAAGCAATGGAAAGAAGCAGAGGGATAGTGGCCAAGGTGTTCATGTGCACAAATAGACCTGATCAAAATATGTTGCTGTGACATTGTTTTTTTCTGGTTTTTTTTTTTTTTTTTTTTTTTTTTTTTAGATAGAATCTCACTCTGCTGCCCATGCTGGAGCACAATGGAGGCTCAATCATGCAGCTTCAACCTTCCTGGCTCAAGAGAACCTCCCACCTCAGCCTCCTGAATAGCTAGGACTATAGGTGCACACAACCCTGCCCTGCAATTTTTTTTTTTTTTTTTTTTTTTTTTTTTGCAGAGATGGAGTCTTGCTATCTCACCCAGGCTGGTCTTGAACTCCTGGGTTCAAGCAGTCCTACCACCTCAGCCTCCCAAAGTGCTGGGATTACAGACATGAGCAACTGCACCCAGCTTGCTGTGATATTCTTGATTCCTATATCTAGTTGAAGCTTTGCAAACATATGAAAATAATTTGAAATGCCTTAGTTTCCAAATGATATTTTTATGAGAACTGGTTCTACTTAGATACGATCTGGCAAGAGATTTTGAAGTAGAGAAGTTACCTATATTGTCACCACACTCATAACAGGAATTGCATTAGCTGGCAAAGCTATTCTTAGAAGCCACCCTGGCCAACTCCTTCCCCTACAAAAGTTACAATGAATAAAATAAAAGGTAAAACTTCTTTTATATCTGGATCTATATAAACATATTTCTGTCAAACTGAAATATTAGTTAACAGTCATATGGCTGTTTTCCCCAATGGTATGTAAACCAAAACATTTAAAAAATATATTTCTTTGAAAACATTTATTTTTCTGCTAGTAAAAGGTGCCTGACTAGCAGTCTCTCTCTGTGAAGAACAAAGTGCAGATAACAGGGTATTTTTTCCCCATGATGCTACCCCTTCTTCTTCAAGCTTCTCCATCTCTTTCTTTCTCCTAGATATTATAGAGGTAACCCTACTCAGATTCAAATTATAGTGGTGCTTCTCTAACACTAATGTACATACAAACCACCTGGGGATTTTGTGAAAATGCAACTTGATTCAGTAGGTCTGAGGTATGCCCTGCGATTCTGCATTTCTAACAAGCTCTCAGGTGATAACCAGATGCTGGTCTATAGACCAAATTTTGAATAGCAAGGAATTAAAAATTTTATCTCTCTTCCGTGTAAAGTATATGCTTCTTGAAGACAAGAACTATGTCTTGCTTACATCTTGATACACAGCATTAGTAAATATACTTCGATGAAGCATTTATTACATAACTGTTCTAACCGTTCACTCCCCATGCTCTGAGAAAAATACATTGCTAACTTTCTATACATGAAGAGTGAGAACTATAAAGACAAAATATCTTTATAAATAAAATAATATATTTTGACCATATTAAATTTATGTATGCATCTGTTTCCCCATATATATGTATATATACGTATATATACATATATGTATATACACACGTATGTATATATACATATGCATATAATTTTAGCTTTATAACAGCTGTATTGAAATTCCCATGGTGAAATCATATCTCATGAATGCTTTATCTGTAAACACTGGCATTGTAAAAGTACACTGCAATGAAAAGTAAACAATAAGTATGAAATGCCTTTTCCTAGAGGGAAGGAAGATATAATGGGCAAAATGTTAGATTTTTGTTAGCATTGATAATTGTTAGATATATATCATTACAGTTTAAGAATATTGAATGAATTCCTATGAAATATAAAAGAAATTGTATTAAGAGAATTTAACTATATAGCTCACCAATCTAAACTTTTTCCTAGTTTTGAACTTAGAATCATAAAATAGAATTAACACTAAACATTAGGGAAACCCAAATCCTGTATATTAGAACATTTGTGTGTGTGTGTTGGTGGGGGTTGAATGAAGTTAGGAGGCCCAAACTAATAGAGCCTTCTTATTTCCATTTAATAAATTCATGGATTCTTTTGACTTCATGTGTAGAAGATGACATCATATTGATGCTTTATATGCAAACTGACTCTAGGATTTCCTGCAAATTAAAGCATAACATGGGGAATGTGATGCACACCCACATTTTCTCAATATTTTTCTTTCCTGCTTCTCTTTCCCCAATTGACCGGTAGTAAATCCCAATGCTAATGGAATCTGAGGGGATCACTAAGAATTCTGAGAGGCACACACTCTTGTTGCCCTTTAGTACTTGACTTTTCTGATTCATTCTTCATTTCCCTCTCTCTTCCATCTTCCTCTTTCTCTCACTCTCTCAGTCTTATGAAACAGAAAAGGAGAATATTGAGACTATAGGCTATAGGGCTCTGGTCAAAAAGAGGTGGCAAAAAGGTAGTAAAGATTCAGAGGATGACAACTGCTTTTTTACTTAATCTGTTAGTATCCATATGCCTGTAAGTATGAAGTTGAATTGTTTCTATTGGAGAGTTGTTTTCTAAAATGCTAAGCTTTTTTGGTTGTTGATGGCTGAAGTACGACAGCTCATATGTATCGCTGAATACTCTGACAGCATGAAAAAATGTACTGGCTCCTGGATGTTTTATCTTAATGTACCTACAAGTGCCACATTATATTACAGTTTCTTCGTACCTAAAGGTTTTTCATTGTTGTCTAGGAGAGTTTTGTCTGGTTCCACCTCATGAATTCCTCATTGGGGTTTTCTCCCCCATCATTAAAGTAATTTATTTTCAGAATAAGTCCCAATCACTGTATGTGGCAGCATTTTCATCCATGTGTTTAAATGTGATAAATTGCTTTCTATCAGTTATATTTATAGAAAGAAATTCTTACTGCAAATAAAAACAAAATGTATCTGTGCTGTTACCAATTCGAGTTTTAAAAATTAGAAACATAAACTGTCTGATTCATATTTGGAATAACATTTATAATCATAAACATAACAAAAAACAATATACATTTATGCATATCACAATGCTATCAACATATTAATTACTCAATATTTAGTGGTAACAAAAAATAAAATGTTCATATCCCCATTAATATCACTCAGTAAATTTTTCAATTTTCCTTTATCCACATCCAAACTTTATATGGGATATATTAGATAATAAGATGTATTAGATAATAATATAAAATCCCATTTATAATTATCTTGTCATCATTGTTTAGAATTTGATAGCACAACATCTACTAGGATATAGTAATTTAGCTCTCAGATATAAAACCAAAGTGTTCTGCAGTAATATGTTGGCTTGTATCAAGATAAACTAAAAATCTCAAGCACTCCATTTCCAAGATTACTTCACAGAAATAAAAAGGCACTTAACAGCTAGGAAATCCTATCCTATAGGATCACAAACAAGAATTGGCTATTCAGATCCAAAGATATGAGTTACTGCTTTTGCTGTCCAATATGTCTGAATAGGTTTCATTTATAAAGACACTCCTTACAAAGCAGTATACATTTTACGCATTCAATAATGCTTATGAAAAAGGTAATTAACTTTTCTTTGACTATGCAGGAAAAAAGAACAAACCACTTATAAAGAAACTACAGCATAAACTTTATTTCCTTTACATATTGAGTTAAATTTACTGCAGAGCCAACATGATTTGTAATGCAAACCATTTTATCTTTGCAATATTTAGGCACAAACCATTGGTATTTAATGTCTTTTTCTGGAAACATAGACTTCTAAAAAATCTTTGTAATGAAATATTTCATCCATTACTGTAGGTTGCAGGAACTACAGTAGCCAGGTGGAGGACATTTTGATGGAAAAAAAAAACTCCAAACTGCTCTAGATACCTTATGGGTGGAGCTGTCCTTTCTGCTGTGTTTTTTTTGTTTTTTGTTTTTTGTTTTTTGTTTTTTGCTAAGGAATTGACGAAAATTAATTTACGAAGATGAGAGACTAATAGAAGGAAAAAGTATATTGACTAAAATTAGACAAATAATGGCAATAAAAAGTTTAAGATATTATGGCCGAATTTGAATCTAACGCTATTCAAAAGAATTTAGCATTTATAAGAAGTTAACAGGCTTTTACAATATTCCCAGTGGCTTTTTCCTCCATTGCTGTGGATATTTATATGGTTTTAAATCTAGCAATTGATTTAAGAATCTGGACCTAAATATAGCATTATAAAAAGCCTTAGTATTCTTCCTATACTTAAGTGCCATACATTAATATGCATTTCATAATGTTCACTGTAATATAGTGAGTACATATATTATTATAAGTTTAATATTATTATATGTTTAACCTGTTGGCAAAATTGAGTCTAAAAAAGAATCTAAATGGAAGAAATTTAACATGGGTTTACAAAGAGAACGAAAGAGTTGACATTTCATTCAACTAAATGGTTCTTGTTCTCAATTAGAGCATCCAGTGAATATTAACCTCAAAAGTATATTTTATTTGCTGACCACAGCATTCATGAGATATGTGTGGTTGAATATCTCAACTGGTCCTGAAACTTTCTTAATTCGTTTCCTCTCTTCTTCCATGAACTTACACAGCTGTTTAGTTTTTTTGTAAACAGGGAAGGCTAGGCACTCTTGCACAGATCTTTTTAGCATATGAAACACATTGACATGAATATAACATATGTGCCAAAGCAATATTATTCAGTTAACATTTCAACGAAATGCAACATAAAATTTTAAATTACATATTTCTGCATGTGTTTGATTCTTGTTTACTGTATCTGATCCAGGAAAAAAGGAAGACTCTTATTGTGAAAAAATATCTCTAATACCTTAGCATTTTAATATCATCTGAAAAGAATGGTTATAACCAGTCATACCAGTCATTTATTTTTACATTGCTTAAAGTTACCAGGTAGCAACATGGTAAATTCAGTTGATCAGGACTTTTGATTCAATAGTGATTGTCCAGGAGAAGTTCACTGACAGACTTAGGTACATCAAATACAGAAAGCAGGTAGGATCTCGCATGATCTCACTTATATACAGAATCTTAAAAATGTTGATCTCATAGAAGTAGAGAGTAGAACAGTAGTTACCAGATGCTGGGGAGGGGTGGGGCAGGGGCATTGGGGAGAGGTTGGTCAACAGGTACAAAGCTACAATTAGATAGAATAAGTTCTGGTGTTCTTGCACAGTAGGGTAATGATAGTAAATAGTAATGTATTGTGTATTTCAACATAGCCAAAAGAGTGGATCTTCAATGTTTTTACTACAAAGAAATGATAAATGTTTAAGGGGATGGATATGCTAATTACCCTGGTAATTATACAATGTATACATATATGGAAACATCACAATATATCCTATAAATATGTATAATTATTACCTGTCAATTAAAATGTTAAAAAATTAAGAAAGTGCATAGGATTATTTTGTTTCCTGGAGCAGCAAGGCAAAAAATAGAGGTTCTCCACCCTGGTTGAAATATATCACCTAAAGAAAGTCCATCACATCATATCACCTTTGTTTCTACAAATAGAATGCACTGCATCTTTTCCTTTCTCAGAGAAAATAGTCATAATCATGGATTACTTGCTGTTTACAATAAAAAAGGCATGATATGTGCTATATTAAATGATATGTACCTTTTAATCATATTTTAAAAATATGCACTTATAAAATCTCTTTATGATTTAACACTTATCTTTCACTTTAGGAATAAAAGCATCCTGTACTTAAATAGTTTACATATGCCTTTTGTTTTTTATTTATTGTGTAGCTACGTAGGATTGTCAAAACCCTAACTGAATTGTAGTGTTACACCACTGCTTAGGTTTTAATAGTTGAAAATTAGGTGTTGGCTAGAATTTAATTTTCATAGCACTATGAATAACTTGACAATATCTTAGTAAATACTTCAACAATATGTCTTTTTATTACTCCGATGCTCTACATAAGCAAATATCTCAGAGTAGAACATAATGGAGTCTTGCAAATTGAACAGGTCCTGGAAACCAAAAAACAGGAAGCTATTTTTCTCAAAATGTTAGTATCAATTTTCGGATGTTGAATATAAACTGAATGAGGAAGAAAAGCTAGAAAGGAGCATGGGTTATGTATTATGTAAGATGAATAGAAAATTTCAGATTAATATCCATGATATTTCTACTTGCTAAAGTAAATTACCCATATGTATGTCCTCTGTAGGATAACACTTTTACTTTTCCTACCTTACCTACAAGTAAAAGTTAAAAAGTTGTAATATATGTATTGCACTCTGACCTAAGAAAGGAAGTGAGGCAAGGAACTGATACCAAGTAAGCACTTGGCTCCTGGGGACGGGGAGGTAAATGGTCTCCCTATACACCAAAGAACTGATGGGGAGGAGCTAGGACATGAGATATTTTGCAAAATGCTGTAAACCTTCCGCAGTAAAGTGCTGCTGTAACCTGATATTCCTCACTGTCTCTTTCTTTCTTTTCTTTCTTTCTTTCTTTCTTTCTTTCTTTCTTTCTTTCTTTCTTTCTTTCTGTCTTTCTTTCTTTCTTTCTTTCTTTTTATTAATAAGGCACTGGCTGACTTCCTTGCTTACATGACTGTTCCAGGATCCCTAATCTTCAGAAGATATCAGTGCTTCTAACATAAATCATGCTGGTTATCATTTAGCTTCTATCCTTCCTTGGAGAGGACCTAACAAGAAATAGGGACTTTTAGGTAAATGAAATTTATGCTGACTCCCTCCACAGTGGGACTCACTTTGAAGTCTGATTAACAGAAGGAAGGCCTATTTGGTGCAGGTCTATGACCCCTGTGAATTTCTTAATTCTCTCTCAGGTTTTACTGGTTCTAAAGGATTCTATATGACTTTATTTGTACTAAGAGAAGCCTGAGAAATATCCCTTTCAGAAATTTCCAGCCCTGATGGGCCTGAGAAGTAAAAGTTTTAAAATGCATCTTTTTTTTTAACAAAAAAGTTTCATTCATCCTCCCTTGCAATCATTTGAACAACATTTATTTTTTCCAAAACGATCTATGCAGATTAATTGAATACTTTTCTTGAGGAAAGAATTGAAATGGCAATTCAACTTCAGCTTCAATCAGAAACTCCATGACTTTTAGCCTGATCTTTGTTGCTCCATAGAGTTGTTAGCTTACTAAGGAGCCTCTGGTGCCATTACACCATTTTTGCTTTGTAAAAGCAGGGACCCCAATGTTTGGGCAATTCTACAATCTGACTAGAGTTTCTCGTTTGCTTCCTGGAAGGAGCTTTGTTACACATCCAGTGAAGTGGTCTTAATGAAACTCCATTGCTGGTGACTAAAGGGCTTCCTGTGTCTAGTTAGAACATGGAGAGCAGGTTAATTGAGACCCTTCTCACGATGCCCAGGGGAAGCACTGTTAGCATCCAGAATAATTTGGTTTCTGGAGTTTCCCTTTGCACAGATTCCATACTGTGTTATCCATTGCCAGTGGGATAAAAGGAGAGGTTTTTGAAAAGAATTGATACCATGATTCTCATATGAACAATGCTCCATGTGATAGGCATGACCAATCTAAAGATAAGTATTTCAAAAGGAAAGAAAAAGTTAATTCTGTCCTGTGGAGTAAAGCTTAACAAGAGCAGGAAGATATTAAAACTTGGGTGAATTTGCATCGAAGACATGCATTAATAACAATAGCAACAACAACAAAATATTCTCATCAATGATTAGAAATGATTTGTTAAAAGTTAGCCCAAATTTGTGCATTTGCATTCTCTTGTTTATCAATAAAAATATTGTTTTTACATAAACTTTTCATCTTGTCTGCCTGTTCCTCATCTAAATAAGCAAACACACAGACACAGACACAGACACAGACACACACACACACACACACACACACACACACAGTCATTTATCCTTAGAAATATTAGTTGACAGTTGACAGTCCACACAGAAAAAGAATAATTTAAAATGTGTGGAGATTATTTTCTTTCAAGCTAGTACTCTATTTCACAAGTTTCACTATTTTTCACTGAACAATTTTAGTATTTGACAAAGAGATGTCCACATATTTGTATTAATTTTTTGATCTACAGGTCTCCAATTTATTGCTAAACATGAACTCAATTCCATCTCATTTAAGCGAAATTCTTGGGCTTTGCATTGACATCTGTTTGCCCAAAGCCAAGAAGATAATCCTTTAAGTCACTCAGATTGTAGTAAAGTATCGTGAGCAGTCCTAGATAAACTTATAGATAATTTCCCAAGTATTACAGAGTTCTTCATCAGGTAGTACTTTAATCATCATTCAATTTTTAAACAACATTTGATTCAAATCTGGTAATTCAGTCCCATTGGATGTGCAGATTAACTGATTATTGTTCTTTTTACAGCAACCAGTTAAATTAATAAATTGCTTTATCAAGTTGTCCCTCAATTCTTTTGTAGTTATACACAAAATTCAGTTATACTCTTACCAATCACATAATTATAAATGTATTATCTTGTTTTCTTCCGATTTATGAACATAGATACAAGAAAAAAGTCTAGAAACTGATCGGGGTTTTAGAAACCTCTATATTCTTTAGTAGTGAAGACATATTTATATTTTGGTAGGGCACATTCTGCATTAGCAGTCACATCTACCACTGGTCATATATCAGTATGATATATAATATTTGCATTACTGTGATAATCAACAAAGAGGATAGAGTCAAGAAAAGTAAATTTAATGTTTTATGTGTTTCCAAATATGTAAAAATGTGTCGAGTCAAATTTGACCTCAATCAGTGCGTCTGTCCAATTCAGTACGTAGCTAAGGACATGCTTTCAGTGTTTCACTTATCAGTGTTCCCTGCCCACTTCTAAAATGTTGACTTATTCAACTCAAATAATGAGTCAAAAATCGAAGAGCAATTAAGCTGAGTGCAATTAAATTTAGTATGCCAGTCTTATATTCAGGTCAGAACAGAAATGAAAATTAAAGTAAGTGCCAGATTTGACTGATCAATGAAAAGATAAAACCTAAGATTTTAAGTTTAACTGGTGTATTGCAATTTAAATCTCAAACTCTTATAGGTATAATGTTTTGAAATATTGAAATGATTCTTTTCTTTCTAGAAAAATAAAGCTTTCAAGCAACTATAAATTTTACATTTTTTTGTCATGTGTCTAACTTCTACTAGAATTTATGCCTCATCTGAATGGTCATCTCCTCTTCAGAACTATTCCTGATCATTCTCACAATATGTCTCTCTTTTCATGTATTAAGCTGACTCAATACCTGTTCCAGTCACACGTTTTCCATAATCACATGCTATTTATTAGGCATAAACTTTCTTATAAAAACTCTTTCATCTATTGTTGTCAGAGAACTAATGTTTTCACCTAATTGCATTTTTAAAATCCTTCTATTTCTTTATTTCTTCTACCCTTCTATTTCTTTCATTCTTTGTAATCCTCCCTTCTCTGTCCTTCTAATTTGGACCTTTGGGGTTATATAGATGGAAATATCTAAACTTTAAGTATTATGTATTGAATTTTTATTTAGATGATGATAAAGTATCTTGTACCAATTCATTCTTCCACCAACAACTACAAGAAAAACTGTATGGAATGTGTGTGTGTGTGTGTGTGTGTGTGTGTGTGTGTGTATGTGTGTGTTTTAGGACATTGGAGAGCAACCAAAGCAGTTAGGACTTGAGGAGTCAGTACCTTGAAGAGACAGAAAGCACTGAAAGATGAGCCTTGTTTTTAGCACTGCTTTTCCCCTTGAGGCGTTTGTCAACTACCAATAAGCAGCTGAGAGACTAAGAAGCTTGTCAGAGATATTGGACGTATCATGGGGCTGAGGAAACAAAATTGGAATTAAGGCCAATCAAGGAAAAAGGGACACTTACCTCTAATTTTTTGTTTGGGGTTCTAAAAGTATATGCTCAAGTACTAAGAGCACACCAGAAATAAATCATCTCTCACAAGACCGAAACCCAGCTACAAATTATCTGAATCTTAATTACAGTCTAATATTCTTCTAGCCTGGGAGGGGAAGCTTTTTTACAGGGTTGGGAGGCCAATAGTTGTATTGGATTAGGACAATCTGCTGCTAGCCTGACTGCCTTGCTAGAATTAGAATATTTTCTGGAGGAAGATTACATTAGTCAGATCCTGAGGCACAGATGATCTCTGCAGTGTTTTATACATAACCTGTAACATTTAATATAAAGTTTTCAGGTGTACCACCAGGAGAAAAAAATCAAAGTGCCCAAAATTAAGAGAACAAACATATAATAGAATTAGACACTCAGGCAAATGAGATACTGGAGTTGTTAGACAAGTTTTTAAGTAAATGTAAATTACATACTCAAGAAAATAGGAGACCCTGTTGAAATTTTCAGCAAAACCTAGTCTGGGTACAATAAACAAATGAATATTCTAAGGCTGGAAAAACAACAATAAGCAATTCTGAACTCAATTGATAACTTAATCACAGACCAAGTCCTTTTAACTGTTTTACCTTCTGCAGAATGAAGGATTAGCTGTAATTAACTTGAGTTAGGTAAAGATTTCTTAAACAGGACATAACTTCTGCAGGGTAGAGGGTTAGTGAACAGAAATTTAGGTTAGGAAAAATTATCCAAACTGAAGCACAGAGACAATGAAGGATGTAAAATACAGAAAACAACATAAAAACCATATGGGACATGGTAAAATGTCTAAAGTATATGCAAATGAAGTATCAGAAAAAGAGAAGAAAGAAAATATATAAAAGGAATATTCAGAGTCAATAGAACAGGATTTTCCAAAACTGAAGACAGACACTGAGACATAAAATAAATATACAGAAAACCACACTTCATTATATCGTAACTGCTTAAAATCAAAGTATACATCTTAAAAGCATCTGGAGATTTTGACTATTCATAATCCAGATATTATGAATATTTCATATTCAAAACAGTAACAGAATGATTAATAGCCTATTCTCAACAGTTATAATGGGAAGCATAGGACAGTGAAATGACCTTTTTTAAAGTGTATCAATCTAGAATTATATTAACCAGAAAATATTCCTCATAAATAAAGATTAAGTAAATAAATACTCATAAACTGAGCAGATGCATCTTAAAGGAAAACCTAAGGAAATTCTTCAGAAAGACAGAAGTAAAGGTTTACAAAAAGAAATATAACAAAAGGAGTAAAACTATTGATAAATCCAATGAATATGGAAGTCTAAATCAATAATAGTAATATCTTGTGGGATTTAAAAATATATTTATCTAACACAGGATATAAGGTCTCCAAACTAAAAATTACAAAACACTATTGAAAGAAAGAAGGCTTAATTAAATGATGGAATATGTGTCTTTACCAGTTAAAATACTCAATACTGTGCCAATTGTCACTCAAAGTGACCTAACTTTCAATAGATTCCTGATCAAAATTGCAGAATGTTTCTTGTATAGAAATTTAAAACCTGGTTCTAATATTTCTACGGAAATGCATAGAACCCAAAATACTCAAAACAATTTTGAAGAATAGTGATAAAACTAGAGGATTTCCACTACCAGATATTAAGACTTATTATAAAGTTATGACAATTAAGACAGTGTAGTATTAGCACAGGATTGACCCAAAGCGCTCCCAGCATTAGGAAGGAAGAGTACAGTCTTTCCAAATAAATGATGGTGAATCTATTGGTATCTGCAAAGAAAACTTGAATTCTTCCCTGTGTTACACCATATACAAAGATTAGTTCAAAGTGGGTGGAACATAAAGAAATGTGAAAATTAAAGCTATATATTCTAGAAGATATCAAAGGAAATTACCCTATGACTTTGGCAAGTATTTTATAGAAGACATAAAATAAATAAACCACTATCCATTCAATTAAAAAAAATTAGATTTCACAAAAGTCAATAACTTCTGTTCATCTAAACATACCATTAAGTGAGTGGAAGACAAATTATAAGCCAGGAAAAGCTCAATTTGCATTGCATAGTTTAACAAAAGACCCAAACAAAAGACCCAAATCCACAACATATTTAGGACTATAACCAAAATAAAATAACCCAATTTAAAAAACGGCTAGAAAAATGCAACAGGTACTTCATACACACACACGCACACACACACACACACACACAATATTCAAATGGACAATAAACATGTAAAAACATATTCAACATCATTAATGAACAGGAAAACACAAACAAAAATCACAATTTTATTCAATGATATACCCACAAGAATGGTTAGAGTTAAAAGGATGAGCAATGATAAATAACATGAAGAATTGATCAATTGTAAATTTATACATCGCTGGGGGCAGTAAAAGTTGGTACAAGCACTTTTGAAATTTGTTTAGCATTATCTGCTAAAATTAAACATATGCCTAGTCTATTATCCAGGAATTCTACTTTTGTATGTATACCTAACAAAAAATGAGTGCTCACATACAAAAGACATATATAGATGAGCAGATTGATATATAGATTGTAGATCGCTAGCTAGAGAGAGTGATATAAATATACATACATACACATGAATATGCATACATACACATATACAAGCATACATAGAACTAGAAGGGGCTTCTGGACAAAATTGAAGCTTGTAGAAGAAATGGAGGCAGAAATAATAAGACCAGAATGAACAGCTTACCTAACTCAAGTTAATTACAGCTAATCCTTCATTCTGCAAAAGGTAAAACAGTTAAAAGAACTTGGCCTGTGATTAAGTGATCAATTGAGTTCAGAATTGCTTATTGTGAGCAGGCAGACAGTAATAACTTTTCTTTTCCATCTATTTCACATCCAACTAGAAGACATCCTACACATTGTCAATAAAAACAGGGTAGAGTGGAATAAATGTATTGTCCAGGAGTGGGGAAGTGACAAAGTGCTAAATACTCTTTTAAATCATATTAAAAATGTGGAATAAAAACTCTAGAACCAAATTGTTTATAGTGATTCCCTCCCAGGAAAACATTTTCAATATTTATATTTCCATAGTGGTGGAAGTTGTTATAAGAAGCTCTTCTATGTTAGACAACTTAAAATAAAAATGTTTAAAGGCTAAAAGATATGAAGAATTTCATAATAGCACAAACAAAAAAGCAGGAAATTGATAAATAGCATTAAAATGCTCTACGTATTCTAAGTCCTTGAATTGTCTGGAAAGTAAAAGTATTCGTGTACATTAGTCTTTAATAAGTCAAAAATAAATATAATAGCTAAAGATTAAGATAGTTGTAAAAATGTATATAAGATAGTAGCATTGAAGAAGTTTCATAATCAAATCTATTCAAATTATGCAAAGAAAGGCAAGAAAGAAAAAGTAGATGGAACACAGAACAGTTAGTACAAACAGAAAAATACTCAGATGGTATATAAGCTCAAATATATTATTAATTATATTGAATTTAAATATATTGAATTATATTTAATTTAAATTTAACTAAATCAAAATACAATAATTTAAAAACAAAACTATATGCTGCTTATAAAATACACACACTAAATATAAGGTTGCAGATACATTTAAAAAGAAAGGGAGTTAAAAGATACACCATGTAAATAACAAGCAAAAGTATAGCTGATGTATTTTTATTTATATCAATCAAAATAGACTCTAAGACTAGTGGTATTGCTAGCAATAGAGGACTTTTATAGTAAAATTGCCAATCCATAAAGATTTTATATTATATTATTACATTTTATCTTATATTAAAATTTAGTTTATATGTAGTAACACAAACAAAGAAGTCTAACAACATAGACTTCTTGGCCAAATAATAATAAACAATAAAAATAACATGGTCCAAAATCTCCTTTTATGAAGTAAAGAACTTGGGTTTTTTTCACAGATATTTTTCCCATGAAGAAATTATTTTTATCGTTCCTTTCTTTTGGCCCTCTATTGACTCAAAGCTGTGTTCCAAAAAGTGGAAGCTGACAATGCCCTAAGTTCCAGATGCATTATGATAGTTTTGTATTTCATATATATATATATATATATATATATATATATACACATACATGTTTTGATTCATCTCATCAGATTAAGCGTAGTATCATTGGGTATAGACCCTATTTTACAATTGGATGTATTTTTCATATCATGTGGCAAAGTACTTATAGTTGATAAATGCTCAAAAATATGGCTGATTGACTAAATGGATGGAAATTTGTAGTATCTTCCTTGAGATCTTAATAGAAGACTAATACCAGGAGATCTATATTCCTTAAAGCCATTCAAGTGTCAAAAAATTTTGAGTACTGCTACATATTACAGCCTATTTGGGAAGAAGCATAACAAATATTAGCAAATAAAGGCTCTAAGAAGTAACATGTTTAAGAATGTATTATTCGGCCAGGCGCGGTGGCTCACGCCTGTAATCCCAGCACTTTGGGAGGCCGAGGCGGGTGGATCACGAGGTCAGGAGATCGAGACCATCCTGGCTAACACGGTGAAACCCCGTCTCTACTAAAAATACAAAAAATTAGCCGGGCGTGGCGGCGGGCGCCTGTAGTCCCAGCTACTCAGGAGGCTGAGACAGGAGAATGGCGTGAACTCAGGAGGCAGAGCTTGCAGTGAGCCGAGACCGCGCCACTGCACTCCAGCCTGGGCAACAGAGCGAGGCTCTGTCTCAAAAAAAAAAAAAAAAAAAAAGAATGTGTTATTCAATTATACATTCTCTGGCATACACCTCTGCAAAAGGTGTGCTGGAGTTGCTAAAATTGCTCCTTCCATCTCCTCACTGTCCGCGAGTAATCCTCCTGCCTTTACCCTCGAAAGTCCTCACTATACCATGCGTCAAAGTCCATTCAATATTTAATAGTTGTTTAGGAGAGAACAACCTGCCTCATTCATCTTTTATTTTTCCATAGTGACAATCATGATCCATTTAATCCTTAAATATTTGATAAATGCTTAACAATTTCAAATTGATTGTTCTTCATGGATTAACTAAAAAGTAATACCTTACTACTTTTGAAATATGGATTTTAAAATTAATATGTAATGATCTAGATATTATTCATATCTTTCATGTCCATGAACCTGTCAGACATTTTGAAAAAGATCTTAATCAAGTTATGAAGAAATCATAGTAAAAATTTTAGGAGATAAATAGTTCCATACTGAACTGAATGAGTTAAACCTATTCCCCAATCCCCTAAAACTCTAGGAGGAAGTGATAGATACATTTACTTTCATGAGTCCATTAATTAAGTGCTTACAATACTCTAGGCTTTTATCAAATATAGAGATGGTTCAGCCTCTTTCTGAAGAGACAAACTTCAGTTTCTATCTCATGGTTATTATTAGAATACGAATGTGGTTTATTGGTTTCTGCCGCCCCTGGGGGACAATGAAGCGTATAGCAAAGAGAAAATACTGGCACAATGGCTGTCTCCAGCTAAAATTGCCTAAGGAACAGAAGTTGCTGTCTAATAGGTTGATGTGTGCTGGCAGAGTTATGTGAGAAGCTAGAATTGCTTCTTCCTACATGACGTTTAGCATGTCAAGCTCTCCATTTCATGGGGGTAGATCTGGTATTCTCCCATGTCTTTCATAATTAGCTCAAGGTAGTCCAAATCAACAAGTTTACTGATGGTAACACCATGAGTATGTAGGCAAATATAGTAACATGATAACTTTTCTAAGGAAGGCAATGTTTGTTAGAGCTCTAGAGATGCTTCTGATTCTTCTGGATGTATAACATGACACTTCTCGTCTATTTACTAAAGATACCATTTATATACTATGGGTAGACAAGGCCTATTCTTTTAAAAGACTAAATATTTTCTTATATGAACATCTTTAACTATTCAAAGGAAAACAAATTAGTTGGAGAAATGAGGTTAATTTCTCAACCCTGAACATGGGAAATTAGATACTCAATGATGCTCAATTCCAGATCTGTGAATCTAAATCTTTTTACACCATTACCTACGTACTGCAAAGCTATGGGGAATCGGGAAGTTTAAATGCTTCAGCCATTTCTTTTTAAAAACTTTTTTGTGTATTTTAAACCCATGGAATTGCAGGGGAAGGAAGAATAATCCTCCTGTAAATTAAGTCATGATGCTCTTGATGATCAGGTCAGACCAGCTGATAAGCACTCAGTAGAAATGCAGCACAGCAATTGACTGTCATAAAGATTAACATCCATTTGCTTAGCTAATGAGTGCCACATGCATAGCATATCCAAAGCTCATGCTTTAAAAGGTTGTATCCATTTTTATCATCACATCTGGAAGCACATCCAGTGTGATATACAGCTGCATGACTGATTTTCATGTTTGTGGTTTGTAATCAGTCTCGTTAATTTTTAGTCATATTCCATATATACTGGTGTACTTGGAAATATATATTATTGACATCTGGAAAAGTTTCAACTTTCAGGTGTTTATAAATGCATTTCAGCACAATTTTCCTTTCTTTTTGGCCTTGAATGGTTTTTCTCTTGCTAATTTCAATAGGCATACTATTTTACAACAGTTAGCCTTTCATAGGTGATAATGCAAGAAGGTTTGCACAGGGATGCCTTTAAATAGACATTTTCAATTACTAAAGAGTCACATGACCCCATCTGATCTTTTTCAGTGCTATTAAGGTAAGAAAAAAAGGAAATGAATCCACAAAATGTTAAATTGAATGTTTAAAATTAACTTTTGCTATATTTTGCTTTGAAATACCTGCATGTGTACTTTTCAAAAATGTCTAAATGATGTGTCATGTTATGTTGAGTATCTTCTTTCAAAATAAATCCTGCCCCTCAAGGATATCTATATCCAAAGATACTATGCCGTAATGTAGACTATAATAGCCCTTCTGTGCTAAGAAGAACAGGGATAGAAATAGATACTGTATGACTAAATGCTGATTGACAGCTCCATCACAGGCTTGGTGCTTCTTTAGCTAAGCTGCAATAAAGAGACTTCATATCATACCATTCAATAGATAATAAAATAGCATAAACAGATGTAAACTTATGGAGAAAAAATTCTACTTGATTATAATGATAACAAATTGAATCTTTTTAAATATCTTAGGTGGAGATCACAAAAGTAAGTGTTGATTCACAAGAATAATTTTCCTCTCAATTATCCTTTAAATATTATTTCAAATAGAAAATACCACAGTATCTGGGTATATAGGAAGGCAAAATATTTTCTTAATATATCAGTTTTTAAAAATGTAAACACTGATTGAAATGTCCCTGTGTTACAGATTGGAAACAGCTTAAAAGATTCTACAAAATGTAATTTCACTTTCAAATCTTTCGAAGTTTACCACATTAGTGTATTTTTGGCACAAAAAAAAACCCTGAAGAATTCTTGTCATCAAAAATTTTATAAGAAATAAGTAGTATGCTTTCAAAAGCAAAGACCTTTACTACGCACAGAATCACACATGACAATGAATGGCATCATTTATTGGTAACATAGATTCATGCAGATGTACCCCTGGAATCATGGGTACCTCCAAACCTGTGGCAATAACTGATATAAAAATTAATGAAGTAAAAAGTAATAACAATTTAAGCCCCTACTATTGATTATATTTAGTTTTTTTCACATATACAACATATACTTTTACAATTATATCCCTTTGATTTATTTTCTATGATTTCTCCAAGTAACCACATCTTTAACATCTTCAAGAGCTACTATTGGGTCAGTTTTGACCCAATCTACACGAGTTATATAAATCATCTTCCATCCAATCTGATGATAAATGTTGTGGGAAACAAGTGTGATTATGTCTATTTCTGATTGATTCAGTTTCACTGTGATGGCAATACTCTTCAATATTCTTAATGTTAATATTGAATATATTTTTAAAATGTAAGTTAACAAGTTCTATATTAAAATTCCTATCTGTTCTGATCCACATGAGGGAACTGGACTGAGATACTTTCAATGATAGAGCATAAGCGAGTGTAATTAATGGCAGCCACACAGAATCTTTGGGACATATAGAGTTTCTGAATCTCTGAATTCAGCAATGCCGTCAGTGTTTTGGCTGGCAGCCTATAACCCCCTTTTAACCTGAGCCCAGCTTACTCAGCAAGCTATGGCAAATGACTGCTGAGCTGTTACTTTCTTATTTCAAAATATACCTCCGGTTGAGAGAGGGACATGCTCTTTTACATATGTTATGGGATTTTGTATGGGAATTCAATTTTCTGTTATGAGTTTTTAAAAGAAATGTGCAGCAATGGCAGTGTGGAAAAAACACACACACAGAAACTTTGGAAAGGAAAGAGGGAGGGTTAACTCACAGAAACTGAAATGCGCTACTTGTTTTGGGCAGGCACAGAGAAGTTGAGGAACCCTTTGTAGGTGGGCCCAAAAAATCTATCATCTAGGACTGGGACTAGAGGGTTCAGAGCTAAAGTCTTTCTGTCCTGCCTGAAATGCCACTACCGCTCACAGCTAAACAGGCCAGTTTATTCTACTCTCCCATACATTTAATAAGCAAAGAAATATTATCACCAGGTTGGTGCAGAAAGCCAGAGATTATATAGTTATGTGTGTGACAGAGGGTGTATAAGGAGAAGTGATGAGAAAATAATGACAAAAGTGATTAGCTATCTTCTAAAGAGTGATGATTGCAATGTCAACAAAATTCTCATGCTGTCTGAGAAACATCTATATCTCCATACCTAATTACAAAACTGAGTCAAGTAGAACATTCAAGTAATATACCTTTATTCATTTATTCATCCGTTCATGTATTCATCCTACAAATGTTTATTGAGAACAACCTGTGTTCAAGATATATTCCTAGCACTGCAGCTATAATCTTGAATGACATGAGGACCTTGCCATCATGAAGCTGATATTCAGGTGATATACAATAAATATGTAAACAAATAAATACACAATATATTTCAAGAAGTGATAAGATTAGAAAGAAATATAAAGGAGGAAAGGGGGCAGATATTGATAACATGTGTTGGGGGAGGTGGGCACTCTTTCCTGTTGGGTGATAAGTAAAGACCAACCTGAGGAAGTGAAATCTGAAGAGAAACATAAAGGAAGTTAGATGGTGAATCTTGTGAAGATCTTAGAAAGAATTTTCCAGAAAAAGAATGGCAAATACAAAGGACTTGAAGGAGAAATAAGCTTATTTTCTGGCATTAAAGCAAAAAAGGTCACTGTTGCTAGTCAGAGAATGAAAGGAAGACATGGTAGAAATTAAGCAAGTGCTAGATCATACTGGGTTTCACAAGCTGTGGTAATGACTTTGACTTTTGTACTGAATGTGATGGAAAACCATTAGAGATTTCTCTGTAGAGGAGAGATATGAACTGGTTTAAAATTTTAAACCAAGGATTCTGATCTGACCAAATAGAAGGCTGAATAGTGACATCATTTGCTGAGGTGAGGAAAACCAGAAAGGAACAGGTGGAAAGGAGAAAGAAGGTGAGAAAAAATAATTCCAATTTAAACATGTTGAGTTTTTGATGTGCAATAAACAACAGAAAAGGAATATTGAGTAAGTAGTTGAAAATAAAAACGTAGAGCTCAGGGGAGAAGTCTGTACTGGTGGAAAAGATTTAGAGGTCATCAGCATTTAGATGATATATTTAAGATTATGGGATTAGAAGATATTACATAGGGACTGGCTGTAACGGAAAATAGAACTGAGCTAAGACTAGCATAAAGAAGAGGAGCCCACACAGGAAATGAAGTACAGAGGAGAAATAGGAAAACAAGCAGCGTAGTGTTCATAAGCTAAGTAAAAAGAGTTATGTCCACAATGAGGTAGTACTCTATCACATTCTGTGGAGAGATCAAGTATGAAGAGGACTATTGGATTTGGCAAATGGTAGTTCAATAATGTCCTCGACAAGGTTTCAGTAGAATAGTAGAGACAAAGCCTGACTGGAGAGGTTGAGGGGAAAATAAGTGAAGAGATGATGAAAGCAAGACATTTAATTGAGGCTTGTTTCCTTATTAATAAAATGCATAATGATCCTAATAATTTGGAATTTCTTCTATCTAAACAATTTTCACATTTTTATTATGAGTTTGAACTCTTCTTATGTCATTTTGTCAAACCCTAAATTTCTAGTTCATTTCATTCCCTTCCACTGCAATTGTAAATGAGAGAGAAAAAGTTATTGAACATTTGTGATTTCTCCCCAGGAGTAATCTTTTCAATTTCACCACTCAGGTAACATCATTACCTGCTAGATTATTTTAGGCTGTTTAGATTTTTTGCCATTAAAGGAAAATATCTTTATTTCCTAATGCTCAATATTTTATTAATAAATTATTCTCAGAAAACTAGTGCCTTGAGCTATATCTGTGGAAAAGTGTAATAATTAGTAGCATTGCAGAGAAAGTTTAAAATATATCTAACATAGCCTGAGGGGAGTTGATAAGAGGCTTCTCATTTCTGATCCAAAATGGACAATGGTCTTCAACAGTTAAACATTTTAAACATAGCTATCTAGAAGATATTTCTAGCTTGGTACCATAAACATCCAAGTCAGTGAATTACTTACCACGGAAATAACAGAATGAAAGCCTCCTGCTTAGATTATTTCTTCCATAGACTGAGTATTAACCAACTAACAACTCTGGCCACCCAAGTCAATAGTACTAGGACTACTACTAATGTTACTAATAATAACAAAGAGTAGGTCAGGCTAGAGTGATCTTTTGGATAAAGTCTACCTTTCAACAGAGTGAAAACAGAATGGCCAAGCAATGCTTTACTCAAGTATCTGTCCGCAGTTCATGTGGCTCCAGATCTGTCAACATTAAACATTGTTCTTGTAAAGCAGATAGAATTATGCTGCTGGAAGACAGCCTGGTTGAAAATCAAGTTGTGTTTTATTGTACAATGGGTTAAGTTCTGATTTGTTATGAAGATAACACATAAAAGTGATGTGATGGACCCATTTTTCCAAAAATAATGGTTTATCTCTGACTATCAACTATTATTTCCAAATGAATCAAGGCTTATTGTCAGGCCAGCCACAAGCAGAATATGATTCTGAATTGTATTTGTTTTACTCTTTGTCTAATATTTTGGGATATCATGACTCATTACAAATTCTAGTTGGTAATTTATTTTGAAAATTTTCTGAAAGGATTTTCCCTGCTAAGGAGAAATGACCTTTCTTGTCATTTCAAGTGATAACAACATATAGTTCATAAATAAAAGTAATATTATGAAATAATTCAGAATGTGGTCATATGAAAAACCACATTTCTGTCCTTTCTGTCAGAGCTGTACATATTAAGGGCTTTTCTCTTAGAGTTCAGGTTTAATAAATCAGTATTTTCTAATTAGCTGGTAGGCTGGCAGTCACACCCCATCTGCTCTTCCCCCAACTCATAACATACTCTGTCTATCTCTTCCAGCCACGCATCAAACTCCTGCTGTTCTCCATTTAGCATCAACTTCCTTTCTGCCCTGATCCTAACCCATTCTTCTTTGGAGCTGTCAGCTCTGGCTCTCTGTGACTCAGCACTGAATTTCATACCAGAGTAAGTTGAAATCCATTTCCAAGCCATTAAATCTGTATTTGCTCAAGTCAAGAGTCACAACCTCACCTAAATCCTCTGTGTTTTCCTCTGGGTCTTGACCCCTTCCTTTGTGGAAATTGTCAGTCCTCCCTCTACAGTCACAATAAAATCCAAATAAGGGTTAAATCCTGACCCTACTTGTATTTGAAAACTTTTCTCACTCTAGATGCATATAGAGAAAGACTTGAAGCTATAAGGACTGAACCTGATAGAACATCTCTTTAGCTAGTCATGTGCAGAGATAGATTAAAGCTAAACACAGCTGACTCAGATCAATCAAAAGTTCAGACCACTGAAAACCACTCTTTGACTCTAAGAAAAATTGGTGCAGCTTGCTAAAGGTGAAAAAAAAATCTATGAATGGAGAAAGCTACTATTAAGAATTGTAAGAAAGATACCCAACAAATTGATATAACCATAGATTATGATATGATAATGCAAAGTACCTTCACATATGTTGGATAAGCTCTTTTTTGGCAATGAATACACAAGAAAAAATGTAGGCTTGTTTGCTTTGTTTTTGAAAGCAAATAATATGCATAGTGCTTTAATCCAATCATATTCATGTATGATGTGTGCCATTGCACTTTTTGTTTGCTTGGCTATATTTTAGTGTTTAGTTAAATAGTGATATCTGACAGCAAAACAAAACTTTGGCACATGCTTGAAGTGGACTGTGTAACTCAATTGCTGACATTTTGTATCTTATTTTTCCATAATGTCTTAAAAACAGGAGTGTGTTCTACTGCTCATAGCTCTTGTATGTAGTAAGTAATTACATGAAATTAAGGTCTAATTAGAAGACAGTATTATCCTACACTATTAGGAACTTTATCTCCCATTCCCTTCTAATGAGACTTTTTAATAAATTTTATAATTTCATTTTTAATTAAAAGTAATTACATATCTATCCCGGATCATATATAAAGCTCCTCTTCAAGATAATCTGCAACGTTATTTAACCACGGTTGTTTCTTTTTTCCAAAAAGAAAAAAATCTAAACTTCCAAACTATTTGGCTGCTCCCTCAAAGAGTATGTTTATACCAGCAGAATCTTCGAGTCCTCTTCACTTGCTGCTAGCTCTGATGTGGCAGATTGGGTCCAGATTCTGACTTAAATGTCTTGGGTAGGAAAACTCAGAAGGTGAATCTTCAGTGAGGCCTCCATATACTAAAAGCTGCTGCTTAACTGGCAGTAAATGGAGCCTGGCAGCAAAATTAGTGTCTGTAAAAAATGGATTTTAAAAATGTCTTGAACATGGGCATAAATTATGAACAAAGATTAAGTGCCACATGCTTACAAACCTTTGCTTTCCAAAGAATGTGATATGTATTTTCTGATTTTAAAATAAGAAATGTCTGTTTCAAATTCATTTTTTAATTTCCTTGTTCTTTGGTCAATAAATGTTCAATAATGTTGCTGCTCCATTACCAACACAGCCTGCTCATTTTCTGAGCTGGTAAACTCTAACCTTGGCTCAGTGCTCACTATCTTTGACCGGCCCCCACAGGGCCCAGAAATCTTACAAAATACACCCTACCAGCTAGATACCAAGGAAATACCATTTGGGGTTACATACCAATCAGGCAACAATCTGGTAGTCACTCTTCAGGCTTTGACAGATAGAAACATTTAGCTGTGATTGTGTATGATGTCATGTGGGTGAGTAAGGATTGTGTTGTGCTCATCAGTCTGTTTACATCAGGAGCTCATAAAGAAGAAAATCACTTCACTTTATGATGATGATTTTCTCTGTTTGACCTTTTCCAGCACCTGCAGAGAACAGATCATGCAGTAATCTGATCAAACGCACTCCTTCACATGCACCCCCACACATGTACCACAATGTAAACTAAGTATTCAAAGAAAAATGCAACTACTCATAGGTGTATATTTAAATTATAAAGCTTTTTTTTTTATTTTTGGAGTCCAAGGTGTCGTTGATTTTTCAGTAGTAGAAGTGCTTCTGTTTCTCATCTGAACTTGACCTTCTGGATTCATTCTAAATGCTACTTAGGCAGCAATCTAAATGATGGAGATTATAGATACTGATAAGTGCTGACTTTTTTTTATTCCAGAGAAAAAAAAACAAGAAGCCATATTTGTATCGGTAGGTTATTTTTATGATTATCCATCAAATAGATGGATCTTATCAAATATATCTACTAATACTTTTCTCTTTTATTATGTATAGAAAACCTGCACTTCATCAAATTACTTCTGCCAGTTTTCTATACATACAGTAAACGATTTCAGAAATTAACTCACTAGAACTCTTTGTTAAAATTTGTCATTTATCTATTAAAATTCTTCAGCTTTTGTCAGACAATGTACTTAGCTCTGTAATAAGAGTCCCTGAAGATATGTGTGTGATTTGTCAAAAGAGAGACAAAAAGTGTATAAAACTCTAAAATGTCAGCAATCAGGAGATTTAACAGACTTTAGTAAATTTACATAGAATGAATAGAAATCTTTGATATTAATAAACTTAGCTCCGGGGAGTACAAGAAAAGGAGCAAAGAATGTTAATTTGAATACCATTTCCACATCACTTCTTCCAAAACTAAAAATTAGTATGGATAAATGTGCGATCGAGTTTAAATAACATAACTGTAATTGTTTATCACCACCCCAAAGTTTCAGAGTGGGAATGTTTTCTCTGAAGTAGACCAATAAAGTATATACATTTTATGTAGTTTATTTTCTTTAACACAAAGACTAATGTTAAATGAGACAAGGCATATAATGTATTATAAGAATGTCTGGCAGAGAGTGAATTTTGCCTTTTTTCATAACCTTTGAAACAGAAAGAGGAGACTCATGCCATCAGGGAGAAGAATATTTCCTGACTTTAGGAAGCCTGATCAATAGCTAGTAACACACAGCACAGCAACAACCCCAACAAATGATAGTATTTCTGAAGTAACACAGATATACAAACACATGACTTTCTTAAGACTCAGATGTTATGAGAGTAATCAATTGGAATGGAATAAGTAGGAGACGATCCCTGGAGAAAGTAGGTGTTAAGCTACATTTTGAAGGAGAGATTGGTGGACTTAGTAAGGACTAATATGTACACATATTGGCAAGACTGAGCCAATCGTGTGCAAGGAGAAGCCAATAGTTTGATTTAACTGAATCAAAAAAAAATATGTTGTGTTAGTTTGCTAGAGCCCCCATAATAAAATACCACAGACTGGGTGGCTTAAACAACAAAAAATGTATCTTTTCCACAGTTCTGGAGGTAGAAGTTCAAATTCAAGGTTTGGTTTCCTCTGAGGGCTCTCTCCTTGGCTTGTAGATGGCTGCCTCCTTGCTGTCTCCTCACATAAGTCCTTCTCTTGTCCGTCTGCATTCCTGTATCCCTCTCTGTCCAAATTTCCTCTTCTTACAAGGACACCAATCAGATTGTATTGAGTGTCACCCTAATGACCTCATTTTAACTTCATCACCTCCTTTAAGACCTTTATCTCCAAATACAGCCACATTCTGAGGTACTGGGGTTTAGGGCTTCCACATCTGAAATTTTGGGGGACACAGTTCACCCAATAACATGTGTTCTGGATTGCTTATAACTTTAGGTGCTAAGATCTGGGCAATGCCCAGTAGCAATTAGAAGTGGGGTTCTTCTTGCTTATACATTTTTAGAATCAAGAAAACGTATCTATGGATATCAGGTAAAGGGAAGCACAACTGGAAGATCCTAAAGCTATAAATGATTTGATCATGTCTCCTCCTTCCACTGCTAGAAGAGAATACTGCAGGACATAAAGAAGAATGGAAAGAAATTAGAGTTACCCCTTTATAGTTTCCATTCCAATCTCCTATTTCTCATTGACTGCCAAGAGCCTCTGAGCATAAAAATTTCCACATCTTTCAGTTATTTTTTTCTAACCCTTTCTTCCCATGATGCTTTGTCTTTCTGTTCCCTGCCAGAATGCCAAGCAGTATATTGCTGTGGAACAGTGGGCGTGTTGGTGTGTATACGGGAGTGGGAGAGGTTCATGCAGAATTCAGTAGGTGGAAAGAAGAAAGATCTTTTCTTTTTTTATTCCTTAACTTTTGCCGTGAGCTGATATCACATGAGAAAATGTATTAGCTAATAAAACAAACATGCTGACATATTTTCCCATTGAAATGATTTTCTGGTTGGAAAAGTTAAAGTACAAGAAAAGAAAAAAATGAGTAATGTTCATAAAACTTATTTTAGCATTCAAAAATGTATATTGGTGACATTTTTTAAAATAAATCTTCTATTGGACTAAAATTATTCATTATAAAGGCTTCCTCTGTTATAAAACTAATTTGTTGTTTTTTAGAAGTGGTTGAACAGTAGCTATAACAACAACAAATCCAGAGTTTACTATGTGCCAGGCATTGAAATAAACATTTTACAAATAATGTTTTGTTCTTGCAGCAACACTGTTAGGTAGATAAAACTATTATGTCTGTTTTATAGACGAAGAAACTCAGCCACAGAGAGGTTAATTGATTGCCCAGAAACAGTAAGTGACAGAGCCAGTAACTTTATTCAGGTGGTGTGATTTTAGGGTCCAGAATTTTAACTATAACTTTACACATCTTTAATAAGAAGACTCATCTTCCTGTGACCAGTATTTATGACAAATAGTAATTCTAATTAAAAAAAAAAAAACAGGTTTACTCTACCATTAACAGAGAGAGGCATTTTTTTCTCAGAAAGGAAAATATTTTAACTGAAAAACCAGTACCATATGGCAAGGAAATACATGCCTCTGTATAAAAGCCTCACCCTCTAATGCTCTTTACTGATGTTCTGTTTGGATATTTGCTGATGATTTTTGTATGTCCTATTTGCCCTAATACATTGTGGATCTTTATAAAGCAATCAGCACACAAAATATCCTTGCCTAGATATTTTAAGTCTAGGATTTTATAATTGTAAAACTAATTTCCATAATAGATTCAAAAGATTTTTAAAATGAAATTTCTGTCTTCCCATAATTATGTAACTCACCAAAGCATTTTTATGTGTGTCCTTAAAAATGTTAACAGTCTGAATGTTCAAGTTGTTGCTTCACTAACCAATATAGCTAATATAAAAATATATATGGCACAAAGATTGACCTTATTCTTCTGCTCAGAGAAGCTTCTATGATGGCTAAGACTCTAGCCAGTATTGAAATAAAGAAGATTGAAATACAAATTGTGTCTTGTCTTTGCTGGTGGAGCTATCTATGAGAATATTCCAGAAGGTTCACTAGCCAGTTTTGACAGAGTCTGTTGGTTCTCCATGTATTCCTTTACATTTCCTAGCTTCCCCTGCAGTTAGGTTGAAACTATGTGACATGTTTTAGACACTAGACTATGAGCAGAAGAGTCACTTCTGGTTTCAGAGACGTGCTGCCTCCATTTCTCTCTGCCTCTCCTCCAGTGGTTTTACAGTCTCTCTGTTCCAGACCAGGACTACAAGATAATAGGGCCCTCTGTGCACCCTTGCTAGCCCTTATTAGACATGTAAGGTTGGATGTGGTAAGGCACCGAGATATTGGGGTTGATGTGTTACAACATAACTTAGCCATGCTTAACGAAAATGAAGATGAATTTCACTTAGACAAATGTGGAAGATAGGGATGGTGTAAGAATTTCTTATATATTCGGATAAGCAAACTCAATGGACTTCCTGTGTATATTTCCCACATCTAAAATCACATCCTTTAAATAACCAAAAAAGTACACTTAAAAAAACCCTTTTCTGTTTCCTTTTCAACCCAAATAATTAACATCTTGGAATAGATGTTATGAAATATATAGATAATTACAGGTACAAACATGAAGAAAAATTCAAGAGAAAAACTTCTTGGAACAAGAAAAATTTCAGTAAAACACATGTGACTTTGACTACGTGTGCCTAGTGAAACTGCCACATTTGTCTAATTTTAAATTCATCCTATGACCAATCATTGTGTTCAAGAGTTACCTTCACTTCAGTGGATGCTGTGGCACAATACATAAATCCCTTCTTTAAAACCAAGGCGCTCACTCCTTCAGCTGCAGGAGAGTTGCTGCTGAGAGCTCACAGCTGAGTCTCTCCCCAGGATTTGCCCTCCACTGAAGAGAGCTGCCTGCTCAAAGTCTGCCCCTTCCCTGGGATAGCCTACTCCCAAAGACTTGTGGGCATGATGGGTACAAAGGCCTTGCCTCTTTTTGCCTCTGTTTGGAACATCTTTGAACTGCTATCCCCATCAGATGTGTTGGGGCCTCTGTTACACCTTTACTACATTTTAACTCTTCCCTTGGCAAACTCTATTTCCCTTTCTACCTAGTATATGTTATTCCCAAGAGCTCTCCCTAGTAATCCTCCCGCAGGTAGATCTCTGTTCTGTGTCTTTTTCCTGAGGAACTCAACTTATGCTATCTATAAGGCACATAATAGAATTGCAGCTTACAATGAAAGGGTAGTTTGTGCATAAAAAGAATCTGAATCTTTTTGTTTTTTTAGATATCCAAAGTAAATGGCCTTATTTATAATCCTGAATTATAAGTATTTTAATATAATTTTACTTTGAAATAATTTTAGCTTTCCAGAGAAATTTCAAAATATTAGAGTTCCTGTATGTTTTAACCCAGTTTTCCCAAACGTTAACACCTTACATTACCATAGTATAGTTGCCAAAACTAAGAAATGAAACTTGATGCATAACTATTAACTAACCTCCAGCCTTCATTCAAATTTCACCACTTTTTCCATTAATTGCCTCTTTCTGTTCCAGGATACATCCAGGATACAATATCACATAGAGACAATAGTCATCTTTGATTGGCAAAGTTAATGAAACAGTTATATGCACATATGCCTGTATATATACAAATGACTTTAATGGCTAACAATATAAGAAATACTTTTTTAAATCTACATTTGTATAGCATACCAGTCTAATACTAATTAGCTGTTTGACTTTATGCATAGTTCTTCATTTCTCTGGGCCCCAGTTGACACATATATAAATAAGCAGGGTTAAATTTGGTATCTTCTGTTCTTTCCATTTTTACATTCTGTGCTTCAATGCTGTTAAAGCTGACGTGAAATTTTGTAGAGTATTTAGCAGAAAGAAGATTTTCCTATTAAAAATTACAATTAAAACGGAAGATTTCTAATTAATGTAAATAAAGTGGGCATACCTCCATAAACTTGGTGGGATATTGATATAATTTTTATCATTAATTTGAATTTTTTTAAATGCCAGATAGTTCCCTTGAGCAACCAAAAAAACAAATAAATAAAAAACAAAAGATTGAGATAGAACAAGAAAAAGGTACACTGATGAAAAGATGAAAAAGCATTTGGAGTAATTCTTAGGAAAGTTTAGTGCAGAAGGAGAAGGTTCTTAAGGGTTCATAACTCATTAGTTAAGTATATTTACGTAGGATTGGCAAATAAATGGCCTGGACTGGTAAATCTAGTGATTAGAAAACCTCAGAAGATGCCACATTCTGATCAACATTTAATTATTTTTTGTAAATAGAAAGCTAGTTCAATAGGTCAAAATGAGAATGGTTATTATTCTGCAGAAGAACATCAACTTCTTAAAAATAAATTATGTTTATTTCTAGGCATGTTGTTGCAAATGAAGAAAAAACCAAATAAAGAAGTACTGTACATGCTTTAATTCAAATCCTTTCCATTACAAGAGTCATTTAATAAAACTCTACTTGTGACAGTCACTTGTAATTCGTAAATAAACATTAACTTAAATATGAACACTAAGTGATAGTGTGTATCTCGTTTGCAAAAGAAAAACTGTAATATAAAGAGTGATTACTTATTTAAATATATTCTAAAATTATTGATGAAATTTTAACTATTCATCTGAATCAATTTATTTACAAAAATAATGTGGTAAATTTCATGATTAATACAATTACAATAGGGTTCAGAGTTTAATTTTTAGCAATGAGCGTGTTTGTTTTCCTAATTTCTACAGAGCATTTTTAATATTGGTACTCTTGCATAATGGAAACCTTATGGAAATTTGTATTTTATCCAAACACCTGTATGTGCAAATCATTAATCTGTAAGGAGTTGAATCATTTGGATGATGCAACTCTGCTGAAAGCTTTCTGTCATACGGAAATGGGCATGATATTCATGAATGCATTAGAATTTGATTTCTTTTTAAGAATGATATTTATGTATACTAGCTAACCTATGGAAGCTACAAACATATATCTCTATCCTATCCAGGAAGTGCTATTTAATCATCTTGCCTTTCAAAAGTTTATGTAAACATGGAGAAAATAATTCAAACCTGGATCTTCCTTCTTTTCTGAAGAAGGTCAATTTTATATTTACTTCATTGGTAGATGGACTGCACATGTGCATGCATTGGAAGATATGAACTCTGATGAGGATGGGGGCTCAACAGCCTTTCAGATGTAATTATAAGATCATCTTTAGGTCTGAGTATTTTCAACAAGGAAGAGAAATGTGATTTTTAAGTTATGGTCATAGCTTTTCCTGGTAGATGGTTCAATTTTTTTCTGGAATTATCTGCAGGTCATTGCAAAAGAATCAGGCTGGTAGCTACTTCTCTGACAGAGTCAAACTCTCCAATTCAATTATTTTGAGCAAAACAAACAAGGATGGGAACACTCTTACCAATTAAAGACCTCTTTGTGATATGACTGGCCCAATTTAATTGCCTAAGCATCACGTAGAAACAATAGTTTGATACTTCAAAGGGTAGGTGACATTCAAATCTTTCTTATTTGGCTTTGTAATCCATGATATTGTTATTTTCCCAACACATTGGCTTTCCTAATTGTGTTTTGCTTGGATTGGTATTAAAAGAGTTTGTCTTCCCTGAGCACACACCAGCTGGGTAGTGGGAGGAAAGGGCCTCAAAGCTAACCAGGCAGTGGGGCAATACAGCTCTAAGATTCAAAATTAGTCATGAATATTCGCAAAGCAGATAATCTCCTGTAGATAAACAAAAGGTACTGGAATCATCCCAGGACCATCTTATCTCTTGTTCTAATTCTTAGACTACTAAATTTTTCTTTTGCTTTTCTTGGTACTGAGTAACAGGTACATTAAGACATTTCATGTAAGGATTATTAATTGAAATTGATAGCTCTTTGAAAACAATAAAAAATGTATTTTTATTCTTGGTTATATTTCCTTTTCATTTGAAAGATCTCTTATATGTATGTGAGAATCGCTAATAAAACAAGAGATTAATATGTTTCCAGGGCCTAACAAATTGTGGATATTGGATTCTCATCTAATTTGTCATTCAACTAGGAAACAATTGTTTTGCACCTCTGTACTTCAGTTTCTTCTCCCCGGATTGTAGATAAAAATAACAAAACCTTTAAAAGACATTGTGAGGATTAATAAAATAACAGATGTCTGATACCAATAAGTAAAAGGTTTTACAAGTGTTTTGACTTTATTCTTTTCTTTGCATAGTGCCATTGCCATGGATCAGCCTTATTTAGGACACCAAAAAAATTGTTGCTATAATGATTATTTTATATTCAGCAAACAATAGTAGTATTCTTGGCATAACACAATACAATAAGGAAAACGAATTTCTTGTCCTGGGGAGGATGCAGGGGCAGTGAACTACAAGAATAACAGAGGAACCTCAGAAACATGCAGTACTGTTCAGTAGTCAGTTACTCCTAAAACAAAACAAAACCAAAATAGTGATGATTGCTTTTCTCTTCCTTTTAAAAATTCTTTATTGTGATTCCCTGCAAGATGGCTGAAAAGGAAGAGCCCCAGTCTGCAGTGCCCAGGGAGACAAATGCAGAAGGCAGGTAATTTCTGCATTTCCAATTGTGTGGCACCTGGAACGCAAGTGAGATAGAACCGTTCACTCCCCTGGAAAGGAGGCTGAAGCCAGGGAGCCAAGTGGTCTTGTTAAGCAGATCCCAACCCCACGGAGCCAAGCAAGCTAAGATCCACTGACTTGAAATTCTCGCTGCCAGCACAACAGTCTGAAGTCGACCTGGGACACTGGAGCTTGGTAGGGGAAGGGGCGTCTGCCATTACTGAGGCTTGAGTAGGCGGTTTTTCCCTCGCAATGTAAACAAAGCCCCCAGGAACTTCGGACTGGGCGAGCCCATTGCAGCGCAGCAAAGCCAAATTAGGCAGACTGTCTCTCTAGATTCCTCCTCTCTGGGTAGGGCATCTCTGAAAGAAAGCCAGGAGTCCCAGTTAGGAGGTTATAGATAAAACTCCCATCATCTCCCTGGGACCTGGGAGAAGGGGCTGCTGTGGGCACAGCTTCAGTGGACTTAAATATTCCTGCCTGCTGGCTCTGAAGACAGAAGCAGATCTTCCAGCACAGCCCTTAAGCTCTGCTAAGGGACAGACTGCCTCCTCAAGTGGGTCCCTGACCCCGAGCCTCCTGAAAGGGAGACACCTCCCAGCAGGGGTCAACAGGCAACTCATACAGGAGAGCTCTGGTTGGCATCTTGCAGGTGCCCCTCTGGGACGAAGCTTCCAGAGGAAGGAGCAGGCAGCAATCTTTGCTGTTCTGCAGTGTCTGCTGGTGATACTCAGGCAAACAGGATCTAGAGTGGACCCCCAGCAAACTCCAGCATAGCTGCAGAAGAGGGGCCTGAATGTTAGAAGGGAAACTAACAAACAGAAAGCAATATAATCAACTTAAAAAAAAATGACCAAGCAAAAACTCCATCCGAAGGTCACCAACAGCAAAGATCAAAGGTAAATAAATCCAAGGAAGATGAGGAAAAACCAGTGCAAAAAGGCTGAAAATGCCAAAACCCAGAATGCCTCTTCTCCTGCAAAGGATCACAACTCCTCGCCAGCAAGGGACAAAACTGGATGGAGAATGAGTTTGACAAATTGACAGAAGCAGGCTTTAGAAGGTGGGTAATAAATTCCTCTGAGCTAAAGAAGCAAATTCTAACCAAATGCAAGGAAGCTAAGACCTTGATAAAAGGTTAGAGGAATTGCTAACTAGAATAACCAGTTTACAGAAGAGCATAAATTACCTGATGGAGCTGAAAAACACAGCAGGAGAACTTTGTGAAGCATACACAAGTATCAATAGCCGAATAGATCAAGTGGAAAAAGGACACAGAGATTTAAGATCAACTTAATGAAATCAAGCATGAAGACAAGATTAGAGAAAAAAGAATGAAAAGGAATGAACAAAGCCTCCAAGAAATATGGGACTATGTGAAAACACCAAACCTACATTTGATTGGTATACCTGAAAGTGATGGGGAGAATGGAACCAAGTTGGAAAACACTCTTCAGGAAATTACACTGGAGAACTTCCCTAACCTAGCAATACAGGTCAACATTCAAATTCAGGAAATAAAGAGAAGACCACAAAGATACTTTTCAAGAAGAGCAACCCCAAGACACATAATCATCAGATTCACCAAGGTTGAAATGAAGTAAAAAATGTTAAGGGCAGCCAGTAAGAAAGGTCGGGTTACCAACAAAGGGAAGCCAATCAGATGTTAGCAGCAATCTCTCTGAAGAAACCCTACTAGCCAGAAGAAAGTGGATGCCAATATTCAACATTCTTAAAGAAAAGAATTTTCAACCCAGAATTTTATATCCAGCCAAACTAAGCTTTATAAGTGGAGGAGAAATAAAATCCTTTACAGAGAGGCAAATGCTGAGGGATTTTGTCACCTTCAGGCCTGTCTTATGAGAGCTCCTGAAGGAAGCCCTAAATATGGAAAGGAAAAACTGGTACCAGCCACTGCAAAAACAAAACAAAATGTAAACACCATTGACACTATGAAGAAACTGCATCAACTAACGGGCAAAAAACCAGTGAACATCATAATGACAGGATCAAATTCATACATAACAATATTAAACTTAAATGTGAATGGGCTAAATGCCCAATTAAAAGGCAGAGACTGGCAAATCAGATTAAACAGTCAAGACCCATAGGTGTGCTGTATTCAGGAGACCCATCTCATGTGTAAAGACACACATAGGCTAAAAATAAAGGAATGCAGGAATATTTACAAAGCAAATGGAAAGATAAAAGAAAAGCAGGGGTTGCAATCCTACTCTCTGATAAAACAGACTTTAAAACAACAAAGATCAAAAAAGACAAGGAAGGGCATTACATAATGGTGAAGGGATCAATGCAACAAGAAGTGCTGACTATTCTAAATATATATGTACCCAATACAGGAGCACGCAGATTCATAAAGCAAGTTCTTAGAGACCTACAAAGAGACTTAGGCTCCCACACAATAATAGTGGGAGACTTTAACACCCCACTGTCAATATTAGACAGATCAATGAGACAGAAAATTAATAAGGATATTCAGAACTTGAACTCAGCTCTGGACTAAGCAGAACTAATAGACAACTACAGAACTCTCCACCCCAAATTAACATAAAATGCATTCTTCTCAGTATCACATAGCACTTATTCTAAAATTGACCACATAATTGGAAGTACAACACTCCTCAGCAAATGCAAAAGAACAGAAATCATAACAAACAATCTCTCAGACCACAGTGCAATCAAATTAGAACTCAGGATTAAGAAACTCACTCAAAACCCCACAACTACATGGAAATTGAACAACCTGTTCCTGAATGACTACTGGGTAAATAATGAAATTAAGACAGAAAAAAAGTAACTTATTCGCATCCAATGAAAACAAAGACAAAACATACCAGAATCTCTGGGACACAGCTAAAACAGTGTTTAGAGGGAAATTTATAGCACTAACTGCCCATAAGAGAAAGTGGAAAATATATAAAACTGACACCCTAACATCACAATTAAAAGAACTAAAGAAGCAAGAGCAAACACATTCAAAAGTTAGCAGAAGACAAGAAATAACTAAGATCAGAGCAGAACGGAAGGAGATAGAGACACGAAAGCCCTTCAAAAAATCAGTGAATACAGGAGTTGGTTTTTTGGAAAGATTAACAAAATAGATAGACCACTAGTCAGATTAATAAAGAAGAAAAGAGAGAAGAATCAAATAGACACAGTAAGAAATGATAAAGGAGAGATCACCACTGATCCCACAGAAGTACAAACTACCAGCAAATAATACTATAAACACCTCTACCCAAATAAACTAGAAAAACTAGAAGAAATTGATACATTTCTGGACACATACAACCTCCCAAGGATAAATCAGGAAGAGGTCAAATCCTTGAATAGAGCATTAATGGGTTCTGAAATTGAGGAAGCCATTAATAGCCTACCAATAAAAAAAAAAAAACCCAGGATGAGATGGATTCACAGCCAAATTCTACCAGAGGTACAAAGAGGACCTGGTACCACTCCTTCTGAAACTATTCCAAAAATATGTTAAAAGAAGGACTCCTCCCTAATTCATTTTATGAGGCCAGCATCATCTTGATACCAAAACCTGTCAAAGACACAACAAAAAAAGAAATTTTCAGGCCAATATCCCTGATGAACATTGATGCAAAAATCCTCAATAAAATACTGGAAAACCAAATCCAGCAGCATAACAAAAAGCTTATCCACGACAATAAAGACAACTTCATCCCAGGGATGCAAGGCTGGTTCAATATACACAAATCAATAAATGTAATCCCGTCACATAAACAGAATCTAGGACAAAAACCACATGATTATCTCAATAGAGGCAGAAAAGACCTTCAATAAAATTGAACACCCCTTCATGCTAAAAACACCCAATAAACTAGATATTGATGGAATATCAATGGGCAAAAGCTGGAAGTAATCCCTTTGAAAACCAGCACAAGACAAGGATGCCGTCTCTCACCACTCCTGTTAAACATAGCATTGGAATTTCTGGCTAGGGCAATCAGGCAAGAAGAAGAAATAAAGTGTATTCAAATAGAAAGAGAGGAGGTCAAATTGTCTCTGTTTGCAGATGACATGATTGTATATTTAGAAAACACCATGATCTCAGCTCAAAAACTCATTAAGCTGATAAGTAACTTCAGCAAAGTCTCAGGATACAAAATCAATGTGCAAAAATCACAAGCATTCCTATACACCAATAATAGACAGAGAGCCAACTCCTGAGCAAACACCCATTCACAATTGCTACAAACAGAATAAAATACCTAGGAATACAACTTACAAGGGATGTGGAGGACCTCTTGAAGGAGAACTACAAACCACTGCTGAAGGAAGTAAGAGAGGACACAAACAAATGGAAAATGCTCATGGATAGGAAGAATCAATGTCATGGAAATGGCCATCGTGTCCAAAGTAATTTATAGATTCAATGCTATTCCCATCAAGGTACCATTGACTTTCTTCACAGAATTAGAAAAAACTACTTTAAATTTCATATGGTACCAAAACAGAGCCCATATTGCCAAGACAATCCTAAGCAAAAATAACAAAGCTAGAGGCATCACGCTACCTTTCTGCAAACTATACTACAAGGCTACAGTAACCAAAACAGCATGGTACTGGTAACAAAACAGATACATACACCATTGGAACAGAACAGAGGCCTCAGAAATAACATCACACATCTACCACCATCTATTCTTTGACAAACCTGACAAAAACAAGCAATGGGGAAAGGATTCCCTATTTAATAAACTATGTTGGGAAAATTGTCTAGCCATATGCAGAGAACTGAAACTGGACCCCTTCCTTACACATTATACAAAAATTAACTCAAGATGGATTAAAGATTTAAACATAGGACCTAAAACCATAAAAACCCTAGATGAAAACCTAGGCAATACCATTTAGGACATAGGCATGGCCAAAGATTTCATGACCTAAACACCAATAGCAATTGCAACAAAAGCCAAAATTGACAAATGGGATGTAATTCAACTAAAGAGCTTCTGCATAGCAAAAGAATCTATCATCAGAGTGAACAGGCAACTTACAGAATGGGAAAAAACTTGCGCAATCTATACATCTGACAAAGGGCTAATATCAAGAATCTAGAAGGAACATAAACAAATTTACAAGAAAAAAAAAAAAACTCCATCAAAAAATGGCCAAAGTATATGTACAGATACTTTTCAAAAGAAAACATTTATGCAGCCAACAAACATATGCAAAAAAGCTCATCATCACTGGTCATTAGAGAAACGCAAATCAAAACCACAATAAGATACCATCTCATGGCATTTAGAATGGCGATCATTAAAAAGTCAGGAAACTGACAAAAAATAAGAAATGGGGAAAGGATTCCCTATTTAATGAATGGTGCTGGGAAAACTGGCTAGCCATATGTAGAAAGCTGAAACTGGATCCCTTCCTTACACCTTATGCTAAAATTAATTCAAGATGGATTAAAGACTTAAATGTTAGACCTAAAACCATAAAAACCCTAGAAGAAAACCTAGGCAATACCATTCAGGACATAGGCATGGGCAAGGACTTCATGTCTAAAACACCAAAAGCAATGGCAACAAAAGCCAAAATTGACAAATGGGATCTAATTAAGCTAAAGAGCTTCTGCACAGCAAAAGAAACTACCATCAGAGTGAACAGGCAACCTACAAGATGGGAGAAAATTTTTGCAATCTACCCATCTGACAAAGGGCTAATATCCAGAATCTACAAAGAACTCAAACAAATTTACAAGAAAAAAACGAACAATACCATCAAAAAGTAGATGAAGGATATGAACAGACACTTCTCAAAAGAAGACATTTATGTGACCAACAGACACATAAAAAAATGCTCATCATCACTGGCCATCAGAGAAATGCAAATCAAAACCACAATGAGATACCATCTCACACCAGTTAGAATGGCGATCATTAAAGTCAGGAAACAACAGGTGCTGGAGAGGATTTGAAGAAGTAGGAACACTTTTACCCTGTTGGTGGGACTGTAAACTAGTTGAACCATTGTGGAAGGCAGTGTGGCAATTCCTCAAGGATCTAGAACTAGAAATACCATTTGACCCAGCCATCCCAATACTGGGCATATACCCAAAGAACTATAAATCATGCTGCTATAAAGACACATGCACACATATACTTATTGTGGCAATTTTCACAATAGCAAAGACTTGGAACCAACCCAAATGTCCATCAATGATAGACTGGATTAAGAAAATGTGGCACATATACACCATGGAATACTATGCAGCCATTAAAAAGGATGAGTTCATGTCTTTTGTAGGGACATGGATGAAGCTGGAAACCATCCTTCTCAGCAAACTATCGCAAGGACAGAAAACCAAACACTGCATGTTCTCACTTGTAGGTGGGAAATGAACAATGAGAACACTTGTAAACAGGATGGGGAGCATCACACATCGGGGCCTGTCGTGGGGTTGGGGGAGGGGGGAGGGATAGCATTAGAAGATGTACCTTATGTAAATGACAAGTTAATGGGTGCAGCACACCAACATGGTACATGTATACATATGTAACAAACCTGCACATTGTGCACATGTACCCTAGAACTTAAAGTATAATAATAAAAAAAGAAACTTCAAATTGAGAAATTACAAGGATTAAGCAAAAAAAAAAAAAGTCAAGAAGCGACAGATGCTGGAGAGGATGTGGAGAAATAGGAACGCTTTTACACTGTTGATGGGAGTGTAAATTAGTTCATCTATTGAGGAAGACAGTGTGGCGATTCCTCAAGGATCTAGGACCAGAAATACCATTTGACCCAGCAATCCCATTACTGGGTATATACCCAAAGGATTATAAATTATTCTACTATAAAGACACATGCACATGTATGTTTATTGCAACACTATTTACAATAGCAAAGACTTGGAACCAACCCAAATGCCCATGAATGACAGACTGGATAAAGCAAATGTGCCACATATACATCATGGAATACTATGCAGCCATAAAAATAGAAGAATGAGTTCATGTCCTTTGCAGGGATATGGATGAAACTGGAAACCATCATTCTCAGCAAACTAACACAGGAACAGAAAACTGAACAGTGCATGTTCTCACTCATAAGTGGGAGTTGAACAATGAGAATATATGGGTACAGGGAGGGGAACATCACACACTGTGGCCTGGCGGGGGGCGTCAAGGGCAACGGGAGGGACAGCATTAGGAGAAATACCTAATATAGATGAAGGGTTGATGGGTGCAGCAAACCACCATGGCACTTGTGTACCTATGTAACAAACCTGCACGTTCTGCACATGTATCCCAGAACTGAAAGTATAATTTATAAAAAAAGAAAGAAAAAAAAATCTTTATTGTTCTAATAAATGAATAAATATTTATGTATAAACGTTCACATGTCATATATTTGAAGTCTGCACTGCACGTCTCTCTTTCATGGACCTTTTCAAGGGGGTTTGAAATTAAAATTATAGTCCACAGACAGAACATGTTTAGTTCTGTGTTCATTCTATTATCTATTTTGGGTATACATACACATTTGGATACACCATCTTTCCCTTGAAACACCACTTAACTTCCTTCCACCCACACTAATTCTTCCCAATATTGAAAGCCAGGTTAAATATTTTATTTAAGAAGACATGAAATATAAACTTTTAAAATAAAAATATAATCACTTTTTAAGCATATTTCACCATGAAGGCAGATGCTATCTTCTTTAATCATATGATAAGCGCACCATCCATGACCATCAACTTGACTCTGCTGATTACATGCTCCTGCCTCTCCCTTTGTATAATGACAACATATTCTCTTGATTTTCATTCTCCTTGCTAATCCTTTTTAAATATCTTTTATTGACCTCATATTTTGATCCACTCCTGTTAAGTATTATCCAAGGCTGTGTTCTACAAGTCTTGTTCTTTCATTATCTTCTGCACTTTGGGATCTTGCTACCTCACTTCTGTGTGGATGTCTTTGGCAAGGGAATATGTGCTAACCTATAGAATAAACACTGGCTCTTTATGGGGTCACCAGAGTACCATATTTCCAGGTACCCACAGACAAAATGTACTCACATTTTGGTGCCATCATGAAACATGGCTGGTTGAGTGCAGATAAAATATCTTTGTGCTGATGGCCATTATGAATCTGTTGAATAAAAAATTGTTCGAAATGTTTATTTTTGATCATCACATCACACATTATCCTAAGACTATGTCTAAATTGTACACTTCAAAAAAACTAAGAAAATAGATATAAAAACTCATTGAATATTTTGATGGAGAAAAACTTTGTAGACTTTACAGCAATGTTCATAAATGAGAATTCTAGATCTGATTCCATTCAAATATAGAATATATATCTGCAAATCACAAAACCTACGAGCAAAATTAACAAGCCAAAGAAGAACTTGAAAATATTTATAACAAACTTGCAAATCAACAAATAAAATGTTAAGTCTCCTTACAGGAATGTTCAAAGGACATGAATAATTTAGAAAAGAGGTAGTATAAATCACTAACAAACAAAATTTTTAAACCAAAAGTAATGAAGAAATAAAAATTAAAACAACAATAAAAAAAACTCTAGAAGACACCAAAAGCTACCTTTCTAATTTTAAAAGTTTCAAATAGATGTAATGTTCAATGCATGCATTGGGATAGTATGACAAGCATGCCCAAACACAAGAGTAACAAAGTCTTTAAAAGCATCTGTGGTATTTGACCCAATAATTCCACTTCTGAGAATCTAAGCCAATAAAATAATTAGAAATATAGTCAAATATCTATATATAAATAAACTACCCACCAAATGTTTTTAATCAAAAGAATTTAAAAAGAAACAACCTAACTGTCCAGTAATGTATAACCTAACCATATAATAAATTGCTGTGCAGTGTGTTAGTTAAGAGAAGAATTATTAAATACAGGAAAATGATTATATTAAAACATTAACAAAAAACAGAAATCTGGAAATACATAGAAACTGTCTAGACTTGTTTAGGTGCTACAATGATAGCATAGATGGTTTTGTCTAAAATGTTGAGTGTGACAATATAACTTTCTTCCTTATTTTCCCTAGCTGTTTACATGTATTGCTTTCACTCAAAGATCTTCACTAAATATTAAAGAAGAAATTTTAGTTATCAGAAGTAATTGATATCTAACACAGAAATCATTAACATGTAAATCATGATGAAAGATCAGAGCAAATCAATTTACATATTTTTATCTGTGTAGAATATGGGTAAATATAGTGAGATTCTTATAAAGCAAATAGGATCGTGTCACTCCCTGCCTAACACTTCCATTGGCTAACCAGGGCAGCTAAAATAAACTCCTAGCCTCCTAACATGTCCTCTCAAGTACTGAAAGATCTGTCTCCTGCCTAGTCTCATCTACTAGCCCTGTCTCCTCCACCCCTTATGTTTGCTGTTTTTCACCCACACCTCCTCATTCAGCTCTTAGGAAATACCAGACTCCTTCCCTCAGTATCTTTAGGCATGCTCTTCTCTGTCTGAAATGCTCTTCCGTTTTCTTATTTCTTAGCTGACTCCCTCTCAAACTTTAGGTCTAAGCTTAAATGTCACTCAGAAAGGTTTTCCCTGAAACCAGCGTAAATCTGGTTCCTTCTGCCGTGTCCATTCCCTGTTTTATACATTCATAGCTCTTACCCTAATTTGGGTGGGAAATTTTTCTTGAGAAAAGTCACTGAAAGGTGTTTAGAGAACAAAGGATCCAGCCAGTTGATTGAAAATCATAATAGTCTCTTTCCTTGTTAAATAGTTTGTATGCATTCCTGGCTTTTATACACTGGGTACTTTGAGAAAATGGCAGTCTCAGTACATATGAATACACAGCGCAAAAACATAGCTGATTTATAGTTTTCATGAGTGAAATGAGTGCATAGAAAGGAAAATATTGGAATTATACTTCAAAGATAACCAAATAAATAACAGAATATGCCTAAGGAAATTTGGAATTAAATAGTTGTCTATCCTTTTACTCAAGACATGTTGGATGGTGAGTTCAAATCCTTTCTAATAATAGATTATTTGATGGCTTAAAGCACAATATTTCCTAGAGGGTGAGAAGTAGCCCACCATACGGAGAACAGCAAAGGATGTTTTGGGCAGATACCTACATAAGGGGACACTCTTGGGCAGAGAAGAATCTGGTATGTGGCAAATGGCAGAGGTCGATGTGTCTGAAAAAATGTTGAATGATCAGGAAATTGAAATCTGATGTTAGAGACAGGATTGGCCACAGAAACAAATTTAGTTAGAATTCTAAGCCTGACAGGAAATTTAAAAATGGAGAGGTGTGACAGGGTTTTACCTGTAAGGAGATTCAGTTGGCTGGTCTATAGAAGTGGACTGCAGAGCAGCAGGAAGGAGTATACAAAGGCTGGTTTAGAGGTTATTGTCATTCAGGTCAGAGACGATGGCATCCTGGCTGCTCATTAAGGTAGCCCTGTACATAGAGGAACATGGAGAGAGAGAGAATTAAGGAGACAATTAAGGTCAATTTTGAAGAAAAGGGATTTGCTAATTGAATAAATGTGGTTGGTGAAGGAAAGAAAGCCCACACTGAAGTCAATGCACCTGGGTGAATGTATTAATTATACAACCTCACCTCATGACCCATCAAATCTTTAGTGCAGTTCCTTCTTAGAAGCTTTATTTTGTTAAATTTACATAGAATAACTCGATGTAAGATCCTAGTGTTTCCAATCACAGTCAGGCGTAAGATAATATAATAATTAGGTTTTAGTTAATTCTGAGACTCTAGAGACCAGCACTTGCTCATCATATGTCATAATCATATATTGTGGCATATCCCAAACCACTCAACCCAAAACCCTGGATTGGCACCTTCTTTCATATATATATACATACATATACATACACACATATATATGTATATATACACACAGTTGCTTAACGTGCATAGTAATGCCGTGGCGACCTTGTTAACATGCAGTTTCTAATTCACTAGATCTGGGATGGGGCCTGAGATTCTGCACCGCTAACAAGGTCCCAGGTGGTGTAGGTGCTGTTGGGCTGCAGACAACGCAGAGTAGGTAGAGCGCAGACTTGAGACCCTCAAAACCTGTGCCTCAGGGTGCCCTCTGCTGGCAGCAGCTGTGCAAGCAGATTTTAGGCTCCCTGTTGGCAATCCAGGGGATAGAAAGAAGACTTAGATATTGGGTTTCTTCTCCCATGTGTTGGTTAATTTTATGTGTCAACTTAGGTAGGCTACAGTGCTCAGGTTTTTGGCCAAATGCCAGGCTAGATGTTTTTTTGAAGGTATGAGATGTGATTAGTATTTAAATCAGTTGATTTTGAGTAAAGCAGATTACCTCCCATAATGTAGGTGAGCCTCATCCAATCAGTTGAAGGCTTTAAGACAAAAGACTGAGATCCTTGGAAGAAGAAGGAACTGCAAGAATAGCAGCCTGTGGGCCTGTCCAGAACATTTCAGACTTTCCAGGCCTCACAAATGCATAAATAATTTCCTTAAAATAAATGTCTCTAGATGGACAGATAGAGATATATATCTAAATCTTTCCCTATATCTACCTGGAGAGAGAGAAAGGGGGAACCAACAGACTGTGTGTGTATATGTGTGATATATATACATGCATACATATATATACAGAGAGATGTATATATATATACACACACAGTTTCCACAGCAAAAGAAACTATCATTAGAGTGAACAGACAACCTACAGAATGGAAGAAAATTTTCATAATCTATCCATCTGACAAAGGTCTAATATCCAGGGTCTATGAGGAACTTAAACAAATTTACAAGAAAAAAAACCACCCCATTAAAAAGCAAGCAGAGGACATGAACAGACACTTCTCAAAAGAAGACATACAGATTGATTAGGAGCCAAGATGGCCGAATAGGAACAGCTCCGGTCTACAGCTCCCAGCGCGAGCGACGCAGAAGACGGGTGATTTCTGCATTTCCATCTGAGGTACCGTGTTCATCTCACTAGGGAGTGCCAGACAGTGGGCGCAGGTCAGTGGGTGAGTGCACCGTGCGCCAGCCGAAGCAGGGGCGAGGCATTGCCTCACTCGGGAAGCGCAAGGGGTCAGGGAGTTCCCTTTCCAGGGATGACAGACGGCACCTGGAAAATCGGGTCACTCCCACCCGAATACTGTGCTTTTCCGACGGGCTTACGAAACGGTGCCCCAGGAGATTATAGCCCGCACATGGCTCAGAGGGTCCTACGCCCACGGAGTCTCGCTGATTGCTAGCACAGCAGTCTGAGATCAAACAGCAAATCCGCAGCGAGGCTGGAGGAGGGGTGCCCGCCATTGCCCAGGCTCGCTTAGGTAAACAAAGCAGCCTGGAAGCTTGAACTGGGTGGAGCCCACCACAGCTCAAGGAGGCCTGCCTGCCTCTGTAGGCTCCACCTCTGGGGGCAGGGCACAGCAAACAAAAAGACAGCAATAAACTCTGCAGACTTAAATGTCCCTGTCTGACAGCTTTGAGGAGAGCAGTGGTTCTCCCAGCACGCAGCTGGAGATCTGAGAACGGGCAGACTGCCTCCTCAAGTGGGTCCCTGACCCCTGACCCCCGAGTAGCCTAACTGGGAGGCACCCCCCAGCAGGGGCAGACTGACACCTCACATGGCCGGCCAGGTACTCCAACAGACCTGCAGCTGAGGGTCCTGTCTGTTAGAAGGAAAACTAACAGAAAGGACATCCACACCAAAAACCCATCTGTACATCACCATCATCAAAGACCAAAAGTAGATAAAACCACAAAGATGGGGAAAAAACAGCACAAAAACTGGAAACTCTAAAAAGCAGAGTACCTCCCCTCCTCCAAAGGAACGCAGTTCCTCACCAGCAACGGAACAAAGCTGAACGGAGAATGACTTTGACGAGCTGAGAGAAGAAGGCTTCAGACGATCAAATTACTCCGAGCTACGGGAGGATATTCAAACCAAAGGCAAAGAAGTTGAAAACTTTGAAAAAAATTTAGAAGAATGTATAACTAGTATAACCAATACAGAGAAGTGCTTAAAGGAGCTGATGGAGCTGAAAACTAAGGCTCGAGAACTACGTGAAGAATGCAGAAGCCTCAGGAGCCGATGCGATCAAATGGAAGAAAGGGTATCAGCCCTGGAAGATGAAATGAATGAAATGAAGCAAGAAGGGAAGTTTAGAGAAAAAAGAATAAAAAGAAATGAGCAAAGCCTCCAAGAAATGTGGGACTATGTGAAAAGACCAAATCTACGTCTGATTGGTGTACCTGAAAGTGACGGGGAGAATGGAAACAAGTTGGAAAACACTCTGCAGGATATTATCCAGGAGAACTTCCCCAATCTAGCAAGGCAGGCCAACATTCAGATTCAGGAAATACAGAGAACGCCACAAAGATACTCCTCGAGAAGAGCAACTCCAAGACACATAATTGTCAGATTCACCAAAGTTGAAATGAAGGAAAAAATGTTAAGGGCAGCCAGAGAGAAAGGTCGGGTTACCATCAAAGGGAAGCCCATCAGACTAACAGCGGATCTCTCGGCAGAAACCCTACAAGCCAGAAGAGAGTGGGGGCCAATATTCAACATTCTTAAAGAAAAGAATTTTCAACCCAGAATTTCATATCCAGCCAAACTAAGCTTTATAAGTGAAGGAGAAATAAAATACTTTACAGACAAGCAAATGCTGAGAGATTTTGTCACCACCAGGCCTGCCCTAAAAGAGCTCCTGAAGGAAGTGCTAAACATGGAAAGGCACAACCGGTACCAGCCACTGCAAAATCATGCCAAAATGTAAAGACCATTGAGACTAGGAAGAGACTGCATCAACTAACGAGCAAAATAACCAGCTAACATCATAATGACAGAATCAAATTCACACATAACAATATTAACTTTAAATGTAAATGGACTAAATGCTCCAATTAAAAGACACAGACTGGCAAATTGGATAAAGACTCAAGACCCATCAGTGTGCTGTATTCAGGAAACCCATCTCACGTGCAGAGACACACATAGGCTCAAAATAAAAGGATGGAGGAAGATCTACCAAGCAAATGGAAAACAAAAAAAGGCAGGAGTTGCAATCCTATTCTCTGATAAAACAGACTTTAAACCAACAAAGATCAAAAGAGACAAAGAAGGCCATTACATAATGGTAAAGGGATTAATTCAACAAGAAGAGCTAACGATCCTAAATATATATGCACCCAATACAGGAGCACCCAGATTCATAAAGCAAGTCCTGAGTGACCTACAAAGAGACTTAGACTCCCACACATTAATAATGGGAGACTTTAACACCCCACTGTCAACATTAGACAGATCAACGAGACAGAAAGTCAACAAGGATACCCAGGAATTGAACTCAGCTCTGCACGAAGCGGACCTAATAGACATCTACAGAACTCTCCACCCCAAATCAACAGAATATACATTTTTTTCAGCACCACACCACACCTATTCCAAAATTGACCACATACTTGGAAGTAAAGCTCTCCTCAATAAATGTAAAAGAACAGAAATTATAACAAACTATCTCTCAGATCACAGTGCAATCAAGCTAGAACTCAGGATTAAGAATCTCACTCAAAACCACTCAACTACATGGAAACTGAACAACCTGCTCCTGAATGACTACTGGGTACATAACGAAATGAAGGCAGAAATAAAGATGTTCTTTGAAACCAACGAGAACCAAGACACAACATACCAGAATCTCTGGGATGCATTCAAAGCAGTGTGTAGAGGGAAATTTATAGCACTAAATGCCCACAAGAGAAAGCAGGAAAGATCCAAAATTGACACCCTAACATCACAATTAAAAGAACTAGAAAAGCAAGAGCAAACACATTCAAAAGCTTGCAGAAGGCAAGAAATAACTAAAATCAGAGCAGAACTGAAGGAAATAGAGACACAAAAAACCCTTCAAAAAATAAATGAATCCAGGAGCTGGTTTTTTGAAAGGATCAACAAAATTGATAGACCGCTAGCAAGATTAATAAAGAAAAAAAGAGAGAAGAATCAAATAGATGCAATAAAAAATGATAAAGGGGATATCACCACCGATCCCACAGAAATACAAACTACCATCAGAGAATACTACAAACACCTCTACGCAAATAAACTAGAAAATCTAGAAGAAATGGATACATTCCTCAACACATACACCCTCCCAAGACTAAACCAGGAAGAAGTTGAATCTCTGAATAGACCAATAACAGGAGCTGAAATTGTGGCAATAATCAATAGCTTACCAACCAAAAAAAGTCCAGGACCAGACGGGTTCACAGCCGAATTCTACCACAGGTACAAGGAGGAACTGGTACCATTCCTTCTGAAACTATTCCAATCAATAGAAAAAGAGAGAATCCTCCCTAACTCATTTTATGAGGCCAGCATCATCCTGATACCAAAGCCTGGCAGAGACACAACAGAAAAAGAGAATTTTAGACCAATGTCCTTGATGAACATTGATGCAAAAATCCTCAATAAAATACTAGCAAACAGAATCCAGCAGCACATCAAAAAGCTTATCCACCATGATCAAGTGGGCTTCATCCCTGGGATGCAAGGCTGGTTCTATATACGCAAATCAATAAACATAATCCAGCATATAAACAGAACCAAAGACAAAAACCACATGATTATCTCAATAGATGCAGAAAAGGCCTTTGACAAAATTCAACAGCCCTTCATGCTAAAAACTCTCAATAAATTAGGTATTGATGGGACGTATCTCAAAATAATAAGAACTATCTATGAGAAACCCACAGCCAATATCATACTGAATGGGCAAAAACTGGAAGCATTCCCTTTGAAAACTGGCACAAGACAGGGATGCCCTCTCTCACCACTTCTATTCAACATAGTGTTGGAAGTTCTGGCCAGGGCAATTAGGCAGAAGGAAATCAAGGGTATTCAATTAGGAAAAGAGGAAGTCAAATTGTCCATGTTTGCAGATGACATGATTGTATATCTAGAAAACCCCATTGTCTCAGCCCAAAATCTCCTTAAGCTGATAAGCAACTTCAGCAAAGTCTCAGGATACAAAATCAATGTACAAAAATCACAAGCATTCTTATACATCAATAACAGACAAACAGAGAGCCAAATCATGAGTGAACTCCCATTCACAATTGCTTCAAAGAGAATAAAATACCTAGGAATCCAACTTACAAGGGATGTGAAGGACCTCTTCAAGGAGAACTACAAACCACTGCTCAAGGAAATAAAAGAGGATACAAACAAATGGAAGAACATTCCATGCTCATGGGTAGGAAGAATCAATATTGTGAAAATGGCCATCCTTCCCAAGGTAATTTACAGATTCAATGCCATCCCCATCAAGCTACCAATGACTTTCTTCACAGAATTGGAAAAAACTACTTTAAAGTTCAAATGGAACCAAAAAAGAGCCTGCATCGCCAAGTCAATCCTAAGCGAAAAGAACAAAGCTGGAGGCATCAGGATACCTGACTTCAAACTATACTACAAGGCTACAGTAACCAAAACAGCATGGTACTGGTACCAAAACAGAGATATAGATCAATGGAACAGAACAGAGCCGTCAGAAATAATGCCACATATCTACAACTATCTGATCTTTGACAAACCTGAGAAAAACAAGCAATGGGGAAAGGATTCCCTATTTAATAAATGGTGCTGGGAAAACTGGCTAGCCATATGTAGAAAGCTGAAGCTGGATCCCTTCCTTACACCTTATACAAAAATCAATTCAAGATGGATTAAAGACTTAAATGTTAGACCTAAAACCATAAAAACCCTAGAAGAAAACCTAGGCATTACCACTCAGGACATAGGCATGGGCAAGGACTTCATGTCTAAAACACCAAAAGCAATGGCCACAAAAGCCAAAATTGACAAATGGGATCTAATTAAACTCAAGAGCTTCTGCACAGCAAAAGAAACTACCATCAGAGTGAACAGGCAACCTACAAAATGGGAGAACATTTTCGCAACCTACTCATCTGACAAAGGGCTAATATCCAGAATCTACAATGAACTCCAACAAATTTACAAGAAGAAAACAAACAACCCCATCAAAAAGTGGGCGAAGGACATGAACAGACACTTCTCAAAAGAAGACATTTATGCAGCCAAAAAACATATGAAAAAATGCTCACCATCACTGGCCATCAGAGAAATGCAAATCAAAACCACAATGAGATACCATCTCACACCAGTTAGAATGGCAATCATTAAAAAGTCAGGAAACAACAGGTGCTGGAGAGGATGTGGAGAAATAGGAACACTTTTACACTGTTGGTGGGACTGTAAACTAGTTCAACCATTGTGGAAGTCAGTGTGGCGATTCCTCAGGGATCTAGAACTAGAAATTCCATTCGACCCAGCCATCCCATTACTGGGTGTATACCCAAAGGACTATAAATCATGCTGCTATAAAGACACATGCACACGTATGTTTATTGCGGCATTATTCACAATAGCAAAGACTTGGAACCAACCCAAATGTCCAACAATGATAGACTAGATTAAGAAAATGTGGCACACATACACCATGGAATACTATGCAGCCATAAAAAATGATGAGTTCATGTCCTTTGTGGGGACATGGATGAAATTGGAAATCATCATTCTTAGTAAACTATCACAAGAACAAAAAACCAAACACTGCATATTCTCACTCATAGGTGGGAATTGAACAATGAGAACACGTGGACACAGGAAGGGGAACATCACACTTTGGGGACTGTTGTGGGGTGGGGGGGGGAGGGATAGCATTAGGAGATATACCTAATGCTAGATGACGAGTTAGTGGGTGCAGCGCACCAGCATGGCACATGTATACATATGTAACTTACCTGCACATTGTGCATATGTACCATAAAACCTAAAGTATAATAATAATAATAATAATAATAATAATAATAATAATAATAAAAATAATAAAAAATAAAATAAAAAAAGTGTGCACAAAAAAAGAAAATAATTGATAAAAAAAGAAGAAGACATACATGCAGCCAATAAACATATGAAAAAAAGCTTAATATCACTGATCATTAGAGAAATGCAAATCAAAACCACAATGAGATACCATCTCATGTCAGTCAGAATAGCTATTATTAAAAATTCAAAAAACTATAGATGCTGGTGAAGTTGCTGAGAAAAAAGAACACTTTTACATCGTTGGTGGGAGTGTGAATTAGTTCAACCATTGTGGAAGACAGTGTGGTGATTTCTCAAAGACCTAGAGGCAGAAAAAATTGACTCAGCAATCTCATCCATTACTGGGTACATACCCAGAGGAATCATTCTGCTATAAAGATACATGCACATGTATTTTAACTGCAGCACAATTCACAATAGCAAGGACATGAAATTAACTTAAATATCCATCAATGATACACTGGATAAAGAAAAGGTAGCACATATACACCATGGATTATTATGTCCTTTGTAGGGACACGGGTGGAGCTGGAAGCAATTATGGTCAGCAAAGTAATGCAGGAACAGAAAACCAAACACGGCATGTTCTCACTTACAAGTGGGAGCTGAATAACAAGACCACATGGACACATGGCGGGGAACAACACACACTGGGTCCTGTAGGCGGGGGTCGGGTGGAGAGAGGGAGAGCATCAAGAAGAATAGCTAATGGTTGCTGGGCTTAATACCTAGATGATGGGTTGGTCTGTGCAGCAAACCACCATGGCACTTGTTTACATATGTAACAAACCTGCATGTCCTATACATGTACCTCTGAACTTAAAATAAAAGTTGAAGAAAAAATAACAAAAACTATATATATATTATTTTTCTCTAGAGAGCCCTAATACATCACAACAATGAGATAATATCAATTTCCTAGAATAATGCTGTTATATTTTCAAGTACTGACAAATATGAAAAGTTAACAGTGAGAAAACACTAAATCTGTATTTCATTCATTTACCAAATATATTTGAGCATCTATTCTGTGTGAGTCCCTGGGGATATAGATGAGAGGAATACGAAGTGCCTGCCCTCATGCCGTACGTGTTCTGGTCAGGGAGACAGGCAACAAATGAGTGCACAATGAATAGAAATGCAGAAAACAATACACACCATGGAGAAAAAAAGAGAAAGATAAAAGTAGATAGTAAAGGACTTTCAGAAGAGGTAATACTTGAATGGCATTTAAACAGAGACTCTCCAAATTAATTGACGTGTTTACCTGGCCAACTGATATCTATAAGTATTCACCATGTTCGACATGATTTTCTAGAGGCTAGGGATAAAAAGATAAATATTGTCTGACTTTAAGAAACTTACACAGAGAAGGTGAAACACACACATCCTCAAAAAAGAGGATATTTAATAAAAGTTATGCTAGAGAGGGTATCCTAAACTATAAAATGGCCAGAAGATAAGCAAAGTTTGGATTGGATAAATCCTTTAAACCAGATTAGTAGTGACAGAAATACATAGTGTATGTTGGGACTCAAATCTTAAAGTAAGTTATTTTGGGGGTATACTAAATTACCTAATTAATTTTGCTTTCAGCAGTATTTCTTTGAAGATCTAATTTCAGTTCTCATATAACAAATGCTATCTAGCTATTGATCCTTCCAACTTTCAAGTCTCAACATTTGTTCTTCTGTTGTTTCTTTACGACTGGTAGCTATTAGGGCTGTCATTACACAGTTCTACTCTGATACCCATATGAAGTGCAGTACATAAAAGGAGGCATTGTTTAAGGGGTTAGAGTTTATGCTGGTTGGCCCAAATTGTAATCTTCTCTGCTTACCTCTACCTACTTATTAAGTATTAGGCCTGGAATGTACTTTTTATGTTAAGCAAAAAGTATAAAGATAGGAAATACTATAGCTATTAAAAACAATATGTTGAGATATAAAAATGTAAGCCTTGGGGCAAAGTTTTAAATTTGAAAGTGAATGTGCTTTCTGCATAACATATAGTTATTTGCTCACCTTGTTGGGGAGAATCCAATTTGGGAGAGGTGAAAGAGAACTAATGTTTGTCAAGTTTTTTATATGTTCTTACATATCCTCACAATGTTATAGAAATGCTGGGATCTGGATTGATCTCAAGTCTGCTCAACTCTAGGTTCTGTGTTCTTCCTATACACCATGTTGTTTCCCCTAATTTGTGCAAGAAACATAATTGATCTTCTGTGTTCAGTCTAGTTTCCCTCCAATTGAGACAGAAGGACTTTTAAAAAATGCATATCTCACCATATGACCTTCTGTGCCCAACATTTAAAACTTTCCTGTGGTTTTCTGTTGCCCTAAGGTTAAGGGGAAAACTCCATAATATGATCCATGAAGCTTTGCATTCTATGGTCCCAAGATTACTTTCCAGTCTCTGCTTATACCCATTGTCTTTCTACTTCAACCTTACACTGGTCATTTTTTACAATCCTTCCTGCCACAGGATTTTTGCACATGTCAGATTGTATAAAATATTCTTTGCTATTCTCTTAATCTAATTTAACATCCTTCAGGTCCTAGTTTAGGGATCACCTCATCAAGACAGGTAGGTAAGAAGTGGAGAATGAGTGACTATGGAAGTTTGCGAGAGAAGGCCAACCACATGCAAGGAAACTGGGTGAGTCTTACTGTTTTCCACAGAGGCTATGCCAATTTACATTCCCACCAACAGTGTCCAAGGGTTCCCTTTTTTCCCCATCCTCACCAGCATCTACTTTTTTTTTTTAATTAAAGCCATCCTAACAGGTGTGAGGTGATATCTCATTGTGGTTTTTATTTGCATTTCCCTGATGATTAGTGACATTGAGCACCTTTCCATGTATCTGTTGGTCCTTTGCATATCTATTCATGTCCTTTTACCATTTTCTAATCTGGTTATTTGGTTCTTGTGTGTTTGCTTATTTTTGCTATTGCATTGTTGGTGCTCCTTATATATTTTGAATATTAGCCCTTTATCCAATATTCAGATTGCAAACATTTTCTCTCATTCCAAGGTTGCCTTTTAATTTCACTGATTATTTTCTTTACTGTAGAGAAATTTTAAGTTTGATGTAATCTGCTAAACTTAAAATCCAGGTGTTTTCCCCCTGTGTTTTCTTTTAGGAGTTCTACAGTTTCAGCTCTTACATTTTAAGTGTTTACCACTCCATGTTTAGTTGACATTTTGTATGGTGTAAGAGTCCAATTTCATTCTTTTGCATGTGGATTTCCAATTTTCCCAACACCTTTTATTGAAAACTATTCTATCCCTATTGTGTATTCTTAGCACTTCTGTCAATAATCAGTTGACCCTATATGCATGGGTTTATTTCTGGGCTCTATATTCTGTTCCATTGTTTGGGATGTCTGTTTTAATGCCAGTGCCACACTGTTTTGGTTATTTAGCTCTGTAATATATTTTGAAATCAGGAAGTGTGATGGCTCCTGCTTTGTGAATCTTGCTCAAAATTGGTTTCACCTATCTGAGGTTGTTTTGTGCTTCCATAAAAATTTTAGGATTATTTTTCTACCTTTGTGAAAATACACTGTTTTGGTTATTTAGCTCTGTAATATATTTTGAAATCAGGAAGAGTGATGGCTCCTGCTTTGTGAATCTTGCTCAAAATTGGTTTCACCTATCTGAGGTTGTTTTGTGCTTCCATAAAAATTTTAGGATTATTTTTCTACCTTTGTGAAAAATACCATGAGAATTTGGTAGGAATTGCATTTAATCTGTAGATCACTTTGGGTGGTATAGATATTTTTACAATATCAATTCTGGCAATTCCTGAACATGGGGTATCTTTCTATTTATTTGTGTGTGCTTTAATTTATTTCATCGTATTCTATGATTTTCAGTGTAAGGACTGCTGAATTAGAGGAGCAGACGTGAAGTGGAGATATTGAGATAGATGTGTGAGGTACTAGATTTCACCTAATGTAAGGCACATGGAGTGGACCATAGGACACAATATGTCTTTTTGTGTTACAAATAGGTAATAAAATGTCTGCTAATCAAACTGGAACAATACTTTGATTGTGGCTTGTTATGATACATCCTGATTTCAGAGTTGTTAAAACATGCAGAACTATGCATCTGCAACTGATGAAATAGAGTACTTAGAGGTTTTGAGTGTAGAGAGGAAAAGAGACTGAAAGAGGTTAAGAATTAGTCTTTTAGTGATAGTGATGAAATAGAAATTGATCTTGCCAAATCAGGCAGAGGATATAAGACATGAGCCCGTTTAGGATAAAGATGGTGTTTCATTTTGGACTTGTTGAGTTTCAGGCTCTTGTAGAACATTTGTCCAAGGTAATATATAGTCTAATTGTGGAAGGAAGTCTGAGCTTGAAGTAGGGACTTGGGAATCAGGTACACATAGTTTAGATATGCTTGAAATCATGACAGTGGATGAAATCTCACAGGAAGCAATATAATGATAAATAGCAGTTACATAAGGGTCAAATTGTGTGAGACACAGAAGAAGACAGAATAATGGGGACAAAAAGAAGTGAGTATCAAGCCATGAAAGATAAAAGAACAGAAAATCTGTAAGAGACAACATGGTCATTAATATTCACTGCAGGACTGACTGGTAAGATAAGGACTAAACTGTTCATTAGGTTGAATCACTAATGACCTCAGCAAGAATAGTCTCTGCAGAGAAATGGGAGCAGAAGCTAGGTTGCAGTGGATGGAAGAATGAATTTGGGTTTAGTCAATAGACAGTTGGTATGAAACCCAGGAAGAGAGAAAGTGGACAAAATTTGTCAGAAGAATGAAGGGAAACAGTTTTAGAGCAAGAGAAAAGTTTAGTTCAGGAAAAATATTTTTAAACTGAGGGAAAGGAACCACTAGAGAAAGAATCTGAGAGAGTAGGAGAAAGGAAGGAGTTGTTCAAAGAATGGATGTGTGCTTGACCTAATTCTGAATAGCCTTAACTTCCTCCCTAAAATAGAAACAAAGTTTTTTGCTGTATAATATTGCCATTGGTAAGGGTTCTAATTATCAGAAATTAAAAATATTTTCTAACTTAATAAACAACATTTCCTATGTTTTTATATATAGGATTAAAATAGCAAAGTCCAAATAGCAAAGTTATAGTGAAAAGAGAGGGACTACTCTGATAAAGGTAGTTCAGGCAGATATGCTTTATTGCTTTCTACATTTTATTATGTTCATTCAAGGCATGAGCTATGTACTGCAAAACCAAAATCTAGAACAATAACCAAGTATTGCACCTGAAATGGTAACAAAGCAAAATGGCAGCATGGTTAAGAGGTCATTGAAAATGACTCACAACATTTTATCCTTTTCGTACCACCTTTTACCACACAGAGTTTCAGATGAGATGATGCAATGAATAAAATTGTTTTACCCCCAGAGAGAGCATTACAAAATGTTCAACTGTCTACTGGAGTAATAATGGAGACTTTTTAAATTATAAGAAGGCAGCTTGATCTTTTGACTCTCTGTCACGAAATGTGAGTAATGAGACTTATTCACAAATTCTAAGAATGAAATGATAAAATAAACTTCTCAAATATAGTTAAAAATACTCTAAGACTTAAATGCCTTAACCACCCTTGAAAATTTTACTGGAAATGCATCCTCTTAAATTCTTAAAGATAGATACCCACTCTAATGTTCTTTTCCCTCTTGACAAGTAAATTCTTATTTTACACCTACTGCCAGGTATTGAATAAAGTTTACAATGTCTGAAGAAATAATTGTGTTTTAAATAAATCCCAACTGAATATTAATGAACATATTAAAAGTGATGATCTTCCTGCATTTTTAAAATTTTATTTTATGATTAATTTAATCATTGAATAGAATATTTTATATGCAATAAAAGAATATTTTGCAACAATAGTATTAGATACTGAAATGTTTTTACAAACAGTGGCTAAATATTAATTTTAGCAACTTTTGCAAAAGATTAATATTTATTCAAAATTAGATTTTCAAAAATCTATTTAAGCTGTTATAAATATTGGTTAAAAGACCGTGGTTGAGAAGTCACATTATTTAATCCATTGAAGGTGGCAGCTGTGAATTACATAAATGTGTAGTTATGGACTTTTGATCATTTATTACTTGTTTACCAGCCTGTAATGGCTTTGAATAGTCCACTGTGTAAGCATATATTTAATAATTTCAAGGACTGTATTTTATTATTTGGCAGACTTTGTACCAAAGCATGATGAAAAACGTGTTTTCTTAGTACTATTCTGGGGCCATTGCAGGTATTCACAAGTGATTCTAAAACATATTATTTACTAGTGTGAGGTTTGAGAATTTGTATGTTTCCAAAGTATGCATTGCTGCCCCTGTATAAACTCTATGGAGGTTTTTTCAGATGTATTTTTCTAGGGAAAAAAAATCTTATTCCTATATTTTTCAACCTTACCTTTACCTTTGACCTTGCCCTAGACTGTCTTCTTGAAAAAAAATACAGTCTTGACAGCAGCAATTACTTAATTGCCACCTCATTTCCTGTTTTTCCTGTAACTCTGATCTCAGAAAGATGTCTCCACCTGTACCAATGGCATCCTATTTCTTAGTTCACAGTTAGCTTCCACCTTCTAAAGTCTAGACTTTCAAGTACCTCATAGCACTGAACTAATTACCACTATACTGTCTATCACCATATATCGCTTCAATTTCTGAGTTTGTTTTACAAGACTATTCTTTTCTCACAATTTGCCATTCTTCCTGTCTCACTCTTTCATTGTTTTAACAGAGCCTGCATTCTCTAATTCATATTGTAAAAATTGTCCCAACTTACTATTAACTCGTTTACCTTAGTAACTGGGATTTGTGCATAAATGAAAAACAATGGCTTTAGGAATTTGTAAGTACACGTAACACTACAGAAGTTTAGAGCTGTACATAACCTTGCAGGTCATCTATTGAGACCCTCATTATTATTATTGAGACATCTCTTAGTGGAACATTAAGGCAAGAAAACTCAAGTGACCTTGATCCTACTGATGACGAATGACAACACTAGGACCGAAGTTTAGGTCTTCTTAGTTCTTCATTGTGTCTGCTGTGGTTATTTATTATCACATAATAAATATGTGCAAGTGGCATAAGATGTCACTAGAGAAGCAGATTCAGACCAGACTAAAAAAAGTCTTGCATATGCAATATTTTCATATACTACATGTTATGTGGCCTAAGATACATTTGATTGCTAAATACCCTGTATGTGTGTGCTTATATATATATAAATAGGGAGAGAGTGCACAAAACTTTCACACATATAGCAGTAATAGTACAATTAGTATAGAATCTCGAAATAAATTGCATCGGCATTAGCAGTACCATCTAACTTACTTTCCATTAATTTTTCTGTTAATTTTAATAGGTAACCATACATAATTAACTGATAATCAAATTTTACATTTACGTCTTGACAAAGTAATGTTGCTAAGCTGAAAACATAAACACACTGGTTTAAATTTGTGTTGCTGCCTCGCATAAAATGATATAAAACAACATTTACTAAAGGCAATGGAAAATCATGATTGCTGTGCTCAAGTAAAAGTTTTGGAATTTAAGAAGCACTTAGTTGGTGCATTAGGCCATTTAGGATGTTTCAACGTCTCAATTGACTGTAATTCCAATCTGCTCAAGTGCCCTGTTAATGACCTTCCATCTCCAAGTAAGCAGAGGAATTCAATGTTTATACTTAAAAAAAAAAAAATCTCTACCACAAACAGATTGAAGGACAGGTTCTTTTCATTCTCTCTTCACTATGACAGGAGAGAGTAAATTGTTACCACTGCATCAATTGAGAGAAGCTTACCTTTAGTGGCTCTTAATGAAAGCCCTCATTGACAAAACAAAATCAACACACCCAGGTATAAGGAAGCCACTTGAGTGTTTTCTATTTCTTATTGTCTAACAGTGAGTAATTATATTTGTAAGGTCTAAACAAGCAATGAAATTTACCCACACTTACACTTTAACTTTGGTGACATGTAGCAAACAGATAGGTCTCTAGGCTTCCTGTAGAAATGTCACTCCAACATATAAATATATTCAGATTTCCATGCGGAGACAAAAAGTCCTAGTACTGGGGATGCTGCTACAAAGAAGTTTCTTGTTCGGTCCCATGCCTAAAATAATTTTGGAACCTAAAATACACCAATATCTAGATGAATTGGTACCAAATTAAGAAAGCAGAAGAGCTTGTTTTATCTTATCTTAAAGTAGAGAAAAGAGGCAGCAGCTAACCACTAAAACTTAATGTAAAAGGCCACTGTGTCTCAGAGGTACGTTGAGATGTTGAATTTAATATATAAACTATTAACAACAAACACAAGACACCTGATATCATCTTTCTTTGTAAGCATAAAAAAGGCATTTTGTGGCCAGGCATGGTGGCTCACGCCTGTAATCCCAGAGCACTTTGGGAGGCCGAGGTGGATGGATCATGTCAGGAGATTGAGACCAGCCTGGCCAACATGGTGAAACCCCATCTCTACTAAAAATACAAGGATTTGCAGGGTGTGGTGGTGGGTGCCTGTAATCCCAGCTACTTGGGAGGCTGAGACAGGAGAATCGCTTGAACTGGGGAGGTGAAAGTTTCGGTGAGCCAAGATTACGCCATTGCACTCCAGCCTGGGTGACAGGAGCAAAACTCCATCTCAAAAAGAAAAAAAGGCATTTTGTATCTCCTATCTCCTAATATTTTTATTCTCAGATAATTTTTTGTTTCCAGCAGTGTGCAATATGATCCTTCTAACCTACAGAAAGAGTATTCCATCTTATTTTGTACAATGTAATTTTTATATTCAGAATATAAATATATTGAAGCAAAATATCAGAATAATGACATTAATGTCTTGAACTATTTTTAAAAATCAAAGAAAATACATAAAATTATATATTATTTCAGTTACAGTATTTTCCATGGATTTAAACTGACATAATGCAATTTTGTTATAGTATCAATAAATATTCCTTTGAGCAGAACTCAGATTTATTATGATAGCAGCCATTCTCCTTGTATTTTAAAACAAATAAATAAATAAACCTGAATGGCAAAAATACAAGGATTCCTTTAGGAATCGTCTCAAATCAGAAGAGATTAACTAAGTCAGACAGGTCTTTTCACTGACTGAATTGTGTGTTTTCCTCTACACTACAAATAAAAGTACATTTTTAAAAATGCAAGACAATGAAAAAATTGTCACAAGAAAGTTTTACACAAATTAATGCTAGACATACGGACAAAATAAAGTTTTTCAAGGCATCATGTCAAACAGCTGCCAAATTTTCACCTGATGAGGTGAGAGGAAGCTGATCTGTGTTGCTGGAGAGGGGAGATGAAGGATTGGGTAGGGAGGACACGCTGGGGAGAAGGAGAAAAAGGAGCAGGTGGCATAGGATGTCACTAGGGAAGTAGGTTCGGACCAGACTAAAAAAAAATGTCTACATGATGTGAAGTTTCTGAGGTTTAGATTTTATCTTGTAAGTCACAGGGAACCAGTGGTGGTTTTTCAAGCTGGAGAGTAATTCTTGGCTTTGATTCTTCAGTGTCTCATATTCCACCAGTAAATAGTAAGTGTCATGAAGAGAATGTCTCTATAATTTACAGGGTTTAATGAATATTTTAGAAGTGGATATTCTCATGGTTGTTGGAAGGATTTAAGTAGAACTGGAAGTAATAAAGGAAAGCAAAGGAAGGATATCTTAGTAGAAAAAGTGACTTGTGCAAAATCTGATAAAAGTAGACACATATGCATTTCAGCAGTAAGAATCAGAGGTAGGCTTGAGCACTCAGTGGTACTCTGAAACAGTGTTTAAGAGCACAAGCTTTGGAGTCATCTACTTGAGTTCAGATTTCAGCCCCAACACATGCTCTAGTTGAATAAACTTGAGCAAAGTGTCACAATTACTTTGGCTGCTTTATGTGAATGAAAAAGAAAGAGACAATGAGGAAAAGGGCAAGAAGTGAGCGGAAAAGAAAGGAAGGGTTGGAAAGGAAGGAGAAGGGAGGGGAGGCAAAGTGACAAACTTACCCACAGATGTGGAGTAACTAAAGGACTCAAATGGTACATCTTGCAACAATGGGCAGGAAGCTGGCAACTCTCATGGATTTGTAGTAAAAATAATATGTCATTAGTTTTAACCAATTGCCTTCTGTTCTACAATTATATTATTTCTAATTTTCATTTTTTTGACTGTATATAAAATTACATCTATATATCACACATTTTACCTTAAAATACTAATAAATATGGAATTACTGCATTATAAGTACTGTACCATTTAAAACTTTTGATACATATTGCCAGATTTAAATTTCAGAAAATTGTTGTCAAGTTACTCTTCCATCAATATATGAGTGACCAATTTCTTACACTCTTCACAATACTCTGTATTACAACTTTCTTTCACATATTGTCTTTGACAACCTGATAGGTATAAATGGTATGGCTTTTTTTTTTAATTTAAATTTTTTGGATAATTCATGATTTGACTATTTTATGCTTATTAGTTATTTACCCTTTTTATTTTGTGCATCTCCTGTGTGCCTCCTGACATTTTTATTGGAGTATATGTTAATTTTATTAATATTTTATTATGTATATAAAGGGAAAAGATCAAAGGGTGAGAGACCTATTTTTTGAAAACATCCGCAGTCCTGAGTACACAATAAATCAGGACTCATAGAGGTAAATGAGGAATGAGGACAGCATTGCATACGAAAACAACTGGAAATGTTTCTCAAGGAAGAGTATCGAAGGTTATGGGCAGGAATAATGGGGAGAAAGTCTGTTGATTTGGTAGTGAGAGAATCATAAATGATCCCTGAGCGTGAGTAAAGCTTACTATTGATGTTTTCTTACATTCTGAGTTTAGTTTTGGCTCCACTGAGTTTGGCATTGTCCTCTGCAGCCCTATGCAGCTGGCACAACTAGGAAATTATGAACTTGACAGAAACATGCCAGCAAATTTCTGCAGAGTAAGAGACGCAGTCTTGCACCCAGCCAGGAAAAAGATTTCCTGGTATTCAGAGACCCTCAGCATGAGTTTTATGAGGCCTTCAAGTTGTCCCCTCTACCTTCCTCATGGGACTTTGTTACCTTCCTGACTTTCCCAGCTGGCTGGCTATAGCCTCTGCCAGTACATCAGGTGGAAGAAACTAGTAGCAATTACTGCTTTTCCTTAATTATTCCTGTAACACTAGGAAAGTTTGTTGTCTAATTCACAGCAATAGGCCCAGAACCTACATCTTCTCAGGCTTTCTTTAAATTTTATTTCACCATAATTTATAACATTTACTGAACCATTTAAAAAATAATAATATTTTCCCTATGAATCATTTCCTTTTTTTTTTTTTTTTTTTTGACAGAGTCTTGCTCTGTCACCCAGGATGGAGTGCAGTGGCGTGATCTTGGCTCACTGCAACCTCTACCTCCCAGGTTCAAGCAATTCTCCTGCCTCAGCCTCCTGAGTAGCTGGGACTACAGGTGCGTGCCACCACGCCTGGCTAATTTTTTTTGTATTTTTAGCAGAGACGGGATTTCACCGTGTTAGCCAGCATGGTCTCAATCTCCTGACCACGTGATCTGCTTGCCTTGGCCTCCCAAAGTGCTGAGATTATAGGCATGAGCCATCACGCCCGGCCCTATGCATCATTTCTATATTTATGTATTTTCTTGTCTTCTCTCTCTTTTCTTCTCCGTTTATCTTTTTCTCACATCTTTGTTTCACTTTTGTAAAAATTCCAACTTTTATTTTAGATTCAGTTGGTACATGTGCAGGTTTGTTACATGGGTATATTGCATGATGCTGAGGTTTGGGGTACAATTGATCCTGTCACCCAAGTAGTGAGCATAGTGCCCCATAGGTAGCTTTTCAACCCTTGCCACCTCCCTCCCTGCCCTGGCAGTCCCCAGTGCCTGTTGTTTTTTATGTCCATGTGTACTCAAGGTTTAGCTTCCACTTATAAATCTCACATCTTCTTTTTTAATGCCCATACTAAAAGAGTTATAGGTATCTCATGTACACACAAGCACCAAAAAAGTCATGCTTTTCACAATATACAGAAACAGCTTTAAAAGGTTTTAAATCTATCAGTGGTAATTGTTTCTAACAATAAAACGGTGGACTTTTTCTAGCTATAGCTCCCATCCTGCAGGTACACTGATCCTTAGAAAAGAGAATGCAAGAGAAAGGTTTCTCTCATCCATGTATTCCCTTCTTGGTCACATATGTCAGAAATATTCATATCTCAAATGGCAAACATGCTGTTCTTCTCACCACTTGAATATTTTCTTATTCCGTATTTCCTCATTCCACTCCATTTCTGGAATAGAGAATTGGCATTATACAGAAGAAAAATTATGTGCCCAAGGTCCATCCAAATCCTGTTTTGCTGCTTAATAGTGCTGTGACCCTGGAGAAGTTAACTGAACTCTCTTGGCCTCAATTTCTTTATCTATAAAGTGGATTTTTTAAAAAGCTGCCTTACATTTCATTTGGAGGAAATATGAATTGCTTAACAACTGTCAGCTCCCTACCGCCTACAAATCTAGGAATTATCTATTATAGCCGAAAATTCAAATAGCATGAGCCTAAATATGGAAGTATACCAAATTGTATCATAATGCAAAGATAATTTTGAATCAGTCTAATTGCTTAGGATTGTGATATATTCCTTCCATATTTTAATTTGTAATGTACATTCCTCTTTGATTCTTAATAGTTCTATTTCTATTGTTTTAATTACAGGGTCTCACTCTGTCACCCAGGCTGGAGTGCAGTGGCGTGATCATGGCTCACTTCAGCCTTGACCGCCTGGGTTCAAGAGCTCCTCCCACCTCAGCCTCCTGAATAGCTGGGGCTACAGGTACATGCCACCATGCCTGGCTATTTTTTTTTTAATTTTTTTTTAGAGATGGAGTCTCACTATGTTGCATAGGCTGGTCTTGAATGCCTGACCTCAAGTGATCTTCCCACCTCAGCTTCCCAAAGTGTTGAGATTACAGGTGTGTGGCACCACGCCTGACCTCTTAATAGTTTTAAAATAATTTTCAATGTCTCTTATTGTCATACTCTATAATACTTATGTATATGAAGTTTTTGAAGAGTATTTTGCTCTTCAAGCACAAGTCTCTGATATTTGAGCTTGAAAAAGTTAGTAAAATCTGTCAGCTATGCTGTCAGGCACAGTAGCAAGATTTATATCTACTTATACAATACTCCCATGCCACGAAAAAGAAGCTTTAGTCTTTCAAACTACAGTACTATGTCAATTAAGAATAATATTGATGATGAATATGGATAAGTTAATTCACTCATAATTTACTTAGGTCATATAACTAATTACAGATTATAGATAACTACAGGTAAACTGATCATGAAACCAAGTCAAATGGGTGGTCTACAGAGTAATCTCACAGTTCAAATCTGTATGCTGTCTTAAGAGCCTGAAGCTAAACAGAAGCAATATTGGCTCATTGTACATAGATATAGAGTCTCTTCTCTTGGCTTTATTTTGCTCTTTTCTACGATTACCTTTTATAAGGCAGATAGAGAGATTAGGGTGAGAAGGGATGGTGGGGGCTTGACTACATAGTAAAATTGAATTCAAATTTGTTCTTCAAAACATACTGTCACCTTAAGTTTTAAAGTAAGGCAGAGATTTAGAAGTCCAAGGTAACCCTGAAGTTGTGTTCAGAAAGAACTACCTGGAAGTCTCCTTATACACTTAAGATGGATTAGAGTCTTACCCAAGCAAAAGTAACAAAGGAGGCATAATGACAATAAGTCTCAAAACTGCGAACTGCATTTTTCTGATCTTTGCGAGCATATCAAGAGACATTGTTTTGTGCTGTGTGAAATCAGCTTAAGGGCAGAGCTGAATATAAGCTCATAGTTCACACTCATCTATCTCCTTCTCATGAATACATGTTATTTTATAAAAGGAAAATTGAATATATCTTTTTTGGTATATTTTATTAACATTGTATAAAGTAACAAAAGCTAGGTTTATTTTGTTTTAACTTTGATCATCTTTGAGGTAGGGTCTTAATTACTTTTCATTCACCAAAGTAACATTTTATCTACTCTATTTTTTATTTTTATTTTAACTTTTATTTTAGGTTCAGGGGTACACGTGCAGGTTTATTATATAGGTGAACTCATGTAACAGGGGTTTGCTGTACAGATTATTTCATCACCCAGGTACTAAGCCCTAGTGCCCAATAGTTATTTCCACTGCCTTCATCCTCCCACTCTCCACCCTCTGGTAGGACCCTGTGTCTGCTGTTCCCTTCTTTCTGTCCATGAATTCTCATCATTTAGCTCCCACTTACAAGTGAGAACATGTAGTATTTGGTTTTTGGTTTTTGAGTTAGTTTGCTAAGGATAATGACCCCCAGCTCTATCCATGTTCCCACAAAAGACATAATCTCATTCTTTTTTATGGCTGAATAGTATTCCATGGTGTATTTACACTACATTATTTTAATCCAGTCTCTCATGGATGGGCATTTAGGTAGATTACATTTCTATTCTATTGTGAATATGGTCTTTTCTATTGTGAACCATGCTACAATGAACATACATGTGCATGTGTCTTTATGGTAGAATGATTTACATTCCTTTGGATATATACCCAGTAATGAGATTGGTGGATCGAATGGCAGTTCTGTTTTTAGCTCTGCTAAAACACTGCTTTCCACAATGGTTGAACTAACCAAAAATGGTTGAACTGAGCCAACAACAGTGAATAAGCATTCCCTTTTCTCTGCAACTTTGCCAGCATCTGTTATGGTTTGACTTTGTAATAGCCATTCTGACTGGTGTGAGATGGTATCTCATTGCAGTTTTGATTTGCATTTCTCTAATGATCAGTGACGTTCAGCTCTTTTTAATATGATGGTTGGCTGCATGTATGTCTTCTTTTGAAAAGTATCTGTTCATGTTCTTTGCCTACTTTTTAATGGGGTCGTTTGTGTAAATTTTTTAAGTTCCTTATAGATGCTGGATAGTAGAACTTTGTCAGATGCATAGTTTGCAAATATAATATTTTCTCCCATTCTGTAGGTTGTCTGTTTACTCTGTTGATAGTTTCTTTTGCAGTGCAGAGCTCTTTAGATTAATTAGATCTCATTTGTCAATTTTTGCTTTTGTTGCGATTGCTTTTGGCATCCTTATCATGAAATATTTGCCCATACTTACGTACACAATGGTATTGCCTAGGTTGTCTTCTAGGATTTTTATAGATTTTGGTTATATTTTCAATTTTTAATCCATCTTGAGTTTATTTTTATATATTGTGTAAGGAAGTTTCAATCTTCTGCATATGGTTAGCCCGTTATCCCAGCAGCATTTATTGAATAGAAAGTCCTTTCTCCATTGCTTGTTTTTGTCAGCTATGTTGAAGATCAAATTGTTGTAGATATGTGACCTCATTTCTGGGCTCTCTGTTCTGTTCCATTGGTCTATGTGTCTGTTTTTGTACTAGTATCATGCTATTTTGGTTATTGTAGCCCTACAGTATAGTTTGAAGTCAGATAGCATGATGCCTCCTGCTTTGCTCTTTTTGCTTAGGACTGTCTTCACTATTTGAGCTCTTTTTTGGTTCTGTATGAATTTTGAAACATTATTTGCTATTTCTGTAATGAGCGTCTTTAGTAGTTTGATGACAACAGCATTGAATCTGTAAATTGCTTTGGGCAGTATCACCATTTTAGTGATATTGATTCCTCTTATCCATGGACTTAGAATATTTTTCCATTTGTTTGTGTCATCTCTGATTTATTTTAGCAGTGCTTTGTAATTCTCTTTGTAGAGATCTTTTACTTCCCTGGTTAGCTATATGCCTAGGTAAAATTTCTTATTTTTTTAACATCTTATAGTGAGACCCTTTTATAATGAAAAATTAATATATGGTAAAGTTCAGTAAAGCCAATATTTCTCAGCAATTGATGAATTCATAAGAAAATGAAAAACTGTAGAGGAGGTGTGTCTGGAACTAATTACATGTGAAAAAAGGGCAGATTCTTTATGAGTGGAGGAGAGAATGAAAATCATTATTAGTAGATAAAAGAGAGATAGGAAAGATGAGGAGAAAGGGAGGGAAATAGGGAAGAAGGCAGAAAGCAGAAATGAAAGAAGAAAATTTACATAGACATAAAGGCAGAGATATGTATATAATGCAGGCATTTAGTAGATAGAGAAGCACCTGTTTAGAGCAGACTTATGTGTTAGAATTTTGTTTTTTACTTACTTTTTCTTCATGGAGTGAACTGGAGAAGGATAGAAGAGGTTTCTAGTTTCAGCCACTTCCAAAAGAGGCAGACTCGATCTTTCAGAAGTAACTCTGGCATCTGGGTTACAGTTTTAAGACGGACATTGAAAATTTGCAAGGTAAAAATAAGTTTCCCACTAAGGTATGTACTAGATATCAATAAGATTTTACAGTTTAAATAGATCATATTCAGTGGTATTTTTAATAAGATTTCTTTTGATTTGGTATATCGAGCTTTAACATAGCTGATACAACAAATCAATAAACTAAGTTTGAAAATCAATAAACTAAGTTTGAAACTCAAAAATTATGACTTCTTAAATTCTTTTGCATTGCAAAAATAATACAGGTACTTTAGACTCTTTTCACTTGTGCAAAAATTTTTAATGACAATAGCTACTATCCACATGGGAGAATTTAGTGGATAATAATAACATCTGAAAAATATTCCAAATATACCAATAAGAGTAATTAAAAGGGATTTATCTTAGTACCTGTTATTCTTTCCATACAGCTATGTTGCTCACATTGGGGAGCAAAACTTCCCATATCAGACAATAGTATCTGATAAACTCACCACTTCTAAAATTAATACCCATTCAAGCATCTCTCCCCATTTAAATCTTTATCTGCCCATTACGTAAGGCTTTGATCAATGTTTACATGGTTGTCTGATCTTGCAAAAAAAATTAATGAAGTAATTTTAAAACAGCCAAAAATTAATTAAAAAGTAAAAGTATAAATCTTTAGTGATAAATTGATTAAAAACTGAAAGCATAAATCTTGCAATAGACATGGTATTATATAGTGTTGATAAAGTGAGTTTAGGTAATTGCTTGACAAATCATATCCCAAAGCCTTTGACAAGGGAGAGAATTTCAGAGTTAGATAAGTTAGAACTTGAAGAAAAGCAAATAGCAAGGGTGATGATTCAGTTGTTACTTCATAATAGAATTACTTAAGAACCAAAAAACTCTGTGAAGAAGGTCATTGGTAGCTCAATGGGGATGATATTGAATCTATAAATTACCTTGGGCAGTATGGCCATTTTCATGATATTGATTCTTCGTACCCATGAGCATGGAATGTTCTTCCATTTGTTTGTATCCTCTTTTATTTCATTGAGCAGTGGTTTGTAGTTCTCCTTGAAGAGGTCCTTCACGTCTCTTGTAAGTTGGATTCCTAGGTATTTTATTCTCTTTGAAGCAATTGTGAATGGGAGTTCACTCACGATTTGGCTCTCTGTCTGTTATTGGTGTATAAGAATGCTTGTGATTTTTGCAAATTGATTTTGTATCCTGAGACTTTGTTGAAGTTGCCTATCAGCTTAAGGAGATTTTGGGCTGAGATGATAGGGTTTTCTAGATATACAATCGTGTCGTCTGCAAACAGGGACAATTTGACTTCCTCTTTTCCTAATTGAATACCCTTTATTTCCTTCTCCTGCCTGATTGCCCTGGCCAGAACTTCCAGCAGTATGTTGAATAGGAGTAGTGAGAGAGGGCATCCCTGTCTTGTGCCAGTTTTCAAAGGGAATGCTTCCAGTTTTCGCCCATTCAGTATGATATTGGCTGTGGGTTTGCCATAGATAGCTCTTATTATTTTGAGATATGTCCCATCAATACCTAATTTATTGAGAGTTTTTAGCATGAAGTGTTGTTGAATTTTGTCAGAGGCCTTTTCTGCATCTATTGAGATAATCATGTGGTTTTTTTCATTGGTTCTGTTTATATGCTGGATTATGTTTATTGATTTGCGTATATTGAACCAGCCTTGCATCCCAGGGATAAAGCCCACTTGATCATGGTGGATAAGCTTTTTGATGTGCTGCTGGATTCGGTTTTCCAGTGTTTTATTGAAGATTTTTGCATCAATCTTCATCAGGGATATTGGTCTAAAATTCTCTTTTTTGTGGGTCTCTGCCAGGCTTTGGTATCAGGATGATGCTGGCCTCATAAAATGAGTTAGGGAGGATTCCCTCTTTGAGAAATGCAAATCAAAACCACAACGAGATACCATCTCACACCAGTTAGAATGGTGATCATTAAAAAGTCAGGAAACAACAGGTGCTGGAGAGGATGTGGAGAAATAGGAACACTTTTACACTGTTAGTGGGACTGTAAACTAGTTCAACCATTGTGGAAGTCAGTGTGGCGATTCCTCAGGGATCTAGAACTAGAAATACCATTTCACCTAGCAATCCCATTACTGGGTATATACCCAAAGGATTATAAAACATGCTGCTATAAAGACACATGCACATGTATGTTTATTGTGGCACTATTCACAATAGCAAAGACTTGGAACCAACCCAAATGTCCAACAATGATAGACTGGATTAAGAAAATGTGGCACATATACACTATGGAATACTATGCAGCCATAAAAAGTGATGAGTTCATGTCCTTTGTAGAGACATGGATGAAGCTGGAAACCATTATTCTCAGCAAACTATCGCAAGGACAAAAACCCAAACATCGCATGTTCTCACTCATAGGTGGGAATTGAGCAATGAGAACACATGGACAAAGGAAGGGGAACATCACACACCAGGGCCTGTTGTGGGGTTGGGGGAGGGGGGAGGTATACCTCAGATTAGGAGATACACCTCAGGTTACAAGATATACCTCAGGTTAAATGACGAGTTAATGGGTGCAGCACACCAACATGGCACATGTATACATATGTAACTAACCTGCACGTTGTGCACATGTACCCTAAAACTTAAAGTATAATAAAAATAAATAAATAAATAAGAACAAAAAAACTAACTCTTTGGAAAGTTAATGAATTAATACATATGTGTGTAAAACTCAAGCTCATTAAGATCACATTGGAAAAGTTTAAAGATAAGTAAATGTTGCCACATGTGATTTTACAGAATGGTTGAAAAATTATGTGCTAACTCATCCCCCAAAATTCACAAATTATTTTTTCATGTCTAAAAATTAGTATGCAGTGGCAATAGCTATATTGTTTTGTGGTAAATATGCTTATTTTCATAAATTTTTATTTAATTTCTCATGACAGACACCAACCATTTTTTCATTTGGTAGCATGAAAACATAATTATTCAATTAAAGCAGATTTATTTTTGTTCTTTTTTTCTGTTACTAATTATTTCAGTTTATAAAGATGTATTGCATGTCAATATACATATTAGTTTCTAATTTCTGTTACAATATCTTATTCATAAAATAGAATTAGTTGTAAAAGTAGTACTGAATAGTGGTTCGGTATAGACAGCAAGTAGTACTGAACAGTGGTTTGCTATAGACAGCAGAAGCAGCCTGGTGGGTTTCAAATCCCATATCCACCATTACTTGCAGTTCAACATTAAGCAAGTAACTTCTTCTTGCTTCAGTTTTCTCATCTGTAAGATGGGGCTAATATTAGTACCTACTCAAAGGCTTGTTTTAAAGATTAAAGAGTCACTATCCAGTAAACATATTTATAACAGTGTCTGAACTATAGTAACTATTATGTGAGTAAAGTTGAAAATGAGCTTTAAGTCATATATATTAGCATATCTACTATTCCTTAAATTGATGGTTCCTGTTCCTTTCTTAGATCACTGCCTTCTCTATTTTACTAATTCTTCCCTCTCTCCTATTTCTGAATATCTTCTACCACTACTTTACTACTTTAGTGAACTAAATCCCAAAATAATTTTGTTAATTTGCCCTAAATGTTGGAATTCTAATCTAACTTCAGATTTTTGGGAATCTTCATACCTCACTCCATTTTTTAAATGACTCAAAATAAAAAGTACCACTTTAGTCATTGTACAAATATCCTATTTATAGAATGATTATAAAACATCTTTCTTCCTTGAATTTGTAAAAAAAATTCTCTAAATAAAGGACTTATCCATTAGAGAGATACAGGTTTAGCAAATAAAAATATAAGACACTCTATTAAATTCCAATATGAGATAAACAATATTTTTTCATATAATTATAACCCATGCAATATACTTTGGCTGAAAAATAGCTGTTATTTATCTGAGATTCTAATTTAACTGTACATATGTCTTCAATCTCACAAACTTAAATAGAGCTGGAAAAAACCTGTTAAAAACTTTTAAAATTATGTTGTATAAGCACATACATTTCTAATGGAATTACATTAAGCAGATATAGTTTTTGTCTAATTTCAATTCTTGCATGAATAGCATCTGAATTTTGCTTTATCATTGATGCAAGAGTAATTAGTTTCACCTTTTGTTTATAAAAAGTTCATAATTTCAAAAAATATTTCTGTATTATGTATATAGTAGCTTGAAATTTTACCATCTACTGTTTTTTTAAATAATGGAAACTTAAAACCCAACCAAAAAAAATCACACCTTGCAAAAATGAGTCGAGGCTAGAATTCTGCTTTTTCTGTGTTAAAACACTTTGGTGAAAATGAAAAGAGATATTATATAAATAGCACTTTGTCTCAGAGGTGAATTTTGCTAGAGCAGGTATATAATACCATTAATCACTTCAATGGTGTTATAACACAGGCTTTCCAAGTCAACTTCCTTGATTTAAGTAATATCATTTAAAAGGCTACTTGACTGTCAACTAGCTCTTGCCAAACATTATTTTGATTAGCAAAATTGGAGAATAATTCGCAGGACTTTCACAGACGGCTATTCACATTCTAAGTGCGTATTGGTGCTTTCTATTTTCATCTAGTCTCTGACTTGGAGAAAATTTAATAGAAATTTTTCTAAATCTAAGCAACAAGTTTGACATTTGCATGTCTCTGGTTACCCAATAGTAGAAAGATCATCTATATCATATTCTCCTAGAGAGAATCAGAGCAGCAATAGCCCTATAAATGATATGATTATGGGACACCAGCAAGTCCCCATCAGCTCTGGCAGAGCTGTTCCATCTCCATCTCCATGTTAACACCTTTCCACCCTAACTTCAAATAGTGGCATCACTCCTGAAGACAGACAGCAAAGGCATCTGTATTGTCTCTAAATTTTGCTGTTAAGGCATAACCACATAACAGTAACGGGGAGCTATAGCCTTTAGCTTTCTTATCAATTCACACAGTAACCTAGTATATTATATTATTATACTACTTATAAGGGTGAGCCAAAAATGTCTATGGATGAAAGAAAGAAAAGCATTCCAACAAAGAGTTTGGAGCTCCTGTGAGGAAAGGGGGAGGAAATGAAAGCCCTTAATAGATCACTGAACTGTGGTGTCATGATCTCATGGGGTCAGCAGAAACCAGTGCAGAAGACTGGAATTAGCTGGACCCCCACACATCAGAACTCTTAGTTAATCTAAGGGCCTGTCTTACTCTCTTCAACTCCATCTGGTCATTTTTCCGTGGCGCTTCTGACCTTGATACTCACCTTACCACTACCTCAACTATATTTGCTATATAAAGAGAAAGTGAGAATAGAACCATGCTAAAATAATTCCTTAGTGATACCACTAAAATCACAGAGCTAATAAGTCAGAGTTGAAATTTAAATTTAAGTCTGTATGATCCAAAGCAAGTACGCTTTCTATTACACCCCACTGCTGAGAGGGAAGACAAAGAATGTGAAACAGCGTGGAAGGAATGAATTCTGATACACAGGATGTCTCTAGTATATTAATTGAAATGCATTCATTCCACTTACATTTATCAAGCTCTTAGCTGGCCTTGAATTAAATTAGTGTTAGCCTACATTCTTGAGAAAATCTATACACATTAATTATAGTGGGGAAATACTTCTAAAGTTGCATATTGATGTTCTTTTCTACACGGGTCCTTCTCTTTATACTACTTTATACTACATTTCACAGTCTTTTTACCTCTATTGGCTCTCCTCAATATAACCTTCACCAATTTGGTGAAAAAATATATATATACACACACATATGTATATATATAAAATAATATATAATGTATGTGTGTATATATACACATATACATATACACATATACATATGCACTAGTTCTATAATGAAAGCTATATGCTGTTCTTGTTTTCATCTTTCTTAGAATCATTCTAGATAAAACTATTTTCAACATGCATTTGAATTATTACCAAAAATATAATAATATTTCAATGTCCTCTGTTTTATTCATAAAGAGCTTTAAATTCTGCTTGTAAGAATCACACTCTTGCTGGGCACAGTGGCTCACGCCTGTAATCCCAGCACTTTGAGTGGCCAAGGCAGGGGGATCACCTGAGGTTGGGAGTTCAAGACCAGCCTGACCAACATGGAGAAACCCCATCTCTACTAAAGATACAAAATTAGCCTGGCATGGTGGCGCATGCCTGTAATCCCAGTTACTTGGAAGGCTGAGGCAGGAGAATCGCTTGAACCCAGGAGGCAGAGGTTGCAATGAGCCGAGATTGTGCCATTGCACTCCAGCCTGGGCAACAAGAGCGAAACTCTGTCTCAAAATAAATAAATAAATAAAAGAATAACAGTCTTAAATATAGGTCTACCTTATCCCCTGAACAGAACTAGACTCTCCCTAAAATACCAACATCCAGGCCGGGCACGGTGGCTCACGCCCGTAATCCCAGCACTTTCGGAGGCCAAGGTTGGCGAATCATGAGGCCAAGAGATAGAGACCATCCTGGCCAACACAGTGAAACCCCGTCTGTACTAAAAATACAAAAAATTAGCCGGGCATGGTGGCAGGCGCCTGTAGTCCCGCTACTCGGGAGGCTGAGCCAGGAGAATTGCTTGAACCTGGGAGGCGAAGGTTGCAGTGAGCCGAGATCGTGCCACTGCACTCCAGCCTGGGTGACACAGTGAGACTCCATCTCAAAAAACAAACAAACAAACAAACAAACAAACAAAAAAATCCAACATCCTAATTTGGAGTGCCTCAGTCATTCTAGGTGTTTCTTCAAATTTTTAGGCCACAAGTAACTTTTACTACTTTGCAATCTGATAATGTTAAATGTATCTCTTTCTTTTCATGCTTATATGTTGACTTGGAAACCTTTAATTTTCCATTTCTTTTTCTCAGTTACACTATATGTGCTTGATCTTCTAGTCTACTTTGTCTAGAACAATCAATTATATACTCTTGAATGTGACTATCTCAGTGGCTACATAGTATATAAACCTCAACCATGTTTTCTTTCATTTCTATCTTGAGTCTACTCTCTGATCTCTTTTTTCTCTTTAGTTCCCTCTAGAGATTTTTTTTGGAAAGAAATGTTTCAAAGGCTACCTCTGATTGCTCTTTTGAATTTCATTGTAAGTTAATAAGGATTTATGATAGCCTCCAGCTTAAGACTACTTTTCTCAATAGAAATAGAACCCTTGGCCTGTTAGCATTCCTACCTCATTTAGTTAGCATTGGCAAATAATTTGCTTCAGTATAATAAAGCTGAATATTTTGTATTTTTATTCATCTATAAGAACTGAATATTCAGTTCCGAAGGATTTGACACATTACCATATGCCTTTTTTTCCAGAAGTCATATTATTCGTCTGTTGTGTAGTTGCTATCTAGCCTTAGAGTTGAATGTAGAGCATAAGTTAACAAACTCACCAAAGTTTCCTTTTTTCAAAAAATAGCTTCATTAACATAAAATTCACTGGCTAAAATTCACCCATTTGAAGTAAAGCATATGTTAATTTACTCACTGTAGCCATTCCACAATGTATACATATTTCAAAATATCATGTACATGAAAAAAATATATAATTTTATGTGTCAATTTTTAAAAGTATTCATATATTCACAGATGTAACCATTATCACAATCAATTTTAGAGCATTGTATCACCTTAAAAAGAAATTCTATACCCTTTAGCTATTATTTCCTCATCCCCTCATCATTCAACCCCCATTCTCAGCCCTAAGCAACTATTAATCTACACTCTGTCTCTATAGACTTCCTTTCTAGACTTTGAGAAGAATGAAATAATGTACTATGTGGACTTCAGTGACAGGCATCTTTCACTTAAGGTAATATCTTCAGCGTTCATCCAAATTGGCAGATATATCAGTACTTCATTTCTTTCTATGCTCCCCTTCCAAAAATGCATTGTATTGACATGCCACTTTGTTTATCCATCTTTCTGTTGATGGATATTTAGATTGTTTTCACTTTTGGCTATTATGAATCATTATTCAATGCTTACTATAAATATTCATGTATAAGTTTTAATATGGACATGTTTCCATTTCTCTTGCATATATACCTAGGAGTGGAATTGTTGGGTCACATGGTAACTCTGTTTGAAGGATTGCCAAACTGTTTTCCAAAGAGATTGCACCATTTAACATTCTTACCAGCATCATATAAGGTTTCTGACTCACTGACACTAGTTATTATCCTACTTTTTGATTCTAGACATCCTAGTGTATCTGAAGTGGCATCTCACTGTGGTTTTGATTTGCTTTCCTTTGCTAACTAATGATGTGGAGCATTCCTCATGTGCTTCTTGGTAATTTGCATATCTTCCTTGGAAAAGTGTCTACTGAGATCTTTTGCCTATTTTTTATTTGGGTTTTTATCTTTTATTATTGAGCTATAAGTTTTTATATATTCCAAATGTAAGTAATTTAGCAAAGATATGTTTTACAAATATTTCTCCCATCTGTGGCTTTTTTTCATTTTCTTGATGTCCTTTGAAACACAGAAGTATTTAATGTTGATGAAGTTTAATTTATGTTTTGTTTGTTTGCTCTAATTTTGATGAAGTTTAATTTATCTTTTGTTTATTTGTTTGTTTGCTCATGCTTTTCAGTGTCATATGTAAGGACCCTTGGCCAAATCCAAAGTATGGAAGATTTACTCTTGTGTTTCCTTCTAAAAATTTAATAGTTTTAACTCTTACATTCAAGTTTTTGATCCATTTTTATTCATTTTTGCTTCTGATCTTAAGAGTCTAATTTCATTCTTTTGTATATAGATATCCACCTATTCCTACATTATTTGTTGGAAAGACTATTATTTCCCCAATGAATGGTTTAACACTTATATCAAAAATCAGTTGACCATAATTATGTGCATTTATTTCTGGACACTCAATTCTATTGCACTGATTTCTGTACCTGTCCTTGTACCAGTACTATATTTTCTTGATTACTGTTATTTGTAGTAAGTTTTAAAGTTAGGAAGTGTGAGTCCCCATACATTTTTCTTCTTTTCTTGGACTGTTTGGCTATCCTACATCTCTTGCAATTTTGCATGAATTTTAGAATAAGCTTATCAATTTCTACAAAGAAGTCAGCTAGTAGTCTGACAGAGATTGCCTTGAATCTGTAGATCACTTTGGGAAATACAGCCTTCCTAAAAGTTTAAGTCTTCTGATCTATGATCTGTGCCTTAATGTCTTTGTCAACTATAATTCCTTAGGAGATTATTTTTTATTTGTAGTGCAAATATACCTGCCAGGACACCTGTATTAGTTCGTTTTCATGCAGCTGATAAAGACATACCTGAGAAGAAAAAGAGGTTTAACTGGACTTGCAGTTCCACATGGCTGGGGAGGCCTCAGAAACATGGCGTGAGGTGAAAGGCACTTCTTACTTGGCAGCGGCAAGAGAAAATGAGGAAGACGCAAAAGCAGAATCCCCTGATAAAATCATCAGATCTCATAAGACTTATTCACTGCCACAAGCACAGTAGGGGGAAAACCATCCCCATGATTCAATTATCTCCCCCTCCCCCACATGTTGGTCCCTCCCCCAACACGTGGGAATTATGGGAGTACAATTCAAGATGAGATTTGGGTGGGGACACAGAGCCAAACCATATCACCATCTTATAAAAGTACAGAGTATTTCCTTCTAATGACATGCTTTTTTCTCTTGTTGACAAATAAGAGGATTGATTTACAAACTTCCCTAGTTCATGTTATAAAGAAAACAACTTCCGCACAGGAGCTACTTATAAAAATGCACTATATCCCCCTCCCCAAACCTTATCCAGAACAATTCTATATGCTAAAGATGCTTTTAGTATTGGATTATTAGTTTTCCATATACATCAGCAACCAAAGCTAACAAGCGTCTACCTGCTACCTCACATGGTTTCTGCATTTCAGTACTTTCTTGCCCACTTATGTGACGGTTACACATATTAAAGTTATCATACAAATTAGGTGAGGGTCATATTTGACAACTATTGTTTGGTTCATGCTTCGTAAGACTGACTATTACGAAAATATTCTATAGCTTTTGCACATTCCCAAACTCCATGAAGCTCTCTTATCCCTATGTAAATCTCTCATGTGTTCAATTTTGTATTCTGCAAAATTTAATAATTTGGTGTCATATGCCAATGCCTGCAGAAATAAAACTTGAAATTATGGTTTTCAAGTTCCCATTGTTTATCCATGAATTTAATATATAGTTGGGTTTCTCACTTGAATTGTAACTCTAAAAGGATTGTAGCATGCCCACTTTTTTCATCAACTTGACACATAAGGGTGAAATTTTGTGTACTACTTTTGAGCCTTCCTAGATGGTCTGAAACACACTGGAGAGATCAGAAGGAAAATCATGATGGTTTTGCACAGTGTCCAATATTGTATTGCAGTTAATGGCACTTGCAAAGTTGGTGGTCTGGTAATTAAGTAAGAATCAATCCACAGCTTATGTGTTTGCATACAGTGGTTCTCAATGAGAAATCCTAAGTGGTCACTTGAACTTTTATGGCAAGGAGTCAAATTCTCTGTAAAACGTGCACAAGCAATTCTTGCTGCCTTCAGCAAGCATAAATCTTATACTGAGTGAAATATTCTCTCTTCCTCTCTGTGGAAATGCTACAAACAATAATTTTTCAACACACTATAATACATTTATAGAATAGAAAGGATAGATGTAAATAGTGTTGAAGGCCAATTCTCATGTCACATAAAATGAATGTGTAAAAGAAACCAGGTGAAATCACTGATTTATCTTTCTGTTTTTGCAAGCTTATGTTTAAGTTATTACATCTCAATTGCCTCAAATGTTTTCTTCTACTCTGACTTAAAAAGCAGTTCCAAATTCTATTTAATTTTAGCATTAAACAACTGTGTTGTTGCTGATAAAACATCAATGTAAACTGTGATTTTCCTACTACATTATCTAAGTAAATACAAGTTACAAAATCCACTTATGTACAGAGAGTGGATAAACCCAGGCAAATTTTGATCTAATCTACAGTTCTTTGCTCTTTTTAAATGTCTGTGACCAAGATTATTTTAACTTCTTAGATTATTTTTTTTTACTCTTCTGGCTATCCATGAATAACTACTTCAATGTGATAAGTAATTTAAACACACCTCTTTCAGACAGTGGTCCTGTACTTTTCATTACATATGTGGCTCTTCCTATAGAAAGTACAGAAATTTAACTTTATTATTGACAAAGAGAAATGTAAATTAATGATTGAAATATGTTCAGCACTGAATGAAAATAAAATCCTACCTCAAAAGTTGGAATGCATATTTTAGTAAATTTATGTATTATTGCATGAAATAAGTAATCGTACAAAATATTGAATGGTTTTATGATAATACAGACACTTAATCCATAGCATTAAAATCCACCCACTTCCCTGATTTGTGGAATGAGATAATGATAACCTCTAAATCATTGGATCATAGTGAGTAATACAGAAGAATATTATACAGGAAGTATACTATATTTATTTGGAATATTATATCATGTGCTCTCATCTTTTTATTAGATAAAACAATTCTATAATTTTAAAATATGATAGTTAATAAATCCTTATAGTACTAAACAAGCTGAGAAAGTTTGTTACACACTTACAAAACAAGAGCAATATGAAAATGTGTTTAAAAAAGTAAATGTTGCACTAAAAAGTAATTTTTTAATTTTTATTTTATGTTCAGGGATACATGTGCAGGTTTGTTATATAGGTAAACTCATGTCATGGGCGTGTGTATACAGATTATTTTATCACCCATGGACTAAGCCTAGTACACAATAGTTATTTTTTCTGTTCCTCTTCCTTCTCCCATCCTCCACCCTCCAGCAGGCCCCAGTGTCTGTTGTTCCCCTTTTTGTGTCCATGTATACTCATCATTTAGTTCCCACTTATAAGTGAGAAAATGTGGTGGTTGGTTTCATATTCCTATGTGAGTTTGCTAAGAATAATGGTCTCCAGCTCCATCCATGTTCCTGCAAAGGACATGATCTCATTCTTTTTATGTCTTCATAGTATTTCATGGTGTATACGTAGTACATTTCCTTTATCCAGTCTACCATTGATGGGTATTTAGGTTGACTCTACGTCTTTGCTATTGTGAATAGTGCTACAGTGAACATACATGTGCATGTGTCTTTTTGACAGAATCATTTGTATTCCTTTGGGTATATATCCAGTAGTGAGATTGCTGGGTTGAATGGTAGTTTCGTTTTTAGCTCCTTGAAGAATCACCACACAGCTCTCTGCAGTGGTTGAATTACTTTCCACTCCCACCAGCAGTGTATAAGTGTTCTCTTTTCTCTGCATCCTTGTCAGCCTCAGCATCTGCTATTTTTTGACTTTGTAATAATAGCCATTCTGACTGGCGTGAGATGGTACCTCATTGTAGTTTTGATTTGCATTTCTCTAATGGTCAGTGATGTTGAGCTTTTTTTTCACATGCTTTTTGGCCGCCTGTATGTATGACTTGTCTTGAAAAATGTCTTAATGGGATTGTTTGTATATTTTAGGTAAATATGTTTAAGTTCCTTATAGATGTTGGATAGTAGACCTTTGTCAGATCCATAGTTTGTAAATACTTTCTCTCATCCTATAGGTTTACTATTTACTCTGATGATAGTTTATTTTGCTGTGCAGAAGCTCTTTTGTTTAATTAGATCCCATTTGTCAATTTTTGCTTTTGTTGTCATTGCTTTTGGTGTCTTCATCATGAAATCTTTGTCCATTCCTATGTCCAGAATGGTATTGCCTAGGTTGTCTTCTGGGGTTTTCATAGTTTTTGGTTGTAACTTAAATCTTTAATCCATCTTGAGTTGACTTTTGTATACGGTGTAAGGAAGGGGTCTAGTTTCCATCTTCTGCATATGGCTAGCCTGTTATCCCAGCACCATTTATCAAATAGAGAGTCCTTTCTCCATTGCTTGTTTTTGTCAGCTACATTGAAGACCAAATTTTTGTATATGTGTGACCTCATTTATGGGCTCTCTGTTCTGTTCCATTGGTCTATGTGTCTGTTTTTGTACCAGTACCATCCAGTACCATGTTGTTTTGGTTATTATAGCCCTACAGTATAGTTTAAGTCAGGTAGTGTGATGCCTCCTGCTTTGTTCTTCATGCATAGGATTGCCTTAAATATTTGGACTCTTTTGGTTCCATATGAATTTTAAAGCAACATTTATTTCTGTAATGAATGCCTTCAGTAGTTTGGTAGGAATAGCATTGAATCTATAAATTGCTTTGGGCAGTATCACCTTTTTAATGATATTGATTCTTCTTCTCATGATCACGGGATATTTTTTCATTTGTTGATGTTATCTGTGATTTGTTTGAGCAGTGCTTTATAATTCTCATTGTAGAGCTCTTTCTGTGCTCGCTTCAGTAGCACATATACAAAAATTGGAACGGTATGGAGAAGATTAGCATGGCTCCTGCACAAGGATGAGATCTTTCTCTTCCCTGGTTAACTGTATTCCTAGGTATTTTATTATTTTTGTGGCAATTGTAAATGGGATTGCATCCCTGATTTGGCTCTTGGCTTGGCTGATGTTGGTGTATAGAAATGCTAGTGTTTTTTGTGTGTTGATTTTGTATCCTGAGATATTGCTGAAGTTGTTTATCAGCTGGAAGGGCTTTTGGGTCAAGACTATGGCGTTTTCTAGATATAGAATGATGTCACTTGCAAACAGGGATCATTTGACTTCTTCTCTTTCTATTTGGATGCCCTTTGTTTCTTTTTCTTGCCTGGTTGCCCTGGCCAGGACTTCCAATACTACATTGAATAGGAGTGGTGAGAGAAGACATCCTTGTCTTGTGCCAGTTTTCAAGAGGGATGCTCTCAGCTTTTGCCCATTCAGTATAATGTTGGCTATGGGTTTGTCATAGACAGTTCTTACTATTTTGAGTTATGTTCCTTCAATACTTCGCTTGTTGAGAGTTTTTAACATGAAGCGATGTTGAATTTTATTGAAAGCCTTTTCTGCATCTATTGAGATGGTCATGTGTTTTTTTTCTTTAGTTCTGTTTATGTGATGAATCATGTTTACTGATTTGCATATGTTGAACCAACCTTGCATCCCAGAGATAAAGCTTACTTGATCGCGGTGGATTAGCTTTCTGATGTGATGCTGGATTCGGTTTGACAGTGTTTTGTTTTGTTTGTTTGTTTTTTGATGTGGAGTTCTGTCGCCCAGGATGGAGGGCAGTGGTGTGATTTTGGCTCACTGCAAATTCCACCTTCCAGGTTCAACTAATTCTCCTGACTCAGCCTCCCAGGTAGCTGGGATTACAGGTGCATGCCACCACACCCAGCTGATTTTTGTATTTTTAGTAGGGATGGGGTTTCACCATGTTGCCCAGGCTGGACTCAAACTCATGGTCTCAGGTGATTCACCTGCCTAGGCCTCCCAAAGTGCTGGGATTACAGGCATGAGCCACTGTGCCTCGTCCTATGGTTTGCTAGTGTTTTGTTGAAGATTTTTGCATCAATGTTCATCAGAGATATTGGCCTGAAGTTTTCTTTTTTTGTTGTGTCTCTGTCAGGTTTTGATAATGGAATGCTATTTTCATAGAATGAGTTGAGGAGTCTCACCTACTCAGTTTTTTTTAATGGTTTCAGTAGGAATGGCACCAGCTCTTCTTGGCACATCTGGTAGAATTTGGCTATGAATCTGTCTGGTCCTGGGCTTTTTTTTGGTTGATAGGCTATTTACTATTGATTCAATTTCAGAGCTCATTATGGGTCTATTCAGGGATACAGTTTCTTCCTGGTTCAATCCTGGGAGGGTGTATGTGTCTAGGAATTTATCCATTTATTCCAAATTTTATAGTTTACGTGCATATAGGTGTTCATAATAGTCTTCTAGGGTTATTTGTATTTCTGTGGAATCAGGGGCAATATCCTATTTGTCTTTCCTAATTGTATTTATTTGGATCTTCTCTTTATTAGTCTAGCTAGTGGTCTATTATCTTATTAATTTTTCAAAAAACAGCTCTTGGATTCACTTATTTTTGAATTATTTTTCACATTTCAATCTCTTTGGTTTGGCTCTGATTTTGGTTATTTCTTGTCTCTGCTAGCTTTGGAATTGGTTTGCTCTTCCTTCTCTAGTTACTTTAATTATGATGTTAGGTTGTTAGTTTGAGATCTTTCTAACTTTTTGATGTGGACATTTAGTGCTATAAATTTTCTGCTTAACACTGCCTTGCTGTGCCTCAGAGACTCTGGTATATTGTGTCTTTGTTCTCATTAGTTTCAAAGAACTTCCTGATTCCTATCTTAATTTCAGTATTTACCCATAAGTCATTCACGGTCAGGTTGATTAATTTCCATGTAATTATATGGTTTGGAGCAATTTTCTGATTCTTGAATTCTAGTTTTATTGCACTGTGATCTGAGAGAGTGGTTGGTATGATTTCAGCTTTCTGCATTTGCTGAGGATTGTTTTATGTCCAAATATGTGGTTGATTTTAGAGTATGTGCCATGTGGCAATGAGAAAAATGTATATGCCATTACTTTTAGGTGGAGAGTGCTATAGAAATCTATCAAGTCCATCTGTTCCAGTGTTGAGTTCAGGTCCCAATATCTTTGTTAATTTTCTGCCTTGATGATCTGTCTAATACTGTTGGTGGGATGTTGAAGTATCCCACTATTATTGCGTGGGAGTTTAAGTCTCTTTGAAGGTCTCTGAGAACTTGCTTTATGAATCTAGGTGCTCATGTGTTGGGTGTGTATATATACATATATATATCATATATATCTCATATATATATGCATATATGTGATAGTTAAGTCTTCTTGTTGAATTGAACCCTTAATCATTATGTAGTGCCCTTTCTTGTCTTTTTTTATCTTTGTTGGTTTAAAGTTTGTTTTGTCATTAATTAGGATTGCAATTTCTAGTTTTTTCTGTTTTCCATTTCATTGGTAGATTTTTCTCCATTCCTTTGAGTCTATAGATGTCATTGAATGTGAAATGGGTGTCATTCCACATGTATCTTGAAGACACATACCATTGTGTTTTGCTTCCTTATACAGATTGCCACTCTGTCCTTATTTTTTCCAATAAGAAATGGTAGAAAACATAAAATTGTCGGAAAATTTTCAAAAATACATGCAGAAGCCATGAAATGACACTGTTATTTTCTAGCCAAATATCAGCATCTAATGTATTATACCCAGCCATACCCTTATTGCAGAAAATTCTTCTGTTTTCAGTCTGTCTCATTTTTTCTGATATCTCCCTGCTTCTTGCTACTTATTTTAGCTCTAGATATAATTTAAACAATCACCCTTTTATTGAGCTCTACTGTACACTGGAAACCATCGAGAAAGTCATTGACTTTCCCAGGAAATCAGAAGTACACAGATCAGAAAGTATACTGTGACTTGCAAAAGTCTATACAGATACAAAGAACAGATAGGAAGGAGCAATCAAATCTGCCTGGAAGAGTCAAAGAAAGTGACTTCACCCTATTGTGATAACAACCTCAAAACCTTAATCCCATATTCCACAAATAAGGTTTCTCTCACACACAATACATATTCAGCTCAAGTTGGGTCGTCACTCAAGAATCCAGAATAAAAAAGGCTCCACCCTTTCATAGTTTCCTCATCTAGAACAGAAGACTCCATATTCATCATGGCAGTAGAAGAGTCTACATCACTTCATCTCAGAGGCCACTGGCCAGAACCGTAGTTGTCACCCTCCTCGAGCCCCTACCACCCACTGCAAGACGGTTAACAAATATGGACAAATAGATATAATATTTGATCAATTTTATTATCTCTACCACAGAAAGTTTCAGAAAGGTGATGAAATTTAAGCTGGGCTTTAAAGGCTACATCAAATTTGACAAATGGAATTGTGAGGAAAGCACATTACAAGTAAAGGAAAGAGTGAATGCACAAAAGCAAGAGAACATCATGGTATGTAATGAAGAAATGTCCATTATTTGCTCTGTGGCTGAGACTAACAGTTATTATTCAAACATCTGTTCTCTTCTTTTCCTGTAGCAATAGAAGCTGTAGCTGGGCATAGGTTAACCTATCCGCAAACTTTATTGTGTTACCTCTTTTGCATTTAAGTGTCACAATAGGAGTAAATTCTCATCTATGAAATGAGAGGAAAGATATGTACAATTTGTGGCATATACTTCTAAAGGAATAAATATGCCTTCCTCTTCTCTTTTCTTCCCATCACACTGGCTTACAGACACTTTGGGAAGGCATTTCTGTAGCATGTATGATAACAAACTATAGCAATGGCAGAGCAACAAGATGGAAAGATACTACTTGATGGAAAGATACTACTTGATACTACCCAAGTGTCATAGGGTTCCTGAGTGGTGACCAAGAGAGATAAGTTGATTTCTATTGTGATTAAATCATACTCTTTTTGGAATCACTTTTTATAGCAGGCAAATCTGTAACCTAATATGGCCTCTACTAGGTAATATTAGTTTTCTTTCTCTCTTTGTGTTATCTCTTGTACCTATAAAGGTTTTTGCAATTAACATACAATTATAAATTTGAAGGTATAATTGAAAAAATAAATCTGCTTTGAGGTTGATTATTTTCTAGCACCCAGGTTGTGTATACGTAGGTTAAGCAGTACATTTGATTTCAAAGACACTTCAGAGGCTTTTAAATTCCTTTGCTGTAGGACTAGTGTGCATATAGTACAATGACATAGGTTAAACAGAATAACCATCATGTTTCAGTGGCACTGTGAGATATATTTGAAAATATATCTGCCTATCACTGGAAGATCACTACACTGTATGATAGAAAATGGCATTGGTGGTGACAAGAGGGGAAGGGGGGCTGATAACTGAAGAAAATGATAAAGGGATAAGGAACCTCTTCCCAGCAAACTTGTAGTGAATTCTGCAATATATGAGTCACAAATTTTAGAGTAGGTATCTACACTTCAGGAATGGAGAAAACCTACTGTGCCCCAGATATTGGAGGGGCAGAGCGGGAAGTGTAGAAATATCAGGGAACCCAAGGATACACTTGAGAAACACCATGCTGGATTATAAATCTTGTGAAGGCATGGATATCTTGACTCTTGCATCCCTGGAACAATGGCTAGAATTTAGTAGGTAACCAAAAATATTTGTTCTTGACATCCCTAGTCATTGGCATTTCAGCAAATGGAAATTTCAGTTTACCAGTTGCTCAGGCCCAAATCTTTAAAGTCATCCCTGATTCCTGTCTTTCTTGTACACTCTGTATCCAGGTCATCAACAAATCCTATTAGCATACCAGTCATAATAATTTCTGAATATTATGACTCCTAAGCAGGCCCACCATTATCACTCTAGTGCAAGCTATCACCACTTCCAGGCTCCAGGCTCTTAGCTGGACTTCCAGTTTATACCCTTGCTCCTTGTATTAGTTTCCTGTGGCTGTTGTAGTAAATTGCCATAAAATTGGTGGCTTAGAGCAACATAAACATATTCCTTTATAATTCTGAAAATCAGAAATCCAAACTTATTCTCCTGGGCTAAAGTTAGGTACTGGCAGGGCTGGTTCCTTCAGTAAGCACAGAAGATAATTAATTTCTTTTCCTTTTACAGTTTCTAGAGGCTGCCTGCATTCCTTGGCTCATGACTTTGCATCACTCTGACGTCTTGCTCTCACAGTCGTATCACCTACTACTGGCTCTGATCTGACTACTTGTTGTAAGGATTGGTGTGATTACATCAGACCCAACCCGATAATTAAAGATAATCTCCCCACCTCAAAATTCTTAGTTTAATTACATCTGCAAAATACCTTTTGCTAGATAAGGTAACATTCACAAGTTCTGGAGATTAGGGCATAGACATCTTTTTGGGGCACCATTATCTGGCCTACCACACTCCCTTACGATCAAATCTCCTTAGAGCCACCAGAGTGAAAAATCTGACCACATCCATTCTGAGCTCTGTGTCTTCCATGTGATTCCCATTTTATTCAGCGTGAAACAGGAAGCATTATCCATAGTCTTAACAGCTGTATATGGTCAGATCCTCCACAGCTTCTCCAACACATCTACCACCACACACCCTTCACTCACTGTGTTCCAGACACTTTGGCTTCTTTTCTGTTCCTCAAATATGCCAAACACACTTTTACCCCAGCGCTTTTGCACTTGCTCTCACCTCTGCCTTGAATATTCTACCTCCAGATATTCACATGCTTGGCTTTCCAACTGCATTCCAGTTTACGATTACATATTATCTGACTGCAGGTCTTCTCTGAGCACCCCATGAGATACAGCAACCTCTCCTCTCAATCACCCACCCCTTATCTTGCTTTGCTATTTTTCATAGCACATTATGTCCATCTGAAATAGTATGTATTTGTTTGCTTGCCGTCTTTCCCCCACTTTGAGAACAGTGTTTTGTTCACTGTTATGTCCCTAGCACTAGAATAGTTTCTGACACAGAGGTAAACTCAAGTATTAATTCTTAAATAATAAATGAAAGAATGCATGTTGAATTAGTGATTTCTAAACCAGTTTCATTAGATACCTTCTTGAAATAGTCATGCTTGTTTTGCTATTTTCTCATTCTTCTTTTCTTAAACATGAACGTCAAGATAATTTATTATCTTCTCTTCACAATAAAAACAATATAATTTTCCAATACTTTTATTGCAAGTGCTTATCACAAGATGAATATAACATCATAGGCTTGCCTAGATGACTATGGATACTGTTTATGCATAGAAATATGTTCCAAATTAGAAATAAGTAAATTCCCATTAATTTTTTGAAATATGGTCTCTTTATAAGTTTGTAAGACTATTGGCATATACCTGATTGCAGAAAATACATACCATGAGCATTTACATTTATAGTTTAATTAACTAGCAGGTTTGAATTCATGGGAGGTTGCTCCAATTAGCTGACTGTGTTGAAGTAATGACAATAATATTTAGAGTTACTGTAACACTTTACCAACACTAATTACTACCCAAATTACTGTTGCATTGTCATCTCTCTTTTACACATATGGAACAAAGGGATAAGGAAGTGACTTGCCTAAGTCACTGAGGAACCTAATATTGAGATTAGCACTCAATGATTCCTGGCTCTCAGAATGTGTGCTGCTACCACCAGGCCACACTCTTCCCTCCAGAGAGAAGATGTATCAGCATGGAATTGTGCTGAAGCAAAGATGTGAAATAGAATGATTACATATCTACCAAGTGGGAAGATCTGGGTAAGAATCTATCAGTGCTGGCAGAGAAGCAAACCATACGACATCACTCATCCCCAGAAAGTGAAGTGAAGGGAAATAAAAAACTATCTACACCATTTGGAAAACACAGCCACCCCATACCGTTGGAAAAAAATACACTAAAACATCTTCATTTGATTTGACCTCTAATAACATGAATAATTATCTTATAACTCACTTTTTTACCTCTTGATTATTCTACAGATCCGGCATATATGAGCAAAATCTGACAAAATTCACTCATTTAATTTGAAGATTTTAATTATGTAGAAAAAGTAGGTTCGCATTCTTTCTTATTAATAGAGTTCAAAAGACTTAAGGCCTAGAGTCTAGCTTCAGCTATTAAAATGATACATCAGCATGTGTTTCTCCTTTATTAAGCAATGATTCGTTATACCTTTCCCCTTAGAGGACACCCACATTTCTTTAAAAATAAGTTGGGTGAACATCGACTGTGAATGTGTTTTTGTTTTCCTAATAGAATATCAGTGGGAGTTGTACACACAGATCAAGAGCTGTACACATATTATTATCTCCAAATAATTAATATTTGTGTATTATTTCCCTTGATCTGGCTATACATGAATACAGAGGCACTGGTACTACTCATCACAAAATACAGTGGTAGCTGGTTCCAGGGCTGCCTTTGCGAATACTCTCTGCCAGTGGCTGAAGAGACTAAGGAAGCACCCCTGCTGAGTCCCCTCTCATCCTCCTCAGGGAGTATGCACTAATTCTATCTTCTCCTATTGGGAAGGCAGCCAAAGGCAGAAGCAAGAAGGACAGCACTGTAGTTCCTAGAGAGAGGAAGGTGCCAATAGTCAGGAATGGAGAAGAAAAATGTGAGTTTTATAAAATAAGGATAACAGAAACAATGATTAGCACCTCAATCTTTCCATTATACCCAAAGAGGAAAGTTCCATGACTGGCAGATGGAGTAACAGCATCCAATTGCAGTCTTATGTTTGCACCATATACATAGAATAGAATAGAGAAAGGAAACTACTTTAAGGATGTAAGCTGTGGTGTAGAGTCAAATGCAGACTGCGATGGTATTTTTGCCTAGTAGATTCTGTGTCACACTTTGGCAAGCCCTTACCAGCTAGCTTGGCTCTCTGCTTGCTTTTGACCTTAGAAGTTTGACCAATAATTTAGTTTCAATTATTTATAGGAAAAACACTTAGCCTTTTGAAAAAAAAGTAATAGAAGTTATTTCAAAGAATTTTTTATATACATAGGTCTACTAATAAAATGAGTTCAAGATATTTTGTTTCTATGAAGTGGGAAAAGCACGGGATGAATGGGGGAGATACATTCAAATGAGCTTTTTAGAAATGAGAGAGTAAGAAATATGTCTGTTGGCAAATCATCCTCCATAAATAATATCGTGTTGAAAAATATAACTAATTATGTTATATATAAACTTGAGCAGGAGCACATTTCTGAACACCAGACCTTTTTATTACAGTATAGAAAGGAAAAAATATGATATTGTAGAGCCATTTTCTCAATGTTTACAATTAGAAAGGAAAGGTGAATATTAAGTCTAGTTTAAAAATTACAATTCTTTAAACAGTTGAAAACTCTCTTTATGATTATAAAAACATTAAATAGGATTTAAATGATCATTATGTTTACAAATATATTAATGGCACAATAAAGGTAGCATTTTTTCCCCTTAAATGTGTTACTTAAAAAATCCGTAAAATGAAGGGAAATTAATATCAAAATTTTTTTTTAAATTAAAGTTTCTCGGTTCCATGGTAACAATGTATTATAAGTAGCAAACGTGTAATTAAAGCAGTCATTATATGTATATTTAGATTATCAATATGCAGTCTTCAATTTATTTAACAGAAAGTAGAAAACATTACAAAATGAGAAGCTTTGTGATATTTTTCTTTCATTTAATTCTGAGCTTTAATCCCTCCTCCCCGATTGTAATGTATAAATTCTATAATTTAGCCCCAATCTAAAATCCAGGAAAGAAAATATTTAGGAGGGAGATAATTAATTCAAAGCAGGTAAAAATACCAACTGTGTCGTATTACCAAGGCAATCACAGAATGAAGGCACTGGTATTTGAAAGTGGAAATTACCTGTAATTTTAGGATTTTAAATGAAGAACTCTGTAACAGAGAATGCAAATTTGGAAAACTATCCACATAAACTGAAATGTCTTTTCTTTATTTTAACCTTTTCTGCATGATAGAGCACCAAAGTCAGATTATGCATCTACAAATTTGGAGGCCTTCCACTTCTGAGATCTGAGAAGGAATTGCTTCTCTATGACTTGGCCTCTGGATTTATAAGTATAAAGAGTATTTAAATGCCATGAAGCTAAACAAGGGTTGCTAGAGTAGTCCATCTCTATGGAAAAAAATGGCTCCACCAACCTTCATAATGATGATAGCCTGGTTCGTGGACCTAGAAACATGGGCTCCAGAAATAAACTATCCTGAACAATATCTTGTGATCCAAGAAATAGGCAGTGTAGACTTTGAAGTCTGAGAGCAGATATCAAATGATGGCTTTGAGGATAAGTATTGGGAGAGTTACCCAACCTTTCAATGCTTCAGTTTCCTTATCTATAAATATTTGGATAATAGCAGAATGTATTTCATTAGTGTTTTTGAGGGGTTCAGATCAGATGAATATGGAAAGATCTTGGCAATGTAGATTATTTAAATATTATTAAATTCATGTTTGCTATTGATGCTTTTACATGAAATTGTAAGATTTGCTTAAGTATAATCATACTTTATAATTCAGGAAAACCCCATTATTTCCTGAATTAGTAGATTATCAAGATGGTATTATATGATATGACATCATATAATAGGTAAAAATAACAAATATAATATATAATATACAATACAATATAACAAATAATTTCAGATCCAAAAGGAACCTTAGAGATTTTACTGCATAATCAATCATGGCTCAGCTTAGAAATGTGAAGTGTCTTCCCGAAATCAATGTTGGGGTTTTTTTTAAGTGTAAAACACAGGTTCCAAAACTAAAACTTAGAAAACATTTTTTTCCTCTCAAAACCATTAAGAGATTGGAAAGTGTGCTGTTCCATTGGACTCTCTATTAACTCTTTCTACTAATTCTATTTTTATTAGTTGAAGTAATCAACCTCTGTATAAATTGGCTGGTCTACCAAACCATTTAAGAATAACAGAAGGCCCTTGTGAAAGATTTGTACTTGTGTTAACGATGTCAGATGACAGGGTCAGGAACACACAGCAGAGATGCCTACTGGCAGCAGAGATATTTTTATATTATTAATCACATCCAAAAATTATCTTAGGAAAGTAGAATTAATATTCCCACATGCCATGGAAAAGCTAAATTGTTAATAGCCTCCCTAGGGCTTTGATTCTTTCTGCGGCATCTTCAATGACTTTGTCAATGTTTAAACATTATAAACTATCACAATTTTTCCTCATAAAATGAAATCCAGTGCTTTGGAGGCCTTGCTTTCTTTAAAATAAAGGATGCTAAACTGCTTAAAAATTAATAGATGAGGCCGGGCGCATTGGCTCACGCCTGTAATCCCAGCACTTTGGGAGGCCGAGGCGGGTGGCTCACGAGGCCAGGAGATCCAGACCATCCTGGCTAACAAGGTGAAATCCCATCTCTACTAAAAAACTACTAAAAAAATTTACCCGGGCGTGGTGGCAGGCACCTGTAGTCCCAGCTGCTCGGTGCGCTGAGGCAGGAGAATGGCGTGAACCCGGGAGGCGGAGCTTGCAGTGAGCCCAGATAGCGCCACTGCACTCCAGCCTGGGCGACAGAGCGAGACTCAGTCTCAAAAAGAAAAAAAGAAGAAAATTAATACATGAGGCCAGGCGTGGTGGCTCACACTTGTAATCCCAGCACTTTGGGAGGCCGAGGTGGGAGGATCACTTGAGTTCAGGAGTTCCAAACCAGCCTGGACAACATGGTGAAACCCTGTCTCTACTAAAAATACAAAAATTAGCTGGGCATGGTGGCGAGCGCCTGTAATCCCAGCTACTCGGGAGGCTGAGGTAGGAGAATCACTTAAACCTGGGAGGTGGAGGTTGCACTGAGCTGAGATCAGGCCACTGCACTCCAGAATGAGACTCTGTCTCAAACAAACAACAAAAAAAATTAATAGATGATTGGACCATACAAAATTAGTACAAAATAATAAAACTGTAGAGATTGATTTATAGAGACCAACATCCCAGAGTAATAAAATAAGCTGGATAACTGACAAGTTCCTCCTTCAAGTTGTTCCTTCATTGATCAGGTGCTGCATCCTCTATTATTGTCACATGTTAAGGAAAACAGATAATGACATAGTTCGTTTGAAGAGAAGTAAATATATTAATAAGGTACTTAATAAATAAAAATATGATAGACTATCATATCAAATTTATGAGCCAAAATTTGTTTTGACAACAATTTGATAATTAATAGTAAATTAATAATAGAAAAGTTTTCATAATCATTAAAAGGATTTTGAATCTCTGAAACATGGGACACTTCAGAATGTACCTTACAATAAATGTTCAGCCTTAAGATGAATGTCATTCTCATTGGATTATAAACTGAGCTGTAACCGAGTTGGAGAAGCAAGCTAATGAGCAGGATGAAAAAAATCTGACTTCAAAGCTCAAGTAGACTTAGAGGTTGGAACAAACTGAGGGTTTCTAAACTAAAAGGTGGCCATTAATGCCCATTCAATTTACTACAGATAGGTGGATGTGCAGATGGATGTAAGAATGAGGATTTATGTCTCCTGTGACTGTACCAAGAATTAATGCTTCAGTCATTATAGGTACCATTTGATGAATAATTTCTTGCAGGTCAAAATGTTTTATTCCTATATAAATAGGGAGAATAAATTTTATAATATAAATTTGAAGAATAGATACATAAGGCATCATTTTCATTCCAACAAAAATGTGTTAAGCCATTTTTTACTTTTCAAATTTATTGTCATGAATTTTTAATAAAACAGATTTTGTTTAAATTTACCTAACATTTTTCAGTGCTGGCATTACTCGTCATAATATAAAGACTATCAGAGAACAAAACTTGTTTTTTAATTTTTTGTTTTAGATCTAATGATTCTTAATTAGTGAATTAGAATCAGTAAGAATAATAAGAATTTTAAGTAAGAATACATGGACCTTTGAAATACATATTCTTCAAAGATCAATGAGCTGTTATGACTATAGAGACTATAGAGATAAACCACATAAAAATATGTGCCAAAGTGCTGCAAGCAAAGAATTCAGTGTTCAAACCCAAATCCTAATATATTTTCTTTCATCTCTCCCTTCCTTCTATTTCTCATTCCTTTTTCTTTCCTTTCATTGACTTGTGAATGTTCACAGTCAATTGGGAATAACAAGCATATAAATATATTATGCAAACAAAGAATAATAATAGCACAGAGGAGACAAATGGTTATTACCCAAGTCTGAAGGAGAGCCAAGGAAGCTTTAAAAGCAACCAAAATGAGTTGGACATTGAAGGGTAGCAGGACATTACCAGGTGGGTGAGGATGGAGACATTGGAAATTTTAGAAAGAAAAAATATCTTGGCCGGGTGCAGTGGCTCACTCCTGTAATCCCAGCACTTTGGGAGGCCGAGATGGGCGGATCACGAGGTCAGGAGATCGAGACCATCCTGGCTGACACGGTGAAACCCCGTCTCTACTAAAAACACAAAAAAATTAGCCAGGCGTGGTGGTGGGCGCCTGTAGTCCCAGCTACTAGGGGGGCTGAAGAAGGAGAATGGCGTGAACCCAGGAGGAGGAGGTTGCAGTGAGCCGAGATTGCGCCACTGCACTCCAGTCTGAGTAAGACTTCGTCTCCAAAAAAAAAAAAAAAAAAAAAAAAATCTTACAAAGTCTTCTCAAAGGACAGAATTGCTTGATTCTCTCCTCCTTGCATAACATCAGTTTATATGTACCTTTGGGGATTTGTATGCTGTCCTCCCACAGCTGCCAGGTAAACAAGGTGGTAGCCATTGGCTTGGTCTTGCTCATTCAAGACATAATATACCTTTTCTCCTGGTAGTAGGACTTACCGGCTCTCAAGATTGCTCCTCTGAGGAAATAAGGCTTGGGAAGAAGTCGACTTATGAAAAAATGAGATCGACTGTTGTGTGTGGCTAAGTGAGAATTGACCTAAGGTCCAAGGTCATAGATTAAGAAGAAAATTGGGAAAACAGTACCTGAAATTCAGGGAGAGTTAATTTTCCAAAACTTAACAGCCCAGTAGTCATTGCTCCTTAGCTTCTGAGAAAATATAAAAGAAGGAAGACACTATTAATTGTCAGAATTTGGGAGATATTTTTGGACATAGTTTATAATATGCTATGTGAATCTAAAGTAGGTCCAGTTTGGCCAGGCGTGGTGGCTTACGCCTGTAATCCCAGCACTTTGGGAGGCTGAGGTGGGCGGATCACAAGGTCAGGAAATCGAGACCATCCTGGCCAACATGGTGAAACACCGTCTCTACCAAAAAAATATAAAAATTAGTTGGGTGTGGTGGCATGCGCCTGTAATCCCAGCTACTCTGGAGGCTGCCGCAGGGGAATCGCTTGAACCCGGGAGGCGGAGGTTGCAGTGAGACGAGATCGCGCCACTGCACTTCAGCCTTGGAGACAGCAAGACTCCGTCTCAGAAAAAGAAAAAGAGAGAGATCCAGTTCGTGCCTAACTCATAGAGATTTTAAAGATTTTATGAGCCAAAATTGCCTAATCTCCTAATTTCACCCTGCTCAGGATAAACGTCAAAGATAGAGTAAGTGGTGAGGAGATTTTAGATAACTTTACAAGTAATTACATAACAAGACAACTTACAGCTAGTACCTAGAATGGCCTGGCACACAGTAGGTGCTAAGCAAATATTTATCAATAAGTAAATGAGTGCTTTTCTCCACACAAAAAAAATGGAAGTTTCTTGTGCTATCTTGTCTCTTTTGACATTAATTTTACATCAGCTCTGTGGCATTAAATGGAGTAGGGAGTAAGCTAGCAAGCTTTCGGACTGAAAAACAAAGGTTCTTATATTCTTTGTTGGGACATTATTCTCAACCAGGAGGCACTCAGGATAATTAAATTATAAAGGGTGGGTAATGAGAAACTTTGGGAGAAAACATATGCATATATGGAGAGAGTGAGAGAAAAAAGAGAGACTCCAAAAGATATATTTTAAAGTATATCAAATCTACAAAAGTTAGTATGCTTTTTATTTTATTATATATACAAGGGAATTTTGGTAATCTTATACTAGTTGTCAGAATAATCTCAAACTACTTAACTTCTTAAACTTTAATAATTTTAGGAACTATTTTAACTAAACTAAATTGTCTTCATGAACAAAATTTAAATATACTTACAGATACATTGTTTTCAGACATACTGATACAAGGTATTGTAAAAGAGATTTTAGCATTGATACAAGTTGAGTGATATTACAACATCAAACAAATTAAAGTCTTCTTAAATTTATGAAATACCTTCATGTAGAGAACTGATGTCTTGGGACAGGAGAAGGTGCATTTGTTCTAGTATTTTTCTTCATGGTGGCAGATTGAGATGAGTGACTTTGGAGCAAATTTTATAAAGAAAACAAAGCCTGGATTCCTAGCAAATATATATTTTATTTACATTAAATTATTATTCCATGTATTCATTTAGCAAACCATTTTTGAGTCTCTACAATATGCTAATCATCACCCCTCAGCCCTATAAATAAAATGAAAATGAAAATTCAGGGACATGAATGGAGCTGGAGTCCATTATCTTTATCAAACTAATGCAAGAACAGAAAACCAAATACCGCATGTTCTCACTTATAAGTGGGAGCTAAATGGTGAGAACACGTGAACACATAATGGGGAATCACACACACTAGGGCCTATTGGAGATTGGAGGGTAGGAGGAGGGAGTGGATCAGGCAAAATAACTAGTGGGCACTAGGAATAATACCATGGTGATGAAATAATCTGTAAAACGAATCTCCATGATACAAGTTTACCTATATTACAAACCTGCACATGCACCCCTGAACTTAAAAGTTAAAAAGTCAAATAATAAAATAAAGTACTTAAAAATTTGAAATTAAGAAAACTCAGGGAGTTTACTGTTTATTCAGTCAACCCTTCTCAGAGGACAGTCATGTAGCTAAGAAGACTTCCTAGGACTAGAGTGGAGTATCATTTTGGAGATGCAAAGAGGTCTCTGAAGAGAAAGCAGCATATAGAAAGGATCGTGGCTAACCACTGGGTCACTCTTTCTTGGTTGATCTGCCTTGTGTTGATTCAATAATAATAATAGTAATAATAACACATTGCAGTGATAATATAGAATATTCATAAATGATCAACATTTTCAGAGAAGACTAGGAAATCAATGTCAATTAAGATTCAGGCTAAAATTTGAAGTTATGAAATTTGCTGGTGCCTTGAAGCTATTTGCTCACAGGAGGGTGACTTTCTGGAAGAACTCTTTGAACAGGTTTTTTTCAACCAACAAAACTTCATGATAGCGTAAAATGAATGATCCAGATTTATAGCTTCAGGCAGCATCTTTTGATTACCATTTTGTGTATTATACCTGAGAAAAAGGAGGTGTAAACAATCAATTATATAAGATTCAAATATTTTGAAATCTCTCTCTCTCTGTCACATACACACACACACACACACACACATATATGAAACAAACAAAAAACAGAAAAATAAATAGAAAGTGACCCAGAATTCTTGCTCTCTAATTGAAATATGTAGACTTCGGAGGTTAAGTAATCAAGATAGAAATCCTGCCCGTCCCATTTATTGTTGTGTGATAATTTTTTCTGATCCTCAGTTTCCTTGTTTGTCAAAATGGGGCTAATGATATTTTTGGCATTGTTTGCAAGAATTAGAAGCAATGTATGTCAAGAGCTATACACAATTCAAGTATTACTTGACCAGAGGTTTTATCTAAAAAAAAAGATGTCCATCCAGCTAATAGCAATATTTTTTTCAGAGTCAACAGTGTCTAGACATTTAAAAAGTGAAAACTCCATTTACTCAGATTTCAAATCTTACTCCTGTATTGTTTTAAATTCATACTAATCTGCTATATTAATCACTTGGGCTTTTGAACACTTTTGTAGAAAAGACTTACAGAAGATTTGCACTTCATCCTTAGATGCTTTGTTAATTTTAATTCATTTCAGAAAATGTCTAAAGTCTTTAATGAAGTGCTATCTTCATTTATTAGTTGTACTATAATTCGGTGAACTTCAGCAGCTCAAAGTAAAAGGATGACATAATCAATTATAATTGTTTTAGAAATGTTTTTGCCTTAATTTTTTTAAAAGCTCTAAGGTAATAATAGCACTTTTCATCAGCAAAGTACTTTATAAAGGTGAACAGGAAAAAGTGTTCTCTGGTGGTTCAATAAGACATTGAGAGTTCAGAAAATCGAGGCTGTTTCTGTCTCCTTTATTGACTTCAATGATTTTTAGATAACTTACCTACCATAGGTGGTGCTCTTCATATATAATGTTTCTTGCTTTACAATAGGTCAAAGAACTATTATCTGGCTACTTCTCTTGTATAGGATAATTAGATAATTCCCCCCACCATCTATGTCACCCTATTTCTTACTTGTCTTTTCTGGCTTTATTTCCTAGCTTGTATATCTTTTAGTATTTTATATATTGGGAGATAATGATGAATATTAATCTAAAATAAAGGCTTCAATTTGGAGACAGAAGACGATCAATTTAAATTTCGATTATCTCTTAAATTAGCTGCATGGCCTTGGGCAAGTAACTTTACTATTCTGAATTGTTTTCTTACATGTAGAGTTAGTGTTAATTGTTTCTTATAGCTGATCTAAGGAATAAATTAAATGTATTTGACATGTATTTTTATCACCTAACTAGGCCTCTGATTGGCTTCCTCATTTGGTGTAGTACTTGAAATCATAAAAAGGTTTCTCATCTTGCTTTTATAAAAAAATACAAAATATTTACAATGAACCACTGTCACTGAAATTTCTACCTACTTTTTCTGCTTTCCCCAAAACACACACACACACACACACACACACACACAGCTTCTCATTATGTCTATTATCTCATTTCCTGCTAATTCTCTTTCTCTCTTACGAATCCTTTTTAGCCATGCTAGCATCTTTGCCTTCTCTAAACATATAGAATTACTCCTACCTCAGTGCCTTTGCACCTATTCTTCCTTTTTCTGGAAACTTCCTCCCATGGATAGCTTACTCTCTCAGTCGCTCCAAAGTTTTGCTTAAATGTTAAAATCTGATCGAGACCTTCTCTGATGATGCTGTATAAATTACCATGTTTCTCACTTCATTCTTCCAGCACTAGCTATCTCCTTTCCCTGCTTAATTTTTCTCTATGTGTATTAATTATCTATTGTTTTATATTATATCAAATTACTTCAAAACTTCATGGCTTAAAACAGCAAAAATTTATTTTTTTTACACTTTCTGTGGGGCAGGCAGGATTCCTGGCATAGCTTTGCTACATGCCTGTGGCTCAAGGTCCCTCATGAGATTGTTTTCAAGCTTATGGCTGGGGCTGTGGTCTCATCTGAAGGTTTGTCTGGGAAAGAGTATACTTCTACGTTTTTTCCTGTGATTGTTGGTCAGATTCAGTTCTTGTGGGTTGTTGGACTGACAGCCTCAGTTTCTTGAAGTCTGTTGCCTGAATGCCACCCTCAGTTCCTTGCCACATATGGCTCTCCATAAACTCAAAACACAGCCATTGGCTTTCCTTAGAGAAAGTGAGACAAAGTGAGAATTTCCAAGACAGAAGTTGCATTGTGTTTGTAACCTACTCTCTGAACTGACACTTATACAATATTCTATTTATTAGAAATAAGTCACTAGGTTTAGCCTACACACAAGGGAAAGACATTATACAAGGGGATGAATACTAGGGAGTGAAGATCATTACGGGCTATTTTAGAAGCTAACTAAAACACTATGCTTGTATGGAATTTTGCCTGTTTTGTTCATTGTTATATCCCAAGAGTTTAGAACAATGCTTGACACATATAGAAAATATGTATTTTCTATACATATTTGTTGAATGCATGAATCTAATACAGAATCTGCATGTAGTTGGTGTATAATAAATGATGGTTACATTATACATTCTTAAATAAGAATTTTCCTAATCATTCTTATTATTCCTTAAATTATTTATATTGGATTTGATTTTCTATGATGTTACTAAATTAGATAATAAGAAAGAGCATCATAGGGTGCTTCCTCTAAAATTTTCATGCTTTAGCAAAAATATACTTCCTTTGGCTATCAAACCTGCAAATTACAGGAAGATCAGGATGGCTACATTAAAGACTATAAGAGACTAGTAGCAAAGAAAATTAAAGGTTGATAATACTCATCAGATTAGACTGTGTGTGTAGCTCAAGGCTTTGATGGGAAAATGAGGTTTATGGGGGAAAAAATCTGAAGATTTCTGATTCATAACAGCTGTATAATTTTACGTTTCTATTTTTATTTTCTTTTCTGAAGAAGTCTGGATTGCTGTTAAGGAATCAGTATTCATTTCTAAAAGCCCTTCTCCTTCATTAAATAAAGATCTTACCCTCACTTAGACATAGTTTACCAGGGATTTTATAACTTTTAATGTTATTGAATTAGGGAAATCCTAGAATTAGAAATCAGCAGTACAAGAACATCCAAAGCATAAAGAACATCTTTTTCCCATTTGAAGCTAGGTGAGATTCAACTGAAAAAAAGTATACAGTTTGATGAGCTCAACAACATCTGTTTCTCTTGTTTTTAACTGTTCTTGTGAGTTAACGAATAAATGACAGGTGCTGAAGGAGAGGAATGCCAATAGAGGTTGACTAGGAATGGGCTGCTTTCCTTAATGGCAACTGTGCAATGCCAGAAGGCCTAGATGTTCATCAAGCTGGTGAAAGATACTAAGCACCTATCCTGTGTGTGATCCAGGACAGCAGCCCCTGAAGAGGAGCTGAGAACCACATCTAATGTGATACCTGTGTGATATGTCTCTGATGAAACAGGAAAACAATCACTCTTTGCATTTCCACTTTGATTCATCTTTGCTCTTTATACTGTTACTTCAGTTAATCAGTAACCTCTTACTTAAGTTATTCCTGAAAATGTCAGTTAATAATCGGTAACTTTTTACTTATGTTATTCCTGAAAATGAGGTAGTTGTATGTTCAGGAACTGACATATCTACCTTTCAGTTATACTGGACCTGAGGCTGCTTAAATACCTTGTCATCATATTGAGGAGATGAAAATCCTTTTCACCTCTTGTGGCCGTTGACCCCAAGAAATGGACGTTAAAGTTTGTGCCCAAAACAGAAGAGTGCAACAATTGCATGTCTCAGTTGTACACTTACTTCTTTGGGACCACCAAGTAAGGGAAATCAACTGCACAAACACCTACACTCCGATGCTAATTTGGTCTATGTGAAAGTTTTAACTGAAGAAGGATGGAGACTCACACTCTGTATATTGGAGATGGAGGAAGTTGGTAAGGCTGAAGCCCCCTTCCCTTCCTCCATGAACCCTATACCACAAGGAAGGCAAGGAGTGGTTGTCTAATAGCCTTCCTTTGAGAAAACAAAAGCCTTGAGGGTATTAAGTGACTTTTCTTAGAACTATACAGCTTATTTAACACCAGAATTGTAATTTTAAACAAGCAATCAGGAAGTACTGGAGAAAAAAAAAATTTAAATGATTACACCAAGAATAAAAATAAACTCTTTATCAGCAGTGAGATTAGAAAGATGACATTTTTTCTTTGATATTATCTGGAAGTTAAACTGATGAGTGTCTGAGAGAATACACTTAGTTTCTCTGCAAACAATTGAAATATTAGATCATTTTAATTATATTAAAATTACTCCCGTGTAAGCTGCAATCGCATTTGTGCAGCAGCAATGGAATATGAGAAAGTGTAAGTGCAGGGGAGTTGAAGGCTTTAATTAGAATTGAAAAACAAGAACACTGATGTACTATTCCTTTTAGAATAGATCTACCTTCATTTAATTTAGAATTCAAAGATTTGCAAAAGAATGGGACAAATATGGTTAGGCAAGAGGTAGCAAAAAAGTGTAAAAACAGTCAGCAAAAATATGCTAAATAAAAGCTGTTATTTACATTAGCACTTAACAGTAAACAAGAAAAAAGATTGTTGTACTAATAAAGACAAAGGTAACAATGCAGTTGTAACAATTCAGGTTTAAAACGGTATTTCAATCATTTAGAAGGCATTAATAAAAACCGCTGTTAAACCAAATATAAACAACTGTGAAAGGAAAGATGTAGTGTTGTCTTGCGGATAGAGCATTGAACTAGAAATATCTTTCCTTGAAAATTCTTTGCAGCTGGGCCTCTGATTCCTCATGAGGCATAGGGAAAGGCACTTTATTCCTCAACACCACTGTTTTCTCATCTGCAAATCAGAACCCATAAAAAATCTCAACCCTATATAACTCCTGGACATACCATGTGATGTATTGGTTCTATTTCAGATATGCAGAAACTTGCAGAAACATATCTAAACATTCTTCTGTATCAATTTATTTGGCCTTACTGCTTTTTCTCTATGAGATAAGACCAGAGAAGCTTCAGCATATCAAGCAAATCAAAGTAAAGTTGCTCTTTTGGAACTAAGGAATGCAAGGAACAACACCCTCCCACCTACTCAGCTACCCTCATTTGCTCCACTCTGTCTGCTTCTAAAAGGGGCTTCACAAAATCCCACAACTCTGTTGATTACAGTTCTAAAATTCTCATCTTCATGATGCTCGCAGCTGAATATTTTGGATGAATCAAATAAATATTTTTCTCCACTTTTCATTCAGCTTTTTTCATGTATAGAGTTTTAATAGAATGATAATTTTAAACCACATTAAACCATAAAAGGTATTATTAAGATCCAAGCTTCAGAAATCATTTTTTCTTCTCAATCAAAAAGTAAGTAAAAAACAAAATTACTGAATCCTGAAGTTATGTTTCGATTTGTTGGATAAGACCAAAAATAAACGTCTCCTGCAAGAATTCCTACTTTTAAAGAACTCAATTCAAAGGAAATCCAAGTGTTAGTAAAAAACTCTTCACACTAAAAATTAAAAGACTTGATACCCGAGTTCTAGCCCTGGTTTCTTCTTTAACTAACCACATGGTTTTGAAAACTTCCCAAAATACATTTCCTCCATATTCCATATTTACATAATATGTAAAACGGGAATCATACATAAGTGATAAGCTTTATAGAGATAATGTTTATAGTGAACAGTGGGGTCAGGGCTCATAGCCTCTTTGGTTATTTTAGTAAAGGCATAGCTTTTTATTGGCTACATATTTTATGTATGAGAGAAAGAAGAGAATGTATGTGTATACACACATATATATGTATATACATATACACACATATATATGTATATACATATACACACATATATATGTATATACATATACACACATATATATGTATATACATACACACATATATATGTATATACATATACACACATATATATGTATATACATATACACACATATATATGTATATACATATACACACATATATATGTATATACATATACACACATATATGTATATACATATACACACATATATGTATATACATATACACACATATATGTATATACATATACACACATATATGTATATACATATACACACACATATATGTATATACATATACACACACATATATGTATATACATATACACACACATATATGTATATACATATACACACACATATATGTATATACATATACACACATATATATGTATATACATATACACGTATATACGTATATACATATACACCCATATACGTATATACATATATACACATACGTATATACACATATATACACATATATACACATATATGTATATACACATATATACACATATACACATACATATATACATATACACATATACACATACGTGTGTATATACACATATACACATACGTGTGTATATACACATATACACATATATGTGTATAAAATTACCAATAGATTTCTTTTTTTTTCTTTTTATTATTATTATTATTATTATTATTATTATACTTTAGGCTCTACGGTACATGTGCGCAACGTGCAGGTAAGTTACATATGTATACATGTGCCATGCTGGTGCACTGCACCCACTAACTCGTCATCTAGCATTAGGTATATCTCCCAATGCTATCCCTCCCCCCTCCCCCCACCCCACAACAGTCCCCAGAGTGTGATGTTCCCCTTCCTGTGTCCATGTGTTCTCATTGTTCAATTCCCACCTATGAGTGAGAATATGCGGTGTTTGGTTTTTTGTTCTTGCGATAGTTTACTGAGAATGATGATTTCCAATTTCGTCCATGTCCCTACAAAGGACGTGAACTCATCATTTTTTATGGCTGCATAGTATTCCATGGTGTATATGTGCCACATTTTCTTAATCCAGTCTATCATTGTTGGACACTTGGGTTGGTTCCAAGTCTTTGCTATTGTGAATAATGCCGCAATAAACATACGTGTGCATGTGTCTTTATAGCAGCATGATTTATAGTCCTTTGGGTATATACCCAGTAATGGGATGGCTGGGTCAAATGGAATTTCTAGTTCTAGATCCCTGAGGAATCGCCACACTGACTTCCACAAGGGTTGAACTAGTTTACAGTCCCACCAACAGTGTAAAAGTGTTCCTATTTCTCCACATCCTCTCCAGCACCTGTTGTTTCCTGACTTTTTAATGATTGCCATTCTAACTGGTGTGAGATGGTATCTCATTGTGGTTTTGATTTGCATCTCTCTGATGGCCAGTGATGGTGAGCATTTTTTCATGTGTTTTTTGGCTGCATAAATGTCTTCTTTTGAGAAGTGTCTGTTCATGTCCTTCGCCCACTTTTTGATGGGGTTGTTTGTTTTTTTCTTGTAAATTTGTTGGAGTTCATTGTAGATTCTGGATATTAGCCCCTTGTCAGAAGAGTAGGTTGCGAAAATTTTCTCCCATTTTGTAGGTTGCCTGTTCACTCTGATGGTAGTTTCCTTTGCTGTGCAGAAGCTCTTGAGTTTAATTAGATCCCATTTGTCAATTTTGGCTTTTGTTGCCATTGCTTTTGGTGTTTTAGACATGAAGTCCTTGCCCATGCCTATGTCCTGAATGGTATTGCCTAGGTTTTCTTCTAGGGTTTTTATGGTTTTAGGTCTAACATTTAAGTCTTTAATCCATCTTGAATTGATTTTTGTATAAGGTGTAAGGAAGGGATCCAGTTTCAGCTTTCTACATATGGCTAGCCAGTTTTCCCAGCACCATTTATTAAATAGGGAATCCTTTCCCCATTTCTTGCTTTTGTCAGGTTTGTCAAAGATCAGATAGTTGTAGATATGTGGCATTATTTCTGACGGCTCTGTTCTGTTCCATTGATCTATATCTCTGTTTTGGTACCAGTACCATGCTGTTTTGGTTACTGTATCCTTGTAGTGTAGTTTGAAGTCAGGTAGCATGATGCCTCCAGCTTTGTTCTTTTTGCTTAGAATTGTCTTGGCTATACAAACTCTTTTTTGGCTCCATATGAAATTTAAAGTAGTTTTATTCTAATTCTGTGAAGAAAGTCAATGGTAGCTTGATGGGGATAGCATTGAATCTTTAAATTACATTGGGCAGTATGGCCATTTTTGTGATATTCATTCTTCCTATCCATGAGCATGGAATGTTTTCTCATTTGTTTGTGTCCTTTCTTATTGCCTTGAGCAGTGGTTTGTAGTTCTCCTTGAAGAGGTCCTTCACATCCCTTGTAAGTTGTATTTCTAGGTATTTTATAATCTTTGTAGCAATTATGAATGGGAGTTCACTCATGATTTGGCTCTCTGATTGTCTATTGTTGGTGTAGGAGTGCTTGTGATTTTTGCACATTGATTTTGTATCCTGAGACTTTGCTGAAGTTGCTTATCAGCTTAAGGAGATTTTGCGCTGAGAAAACAAGGTTTTCTAAATATACAATCATGTCATCTGTGAACAGGGACTATTTGACTTCCTCTCTTCCTATTTGAAAACCCTTTATTTCTTTCTCTTGCCTGATTACCTGGCCAGATCTTCCAATACTATATTGAATAGGAGTGGTGAGAGAGGGCATCCTTGTCTTGTGCTGGTTTTCAAAGAAAAAGCTTCCAGCTTTTGCCCATTCAGTATTATATTGGCTGTGAGTTTGTCATAAATAGCTCTTATTATTTTAAGATATATTCCATCAATACCTAGTTTATTGAGAGTTTTTAGCATGAAGGGGTGTTGACTTTTATTGAAGAACTTTTTTGCATCTCTTGAGATGATCATGTGGTTTTTGTCATTGGTTCTGTTTATGTAATGGATTAGGTTTATTGATTTGCATATGTTGAACCAGTCTTGCATCACAGGGATGAAGCCAACTTGATTGTGTTGGATAGGCTTTTTGATAGGCTGCTAGATTTGTTTTTCCATTATCTTATTGAGGATGAGCACATCAATGTTCCCCTGGGATATTGGCCTAAAATTTTCTTTTTTTGTTGTGTCTCTGACAGATTTTGGTATCAGGATGATGCTGGCCTCATCAAATGAGTTAGGGAGGATGCCCTCCTTTTCCTATTGTTTGGAATAGTTTCAGAAGGAATGGTACCAGCTCCTCTTTGTACCTCTGGTAGAATTTGGCTGTGAATCCATCTGGTCCTGGGCTTTTTTTGATTGGTGGGCTGTTAATTACTGCCTCAATTTCAGAACTTGTTATTAGCCTATTCAGGGATTTAACTTCTTCCTGGTTAATCTTGGGAGGGTGTATGTTTCTAGGAATTTATCCATTTCTTCTATATTTGCTAGTTTATTTGTGTAGAGGTGTTTACAGTATTTTCTGATGGTAGATTGCATTTCTTTGGGATCAGCAGTGTTCCTCTCCTTAACCATTTTTTATTGTGTCTATTTGATTCTTCTCTCTTTTCTTCTTTATTAGTCTGACTAGCTGTCAATTTTGTTAATCTTTTCAAAAAATCAGCTCCTGGATTCATTGATTTGTTGAAGGGGTTTTCGTGTCTCTATCCCCTTCAGTTCTACTCTGATCTTAGTTATTTCTTGTCTTCTGCTAGCTTTTGAATTTGTTTGCTCTTGTTTCTCTAGTTATTTTAATTGTGATGTTAGGGTGTCAATTTTAGATCTTTCCTGCTTTCTCCTGTGGGCAGTTAGTGCTATAAATTTCCCTCTAAACACTGCTTTAGCTGTGTCCCAGAGATTCTGGTATGTTGTGCTTTTGTTCTCATTGGTTTCAAAGAAGTTATTTATTTCTGCCTTAATTACGTTATTTATCCAGTAGTCATTCAGGAGCACGTTGTTCAGTTTCCATGTAGTTGTGCGATTTTGAGTGAGTTTCTTAATCCCGAAATCTAATTTGATTGCAGTGTGGTCTGATTGACTGTTTGTTATGATTTCTGTTCTTTTGCATTTGCTGAGGAGTGTTTTTCTTCCAGTTATATGGTCAGTTTTAGAATATGTGCGATGTGGTGCTGAGAAGAATGTATGTTCTGTTGATTTGTGATGGAGAGTTCTGTAGATGTCTCTTACATCCACATGGTCCTTAGCTGAGTTCAAGTCCTGAATATCCTTGTTAATTTTCTGTCCTTGTTAAATTTCTGTCTAATATTGATAGTGGGGTGTTAAAGTCTCCCACTATTATTTTGTGGGAGTTTAAGTCTCTTTGTATGTCTCTAAGTACTTTTTACCACTATGTAATATCCTTGTCTTTTTTGACCTTTGTTGGTTTAAAGTATGTTTTATCAGAGACTTGGATTGCAACCCCTGCTTTTTTTTTCTTTCCATTTCTTGGTAAATATCCCTCCATCTGTTTATTTTCAGCCTATGTGTGTCTGCACATAAGATGGGTCTCCTGAATACAGCACACCAGTGGGTCTTGATTCTTTATCCAATTTTGTCAGTCTGTGTCCTTTAATTGGGGCATGTAGCCCATTTACATTTAAGATTAATATTGTTATGTGTGAATTTGGTCCTGTCATTATGGTGCTAGCTGGTTATTTTGCCTGTTAGATGATGCAGTTTTTCATAGTGTCTATGGTCTTTACAATTTGGTATGTTTTTGCAGTGGCTGGTACCAGTTTTTCCTTTTCATACTTAGTGCTTCCTTCAGGAGCTCTTGTAAGGCAGACCTGGTGGTGACAAAAATCTCTCAGTATTTGCTTGTCTACAGGGATTTTATTTCTCCTTTGCTTTCGAAGCTTAGTTTGGCTGGATATGAAATTCTGGGTTGAAAATTCTTTTCTTTAAGAATGTTGAATATTGGCCCTTACTCTCTTATGGTTCGTAGGGATTCTGCATAGATCCACTGTTAGTCTGATGGGCTTCCCTTTCTGGGTAACCCAGCCTTTCTCTCTGGCTGCCCTTAACATTTTTTCCTTCATTTCAACCTTGGTGAATACGATAATTATGTGTCTTGGTGTTGATCTTTTCGAGGAGTATCTTTGTGGTGTTCTCTGTATTTCCTGAATTTGAATGTTGGCCTATCTTGCTAGGTTGGGGAAGTTCTCCTGGATAATAACCTGAAAAGTGTTTTCCAACTTGGTTCCATTCTCCCTGTCACTTTCAGGTACACCAATCAAACGTAGGTTTGGTGTTTTCACATAGTCCCATATTTCTTGGAGACTTTGTTCTTTCCTTTTCATGCTTTTTTCTCTAATCTTATTTTTACCCTTTATTTCATTAATTTGATCTTCAATGTCTGGTATTCTTTCTTCCACTTGATCGATTCAGCTGTTGATACTTGTGTATGCTTCACGAAGCCTCTCATGCTGTGTTTTTCAGCTCCATCAGGTCATCTATGTTCTTCTCTAAATTGGCTATTCTAGTTAGCAATTCCTCTGACCTTTTTTCAAGGTTCTTAGCTTCCTTGGATTGGGTTAGAATGTGCTACTTTGGCTAGGAGGAGTTTGTTATTACCTGCATTCTGAAGCCTACTTCTCTCAATTCATCAAACTCATTCTCCATCCAGTTTTGTTTCCTTGCTGGTGAGGAGTTATGATCCTTTGGAGGAGAAGAGGGATTCTGGATTTTGGAATTTTCAGTCTTTTTGCACTGGTTTTTCCTCATCTTCGTGGATTTATCTACCTTTGGTTTTTGATGCTGGTGACCTTCAGATGGGGTTTTTTGCGTGGAGGTCCTTTTTGTTGAAGTTGATGCTATTCCTTTCTGTTTGTTAGTTTTCCTTCTAATAGTCAGGCCCCAATGCTGTAGGTCTGCTGGAGTTTGCTGGAGGTCCACTCCAGACCCTCTTTGCCTGGGTGTCATCAGCAGAGGCTGCAGAACAGCGAAGATTGCTGCCTGTTCCTACCTCTGGAAGTTTCATCCCAGAGGGGCACCCACCAGATGCCAGCTGGAGCTCTCCTGTATGAGGTGTCTGTCAATCTCTCCTGGTGATGTCTCCCATTCAGGAGGTATGGGGTCAGGGACCAACTTGAGGAGGCAGTCTGTCTCTTAGCAGAGCTTGAGAGCTGTGCTGGAGATCTGCTGCTCTCTTCAGAGCTGGCAGGCAGAAATGTTTAAGCCTCCTGAAGCTGCTCCCACAGCCACCCCTTCCCCCAGCTGCTCTGTCCCAGGGAGACACCTGACTGGGGCTGCTCCCTTTCTTTCAGAGATGGCTGCCCAGAGAGGAGGAATCTAGAGAGGCAGTCTGCCTATAGAGGCTTTGCGGAGCTGTGGTGGGCTCCACCCAGTTCGAACTTCCCTGCGGCTTTGTTTACACTGTGAGGGGAAAATTGCCTAGTCAAGCCTCAGTAATGGTGGATGCCCCTCCCCCCACTAAGCTCAAGAGTTCTAGGTTTACTTCAGACTGCTGTGCTGGCAGTGAGAATTTCAAGCCAGTGGGTCTTAGTTTTCTGGGCTCCATAGGGGTAGGATCCGCTGAGCTAAACCACTTGGCTGCCTGGCTTCAACCGCCTTTCCAGGGCAGTGAATGATTCTGTCTCACTGGCATTCCACGTGCCACTGGGGTATGAAAAAAAAACCTCCTGCAGCTAGCTTGGTGTTGGCCCAAATGGCCATCTAGTTTTGTGCTTGAAATCCAGGTCCCTGGTGCTATAGGCACCCGAGGGAATCTCCTGGTCTGTGGATTGCGAAGACCATGGGACAAGCGTAGTATCTGGGCTGGAATGTGCCATTCCTCATGGCACAGTCACACATGGATTCCCTTGGCTAGGGGAGGGAGTTCCTCAGCCCCTTGCACTTCCTGGGGGAGGTGATGCCCTACCCTGCTTTGGCTCACCCTCCATGGGCTGCACCCACTGTCTAACCAGTCCCAGTGAGATGAGCTGGGTACCTCAGTTGGAAATGCAGAAATCACCTGCCTTCTGAGTTGATCTTGCTGGGAGCTGCAGACCGGAGCTTTTCCTGTTTGGCCATCTTGGTCCATATCTGTATATCACTCCAATTATTTTTAAAACCTATTGTTACTAAAAGGAAACTCTATGCTTGGTGTCAAAGACATTAAGAAATACAACAGGTACAGCCAAACCTTAAAAACAGTTATTTTCATATTAGTTTACTGATTTTCATTGTTTTACAATGCCATTATCATTATAAATATTATGATTAAAGTATGAAGAAACTGTATCTGATTTCAAGTTGAATGATGGTCAAAGATGGAGTTGCTCAATTTGACCTAAAAATCTTACTATGATGAAACTTTGAGATGATTACTAGATTCTTTTCTCTATCCTTAGGTAAAAACCAAAGTTCTCCTAACCCTGAGTTGTTTTCTCATTTCATTCTCCCTTAATAATATCACATTTTCAGATCATCCTTTTCTGACCTTCACATTTATTAGGCCATTGTGATGGGGTTATTCAAATATGGCCTTGTAATGTGAACACTTCCAGAAAGTGTATCCTATTTAAGTGAATGGGAAGACAGTAGCCATCTACCTTACATATTACTGAAGAACAGCATCTGGTAACTGGTGTTCTGTTTTCTATTCCAGTTTAAGTCAACTCACATAAAAGATGAAAAGCATATGCTTTCCACTAGTCACCTTGGAATAGAATATTTAGAGAACAGCAGCAGTCTTTCACTTGTACTGTTCAGTGCAGCACCTAGCACTTCTTGGGTGCTTAATAAATATTGAACAATCTAGCAATCAAGCCCTCCAGGCAATGGCTGCCGTTGTTATTCGACACATATGCAGACTGTACACAGTAGGAATTGCCAATCAAACAGCCAGATCTGAACACACAGAAAATAGCAGAGACAACAACAGCAGCATCACCTTCAAATACAAAGGACAATCTATATGTATATATTGTGCTATGTATGAATTTAATAGTATTCATGGTTGCCTTTGCATTCTACTCTGCATTTACATAACTCACCGCATGTGAAATTAGCCAAATGCTAAAAACTCTTCAATGAATATGCTTAACAAAAGGTCAACAGTCTCAAATCATTTTTTTAAATAAATGATGCATTTGCCTGAACTAAGTTCAAAATTGTCCTGGGTGTGGGATATCTAACACTTTTATGCTATCAAATATGGAATTTCCTTGGTCTTACAAGCTAAAAATTGCTCACTCATGAATTCCACAAGTCTGAGAGTCCACTGAGAAATATGTCCCCTCATTAATATGTCCAATTAATAATTAATGTAAACTTTGCCTTTAGCACAAGATAGTACTTTGAATTTTAAACCTTTATGGTTAAGAACTATCATTTTGCTTTCAGACAATAAAGATGCCATTTAGTAGACTGCATTGTTGCCCTTTTTGCAACATTGTTTTCCTGGGAGCCTTGAAGAGTTAATGAATCTCCAAATATCCCTAATCTCTGTGCAAAAATTTAGCTTTTCCTAAGGGATCTGACCCAGTTCTTAAAAATAAAAATTAAACCTCATATAAAAAGCAAGATAAATGAAGGTATGACTGTACTGAGGTGATAGGAAAAGCCTTAACGTACTTATCATTTCCTTTCTCACCTACATTTTCCTGTGATACTTGCTCTTGTGTCAACCCTTTAGTGAATATTGCTTGAGCTGCTTAAAATTATATATTCAATGTCAGCTTTATGCTCTAAGGAATATTTAATGTGAGACATCATTCACTTTTGCATAGCAATTAGCTCTGTAGTGTGAAAACTGGCTTCAGGTGAATTCTACTTTAAAAAAAATTGCAAGTGAGAACAGGAAGAACCTCCAAGCATGCACCACTAGCAGCTGGAGGGTCCAGTATATACAGAAGATTGTCTTATACACAGATCAATGGAGTCTATTTACTGTACAAAAAAATACATCCAAATTAGGAAAAATAAGAGTCCTGGGATATGAAAGACATGCACAGAACATGTTTATTCCTTTAAATCTCAAGAACATTGTGAACTTGACTCACACTTTGACATTTAAGAAGGCACTGAAAACACGCTCAGCACAGTGAAGACCTTGTCTTTACTTGCTCTTTGAAATGCATCTTGATACACTCTTATTCCTCCTGACCAACAGGTTATATTGAGTTACCTCATCCAAACACAGCACTTGGCTGATTTGAATCATTTATTCAATATTTACTGAGTGCTTATGATGTGCCAGGCCCAGTAACAGCTGCAAACTGTAAATAAGTAAGACATGCCCCCTCCTGCTCTTAGGAAACACACACTCCAGAAGAGAAGATAGATATACACAGATCATTACAATGCAGTGTGGTAAAGGCCTAAATAGAAGCATGAATAAAATAGATACTTGTGGAGCAAAGGCCAGGGAGAAGCTAATCAGAGCTGGAAAATAATAAGACAGAATATGTAGGTTTTAAATACAGTTAAAAGCGTGATCAAAGTAGATTGTACGTTCCAGGAAAAAAGAGCAGTTGCCCATATCCTCTAATACTTTTTCCACTAGCTCCTTCAGAATATCCAATTCTAGGGACACAGAGATTTCCCATTCAAGAGGATGGTGATGCAGAGTTATTCTTCAATCTAAAAAGTAAAAACACTTAGGATATCTCTGAATAACTTAATATTAATCTGTTTGTCACTTAATAGGAGGTGGATTTCTACTGATTTCCCTAATGTCAGCAAGAGTCATAGAGATCACTCTAAGCTTGGCACTAGATATATAAAGATGAATATAATTTGCTGCATGATCATCAGGAGTTTGCATTCCAAGGAGAGAGACAGCTATATAATGATGGCATACTAACACAATCTGCTAAGTGCAATTAGGAAAAGACACCTTCCATGCAATGTGAACATGAAAGAATGGACAATTAGCCCATCTAGGAAGGCATTAGAGAAGGAAGGATTCTTTAATCATTGAGTACTAAAGAAGAAATAAGAGATAGACAAAGAAAATTAGAAAGAGAAACCAGACAGAAGAACTGGATGAACTAACTCATGGAAGCACCAAACAGCACTATACCAGCATCTTAAAAATCTTTTTTTTCTTATTATACTTTAAGTTTTAGGGTACATGTGCACAACATGCAGGTTAGTTACATATGTATACATGTGCCATGTTGGTGTGCTGCACCCATTAACTCGTCATTTAACATTAGGTATATCTCCTAATGCTATCCCTCCCCCCTCCCCCCACCTTACATATCATGGAGCATAAGGAAGAAGGCAAAGGAGAAATGTGAACCTAGGAGGTAAACAGTTACCAGATGCTTGCACAATATTACATGTTTTTAGAAGGAGCTCTGTATTATTATGGTCTAGTCAGTGGGCAGACATTTTATAAAAGAGAAAACAGAGATGCTAAAAATTTAGTCACTGGCCAAGGTTGCAAAAAACGTTAAGTAGCAGAGCCAGAGGTCAGAGTCAGGTCCGTCCTCTTCCAGAGCCCACCCTTGACGACTATGACTCCATAAGTGAGTTGTGGGGCTATTTTCAGGTCTTCCATTCAGTTACTTTGCCTTCTTGTTCCTCTCATTATCGATTGATGATATAGTGGGAGGAGCTATAGCAAGAATGTGTTTGGGATTCACAAAGATGGAAAACATGAGATTGTTTGGAAGAAGAATGCCACACAAGTACTAATATGATGTCAGAAGCCAGTATGATTTTTTTCCCACTAAAGCAACAGAGTGTTTTGAAATTAAAGTCATAATTGGACCTAGAATGCTAATAGGTGCAGCTGTACAACCTGATCAGTAAACAAAGAAGATGGCAAACAGAGAGAAAGAAAATAGAATGTAAGAATGCAGGGCAACTGAACATGTAGCCTAAATAATTTGAAGAAGAAGAGGCATGGGTGTAATGTTAGCATAAAATGTATAAAATAATGATTCTTAGGTGAAGGGAAATTAATTATATTATCTGGCAATGATATAATCAGAAATATTGGACTTAATTGATGAAAGAATAGTAGCCTATATAGTAGAAAACATTTTAGAAGTAAGATCAACTGCAGAGTAGCAAGATTTTTGATACGTGGAAGAAAAAAGTACTTATAATTTTCAATTTGCAGTTTTCCAGAGTAATTGAGTCTATTTTCTTTATACCAGAATCCTTCAACACTGGACAGGGGTTGATGAACATAGGTGACTTAACAGGGGTCCTTTCCTTTCTGCCATAAGTTTTCAATGATGCTCTGATATCATATCAAGTTTCAAGAAAACACCCTCTCTGTAGCAATTGTAAATGGGAGTTCATTCATGATTTGGCTGTCTGCTTGTCTGTTGGTGAATAGCAATGCTTGTGATTTTTGCAAATTGATTTTCTATCCCAAGACTTTGCTGAAGTTATTTATCAGCTTAAGAAGCTTTTGGGCTGAGACAATGGGGTTTTCTAGATATAGGATCATTTCATTTGCAAAGAGGAATACAGCTAACAAGGGAAGTGAAGCACCTCTTCAAGGAGAACTACAAACCACTGTTCAAGGAAATCAGAGAGGACACAAACAAATGGAAAAACATTCCATGCTCATGGATAGGAAGAATAAATATTGTAAAAATGGCCATACTGCCCAAAGAAATTTATAGATTCAATACTATTTCCATTAAACTACCATTGACACATCACATAATTAGAAAAAAAAAACTACTTTAAAATTCACATGGAACCAAAAAAAGGGTCTGTACAGCTAAGACAAACCTAAGCAATAAGAACAAAGCTGAAGGCATCACACTACCCAACTTCAAATTATACTACAAGTCTACTGTAACCAAAACAACATGGTACTGGTAAAAAAAACAGACATATAAACAAAGGGAACAGAATAGAGATCTCAGAAATAAGACCACATATCTACAGCCATCTGATCTTTGACAAACATGACAAAAACAAGCAATGGAGAAAGGACTCCCTATTTAATAAATGGTGCTGGGAAACCTGGCAAGCCATATGCAGAAAATTGAAACTGAACTCCTACTTTACATTTTATACAAAAATTAACTCAAGATGGATTAAATACTTAAATGTAAAATCCAAAACTATAAAAACCCTAGAAGAAAATCAAGGTAATACTATTCAGGGCATAGGCACAGGGAAAAATTTCATGATGAAAACATTAAAAGCAAAAATTGACAAATGGGATCTAATTAAATAAAGAGCTTCTGCATAGCAAAAGAAACTACCATCAAAATGAACAGACATCCTACAGAATGGAAGAAGAGTTTTGTAATCTATCCATCTGACAAAGGTCTAATATCCAGAATCTACATGGAACTTAAACAAACTTACAAGAAAAAAACAAACAACCCCATTAAAAGGTAGGCAGAGGACATGAACAGACACTTCTCAAAGAGAAGACATTTATGAAGCCAACAAACATGAAAAAAAAGCTCAACATCACTGATCATTAGAGAAATGCAAATCAAAACTACAAGATATCACCTCATGCCAATCTCATGCCAGTCAAAATGGCAATTATTAAAAAGTCAAGAAACAAGCAGATGCCGTGGAGAAGTAGAAATGCTTTATTTATTTTTTGTTTTTGAGGCGGAGCCTCCCTCTGTTGCCCAGGCTGGAGTGCAGTGGCGCTATCTCAGCTGACTGCAAGCTCTGCCTCCCGGGTTCACGCCATTCTCCTGCCTCGACCTCCCAAGTAGCTGGGACTACGGGTGCCTGCCACCTCACCCGGCTAATTTTTGTATTTTTAGTAGAGACGGGGTTTCACCGTGTTAGCCAGGATGGTCTTGATCTCCTGACCTCGTAATCTGCCCGCCTCTGCCTCCCAAAGTGCTGGGATTACAGGTGTGAGCCACTGCGCCTGGCCCCGAAATGCTTTACACAGTTGGTGGGAGTGTAAATTAGTTCTACCATTGTGGAAGACTGTGTGGCAATTCCTCAAAGACATAGAGGCAGAAATACCATTTGGCCCAGCAATCCCATTACTGGTACATAACCAAACAAATATAAATCATTCTATTATAAAGAAACATGCATGCAGTTGTTCATTGCAGTGCTATTCACAGTAGCAAAGGCATGGAGTCAACCTAAATGCCCATCAATGATATGCTGGATAAAGAAGATGTGGGGCTGGGGGTGGTGGCTTATGCCTGTAATCCCAGCACTTTGGGAGGCCAAGGTGGGTGGATCACCTGAGGTCAGGAGTTTAAGACCAGCCTGGCCAACATGGTGAAACCCTGTCTCTATTGAAAATACAAAAATTAGCCGGGCGTGGTGGCGCACGCCCATTAGTAATCCCAGCTACTCAGGAAGCTGAGGCAAGAGAATCGCTTGAACTTGGGAGGCAGAAGTGGCAGTGAGCTGAGATCATGCCACTGCACTTGAGCCTGGGTTACAGAGCAAGACTTTGTCTCAAAAAAAAAGAAGGACGGAAGGAAGGAAGGAAAGAAGGAAATATGGTATATACACACCATGGAATACCCTGCAACCATAAAGTGGAATGAGATCGTGTCCTTTGCAGGGACATGGGTAGAACTGGAAGCCATTATCCTCAGCAAATTAATGCAGGAACAGAAAACCAAACATCACATATTCTCACTTATAAGTGGGAGCTTAACAAGGAGAACACATGGACACAGAGAGGGGAACAACACACACTGGTGCCTGTTGTAGGGTGCAAGAGGGAAGGGAGAGCATCAGGATAAATAGCTAATGCATGCGGGGCTTAATACCTAGGTGATTAGTTGACAAGTGCAGCAAACCACCATGGCACACATTTACCTATGTAACAAATATTCACCTTCTGTGCACACTGTATTCTGAAACTTAAAATTAAATTAAATTTGTAAAAAGTTTCAAGAAAATACTGTCCAGGAAGATGGGTTGATGTACTCTTTTAAAGAACAATACTGTGTTAATAAAGACTGACAATGGAAGGAAACCATGATTACTCTCAAACACAACGACATCCTGACCCTCTCATTTTCTCCATCTCTCAGTGAAATGCTGGAGGCAGGGGAAGGTGTTGAAGTTAAAATAAGAATTAAAGAATTGGCACTGCCATGCATGCTCTTTGAGCTAATGTTATTAACATATCCTCTGTCCAGCAATTTGTTCAGGTTAAACAACAGAAAGGGGTAAGGTAAGTGTCTATTTTTACAATACAGCTGGGGTTTGAAAACTTATGGTTTGAACACAAAACATGTTATTAAGCTGAGGTTTTTCAAAGCAGGAACATCTCATGAAATTGATTTGCTAGGGTTTCATTTGAAAATGTAATGACAAGTATTCAGTTGAAGACCAGGATCCCAATCTGTGCATGCATATTTATCAATTTCTTTTGGGGGAAAAATCCAGGTGACTCCAAATTTAGATTTTGGCCCTGATCTTGTTTATTTTGTACCTGAAACATGTTGCATACAACCTAGGTCAATGGGATAATAAGTCATTCTTTAAAGTAATTACTGAGTGCCTGCTGTTTTAAGGGAATTTTAGGGACAGCAAGACGTATGATGAAGTACATCATATATGGGTCTTCAAGGAACTTGTAAAATTTTGAGAAAATAGGTGACTACATTAAAAGATTTTAATGTAAAGTAGTACAAGTGATTGATACAGAATATGAGTGATAGAGAACATTATTCTTTACAATCTGAATCATATTACATGAAATGACAGTAATTCAATCCTCAACTGGAAATCTCAACTAGACATCAGTATTGCCTGAGTATGTTCACTCTCCACAGTTCAAAACAGCCGTTTGGTATCCTTTTCTCTCTTCTCAAACCATTAACATTCCTCCCCAACTCTAGGCTCATGACCCAGCTCCATAAATCATTAATGAAATAAAAACAGTCATAATTCAGATTACCTCACTCTCCAGCTAAAAGCTATATAAAAGCTTCCCACTGCCTTAAAATAGAATCCAAACTTTTACCTGCAAGTCTGCAAGGTTGCAGATGATGTCTTCCTTGCTTCCCTCTCCCTCCCCATTTTCATATTTCTCTCCACTCTGCACTCTTGGTTCCACTCTCATTGACCTTTTACTTCCTTGAATAGACCCAACTTATTGCTGTCTAATGACTTTGCACCCACAGTTACCTTTGCCACAAATATCCTTTCCTTAGGCTTTCTCATGGTCAGCTTCTACTTATCATTCAGTTCTCAGCTCAAATGCCACCTAAGAAATGCTTTCCTAAACCTGGGTGTCCATTAACAGATGAATAGATAAAGAAAATGGGGTACATATACACAATGGATTACTATTCAACCATAAAAAAGAATGAGATCCTCTCATTTGCAACAACATAGATGGAATTGGAGGACATTAAATTAAGTGAAATAAGCCAGGCACAGAAAGAAAAACTTAGCATGTTCTCACTAATTTGTGGTAGCTGAAAATTAAAACAATTGAACTCATGGAGATAGAGAGTAGAAGAATGGTTACTAGAGGCTGGGAAGGGTATTGGGGAGTGGGAAGGAAGTAGGGATGGCTAATGGGTACAAAAGTATAATTAGATGGAATGAATCAGATCTATTATTTGATAGCACAACAGGGTGATTACAGTCAACAATACTTTATTGTATATTTTATAATAACTAGAGAAGTATAATTTGAATGTTTGTAACAGAAATTATAAATGTTTAAGGCGATGGATACTCCATTTACCCTGATATGATTATTATGCATTGTTTGCCTGTATCAAAATATCTCGTGTATCCCATAAATATAGACAACTATTACGTACCCATAAATTTTTTAGTGCCTTTCCTTACTATCTTATCTAAAGAAGCTCTACTGCATCCCTTCCCCTAAATTAAGCATTTTCTTTTGTATAGCTTATCTTGTTTTTACTTTAGGACTGTGGCTTTCTAAAATTATCTTGTTTATCTACTTTGGTTTTGACTGTCTTGTACCACTGGAATGTAAGTTGTATTGGGAAAGGAACCTGTCTGACATCTCCAGTGGCTTACCCTATGTCTGATTTATAAAACTCAAAAAATATCTGCTGATTGAATTAATGAATGCGTAACTAAAAGAATGGCTAAGCCTGAAAGTAAATGTGCAAAGGAGAGCTATACAATGTGTGATATTTGTAGGTTAATCCTTAGACATGATGGAGCAGTATTGGCTTCCAAACCTGATATTCAAGTATAGAGACACTCTTTCCCCCTTTGTTGTCAGTAAGTGTATGGTTACCCTATAGCATCAGAAAAATCCAATTTATCTGTGGTTTGAGCTGATAGTCAAAGGCACAGCAAATATTTATTAAATGATATTGACTTTAATTTATACTATTTTCACCCACTAATTTTGCACTTATGTATTTTTATAACATTTCCTGTTGTCCAGCTAGTTGGACAGTTCTTCTATCAATAACAAATTTGTTAGTGTAATACAGCACAATTACATATTCATAAGTATGCCAAAGAATGCAAATACCCTTGAGTAATTAACGTTCTCTAGTTATATTACCCAGAAACCTACAGTATGACACCCTCCTCTAAACCCCTAAAGAATAAGAAGATTCTAGTTTACATGAGCTATACTATCAAAAAGCTGAAAGAATATTTACTGTTGCATAGGACGTTATGCTTTCTTAATGAAGTGAAGAACACATTCAGTGAAATATGTATTTCTCTTAATGTTTCTTAATTTAATATTGAACATTTCTTTCTTTAAGTGGACTTTGGGAGAGTAAAAAGAAATCCAACAGATTCAAATTGGAGGAAGCAGTCAAGAGTGTTAAAATAATTCTCTACACGTCTTTCTTTGCACACATTTAATTTACATGAATCTCAGCAATAGCTTTGAAAAGCAAGTACCTCTTAAGAGACTTTTAGTTACTTTTAGTACCACTCTCTGGGTTCTTATAGCCACTTTAAAATTAAGGTGGCTTGGGGAAAAACTCATACCATTCATGAAAAGAAGCTCTTTAAGTAAGAAGAAAAAAAAAACCTTTTTTCTTCTCTTAATTTTACTCTTCCCACTATTTCCTTTAATGTACTTACTAATATAATGCAAGATAATATTGCACATAAGTTTTGAACATGTAGTTTTGGACTGATAATTTCATAGGTTAGAACATTCAGTCAGAACATTCATTAGATTACTATGTCTTCTATCCTATTCTATAATTTTTCATATATCTATATGTCTATCCAAACACAAAAGACAGTGGCTGCTCTCTGCGGAGAAATGAAACGGAAATCTCCATTACAATACATTGTCTCCTGTATGAATGCTCTACATTTCCAGCTGTCTTCACTGTATTAACTGATGTCATCTTGTAGATTTATAGCCTTGTCTAAACTGCTCTTGCAATGACACTAATAATAAAAAGATACATCATGAGCAGCAGTTATTAATATATAACACTAATTACATAAAACATTGTTTTGTCTAGCACTATGATATTACATTAGAAACTGCCCTATCATCTTCATTTAACATCAACATAGTCTATACATGGAGAACTGTATTTTGAAAGGGAACTTGGTTAACTCTTTTTAAAGTCTTATGAAAAGTGGCTTCAAAATTATGCTATATCACCAACCAAGCCATTATATAAATTTGCTTTTGTGAATGAAGATCAATCTGAGTAGCAAAAGTTTAATAATACAAAACGAATATGAATTATTCAAAAAGGAGCAAGCATTTAATGTTTTTTAATGAAAATGCAGATAATAAAAGTGGAAATGTCTTACCAATTTGGGGCTTTTTTGCAATTTTGTACTTCCCACTCATGTAACTATAAAAAATGCTTTGCAATATGGAAAGAGCATGGAAATCACCATTTTGAAACATACTGAATCAATGTATGCCTTTATTGGCTAGAACTTTTCTTGCTAATTGCATACTTAAATACCTTGCGGTTGAGAGATAGATTGGAAAGGGAGAGAATGTAACCAAATGTTATTAATCAATAATTGGTAGTAGAGCATGAAATGCTTAAAATTGTATCTGGGATCACAATAAAATGTGTCAAATGGTCATGGTCCTCAGTACATTAGTCTTTCAGTAAGCTGGCTAACTCTAGCAGTGCCCCAGAAATGGATATATGAGAAGAAACTCTAGATGTTGGCATCAGAATTACAATTGTGTTTCTCATTTTTCTGTCCTGTCATTCTCACATTTGGCTTTCCTGTTTTTTCCACCCTCCAGTTCTTTTAAAGTTACAAGTTAGATCTCAGTCCCCACCCACCTCCTTGGTTTGTCCATTGGTTTCAATTAATTACCCCAACATATGTCAGTATCCAAGATGTTATTTCTGTTGTCTACCTGGTGAGTTTATGAACTTTGATCATAAGTAAGAGAAGAGGTACTATTCCTCCTCATTCTCTCGCCTGCTCTTCACTGCACCTTCCCACTTCAAACCAGTCAGTTATACCTCAACTTTGTCCTTGCTAGGTCCTTCGTTGTGTAATAGAGGAACAAACAGGTGCCAGTACCTCTCAGGGTGGTTGAGCCTCTGGAAAATGGTGGGGGGATGGTGTCTAAAACAGAGGACTATCTCAAGGGCATCATCAGGGTATGCAGTGGATGTTTGATTAGAGCCTGAGGAATTTTCAGCGATTCAACCACATACATTGCTGAATGAGAGGGAATGTGTCACAGCTATCTGCAAATGTCATATGAGGCAAATGTGCACACGCTCTACAGAAAAAAAAGGGGCAACCAACAGGACTTCCATTTCCATAAAAAAATGTTACTTATGTGTTAGATTGAATGCTACATTTTTGAGTCCAAGGCAAAAGATTAATATCTATCTTAGGATGTATCTGAGTGGAGAGAAGAATCCAACAAACATTGTTTGAGGAACTATGAGTCTAGACAACTTGGAATCTCTAGTTCCTAGACCTGGTATGTGTAGGGTACCTACTAAATTAATGAATGCTACACGGAAAAATAAATTAATAAAATAAGCTGGCATTCTAAAAAGAAAAATACAATTTCAACAAATAGGATCTTTGAAGAAAATGCTTTTCAAATAAAATAATGAAGAAATTGCACAAACAATGTGAATTTAGATAGGTAAATAAAGCAAGAAGAAAATAGTATAATCTGTGTATGGGTAGAAATATAAAGACTACAATAGTTTTAAAATCAAGGAGGCAAAATATAGAACTGACTAGGAAAATGGATATGGCATAATGTTCTTTTTGGTCCTGTGGGCAGATCAACAATAACTTCTACTTATTCTGTGCACTCTGAAAGACTGATAATTGAAGAGGTAAATTCAGTAAAGGCAAAGAATCTGTGTGTCACCAAAATAAATAAATAAATAAATAAAATAGTCTGATTCTGATGGATTTTGGTTGGATTTAGAATGTGTTTTAGAGATACACTACAAAATATAGGCCCTTCAAAAGAAACAAGAATTGTATGGCACATCTACCTCAAACTCTGTAGACTAGTATAAAAGTTTCAAATTTGAGGAATACTTCAAAGTAACCAAAAATATTATAACTTTATCAATCTGGTAAGTTCTCTGTCAGGACCAATTCATTTGCTATTTATTGTATTACCTCATTTGCTATTCATTGCCATTTGTACTTTTATCATCATAACTTAGCATTAATTACCACAGCATTAAAATAAAATTCCATTGTAATTCTATATTAATGGCATAAATGTCTCAAAGTGACACCTATGTTTAGCAATTTATTTTATCTATCAAACAGATGTCCATTTATTTTTAAAGACCTTTTCCACATAATTATAGGTAATGTCTAATTATCAAGTCAATATATTGATTATTTTTCATTAGAGTTATCTAATGGAGATTTGCCATTTTATTATTTCAGAACCAGAATTTCAACATTAATTGAATCTTGATCTTAAAAATAAGAAAAAAATAATAATTTACTTTTAGAAAGGGGCATTTTTTCTCATTAGAATACACTTAGTTAATTCTATTCACTATCTAACCAAGTATAAATTATCTTCCCAATAACTTTTAATATGGTTGGATATGTTCTTAAAAAGAAGTCCTAATTATAACGCATCTCTATGTCAGTCATCTGTCAAAAGTGGTTTTAGTTCCTAACTTTGACATGCAGAATATTCAATGTTCTCCTTAATTCATTGTATATTTTGGCCTCTATTTTCTTTGCAAACATAATTAGTCAGCATATTGTATCTCTTTTGTCAGGAAAAGACAAACCTGACTCTAATCTTAATTAAATAATACAGCCCAAAAATCAGATATCAGATCTGTATCATACAATAAGATTCACTTATTGAAGGACCCATTTTGGGAGTGATCCTTAGACTGCTCCATAATCCCTGGACTAGGGAGGCAAAGAGCACTACCGTCACTGAAAAATATCAGTGGGGCCAAGAGACTAGATCCAAGAAAATTTGACTAACAAACTCTGCAGCTTCAAACTATAGCTACACTTACTATTTAAAAGAACCCCATTGTGTAAAAATTAAACGCCTCTCATTTTTCTGTTAGCAATTATCAAACTTTGGAGTATGAAAGAATCACTAAATTCCAATCCCAGAAATTCTGATACTCATGGATCTGTGGGTACAGCCCAGCCACTGCATTTTTACCAATAGGTCACGGAATGCCAGTGCAAATGAATAATGTTCAACACATAGACAAATATCCTGAAACTCTACAAGATAAAATATTTTCAATAGAATAAATACATTTTATGAGGATATGCAAATTAATCATAATTTGTTCATCTCTTTCTGACTTTGAGCTACAGGTTGATCACATTGCTCAAGAATCAGAACAGACTAATAGAAAGAGCTACAGAGGCTGGGAGCAGTGGCTCATGCCTGTAATCCCAGCACTTTGGGAGGCCGAGGCAGGCAGATCACAAGGTCAGGAGATTGAGACCATCCTGGCTAACACGGTGAAGCCCTGTCTCTACTAAAAATACAAAAATTAGCCAGGTGTGGTGGCACACACCTGTAATCCCAGCTACTCGGGAGGCTGAGGCAGGAGAATCACTTGAACCAGGGAGGTGGAGGTTGTAGTGAGCAGAGATTACGCCACTGCACTCAAGTCTGGTGACAGAGCGAGACTCCATCTCAAGAAATAAAAATAAATAAATAAATAAAAATTTAAAAAAGAAAAGAAAAGAAAGAGTTACAGAAAGACATTTGATCCCAAGGTGACACTGGACTCTCTGAACTTGAGGGAACTTGAGTTCAAAAGGGTTCCAAAAAGAGCTGTCTCTTCTCTATCTACTAGGTTACTTGAGCCTATCTGAAAGGAGTTTTTAAATCCATGGATAGATAAAATCTCTAAAAAATTAACTCTTGCCAGGCGCGGTGGCTCACGCCTGTAATCCCAGCACTTTGGGAGGCTGAGGTGGGAGGATCACGAGGTCAGGAGATCAAGACCATCCTGGCTAACACCGTGAAACCCCCTCTCTACCAAAAATACAAAAAAATTAGCCTGGCGTGGTGGCGGGCACCTGTAGTCCCAACTACTCAGGAGGCTGAGGCAGGAGAATGGCGTGAACCCGGGAGGCAGAGCTTGCAGTGAGCCGAGATTGCGCCACTGCACTCCAACCTGGGCGACAGAGCGAGACTCTGTCTCAAAAAAAAAAAAAAAAAAAAATTAACTCTTGCCTGTGACTCTAAAAAAATTTTACAAGCAGCTTTGAGGAAACAAAGTATGTTTAAAGCTTTTCAGTCCCAGTAATATTAATTGACGAATATTATAGCACTCTATAGAACACAGTGTGAATATTTAAACCAAGTGTTTGTGAATGTGCGTGTCGGTCCCACCACCTCAATTTAAAGATGTGTTACCTGCTATGATTTACAGGTGCAAGGACCTAAAAAAAAGACATTACCACTTCACACCATGAAGTGGTCCAATCATACCCTGTTACCTGTGTTAATAATTAACAGTTGCAGAAATATAAAGACATAGGTCTATAATTCTATGTTAATTATGTTATGTGTGAATATGCTAATACAACCCCGATTTTGTTTTAAGACTTCTAATGAAATTGAACTCAAATACTTATTATTTATAACCGAAAATATTTTAAAGTAAGTTTGAAAATCTAGAGTTCCTCTATTTATGACAAACCAACAGCCAATATCATACTGAATGGGCAAAAACTGGAAGCATTCCCTTTGAAAACTGGCACAAGACAGGGATGCCCTCTCTCACCACTCCTATTCAACATAGTATTAGAAGTTCTGGCCAGGGCAATCAGGCAAGAGAAAGAGATAAAGGGTATTCAATTAGGAAAAGAGGAAATCAAATTGTCCTTGTTTGCAGATGACCTGGTTGTATATTTAGAAAACCCCATCATCTCAGCCCAAAATCTCCTTAAGCTGATAAGCAACTTCAGCAAAGTCTCAGGATACAAAATCAATGTGCAAAAATCACAAGCATTCCTATACACCAATAACAGACAAACAGAGAGCCAAATCATGAGTGAACTCCCATTCACAATTGCTACAAAAAGAATAAAATACCTAGGATTCCAACTTACAAGGGATGTGAAGGACCTCTTCAAGGAGAACTACAAACCACTGCTCATTGAAATGAAAGAGGACACAAACAAGTGGAAGAACATTCCATGCTCATGGATAGGAAGAATCAATATCATGAAAATGGCCATACTGCCCAAGGTAATTTATAGATTCAATGCCATCCCCATCAAGCTACCAATGACTTTCTATACAGAATTGGAAAAAACTACTTTAAAGTTCGTATGGAACCAAAAAAGAGCCCTCATAGCCAAAACAATCCTAAGCACAAAGAACAAAGCTGGAGGCATCACATTAGCTGACTTCAAACTGTACTACAAGGCTACAGTAATCAAAACAGCATGGTACTGGTACCAAAACAGAGATATAGACCAATGGAACAGAACAGAGGCCTCAGAAATAACACCACACGTCTACAACCACCTGATCTTTGACAAACCTGACAAAAACAGGAAATGGGGAAAGGATTCCCTATTTAATAAATGGTGCCGGGAAAACTGGCTAGCCATATGTCGAAAGCTGAAACTGGATCCCTTCCTTACACCTTATACAAAAATTAATTCAAGATGGATTAAAGACTTACATGTTAGACCTAAAACCATAAAAACCATAGAAGAAAACCTAGGCAATACCATTCAGGACATAGGCATGGGCAAGAACTTCCTGTCTAAAACACCAAAAGCAATGGCAACAAAAGCCAAAATTGACAAATAGGATCTAATTAAACTCAAGAGCTTCTGCACAGCAAAAGAAACTATCAGAGTGAACAGGCATCCTACAGAATGGGAGAACATTTTTGCAATCTACCCATCTGACAAAGGACTAATATCCAGAATCTACAAAAAACTTAAACAAATTTACAAGAAAAAAACAACCACATCAAAAATTGAACAAAGGATATGAACAGACACTTCTCAAAAGAAGACATTTATGCCGCCAACAGACACATGAAAAAATGCTCATCATCACTGGTCATCAGAGAAATGCAAATCAAAACCACAATGAGATACCATCTCACACCAGTTAGAATGGTGATCATTAAAAAGTCAGGAAACAACAAATGCTGGAGAGGATGTGGAGAAATAGGAACGCTTTTACACTGTTGATGGGAGTGGAAACTATTTCAACCATTGTGGAAGACAGTGTGGCGATTCCTCAAGGATCTAGAATTAGAAATAACATTTGACCCAGCCATCCCATTACTGGGTATGTACCCAAAGGATTATAAATCATGCTACTATAAAGACACATGCACATGTATGTTTATTGTGGCACTATTCACAATAGGAAAAACTTGGAACCAACCCAAATGTCCATCAGTGATAGATTGGATTAAGAAAATGTGGCACATATACACCATGGAATACTATGCAGCCATAAAAAAGGATGAGTTCATGTCCTTTGCAGGGACATGGATGAAGCTGGAAACCATCATTCTGAGCAAACTATCCCAAGGACAGAAAACCAAACACCGTATGTTCTCACTCATAGGAGGAATTGAACAATGAGAACACTTGGACACAGGACAGGGAACATCACACATGGGGGTCTGTAGTGGGGTGGGGGGCAGGGGGAGGGATAGCATTAGGAGAAATAGCTAATGTAAATGACAAGTTAATGGGTGCAACAAACCAACATGGCACGTGTATACCTATGTAATAAACCTGCACGTTGTGCCCATGTACCCTAGAACTTAAAATATAATCATAAAAAAAGAAAATCTAGAGCTCCTATTTTATCATATGTCTGATATTACTTTTTCTAAAACATACATAATATTTAGCTATAGGCTAAGTGTGTCTCCTTGCCAAAGTTAAAATAATTTTTTTTTACAACCTAGATAAATTAGATCAATAATAAGTGTGACTGACAGATCAGAAAAATCAGTTCAATAGACACACAATTATTCACTTAATTTGGGGAAGAAGGGAAGTTACTAAAGGTTGCTCCCATTAAGGACTAGATAGATTCAGGCAGCAACTGATGAATCAACTAGTACATCCTAAAGCATTGTCTTCAAATAAACTACACATTTTTACTGATTATATCTGCATATGTGTGAGTGGTTATACACCCCCCCACACACACATTCACATACATAGATACATACACCCATATACAACACACTTATATAAAGAGAGAGATACTATTTTTTTTAGATTATATGAAACCCCAACAGTTTCTTTCTTAAAGTCTTGTACCAAATTAGCCACAAACACCAACCGTGATGTAAATAAAGTAGTATTTGTGAAAATAACTTTCACTCAAATTATTTTGGAGTAAAAATTACTAAATATTTTAGAAGCAGTATTAAGAAAATGTAATATTAAGATATATTATGTTATTTTCTCCCATTTTTGAAGGAATTTGACTTCCTGAAGCCCACTAAGCAAGAAGAAAAAATAAAAGAATAAATTACTGCCTAAATGTCTTTTTAAACAATCTTTTAAAAACTATTTTTTGTTTTGTGGAATAATCCTTCAATTCAAATGAACTAAACAATGAAACTGGCAACATAAAATATAAAAATGTTTTAGCAGCTGAAATGTTTTTTAAAATACCTACCTATTTAATATTTACTTTCATTTAAAAGGTTCAATGCTTTATGGAAAGTAAAAGAAAATATTGAACTCACCAAGCTCCAGTTTATTTCTTTAAATTTAGATTTCAGTCTGCAGTGTGATGTATAACCTTGTAAATGTATGAGTTACATTTATATGATTATTGTATCTGTGACGAACCTTCAAGTGTCTTTTTTGTATACAGTAAATCATAATCAGCCTGTGAACTTTTATGTGGAAAGTGCTGTTTTACATTTATCAGGCTTTACATTTTCTAACTCTGTGGATCCAAGTAATTTACTGGGCACAAGATAGCACTGAGTAAACATTTGTTGAATTTTTTGCAACAGTAATTATACTTATAAAAAGGAGACTAACTTAATATAAATAAAAATATTGAAGAGCAAAAATTTTATAAATATTTAATAATATATATTAGTTAGAACAAATTATATCTGTGTAAAGTTTGGCTAACAATAATTAGCAATATAAATCCCTTGAATTAGTAGCCAGACTCTCAGAGAGTGAGCATATAAAAACTTTATTTGAAAACCTATTAAAATATAGATAAACAGTTTTTGGCATAGAACAGTGAGGAGATGCAAGTAAGGACCACGGAAGCAAGATAAATTGAGATCACTCATTCCTGACATAATGATGATATTGCAATCTTGGATATCAAATACAGAAATTAAATCTAAGAAAAAACTTGTCTTCTGGAAGGTGCAAAATTAAGATCTAGAGTACATCAAGAAAAAAAGTTTAATAATTGGGGAACCGTTGGGGGAAAAGATGGATTTTATGCTGTTTTTAATATGAAGCAGGAATGTAGTTTATCATTTTTGGCATTCAGAAGTGGACCACCCATGAACCCCAACAATAGAAATTCCTGCTCATGGACTCCAACTCTAATTTCCTCTTCTTGTCGACCCCACCAATCTGCCCATCCAGAATCTATGGCCAGACTGACTGGTGAAGGGTTTTCCCTTCCAAAGCCAGTCTACAATGACTGGTAGAAGTGACTACTTTTTCAAGTGCACAGACACCAAGGCAAGGCAACAAGGATAATAAGGAATCAGGGAAACAAAACATCACCAAAGGGACAAAATAAAGCCCCAATAACAAACCCTAAACACTAGAGATCTATAAACTAACTGACAAAGAATTCAAAGTAATAACATTAAAGAAGCTCAGTGAGCTACAAAAAATACAGATAAACAACAATAAAAATCAGGAAAACAATATAAGAATTTTGGCAAAGATATAGAAAGCATGCAAAAGAACCAAACAGAAATTCTGGAGCTAAAAAATACAATGACTGAACTGAATACTTCAATAAAGAACTTGAAGAGCAGCTCAATCAACCAGAATAGTCAATAAACTCCAAGACAGGTCGTTTGAAATTATCCAGTCACAGGAGAAAAGAGAATAAAGAAGAAATAAACTCTATAGAACTTACTGGACACTGTCAAGTGAACTAAAATACACATTATGAGAATTTCAAAAACAGAAGAGACAGAGAAAGGAATAGAAAGCTAATTTAGAGAATTAATGACTGAAAACTTGCTAAAAGTAGGAAGGGAAATGGACATTCAGATATTGAAGTCCCAAAGTCCTCAAATAAGTTAAACTTAAAAAAGTCTACAGTGAGACACATTAATGAAATTATCAAAGATGAAGAGACAGTTTTGAAAGCAACAAGAGAAAGCAACTCATCACATTCAAGAAAGCTTACATAAGACTATCAGTGATTCCTCAAAAGAGACACGCAGGCCTGAAGATAGTGGAGTGATATAGTCAGTGAAAGAAAGCAAAACACTATCAACTAAGAATACTATACGTGGCAAAACTGTCCTTTAAAAATGAAGGAGCAATAAAGACTTCCCAGACAAACAAAAATAGAGAGAGTTCATCACCACTAGATGCCTTAGAGAAATGTTAAAGTGAATTTTTCAAGTTGAAATGAAAAAACACTAAACAGCAACATGAAAACCCATGAGAGTATAAATCTCAATGGTAATGGTAAATATATAGATAAATACAGAATAATGCAACCACTTTACCCTAGCATAAAAATTAAAAGACAAAAGTATTAAGCATGACTATAACCACAAAAACTTTTAATGAATAATAATATAAAAACAAAGAAATTCTGGCATCAATAACATCAACTGTATGTGAGGGATGTGGAAGTATAGAGTTTTGTATGTAATTGAAGTTAAGTTGTTTTCAGCTTAAAATATACAATTATAATTATAAGAAGTTTTATGCAAGCCTCATGATAACTACAAAGAAAAACTTCTAGCATATCCCAACAAGTAATAATAATACATAGAAAGGAATAGAAGTATGTAACTTTAAAAAATTATCAAATAACAAAGACAACAAGAGAGGATAAGGGAAACAAGAGAACTACAAAATAGAAAACAATTAACAACATGGCAATAATAATTCCTTAGCTATCAATAATTACTTTAAATGTTAATGAATTAAACTCACCAATTAGAAATAGGATAGATAAATGGGTTAAAGAATTAGATCCAACTGTATAGTCCATACAAGAGATGCACTTTTCATTTAGGTACACAAATAGGCTGAGAGTGAAGGAATTTCACTGGAAAAAGATACTGCACGCAAATGGTGACCAAAGGAGATCAGGAGTGGCTCTTTTTATATAAGAGATATTAGTCCAAAACTGTCACAAAAGGCAAAGGAGGTCATTATATAATAAAACTGTCAATTTGACCAGAACTTAAAACAATTACAAATACATATGCACCAAAATCAGAGCATCTAACTATATAAAATAAACACTGACAGCTCTGAAGGAGAAATAGATAGAAATACCGTAATAGTTGAAGACTTCATATCCCACTTTTAATCATGGAAAAAATGGGCAAAGAACTGAATAGACATTTTCTCAAAGAAGATGTACAAATGGCCAACAGGTATATGAAAAAATTCTCAATATCATTAGTCATCAGGGAAATGCAAATTAATATCACAATGAAATAAAATTAAAACCTCACACCTGTTATAATGACTAATATTTTTAAAATAACAATGGTAGTGAGGATGTGAAGAGAAAGAAACTCTTGTACTAATGGTGGCACTATTAAGTGCTATAGATGCTATGGAAAAGGGTGTAGAGATTCCTCAAAAGAACAAAAATAAAATTTCCGTACCATCCAGCAATTTGATGTCTGGTTGTATATCCAAAGGAATAGAAATCAGGATTTCAAAGACATATCTGCACTCCTATGTTCATTTCAGCATATTCACAATAGTCAAGATATGAAAGCAACATGAAAGTTCATAAATGGATAAAATGATAATGAAAATGTGGTACATAAATGCAAGAAATATGACTAAGTCTTAAAAAGAAAGGCAATCCTGCCATTTGCAACAACATGAATGAACCTGAAGGACATTAATGTAAGTGAAGTAAGTCAGACACAGAAGGACAAATACTGTTTGAAACCACTTATACGAGGTATCTAAAATAGTGAAACTCACAGAAACAGAGTAGAAAGGTGGCTACCAGGGGTTAGGAAATGGCGAAATAGAGAGATATTAGGAAAGGGGTACAAAGTTTTAGTTGCACAAGATAAATAAGTTCTACAGATGTACTTTACAATGTAGTGCCTATAGTTAATAATATTGCATTACATACTTAAATATTTACTCAGAGAGTAGATCTTAAGTGTTATTATCACAAATAACAACAATAACAAATTAATTAATAAATAAGGCAAGGAGAGGGAAGAAGTGGATGACCCATGAACTCAGTTAAAAAGAATGCTGTATCAGTAAAGTTAGATGGCATATGGGATTGGAGAGAGTGGCACACAATATCCATTCCATCTTCCTTTCAACGTGTTATATTTCCAAGATTCCTTTGCAGATGGGTTGAGATGTTATCCATGCTCAAGCAATATGAGAAACTAACATGAGATTTGGAAGCAGGAGCATGGTAGGTCTGTGCTCCCACTGATTCTGCTGTTTCTGCTTATTGGCATGTTCACAGTAACACTGGACTTTTCTGTGGCAGCATCAGCAGAGGTCCCAGTGATGAGTGACCAACTTAATAGGTATTGAAAGCCAAAATGGAGCACATTCATTTGAGTACATTTTCTCCTGTAATGAGAATATGTGATCTGGAAATTGAGCATGTGTTCTTTTGCAAAAATTTCCTTCTTCATCCCACAACATTGACCTCTTTTGATTTAGAGGCTATAATTTCCAAGAAAGTAATATTTCCACAAGATAGCACACTGGTTCCTACAAATGGAAGTTAAAACTACTAACAGGCTATTTGGGTGTCCTTATGACCATAAAGTTTTCTTAAAAAAAGAGGAGGAAAAAAGAGGTTACTCTGTTGGATAGGAAGATTGATCTTGGTTTTAAGGGGATTCAGGGTTGGTATTAAAGTGTGTGTCAGGCAGCATGTAAGAATCTGGGTTTTACAGGACTTGTTGGGATGTGTCATCAAATTACCATGTCCAGAGTTAAAAATTCATGTACAATTTCAGCAGTTCAAGATAGCCAAGGCCACCAGTGGCTCAGACCCATCAAGAATGAAGATTGGCTTTAACCCACCCACCATCTAATGCCATAGAGCTAAGGATAACAGGAGCATGAAATTCAGAGTAGAAAAAGGATGCTCTGAATACCAATCATCATCTTATGGCCATTTGGATAAACAAATGCCATATTTACTTCCTTTTTCTTTATGTATTTTATTCTATGTAGACTTATTTTCTTTTTTATATTCCATTCTCCCACTTCATAGTATGTGTTTTTTTTTGATAACTTTATTAAATATGTAGACGGGAAGATAAGTGCCCTGGAAGAGGAATTGACATCATCCGGAGAAGTCTATGACTAATAGAAGCTTGGCTTCTTTTGTCTCGGGAACAGTATAAGTAGGTTTTATTTGTATGGGAGAATCATTGCATTGGATTGGGTGAAAATTGATTGTTGTAGATAATATTGTTTGGAAATGTATGTACAGGAAGAGAAGCATGAATGGTCAGGAAATGGACAAACAGAAGAATAGTGGGAGTTCTGGTGGATTTGTGCTCACTGTCCACACCACCATCTATCTACTAAGCTTTCCTACACTTTTGATGCTGATAAGCTAAAATCCACATTTCTGAGTCTCTTTTGCAGATGGAACACAGAATGTGGTTTAGGTTTGGACAATAAAATATAGTAATGTGATATTTGAAAGTAGGGTAGTTTGAAAGCCACAGGTCTACTGTTTCTGTTGGTCAGCATAATCACAGGGGCCCTGGATTTTTCTACAACAGCATTTTCACAGATCCCAGTGCCCAATAATTAATTTCTGAATATTGAAAGGCCTCCAGGCATCCATTTTTGCTTGTGCTAATATAACAGGTGTAATGTGGCTCTGGAGTCAATAGTACATAGTTTTCTAATCTATGGGTTGCATACCTAAAGCAATATATTTCTAGAGCGTATGGTTGCAGTGACAGTACCACAGATTCTTAATTACAACAGAAGTAGAAATTCTCCGGGTGGGTTACTTCTGAGGTACTGGATCCTGTTATCCCGGCCTTCCAATAAATTTGTATGAACTTAATTCCTGTATTAAATCCTTTTCTGCTTTAAATAGCCAGAGTAGTTTCAGATATCTTCAACTTAAGCCTGATTCAAACAGATGGTATACTGAGAAAGAAACACAATTAACCAAATTAAACCATTCTATGTGATGAAAATCCGTCCTTCCTGAGCATAATGTGAACTGGAAACAATAATGTGTTGGGAATAGAGATAATTTCAGTAGAAATGATGTTGACTGATTTATCAAGAAATTAAACAGTTATAATTTTCAATAAGTTCTTGCTTTTTATTGTCTTATAGCTAAGTTAAATGACTTCATTAATAGAACTAGTTCATTCTTACTTTGAACCCTGAGCTATCAGCTTTATTTATTAGTCACACACATATTTCTATTTGAATTTGAATTTCATATTACTTTAATAGTCACAGTTTGTTATTTGCCACTTATTTGCTTCTTATAAACTATATATTTATCAACAAATTTTGACACCTGAAAAGCAACGATGCATATCCATATGGATGTTTTCATACTATAGAGATGAAAAAATGTATGTTATACAGATGATAAAATCTAACAGTTTTAGGAGAAAATGTCCCTATCTGTAAACAGAAAGAAAACTCATAATTAGGTTCAGTTAAGATCAAGTATTCAAATATAAATTAAATACTTACATATTGATTTAATTTTTGCTGTAATCTCCAATTATTTTTCAAGTCAAACTGAGGTATTTAAAGAAAGAGACTCAGAGACACAGTAATTGGATCATGTAAGTTTCTGAAATGGTGGCTGATTACAAAGGTCCAATCTGGGGTTAAAGAGGGCAATTTACCCACAGTTTACTCAAAACACCAAATGTCTGATCAATTTAGGAGTTATCTAGCACGGATTTTGTTTGGATCTCCTGCTTCCACTTCTTCTCAAGATGTCAAAAATGTGGAGTTGTGCAACCTTCTTATACTACCAAGGTGCATAGAATCACAGGTAATTAAGAAATATAGGTGAGCAGGGAAACATTATTAACTTTATTTAGCTTTGCTCGCCTGAACTAAAGCAGAAAGGACTTTCAGCTCTAAATAGGAAAAGAAGTAAACATCTACCTTAAGTAGCAATGCAGAATCTATTTTCCACAGATACTGAGGATTCACATTATTAGTAATTTTAGCATGAAAACAATTCTAGTAGCCATAAATTGTACATTCAAAGACAGTTCACCAACATCATAACTACAGGATTAAAAAAAATCCCATGTAATACCTAATATACTGTTTCTACATTCTGTGTTCTGATTCTCTGGATTTATAAATAATGATTGATATGTTCACTCTAGTTTTAATTTGTGTGAGGCTGATTTTGTTTTCCTATCATTGGAGAGAATAGACATATACACATGTTTGGAAGACAGGAGTTCGTTTAAGATTTAATTATAGGTATAAATGTCCTATTTGAACTAGGCAAAATGCGTATTAAAAATGAAAGTTGTAATACATTACTTACCAAGTTGATTTCCTATTTTGTTAGGTATTGCTAGATGTACAACCTTTTAAAAATGCTGTAATTTCAAAAAAGTGAAAGCAATCATTAGAATATTTCTTGGAAATAATATAATAAAATATCAAATGATAGTCAGTTTTTTCCCAAAATACCAGCCCACATACATGAAATAATTCGATGTTGAAAAAATAAAAATTGTTCTTGGAAATAATATAATAAAATATCAAATGATAGTCAGTTTTTTCCCAAAATACCAGCCCACATACATGAAATAATTTGATGTTGAAAAAATAAAAATTGTATAATTAGGAAAATAATTTACACATGATGGATCCAGTGACTGTTCCTTTGCCAAAGGCTTTCTTTCCTTTCAAATGTTTCTGGAAGCTTATAGGATAGAAGTAAATTGTATGATAAAATTACTTCTAAATATCTTGGAGCCAACAGTACTTTATGTTGTCTCATCCCTACAGACAGTAGGAAACCCTCTTGTTGTCTAAGACAGTGTTTGATAATAACCTTTTGCTCCTTGTTATATCACTTGAAGTGCTCATCATTTGAGATATGTAATGTGTTGGGAATCTCCTACCGTCCTCTTCAATTGCCACACACCATACCTTCCATATTCTCTCTGCAAGCCATTTTTTAAAATCCTACTTTCCAGCTGAGTAGATGGAGGCACACAATATTTTCTGAGTATCCCATGAATTTCACATATGGAATTGGCAAGAAAATATGTGCTGACCTGTCCACCCTACCCCCACCCCCGTGTATAGTCATAACAGATTGCAAAAAAAAAAGTTATAGTTGATATTTCCCCCTTTATCCATAATGTATCCAACACTTCAAATGTTGAATAGCATCTTAGAAAAGAAAAATAAAATTTGAACTAAATAAGAAATTAAGTTGCATAATTCCCAAGAAGAGCAATATCTTTTAATACAAGATTTTAAATGAAATTAAAAGCAAAAAAAAATGGAAAAATGTCTTGGTGGCATGGATGTTTACATTTTGGCACTAAATGCAGTGTAATTACCTGAGTAGTTACGTGGCAATTCAGTTTCTGGTTAGCTGGTAAAAGGAACAGTGTTACTGAAAGAGACATATCTCGACTCTTTTGTAATTGAGTAACAAAGTATAATTTTGAACTAGATCTTGAAGCCAAGATACAGCTAAAATTGGCATCTCTACATTATCAACAGTCAAATATCTATATATACATCTTATGAGAAAAAATACATGATTTAATCCTGAGTCTTTAATCACACATAAACACAGAAATATCCACAAAAACATATATACACTCATATATATGCACATATTAATACACACCCTCAGGCACAAATACATACAATTTCCTTCACTTAAATATGTACACACGTACTCATTCATATATATGTGTACATATACACATACACACGCAGACTTGCCCTTTCTCAGAATATATGGGCCCCAAAACAAACTGGCCTAGCCCCAGTTTGATGTCTTTTTATAAAAGATTTATGCCCCCTCTCCACCTTCTCTAGATTTTTTATAGCACTAAAGCAGGGGTCAGCAAACTAGAGTTCATGAGCCAAATCCTCTCTACTACTTGTTTTCCAAGGGTCTGCAAGCTAAGCTAAGAAATTCATATTTCAATGTCCACAAATAAAGTTTTCTTGAAACATAGCAATGGTCATTCACATATATACTTACCTAAGGCTGTTTTGAGCTACAAAAGTAGAGTTATTGCTCCAGAGACTGCACATGTCTCTCTCAGTGTTTCACAGTGATGCCCAGGACACTACAAATCCCAGTGTTACAGTTAACAATCGACAGCATTTCAGGCATCACATGTGTCTGCATACTGTGACATTTTACTATTATTCTTATTATCCATGCATATCCATTATGTCAAAACAAAAAAAAAAGAAAAGCTTTTAAGATATAGTGGAGTGTGGATTTGTTATTGAATTTGGTAAAATAAAATTTATTTACACTGTAACTATGCTAAAAGTACAAAATATAAGTTGACATTACCAGAGCAAGTATTCATCATAGTAGCCCCAATTCACCATGATGGTTAGAAAAATTAGTAAATGCAAAACGGAATTTATTATCACAGCAGCATTTTTACACATACACACACACACACTCACATTGAAATGAGCATAAAACTACAGTTTCTGAGAGGTTCATTTGTTAGCCAAGCAAGGAACGTGATTCTCCAATGGCGAGTTAATTAAATCATATTTGATTGCAACAGACAAATAAAAATGTCTATAGAAAATAAATTTAAGACTATTGGCCTTTTGGCAAGAACAGTTGTTCAACAAACTAAGGACATGAGGAGAAAAGAATAGTAAGTTAAAAAGCAAGGTATGAATATTATACTGAAATTCCTAGCAAGAATAAGATGCAAGATAAAGAAGTAAAAGGCATAAAATTGGAGGAACAGAAGTGAATCAGCCTTTATTTGCAAATGATATAATTAGACATGTAGAAAATCTCACAGACACTACAAAAATCTCCTGGAACGAATAAGTGAAAATTGCAAGGTCACAGGATAGAGATGAACATAAAAGATCAATTTTATTCTTATATGCTAGCAATGAACAATTAGAGTATGAAATTCAAAGTCATCAACCATCTACAATAGTGCAAATAAAAAAGGAAGTACTTAAGCAATAAATCTACTATACAGAAAACTACAGGACACTGATGAAAGAAACACACAATATCTAAATAAGTGGAGATATATACAATGTTCATAAATTGGAAGGCTTTATATTGTTAAGATGTCAGTTCTCTCCAATTTGGTCTATAGATTCAATGCACTCTCAATCAAAATCTAAACAAGCTTTTTTGTTGGTATAAGCAAGCTCATTCTAAACTCCATATGGAAAGGCAAAGATCTAAAATAGCCAAGATGATTCTGAAAAAGAAGAAAATTGGAATACTAACATTACCAGATTTCCAGACTTATTATAAAGCTACAGTAATGAAAACAGTGTGTTATTAAAAAAAGTATAGATGTATGTTAACAATAAAACAGAATAAAGAGTCCACACAAATATAATCAATTGATTGCTGGCAAATAGGGGGAGGTAACTCAGGGGAGAAAGGATAGTTTTTCAACAAAGGTTGCTAGGAAAATGGGATATGAATATGCAAAAAAAATAGTATAGACACATACTTAACATCTTAAACAAAAGTTAACTAAAAATAGATCATAGACCTAACTTAAAATGTAAAACTAAAATTTCTAGAAAAATAATCTGCATGACCTTGGGTTTGGTGATGGTTTTTTAGATAAAATACCCAAAGCACAATTCATAAAAGAAAAAAAATGTGATTGAATTTAAAAAAAGAAGTAGTACTTTGGCAAACTTAAATAGTTTTGCTCTGTAAAAGACTCTGTAAAAGACACAAATCACGGGCCAGTATAAAATATTTGCAAATGACATACCTGATAAATGACTTGCACTCAGCATATGTAAGTATAATTTAAAATTCAACAATAAAAAACAAGTTAAAATAGCAAAATATCTGAGCAGACACTTTACTCAAAAATGATATATGAGATGGCAAATAAACACATGAAAAGGGGATCAACATAATTTCATTAAAGAAATGCAAATCAAAACCACAATGAGATACCACTATACACCTATTAGAATGCCTAAAATTCCAAAAGTGAACAGTAAGAAATGCTGACTAGGATGTGGAGCAATCGTAACTTTCATTCACTACTGGGAGAATGCAAAATAATACAGCCACTTTACAAGGCAGTTTGGCAGTTTCTTTTAAATTAAACATAGACCTCCCATATAATCCAGCAATTGCACTCCTAGGTATTCACCCAAATGTTTTTAAAAACCCATGTCCACACAAATACTTGAATGTCAATGTTTACAACAATTCCATGGCTTAGTAGTGGTAAAGTTTTATTGTGATTTTGTTTAACCTCAGGGTCAAGATTGAATTTTTTTAATAAGAAGAAGCATACTCAACCAATATTATTAAATATGGAGTGGCTTTGGAAATAAGCTCTTGCTGCAGAATTGGTAGTGTTTATTAATAAATTCAAGCTAAAATTACAAGGAAAACAGTGGTTAGTTCCTGAGAAATATACTATGGTAAAGTTAATTTTAAGACAACTAATACTGTTTGGATAACAAGTAAATGAAGCTGCTTTATACATTTCCCACAAGGACACAAGTTAAAACAAGATGTAAGATATCCATTCTCAGAAAAAAATAAATTACTGGCTGTATTTTATGAACTCAGACTATATTTCCAGCAGTGTTTTTCAGGCTTCAATGCAAGTGCAAAGGAAATTTATATATTTCAAATGCCTTTTACCTGTGCAGCTAAAGAGTTTCCACCTAATTTCTAACTGGAAGTGACTGATCTGCAATGTAAGGAAATGTTGAAGGGAAAATATCAACAGAAAAATCTAACAATTCTATAAATGCCTTACAAGTGAAAAATGTTTAATTTGGGCCATAACTCACGGACTGCTATCAGTATTTGGCAATACTTATCTGTGCAAAAAGATATTTTAAAAGATAAAATATGTAACACTCTTACAGATCAACTTTAACAGACAAATATGTGAAATTGATTTTGATGAGGAATACTGATTTTGAACCAAAATTCAGCAAAATACTATCCATAGATCCAATTTATTAGAAAATACATAATTATTATTACATTTTGAAATTATCAGTAAAAATTGTGGAAATTGTTTTCTCTTTTGTTTATAAGTACCTATATATCTTCATTTTTGCCTGTTGAACAACAAAGCAACATATTTACTATCTTGCCTTTTGCATAAGTTTGCCAAACTCTGCCATAGAGTATTTAACATCAGTGCCTTCCTAATTAGTGTATGTATGTACTTGTGAGTGTAAGTACATGTATCTTTTATGAGTATGTGTGTCTTAGTCCATTTTGTGGCTATAACAGAACAATTGAGACTGGGTAATTTATAATGAACAGAAATTTATTGGCTTATAGTTCCAGAGGCTGGGAAGTCAAAGATTGAGGGGCCAGCAACTGGTGAGCACATTCTTGTTGCACCATCCTATAGCAGAAGGCAGAAGGGCAAGAGAGTGCAAGAGGAGTCCAAACTTATCCAAACTTATCCTTACCCATGAGGCTGGAGTTCTCATTACCTAGTCACCTCTCAAAGTTCTCACCTCTTAATACTGTTACAAGGGCAATTAAATTTTAACATGAGTTTTAGAGGGGAAACATTCCAAGCATAGTTGTATGTAATTGAGTAAACACTCAGGGACAGATCTTGCCCTTCTTCCACAAGGCATATGGACAGATGATTAATTTTGTGTTGATAATTTGGAGATGCCTATGCATTAGCTACATGTTTGCTTCATGATCTAGTTCAAAGTACATCATACAAACACAACATAAATTGGAAATGGGTGGGCAGAAAAAAGTGGAACTACCAACTTCTAGTACTTCTGTTTCCAGGCACTGTTCACTTTCATTCATACCATAATACTGAGCTGTTTATAGAGGTTTTAATTATCATTGTATGGCCTTGGAAATTTTTGAAATGATTTTTTTCATGTTTAAGTATGTAATAATTTTTTAGAAAGTTTTCTGTATTTTTTACTTCCCTATATTTGTTTCTTAATTATTTTCCTTTTTGAATAGCTTATGTCCCAGTATGCTCTGGTATATTATGAAATAAGAGTGAGTAGAAAACACATTCTTAACTTATTCTTATTTTTAAAGAGAATAACCGTATTGTATCTCAATTAAGTATAATGTTATCTAAAGGTTTTAAATATACACTCTGTCATGCTGAGAATGAAATACACCAAACATAATTTTTGGTGTTAAAACACTTAATTAAAATTAAGAACAGGTGAAAATCATCTTCTCATCATTTATTGAAATAATTATATATTTTTTGAATTATCTTTCTTACTAATGTGAACTATATTAATAATTGCTCCTACTTTATACTGGCATTTCTTGGCTGTGCTAAATTCTATTCAGTCATAATGGAAATATACATAATTTAATTTTTTTTACTCTGTGATATAAGCTAAAATGTTACTTAAAGTTTTAATATCTCAATTTACAAATGAAGTTACTTGTCACTTCCTTTGGTTTGATCTTCTAACCTGGTTTATTCATTTTATTCCTAACTGTAACAAAGATAAGTTATATATTCTTTCTTTGAATTAGGATCATTTTCTATATAAACAAATAATGTTCTTAATAATTTTTTCTTTAGAAAATTAAGTAACAATTTTTAAATAAATCTATTTGAGTCAAAAGTAAAACAAATAAAAAGAGTGCAATTTCTCAAATGTGGCCTGGGGTCCACCTTCTTCAAAAATCATTTGAGAAGATTCTTAAAAATACCCCATTTAGACTTACTAACAGGGATACTTTATGATTTTTGTGAGCCATAGGCACTTCTGGAGTTCTTGATATATTCTGGATATTAACTCCTTTTCAGTCATATAATTTTCAAATATTTTCTCTGATTCTGTGGGTTGCCTTTTCACTCTGTTGATTGTGTCCTTTGGTACACAAGTTTCTAATTTTGGTGTAGATCAATTTATCTGTTAATTCTTTTGTTGCCTGTGAGTTTGGTGTAATATCTAACAAATAATTGCTAAATTCAGCATCATGAAGCTTTTTCTTTATGTTTTCTCCTAACAGTTTTATAGTATTATCTTTTATATGTAGAGCTTTTATCCATTTTAAGTTAATTTTCGTATGTGGTACAAAGTAAGAGCCAAATTTCATTCTTTTGCCTTTCCTTTTCCCAATGAATGATTTTGACATCCTTGTCAAAAATCATTTGTTCGTATATGTGAGTGTTTATCTCTGGGCTCTCTCATCTATTTTACTGGTCTATGTGTCTTTCTCTTGCAAGTACCTCACTCGTTTGATTACTGTAGCTTTGTATAAGTTTTGAGATCAGGAGGTGTGAGACCACTCTGATTTTCTTTTTCAAGATTGTTTTGGCTGCTCAGAGTCCCTTGAGGTTTCATATAAATTTTAGGATTTTTTTTTTTTACTTTTGCAATAACATGTTGGAATTTTGATAGGGATCATATTATTATCATACTTGTTTAAAGATTCATAAAACTTAAGCTTGGAGAAGATAAGTTGCCTAATAAGAATCAACTCTTAGGCCGGGCCTGGTGGCTCACACCTATAATCCCAGCACTTTGGGAGGCTAAGGCCGGTGGATCACCTGAGGTCAGGAGTTCGAGACCAGCCTGGCCAACATGGTGAAACACCGTCTCTACTAAAAATACAAAAATTAGCCGGGCATTGTGGCCGGTGCCTGTAATCCCAGCTACTCGGGAGGCTGAGGCAGGAGAATCACTTGAACTGGGGAGGCGGAGGTTGCAGTGAGCCGAGATCGTGCCATTGTAATCTAGTATGGTAGACAAGAGTGAAACTCCGTCTCAAAAAACAAAACAAAACAAAAAGAGAGAGAGAGAGAATCAACTATTAATCATTACACTTTATTTCATTTTTATTTTCACTAAACAAGCCAGTTCATCAATTTTGTCATCCACAAGGTACCTATTGGTGTTAAAAAGTTTATATTTCTTCCAACTTTTCCTATCTCCTCTTTCTCTCCTTCCTCCTCCTTCTCCTTTTCTTATCTTCTTGTATTTTGTCTCATTTAATTATTTCTATTTCCATTTTCTCTTTAGTGTTCAAGTCAAAAGGCTTTAGATATAAAAATTAGCATTTTTATTGCCATATTCCATTTACTTTTGTGGATTCTTTTTTTTTTTTTTTTTGGTTTGCTGCCTTTTGTAATACTTTTACTAATGCTTATATCTGCACAAACTACCATTGTGATTTTGGATTAACTATATCAACATTACATTTCTGTTCTTTCTAGTTTTTTTTTTTTTAACTTTTATGTCTTATGTTGCTACTATCCGGAACATATAGTTCGATATTACTAGGTTTTCCTTATTTGATGATCTATTAATATATTGTCAAATTATTTATTTCTTTTAATATTTATTTTAATATTTAAAACAGTGAAAGCCACTGTACCAAAAAGGATTATAGTAACCTCTTTTTCTTTATTTCCATAGGCTAAAGTACCTTAGATGATTCAAAAATATTTGTCCATTTAGTTTTAATAGTATCACTTAAAGGCAAAAGATTGCTAGAGCTTGTTTGCTATTCAGTCAATCATTTTTCTCTTCCAAGAGAACTATTTCTATTTAGTGGGATAATTGATAGATTTATGTCACTCTTCTCTCATAGTTATTGTTTTGTGTTGTTATTGTTTTTGCTTTGCTTTTTGCTTATACAATTTCTGTGGTTTCTGTGGTGTAAAAGTTCATTTTAAAATAATCTAGTATTTTTCAAACACTTCTACCATTAATATATTTTACATCAGTTCCAAATAGTTTACATTCATTTCCACTATCTTAAAAAACATTAAATTCTGTCCCCAGAGAGATAAGAAATCCAGATACTTGAATGTGTCATATTCACCTGAAAATTTCTTTTTGAGGTTTTTATATTCATATAAGTAGCTAATCTTTAGTTTACGTTAAAATTAATTCTATTTTATTATATTAACCATACTTTTTATTAATGTTATCATTTCCTTATCTCTTGTAGATGTTTTTCATTTATTTTTAGGTTTTCATTGTCTCTTCTAGTGATCTTTAAGCTGTGAAACTTTAATGTCAAATTATCAAGTTAATTTTTATTCTAAATTTAGTACTTAGAAATACTACTGATATTTCTAATACTGGTAATACTACTGGTATTTTTTTTCCAAAATTGTCAAGTAAGGTTTAAAGACACAATTTATCTCTTACATCTGTAAAATAACTCGTTTTACTTTCTGTAACTTGTAAGGATTATCACTGCTGTTTTCAAACCTATAAAAGTTGAGAAATAGTTGTGTAATGCAGAGTCCACAAAATATAGACTGAGCCCAAATCTAGCTTGTGCTTCTTGTTATAATAAAGTTTTATTGGAACACAGCTATCGTCAATCATTTTTAAATATGTCGTCTATGGCTGGTTTCATGCTATACTGGCAGAGTTAAGAAGTTAGAAGTTATGACAGAGACTACCTGACAAGTCCTAACATATTTGCTATATGGCTCTTTAAAGAAAAAGTTTGCTGTCCCTTGGTCTAGAGGGTCTTTCATTTCAAGAAAATTTTCATTTTTCTTCCTATTACTATTTTCAAATTACTAACTGTTACATTTCCTAAGAAATTTCTTGTTGTTTTTCTTCTTCCATCATTTTCTCTAATATTGCAATCATCTCTTATTTTACTATAATTCAAGATCTTCTTGGTACTAAGATTATAGCACCACTAATTTTTCACTCTACAGAATTAGTTTTGTTCTACACTTTAACATTTCTTTAAGCTACTTATGGGGTATGCAGGTTTAACACACGTCTTCCAAATGCCACTTTTTTTTTTTTTTTTTTTTTGAAACGGAGTTTTGCTGTTGTTGCCCAGGCTGGAGTGCAATGGCAGGATCTCTGCTCACCACAAGGTCCACCTCCTGGGTTCAAGCAATTCTCCTGCCTCAGCCCCCCGAGTAACTGGGATTACAGGCACCCGCCACCATGCCCGGCTAACTTTTGTATTTTTAGTAGAGACGGGGTTTCTCTGTGTTGGTCAGGCTGGTCTCGAACTCCCGACCTTAGGTGATCCACCCGCCTCGGCCTTCCAAAGTGCTGGAATTACAGGAGTGAGCCACCGTGCCCGGCCTTAAATGCCACTTTTATTTGAGGACGGTAATTTTGTTTTCCTGTCTTCAGGTGATATCATAGATGCCACCTTTGGAAAGAATTTCTACAGGGTACCAGAATCTTCCCATTATGATGAAATAATATTGTAGTTGGACTTGAGGTTCGTCAGGCTTTTCAATTATTAAGGTTAATTTTCTGGGGCTGGGTTATAGTTTTTGTTTTTTGTTTGTTTTAGTCATTTTAAGTATTTGTTGTTCTTCGGAGGTAAGATTAGTCAAGAGGCAGAAACCTGCATCTTTCTGAAATTCATTTCTTGCTTCTTGCACTTACATAATGTAAAGTAATAACTTATTTTCACATGATTTGTAGTAGGCAAATGGCTGATTTTGATATTTCATTCCTAAATCTCCTTACATATTTAATTTAATGATCCAGTCAAAGCTGGAAAAGACTGACATTATTCATTTAAAGCTTTAATGTGTACTTTTTAATTGGATTTTACCCCAACTTAAAAAGTAAGTAAAATGAATTCCACTTACTTAGCTCTTGGTAAAACAAAATAAAATGAAACAACAACAACAACAACAAATCTACAACCATTATAACTGAAAGAGTAGTTTCATCAACCCACAAAAACTTCTGTAAACTAAATACAGGAACTAAATCAAACATCTTTCTTTTCATTTAAAATTAACAAGAAGTTTTCTTTTTAGATTTGATTGACTATCTCAGGTTCTCATTGTTAATAGCTAATTTTTAAACCCTGCTATAATTTTACCACCTCTGTCTTCAAGATATGATTGAGGAAGTAAGTGCTCACCACTAAGAGGCTTTTTCTTACAGACATCACATTGTTAATTGTTGGCTACATCATCATCTTGCTATTTTTTAATTTTTTTTCCAGATATCATAAAAATGTCGTTATTTTTACATTATTATCCCTTGAAACATACAGCATGTGCCTTTTTTTCGAAAACCATCTCCAAAGACAAGAGAATAGGTAGGTTTATTATGTGTACAAATAAGGAAACTAACATAGTTAGAGCAAGTTTCTTCAGCTAGTATAACCTAGTAATACTGTAGTAAAATTGTAACTACAGTCCAGGGATCTCAACTTCCAATGCGATGTTGATTTTGTTTTTTATTGAAGAAATCTGTCTCCCATCTTAGCAAAGTATAATAACTTCTCTCATTCCTAAAAGATTTTCCCATGCCAGGTCAACTATATATTCATAGTTATACCTAAACAATGTAAATTGGTTTTATGTTCTCATTGTAAGTGCCAAAAATGCAATGTTTACAAAACAAAATTAAACAAACAAAGGTCCGAAAAATCAAGTATATCATGGATGGAATTCTAGAACATGTTAGACAGTGAGTTTTTTTCTTAAAAGTTCAACTTATACATATCTTAGATTCTATTTTTGGCCATACAAAGTGTTGCAATAAAAAATCAGAGCTAAGTTTCTTAAGTACTCAGAGGTTTAATTTTTGTAAAATGTCATGACATCTATCTCCTGAGCCTTTTGAGAGGATTCTTCTCAAAAAAATTAATTCTATTTAAAAATGTTGTGTGTGTTGAAATAAATTTGAAGTCAAACTTATGTTTACAAAACTAAATCATATAGCTAAAAACCAGTGGGATCTTAAAGGAAAGCTTGTTTTCTTGGGCAAAGTTTGGAAACATTTTTCACAATAATAAACCCGAAAATAAAAATTATATATCCATCTTGGACTGAGATGTTATTAGGTTGCATTCCTAATCAAATGTAGTGTTTGAAGGAAACAAAACTTTCAACTAGATAAGCTCCTAACATAGGTTTAATAAAAACATTGCAAATATCCGTGCACACCATTTGAACTTTTGGACCATTTTAGTGTGTGTATGTACGTACCATCCATGGAACAGTAGTCATCTTGGCTTTTTTTTTTTTGGTGGGGGGAGGGGCAGCTACTGAAATTCTGGCTTCTAAAAAAATTTTTTTATATATATACACTCTAAGTTCTAGGGTACATGTGCACAACAACGTGCAGGTTTGATTCACAGGTATACATGTGCCATGTTGGTTTGCTTCACCCATCAACTCATCATTTACATTAGGTATTTCTCCTAATGCTATCCCTTCCCCAGTCCCCCACTCCTTGACAGGCCCCGGTGTTTGATGTTCCCCGCCCCATGTCAAGTGATCTCATTGTTCAATACCCACTTATGTGTGAGAACACGCAGTGTTTGGTTTTCTGTCCTTGTGATAGTTTGCTGAGAATGATGGTTTCCAGCTTCATCCATGACCCCGCAAAGGACATAAACTCATCCTGTCTTATGGCTGCATAGTATTCCATGGTGTATATGTGCCATCTTGGTTTTTAAGAAACAATAGGCAGCCGGGCACGGTGGCTCAGGCCTGTAATCCCAGCACTTTGGGAGTCCCAGGCGGGTGGATCACGAGGTCAGGGGTTCAAGACCAGCCTGACCAATATGTTGAAACCCCATCTCTACTAAAGATACAAAAATTAGCCTGGCATAGTGGTGTGTGGCTGTAATCCCAGCTACTCAGGAGTTAGAAAAATTGTTTGAACTTGGGTGGTGGAGGTTGCAGTGAGCTGAGATCACGCCACTGCACTCCAGCCTGGGCAACAGAGTGAAACTTGGTCTCAAAAAAAAAAAAAAAAAGAAAGAAAGAAAGAAACAACAGGCACATTATTTTCCCAAGAAAGGAGAAATAAATATGAATTATTAAAAATATAAAACATTTAATCACCCTGATATTTATGTCTTTTGTTGCCACTTCTTTAAATAAACAATGTGAGAGGTGGTGATGAAGCAAATACAATAATGACCACTGAAAATTTATTTCTGTCCTGTGGGATTTGAGGGTATTTGTAAGAAGTGAAAGCAAATCTGCATCATAATGCCAGGTATCCGTAGGTAGGAACTCGGCAGAATAATTGTTATCCACCTGCCATAGTATGGAATACTACATGTATAGGAGATGAAATTAGTGTATGATTTGAATCTAAAATGCATACTTACTATTTCTAAAAATTTTAAAGCCTTTTTCCTTTAATGTAAGGATTACATAAATCAATAATGAGGGCCATTATTACTTAAGTAGTAGAATTTTAGCCTTTTATTCTATTTTCTCAGAAAAAAATGCATAAATTGTCAGATACACTCTTCTTAAAAATGTTTGGTTCTTTTTGTTAAAATTTATTGATGTCAGTTGTGTCAAATTCTGATCTTGCAGTCCAATTCTTGTTACTATTAATGTATATGCTTTTGTAGTCAAAATTCCTTTGTTCTGCTATACTACCCTAAGTGCAGCTTTTATTTAGCCCTTTATTACTCTTTTTTATAATTGTTTATCTTGACCATTTTTTGTGAACTGTTGACATCTTGAGGGCAGTGACAGTGTCTAGAACAGTACCTATATTAACAAGAATACAAATATTTCTTGAATTAGTGAATTAATAAAATATTTTATACATTTCTCACTTGATAATGGTAAACATAGTTAATACATATTAAGTGGCTAGACTGGGCCAGACACATTCAATAACTCATTCGGTCCTCACCACAACACTGTGAGATATGTACCATTACCACAAATATAAAGACTTAAAAAGTGAAACATAAAGAAGCTAAAGAGTGTTCTCAAAACCAAACAACTAGTAAACGGCAGAGCTGTGAATTGAAGCCACACAGTCTTACCCCAGAGAACATCATTTAATTACTGCCCTGGGCTAACATATTAGAATACCTATCTCACATAAGTCTTATTATACACATAGGGTGAGATGGTGAGTGGAGGTAGCCTTCTGAATCATTGCATTTAAAAGAAAACGCTTTTATCCATGGGAAAAGGCACTTTTAAAGCCACTTGACATACGCCTGTTTAAATGAGTGTACGGGATCCATGTTAATGTCTACAAAATAGCAACAGGTAGAGTGTCCTTAAATGTTAAAAAGGAATGGTTAGTGAAAGAAATTGGCCCTACAAATATATTTTAGTTATGAAATATAATTCCTGAAATCAAAGTTCCTAAAAATAGCACCACTATGTCATGAATTCGTCATACTATTGTGTTGTTTAACACAACAGCCCAAAGGAAACTATGTTTTATAATGTATATGTACCTTACTTTTAAAGATAACCGGAAAAATATAAATATTTTTGTTATAATATTATTGTAAAAATTATCCTAATCTCAGAAACAATTGAACTGCAAAAATAAGAAATGGTTTAGTTTGGCCACAGCAAGGGCACACTGACTTTTTGAAAAGCTTCTCAGTCAATGTATAAGTAACTTCAGGAATTATACCTAATAAAGTTTGTAATAATTGCAATGCTCCTACTCACTGGTAAGTACAAGAGTAAGTTCATAGAAATCAGTTCTTCTTTATGACTTATGGTTTTAAGGTTAAAATGGTTTTATTTTTCATTCTTAATGTACACCGCTTGGCATTTTCTCTCATGTAATCCACAGCAACTTATAAGGCATTGTGATGGTTAATATTGAGTGTCAACTTGATTGTATTGAAGGATGCAAAGTATTAATCCTGGGTGTGTCTGCGAGGGTGTTGCCAAAGGAGATTAACATTTCAGTCAGTGGACTGGGACAGGCAGACCCACCCTCAATCTTGGTGGTCACCATCTAATCAGTTGCCAGCAGGGCTAGAATAAAGCAGGCAGAAGAGCGTGAAAGGACTTGACTTGCTGAGCCTTCCAGACTTCATCTTTCTCTTGTGCTGGATGCTTCCTGCCCTCAAACATCAGACTCCAAGTTCTTCAGCTTTTGGACTTTTGGATTTACACTAGTGGTTTGCCAGGGCCTCTCGAGCCTTTGGCCACAGACTAAAGGCTGCACTGTCGGCCTCCCTACCTTTCAGGTGTTGGGACTTGGACTGGATTCCCATCTCCTCAGCTTGCAGACAGCCTTGTGGGACTTCACTTTGTGATCGTGTGAGTCAATTTGCCCTGATAAACTCCCTATCATCTATCCTATTAGTTCTGTCCCTTTAGAGAACCCTAATTCAGGTACCATCTACAGAATAAGTTACAATTATTAAAGCATCCTCTACACAATTTCTTTGAAGATGTGTATTCCTGTCAGTATAAGACCTCAATAGTCATGCTCTAAGCTTTATTACTAGGTCTGTGTCAATGAAAATTTTAATATCTTTTAATTTTGGAGGGTCTTTTCTTATTTCATCACTTTGTTTTGGGTATATAATAAACTTTATGATTATTGCTCTGTTATAGTCATTTTCCCATTACCTTTTTGATTCTGTAGCCAAACTAGCAGCTCCACAATTTGCAAGCATTTATTGATTTTAAGACATCCTGCACCAAAACTCTTTAAATTAAAACTTGTGAAACTGTACTCACCTAAAAATAACATGTCTCCCGCAATATGGTGTTCTATTAGACATAGTGTGGATGAGGCCCATACCTTTCCAGGACTCAGTCATAGATAATCAACTAGTTAACATTCTGTTTGGATTATTTTCCATTTGAAAAACCGGATAACACAATTAAGTGCATAATTACATTCAGGATGTTTTATGGGAAAGGGTAATAGGTGTTGATGTATTTTTAATAGCATTTCCATTGGTAGTAGGTAAAAGAATAGTCACAATATCAAATTTGGAGAGATATGTACAAAACGAGCATCAAGTAGGGATGAGGAAAGAAAAAACAATTTTAGTTTTTCTAAATTAAATGCTAAGAATTTCATGCGTAGCAAACTGAATATTTATGTATTCTGAATATTTATATTAAATGTCTCTTCGGGAAATAAAAAGGTGCTATGTTAGATGCTTTGGAAGGATACAAACTTGGGTAAGAAAACTCTTTTTCTAAACTCTAGGAATCACTGTTCCAGAGGCTGAGTTCCAAACACAAACAACACAATAGCAGTAGAATTCAGCAGGTGAAACTGATACTCTTCACTTAAACCTTGAGATCTGACCAGTCTGCACAGATCAGAAGCATGAAAAGGCTAAGAAAACATTTGAGAGTTTAGAGGAAAGGAATATCCCATCCTGTTAAGGAAGAATTCAAGGTAAGAAACATATGACGTGCACTCACCTATGAAAAGCTAGGAATACTAAAGTGTATCACAGAGGGAAGAAAATACAGGAGCAAACAGAAAGTAAAGACAAGACATACTTAGAGGCAAAATTGTTCAATTTAAGAGTGTCGACTGCATAAAGGGGTTACTTACTACAAAATACAGATAGCATTCACATTATAGGCAGATCATAAAAAACCTTAAATGTTTTAATAGGTTAGAAGTTTTGAAACATATGTGTAATGCGTTCAGCAAGTAGTTGAAGAGTCACGCCTGGCATTTAGACCTGGACCTAGTGATTTGGACATTACTTATGAAGAAATGATTGACACATATACATAACAGTCATGTATCAAGAAAGACAAAAATGATGAAAAAAAGTAGGTATGGGCTGAGAACAGATTCATGGTTTTTCTCTTTTAAAGTTTGCCTGTTTCATTTAGTTTAACTATGTTTATTTACATGGTTTGCCTCTTTTAAAGGACAATAGTAGTGAAGAATAAAAAAAGAAGACGGAAAAAAATAATTATCAGAGAGGTGGAAGAAGGTGATATTAGAGAGCCAAGGAAAGGCATGGCATGGAGAAGACTCAGTTGGAAAAGGGTCAAACACTCCAAAGAGTCATCAGTCATTTTCAAGAATGCAGCATCTGAAGAGTGATGGGAAAAGAAAGGCAATTGTGTGTGGAAAAGAGAAATCTACAAATGGAAAGTTGTCTCCTTGATATTTGTGTAGTAAATAAAAAGAGGGAGAAATTGAAGAAATAGAAGTATTTTTATGCTAGAAGATACCTAAGTCTCTTTGTAGACAAGTGGAGATAATCTAATGGAGTGAGATTGACGATGCAAGGAAAGGTAATAATTCACAAGGAAAAGAAGAGGGAATATAATCGGAGCATGGGGACATGATCTAGCTCACAGGGTAGCAGGAAGACCCTTTCCTCTGAGAAAGAATCTAAGTATGAAATAATAGTGAAATACACAGATATATTTTAACAAATGGAGAATAGCACATGGCAGAATATAATTTAAATGTTTTTGATTTGAAACACAGGAAATGAATACTTTGTTATCTATGCATGATGAGAACAAACATAAGTTTGGGTTTTTCAGGCTGTAAACATTTTTGAACTCATTGTGATGGAAAATTTAATGGGAAATTGAACATTTTCTGAGAAATACAAATAATTGTTCCAATGTGGATCTAGTCAAAATTAGTTAACATGCATTTATAGTGGGCTTTATGTGCATAGTTAACAATACTCATACACACAGCTATCCAGCTTGGGCACAAAGTATAGGACATAAAAAGTGGAGAATTTTCCAGGTAATGATAATAATAATAGGTCTGGAGAGGTTCATGAAATTAAAGAGATCATAGATTCTATAATGTTAAGGTTTCATTACATGGTTGACTATAATAAAGATTCCAGGTATGCAAACATAGACCAGTGTATTCAACGAATGGGAAGACTGAAGTACATTGTGAGGATGTGAAGCAGATTTCAAAAAAGTGAAAAGAAATGAAGGAAGCCTGGGTGTGGTGGCTCACGCCTGTAATCCCAGCACTTTGGGAGGCTGAGGTGCGTGGATCACTTGAGGTCAGGAGTTCAAGACCAGCCTGGCCAACACAGTGAAAGCCCGTCTCTACTAAAAAAATACAAAAATTAGCTGGGCATGGTAGCAAGCACCTGTAATCCCAGCTACTCAGGAGGGTGGCTGAGGTAGCAGAATCGCTTGAATCTGGGAGGCAGAGGTTGCAGTGAGCCAAGATTGTGCCACTGCACTCCAGCCTGGGCGACAGAGCGAGACTCTGTCTCAAAAACAAACAAACAAAATGAAGGAAGAGGATAACAAGTAATAATTAGATATTGTAAATACATTTGTTCTTTTGTGTCCCAGGTAAGAGAGCTAGTTTAAAGGTAAGCAAAGGGTCAAAAGGGTGAAATAAAAAAAAATTAATCCTGTTAAAACACAAAATATAAAATCAATAAATGACTTGCTGTATTCTAGATGATAGAACTATCCGGGGTATAGATATTTAGAGCACATATAAAATTAGGAGCAACTCCCCTCTTGCCAGATACAAAGTATCCTTAGAAAATGGTTAAGTTATGATGCAGGTATCGATTCATTTCTTTGGGTAAAAAAAAAATGTGGAAATTTGACTGGTATCAAATGACGTACTTGGTAAAATGAGATTGCTCAATTTAAAATTTATTTCCACATCAAAGCCCACTTGAAGTAATACAAAATTGCCTTCCACGACTTATCCCTGTACCCCAAAATCTCCTGCTAAGTGAGAATCCCAGCTTAGATCTTAGTATCCCTGGGGTGTGAAACTGTCCTTCAAATAACATAGAAAAAGCTGCTACTTTGTAAGTTTGAAATAATTGATACATTCCTTGTGATTGTGTAATATTACATTACGTGGAAATATTTGGTTTTGAAGTGTTTTGATTTAATTTATAGAGGAAAACACTTAGCATGCATTTTGGAAAGTGTGTCAAGGCAATGAAAGCTTCTTAATAACAGAAACAGTCTCATTGGAAATTGCCTGACAAAGTAAAACATTTTAATGATGTCAACCTTTCTGAAGCCGAACCCAGTCATTGTTAAAATAGATACAATGTCTTTTAATTCAGTAATAATTCTAGTCCACTTTAAACTAGTCTTTCATAATTTTAACAATAAAAGGTAGTTTGCTGAATTAATATTATTTTAAAAGAATATTTATCCTTTTTATTGAATTTTTACAGCTAAGAACATTTAACACAGTTATCTTTCATAAATTATACAAAATTAGTATTTTACCATTCCAGAATTCACACACATTTTGGTCTCCATTCAAGATACTTGAGAGCAGCATGAAATTAAATTCTTAGTAACAGAAGACTACTTCAAAATGGTGGGGAAGCCAGAAAAAAAAAAAAAGATAGGCTTGAACAAATTGCATGAAACAACAACTGAGAACAAATTACAGAAAATAATTTAATAAACAACCAGCAGGATATTTTAGTGGTGTATCTTGGAAAAAGTAATTTCAGTATAGAGAAGATGCACAAAAGATAGCTCAGGTCTAATAAACTTACTGAAAGCTTATATCCCAAATTCCATTTACCAAATTTGGATTCCACGTCTAACATTGAGCAAGTGAGTATATAGATATGCAAATAAGAGATTAAGCAGAAGAACTTAAAATTTTATAAGAATTTACTCTTAAAATTGAGAATCTATATTTATTTAATCATACAGCAAATATTAATTTAGTGTCATCATGCTGGTATGGAACCTACAAAACTTAATAAGCCATGAATTGCTCACTGTTTAGTAAAGGAAAAAGACAAAGAAAAAAACAACTAAGTATAATTTAAATTTCTGTTTAGATTTCTGTTTTTTATTTGTTATGTTTGTACTTACTTATGTAAGGAAATATGGTACAGTGTGAAAGTAAAATACTAGGTTTGTATAAAACAGTGTAGTTATTACATAAATAGACCTCCACTGCTAACAACCTGAATTCAACTCCCAGCTCCATCAGTAACTAGTTGTTAAGTTACTTCAGGTTTCTCATCTGTAAATAGTATAATTCTTCCCTCACAGAGTTGTTGTAATGAAGGTTGAGACAATGCATCAACCACCTATTAAAGTTCATTTGTTATTTAATAATCATGTGATAAATGTTGCTTAAATAATTACCATTATTTGTAGTATAGGTAACAGCTTTACATATGAGAAAACCATTAATTCTCTGTTAGAGGCAGAGAAGGTATGACAGTGGAGATAATATGTGAATTATACTACAAAGGAATAAGAGTTTGCCAAACAAATTATGGAGGTGTTAGTGTACAAAATGTAGATGTAGAAAAATAAGACGTCAAGTGTGGTGGCATTTTTCTTAGCCTCTTTCTTCCTATCTACTTTTAAAAACTGGAGTTGTTCAAAATCAAATCCTGGATCCTCCTCTGTTATTTTTCTACATTCTTTCTAGGACACGTCAATTATTCCCTTGGTCATAAATGCCATCTAAATGCTGATTATTGCCAAATCGTGGTTTTGTTCGTTTGTTTGTTTGTTTGTTTTTAGGCAGAGTCTCACTCTGTCACCAGACTGGAGTGCAGTGGCGCGATCTTGGCTCACTCTAACCTCCACCTCCCAGGTTCAAGCGATTCTCCTGCCTCAGCCTCCTGAGTAGCTGGGATTACAGGCACGTGCCATCACACCCAGCTAATTTTTTTTTTTTTTGTATTTTTAGTAGACATGGGGTTTCACAGTATTAGGCAGGATGGTCTCAATCTCCTGACCTCGTGATCCACCTGCCTAGGCCTCCCAAAGTGCTGGGATTACAGGAGTGAACCACCACGCCTGGCCTCAAATTGGTATTTCTAATTCAAATGTCTTTTTTGTATTCTAGTATCAAGAAATATATAAATTCCAACCATTCATTTCATTAACTGGCATCAATGTCCACACAGTGGCTCAAATCAGGGACTTGGCAATCATCATTTACCTATTCTCTGAGGCCACATATCAGCAAATCATTTTGATAACACATTTTATCTCCAAAATATGTCTCCACTTGCTACTACCTCTTCCAATCTACTTCGACAGTTTACTTGTTTCCACTCTTGTTTTCTTCCAGTCCTTCCACAAAGAAGCAGTTATCTTTTTTTTTTTTTTTTTTTAATACCTTAAGTTCTGGGATACAGGTGCAGAATGTGCAGGTTTATTACATAGGTATACATGTGCCGTGGTGGATTGCTGCACCCATCAACCCGTCATGTAGTATTTTTCCTAATGCTATCCCTCCCCTAGCACCCCACCCATCTACAGGCCCTGGAGTGTGATGTTCCCCTCCCTGTGTCCATGTGTTCTCATTGTTAAACTCCCACTTATGAGTGAGAACATGCGGTGTTTGGTTTTCTGTTCCTGTGTCAGTTTGCTGAGAATGATGGTTCCCAGCTTCATCCATGTCCCTGCAAAGAACATGAACTCATCCTTTTTTATGGCTGCATAGTATTCCATTATGTATATGTGCCACATTTTCTTTATCCAGTCTATCATTGATGGGCATTTAGGTTGGTTCCAAGTCTTTGCTATTGTGAATGGTGCTGCAATAAACGTATGAGTGCATGTGTCTTTATAGTAGAATGATTTATAATCCTTTGGGTATATGCCCAGTAATGGGACTGCTGGGTCAAATGGTATTTCTAGTTCTAGATCCTTGAGAAATTGCCACACTGTCTTCCCCAATGGTTGAACTTATTTACACTCCCACCAACTGTATAAAAGGGTTCATATTTCTCTGCATCCTTTCCAGCATCTGTTGTTTCCCAGCTTCTTTTGCTTTTTTTTTTGGAGGTGGGGAATGGAGTCTCGCTCTGTTGCCCAGGCTGGAGTTCAGTGGTGTGATCTCGGCTCACTGCAAGCTCTACCTCCCAGGTTCATGCCGTTCTCCTGCCTCAGCCTCCCAAGTAGCTGGGACTACAAGCACCCACCACCACGCCCGGCTAATTTTTTGCATTTTTAGTAGAGACGGAGTTTCACCGTGTTAGCCAGGATGGTCTCGATTTCATGACCTCGTGATCCGCCCACCCCAGCCTCCCAAAGTGCTGGGATTACAGGCATGAGCCACTGCACCTGGCCTGTTTCCTGACTTTTTAATGATCGCCATTCGAATTGGCATGAGATGGGATCTCATTGTGGTTTTGATTTGCATTTCTCTAATGACCAGTGATGATGAGCCTTTTTTCATATGTGTTTTGGCCACATAAATGTCTTCTTTTGAGAAATGTCTGTTCATAGCCATTTTTTATGGGGTTGTTTGTTTGTTTCTTGATAATTTGTTTAAGTTCCTTGTATATTATGGATATTAGCTCTTTGTCAGATGGATAGATTGCAAAAATTTTCTTCCATTCTGTAGGTTGCTGTTCACTCTGATGATAGTTTCTTTTGCTGTGCAGAAGCCCTCTCTCACCACTCGTATTCAGCATAGTATTGGAAGTTATGGCCAGGGCAATCAGGCAAGAGAAAGAAATATAGGGTATTCAAATAGGAAAAGAAGAAATCAAATTGTCACTGTTCACAGATGACTTGATTGTATATTTACAAAACCTTGTTGTCTCAGCGCAAAATCTCCTTAAGCTGATAAGTAACTTCAGCAAAGTCTCAGGATACGAAATCATGGTGCAAAAATCACAAGCACTCCTCTACACCAATAATAGACAATCAGAGAACCAAATCATGAGTGAACTCCCATTCACAATTTCTACGAAGAGAATAAAATACCTAGGATTCCAACTTACAAGGGATGTGAAGGACCTCTTCAAGGAGAACTACAAACCACTGCTCAATGAAATAAAAGAGGACACAAACAAATGGAAAAACATTCCATGCTCATGGATCGGAAGAATCAATATCGTGGAAATGGCCATACTACCAAAGTAATTTACAGATTCAATGCTATCCCCGTCAAACTACCATTGACTTTCTTGACAGAGTTAGAGAAAACTATTTTAAATTTGATATGGAACCAAATAAAAGCCCATACAGCCAAGACAATCCTAAGCAAAAAGAACAAAGCTGGAGACATCACTCTATGTGACTTCAAACTATACTATAAGCCTGCAGTAATCAAAACAGCATGGTACTGGTACTAAAATGGAGAGATAGACAAATGGAACAGAACAGAGGCCTCAGAAATAACACCACACATCTACAATGATCTGTCTTTGACAAACCTGACAAAAGCAAGCAAGGGGGAAAGGATTCTCTATTTAATAAATGATGTTGGGACAACTGGGTGGCCATATGTAGAAAGCTGAAACTGGATCCCTTCATTACACCTTACACAAAAATTAACTCAAGATGGATGAAAGACTTAATCATATGACCTAAAACCATAAAAACCCTAGAAGAAAACCTAGGCAATACCATTGAGGACATAGGCATGGGCAAAGACTTCATGACTAAAACACCAAAAGCAATGGCAACAAAAGCCAAAATAGACAAATGAGATCTAATTAAACTAAAGAAGTAGTTATCTTCTATAAACACAAATTGTTTTATGTCATATCCCTTTCTTAAAAATTGTAGCTAGTAAAATAATCAGTACTAGTTACCGGACTAAGATCCAGAACGATATATTTCCTGCCTAATTTTCCAAACATAGTTATTTCTCATAAAAGTTCAATGCACATTGGCTGTCTTTAAGTTTTGTGAAACAGGCAAGAGCTTTCCCATCCCAGTGATGTTCTCCTGGAATTCCTTGTACACAGTCTTCACCAGAGTAGGGCCTTCTCAGTCTACAAGGTTCTATTAAAAATATACCAATTCAAAGGAGACCAGAAATGAATCCATGCATTTACACTCAACTGATTTTCAACAAAGGTGCCAAAAACACACAATGAGGAAAGGACAATCTCTTCGATAAATAGTGAATATCCACATGCAGAAAAATGAAATTATACCCTTATCTCTTACCATACAGAAAAATCAATTCAAAATAGAATAAAGGCTGAAAGTTAAGACACAAAATTATTAAACTTCTAGAAGAAAACTTAGGGGAAAACGTCAATGACATTGGTCTGGGCGGTTTTTGAATATGACCCCAAAAGCACAGACAACAGAAGAAAAAATAGAGAAATGGAATTACATCCAATTAAAAATCTGCAAAACAAAGGAAATGATCAACAGAATGAAGAGACAACTCAAACAATATAACAAAATATTTGCAAACTATACATCTTAAAAGGAGTTAATATCCAAAACATATGAGGAACTCTACTAAATAACAAGAAAAGACATAAGCTTATTTTAAATGGGAAAATGACCTGAATAGACATTTCTCAATAGAAGACATATAAATGGCCAAAAAGTATATGAAAAAATGGTCAACATCACTAATCAGAGAAATAAAAATTTAAACCACAATGAGATATTACTTCATACATGTTAGAATGTCTATCATATAAAATACAAAATATAACAAGTGTTGGTGAAAAGGTAGAGAAAAGGACATTCCCACCGGATGGAAATGTAAATTAGAGCAGCCATTATGAAAAACAGTATGGAGGTTCCTCAAACAATTAAAAATATGACTACAATATGACATAGGTATCCCACTACTGGGTATATAGCCAAAGAAAATGAAATCTTATCAGAGATATCTGCATTTCCATGTTTATTATAGAGTTATTTACAGTAGCCAAAATATGGAATCAGCTTGTCCCCATCAACCAATGAAAAGATACAGAAAAGTGGTATATACATATATACACAATGGAATACTATTCAGCCATAAAGAAGAAGGAAATGTTGTCATTTGTGAACACCTGGATGAGTTTAGAGGACATTGTGTTAAGCAAAATAGACAGGCACAGAAAGACAAATACCACATGATTTCACTCATATGTGGAATCTAAAAAAGTTGACCTTATAGAAGTAGAGAGTAGAATACTGGCTACCAGAAGCTAGGGCAGTAGCAGAGGAGAGAGCTGAGAAGATGTTTGTCAAAGGAATCAAAATTTCAGTTAGACAAGAGAAATAAGTCCAAGAAATCTGTTGTACTAAGTGACTATAATTAATAATGATATGTTGTATTATTGAAAAATGTTGAGAGTGGGTATTAAGTGATCTGACCACAAAGAAATAGTATCTATGTGAAGTAATTCATATGTTAAATTAGCTATATTTAGTCATTCTACAATGTATATATACTTCAAAACAATCTTGTACATAATAAATACATACAATTTTATCTGTCAATTTAAAATAGAAGAAAATATACCTATTCAGAGTAGACTTATTCAGCCACTTTAAGTATCTACCACTTCCAATTTATTTTTCTTATTACAGCTGGTTTACAGAGATAAACTGCAGAAGGGCAAGAGTGAAAGCAGAAAATATTGCTAGTATATAACTCCAGGTAAGAAGTATCTTCTGTGTGTCCATATGTCTATATGCGTTATATGTATGTGACAATAGTTGGTAAAAAAAAAAAAGTTTTTAATTGTTGGTAAAATTTTAAAAAAGAAGGAATAGTCACTTTCACTAGGCTGACAGCAATGTGTATTCAGAGAAATGAATGGGTTTGAGCTATTTGCTGGGGAATAGAACAAATAGGAATCACTGATGGATAGAATGTGAAATTAAGAGAAAATAAAGAATGAAGAATTGCTCCAAAGATTTTTTTACTGGAGCTACCAAATTGAAGGTAGTGTCAAAACAGGGAGTGACATTAATTTGAAGGGAAGATATAAAGATTTTCATTTTGTACATGTAAAGTTTGATATGCATTTTACATATACATATGGATATATCAAATTTATGATTAAAATATTTGTTTGAAATCTATGTGTGATATTTGAAATAAATATAAATTTGATTTTTATCAGCATAGAGATATAGGATTAAAGCCATTGCATTAGAGAAAATACTCTGGGGGAAAATTTTATAATAAGCATAATTAACACTTATAAAACACATGTTAAGTCACAGGCACTGTTCTCAGCATTTTGTTCATATTTTCTCATTTAATACAATAACTCTATAAAGTATGTGGTATTATTACCCTTATTTTACAGATGATAAAACCGAAACACAAAAGTGTTAAGAGACTTGCCCACAGTCACACAGCTAGTAAGTGGTAAGGCTGGAATTTGAATGCTGGATATCTTCTCCAAAGTGCAAGGATAGAGAAGAGAAGTCCCACGATGAAACTAACAAACAGTTGAGAAATCAAAGTCACCAAACACTTAAAAAGTGGTGGAGGAGCTAGCAAAAAATAATGATAAAGGGTGGACAAAAGGAAAATCAGAACAAAGTAGTGTCACAGAGGGATGTCTTTTTTGTTTCAAAGTATGGGTTATCCACATTAAATTCTGCTGAAAGATAAAGTACAGACTGGGAAGTGACCCCTGAATCTAACAACACAGAGAACATTGGGCTGCAATTTCAGAGGAGAAGTGGGAACAGAGAGTTCCTAAAAGTCGAGTATTTGAAGACAAGGCTATTGCATAGACAGTTACTTTGTGATGCTAATGCGTTTGACACATGTAGAAGAAATAAAAGAATAAATAAATGTAAGAATGTAGTTTGATAATATGGAAGCACAGAAAGAGAGAACATTTAAAAAATGAAATTAGAGAGATACTAGGTACCATATCACAAAGGTCTCTTTGTGATTCTCTTTCATGATCTCTTCATGAAAATAATTGCAGTAATTTCTGTTTTGTGAGCAAATGTCTCAATTTATTATTTCAGAATGACATACCATCCCTGCAAGGAAATCAGATCTTCATTTCTAAAGTATTTCATGGGAATATGTAATAGATAATATTTATAAATTTTAATCTCTCATCCTTGCAAATCAGAAGTTTAGTAAGAACAGATAATTAGTAAATCTTCATGTGTAGATTTTTAAAAATTAAATTTACATATAGTAAAATGCACAGATATTAAACATATCTTCCGTAGTTTTTGATTTATTATATTATTGTGTCAGAGATATTGAGTAATTCAAACTGGGATCAACCTAATATCTATTCAAAATTACTTCTCAACTATGAATTTTCCTCTCTGACCTCCTCACAAAATGAGAAAGAAAAAAAGTTATCAAATTTGGGAATAGAATGATTAGCTTTTGAAATCTGCAAGTGCTACACAAATGTAAGGTACTAAGATAAAATATATCTTAACCAGTTTTATAGTAAAATTCTTTCCAGGGAAATTATGGGAAAACCACATGAATAAACTGGATGTATGTATGTAAAACTTTTACGAAAGCATCTGAAAGTGATAAATATCTCAGCAGGAAATAAAATAGTTAGAAATTCCAAGAAAGATAGAAATATTTACAGTATTTATTGGTGCATTCTAATGAAAATTTAATGTCTTCTTACTATTGAACCATTTTTAAAGGTCTTCTTGCCTGACCATTACTTTGCTATTTCTCCTCTCTTTGAACTTAAATGGTGGACTATGAGAATGACATGTTTCCAATGACTTCACCCCTGTTGTGCAATGATTAATCATCATGAATATAAGTTAAGATCAAGCCATGGGAAACTTGTCTTCTCCCATCTAATTTGATTAATGAGTTTTATGGCTGAGATGCATTGTGAAGAAAAAGTTAAAAGTACTTGAGGCAAAGTACGATTGTGGCACATCTCAAATAAATTGTTAGGGAAATGAAAGCCATCTTGAACATAAAAATTCTAGTTACAAAGTGACAAAATCACCTATGCAAGGTAGTTATATACAATTACAAAAGACTGCAATAACCTCTATACCTGGCAAATAAAAGCTCATTAATCCTCTACTATGTATTATCTCATTGACAGTTAACAACATACTCTAGTAGTCAGTGAGAGACTCATGCTTCCTTAAATTAATTCCTTTAAACGCCCAATAGCATCAATCTTTCAGAAGTAATTAAGGTTGTTTGAATATTGACATTGTCAGTCATAAAGCAATGCAGTTCCTTACTTAAGTAACAGAATTGCATTTATAACATTTAATTAGAGAATGGCCCATGACAGCTTTTTGGACCTTAATGATTCAGTGAAAAATGTAATAATCTCTTAGCAAGTCAATTGAAAGTAAAGAGCAGCTTTGTCAATTTTAAAATATCAATGCAGAGCTACAAATAAGGTAAATTATTTTTGTTATGTTATGGACAAAATCCTTATTAGCACTAGGACTTACTCACTGTTTAAAATATAACAATTAGCCCTAATTTTTAGGGATCAGATATGTTTCTGACCTAATGTTTGCATATTTGCAAACCTATGTTTGCATATCTTTTAATCTATTGCTTATTGAAGCTCTTTTGACATTTAATTCTGCTATAAGTATTCTTCCTCAAGCTTCTTTATTTTTAAATTTTTAATTGATGATTATAAATTTCAAAATTCAACATTTTACTGTCATCATTCACAAACAAGCATCTTTTCTGATCTAACTTACATAGGAACAAAATGGAGAAGACAGGATATTACTGGTCCCTGATACAGTCTCTCTTAGTTATTAGATTCTAATATAATTCTGTCCAGATATAATGACCACTGTATTACGTTTCTAGTACTGCCACAACAAATTACTACAAACCTGGATTGCTCCTAGCAACAGAAATTTATTGTCTACCAATTCTGGAGGCTAAAAATCCAAAATCAAGGTGTTGACCCGTGCCCTCTTCAAAGGCTTTAGGGCACAATGCTGCCTTGCCTCTTTCTAGCTTCTGGTGCAACCCTTAGCATTCCTTAGATTACAGAAGCATCACTCCTGTCTTTCGCTCTGTAGTCACGTGGTGTTCTCCTTGTGCCTACAACAAATTTCCTCTTCTTATAAGGAGACCAGTCATTGGATTAGGGCTCATTCCAATCCAGTATGACCTCAACTTAATTACATCTGCAAAGACCTTATGCTCAATTAAGGTCACATTTATAAGTGCTGGGGTTCAGGATTTGAACATATCTTTTTGTGGGACACAATTCAATGCATAACTACCTATAGTAACCAGTTTTAAAATCTAATTATTTCTCATCACTGCAAATCATTACCTTAAACATTATTTATTAATAAGTTGATTTTTATACTTTTACTAAAATATTAATTTTAAAAATGGTAACTGGTCCAGTGTATTTTGTGGAAGAAAGCTCCATAACAAAATTTTTAGTCAGTTTTATAGCTTCAATGAACACAAACCTTGGACATTTTATAAACTCTTATTAACATGGCATTGAAAAGTAACTATAGGCTGGTCCAAAGCTGGTGATTTATCTCAGTTGAATGTTCACAGTTAGTTACAGATTAAATTCTTTGTTCTACTCTTTCCTCCTTCTCACTACTACACTTGAGAAGTCTTAATGTTTGATAAATAAGTATACTAAGAAAATGAACAAGAGAACTACCATTTGTTTTATATGTTTTATATTTAGCAGTTAAAGGTATTTTCTATTTTTATATACTTTATCTCAGATAAAATTTAGACAAGAGCTCAAAGCTTTAAATCTTTAGCACAATAGAAAATTTCACTATAACATGTTTAAAAGCAGATTGTATCTATGTATATGTAAAATTAATTAGTAAAAACCTTACATAATTTATAATTACATATAACTATAATTATATATAATTGTATATTATACATAATTTTAAAAGCAAGGAAAGAGATTAGATCATAGGGGAAATAAATGTACAAAAATAAAGTTTATGAAACTTGAAATATATTTGGGATGTTAATCATTTCTTTGAACCAATTTTCTGATGTGCTATTAATTTTGGTCTGAGCTTTGTGACAGCCAATGCAAAGAAAGAAGCTATACAGTGGATACTTTTTAACAAGCAATTATTTAGAAAATGTATATTTATTTCTGGTAGCAAGATGTGGGAACCAGTTCCCATGTTAGTGATGATAAACTTTGAAATTATGATAGAATAAACATAACTATAACTTTTCTACAGGTGTTACAATTATAATATCAAAGTAAGACCTTTTGCAGGACTTTTAAAAAAATAATTGAGCTCAATTCAGATGACTGTGACCAAAAGATTTCAATCCACATAGAAATCTCCCTAAAAGACTGGCATAAATAAAAGACAAAATTTAAAGTGTTTGTAAATGGTTGGAGGGTGTAAATATTAAACATTTAAATGTTCAAACATTTTTCATGGAAGTATGCTTTAGATAGGTTTTGAAAGGCATAGAATTCAATTCTATCTTGCAAATGAAATCCTGTCTATGTGATTTAATAGGACCTATTTTTACCAAAGTTGAAAGGACATTTAATCAAATAATAAAGATCTACAATTGAATACAGGTTAAATATCCTTTATCTGAAATGTTTGGGCCCAGAAGTGGTGCAGATTTTTATTTGTTTCAGATTTTGGAATATTTACATATGCATAATTAGATATTTTAGGAATGGAATTCAAGGTGAACACAAAATTCATCTATGTTTCATACACACCTCATATTCCTAGCATGAAGGTAAATTTATACAATATTCTTCTTCTTAATAATTTTGTGTATGAAAAATGTGTTGACTGAGTTTTCAGTGTGACCTGTCACATAAAGTCAGGTGTGGAATCTTCCACTTGTAGCATCATGTCAGCACTCAAAAATTTTTAACAAGCCACCCTATAAATAGTAAGGAAAAAGATAATAATCAATACAGAACATATACAAATTTTGTGAACAGGAAATTAGCAAAAGAGTCAGCATAAATGACAAATAAATATATGAAAGATGATCAAACCCATAGTAAACAGGAAAATATGAAATAAAACCATAAAGAGGACCTCTCTTAACCTAAAATCAGGTTGGCAGGAATTAAGACATTGATTTCGTTCAGTTTGGCTAAAAGATGGGGAAATGAGTACAGTATTACACTAAGTGTGAGAGCATAAATTGAAAGTTCCATTTGGGAGACTCTATATGACCCAGCAAACTTTTTTATTCTCCCTAAAGAAAAGACCATACTTATATACAAGAGGATGTATATGAGGATGTTCACTGTAGCTTTGAAATGGCTCGGCTGTGTCCCCACCCAAATCGCATCTTGAATTGTAGTTCCCATAATCCCCACATGTCATGGGAAGGACCCGGTGAGAGGTAATTGAATCATGGGGGTGGTTCCCTCCATGCTGTTCCTGTAATAGTGAGTGAGTTCTCATAAGATCTGATGGTTTTATAAAGGGTTTTCTCCATTTTACTTGTCACTTCTCTCTCCTGCCAACATGTGAAAGACATATTTACTTCCCCTTCCACCGTGAATGTAAGTTTCCTGAGGCCTCGCCAGCCATGTGGAACAGTGAGTCAATTAAACCTCTTTTTTAAAATAAATTTCTCTGTCTCAGGTATTTCTTCATAGCAGGATGAGAATGAACGAATACAAGCACTGTAGCACAAAACTGCAAATAACCTAACTATTCATCAATATGGGTATGGCAAATAAATGATCACCTAGCCATATTATGAAACACCGTGCACCAGTCAAAAAGAATGAAGTAGAACCATGTCATGTGCATTAATAAGAAACATTTCCAAGATATATTTTTCAGTAAAACTACCAGGTTGGTTAGAAATTATTTAATGTTGGAGGTTATTTACCATTTTTGTTTGTGGCACTGTATTTCCTAAAACTTTTTTTTTAATTTCTGGAAGTAAATACAGAGCAGTTTGCAAGTTAAGACTTCTACAAATATGTTATAATTAAGATCTTATGGACAGCATATAGAAAAATGTTTATCTTCCTGTTGTTCATAGAAGAGTTATTTATCCAACTGATACAAAACATTAATTTGTATGACATGACTTAAAGAGAAGGGATGGAAGAATGTGAAATTAGTTTATCCCACTAGGACATCTGCCATTAAGCTTCTTACCAACACCCGCTCACACCATGGTAAAAGGTTGTATATAAGCGTGGACTAAAGGTTTATATCGTGTTCTTGCAGTTTATTCCAAAGGCACTTTATATCTGTGGACTCAAAGTTAAAAAAAAAAAAAAAGGTGTGAACAAATTTATCTTGTTCTAGTAGATTTGTTCAGAAAATGATAGACGATAAAAAGTATCAATAATAGGATAAGTGTGCCAAAAGCCTGCCTATGGTTGGTTACAGTATATAAATACCCAAGGAGTTTGGCCTGTAAGTAGCAGGCTTTAGAGATGAAAAGTCTAAAAAGCTACTGTGAGAGAAATGTAATCTTTTACTATTGGGGAAGTTTCCTCAAGAGAAAAAAAGATGACCAGCAGAAAAGCACATTATTCCTGAGTAAATCCATACCGATGACAGAAAAAATAGGATGCAGCCCCATCTCCAAGACCGTAATCAGATATGTCACTAATGCCTTTGATACTTTATGAGGAGCTTTAGGTTTACAGTAATGAAATTTATATGATCCCCATTTGCTATGAAGTTAGTCAGAAAAATGCCTTTGTCACAGAGGATTTCTCACAGGGGATTTGAAAGAAAACTATTCTAATTAACACTAGTGGTATCATAAACACCAAGTAGAACAGCTTTAATTAAAACTATATGTATAATCACAGACCCTCCCACCAACAGTGAAAAGTATAGCCAAGTAAAACGAGAAATTGTATAAATAAAATAAAACATAGGGTTTTTAAGCATTAAATAATGTAGCTATTTCATAATCATACAAGTATACTTACTTTACGTCTAATATGCTTTACTTAAGTTTGAAGGTATGATTTTCTCTTTCTACTCAATTCCCATTAATGAGTGAAGTTTGTCTAAGTGCTTCACACAGAAAGTGTCAAAATCAAGAAGAATCTGAGGATATCTTCAATAACAGAAATAACTCTATATTGATACAGCAAACAGGAACTGAAGACTGGCCTAAGTTTACACAGCTAAGACATGTTTATATCAGGATTCAAACCTGATCAACCTGGGTCTAAAGCCTGTGTTCTTCAACAAGTACAGAAGTGCTAAGAGTGTTTTTTGTGGTTGATTTTTTTGTTTTTGTTTTTGTTTTTGTTTTTTTGACACAGAATGTCGCTCTGTCGCCCAGGCTGGAGTGCAGTGGCGCGACTTGGCTCACTGCAACCTCTGCCTCCCGGGTTCAAGCAATTCTCCTGCCTCAGCCTCCCGAGTAGCTGAGATTACAGGCATTCACCACCATGCCCAGCTAATTTTGTATTTTTAGTAGAGATGGGGTTTCACCATATTGGCCAGGCTGGTCTCAACCTCCTGACCTCGTGATCTGCCCACCTCAGCTTCCCAAAGTGCTGGGATTACAGGCGTGAGCCACCACGCCCGGCCCAGGAGTGGTTTTAAAATAAAGTGTCTCTGAAAAACATTCAATTCAAACTTGGTCTTTCTTGCAAATGCTTTGAGAAATTTATAATACAAATATTTATTGGTCACACCCTCAGTCAATTTTTCCTAGATACTGAAGATACATCAGCAACTATATTTTTTAAAAGAATTGAAACATCCAATTTAGGTTACAGAACAATTTTGACTGGATAAAAAACAGTCCTATACAAACACTTTTTATGTAGGAAAGATGCTGTTGACTTTTATTTAAAAAAAAAAAAGAAAAAGAAAGAAAACTGTTAGCCGTACTAAGCAGGTATACACAACAACGTGATTGCTTTGTAAGCTTGCATGGGCAACATAATTAATATTTAGTGCTTTAAGGACAATATATCCAATTAAAATGAGATTCACAGTATTCCAATCAAGAAGCAAAATTAAATTAAAAGACAGAAAGCATAATATATGTTGTCATTTCCTGAAGTTTAGTAGAACTTTCCTTTTTTTTTCAGTTTCACTTTTTAATCCTGAAGGCATTACTTCAGTGTGTATACATTTATGCTAATCATATACCACAGCCATGGGTTCTTCTATCAATATGAAATGTTTTGTACTTGCTGTTTTTGTGCATCTTGTATTGTTATGTGCAATATACAAAATAATGTGTCTAACTATGCCATTTATGCTTTTGAAAGAAAAAGCAAATTACTTACTGAAGAGAATGGCATTTGCATGCATGTGTGTCAGCTTTCAAGCCATTTCCTTCTACAAAATATTGCTTTCTACACTTAGAAAATGCATCCATCCATCAGTTACAAACCATTTCAAAGCACTTTATGAATCTACAGAGCAAAATGTACTTATCTTACATTGGCAGTGTCCCCAGCTGTTACAAAATTGCTATTGTCCTAATACTTACAAGGCAATTTTAGCATCAGTTAATAATTTTACAGGATAGATAACTTCTAAAGCATTATAAAATGACAGACATTAAACAATAGCAACTTAGCATTTTTTGAAACAGTTCATGACAGCTTAAAAACTAAAGTGATTTTAATGTATAGTCTATGCAGTTTTAGTTTCTCATTGACAATTCCTTTAGAAGATAAAAATGTGAAACTCCTTTTAAATAGTGGGTAAAAGAATAAAACAAATTTATCTTTAAAAGATATTCAGTAAAAATCTCAATTAGGAATAATGTTTCAAATCTTCCTGTATAGCTAGTAGGTGACAAGAATTTGAATTTATTTAGGCAGAAAAAAAAGTGATGGTATCATTTAATAGTGGGGTACCACAAAATAAAAAGGCATATCTATTCATTAGAGCTAATACAAAAAGAAAAATACAGTGAATAGCATTTTATATAAATCAGTATGCATTATTTCTTCCTAAACACTGTTTTCTATCAATCTTAGTTTAAAAGCTTCAGTTAAAGGAAATATCTGGGTAAATGTAACACATATGTTCTCTCTTACTCCCTTTGTTTAAGTTGTTGGGATAGCCACACAACAAATTTTTGACTTGATACTTTACCACTCACCTTTGATAGCGAATGCCTTGATGGTACACAAAGAAAAACAGCTCTAAACAAATTACATTAATTGGTAGTTTGATACATAACATGTGTAATCTCTCAAAGAAAAAATTCTTCTGATAAGAACCAATGTGCAGCAGTGAAATTTTCACAAATGGACTTATTAAATAAAACCAATTATTCCATGAATGTTCATAAAGGTCAAGTAATTGACCACATCATCAAAATACACCTCAAATTCTCTTAGTACGCATGTATCATCTTCTTCTCTATCACTGAGCACACTGATGTCACATGGGATCATTGTACACCATGCTACTTCAGAAAATCAAGAAAACATTGAATTTTCCAAGGCTGTAAATTATGTTCACACATTTAATCCTTATAGAATGCTATTTGTGCATTTTAATACTGCCATTGTCTCAAAATTGTAAAAAGTTCTGTAATAGGCTTAGGTAATTTCAATCTTCCATGGCACCAATATGCCTTAAGAAAAGTGTAATTTGAAAAGTCTCAACTACTTTTACATTATGCAATGCAGGACATTTATTGAACAGTTGTATATTATAAGACATACAAATCCTTGTTTTATTACTACTGGAAGAAATACCTGTGACAAATAGACATTCTACAAGGCAGCTCCATGAAGGCAGGGACACGTCTCTAACACATTACTTCATTTCTGAAACATAGTGTGTGCACCACAGACATTTGTTGACTAATTGAGTCTCTCTGAATTGATTAAAATTAACTATTTTCAATCCTGCATTAACTATTTTTATTTAGATTTTAAATTTCAAACTTTTTAAATCAGTGTATGTACAGAGAATACTCCAGAAGAAACCACTAGATTCTGATTTAGAAAATCAAACAGCCACTTCTTGACAAAAATTGTTAACTAAGAAACACATTTTCTATTAAGAAAAACTATCATAAACTTACATGTCACAAACTTCAAGATATCCTTATTAAAATACAAAACTGACTCACATCTATAATGAAAATATAGAAAATGAAGGTAATATTAGGCATTTCTTTCTGCCTTTATATAGTATCAAATTAATAACAGTCCTGTTAAATAATTAAATATTGATTTACTGTTGCCTTTTCTAAGATGTTTATTAGTAATTGGTATAAAATATTGCAGGTTTGTAAAACATAACTGAATTTTTAAAACACAAAGAAATAAATCGACACTGACAGGTTTAAAAATAAATAAAACTGTAATTTTTAAATGTCATTAAATGCAAACACTTTAAAATCTCAATCTCAAAATATGTGTCTGTCTCCCTAATTTTTAGTAGGAATGTATTTAATGGCAGTGGTAATGAATTCCTACTAAAAGAAACAAAAAAAAACGTACTTACTGGGGGACAGTGTGGTTATTGGTAAGCCCCAATTTTCACAAAGAAGTAGCCAGACGGTAACTTTACCTTTGTCATTAGGCTTTAAGGTATTTCAGACCCTTCAGCATTTAGTCCTTGAAGCATGTTTGTATTATCTCTTTCTCAGATAGGCCTTAGATAAGTTGCCACTTCCCTCCTCTCACTATTAATATGTGCATGCTTCATTACTAATAAATTTACCACCTTCTGAATTTAACCAAATAAGAAGCCTCTTTCTAGCCCTGCTCTCAAAAGGGAAGTAGATCAGACATTTGTGCCGCAGGGCAATAAACTTGAATTTATATCCTAATTAAACCCAAAGCCAATACCTGGAGATTAGACTACCCTACGGGGGACTCTACTGTAATTTTTAAGTGCATATAACTAGGAACTTTCCATGGATATTTACCATGTTCTTGAATCCTTAATCCTTAAAACACATTGGTAACTTAGTTTTCTTTGGTAACTTTTTATACACACCTGCATTGCATGAAATATTAATGTAAACAAATTACATTTTGAAGTGTTTGTATTATTCAGATGCACATCAACTGGTTTTAGGCAAGAAACCTTGAAGAGCAAAATATGGCAATTTGAGCAGGAAAATTACATGAGGCAAGTACTAGCATGGTGTTATACATTTTTAATACAACTCTAGACACTATACTATTTTCAAGAAATTTGTCCAAAAATTAATTTATTGAAAACGTCCTCCAAAGATTCCCCATTGGTTTGATTGGTCTAGTCTAAAAGCAGGCTGACCCAAATCTGAGGAATAATGCAGATTTTGATTTCTGAAATATCCTATACACTAAATAAACATGACCCTGCATTTCTGGAGTTTGTTAAGTCACTCCTCCCAGCCTATCCAAGACCCATTTCACTGAAACTGTCATTTTGAAGAGCCGCTTCAATGCTATTGTCTACTGAAGGGAAACGTATCTCTATTTAGGGTGAATACACCTTGTTACAAATAAATATTCAGCCCTGTTAGAATCTACCCACAGCTTTAAGTTGCCCCTCACATCACAGTTAACACAAGCTAAGACTTTCTATAGGTAGTAACTTGACTAGCATATCTTATCTGAGCCCTAGGATGACTTTTATCTTCACTATATTCAGCACACGTTAACATTTCAGCATGTACTCTAAAGCCAGAATACCCAGTTTTGAAGGCTGCTTTAATATTTTCGATATGTGTGGCCTTGGGAAATAACTTGACCTTTCTAAATACTTTTCCTTATTTACAAGATGGGGATGACGATATTAACTACCACAGAAGATTAAGGTTAACTAATATAATCAATCTTAAGTGCTTTGACCAGTGCCTGGCACATATTAAGTATTCCACACAAGCTGGTTATAATTTTTAACATCATTTGCTTTATCTCCTACTAATTCTATTCTTTACCAAAGTAACTCAGAAATCTACTTAACTCAGTACACTTTTGGGTATCTACAAACTAGGAAATAATTTACTGAGTTTAGGAGATAGTACAGGGAAATAACCTTATTTGAAAGACAAGTTTTGCTATTTATAATATCACAAAACTAATTTTAAATTATAAATTGTACAATTGTGTATCTTACCTCAGAAGAAAGCTTTAAAGTTAAAACCAATAATTGTTGCTTACAACTGCATATACATTTATAAAGTATATAAGATACATAATAACAATGAAACAAAGTTTATATAAACATCGTAAGCGAAGTGTGACCAAAAGTTCTCTGAACAAGAATTTGGAGGAAAGAGTTTTCCCAGTGAACAATTTGCAAACCAGGAGACACAACTTTCTATGTAAAACAAAAATGCATTTTAGAGAACTAAGAGAGCCATGGGATGTCAGAGCAAAAGTTCCCATCCAGGTTTCTAATCAGGTCCCTTTATGCAAACGAAGGATTGAACCTTGCTTAGTTCTGATTGGTTGGCACAGCTGACTTCTGATTAGTCAGTACAGCTGAGCTCTGATTAGTTGATAAAACTGAGCCCCGAATAGCTGGAGCAGGTGAACCCTGATTGGTTGGTTTCCAGGCCCAAAACCATTAGTCTCTGTCCTACATATCTTTCAAATGAGGGGAAGGAGTTTCCAGCAGCAACAAGAGAAACTAGTTTAGCTTGACTGTAGAAGGGAGATTCTGTGATACTTTTACATCTTCCTGAACACACAGATTATGTGACTGCTGGCTCACCCGGATATGGCCATATGGTTCTGTTTTAACTTTTAGCACCTCAGTTAGCCACAGGGAGTCCATTTTGTCTGTGGACCAGGGTCATACTTTAACAGAAGAAAAAACACAAACTCTTAAAGTTTGAGGCAGTGTGACTAAACCTTGTAAAAGTTAAAGGAGTTTCCGGAATATAAAGCACATTTCTACTATTCTTGCAATTATTGCAAATGAAGTTATCAATGTTGTTTTATTTTGGTTTATCCATTAAGCTTTCATTTTTTTTTTTACTATGCTAAGTAAAGTTTATTTTGAGGATTTTATTTACCTTTAACATGCAAATTCATGTGCTTTTCAAATAAAAATTTTAGGAATATAAGGATGAATTCAATCTTAAGCAGATTCATGGAATATCAGCATCTGATTCTCAATAAAGAGTGTATAACTTTAAAAACATCCATCATATAAAAGAATTACATTGAAAAGATAAATATATGGCTACTTATATTAACAGTTAGAAAAATTATGAAACGAATGGGTTTCAGAGAACTCTTTGAAAGCAGGTTCATGTTATGTTAGTCCTATATGAAAAATAGGTAACATAATGTATGAAAAGGACTTAACAGATAGGCTGTCACAGAGTAAGATCTTAATACATGTTAGCTATTATCATTATGTTATATAAGCCATATTTTTAATGTTTGTTTCCACTTTTAGTATAAATTCTTTGATCAAGAGACACACAGGTTCACTCGTTGTGTATGCTAGCGATATGCCGAATCATTGCTTTTTCCGACTCTGCGTTCACCCAAACGTGTCTCCTTTCAGTTTAATCATAACTCCACTTTAGATTGTTATTTCAAAACTGTAACAACAAATCTTTTCCGAAGTTGAAGTTTATAAACATAGTAATAGTAAAATTTATATTTCAATACTTAATAAGAAGATACTATTCAATGAGCATTCAGTTGGCTACCAGATAAAAGATAGAGGGATTGTGTCTTTAACGGAGCAGATAATAATGGTTCTGGGTTTGGCATTATTATTATTGTACATGGGGAATACCCAGTAATGCCAACAGAAGATTTTTTGTTTTTCTTTTCTCTAGAATGACCACACATAATTTGGCAAAAGAATTTCACAAGAAATTAACAATTGTTTCGCCTTTTAAAATAGAATAACTATCCCAATTGCAACTATTTATCCTAAATTAAATGGGCCCAAAGTGGTATTTTTACAGTAATCTGCAACTCTAAAATAATGAAAAGTGAAAAAAATGCAATTGCTCATCCACAGATAAATAGTGAATAAAAGAAAATTTAAAAATAGCTACTACTCAAGGCTGTTTGTAAAAGCAGCTGACACCTTCAAGATGAAGTGTCCTCCTTTTTCTAATGAATTAAATCAGTTTACCATTTTTCCTCAGTATGAATATAGAATTTTCAGTAAGATTGAACATAATCCTATAAAAAATACAAGTTCATTCTTTGCATGTCAGCACATAAAAAGAAGTCATAGTTCAAAAAATATAATTAAATGCACATAAAAATTAGAAAATTAAATCATTATATTTTCCAGGTAAACAACATTTTCAGAATTTACTTTCCTATACCAGTCAAAATGCCTATACCTTTGACTCTAAGGCTTTGATTTTTCAACTAGCTCTAATATTGTATGAGCTATTTTCTACTATTAAATCTTCACATATATTACACCATTTGTTATTCACCTTTTGATCCCATATCAGTTTTTTTTAATGTCTTTAAATTGCTCACATTTCATATGAGGGAGATAGGATTCTCATGATAGAAATAGTGAATTTTTTGTTTGTCTGTTTGTTTTTGTTTTTGACAGAGTTGCACTCTGTCGCCCAGGCTGGAGTACGGTGGCACAATCTCAGCTTACTGAAATCTCTGCCTCTGGGGTTCAAGTGATTCTCCTGCCTCAGCCTCCCGAGTAGCTGGGATTACAGGTGTGCGCCACCATGCCTGGCTAATTTTTGTATTTTTAGTAGAGACAGGGTTTCACCATGCTGGCCAGGCTGTTCGCGAATTTCTGGTCTCAAGTGACCTGCCCACTTCGGTCTCCCAAAGTGCTGGGATTACAGGCGTGAGCCACCGTGCACCATCAGAATTGGGTTTTCTTCAAGAAATTTTTGAAGCATGAAGGTTTAGGTCATGAATAGCATTTTCAATCAGATGCCCTCGAATTCCAACACAGGTTTTCATCTCCCATAGATCCTGTAGTTATTTATAATATGTATGAGCTTTAAGTAGATGGTATTTGTAATGATTTTCTATGGCTGAAAACATTTTTGGTACTGAAAGGAAAAGTGGCAAACTTAAAGTTACCTATAGACAAATTTTTCATATGATTGACAAACATTTATGGCAGGAAGGAGAATCATAGACTTTGCTATTCATAGATCACTCCCCCACATCTTTTTCCAACTTTTATTTTAGATTCAAAGGGTACATGTGCAGATTTATTTCAAAGGCATATTGTGTGATGCTGAGGTTTGGAGTACAATTGAACCCATCACCCAGGTAGGGAGCATAATATGCAATATGTGGTTTTTCAACCCTTGCCCCACATCCTTCCCTCCCGTGTCTTATATTCCCCAGTTTCTATTGTTTCCATCTTTACGTCTATGTGTACCCAATGTTAAGCTCCTACTTATAAGTGAGAAGAGACGGTATTTCATTTTCTGTTTTTGCATTAGTTTGTTTAGGATAATGGTCTCTAGCTGCATTCATGTTGCTTCAAAGGACGTGATTTTATTCTTTTTTATGACTGCATAGTATTCCAGGGTGTATATGTACCACAATTTCTTAATTCACTCTACTACTGATGCACACCTGGATTGATTCCATGTCTTTGCTATTGCCCTACATTTCTTTAATACTATACTCAATGATTTGTGGTGAATGTACTTCAAATCATCACCATAATATACATTGACTAATTGGTGTTTGTTAATATGTTATGGGGATATAAATGATGTATAAGATATCAAACTTGCCTTCAACATAAGCAGAAAAAAGTTAAACTTCTGGGAACAAAGTTGAGAGGATAGTCAGGTATTAAAATATATTAAGCTGTCTATAAGTGTTCCAGGAATATTTTTAAGTGCCTCTGCATCTTGAGTTAGTAATCATCTGAATTTTTGCCCTTCCACACTTCTGATATTTTATTCCCAGTAAAGGTTAAAGTTATGCTGCTTGAGGAGGGAGAAGGGTATGAACAGTATCAGTTCCTTCCAAATGGGGAAATAGAAATCTCTTTCACCCATAAGGGAAGAAGCTACGAAGGACAGACAAAATTAAGGAAATGGCATGAGGTCAATCATCAGTGTCCTTTCTTAACATTCTCCCTTCTCCAAAGAATGGAGAGCTGGGAATGATACATAATGCAGTGTATGTGTGTGTGTGTGTGTGTGTGTTTGTGTGTGTGTGTGTAATTTATTTGATTACATTCAGAACACTAGTTTGAAATCATTAATGACTTCAATTGACACAATGTATCTTTTCAAACCGCTGGAACTAACTAACCTTGATACAAATTGAAATTGTATTCTTAAAACACTTGAGTTATTTTAGACGGAGCAAATTCATTAGAGTTCCACTTTTGCCAAGTTTTTTTTCAAATTTTTAAGAACAATTTTGGACTTACAGAAGAGTTGCAAAATACGACAGATACTTCTTGTACCTCCTTCACCTGCTTCCCATAATGCTAACATCTTTTATAACTGTAGTGCAATTATTAAAACCAGGAGATTAGGCTAGGTGTGGTGGCTCAGACCTATACTCCTAGCACTTTGGGAGGCTGAGGCGGGCAGATGACTTAAGTCCAGGATTTTGAGACAAGCCTGGGCAACATGGCAAAACTGTGTCTCTACTAAAAATACAAAAATTAGCCAGGCATGGGGGCATGTGCCTGTGGTCCCAGCTACTTAGGAGACTAAGATGGGAGGATCACTCAAACCTGGAAGGTCAAGGCTGCAGTGAGCCATGGTTGTGCCACTGCACTCTAGCCTGGGCTATAGAGTAAGACCCTCTCTGAAAATTGACTAAATAAAACTAGGAGATTAACAATGATACCATACCATCAACTAATATACAGACCATATGAGAATTTTGCCAGTTTTCCACTAACATCCTTTTTTATGATCTAAGATCTGATCCAAGATTTCATATTGCATTTAGTTATCATGTCTCTTTAGGGCCCTTGATCTGTGACAGTTCCTTAATATTGTTTTGTCTTTCATGCTCCTGACACTTTTGAAGAGTTCATACCAGATATTTTTTAGAATATCTCTCGATTTGTGTCAATCTGATGTTTTCTCCTAATTAGATTGTGGTTATTCCTTTTTGGCAAAAATAAAACTGAAGTGATGTAATGCCATTCTCAGTACATCATGAGACATATGATGGCATAATATCTCATTACTAGTAATGTTAATGCTAATCACTAAATATTGTCTACCAGCTTTCTCTATTGTAATGCTAATATTTTCCCTTCATAATTAATAAATATCTTGTGAGAAAATACTTTGAAACTGTGTAAATATCCTGTTTCTCATCACTCATTAATTTTAGCATCTGCTGATGGTTTGAACAATATATATACAGACAGATAGATATGACATGTATTTCTGTAGTATTTGCTTAACAGTGATTTTCTATTTTCGGTATTCATTCTACATTATTAATTTACATTCTACCAGAAAAGGGACCTGTGTCTTCTCTCCCACTAATTTACTTTTTCATTTATATATTCACATCCATTTGAAGCCATGATCTTTATTTTATTCTATGAGTCATAATCCAAATCTAGCATTATTTGTTCCAAATTAGTCTAGCTATTACCATCGGGAGCTCTTTAAATTTTGTTCTTGTGGGCTCTTGAGATTCCTCTATCACTCAAACAAGTAAGTAAATATAATGTAAATAACAAGACCCCTGTTTCTGACTGTCAGAGAATGAGGTTACAAATGAGAATGGGAAAAGACTACAATGAACCCTGTAATGTTAAATTGGGGGAGAGTACTAGGGGGAGGAGTATATGAAGTAATACCGTGGTTTTAAAATAAGAGCTATAGAGACATACATTCACAAAGTACTGTTTCTCCTCCAACCCTATACCATGTTTCCATTTCCCCTTATGTTCACCTCTTTCCCACCCCCACCCCCCGATATGTAACTAATCTCATTGGTTTCTCTTTTATCCTTCTTATAGTTCTCTTCCACAAATGAACAATACATATTACCTTATACCTCCTTCTTTCTTAGATGAACAGTCACATAGTATAGATGTTTTTGGATTTTGCTTTTTTCATGTAACAATATATTCTGAAAATATACGTGGCACTCAATTGTGTGCCATAGTTTAATGACTTTTCTATATATGGATATTTAGGCTGCTTCCAATATTTTGTAATTATAATAAAGAAAATTTTGAGAGATTCTCAGTGAACAGATTTGTTCCTTGGTCCTCGGGAAGCCAAGAAAAACTGTAAAGACCTTAGAGAAACTCCACATAAAACATAGCACCAAAGAGTATGGTGCCTCAAGAGCAACAAATTAATAATAATCTGTGGTGGTGGTGGAGCATCAGATTCCTTGGGGCCCATACCTGTTATGAAGGACATGCAAAGTTCCACATGCACAACTGCTGGAAATACAAGTTGATAAAAGGAGAACTGGGGCCACAGCAAAGACTATAGGTTGCAAGTAGTTTATGACCGGAAGCAATGGCCAAGTTAATAATCAACAGGTGTAGATTCCAGGATGATGTTCAAATGAGAGCAATCCCTCAGTGGACTTCAGTGAAAAAAGGGTCCAAGTGGAATGAGGGTCCTCTCATTCCATGGAGAATGACCAGAAGACAGTTCAAAATACCTCCATCATGAGCTTTCCTCTGTAGCCATATACCAACTTGAAAAGGAGGTGAGAAAAGACAGAACCTCTGAGGAATATTGGAAGAACTAACCCTGTTAGGGATTTCGAATTTGGAATTGACTGGATATTAGCTGACAAAGACGATGGTATTAATTATGTATTCCTGTGCAACAAATTACCTCCAAACTCATGGCTTATAACAACATTATTTATTTTCTCAAATATCTATAGGTCAGGAATTCAGGAACGGCTTAGCTTAGTGGTTCTGCCTCTGGGTTTTACATGGAATGGCAAGTAAGATTTTAGGCAGGGCTTCTATCATCTGAAGGCTTAATTGAGGCTTCAACATCTGCTTTCAAACTCATTCACATGGCCTCAGTTCCTTGCCACATGGGCATCTCTGTAGGGCTTTTTGAGTGTGCTCATGACATGGCACTTGGCTTTCATCAAAGTGAATGATACAGAGAAAGCGCAAAGACGAAACTACAATGCTTTTCTGTTTTAATTTCAGAAGTTACACGTTGTCAATTTCACCACATTCCTTTTGTTCGAAGCAAGTCACTAAGTAAGCCTACACTCAAGGGAAGGGAATCAGGCTCCATCTTCTGAAGAAATAAGTATCAAAGAATATAGGAAATACTTTACACTCACCACAACGATTTTACACTGGAAGAGATGAACTATCTATAGCTGAAAAACTAAAACTTCTTTTGCTCATTAACAGTAGTTGGATTCCAAAGCAAGATCAGTCCATAGTAAAAGAAACTGCTTTTTAAAAAATGTGTTATGTATACATTGTCACCCTTAATACAAGGTAGATATGGAGCACTATGACTTGAAGTGCTGAAAAAGACCACATACATTCTCAAATAACTTCTTCAAAGACTGAATTTATGCAACCTCCACAAAACCACGAATGACATAACTTATTCCCTTTCCCACAAATAATATTGTAGAAAGATTTAAATTTTTATTTTCACAATTCTTGATTTCTACAGTAGAAAATAACTTAGGTTTCAAAATAAACCTTAAGAGAAAGATGTTGATTTAGGTATACTTTGGTTGGAATTTCATTTCTAGTTACTTACTACTTTTTGTGAAAGTTTCTTTACACCTCAGTCTCCTTATTGGCAAATAGAGATGTAATTCTCCTGCCTCAGCCTCCCGAGTAGCTAGGATTACAGGCATGTGCCACCATGCCCAGCTAATTTTTTTGTATTTTTAGTAGAGAAGGGGTTTCACCATGTTGGCCAGGCTGGTCTTGAACTCCTGACCTCAGGTGATCCACCCACCTCAGCCTCCTAAAGTGCTGGGATTACAGGTGTGAGCCACCGCACCCAGCCAAAGAGTTTTTATTTGGAAGTAAGATATCCTGGGTTAAACTACTGGTTCTAAACTTCTTAGAAGTGTAAAATCAAGCAAATCAATAACTTTTCTGTGCCTCAGTTTTACCATCTGTATAATACAAATAGTAGTACCTTTTAGGGCTGTTGAGAAGATTAAATAAATTAAAACAGCAAAACAAATGCGAACCTAGAATATAGTATTAAACAAACATTTGCTTTTTTCATTAACATGATTATTACTATTACTATTACTATTACTGTTACATTCTTTTTGCTTTTGTTCTTTGAAGCAAAAAGTTTTGAAAGTTAAAAGAAAATACCATTATTAAAATTATACATGGTATTTTAAAATAATTTCCTGTGATTTTTATGTGTTATTCTTTCTGAGTTATTTTAGTGTATTAGACACGAGGTCTTGCCCTGTCACTCGGGCTGGAGTGCAGTGGCATGATCATCGCTCACTGCAGCCTCAAACTCCTGGGCTCAGGGGATCCTCCCCTCATTCTCCCAAGTAGCTAGAACAATGGGGCCATGCCACAATCCCTGGCTGTAAGAAAAGATTTTACTTTCTTTTTTTTTTTTTTTACAGTTAAAATAATACATTTTATATTATATATATTTTGTCACGATTAAAGAAAATTCACAAAAGGAAAAGAACATTTGTGTTGTGGGAAAGGAAGCTGGTGTCCGGAGGGGATCTAGATGCTCCGGTGCTTGCATGATACTTGGCCCTGGGTTTTTTACATCCTCCCTTCCAGGTCCTGAAAGTCTTTAGTCATTCATTCATTCATTTATTCATTCATTCATTCAACTAATGTTTATTAAGCATGTGCTATGTGTTTAAGCTAAAACTACGGAATAGCTTGGGAACTACCAGTTGTTGGTTAAATACAGAATAGATTAGACTGAAATCATCAATATATGGAAATTATCAAATATTTTTTCTTTTTTGAAATTAACTAGCATACTTTTATTATTTAAAAGTATTTAAAATTTAATTTAAAATTTAAAAAGTATTATTTAAAATTATGTAAAAGCCATGTGTTAAAGATAAAATTATAGGAATAATTAATATGTATTTTGAACTGAAAGATAGTAAAATAAAACATTTTATAATATGTGAAATACAGCTCCTGCCTTGCTTAATGGGAAATCTTTAGCTGTAGATGCATAACATCAAAGAAGAAGGGTTTACAAACAATTTTTTTTTGCTACTAGGGTTTCTACTGGGAATGCAAAGATATTTTAAAATAAAAAACTAAATCAATGTATAGAGAGTAAGTTGGCCGGGTGCAGTGGCTCATGCCCGCAATCCCAGCACCCTGGGAGGCCAGGGCGAGCAGATCATGAGGTCAGGAGTTTGAGACCAGCCCAGCCACTGTGCACATGTACCCTAAAACTTAAAGTATAATTAAAATTTAAAAAATAAAAAAAAAGAAAGACACAAATTACCAGCATATGGAATAAAATAAAGATTTTATTTTCAACCCCTAGACACTTAAAAGGAAGAAGAATCTCAGGAAGAAGCCCAATGTTGTGGGTAGGTAAATTTCAGTGCTAGATGTCAAAAACTCAGTATCTCTGAACCGGTATGTGAATATGTAATTGTTACTCTGTTATTCATGCTGCGGCCAATCCGAATAGAATAGAAAGACTTCAGGGAAAAAGAAAGGCTTATAGTGACTACCGTGGTCTTGCCCAGAGGGATCACACACCCTGTCTCTCTAGTTTTCTCCCCTCAGTGTTCCCTATCCTCCTGCCATCTCTGGCAGGATCACGCCAAATGTGCTATGCCTTGCCTGGATTTTCGATTCGTTGTCCCGTCACTTAGTTCCAGCGATCTGTGCAACCTTCCACAGGGGCTGAAGTTTCTGTACTTAAGAGAACCTACCAAGAGGCTGAGGAGCACTGTGTAGCCATGAAAACTTGGAGACACCCTAGGAGCAATTACTCTAAACTCGGGGAAAATAACACTTTTTTTCAAACATTTTTTTTTTAGAAAGCTTGGTTCAACTGAGAACTTTACACAAAAACAAAATCAGCTTAAAATATGCATTGTCACTGAGAAAATATGGAACTTAAGCAGGGAAATTTTAAAAGTCACAACTTTTGGCAATGTAATAGTAGTCTCTTCTGGCTGATGGAGGTCCAGCAATCTAAGTATCAGCCCGGTCTGACTACAGCTTATGGAAAAATCAGTCAAACTCTAAACACCACCTTTTCACCTGCCTGTGACCATGAGAATGGTCACACATACACAAATACTCAAATTGTTTCAAGGGCTTATTTAATTTTACACTTCATCTTTTCCTCAAAGCTCACCTTCCGGCATTCTCAAGTAAGAGCTTCAGTTGTTTCCAGGAAGGGGTGTCACTTTATCTCTGCTCACCTCACAGATGTCAGAGACTCGTAAGCCATTTGAGGGAGATGGCACACCACCATTATTGATGCCATTCTCTTCTTTCTCAGGAAGACTCCCCCAGATCCCTCATGATACGAATTTTGTGCAGAAGTCTATGGCCAAGTGGGGATTCAGACATAGCCCTCTGTCCAACTCCAAGTAGAACTTTGGTAATATTATCAAGATGATAATACTAGAAACTAACTTGTACTAAAATGTTAATGACTTCCATATAATAGTTCCATTGTAAATGAAGTAATTTAGTACTTTAATTCCATTTCAATATGGGTATGATGAGATTTTTTTCACTGAAAAGTCACTGCAGGAGATGCTATGGATGGTGTAGCTTTATGGGGCCTTTCAAAATGGAGAATTGATTTTAATGTGACAAAAATAATAAAGTATTATATGTCTTGGCAAAGAAAAAAATTATAAATATGGGAAGTATTTTAAAAAGGAAAGGTTAAAACTCATCTTTGCCTCTTTTAATAATTTGACAACTTCTTGGGTAAGCCCATAAACTCAAGGTTTCTCTTTTATTCTAAGCTGTAACATGGGGTTGTCAGTATTTGACTATTTTAGATGATAAATAATGACTTTAAATAATGGGCGTAAAGCAAAATGTTTCACAAAGGTATGGCGGCCTCCCATTTTTGCTGAAATTTTCTTTAGTAACTGAATAAATACCCTTTCTTATTTGCTTTCAGTTCTTAAGAAGAAAAATACTTGCACCTTCCACTATAATTTTCTGATACTCTGGAAAATCATCATTGAACTAATACAAAGTACCCTGACTTTCACCTCTGTTCTATGGTGACTCAAAGTATTCCTTTGCTTTCAGGTATAGCTCTTTAAACTCCAAAGTAGGTACTATCTGTCACATTCTAAGCTTGAGTCCATTGAATAAAAAAGAGTTTCAATGAATTCAAAGGCAGAATCCCTCATCTCTGTTATCCTAATCTGTAGTCTTGGTACTCAGAAGAAAACTGAGACTCCACATTATCATTGAAAATATATGCTTTTCCTTAACTTCAAATGATATTAACATAGCATATGACTCAGCTAAGCTCCCTGAAGGGTAGGGAAAAAGTTATATTCTTCAAGGAGATAGAAGGAGCAAAGGTTTCTCTGTTGTAACACTAGCTAACAACAGGAAAGTGACAGGCATAGAGGTACCAAATAAAGAAGGCTAATTTCAAAACTAAAATAAAATTAGAAGAGAAGACCTGGTAGCCCAGTGACTAAAACTATTTTGTGAAAAATTATTAATGTTAATATCAAATAAAGTCTTCTTGGCAGTGATTCCTAGGTTATTAATTTTGGTACACTATAACTCTGCAATAGGTTTTTTACAACCTAGTCTAGAAGATGTTCTTTATGTAGGGAGCACTGTGTTCCCAATTCGTTTCTTACCCTTGTTGTGTTTGCCACTCATCATAGAAAACATTGTTCTCACTCTGAGACCTGTTTAAGAAAATAAATAGATCTCTCAAACTAGAAATGGGCCTGCTTTAGAAAGTGCACCATCTAGACATAAATCATTGTATATGATTTTGAAGATTTTTTTTAAAAGGTATTGTGGACGATGGTCTATTCTACTGTCTCAAATCAAGGACACCAATTTGAAGTATTTCAAAATTTAAATAAGTATTTCAAAATAAAAAATAAAAACACAGCAGAACTCTGTGGTTGGTGAGATGTGGCCCAGATGAGTGTGCTAATGGAATCATTTGTACCCTTTCCATGAGGCCAAGCACTAGCTAAAATCTTCTTACCATCAACTTAACAACCTTCCACTAGTTCTGAGCCTTCTAAAAATATCAAGTTTTATCTTCAAGACATAACTCAGATGTTTTTGAAAGTACAAAATATTATGTTACATGACAACCTATAAAATCTATATTCTATAATTAGGGAGGTTGTCTTGCAAAATAGTTAATTTTTTAAATGTCTCCCTGTAAAATGGAACCCAGATTTTTAAAAATAATAATTCTCTTTCCTTTGAATTTTTTTATTATTTTAATTTTTTAAAAGACATATCCCTTCTAAGCAAAAACTAGAAGTTTGGTATAAAATGATCTTGAAAACACAATGCCTTTGACTGCTTAAAGAGTCCTAAATTTTATTAGTAGGCTTTTAATCATTTAAAATGATAAAGAGAGTATCTTCTATTCATTTTCAATAGGACAAGGCAATATTAAAACGAGACCATTCCATCAGAGAAGCTTGATTATTTTCTCAGTGTTTTAAATTATGCATATGATTGGTGACACAAATACATGTTTAAGTGGTTGCAAATTTAAAAAATCAATATTCCTAAAGAACTAAAATTATGCCCAATCATAAATAACAAATTAATTCACCTGCATATTTTGATTTACAACTTACCCTATGAACATGAACATTTTATAAAAGAGAAATACCTTTTCACATCAACTTGTATTCATTATATTTCATACAAATATAGCTCAAATCAAACACAAGACTTTTCAAAGAGAAAAAAAATTAGAACTGTTCCTTGTTCTTTTCTTTCCCAGATAATCTGGTGTGCGATGTGGACTGCCATGTTGCACCAAACCCACAGCAACCAGGACCCATTGTTCCCAAGGGAAGCATAGCCTATGCGGGAATGCAATGGTGTGCTCTGCAAGGAACGTGGAAAATAACATGTCACTACTGTACGGTACACAACAGACAATTATGATTCAACTGTCCAAATTATAATCAGTTTGACAAATGTCCACAAGCGTCTTCATTCTATTTTATATTTTCCCTAAGACAAGGCAATCACACAACCAGACAATTCCATCAGGGAAGCTTGTTAGCTGCTTAGTCTGTTAAACCCTGGTTGCCATAGCATCTAGAGTTGAAAAAGCTGCAGATTGGCATGAAAAAGCATGTCGACAATTGCCCTGTCACAGCATGCAAGCCAGGTCTGCTCAAAGGCAGCACACTACAAGTTTTCTTTCCCAGTTTGCACTACCCCATGCTGTTTAATAATATCCATTTACTGGTATTGGGATTGATCTAGCACAGTGTAAAATTCACGTCTAGTGAGACTTTGCTTTTCCCATGGAGTGAAATTCTTTAACAAATGGGAGTATGGCAATTAATTTTAAAATGTAATACTGTATATAAGATGTATATTTAGATTTAATTGAGAAACTGTCCAAAATTTTAATGCACAGTTCTTTAAAGAGCCAGTCTTACTTGGCAATTTTTCAGTTGACTTTGTAGTCATTTCTGAAGCCTAGTTAGTCATACTTTGGAGATGACAGACAGCATTCAAAATTCAGTAGTATATTTTTAAACATGTTTTAATCATGCCATAGTCATTTCTTCTTTATATGCGTGGTATAATTTAATTAAGGATATACATTTCTAAAATAACTATAATTTAATTAAAGATTAATATCATGAACATTGAAATTATAGTCTAGAGAGCAATATGCATCAGCTTTTTTTTCCAGAGGGATCTTATACTTAATGGTGATAAATTACTATGTATTAATACGAAAAAGTGGGTTTCTACCAAAGAGAATTCAAACCCCTGCCAACTATCAGAATTATACAGAGTACATATTTTCAATAAAGTAAAGTATGTTTACAAACAAGCAATGTTAAGTTATTAAACTATAAAAATATAAAAATATGTACATCTATTGTAAGACTTAAAAAATAATTTTTGGTTAGAAGTTTATACTCACATTATTCAGCCTTTCCTTGTTCCATTATCTCCTTCTATTCCAATATATCACTTCAATTTAGGTTTTCTTTGATGCCACAAAGAAAAAAAATCTGAAAGTACATCCACAAGAACACAACCTAGCAAACTAATAAGGATTTAAAATATAGATATTTTTCTACATTTTTTATTTCCATTGATATCCATTGCTTTACTCTTCTAGTGTTACAAAACACTATTTTGTTGAGTATGAGTGATCTCTTTTTTTAATCTTACATGTGAAAAAACTTGATAGTTTATCATAATACAAGAAAGTGATGATATTATTTTAGAAATACTGAAATAATGATTATTTTTCAGGTTCCTGAACTATTGAAGACCTAGTCAGTTTTTTTTCCCTAAACAAGATTAACAAGTATTTTATATAGAATAATCAAAGCATAACACCTTGAGATTTATATATACATATACAGTACCTATATTCATGTATACACATACAAATAGATACATATGAAAATAGTGTTACTGACTGGACCTCTTAAGACTATAAATTTAAATCCCTCATTTTCTAGGAATTCTCAAAAATCTCAAAATCTTGGGATGAAACTTGGTTCACATATGGTGTCCATGAATGTGTTTTCTTATACCACATCTTCCAGTTTAAAAAAAAAAAGGAGAAAAGCTGTTTACTTGTTAAAGGTCTTTTTATAAGCTTTGATGACTCAAAAACACCTTCATTTTAACACATGAAATTTGGCAAAGAACTTAACCATGTTACCATTTGAAAGACTTTGATATTTGGAAAAAGAGAGAATTAAAAACAACAGAGATTGAGACTTAAGTTGGCTCTTGTGTATAGAACATAATTTTCTCAAGTATTTTTTTTAGTAGAAGAATTTACTATGAAAACTTATCTGCCAGAATACCATAACATATCAAAGTCATAGTTATCTTGAATGAACAATGATAAATATAGCTGAAAACTTTCCTTCAGTGTATTAAGTTAAAAAACAAAACAAAACACAAAACTCTTGGTAAAGAGGTAACACGTAAATGGATAAATATTTTTGTCAAGTAAAAAGCTTAACGAGATGTTAAGATAAAAATTACTTATTGTATTTTTCAAAAAAATTGTGTTTAAACTTTTTTGTTGTTTTTCCTCATTTCCTTATTTCACACTCAGTACAATGCAATGCAGTCCTTCAAGTTGGACTGAAGGAGGTTCCACCTCTTAATCAGCCTCAGGACATGTTCATTTTCCTATCGTTCTCAAAGCATTAAGTTTGAAGAACCTAAGAACTGGGTAGCATGGAAATAAGAGTTTATGCTTTAACTCAGAGTACCTTTGCTTTAGCCAGGATACCTCAAATCATCCCTGTAACCCAAATGCTTTTCTTTGTTTGTGATTCAAAAAACAAATGTTTGTCTTTATAACTGTGCTGTGTTAATATTATGAATTCCCAGTACATTTTTTAAAGAAAAATTAATTATGCATGAACTACGTTTTCTTTTTATACCTGATTTATTTCGTGTTCATTTTTCTACTCTAAAATGGGAGATAAAATGATTCTTTCTGAGTTGCTTAGATTATTTTCATTGGCTATCATGATTACTTTTGGATATCCTCTACAAATACTCTATCTTTCAGTCATTTTGACTATTCCCAAATTGTCAAACAGAAATTATACAAGAAAATGTCGATAAACCTAAGATTCCATAAAAAGATAAAACAACTTGACTTGTGGTACCAAATAGAAATGATTTTGCAATGTTATTAGTTTCTTTCACAATACTCAGTGTAAATGTCATAATAAAGATATAACACCATTTTATTTCTTAAAATAAATGCATCCCATTAATTCCCCATGTGGAATACTACCTTATACAAAATGTAGGTTTCATATAAACACATGCATTCTTGTGTAAGGTAGTTCTTGTTTTTCTGGGTGATCTTGCCTTATTCTGAAATTTTCTTCACCTGACTGAAAGCACATTAACTGCTAGATAGGCATCACACTGATGTCTCCATGCTGTAGCATACAGCCGTGAATTTGCTACGATCTGTTTAATCAGCAGTGTATTGATTTTCCGCAGCTTTCCTTCATTTTAGCCCCATAGCAGGCTTCTGTAATTTCCTTTGGACAAAGTGTAACCAAACTGTGCTAAGTGATGTTGATTTGCAGGCAAAAGTAAAGGGGTAAATATAAATTAACAAGCTATAAACATTTTACAAGTGGGGAGTCAATAAAAACAGTGTCTGCAGTTTCTTTTAAAAAAAATGATTTGAAGCAGATTGTTAACAAAGGTGTCCAAAGAAACTGACATGAGTCTGAGAATAATTTTTGCGCTTTGTGATTAAGAATTGATCAGTCTAAAAGCCTCGGATGCAACTGAATCACCCATAAGCTGCTGGCCTGAAAAGGCTCAGCAGGGGCTGGTATTTGTTTGTTAAACTCCCATGATTCCAAGTAGATAATTGGTCTGTGAAGTTCATGGCAGAATCTGAATTTGCTTTCTTGCTTCCCAGCTGGCTGAGCACTGGTTTATAGACTTCTGTGTACAAATTTAGCCAGCAGCAAACCTCACATCTTTAATATAAAAGGTGTTTTGTTGTGTTTTTCAGGTGCTGAGTGGAAAGCCCACACTCCAGAAGCTCATTAAAAGGGCCAAGTTACAGTACAGGTTTATTTCTGTCACAGCGTTTCTGAAAACAGTGACAAGGATTAATATGTTTCTTTAGTACTGGAAAAAACCTGACACAATCCCTTGTGAATTTGATCATCTGTTTCATTGCCTGTATAAGATTCAATCTCCTATTATATCCTAAAGTTACAGCTGTAAACTAAGGCTGGTAAGAATTCATAAGCTATTGCAGAAGCCTGCGGCAAAACTAATTGTTTTATTCAACAGTCACTTGTTTATTTATTATTTATTTCATACTCCCCTCCTATAATCCTTTGCCACTCTTCTTCCTCAAAGTCAAGATTATCTTGGTTCTTTGTCTGAATGCACAGAGCAAATACAGAAACGGGGAACCCTGTTCCAGGAGTTCTCAAAAAAGTTCCTACGGATCAGCGTTTTGTGGAAATACCCATTCTAAATGTTTTATAAAAATATTCTTACTCTCCTTTGATTGGCATGAAAATTCCTTGCTAAAAAGCAATATTTGCACAAATATTATAACCTTTGTTTTCTGTGTCATGTGACATTAAGCTTTATTTGCTAGTGGTTGCTATGTGTCTGACACATGATTTGCCATGTGGTACATGTAAATCACAGTAAAGTGCAAAGTATATTATAAAACAATTCTGTTTTACATCAAATTAGATAGGCAAATACCTATTTGCTATTTTCAAAAATGAAAATGCAATATGCTATATAGATACTGTAAAACAAATAATATTTAACATTGAGAAAGCTCTCTCTCTCTTTCCTTCTCCTCTCCCTCTTCCTTCTTCTCTCAAGTTAATTGTGGAGGAATGTTTATTCATTATCTTCCAGTTTTTGTTATTATGGGAAATTATATGCTGTATTAGAATTTTAGATACAAATATGCATATAAATATGTATATTCAAAATTTCAAACTTTATGTAAGTACAAAATAAGACACAAACAGAAAAATCCCTAATACTCCATTGTATACACCTTATAAATATTGGAAATTATTGCAAGAGTAGGCTGAAGAAGTACACTTTTGCCCCGTTGGAAATTAGGCATTAAGCTTCCTTTACTCTTAACAGAAGTTGTGTGCCTAATTCCCTATGCATCACAGACATTTTAACCCATAATAACTGATTGTAAATACAGTATGAAACAAGCTAGAGCCTTATTTGCACCTGCCAATTTGCTGCCCTCAAGCAGTAAAAACAAAAACAAAATGGTAGCAAAAGAACTGCCAAGCAAAACACACTCTGCCCCTCATGTACACTCCTTTCTATTTCCACAAACAAAACCTTTTGCCTCATGTTTTCCATCAACAAACTTAACTATGGGATTTCAAATAAACTTAAGGAAAAAGACATTTGCATGATAGGACTATAACAAAATAATTGTTAACAGGGCCATCTCCTTCAAATGTGTCCCCTTAAAATAATGTTAGTACTATAAGTGCTTTATGGCACTTTTAATTATGAAGTAACACATACTCCAGGAAATGCATATGTTGCAATGGCAGCCACTTATTTTTACTGAATAGCCACAACATTTGCACTCAATTTTGATCATACAATAAAAGCCATGTGATTCATTAAAAACAATATATCATAGTTATTTTAAGGTTGGTTAAGTTGCATTCCCTGCTGTTTTTTCATTCCCTGAGCTTTCCTATCATACCACATTTACATAAATAATGGCAGCCTAATTATTTACGTTTCCATTTTTTTTTTAGAGCTTAAAGTATTTGTTAACTTTTTAGTGAGGATTTCCCTACTACCTTGATTTAATAAAAATAATTTTTGCCAAATGTTAGACAGTCTTCTAGTCTTCTACTGTTGGTAGTAGTGATTTGCATTATTATTGCATATATTACTTAACTTGCATTTTAAAAATGGTAACATAAGGCATATAATAGTGACTTTGAAACATAATGATATGCGTAATTTGTGAATCAACAGCATTTTATTTCCAGTGAGCTCAATATATGTTATTTGATGTTGACCCCTATTCTTTTTTTTTTTTTTTTTTCTTTTGAAATGGAGTGTCGCTCTGTTGCCCAGGCTGGAGTGGAATGGTGCAATCTCGGCTCACTGCTACCTCCGCCTCCCAGGTTCAAGCGATTGTCCTGCCTCAGCCTCATTAGTAGCTGGGCTGGGATTAAAGGCAAGCGCCACCACGCCCAGCCAATTTTTTTGTATTTTTAGTAGAGACGGGGTGTCACCATGTTGGTCAGACTGGTCTCGAAATCCTGACCTCGTGATCCGCCTGCCTCGGCCTCCCAAAGTTCTGGGATTACGGCGTGAGCCACCGCGCCCAGCCTGATGTTGACCCCTATTCTTAAAATATTCAGTGTATTGAGTACAAGAACCTTATACATCTTGATTAATATTTTAAGGTTTCTGAGAACAAATATTATTTTATCACATAGAATAAAACTGAGGAAAACTTCATGGACAAATAATTGATGGCTAAGTCAAAATAAGAATTCGATACTCTTTAGACTTTCGATTACACCTTGATATTTCTCGCCAAAGTCTTGTGATTTCCAGAGCTAGTAAACATGTGGAGATTTATGTTTTACTGGCTAGATCGTAGCATCCTAAGGACAGGGTGTCTTGTTTAACAGGGTGTCTTGTTTAACTTTTAACCCACATTAAACACATATTGAGTGTTCAGTAAATATGCACTAAATTAAATTAACTGAAACTTTCAGGACATACATAGCCAATATATGGCATCTTAGCAGATTATACTAATTCTTGGCACTTATGACAATGATGTTGAGAGCTTTTCAGATTAGTATCATATTGCAGTTACAAATTCTTGCATATACTATATTGTGCTTTTAATGAAATATAAGATGAATAAGAATAAAAAACAGAATAGTAAGCAATGTCATATTACTCCTATATATATAAGGTTAGATATTTTAGGGGGGAAAGGGTAAAATTCTAAGCCTTTTTTGTGGTAAAAAGGTAAAGTTTAGAATCCTGTGAAACATTAGTGAACATCAATATAGATATAAAAAGAATGCTATAAAATATATGCTTGCTATAAGTTTATGAGACAGTATTAATTCATATCATTCATTAAAATTACATATGAAAATATAAAGTTTCAATCATGTAACTATTTGATTTGAGTAAGTATACAGCATGGCCTTATATTTACCATGGAAATGTATACTGAGAAAGAGATCAAGGCAGATACAATTTGTTTAAACAAACTTTGAAGCTACCTCTAGGTAGCTTTAGTCAGTTAAAAATAGCCAAATGTTTCAAATTGCTAAGAACCTCTTAAAGGACAAAATAACAATTTTGTTCACATTCAAACTAGAAGAACATCCACAAAACAGCCTCATGGTTACTTTGGACTCTTCTTAGGGTTAAAAAATTTTTCTTATCAATGTCTGCTCTCAGATGTTAAATTCTAGAGTGGTAGGTATTAAATTATATTATGTAGGTGTATGATAAAAATCCGAGGCATCTTTTAAAAAGAAGGACACAATTTATGTTAACAGTGCCAATCAAACACTTAAAAGTACTGTTTATTTAGGATGATTAATGACTATCAAACATCTTTGTTGACTTCAATTTGCAGTTAAGTGGTGGTCTCAAGTTTATTTTGGTAATAAAGCACTGTTCTGGGAAATGAATTCAAGTCTTTAGTTCTCATCTATTTAACCTTTAGATTTGTGTTAAGTGGAAATGATGCTTTGTTCCCTCAATTTCCTTTATTCTGCATTGTACTACACCTTTTCACTGAAACACATTCAAACCAGTGAATTGGATACGTACTGTAATGTACTAACAGCTGTAGCTGCCCTTAGTTCAAGTAACTTCAGAAAGTTAAAATAAGTTAATGATCAATTGTCTGGGAATAAAGACTATTGCCGATCATAGTGTATTTGCACATACCCCGAACAAAATGAACTATTTTTGCTTTTTCAGCTTGTTCTTATTCTTCCACTGTTTTTAAAGTTCTTTTATTCAATGCCAAACACATGATGCTATACAATTATTTTAGTCTTCATCCAAAGAATATACATTCCAATTAATATAAATGTCATCAGTATAGGTGATGTGCCTTGGGAATTTTTTTTTTTTTTTTTTTGAGGTGGGAGTTTAGTTCTTGTCACCCAGCTGGAGTGCAATGGCACAATCTCGGCTCATTGCAACCTTCACCTCCCAGGTTCAAGCGATTCTCCTGCCTCAGCTTCCCAAGCTGATTACAGGCGCCGGCCACCATGCCCGGTTAATTTTGTATTTTTAGTAGAGACACGGTTTCACCATGTTGGTCAGGCTGGTCTCGAACTGCTGACCTCAGGTGATCCACCCGCCTCAGCAATATTTACATGAGGTATACTTTTACTTTTTTTTTTTTTTTTGAGACTTTATATCGCACCATCGCCCGGGCTGGAGGGCAATGGCGCAATCTCGGCTCACTGCAACCTCCATCTCCTGGGTTCAAGTGATTCTCCTGCCTCAGCCTCCCAAGTAGCTGGGATTACAGGCACCCACCACCATGCCTGGCTAATTTCTTGTATTTTTAGTAGAGACGGGGTTTCACTATGTTTGGCCAGGCTGGTCTTGAACTCCTGACCTCGTAACCCGCCCACCTTGGTCTCCCAAAGTGCTGAAATTACAAGTGTGAGTCACCGTGCCCGGCCTACATATATATTTATCTCATAATAACAAATAATACCATGGATATGGTACTTACTTAGAATGATTTGTGTCCAAATCACAGATTATTTTTGTTGAACTATTTGTTTATAAATTAAAAATGTGGTTATCTAATTAATTGAGTCTTCTTACAGGAAGCTATTCCTTTGGGGAGAAAATTATAACATCAGGTAGGAGATTTGCCCAAGTAACTTTCTCTCAGTTTTATGTAGTCAACAATATTTATTATGCTCCTACTTCATAATAGGATACTATGTAGATATTATATAGGAATTGTCCATAAAAGGGGGGGGTGGTGCAGTGCCAGATACCTGCCTACAAAGCATTTTAGTATGTATTGGAGAACGAGGATATACATCAAGACTTAGCTGAACACTTTTATTAACCAGAATTATGTAAGTACCAATAAAATGCCAAGTGGAAGCACAATTAGAATCAGGTGGGATTAATCATGGAAAACTTTCCAGAAAAAAAAATAGTTTTACGCCAGATTTTGAAGTAATTACTATTTGATGGGAAGGATAGGGACTAAATAAGCTCACCAGAAGGGAATTAAATGTCATTCAAGAAATTTTGAATGTCTCCAATGTGCAAGCCACTATCCTCAGAGGCTCAGAGCTTCTTTGATACACACAAGATTCACACACTGTGCCTGCCCTCCTGATTTCTCCATCCAGTGATGGAAATGTACAGGCAAACAACAATGGCATATGTCAAGACTCACAAGCAGAAACACAGGTAATATTTCAGAGAATAAAAAAAACTTGTTTGCCTACACTAATGATTCCATATAGAAGAATAAGAATCCATTTATGAAATGAGCAGGAGAGGATCACCAGTTGGCAGATGGTGTTTAAAGCATACACATCAGCTAGAAACAGTTTCAGCCCTGAGAGCTATGAATCAAGAATTCCAAAATATCAGCAATGTCCCAGGTTCCTTCCCTCTTCCTGCTCCATGATTCATAATATAAAGCTCTAGAACTCATAATCACAATATGTCTTCAACCCATAATACAGTGCTGGGACTGAATTCTAGGCAAAAGAAAAGGAAAGAGCAAGATATGACTGTGTTATTTTCGCATTCCCTTTTGAGGAGCTTTTATGAAAGACTCACCCTGTGACTTCCTTTTATACCTCTTTGAACCATACTGTGCCACTGAACTGCAGGAAATGCCGCCCTTGTTTTTCACTGGTCATATTGCCACACCTAACAAATTAGACTTATCTAGTAAGGAAGATGAGAATGAAAATGAGATTGTGTGTACCAGGGTAGGATTGAGAAGTTCTTATTTAGAAAGCACTGAAAGTAAGCAAGAAAGTGCTGAAGAAGCATTATGAACAGAATAATGGGCAGAGGTTATGTTAATAATTGTATATAAGCTTTGGAAAAAAATATGATTGGGCATAAGATTGGTTTTAGACTATTGAATTAAACAACAGAGGTATTTTTGATTCAAATAGTTGTGTATTGACTCTGAAAATGGTAAACCTGAGAGATGACCCGAGGAAACAATCCTCAATACTTGTGAATGAAAACATATAGAAGAAGCAAAGGATATGTCTCTCTCTCTCTCTCTCTCTCTGTGTGTGTGTGTGTGTGTGTGTGTGTGTGTGTGTGTGTATGAGAGAGAGAAAGAAACAGAGACAGAGACAGATTATTCAAATTTATGTTTAGTTAACAATCAGCCAGTTTGAATCACAAAGACTGTGGTACAATTGTAGAGATAAAGAAATCAGATATCTTTGAAACAGAAAAAAGGTGAAAATGCTTGAGTGGGAAAAAACACATGGGTAGTAGATTCCCTTTTTTTTTTTTTTTGAGCTGGAGTGCAGTGGTGAGATCTTGGCTCACTGCAACCTCTGCCTCCCAAGCTCAAGTGATTCTCCTGCCTCAGCCTTCCAAGTAGCTGGTACTACAGGCCCACACCACTATGCCTGGCTAATATTTGTATTTTTAGTAGACATGGGGTTTCACTACGTTGGCTAGGCTGGTCTCAAACTCCTGACTTCATGATCCGCCTGCCTCAGCCTCCCAAAGTGCTGGGATTACAGGCTTGAACCACCCTGGCCGGCCTATTCCCCTCTTTTATATTAAGGTTTGTAAGAGACTAGGATGGGAACATCTCCTCTGAAACTATAGAGATGGGTGCAGAAGTGGAAATATATTCTAATAGGCCTGAACTTCCCTCTGGCAGACACGCATGCGCATGCACAGACATACCACCTCCCCCATCTTAGGTGCCACTGCAGTCACTCAAATTAAAAATTTTAGTCCTCATTTCTTCCTTTCCTCAATACTCACATCCAATCAGCGGCAATTCCTATAAGCATTACTTGCAAAATATGTCTTGAATTTGACCACTTGTTATCCTCTCCACTGCTACCAACCTAGTTCAAGCTTTTTGCTAGGGTTACTACAACAGTATCTCACCTGATCACCCTCTACTCTTATCCCTCACAATGTATTCTCCCCCTGACAACTGGAGTGATTTTCTTAGAGACTGTAAATCAGATTCTGATACTCACATGCTTAAAACTGTTAAGACAGATTTCTACTGAAATTAGAATTAAAACCTTCAGATTCCATATCATGGCCTACATAGTCATACAAGATCTGACCCCTCAGCACGGTTCCACTCATTCTCTATGTATTGGTACACCTTCTATTTCTTTAGTACATTCAGATAACTCCCACTGAGTACCTTTGCACCTACTGTTTGCCCTTCCTACAACACTCTTCTCCAAGAAGATTATACCCATATATCTGGTTCCTTCTCTCTCAGGCCTTCAGAGACCAGCCCATCTCAAGTGGTTTCCTTCCACCAAGTCATCATCCCTGTGTTATTGTCTGCATTATAACTTTCACTATCCAAAATATGTGCTTTATTCTATATTGTATACTGTGTCTACCCACTAGAATGTGAGCTCCATAAAGCAAGCACGTTATCAGTCATTTGCATTATTGTTTCCCTGCACGTAAGGCAGCACTTGCCTCATAATAAGCACTCAGTAAATACTTGCGGAATAAATAAATGATTAGGATTGCTACTGGAAGATGTTCATAGCACTGTTTTTAAAATGAGGGAACTCTCTTGACTAGCTGATGAGAACCATGAACTATTAATACCCTTTTGCAATAGCAAAACTAAGGCCATAGCAGGAAAGCAATAACTAACTATAAGCTATTGGGACATTCGTTCTTGCACAGAAAATAGAAGGTAGAGGAACAGGGCTATTCAAGTTTGAAATTGAAGGTATATATAAAGGAATAACTGGATCAGGAACTATAGTCTAGTAGAGTGACTACATAATCTGATTGTCTCAAGACAGTCTCAGTTTAAATCTATTGTCCCAACTTAATTATCAACCATGGCCCCTTGCATTCTCAACAGTGCTCCTGAGATGAAAAACCATATAGTCAATTTTAGTCTAGGATGCTACAGAGCTATCTGTGGAGTTCCTACAAGCCAGTGAAAACGAAAGAAGATTCCCTGCTAGTTTTCTACCATGTTACTTTCTCCTCTGAAATACAGAAAAACTCAGAATGTTTTTTGCAAAGGCACAGGTCTTAAAGGGTTCAGCGTGGACATTTTCACCAGCTGCTTCGATGACTTTGCAATAAGCTATCATCCAGGGAACTCAGCCTGAGCTCCTGCTAAAGTATTTGGCATAAAAAAAATTAACACTGCTACTTCTGATGCAAGAACAGCATGTACTTCACTGAATCATCAAGTCAAACCAAAGATGGAAGGAGTCCCAGAATGCCAGCTGGGCTAAGCTCCTGCTTTAGGAAGCTAAATACTAAAAGTTGATCTGGTCTCTAAGGGCATTTCCTTAACACACAGGTAAAATAGGTCTTGTGAAGACTACATTATGGAAACAAACTATATAACTGTATGGCAGCTCTTTTACTGAATTTGTAAATATGGATGTAACAATTTTCCATTCAATTTCTGTAGCTTTCTTCAAACTCTGACTTTGGAGAGCAATATTTTGAAAACTAACATTTGACAGGTTGTCTCTGATAAACTCTATTACAATTTCTGCTATTAGCAGAATTAGTGTCGTAGATAAAATGAACATGTACTTCCTTGGAGCTTTATGAATGTTAAATCACTTAATCCTTAAAAAGGCTCTAGGAAGTAATTCTTTTGCTATTCCAATTTTATTGATGAGAAATGTGGGCCTCAGTGAGATTAAGCACCTTTTCAAAAATTAGGTAAATAGTAGGGTTAAAGTAGAATTCACATCTAGGATTGCAAACTACAAGGCCTGTGCGGAGTTGTTGTGCTCTATTCTTTAAATTATGCTATCATTTAGTACACAGTGCTCTAAATAGGATACCTTAAGTAATTGAAATAAAGAAAATATGAGCGCTGTACCCAAAGGGATTTTAGTCTGAATTCTTCCTACTAGTTAAAATAAACCAAATTTATACAACAAATGATTAAAGAGATGTCTCACAATCTTTAATAGCATCATTTTAAAAAATCCCTTTAGCTCGTTTTAGCATACCGTCACAATTAGTAATCCCTCAAATCCCTTGTTACATTATGATAGCAACAGTAATAATCATCGTAAACATGGATACACACACACACACACACACACACACACACACACACACAGAGAGAGAGAGAGAGAGATGTTTCTCGACTTATGATGGAGTTGTATCCCAATAAACCCAATCATAAGTTGACAATACTTAAGGCAAAAATGCATGTAATACACCTGACCTACAGAACCTCAAAGGTTGGCCTTGCCTACCTTAAACATGCTCAGAAAACTTACAATAGCCAATAGTTGGGCAAAATAATCTAACACAAAGCCTTTTATATTACAGGAGATATTCAGCATTTAATTTATTTTATAAGAAATATTTATTATTATAAAATGTTTATTTTATAGTAAAATGCTGAATATCTCATGTAATTTATTGACTACTGTACTGAAAGTAAAAAACAAAATGGTTATGTGGGTGCTCAAAGAAAAGTTTCTACTGAATGAATATTGCTTTTGTACCATGGTAACTTTGGAAAAATAAGTCAAACCACTATAAGTTGAAGATGCTCTGTCTGTGTATATGAGTGTGTGTGTGTGCGTGTGTGTGTGCATACACTATGAGTCAGGCTGTTTTCTAAGTGTGTCACATAAATTAAGCTCATTTAATTTTCTTAAATTATTTCAATTTTTCAGATGAGAAAACTGAAGTAGAAACAGAGAAAATAACTTGTCTAAGGTGTCACATTTTGCGAGTGGCAAAGCTAGGATTCAAACCCAGCTCTTCTGTCTCCATAATGTGTTTGTAACCACTATTTCTGCTCCCCTGTTCTATGTAAATTGATTGACAAATGACTTTCTTTCCCTTTCTGAGCTTTTTGTTTGTTTGTTTCTGTTTTTTAAGAGAAATCAATTAGAGACAGTGTTTAATAAATGGTGTTAGCAAAACTGACTAGCCATATGCAGAAAACTGAAACTGGACTCCTTCCTTACACCTTATATAAAAATTAACTCAAGATGGATTAAAGACTTAAACATAAGACCAAAAACCATAAAAAATCCCAGAAGAAAACCTAGGCAATACCATTCAGGACATTTGCATGGGCAAAGACTTCATGACTAAAACACCAAAAGCAATGGCAACAAAAGCCAAAATTGACAAATGGGATGTAATTAAACTAAAGAGCTTCTGCACAGCAAAAAAAAACTATCATCAGAGTGAACAGGAATCTCCCATCCTACAGAATGGGAGAAAAACTGGGGTCTAATATCCATAATCTACAAAGATCTTAAACAAATCTACAAGAAAAAAAACACACACACACAACCCCATCAAAAAAGTGGGCAAAGGATGTGAACAGACACTTCTGAAAAGAAGACATTTATACAGCCAACAAACATGAAAAACAGCTCATCACCACTAGTCATTAGAGAAATGCAAATCAAAACCACAATGAGATACCATCTCAAGCCAGTTAGAATGGCGATCATTAAAAAGTCAGGAAACAACAGATGCTGGAGAGGATGTGGAGAAATACGAACACTTTACACTGTTGGTGGGAGTGTAAATTAGTTCAACCATTGTGGAAGACAGTGTGGCAATTCCTCAAGAATCTAGAACTAAAAATACCATTTGACCCAGCAATCCAATTATGGGTCCACCAGTTATATACCCAAAGGATATTATAAATCCACTGGGTATATACCCAACGGATTATAAATTGTTCTACTATGAAGACACATACACATATAAGTTTATTGCATCACTATTCACAATAGCAAAGACTTGGAACCAACTTAAATGCCCATCAATGATAGACTGGATAAGGAAAATGTGGTACATACACACCATGGAATACTACGCAGCCATAAAAAAGGATGAGTTCATGTCCTTTGAATGGACATGGATGAAACTGGAAACCATCATTCTCAGCAAACTAACACAAATACAGAAAACCAAACACCACATGTCCTCACTCATAAGTGTGAGTTGAACAATGAGAACACATGGACACAGGGAGGGTAACATCACACAAAGGGGCCTGTATTGGTTTGGGGGTCTAGGGGAGTGACAACATTAGGAGAAATACTTAATGTAGATGATGGGTTGATGGGTGCAGCAAACCACCATGGCACGTGCATACCTATGTAACAAAACTGCACATTCTGCACATGTACCCCAGAACTTAAAACATAATAAAAAAAGAAAGAAAAACCTGATGCTGCTCTTAATTTTGCAGCCCATCTCTTCTATGTCATTATTTCCTTTGTTTTCTAGCACAAAGCATGGTGGGTCACAGTGAGATCATCTAAGTCCATGCTACAGAATAAAAATCATTAGTTCACCACATAAAAATACGTGATAACATGTCCAAAACTTCTCTTTTCCTCTCACTCTCTCTGTATAATGTCTAGGGGGCTAATGACATCCTTAGAACATAAATTTTAGTATTTTGCCTGCTTAAACTATGGGGTTGTTTTTTCAAAAAATATTTTAATATGCTCTTCGCTTTTGTACTTTTCTGCAGATGATCTCTTTCCAGTGGAATCAAGGCAGCCATCTGCAGGAAGGAGAAAAGAGAGATAAACAGAAAAAGAGCAATGAGAAATAAAAGCTGTAATAACAGAAATGCATAGAGAAAGAAAGAGCTTCAGCTGATGATATCTAAAATAAAATTTTAATTTCAAAATGTGTTTAAAAGCTATTTTCAAGTTTTAAAGTAGGTTTGAAATGAATACACTAAGAGAAAGATAAGGTTTTATTAATTTTTCAAGTTTCTCTCTTGGCTTTTTAAAAGACAGGCCTGCCCGCTTGGCCATATAACTTAATATAAGGGAGATCTTCATAGGAGGATTACGAATAAATCATCTCCTTCTCACACAAATGAATTGTGAGATGAAGGAGAAAGTGCAAGAGAAAGCAGGTATTCAGACATGTGTCCTCTTCTTTCCTCTTTGGGCAAGATTAGAAATACTACATAAAGTGAGAAACATACAGTAAGACATTTAAAAAATATTACACTCTGTAGGATCATTATACAAAATACTGAAATATACGTTATATAGATGTTATTAGCCACCTAAACTATCTAGAGTTTCTACCCAGTGTCTTGTCTACAAAGAAATGGAAGTATGCCAGTATTAAGATGGCCCCAACAAAGAAATCTTGGTAGGACTACATAGAAGTAAAGACCTGAGCTAATACCTTGGAGTTGTTCTGAGCTGTTACATAACATAGAAAGTCCTCAGGGTTTCCTTTAACTTTTGGATAGGGACAAAGAAAACAGCTAAATTGATACTTAGATACCTACAAGTGGGCCTATGTGGTGAGAAGCAAAGTAACTCCACAACACAGATTTTGTGCAGCTATCATAGGCCAGGAGCAGAATGGAGACTTTGACATAGAATCAGATCTAGAAATACAATTTTTAAATGACTCTGAATTTTCTTAGCATATGTGAATATAGTAAAATTAAATCAAATATGAAAATTAAAATACAACTAACAGAGACTTTTGGATTTCAGCAAAAGCGATGTTTAGAAGACAATTTATGGCACTGAATGCATGCGTTGGAAGAGAAGAAATATCTAAAATCAATAACCTAAGCTTCCACATAAGAAAACTAGAAAAAGAGAAGCAAATTAAATCCAAAGCAAGTAGAAGGAAATCACAAAAATTAGAGCATAAACCAATAAAAATTAAAAACAAAAATTAATACAGAAAATCAGCAAAACAAAATTTTGTTTGGTTCTTTGAAAAATATAAACAAAATTGATAAATTTCTAGCCAGGCTAAGCAATGAAAAAGAAGACACCAATTACTAATTTCCAAAATAAATAATGGACCATCATTACTTATACCATGCATATAGCAAGGATATAAAGAAATATTATGAGCATTTCTGAGCCCACAAATTTGATAACTTAGATAAAATGGACCAATTCCTGGACAGACAAAATCTATCAAAACTTACAGAAGAAAAAAAAATAAATTGAATGTTCTATACCTGTTAAAGAAATTGAATCAGCAATTAGTAACCTTCCTAAACAAAAATCACCAGGTTCAGATGGTTTCGCCAGTGAATTCTTCCAAACATTTAAGGAAGAAATAATACCAGTTCTCTAAAATCTCTTTCAAAAAAATACAAGTAAAGGAAACTTCCTAACTCATTCTATGAGACCAGCATTATTCTAACACTACAACAAGACAAAGATATTCCAAGAAAGGAAAATTGTAGAGCATTAACTCACATGAACACAAATACAAAAACTGTCAAATATTAACAAATCAAATCCAACAATATGTAAAGAGAATCATACACTACAAACAAGTGGGATTTATTTCACGTATGCAAGGCTGGTTCAACATTTGAAAGTCAATTCCTGTAATCTACCTTAACAGGCTAGAAAAGAAAAATCCTATTATAATCTTATTAATACATGCAGAACATGTTCCCATATATAAGGAAACTCAATAATGTGTACATGCGGACATGAAAAGTGGAATTAAAGGTACTGGAGACTCAGAAAGGTGGGAGGAGGATGAAGGATGAGAAATTGCCTAACGGGTACAATGTACACTATCCAGGTGAGGGTTACACTAATAGCCTAGACTGCAGCACCACACAATATATTCATGTTAGAAAAAACTACACTTATAACCCATAAATCTATTTCAAAAATTTTAAATACTTGCAGAAAAAGCATTTTTTGCTGGCCAACACCCATTCATGATTTTTTAAAGTCTTAGCAAAATAGAAATAGAGGGTAACTTCCTCAACTTGATAAGGAACATAGACAGATACACACAAAAAAACTATGGCTAACAGCACAGTGGTAAGAAATTAGTTGTTTTCTTCCAAAGATAGGAACAAAACAAGTATGTCTTCTCTCACTAGTCTTACTAAACATCAGACTGGAAGTGCTAGTTAAACTCACACAAGGAAAAACAGATAAACTGAGTAGGACTGTATTTCTTGAGAGAGAAGGGGAATTACAAATTTCTCCCCAAGATAATCAAGTCATGATTGAAGTGTTAAACACAGTCCAGGCATAAGAAAATCTTTTTATCTTTTTTTTAATTTTTTATTTTATTTTATTTTATTTTTTTTTGAGACGGAGTCTCTCTGTCACCCAGGCTGGAGTGCAGTGGGCAATCTCGGCTCACTGCAACCTCCGCCTCCCGGGTTCATACGATTCTCCTGCCTCAGCCTCCCAAGTAGCTGGGATTACAGGTGTGTGCCACCACGCCCGGCTAATTTTTTGTATTTTTAGTAGAGATGAGGTTTCACCATGTTAGCCAGAATGATCTCCATCTCCTGACCTCGTGATCCAGTAATCCACCCGTCTCGGCCTCCAAAAGTGCTGGGATTACAAGCGTGAGCCACCGCACCTTGCTTGATAACAGCTTTAGTGTATGGGCTTGGAGTCATCTTTAACTTCTCCTGCCCTCTCATGTGTAATCAGTCACAAAGTCCTGTCCATGCTTCTTCAGTGTGCCTCACTTCTCAGTTCTCATTGCCATGTTCCTCATCAAATCTCATGTAGACTTTTAGCTCAGTGGTTCACAACCATTGTTGCACAATACAATCATTGATTTAGTTCTGTGCCCAGAAATCAGTATCTTTTAAAGTTTGCAAGGTAATTTTAACATGAAGCCAAAGTTAAGAAACACTGTTCAAGCTGACTTCTATGCCTTTAGTCTCTATTTTCTTTAAGCCAACTTATCTTTCTAGAACACAAATTTTAAATATAATTATTCTGTTTACAACACTTCAGTTACTTTCCATAGCCAGAAAAAATTCAAATTCCTTAGGATTACATTTAAAGACCATCAAGCCTCTGAATCTAATCAACATTTTCAATTTAATGTACTCCTACATAGGCTGGGGCTCTGTCAGACTGGAACATTCACCATTGCTGGAAGAGGCCATTCATTTTCATGCCTAGTCTATACCACTGATTCTCGTATTTTGGTATGCATGTGTAAAATATGGAGAAGAACTTACTTAAAATGCAAAATCCAAGTCCATGTACAGTATCATGGCCCAAAAATAGCCCAAAGAACCTTCTTCCTACAAAGCAACCAGATCCATGATAAAACCTACTTTTCTATATATTGCAAGGTCACAGTATACGTAAGGGAAATTACCAAGGTCATCCTTCTATGGGAGAAAAATCTGTTTGCTAAACTTGGATTGGGTTCAAATGAGAACTGAGGAGCTTTCTGAAGATAAATGCCAATATTAGCATTCTTATCAGGAAAGTCTTGAGCAAGCCTTAAGGAAGCAGTACTGAACCCAGGGCTCTTGTATTAGCCAGAGGCTCTAGAGAAAAGTTTAAGTAGTTTCAGGCTGATACTTTCTTTGCATCAGGAAACTATCTTGATCTAACTTCAAGGAAGGGGACCTGAAACTTAGACTCTTATATTAAAAAAGCACTCTAGGAAAAACCTAGAGTGGTCTCAGGTCAGTAATCTTCTCCTAAATAATGAAATGCTTATTTAATGAAGGAAAGAAGAGGTTGGTACTATGAAGAGTCTTAGGTTTCAACAGTAGAGAGACATGAATACAATCTGCTCTAATAGGAGAAGCTGAACACTCACGACATGTTGTGGTTGCATAGAGGTATCCAAGATTCTCACAAATTAAGATCAAACAAACGAGCTCTCAATCAAACATCCCCAGACATAAAACAAAAAACAAAACAAAAAAAAACCAACAACAACAAAAAACAAGCCATCATAAGTGGGTCTGTAGAAAAAAACAAATAACTGATTTATTTCAAAATATTTCAGATATTGACATTATGAAAATCAAAATCTGAAATTTCTACAAATGAAATGTTTAAGAAAATAGAAGATGCAATTATAAAATTGCAGGAGAGTAATAAAAAATGAGTATAGATTTGAAAGGGAGGGCAAATGGAAATTTTAGAAATAAAAAATATAATTTTGTAGTTAAAAACCCAAATATCATGTTTTATAGCATATTAGATAAAGCTAAAGTGAGAATTAGTGAGTGCAAGGATAGATCAGAAGAAATTATCTAAAATGCAGAATAGAGAAAAATATGAATGAAAGATTTTAAATATGGATAGAATGAGACTACATCACATATCTAATTGGAATCCTAGAAAAAGAGAAAATGGATGAGAGGCAATTTGCAGAGATAACAGCTGAGACTTCTCAAAAATTTACAAAAAATATGAATCCACCAGAAGTTCATCAACAGGTGTATGGATAAAAAAAATTCGTTACGTTCACACAACTTATTTGTAGTGAAAATAAATGAACTACACAAATCAACGTAAACAACTCCAAGTAACATAATGTTGAATTTTTATAAACAAATAGCAGATGATATACATAATTATTTCATTGTTATAACGCTCAAGGCAGGAAAAACCAAATAGGGATATACACATTCTGATAAAACAACTTGTTTAACAAAAGGAAGAGGAGGGCCAGGCGCGGTGGCTCACACCTGTAATCCCAGCACTTTAGGAGGCTGAGGCAGGCGGATCACGAGGTCAAGAGATCGAGACCATCCTGGCCAATGTGGTGAAACCCCGTCTCTACTAAAAATACAAAAATTAGCTGGGCATGATGGTGCACGCCTGTAGTCCCATCTATTCAGGAGGCTGAGGCAGGACAATCGCTTGTCTCGGGAGGCAGAGGTTGCAGTGAGCCAAGATCATGCCACTGCACTCCAGCCTGGCGACAGAGAGAGACTTCGTCTGAAAGAAAAAAAAAAAAAAGGAAAAGAGACTGGGGTCTCACAGAGGAAGATGGAAGCTGCTGCTGAGAGGGCTTGTGGGTGTGCTGTGAGCTGACACCATAAACTCAGAGAAAGACTTCACACTAATCACGCCCAACATCATCTGAGTCCTCATTGACAAGCTGTACGAGAAGAAGAAGGTAGCAGCACTGGAGATCTGAAAGGTCGTCTGAGAGTTCATGGCCCAGAACACAGGGCAGATCACCTCTGCCCCAGGAGTTTGCCCTGTCTTAGCATCCCCATAGCTAGAAGGGGCCCATTGGTTTGATCACCAGCTCTATGCCACTGAACAGGAACTCAGGGTTCTACATGAAGAAGTCGATTGATCTGATGCTGACCTGCTTCAATGACATAGACAGCAGACTGCACAACTAAACTGGAGCTTAGTACATCTACAACTTCATCAAGGTCGCCCCAGGCACCGTGCTGCCACACTCAACATTCTCTTTGACGGGTTAAATTGGCTGCTAATCACACACAATATGAAAAGCAAATCTGAGCTCCTACACTTCCTTTTTTAAAGAACATTGTGATTGAGAAAAACAAGTTTGACATAGTAGGCTCCAATCTTTTGTTGCCAGAGCGGATTTGGTCCAACAACCAGTAGGCCTGTCAGTTCATCATCACTTTGGATGCTGGTTCTGGAGCCTGTACCAGATTTTAACCTGCTGGATTACCTACCAGAGACTAGATGAACTCTTCCAAATTCTGGGAAACAAAGACAAAGAAATTCCAAAACTGTGTGAGGTCGTGTTTGGAGAATTCTTGAAAGAAATCAGAAAGAATCTCGTGTTAAGATGAGATGATCAGCATCCTGGTGATGCACTGCCAGATCGCAGACAATCTGATCCAGCTGACAGCCATGTGCTACATGCGAGAGTTCATTTAACACTGGCAGTACCATGCTGCCCCACTCTTCTGGCATCCTGACTGCAATCTTGCCTGTTTGTCCTGCAATGAGCTCAAGAAAAGCATCAAGGAGTGGCCAATGTGTGCCACCAGAACTTGATGAAGCTGGTCACTGCCAAACAGGATGGAGCTGGACAAGTCAAAGCCATTGCAGAGGCAGGCAGAACCCAACCCTGATAATTCCCTAGCAAAACAGGAAGACACAGACAGTGGTGGTCCACACGATTCTTATGACCCTAGTTTCAGTAAGGGCCTCTATCTGTGTCTTCACTCCAGCCAGCACTGAAAGGGTCCCAGTGACACAGTGACTTGTATAATACCTTCACCACCACGGGGTTGGGCAAGTTCTGAATATTGCCTCTGTGACATGGCCATTGAGATAATGATCAAGATTGCCATTCTGAACTAGCTCTATCATTTCTACAGCAAGACTTCCTGGAAGATGCTCCAGTACATAGCAGCCTCTTCTGCATTCTGAGGTAGCAGAAGTTAGGACTTCAACATGAAATTTTTGAGGGTACACAACTCAGCCCACAGTAAGTGACTGTGAACATGTTTAAAGGTGTGAATACATTTAATCAAATAGCCCCTATAAATTGTAAATAATAGTTCTATCTAGATTTGGAACAGGAATACAATCTGTTCCAAAATGTATTTTTGGAATGTGGGGAGGCCTGAAATAAAGCAAAGTTACTCCTATAGTATTTTCATTTAAAGGAATGTGTAGAAGGTAATTCCAAGAAATTTCTCTACTTTGAAACTGGAGATAAGGTCTATACTGGGCACTTGTTATGGTCTGTATTTGCACAGAGTGTATTTGAGGGCAAAATTTATTTACTATACGTGTAATTTAGAAGGAAATCTTGCAGAAGCACTGCCTAGTTTACACTTCTATTCTGAGGAACATAGAGGATAATCATATTATCCTAATGTTTATATTAATTTATCTTATATACATAATATACTTTATTAATATGTTATTGTTTTAACAGATGAAACACTTTCGATCAATTTCTCAAATGTTTCTTCTGCCATATTTTGAAACGCTGCTTGCAATCAGGCAATAAATTGAAATGCAACTTAAGAAAGGAAACAGCTGAAAGCTACAGTAGCTTTAAGCTTCCTTTGTTTCTAATATGAACTTCTAAATATTTGCTACAAGGTTTGGAAAATTCAAACCCACCTGCAAAGATTATTGTTTCTTTTGCCTGATGGTTCACAATCAAATTCCTACTGTTGACTTTTGGTTCAGCTATTGCTACCAACCAAAACCTCTTTCCCGTAAGCTAAACATTTTCTGTTCACCAAAATTCATTTATAAAACTTGCCCATAACACAATTCCCTTTTTTCTAAACAAAAAAAACAAAATGAAACAAACCAAAACAATGAAAAAATAAATTTGTTTCATCAAATATAATCCAACAAATCCCACCATTTAGGTATGTTTTAAGACCTGCAAGTAGAAATGTTTGCCCATGTCTCATCTGCCTTTTCAAAAATGTAATACTTGTTAAAGTGAAGTAGCTGCCTGGCTTGCTTTTGTAAATAATTGAAACGTTTTCTTCTATTCAAAATATTTTATCTTAATGGAAATTATTATGATGCACCCACCATATGTAGTTCAATATTTTTTGAAATGATGGAATACTGCATATTCTTCACAAATATTGTTAAACATTTGTACAACATCTTTGAGAGAAAAATCTGCCATATCTCTAAAGAAATATATATTTCTACTGTAATTCAAGAGGGGTTTGAATTGGATATGACAGATATATGCATACACAGATATATGTTTAATATATTAGTAGCAGCTTTGTTTAATGCAAAAAGTTATGTGACACAAAATTGATGAACATTATTCAGCTATTTTAAAATTATAAATGACATAGCTGTATTTATTGTGACAAACATAAGTGTACAAGATATTGTGAAACAAGCAAAGCTTCTTGCAGAACTGTGTAGAGAATGACACCATTTGTTCAAAATAGTATTAGGAGTGCTTGTTTCTGGGAAGCATGGTACTTTTAATTTATCTTTTGGAAACAGATTTGAGCACCTACTATTCTTACAGTATAAAATATATGTATTAGTCAATTCTCCCACTGCTATAAAGAAATACCTGGGACTGGGTAATTTACAAAGAAAAGAGGTTTAATTGGCTCATGGTTCTGCAGGCTATACAGGAAGCATAACTGGAGAGGCTTCAGGAAACTTTCAATCATGGCAGAAGGCAAAGGGAAAACAGGTACATCTTGCATGCCTGGAGCGGGAGGAAGAGAGAATGAAGGCGGCGGGTGCTACACACTTTTAAACAACCAGATCTCGTCAGAACTCACTATCACAAGAACAGCAAGAGGGAAATCTGGCCCCATGATCCAGTCACCCCTCACCAGGCCCCTCCTCCAACACTGGAGATTAAAATTCGACATGAAAATTGGGCAGGGACACAAATCCAAACTATGTCAATATAGAAAGAGGTTTGGTTTGTTGTTCTGGAGATAGCCAGGCCAAAGGCGTAATGAATGGATGGTGGACAGACAAAAGGCCAGGATGGGAGGTGAGCAGAGAAGATAGAGAAAGAAAAAGTGGAATAAGAAGAGGAGGAGAGAAGAAGAGGAAGAAAAAACAGTGGAAGAGAAGGGTGAGAAAGTGAAGAACAACAAAAATAAGAACAAGAATGAGAACAAGAAAGAAGAAAGGGCAAAAGAGAAGATAAAGAGTCCAAGTTAAGTAAAGGAAGATTCTGTTGGCAGAATGAGTTCTGCTAAATCTACCTATGTCCATCAGAATTGTACCGTTTGATCTATTAAGACTTTCTCGGATAATGTAGACTTACATGAGAAATTATAGAAGTTGATTATTCAGTCTCTGAAAAGTTAAAGAACAAAAAATTAGATTCAAAAATGGCATGAGGAAATGTTTAGATTGATGTTTCCTCCCTCACGTGGTGTTGGATTATGTTCATTATTCTGACTGTGGTGATAGTTTCTTGGATGCAGACCTATGTTAAAACTTCTTAAATCTGCCAGGAGTGGTGGCTCACGCCTGTAATCCCAGCACTTTGGGAGGCCGAGGCCGGCAGATCACGAGGTCAAGAGATCGAGACCATCCTGGCCAACATGGTGAAACTCCATCTCTACTAAAAATACAAAAATTAGCTGGTCATGGTGGCGGGCGTCTGTAGTCCCAGCTACTCAGGAGGCTGAGGCAGGAGAATCGCTTGAACCCAGGAGGCGGAGGTTGCAGTGAGCCGAGATTGTTCCACTGCACTCCACTCCAGCCTGACAGCAAGAGAGTGAGACTCCATCTAAAAAAAATAAATAATAAATAAAAAAAATAAAAAAACAAAAAAAAACAACTTTAAATCAACCATGGTAAATATGTGTCAATTGTTTATCAATTATAACTCAATAATGCTGGGAGGTTTTTTTTGTTTTGTTTTGTTTTTTAATGTTATAAAAGCCAGCACGGAACTCCTGAGTTCAAGCGATCCTTCCACCTCCGGCTCCTGAGTAGCTGGAAATACAGTCAGTCACCAGCAAGCCTGGCTACTAAAGTTGTTTTTAAAATCCTCAAGGTCAGGCGGGGTGGCTCACGCCTATGTTCTCAGCACTTTGGGGGTCTGAGGCAGGCAGATCATGAGGTCAGGAGATCGAGACCATCCTGGCTAACACAGTGAAAACCCGTTTCTACTAAAAATACAAAAAATTAGCCAGGCATGGTGGTGCGTGCCTGTAGTAGCAGCTACTCGGGAGGCTGAGGCAGGAGAATCGTTTGAACCCAGGAGGCAGGGGTTGCAATGAGCCGAGATCATGCCATTGCACTCCAGCCTGGGTGACAGAGTGAGACTCTGTCTCAAAACAAAACATCTCAAAACAAAACAAAACAGAACAAAACAAAAACAAACAAAAAACTAAAAACTTTACCTGAATTGGGACATGTTGCATGGATTCCTGCAATGGCTTTCAATGGAATAAACATTGTCAATCAAATCTGTACCAATATATATAGAAATGGTCACTGGTATTATAATATATGCAACAGATAAAAAAGAAAAAATACACCTTGAGAAGCTAAGATTTTATCAGCTTTGGAACTGCTCTGTCAAGATTTCTTACATCTTGGGTACAATATTATGCTTTCTAGTATGAAGACAACACCTGAAGCAAGATCATATTCCTGGGGAACTTTATTCCAAACACATTTCTTTGCCCAGTAGATCAGTGGTCCCCAACCTTTTCGGTACAGGGTGTAGGGAATGGTTTCAGGATGAAACCATCCCACCTCAGATCATCGGGCATTAGTTAGATTCTCATAAGGGCACACATCCTAGATCCCTCACGTGCGCAGTTCACAATAGGGTTTGCACTCCTATGAGAATCTAACGTTGTCACTGATTTGACAGGAGGTGAAGCTCAGGTGGTAATGCTCACTTGTCTGCCACTCACCTCCTGCTGTGTGGCCTGGTTCCTAACAGACCACAGACTGGCACTACCAGTCCATGCCCAGGGGTTGGGGACCCCTTCTGTAGATCACAGACCCCACAGAGTGGTTGTTGCAATCATTAGAAAGCAAGACTTGATGAAAAAGGTTAGTATTAAACAAACCTGTCCTGGATTAGCATCTATATAAATGAGAATTCTGAAATTTAGGAAAACCTGTCTCTATCCATGGTTATGGTGGAACTATCACCTCAGGTGGAACCTCTGATGCATGCCTTACAGTTCTTGAAATCATGTAGGAAGGGGGTGATGAGACCAAACCAACTGCAAAAATTCCTCTGAAAATATCACCCTACAGTTATTTGTCTGAAGATATATCAAAAAAAGAGAAGGATGCTTGAAGAAAACTGAACATGATGCTGAGACAAGATAAAAACCATACTGTTTCAGGATTCGAACATTTTAAACCCTGAAAAAATCCTTGAGTCCCACATCAATGATGAGGCATACGGTATTAAGAAGCTGCATAAAACCTTTGAAAGCTACGTGCTACTTGTTATCAACAGGCCAATCTGATCCCAGGGTTGAATCTCATGACTTTGGTATTCAAAATCTGTGACTGGAGTAACCTCATACACTACACTATGTGTGTGTATGTGTGTGTGTGTGTACCCACATACATATATATACACACACACATACATATATATACACACACACATACATATATATACACACACATATATATACATACATATATATACACACACATACACATATATATACTAAAAGTTCTACATTCCATTTTCCCCTCACCACATCAGCCCATTTCCTCATCATCACTACTATCCAGAATGGGATACTGGAATCTCTCCATCTCATCTGGGCTGTGGGAGACATCCTGGGAAAAATGGGTCAACACATTAAAATATTTAAAGAGATTTGTTGGGCTTCTATCAACATTGTCGCAGCAGAAGTTCTGGATGTCAGAGAGAAAATGGTCATCATCACGGTTTCATGTGTTCAAGGGTCAGAGGCATTATCTTTACAAAACTAAAACAACAGAATGTATTTAACCCTCCCTCCAATATTTCTGCTGAAGTAGAAATATTCTCAGGAACTCTCCTCATACCACAGCAATTGAGATTCCCAGAAGTACCAGCAAAACCAAATAGAAATGTAGTGTTTCTATGCTGACAGAATAAGATAAAGTACTGGAACAGGGAATAAACCAAAGACCTTCCTAAGCAACAATCAGTTGGCCATGGGCATACAGGAACTTTAAAGAAGCCCTGAGAACACCACAGTAAGTTAAGAAGAGCAGAAAGAGAATCCAGCCAGTTTCACCAGATCAACACAGCATGAGGCAGAGGTCTGCCCAGCCACATGCCTCTCACCAGAGATTCTGAATGCTTCCAGCCATATGCACTACCACCCACAGAGTATACTACATAACTCTCATGACACCACCGTATTTAGTTGGACTGATACAAATGACCATGTTCAAAGCAAAGAAAAATTTACACTCTTTTTGTTCTTATGTAAAACAGTCTCTGTGCATGTGTGTAAGTATTAAAGGGAGAAATGTGTTTCAATGTGTGGTCTTAAGAATACATAAAGTATCCAAAGCATTAATACATTTTTAAATAGTAATTCCTATAATCTAAGTAACTTCAATTTTTAATCATTCTCTTTTTTTCCTTTTAACATTTTAAATGATAAACATTTTTTTTTATGTTTTGTTCTCAAAAAATAGGTATTCTTTTTTTTTTCAAGTTTTTTTTTTTGTTTTTGTTTTTGTTTTTTTTGAGACAGAGTCTTGCGCTGTTGCCCAGGCTGGAGTGCAGTGGCGCAATCTCGGCTGACTGCAAGCTCCGCCTCCCGAGTTAACGCCATTCTCTTGCCTCAGCCTCCCGAGTAGCTGGGACTACAGGCGCCCGCCACCACGCCTGGCTAATTTTTTGTATTTTTAGTAGAGATGGGGTTTCACCATGTTAGCCAGAATGATCTCGATCTCCTGACCTCGTGATCCGCCCGCCTCGGCCTCCCAAAGTGCTGGGATTACAGGCGTGAGCCACCGCGCCCAGCCGTTTTTTGTTTTTTGGTTTTTTTTATACTTTAAGTTCAAGGGTACAGGTACACAACATGCAGGTTTGTTACATAGGTATACATGTGCCAGGTTTGCCGCACTGAACAACTCATCATTTACATTAGGTATTTCTAATGCTACCCCTCCCCCAGCCCCCAACCCCCCAACAGGCCCCAGTGTGTGATGTTCCTCGCCCTGTGTCCAAGTGTTCTCATTGTTCAATTCCCACCTATGAGTGAGAACATGCAGTGTCTAGTTTTCTGTCCTTGTGGTAGTTTGCTCAGAATGATGGTTTCCAGCGTCATCCATGTCCCTGCAAAGGACATGAAATCGTCATTTTTTATGGCTGCATAGTATTCCATGGTGTACCTGTGCCTTATTTTCTTAATCGTCTTCCATTGATGGACATTTGGGTTGGCTCCAAGTCTTTGCTCTTGTGAAGAGTGATGCAATAAACATACAGGTGCATGTGTCTTTATAGTAGAATGATTTATAATCCTTTGGGTATATACCCAGTAATGGGATGACTGGGTCAAATGGTATTTCTAGTTCTGGATCCCTGAGGAATCGCCACACTGACTTCCACAAGGGTTGAACTAGTTTACAGTCCCACCAATAGTGTAAAAGTGTTCCTTTTTCTCCACATCCTCTCCAGCACCTGTTGTCTCCTGACTTTTTAATGATCGCCAGTCTAACTGGTGTGAGATGGTATCTCATTGTGGTTTTGATTTGCATTTCTCTGATGACCAGTGATGATGAGCATTTTTCATGTGTCTGTTGGCTGCATAAATGTCTTCTTTTGAGAAATGTCTGTTCATATACTTTGCCCACTTTTTGAGGGGGTTTTTTGTTTCTTTTCTTGTAAATTTGCTTAAGTTCTTTGTAGATTCCAGATATTAGCACTTTGTCAGATGGGTAGATTGCAAAAATGTTCTCCCATTCTGTAGGCTGCCTGTTCAGACTGACAGTAGTTTCTTTTGCTGTGCAGAAGTTCTTTGGTTTAATTAGTTCCCTTTTGTCTATTTTGGCTTTTCTTGCCATTGCTTTTGGTGTTTTAGTCTTTGCCCATGCCTATGTCCTGAATGGCATTGCCTAGGTTTTCTTCTAGTGTTTTTATGGTTTTAGGTCTAACATTTAAGTCTTTAATCCATCTTGAATTAATTTTTGTATAAGGTGTAAAGAAGGGATCCAGTTTCAGGTTTCTACATATGGCTAACTAGTTTTCCCAGAACCATTTATTAAATAGGGAATCCTTTCCCCATTTCCTGTTTTTGTCAGGTTTGTCAAAGATCAGGTGATTGTAGACGTGTGGTGTTATTTCTGAGGCCTCTGTTCTGTTCCATTGGTCTATATCTCTGTTTTGGTACCAGTACCATGCTGTTTTGATTACTGTAGCCTTGTAGTACAGTTTGAAGTCAGCTAGTGTGATGCCTCCAGCTTTGTTCTTTGTGCTTAGGATTGTTTTGGCTATGAGGGCTCTTTTTTGGTTCCATATGAACTTTAAAGCAGTTTTTTCCAATTCTGTATAGAAAGTCATTGGTAGCTTGATGGAGAGGGCATTGAATCTATAAATTACCTTGGGCAGTATGGTCATTTTCATGATATTGATTCTTCCTATCCATGAGCATGGAATGTTCTTCCATTTGTGTCCTCTTTTATTTCATTGAGCACTGGTTTGTAGTTCTCCTTGAAGAGGTCCTTCACATCCCTTGTAAGTTGTATTCCTAGGTATTTTATTCTCTTTGTAGCAATTGTGAATGGGAGTTCACTCATGATTTGGCTGTTTGCCTCTTCTTGGTTTATAGGAATGCTTGTGATTTTTGCACATTGATTTTGTATCCTGAGACTTTGCTGAAGTTGCTTATCAGCTTAAGGAGATTATTGGCTGAGACAACGAGGTTTTCTAAATATACAATCATGTCATCTGCAAACAGGAACAATTTGACTTCCTCTTTTCCTAATTGAATACCGTTTATTTCTTTTGCCTGATTGCCCCTGCCAGAACTTCCAACACTAAGTTGAATAGGAGTGGTGACAGAGGGCGTCCTTGTCTTGTGCTGATTTTCAAAGGGAATGTTTCCAGTTTTTACCCATTCAGTATGATATTGGCTGTGGGTTTGTCATAAATAGCTCTTATTATTTTGAGATGTGTTCCATTTATATCTACTTTATTGAGAGTTTTTAGAATGAAGGGCTGTTGAATTTTGTCGAAGGCCTCCTCTGCATCTATTGAGATAATCATATGGTTTTTGTCATTGGTTCTGTTTGTGTGATGGATTACGTTTTTGATTTGCATAGGTTGAACCAGCCTTGTATCCCAGGGATGAGGCCGACTTGATCATGGTGGATAAGCTTTTTGATGTGCTGCTGGATTCGCTTTGCCAGTATTTTATTGAGGATTTTTGCATCAATGTTCTTCACGGATATTGGTCTAAAATTGTCTTTTTTTGTTGTGTCTCTGCCAGGCTTTGGTATCAGGATGATGCTGGCCTCATAAAATGATTTAGGGAGGATTTCCTCTTTTTCTGTTGATTGGAATAGTTTCAGAAGGAATGGTACCAACTCCTCTTTGTACCTCTGGTAGAATTCAGCTGTAAATCTATCTGGTCCTGGACTTTTTTTTGGTTGGTAGGCTATTAATTATTGCCTCAATTTCAGAGCATATTATTGGTCTATTCAGAGATTCAACTTCTTCCTGGTTTAGTCTTGGGAGGGTGTATGTGTCCAGGAATTTATCCATTTCTTCTAGACTTTCTAGTTTATTTGCTAGAGGTGTTTATAGTATTCTCTGATGGTAGTTTGTATTTCTGTGGGGATCAGTGGTGATATCCCCTTTATCATTTTTCATTGAGTCTATTTGATTCTCTTCTCTTTTCTTCTTTATTAGTCTTGCTAGCTGTCTATCACTTTTGTTGATCTTTTCAAAAAACTAGCTCCTGGATTCATTGAGTTTTTGAAGGGTTTTTTGTGTCCTCTATCTCCTTCAGTTCTGCTCTTAGTTATTTCTTGCCTTCTGCTAGCTTTCGAATGTGTTTGCTCTTGCTTCTCTAGTTCTTTTAACTGTGATGTTAGGGTGTCGATTTTAGATCTTTCCTGCTTTCTCTTGTGGGCATTTAGTGCTATAAATGTCCCTCTACACACTGCTTTAAATGTGTCCCAGAGATTCTGGTACGTTGTGTCTTTGTTCTCATTGGTTTCAAAGAACCCCTTTATTTCTGCCTTCATTTCATTATTTACCCAGTAATCATTCAGGAGCAGGTTGTTCAGTTTCCATGTAGTTGTGTAGTTTTGAGTGAGTTTCTTAATCCTGGATTCTAACTTTATTGCACTGTGGTCCGAGAGAGAGTTTGTTGTGACTTCTGATCTTTTATATTTGCTGAGGAGTGCTTTACTTCCAACTATGTGGTCAATTTTAGAATAAGTGTGATGTGGTGCTGAGAAGAATGTATATTCTGTTGATTTGGGGTGGAGATTTCTGTAGATGTCTATTAGGTCCACTTGGTGCCAGGCTGAGTTCAAGTCCTGGATATCCTTGTTAACCTTCCGTCTCATTGATCTGTCTAATATTGATAGTAGGGTGTGTTAAAGTCTCCCACTGTTATTGTGTGGGACTCTAAGTCTTTTTGTAGGTCTCTAAAGACTTGTTTTATGAATCTGGGTGCTCCTGTATTGGGTGCATATATATTTAGGATAGTTATCTCTTTTTGTTAAATTGATGCCTTTACCATTATGTAATGGCCTTGTCTCTTTTGATCTTTGTTGGTTTAAAGTCTGTTTTATCAGAGACTAGGTTTGTAACCCTTGCTTTTTTTTTGCTTTCCATTTCCTCGGTAGATCTTCCTCCATCTCTTTATTTTGAGCCTATGTGTGTCTCCGCACATGAGATGGGTCTCCTGAATACAGCACACTGATGGGTCTTGACTGTATCCAATTTGCCTGGCTGTGTCTTTTAATTGGGGCATTTAGCCTATTCACATTTAAGGTTAATACTGTTATGTGTGAATTTGATCCTGTCATTATGATGTTAGCTGGTTATTTTGCCTGTTAATTGATGCAGTTGCTTCCTAGCGTCGATGGTCTTTACAATTCGGCATACTTTTGCAGTGGCTGGTACCAGTTGTTCCTTTCCACATTTAGCACTGCCTTCAGGAGCTCTTGTAAGGCTGGCCTAGTGGTGACAAAAATCTCTCAGCATGTGCTTGTCTGTAAAGGATTTTATTTCTCCTTCACTTATGAAGCTTAGTTTGGATCAATATCAAATTCTGGTTTGAAAATTCTTTTCTTTAAGAATGTTGAATATTGGCCCCTACTCTCTTCTGGCTTGTAGGGTTTCTGCCAAGAGATCTGCTGTTAGTCTGATGGGCTTCCCTTTGTGTGTAACCCGACCTTTCTCTCTGGCTGCCCTTAACATTTTTTCCTTCACTTCAACCTTGGTGAATATGACAATTATGTGTCTTGGGGTTGCTCTTCTCGAGGAGTATATTTGTGGTGTTCTCTGTATTTCCTGAATTTGAATGTTGGCCTGCCTTGCTAAGTTGGGGAAGTTCTCCTGGATAATATCCTGAAGAGTGTTTTCCAACTTGGTTCCATTCTCCCCATCACTTTCAGGTACACCAATCAAACATAGATTTGATCTTTTCACACAGTCTTATATTTCTTGGAGACTTTGTTCATTTCTTTTTACTCTTTTTTCTCTAAATGTCTCTTCTTGCTTTATTTCATTAATTTGATCTTAAATCACTGATATCCTTTCTTCCACTTGATCAAGTCGGCTATTGAAACCTGTGTATGCGTCATGAAGTTCTCCTGCCATGTCAGCTCCATCAGGTCATTTAAGGTCTTCTCTACACTGTTTATTCTAGTTAGCCATTCGTCTAACCTTTTTTCAAGGTGTTTAGCTTCCTTGTGATGGGTTAAAACATGCTTCTTTAGCTCAGAGAAGTTTGTTATTACCAACCTTCTGAAGACTACTTCTGTCAACTTGTCAAAGTCATTCTCCATCCAGCTTTGTTCTGTTGCTGGTAAGGAGCTGGGATCCTTTGGAGGAGAAGAGGTGCTCTGGTTTTTAGAATTGTCAGCTTTTCTTCTCCAGTTTCTCCCCATGTTTGTGGTTTTATCCACCTTTGGTCTTCGATGTTGGTGACCTACAGATGGAGTTTTGATGTTGATGTCCTATTTGTTGATGTTGATGCTATTCCTTTCTGTTTGTTAGTTTTCCTTCTAATAGTCAGGCCCCTCAGCTGCAGGTCTGTTGGAGTTTGCTGGAGGTCCACTCCAGACCCGGTTAGCCTGGGTATCACCAGGGGAGGCTCAGTTGGAAATGCAGAAATCACCCGTCTTCTGTGTCAATCATGCTGGAAGATGCAGACGGGAGCTGTTCCTATTCAGCCATCTTGGAACAGACCTCGATAAATACTTCAAATGTCAAGTTATTTGGGGGCAATCTAACGGTATGCAAAGAAACCTCAAAGAATTTACACATCATAAAATTTGACTAAATTAAAATTTTAATCATTATTATTTTCTTTAAACACTGAAGGATAAACGCTTTAATGGATAAAGTCATTTTGAGGTGGTTACATAGTATAGGAAAAAACTTCAAAGGCACCTATGAAAAAGTCTATGGTAGTGGGAAGGGAGTCTGGGATGGGGCTTTATTCAAGTGGATACTCATGGCACTTCTGGATAGCCACACATGTCTACCAAAGGGATACCATCTCTTAGAAAAATAAACTCTCTCTCTTCATCTCTAACTCACATACCCATTTTTTGCTTCATAGATTTCAAACTTGTTTTTGTTTATAATTGCCTGCTTCTCTATCTCTTCCTAACTCTTCTCTCTTCCTTTCTTCTCTGCCCACATTCTTCATATTCCCTCATCCTCCTGTCTATATGCACCCCAGGCAAAGCAGTATCTCATCACACAAATAAAAACACAAAAATTTGTTTCAGTCTATTTTGAATTCAAGTAATTCAAAATCATGAATGAGTCCATGGCATTTGTCCTAAAATTTTGAAGAAGGAAACAAAAATGTATGAGGCAGGAAGTAAAAGGAGGCACATACTTAGAATATATTTTGTCTATATAAATTATTATATACAAGCTGTCAATATCCACTAAAATGATTTCTTTCTGTAGAAAAAAGGGTAATAGAAAAGTAATAAGACCTTTGTGGTCTCAGAGTGCTAAATAAAAACAAGCTAAAACAGAAGGAAGTTAGAAAGGGAAGAAGGAAAGAAGGGACGAAGGGAGGAAGGGAGGAAAGGAGGAAGGAAGGAAGGAAGGTTTGTTTTGTTTTGTTTTTGACCTCAGAACATTACTCTTGCATTTATCATAGAGGTTTTGGAAGGCTGATGACTGCAGCATTAAAAAGAATAAAAAGAAAACTTGAGGAAGAAAGACACCAATCGCCAACCTCAAGAAGGTGATGATCCTAATAGGCAACAATTGCTCTGAATTGTCTTCTAGTCAAGAACCTATATGACCTTCTGTATTAAACAGAGTTCTCGAGAGAAACAGGACCAACAGGATATATGTGTGTGTTTGTGTGTGTCTCTGTGTGTATGTGTGTAAGAGTATTATAAGGAATTGGTTCACACTATTATGGAGGCTAGTAAATCCATAATATGCTATGTGGGCCATATTTCAGATTTTAAATTAAGAATTCTTAACCTGTATTGAGAAATACCATCAGGGCTTTTTGTTTCAAAGAATGAAGTTGCACTGATTTATGTCAACAGTACATACCACTGTACCAACAGACTGTGGTATAATTCCTCTACTGCAAATAGAAACTTTTTCATTTGAAATTATTGCTTCTCTTTTTAGAGAAGTTATAAGTCAAAAGAAAAAAAGGAAAAATGGTTAGTGCCGTGAATACTTTAAAAATAATTCAATAAAGGGGTTAGTTTTAAAATGAATTTATTTTTTTTTAAATACTAGTGCTTATCTCATTCACCAACATGATCCGTTTCCAACTTCAACTTCAACTGAAGCAAATGAGATTGCCCTTTTCTTGACCTTCCTAATCCCACACATTCACGTGCCAAGTGGCTTATATGATCATCCAAGGAGAGTTCATGCACAAGCAGTTTCCTCTCATTCCTAAATCAGATACTGATAATTCTGTGGTCATTTTAACTCACACAATAATGTTATTTTAATTTTATCAACACTTTTTCATACTAACCAAAATATTTCTTTCCTCTAATTGGAGTTTCAATCTAGAAATCTGAAGCTTTCAAAGCAAAGTCCCTACCAGAATTAGTATCAGGTAAATTCCTTAACTTATGCTCTGTGCTTTCATCCTCTGTATTCTTGATTCTGACATTGAACAGACTCTAAATAATTTGTTTTTAGTTTATCAGTTTTACTAAAGTTTATCTATTTCAGTGGCCTATTCAAATTCTCACGATCGGCCAGATGTGGTGGCCCATGCCTGTAATCCCAGCGCTTTGGGAGGCCGAGGTGGATGGATCACATGAGGCCAAGAGTTTGAAACCAGCCTCACCAACATGGTGAAACCCTGTCTCTACTAAAAAGACCAAAAAATTAGATAGGTGTCATGGCACACGCCTGTAATCCCAGCTAATAGGGAGGGTGAGGCATGAGACTCACTTGAACCCAGGAGGCAGAGGTTGCATTGAGCTGAGATCATGCCACTGCACTCCAGTCTGGGTGACAGAGTGAGACTCAAAAAAAAAAAAAAAAACCTCACCATCTTCCTAGAAAGACAACAACAAACAATAACATTTATATTTTATTATGTTTTAAAATCTGATTACACATATATGAGTATAATCATATTACATATATTAAAATGTAGAAGTGTTCTAAACTTCATGTATACAATTGTGCATGCTATTATATTGTAACACACATTATTCACTATAGTACCACATAGTTCAATTGTATCTACAGAAATACATTTAGGTCACTACGAGACTGCTATTCAAAGTAGCATATTTCAAACATCAGGATTGAGTAATTTTTCTACATATTCATCAATCGCTCAAAATCATACTATATTGTATTTTGCTGCATATTTATGTGTCCAGAATTGGTTCCTTCCGGTGGGTTCTTGGTCTCACTGACTTCAAGAATGAAGCCGGGGACCCTCGCGGTGATTGTTAACAGTTCTTAAAGATGGTGTGTCCAGAGTTTGTTTCTTCAGATTTCAGATGTGTCCGGAGTTTCTTCCTTCTGGTGGGTTCGTGGTCTCGCTGACTTCAGGAGTGAAGCCGCAGACCTTCACAGTGAGTGTTACAGCTCTTAAAGGTGGCACTTCTGGAGTCATTTGTTCCTCCCAGTGGGTTCATGGTCTCGCTGACCTCAGGAGAGAAGCTGCAGACCCTCATGGTGAGCGATACAGCTCATAAAGGTAGTGCGGACCCAAAGAGTAAGCAGCAGCAAGATTTATTGTGAAGGGCAAAAGAATAAAGCTTCCACAGGGTGGAAGGGGACCCAAGCAGGTTGCCACTGGCTGGCTCTGGTGGCCAGCTTTTATTCCCTTATTTGGCTCTGCCCACGTCCTGCTGATTTGTCCATTTTACAGAGCGCTGATTGGTCCACTTTACGGAGTGCTGATTGGTGCATTTTCACAGAGTGCTGATTGGTGTGTCTACAAACCTTTAGCTAGACACTGAACACTGATTGATGCGTTTTTACAGAGTGCTGATTGGTGCGTCTACAAACCTTTAGCTAGACACAGAGCACTGATTGGTGCATTCTAACAGAGTGCTGATTGGTGCGTTTACAAACCTTTAGCTAGACACAGAATTTTTACAGAGTGCTGATTGGTGTGTTTTTACAGAGTGCTGATTGGTGCGTTTACAATCCTTTAGATAGACACAGAGTGCTGATTGGTGTGTTTATAATCGTTTAGCTAGACAGAAAAGTTCTCCAAGTCCCCACCCAATCCAGGAAGTCCCGCTGGCTTCACCTCTCATTTAGACAATTACTTCCTACAGAGCATTTTGTCTTTTCTGAAGTTTCCTGGAGTTTCCAATTCATTTTCTTCTTTTTTTTTAATTGTCAAAAGAAATATGTGTCTTCACATTATTACTAAAATCATCCAGAGTTTTGTACTCATATTATTTGGTATAATACATCTTTTTGAAAATGTACTTCTCCTATCAATCTGACTACCAGTCTAATTTGGACTGATTGTAAATTTAATACATAGTGGTCAAACTTTGTGGCCTTTTTTCATTACATTTCTGGAATAGGTCTGTTGCTTCTTTCATATTTTTATCTTTCTCTTTCTTTCATTCTTTTTTTTGTTTTGCTGGAGTAAATCCTCAAGTAACTCCACCAACCCAAAGTCTGTATAGCATTAAGCTTTTAGTCTGTTGCAAAATACAATTATTTTTGCCATGTGGTAAAAAGGTTGGCTTTACTCCCTTGCCATATGCCTTTGCAAACAGGAAAAACATACACATTATGTAAATCACGGATCAAATTGCAAGTTATACATTATCTTAGAGATGGCTTATAAGCACCTATTCCAAGTGGCAGGACAAATAACGGCCCCAGGAAGATATCAATGCCCCAATCTCCAGAACCTGTGAAAATGTTAATTTACATGCAGAAGAAATTTTTTTCAGATGTAATTAAGGTTACAGACTTCGACAGAGAGATTATCCTAAATTACTCCAGTAGGTCAAATCTAATCACATGAGTCCTTAAAAGTAAAGAACTTACTCTGGCTAAAGCCAGAGGAGATGCAGCAGGACAAATCAGAATATGAAGATGGAGAAGGAAACATGACAAGGAATGCTGGTAGCCTTAAGAAGAGACTCCCTGCTGATAGCCAGCAAGGAAATAGTACTTCATTACTAGAAACACAAAGAACTGAATTCTGCCAACATCCCAAATGAGCTTGGAAGTTGATTCTTAGTGGAAAGAGCCTCCAGCTAAGAACCCAGAGTGGCTTTTACCTTCATTTCGGCTTTGTGAAATCAAAGAAATTGGTTGAGCCCACCAGACCTCTGACCTATGGAACTGTGAGGTGATAAATGTATACTGTTTTAATCCATTAAATGTGTGGTAATTTGTTATGGCAATGATCGAAAACCAATAGACCAAGGCTTGCTCAGAAGATTCTTTGGAAACTTCAAGGATCTAGAGCAGAAGCAAAGAATTTACAACAATAACAACAACAACATAATGGCTAGGAAAGTGGAAGATAATTCACAAGAAGATACACTAATTCTTTTTTTTTTTTCAAAGAAAAGAGTATTTTATTTATTTAGCAGCATTACTTAGCAATTCACAAAATATTGTTGCTTTTTTTGTTTGTTTTTTGTTTTTTTTGTTTTATTATTATTATTATTATTATTATTATTATTATACTTTAGGCTCTATGGTACATGTGCGCAACGTGCAGGTAAGTTACATACGTATACATGTGCCATGCTGGTGCGCTGCACCCACCAACTCGTCATCTAGCATTAGGTATATCTCCCAATGCTATCCCTCCCCCCTCCCCCCACCCCACAACAGTTCCCGAAGTGTGACGTTCCCCTTCCTGTGTCCATGTGTTCTCATTGTTCAATTCCCACCTATGAGTGAGAATATGCGGTGTTTGGTTTTTTGTTATTGCGATAGTTTACTGAGAATGATGATTTCCAATTTCATCCATGTCCCTACAAAGGACAGACAGAATTAGTGTATCTTCTCCATTGAAGATACACTAATTCTGTCAATTAGCACTTTTCTCTTTAAGGGTTTGTTGCAAGTTGTCTCTAGAACGAGATGGAGATTAGTGGCCAGGCGGGGGGGCTCATGCCTGTAATCCCAGCACTTTGGGAGGCCGAGGGGGGCAGATTACGAGGTCAGGAGATCGAGACCATCCTGGCTAACACAATGAAACCCCGTCTCTACTAAAAATACAAAAAAATTAGCTGGGCATGGTGGCAGGTGCCCGTAGTCCCAGCTACTCGGGAGGCTGAAGCAGGAGAATGGTGTGAACCCGTGAGGCAGAGCTTGCAGTGAGCCGAGATTGTGCCACTGCACTCCAGCCTGGGTGAGAGCGAGACTCCATCTCAAAAAAAAAACAAAAGAAAAAGAAAAAAGAAAGAGATGGAGATTAGTGTACAAAAGGTTTATTAGGAGTACTCTTGGTAACCACACTGCAGAAGGCAATGGAAGCAAGTAGAATTGATCAGTGGGAGAAACTGAACTCTAATGGAGTCTAAATGGAAGCCTCAGTGAAAACTACAGGGAATTCTGAAGCTGAATGACCCATCAGAATTATTCTGAGACAGGGTGAAGGGTTTGGATCTTTACACCCAAATAGTCACTTCAAGCAGTCATTGAGTTTATCAGAATTTGAACAAGAGTACTCTCTACAGTGGAGGTGATCTCTTGAGGGATTTTTTTTTTTTTTTTTTTCCTGGCAGCGCTTATAGCAGCAGAGGGACTAAGGCCTTCATTCCAGAAGGGGGATCTTGGCATCACTTCATACCATCCACTACATGGCTGCTATTACCAAATCTCCCACAGTTTATATTGTGTCTTTATATTGTGCCAAAAGGTTAATTAACATAACCAAGATCCCTGATCTATTCATGCGTAAATTCACTCAATCAACAGATTTTTTAAAATTAAGTACCAAAATGTTCTAGGCACTATGCTTACATAGTTTGTTATTTACATACTTTGTAAGATTTTTATCCTTTTCAGTTTATTAACACTTTTTTTTATATCCCAGCATTGGGTCTGCCTTGGTGAACATATTCTGTACAGTAGTAAGATTGTGTATTACACCCCTGTTTTGTACCAATTAGATAAAGGCAATTGATAGTGTTGTTCCAATTTTCTAGGTCTTTACTGATGTTTGTCTGTTTTATCAATTGCTGAGAGAGAGTTAAAATCTCTACCTATGGTTATGAAATTGTCTATTTCTCCCTTTAATCATGTCTCATTTTGCTTGGAATTTGCCTTGTGCTTGGATCAGCCAAAGATTTATGCAAATTTTATGCAAAATTTGATTTGGGGTTACCCTCTCCAGCTGCTTTCTTCTAGTACATTCTCTCCTTACTTTCCAGTAGCCATGGTTGCCCTAAACTCTGTCCTCTGGTTCTTCAAATATGTAACATTTGAGTTTTGTAAAGGGATATTTGCTGCTGGTCCCTTTGGAGAAAACTTGGAGGGAGATTTACAGTATGTACTTGTAGCAGTGGTGCAGGGTCCTTCCTCAAAGGGAGCTGGCTTATCTTTCAATTAAGGGCTTCTGAATCTGTGAACTGACTTCTTTCTTGAAACTGGGTGAGAAAACTATGACAACTCAAATCAGATGTTTGGATACCAGACTTAGAGTCTTTCCCATTACATAGCTCAAGAAATAGTCTGATAGGATGCCTATCTATTTATTTCCCAGGAACTCTGTGATCAATTAGTCACTAACAAAGATCTCTATGAGCAAAGACATTTTAATTTTTTTGTAAGTCTCTGCTGCCCTTTATTAGTTGACATCCATATCTTGTCTTTGACAACTGTGTGGCCCCTTAGGCTTAGCTATTCTGGGCTTACATCATCCCCATTAAAATTAGGGAGCCCATCCCAATGTTGAAATTCCTTCCAGTCATATTGGGTCTAAAAATGAGACCAAGCACAAAGCTTTTCAAGGCTGTAGGTACTCCTCTCACTACTATTAATGCCTGAATGAAATAGACATCTTATGAAATAATCTTGAAGAGAATAAGCATTCCCTCCCAGGGCATCTAAGTGTGGTTATCACATGGCTTTTCAAGCAGGAAAAAGCTAGTCTCCTTGGACACCGGAGGACAAGCCACTTTCACTGATAAGAGAGGCTCGGAATGGCATGTGGATTCAAGATTGTCAGTTTCATTTGGTTCCAACAAAATGTCTCCATTGCAGATGTTGGAATCCCATTCTTTTCCTGTCAGTGTTCTAACTTTTACATGAGAAAGTTAGCAATAGTGTAGATTTACCTATCGTTACAATTTAACAATGTAATTTTGCACACAATTAAATTTTGTGTTTGGTTTTCACCAATATCAGTCCTGTGGCTATAAGAAATAAGATGCTTTTATAAATATTACTAAAGCATTCTAGTTCTCAGGCTGTGATTTAAGCTGAACAATAATGGATTTGGGATTGGTGTTTTTACTCTATAAGCACTCATGTGCACACAAAACAAAATTTCATCCCACATTCCTGTCATTATCGGATTCAGTCCTGCCATTTGCTCATGTTTAATAACCACTTGAATTCCCAAAGCATGTGCTTCAGTTGGTGTTTTATCTCAATCCACAGCTAGTAGCTTAAGTAACTGTGATGACATTGCACCCATTTCCCATTGGCAAAGGAAGCTCAGCACCATGCTAAAGCTCAAGGGCATGGCCAAACAATCTCAAAATGCCATTTTCAAAGATCTACCTCTTGCGGCCCAACCACTTCTGATATCAAATGTGAATCAGTTTGGATGTATTCAGGAGATTCAAACAACAGCCAGGCATGGTGGCTCACATCTGTAATCCAAGCACTTTGGGAGCCTAAGATGGGAGGATTACTTGAGTCCAGGAGTACAAGCCAGGCTGGACAACATAGTGTGACTCTATTTCTACAGAAAAAAATAATAATAATAATTTAGCTGGATGCTGTGGTGCATGCCTGTGGTCCCAGCTACTTGGGAAACTGAGGCAGGAGGATCCCTTGAGTCTAGGAGTTGGAGGCTGCAGTGAGCTATGACTGAAGCCACTGCATACCAGCCTGGATGAGCCAGACCCTGTCTCAGAAAAAAAAAAAAATGCCTGCGGTGATTTAAACATAAGTTTAATATAAATAATTACTGAGGTATGACAAAGTTAGAGTAACTATAAGATTTTTAAAAATACCATAAGTCTCCCTAGGCCTGACGGAGAGGACCAAAATAAGGAAAAGCATGGAAAGGAGCTCTATCCACAAAAATACACTTCACACTTTACTGGAGAAGGCATAGAAGCATCCCAATGGAAGGCACAGAAGTTTTCTGATTTCCCAAAGACAGAACTGATCTATAGTTACTAGGCAAGCAGGAAGCAAACACATGAGGCACAGACGAATCAGTCAGGTATGAGGACATACAGAGTGAGAGGATGCCATGTGGGCTTGAGGCTTGGAACAATGTGTTGATAAGGCTGCAGGAGGGTGATTGCCAAGCCTAGATTGGGCAATGAGATTGCTGAGGAACTATACTTTATGGACACATGGCTATTGCAAAGAGCCAGTGGATGTCCTCCCACCTACAATGCTGGTACAACCTCTAGGTCCAACAGGGGAAGTCCCTTCTTCCTGCAATGTCCATCTAGGGTCCTTCACTGAGGAAGCTTAACATTGTGTTCAACATAAAAGAGAAATGCTGACAGGAATTCTATCTGTTGGTGTAGAAAAGGTTTTGAAGGGTGAATTTTGTGCTGAGAGGCAGTAAGTTGCTATCAGGTACATCTCCTATATCCTTCACTGTCTCCCCTTTCCAATTCATTTATTATTCTTTTATTGAGCCAATCATATGAGCACTTATCAGGACTCAGGTGCTTTTATTCAGTCTGGAAATAACGCATTAGGCAGGACAAAGCCTCTGGCTTCATGACGTTATATTCTATAACAGGAGATAATAAATAAGCAAACGAATCAATAATATATTCTCAGATTATGATATAAAAATTAAAGGAAATAAAATATGTTTCTTGAGATTATCTTCTTCTTTTTTGTTGTTGCTGTTTTTTTTTTTAGATGGAGTTTCACTCTTGTCGCCCAGGCTGGAGTGCAGTGGTGCCATTTCAGCTCACTGCAACCTCTGCCTCCCAAGTTCAAGCGATTCTCCTGCCTCAGCCTCCCAAGTAGCTGAGATTACAGGCTCCCATCACCAGGCCCAGCTAATTTTTGTATTTTTAGTAGATACTAGGGTTTCACTATGTTGGCCAAGCTGGTCTCGAACTCCTGACCTCAGGTGATCCACCCGCCTTGGCCTCCCAAAGTGTTGAGATTACAGGTGTGAGCCACCACGCTTGGCAGAGAATATCTTCTTAAACAGAAAAGAAAACAGAGCATGCAGGTAGACTGTGATTTAAGATGTAGAGCTATTTTAGATAGGATGGTCATAAATGCCTTTCTGAAGAGATTAACTTTTGAAGGGAGACCTACTATTCACCATCAGCATCTACCAGCTACCACTTTTCCAATTATCACTTAAACATCACAGTTAAATTATGTCATCTCCTCCTCAAAACTATTTTATAACTATCTACAGATATGGAGATTAAGAAGATCAAGACCACATTAAATAACAAATATACCAGGACAAATTTTAGAATGGAAATCATGTGCTAAACAAGATATAAAGACAGAAAGCTAATTGTCTAAATTGGGTAAACCCAAGGAAGGTGAGAAAAAGCTGTTTATTAGTTGGAACTTTGGTGCCTAGGGTGTACATTAGAAAGGTCAGATGCCATATATATGCCATATATATATGGAAAACTACAAAATTCTGGACAGCACACTTAAATTTAGTAATGGCTTCTAACCTATTTTCTGTAAGACTTGTTCAGATTCAGTATTTGATGAGAGGGACTTAGTTTAAAGGCTTCCAGTTCTTGAAATTCTACCTAGAGAGGTATTTGAATGTGTAAAATCAGAAGGAAGGGGAACTGATGCTTACAAAGTAGCCTCCGTTAAGTATTCCAGGTCCTCCACATAGATTATTTACTCTTTAGAACAGGTATAATAGGGTAGTTTCAACATTGCACACATGAGAAAACTAAGAATAGAAAGTCTCTTCCCCTTTAGTAAGTTTCCTTCCTTGCGATGGTATAAAATGTTTCACTTGGGCTGGAGTTTCCCATGGGCAGTTTTCTCCAGCCACAGATAGAATACTTCATAAATGAAAAAACTGTGCACAGCCTGAAATAGTCCACCAAACCTGTCTCTGGGGTCCAGTTTGCAGGTTCATTTATCTTTCACACTAAGCTCTGTCCTCCCACTGACATTCATTAGAAATAAAATGTTTTAATTTCTATCTGGCAGTTATTTTATTTATTATTTTTTCCAGAAACCTGGAAAAATAAAAGTAGATTCTGCTGATCTCTGTCAGAGGCACAAACATGAGATTGTGAGAGATTAAGTGTCTTGCCCAAGATTACATCAATTAGTTGGTGGCAGCCAGGATTCAATGTGATTTTTGCTCTTCCATAATTCCTAAAGTCTGTACATGATAAATTTGTCCTTAGAGATTTGCATGAAAAAAACTATGGTCAAATAAATTTGGGAGTCATTACATACTATATCATTCTCTTAGAAATTTAGCTTGTCTAGTTACATACTAAAAGTTCTGCAAAGTCCTGGATTTAAAGGGAGAAAATTATGTTTAAATTGATTGATTCTTTCATTCATTCAATAAATATGCATTAAACCCTCAGCAAATTCAAGGTCTTCTAGGCAAAAGAAAGAGCACATGCAAAGGCCTGAGTCAAGAAAAAGCTGGCTTGTTAGAAGAATTTACAAAAGGCTAATAGTCCTAAAGTATAGTAGGGACATAAGAACAGTAAGAGATGAGGTTGTAGAAGGTGGCAAAGGCCATATCAAACAGGAATTAATAGATCACCAAAAGAAATTTGGATTTTTGTTCTAAATAGAAACAGAAGCCATTGAAATAGTCAGCCTGACAATAAATGTATTTGGCCGCAATCCTATTTATTCTCATAATATTTAAAGAAACGTGTTATGCTGCTTTACCCTCTGCTGAGCCCCTTGCATTAGACCGGAAGGTGGAAACTGTTAGTGACCAAGATGGGCTTTTAGTCTATATAGTCATTATAGACCTAACACCTAGCATAGACCATTCAAATAGTAGCTATTCAATGAAGGATTTGTTGAATGAACTGAAATCATGAAGGGATAGACAGCTATTACATTTGACAAATGTTTAAAAGAAATAGAAATGTTTTACCCTGACATATAGAAAACATATGACCGGGGAAGAAGACATAAGCCTTCAAATTCACAGTGGTGCCAGAAGACAAATTAGACTCACCAAGTAAGCCTCAAGAAGGTGTACCTAGGAGCAATAAGAGGTGGTTATTGAGAAGCCGACAATAAAATGCACATGTCATGAAGTAGTGCATTTCTCATCACTTGATGTTGTCCAACAGAGAATAGAAAACAGTTACGGAGAATATCACAGGAAGGATTTCTTCATCAATTGAAAGCTGGATTATATACTTTAAAAATATCTTTCAACCCTAAGATCTGGGGTTCCATTTGGAAAGAATCTGAAGACAGAAAAGAGTAGGTGAATTGAGTGTGGCTAGAGAGAACTTCTGAACAACAAAAATGTGTAATTTAGCAAACTTTTATCCAAGAGAATAAAGGTAATTATTAAGTGTAAGATGTCAATATGAAGATATTATTCTACTCCCCAGTCTGACACTAATATAAAACAAAAAAATAATAAAATGATAGAAAAACAATATCATCTATAAAGTCCATAAAACTCCCAGAACTGCAAGTCAAAAACCTGTAAAATCTGTCAGTAAAATTAAGGGAGAATTCCAAGAGTTGATACATACGTCCCCTGATTTCATGTAGGCAGAGAGATAACCAGTCAACCTTTACCTACAAGGACTCATTCTAAAACACAGGGAAGAATGAGGCATGGAAACTAATTTAGGGAAAACAGGATGTGAGGAAATGATCATGAGAATAAGCTCCTTGAGAATTCACAGAATTCTGAAAATATTTCTGAAATAATACACAAGAAAATGTTAATAGTTGAAAATTTTAGGAGATGGGTTAGGTGTGTAGAAAAGGGAGTACTTCTAATTTCACTTCATACCTTTCTCTACTCTTTGAGCTTTTTTCAGTAAAGATTCATGCAGTTTACATTTTAAAACTAATTTCAGAGGGATAAAAATGATGAAAGTAATTTTATGCTGAATATATGGAAAATGATTTAAAGGAGACATATCTTTAGAGCTATTATAAATTTGAGTAAACAAGCAAATTAACAGTTCTCTAAGAAGGAGGTAACAGAATAGACAATATAAAATGTATTCCACTTCTAGACTCTACAATCCTATTAAAAAAACAAGTTCCATTAACCTGAACTTTAAATTTGATTGGAACAATTAGATTCTCACCACTCTGTAGGAACATCTGGTAACTAGTCAGAAATAACTTGTACTCATTAATAAAAGTCTAGCCCTCCCATAAACAATAAGCATAAGTACATGTACTAGGTTTAGGTCTAGGCTGAGCAACAGCAGAGATTCTAAGTGCATGTTCTTCCTATTCTCTACAGTTTAGGTATGTTGCCCATGAGTAGTACCTTAAGAGACAGATTTCAATGGAAAAAAAATATGAGTGAGTGAGAAGATATTTTTTCCAAATTCTAAAGTTCCGGTGGATTTCAGCTGCTGAGCATATTTTGTCTTATGCTAAATGTATTACTTTGAAAATATTGTTGTGATTGCAAAATATTTTAAAGGGACATTTTCTTTTAATGCCATTTAAAGAAAATGACCTGGAGCTTTGCTGAAGTAATTCCGTTGGCCTTTCTCTTTTAAGAAATCTACATTCCACCCAAAGCATCTGTAGGCTACAGAATATTATCAGACAACTAATACATCCCAATCAGACTGAATTTATTTATAGACAACGTTCTTTTTGCAATGTTAGATGCCTCATTAACTTGATTCAGCTTGTGCATAGCAAAAATATTCCCTCCCTCTTCAGATTTTTGATAGAGTGAATTATAATTTCTTGTCTCACTCATTATAAACCTTTAGTTGGGAGGACATTTCAGAAATGCGTAGTGCCACTTATGTTAATCCTGGATTACTTGTCCTGGATTAATTATGTGCTGTATTTGTTTTTCTTTGGAAGAAAAATGAAGTGGCATAGTGACCATTCTTACTTTTTACTTCACATGAAAAATAAGTTAAAATTTAATTTTGCCATAAACATCCTAGGAGAAAATGGAATGCGAATTTGTATTGGAGTAGATTTCATTATTGTCATGATAGTGGAGGTTGGAGTGGGAAGCATCCTGCAGCCTTAATAATTCAGCTTACTTTTAAAATCTATCTGAGAGCAAAGCTAAGGAAATACTGTGAAAAATGAACACATATAACTCCTGTATTATGATCCACATCTTCAAATTTTGAAATTTCCTTTTGAATATATCACTATGCAACTTTGGGTTACATGCTCTTTTAATTATGGTTTGCACTTCTGTAAGTGTGGGAGGAAAAGGATTTTTCTTTCCAAATCCTCCATTACAATTATTTCAAATGTATCAATTTTAAACGAGGTTTAACAGGTTAAATTGAGCTCAGGAAAAAGATAATTATTTAAAATACTAAGTTCTATTTATCTTAAATTCAACATTCCATTTTTTCAATTAATTTTCCACAAATAAGTAAGTATATTTGTTTGTTAATATGAAGTAGTCATAAATTATACTGGGAAATGTTTCCACATTTTGTTTTAAATAAGATGATAACTTTGGGAAGAGGAAATTTTTTTCTTTAATCACAGTCTGCAATGTTTTAAATCTACAATTTATAATTTTAGTAATCTGTTGTATATACTGGGATATACCTAATATAAAAATATCCCATATATATTGTTTTTAATTGTCTGCCAGCTAAGAGAGAACACACTATCTTGTGGTTCTGATACTATCATAATTATTTTAATCAAACTTGACCACAGAATTAAAAAAGTTATTTCATAGCTGCATCTAAATACTTGAAAATGTGCAACGTAACTGGGAATACCTTGTTTCAGGACTTCTGTTTCTAGTCAAAGAAAGATGTAGAAAATCTTTTCACCCTGCAAACAGAAATTTTAAATGCTTTATTATAGGTATTATAAATAAACTTCTGTTCAAATGAAAGGATTAAAAGGATTTCTCTAAGTATTAAATCCCTTGTGTTATTAAAGAAGAAAAAAATAAGAAAAAATGATTTTTACAAGCACCTCCACTCGGGGCTTTGTAATCAAAGACAATAACGTTAACTAGGACTTTTTTTTTCCTCTTTCAGACCATAAGCGGTCCTGAATCCATACTGTTTGATAAAAATTCTGATTCTCACAAGAGTCTGGGGATTTGTACGAAACAGTATGACCTACGTTCATCAGATGGAATACTTTTCTTTGTGATGGGAAAAGGATTGGAGAACTGAAGTGGTTTAAAATTAAGATGGAGTTTCTAAACTTGTAAAATTGCTCTAGTGCATGCCAAATGGTTTGGAGTATGGTTTAAGCATATGTGACCGGCCTGTTGATGAGCTGTCTTTTTCAGGATACATATATGAAAAGTTATTTGTAAGCTGGTCCTAGAGAAACTTCAAGTTTACCTGATGATCAGGCTTTGAGACTTCAGGGCACATATGGCATGCCCAAACTAACGACCATCCTCTGTTCTAATCACAGTTAAAGTCAGCTGTGGGAGGCTACCGCCCTTGAATGGTTTATAATCAGCTTGAGACATGAAACTGACTCATTTCTGGAAGTGTGGGGGCTGTTCTTTCACTCTTTTCAGTACATGAATGCCACCATAAAATAAGATTAAATGCTCTGGGGTTTTCCCCGCTGTTTCCCTTCCCTATTTGTTACCTTTTCACGGTATGTGGGCTCATACTGTATTCACGTTTTCTTAGCTTCAAATTATCTCACTAACAATTTTGTATTGAACAGCCTGCTTTGCCCTACTTCTAAAATAGGACATATATTCCTATTATGCTATATTTTCATCACATTGTTTTAAAGAAATGAACACCTTAAAAGTAAATATGTATAATACTTAAACTCGTTAAAGTTAAGTATCTTCCTTGGTGTCCCAATCTATTCAATGTCATCTCCTGGGAGATTACTTGTGAGCTTCTTTCATGTTGTCTAAAGGTAGCTGTAAACTTGTTCTCTAAAATGCTATTATTAAGAAATCCCATTGAAATTATAGACTTTTTTCCTGAGGCTTCCAAACTTTAAGCTATAGAGTTTTATTTCCTTCTCTTAAAAATGCCTTTGGCCTCCTAAATTATAGACACACATCTTCCAGAATTTTATAGAGATTTACCTTACTTGAGTTATTGTTCCTATGGATTTTGAAAAATCTTTCAAAGATCCGTCCTACTTAACTTGCTCTTGCCTTGAACTTCAGCTAATCTTCCTGAGCAATATCATAAGGTAAGAATCTGATATGACTCTATTAGTCTGAAAATCAGACCAAAAGGCAACTGACTTGTACATATGAAGTATACAGCTTATTGTTACGACAGAGCGAAATAAATATATGAAAAGATAAATTAAAAGGTACTTTTAAAAATGTTTACCTACCATGGACACAGGAACTAGTGAACTGTTTGAAGTCCCCCAAGTTCTTAGCACAGCACTGTTGTCAAGAGTGTTGGCCGGGCGCGGTGGCTCACGCTTGTAATCCCAGCACTGGGAGGCTGAGGCAGGGGGATCACGAGGTCAGGAGTTTGAGAACAGCTAGGCCAACACGGTGAAACCCCGTCTCTACTAAAAACACAAAAAAATTAGCCGGGCGTGGTGGCGGGCGCCCGTAGTCCCAGCTACTCCGGAAGCTGAGGCAGGAGAATGATGTGACCCCGGGAGGCGGAGCTTGCAGCGAACCGATATCGCGATACTGCACTCCAGCCTGGGCGACAGAGCGAGACTACCTCTCAAAAAAAAAAAAAAAAAGTTTTAGGTATATATTAAGGTATATATATTAAGGCAGACCTGTGTCGGTCTCATAATGGGTAAGGTGCTGCTAGTTCTTGCTATGGTAGAAAGATATATCAGGCTTTCAGCCCGGCGCAGTGGCTCACACCTGTAATCTCAGCACGCTGGGAGGCGGAAGCGGGCGGATCGCGAGGTCAGGAGATAGAGACCATCCTGGCTAACATGGTGAAACCCCGTCTCTACTAAAAAAAACAAAAAAAAATTTAGCCGGGTGTGGTGGCCCGGGCCTATAGTCCCAGCTACTCGGGAGGCTGAGGCAGGAGAATCGCTTGAACCAGGCAGGCGGAGGTTGCAGTGAGATGAGATCATGCCACTGCACTCCAGCCTAGCGACAGAGAGAGACTCCGTTTCAAAGAAGAAAAATAAGTATGTATATATATAGAGAGAGAGAGAGAGAGCAGGCTTTCTCTCGGTTTTAAGATTCTCCTGTCTTTTTTTTTTTTTTTTTTTTTTTTTTTTTTTTCCCGAGTTTCGCTCTTGTTGCCCAGGCTGGAGTGCAGCGGCGCGACTTCGGCTCACTGCAACCTCCACCTCCCGGGTTCAAGCGATTCTCCTGCCACAGCCTCCCGAGTAACTGGGATTACAGGCATGCGCCACCACGCCCGGCTAATTTTGTATTTTTAGTGGAGACGGGGTTTCTCCATGTTGGTCATATCTGGTCTCCAACTCCTAACCTCAGGTTATATGCCCGCCTGGGCCTTCCAAAGTGCTGGGATAACAGGCGTGAGCCACCGCGCCGGGCCAGGATTCTCTCATCTTTAGCATAGTGTCTCTGCCTCTTACCTGCCCTGGATTAATTGCTCCATCTGAATAACTGGTTTCTGCATGTTTCTCAGTTTCTAAGCAGTCACTCAACTCTGACACTTCTGTTCCTCTTTAACCAGTATCCTTAACATTCTCCCTCATTTTTGACAATGTACTCATCCTGGTTATGCAAGTGATTACAAATCTCTATCTGAGATATTTGAATCTATAGTTTTAATCTCACAGCACTGATCATCCAGTTCCTACAGTACATTCAAGTTATAAGTTCCATGGAGGTAAAAATTCTCTAAGTTGCAACTGTATAAAGGCATTAAAGAATCAACGAATAATACTTCTGGTGTTAATATAGCTGCATAAATCAGGATTCTGCATTTCTTTTCTCAAAAATAATTGAAAATAGGAAAAAGTTTTTAATAATCATGTGAAACTCCAATTTTTGGCAAATTGGTAGACATTTACAATCTATAGATTCCAAATTGATGAAAGAGATCACAAAAGCTATATGGGATAAAGCAAAAATTAAAAACTGTAGAGAGGAATATAAGCAAAGAGGGAGCCTTATAATATCAAATCTCCAAATTTTCTGGCAAAAGATATACTTCCTGAAGAGGAGGGATAGGCCCAGAAATGCAAAAATCTATCATCTTATTTCTGCTATGGGTGCATGAACTGGAGTAAGATAGACTGGCAGCAATAGCATTACTGGACCCAGTCTGGTTCCAAGAATAGAGGAAGCAATAATATACAAATAATGACACAGACACTGCACATGTTCTAAAGGCGTTTTTCTGTGGTATTTGAGTAGAAAGGAGACTTTTTGTTGTGAAAGCCAGAAAACTTACATATCAATTCCTACTGTTCTCTGGCACAAAAATCTCTTGCACATAGTTTAAGAAACACAAAATAATTCAACAATAGATATTGAAAATCAGGAAGACATTAAAGGAGGAAGAAAGTAAAGTATAGGCAACAAAAGAGAAGAATACTTAACAGGAAAGCGTGATACAGAGCAAGTAAAATCATAGCAAATATTTTAGCAAGCATTTAAAAATATTTTATAAAGCAAACTCCACTATGAAGGAAGACACAAAGCAGAAAGACAGAACTCAAAGAATAGACAGCGAAACAATAAAAGAAAATAAATTGCAAACTGGCAGGATTTGGAAAAGAATTAGAAGAAAAAAAGCTGTCACTGATTATGACAGAATTCAGTACAGTACAAGGGGTTTATACTTCTGTCATGATAGGGTGAATGGAGCAAGACTTAATTGTGCACTATAACCAACTAGAAAAATAGAAAACATAATGCAAATAAAGGGTTTGCAGACATCCTACAACACGTACTATATGATTATAGTCAGTAAGAGAAAAAAAAACAGCTTAGGTGAGTCTTATAATCAAACTGGATTTCTCCGCAGAAGAACTTTCTGAACCACATTGTCAGGAGGTAGATTCCAAGCAGAGCTAGGTGGTTACACTGAGTTGTGTAGACAGAGATCAGAGTGCTTAGAATTTTTGAGCCTGAAATTTTGAATGGAAGACAACAGGAAAGGAGAGAACATATAAATAAGTAAATCAGGAAATCTTTACCATCATCTCGGAGTCAGCTGCTGAACACTAAGTCATGCATATATAGGCCAAGACAAAAAGCAAAAAGGAAGCCGTGTGTCAATTTCCAGCTCTTACGCAGGTCTGGGAAAAGTTCAAGTTCCCAGAAGCCAGATTATACATTATTCACTAAATACTCAGAACTTTCTGTAGAAATACCAAGAGGGCTATAGCAAGCATACAGTAAAGATTGTTCTAAACTCACCCTACTAAAGCCTCAAAGAAAGGCTAGAATGGACAAAACTGAACTGCAAGAAACTTAACTACCTGACAGAGAAACATATTTTGAAGGAAGACAAAAAATATGACACTCAACAGCATGAAATTCATAATGTCCAGCACTCAATCAAATACTGTTATATACGTGGAAAAGCAGGAAAATTAAATCCACATCTAGGAGAAAAACCAGTCACTACAAATAGATCACAAATGACAGAAATGAGGAAATTAGCAGACACCAACTTTCAAAAACCTACCAAAACACTGCTCAAGCATGTAAAGAGTAACATGAACATAATGAAGGAACACATAGAATGTAGGACAAAAGTGTCAAACTTCTGGAGAAATAAATGTATTAAAGAATAAATTCACTGGATGAAATTAACAGTAGATTAGACATGATAGGAAAAATATCAATGAACTTGAAGACAGTGGTAGAAACTATCCTAAGTACAGATCAGAAAGAAAGAAGTCTAAAAAAGAATAAGTAATGAAGTCCCAGTAACTTGGAAAATGATATTAACTGCTGTAACATTAGTATAATTGGAATTCATGGAAGAGGTGAGACACTGAGGGTCAGAAAGAATATTGGAAGTAATAATAGCCAAAATATTCACAAATTTAATAAAAATAAGAAATCTTCAGGAACAAAATTAATAAACTCCAGTAGGATAAACACAAAGAAAAACATACCAAAGTACAACAGGAGGGAGTTGTTAAAACCAGTAATAAAAAGAAAATCTTAAAAGCACCCAGAGGAAAATAGACACATTGCATACAAAAGAACAAAGACAAACATGAATGCAGACTTCCAGTAAGAAACTATTGAAATCAGAAGACAGCAAAACATTTTAAAGTGCTGAAAGAAAAAACAATCATTTCAAGTTACAATTCTATATCCCCAGAAAAAAAGTCCTTCAAAATTAAAGGGAAAATGGATATTTCTTCAGGCAAAGAGTTAATCTATATATTTTTTAAGTTAATAAAAGATTTCAGGGAGCAAAATACATATATATATATACACATATCTATATCTATATCTATATCATCTATATATATATACCAAATGGAAACTTGTACCTATATAAAAGAATGGTGAGTACTTGAAAGGGTAAATATTTTGATGAATGTACTTTTCTTTTTAAAGATTTCTTTAATTTCTTTAAAGTTGAGTATGTAAGGCAAATATAGAAACAAAATTGATTGAAATTTTATATAGAAATAAAATGTGAGACAAAAATGGCACAAAAAAGGGTGGGATGGAAATGGTATAATATTATTTGAAGATACTCTGTGATAAAAGTGTATCAGTCATGGTTCAGTCACGTCAAAGGAACCATATAGAGTAAGTATAAGATAAAGTTTGTACAGCGTTAAGTATAATATAAAGAAAACATTAAAATCTGTTGTGTTTAGTTGTGTAAAGAAGCAGATGGAAGGGATATGAAAGGAAGTAACACTATTCTGACTATGTCTTTTTGAATAATTTTCATTTTGGAAGTATTCTTCATATTCAAAAACTTTAAATCAATATTTAACAAGAATGGGGAAAAGATCTAAAACTAATGCAAACAAAAACAAATGAACCCAACTGTAATTCCAAATAAAAAATACTAAATACACTGAAAAGAAAAAATAAAAGAACCAATACAAGTAACTTTTGATCACAAGTATTTTGATTATATACTCTCAATCCAGGTTAAAAAAAAAAACAGAACTGTTAAGAAATCTTGAACTCTTATTAGTAGGTTTGTTGTAGTACAGATGATTGAACAAATGAGCTGATGTTATTGCAAGTGAGGGTTTCCACTGTGGAGGCAGGGAGATAGAAATATAGAAAAATCTTGTAGGTTTGGTTTGCAATTGAAAGTATTAATATGAACTTTTACTTTACTTAGATATATACATTCACACATGCATATAAATATCATAGCTCTGTCTGTTGGAGAGGTCAAGAAGTAATAACACACCAATAATGAACAAAATTTCTGCCCAGATCTTGTTTTCTAAATGCTATTTTCCACTAAAGATACCAGAGGAAGGTAAGGGGAAGTTCAACATGAGTCTGGATGATCTTGTTGAGTGAGGGGGATAGTGCTTAAAAAGTGATGTCAAGAACCCATAGAATCCAGCCTGTAGGGTCTTCCACTGAATAAATCCAGGAAAATTTGAGCATCAAAACAAATAAGGTGGTAATAGAGTGTAACCCAAAGATTAAAATAGGAATCCATAAGTCTATACTGAAGACAGATAGAAGGAAGGAAAGAGGAAGAAAAGGATCTTCATTATAGTAAGCTTTGACTGACAAATATGAAGAGAGTGATTGATAGAGTTAAAAAATCATTATTTTTCAAGTATCATAGTTAAGATTGGGTCAGACAAGAATCATCAATGGATGCTGGATGTAGGAGTAAAATTTTAATGAAAAGCAGGTTATTTACATGGTTTTTAAATGTTTCTCTACAGAATGCCTATTAGCTGCATGAGGGGAAACAGTATCCAGAAAGTAGAGGACTGGACAACATCTGGACCAAGGGATCAAAATTAATATCAATAATGTGAGCTTATGGACATGATGCCGTAAAAACAATATCACTTTTGTGTTAGTCAAGCCAAGTGTGCTTAACCTGAGTCTAATCATAAAACGTATCTAAATTGAGGAACACGCTATAAAATAACTGACCTGTACTCTTCAAATAAGTCAATGTTGCAGGGCGCGGTGGCTCACGCCTGTAATCCCAGCACTTTGGGAGGCCGAGGAGGGCAGATCACTAGGTCAGGTGATTGAGACCATCCTGGCCAAAATGGTGAAACCCTGTCTCTACTAAAAATACAAATATTAGCTGAGCGTGGTGGCCTGTGCCTGTACTCACAGCTACTCGAGAGGCTGTGGCAGGAGGATCATTTGAACCAGGGAGTCGGAGGTTGCAGTGAGCTGAGATCGCACCACTGCACTCCAGCCTGATGACAAAGTGAGACTCTGTCTCAAAAAAAAAAAAAAAAGACAAGAAAAGAAAAGAAAAAAAGAAATAAATCCATGTTATGAAAGATTTGTGTATGTTTGAGAAAGTTCTCAGCTTAAAATAAAGAAATGATAATTAAATGTGATATGTAATCCTGGATTAGATACTGTACTTGTATTTTAAAATGCTACAAAATACATTATTGGCAATATTTTGTTAAAAGTCATAAGAATTTTCTATCAAAGTTAAATTTTCTAAATTTGATAGCTACACCTTGATTACATAAGAGAATATCTTTTTCTTAGGATATCAACTCTAACTACTGAAGTTTTAAGTGAGAAAAAGTGTTAATACATGCAACTGACTCTCAAATGAGTTAGAAAATTAAATCACAACTAGTTATTGGGCTTACATAGATAAACCACCTTGCCACAAGAATATTCATAAATTATTTTCAAATTTTGAAGGAATCAGGACAAAAAGAAAATGCTTCCACCTTTTTTCACAAAAGTATACTTAACCAAATTGCTGTAAACTATACATAGCTTAAAAGAGAGTATTTTCTTAAATTGGAAAACAAAACATTTAAGTAAAGAATCAACAATGTTTCAAATAAAATTTATAGAAACAAAAAAGAAAAATAAATCACATATAAATACAAATTATACATACACATATATCTCTACAGATAGAGAAAGTGGTGTTACTAATTGTACAAGTACTAATACATGTTCTAAGATTACATTTACTAATTTAATAAATGTACTAAAATGTTAAAATTTATTTTTCTTTTTTCCAGTTTTATTGAGGTATAATTGACAAGACAGCATATAGTTAAGATGTATAATGTGATAATTTGATATATTTATATATTATGAAATGATTGCCACAATCAAGCTAATTAATACATTCATCATCTCACAGTTACCTTGTGTATGAACACTCAAGATATACTCTCTTAGCAAATTTTATGTAAACAATGCAGTATTATTAATTGTAGTCATCACACAATACATTAGGTCCCTTTTATTACTGAAAGTTTGTACCCTTTGACCAACATCTTCGCTTTTTCCACCTCTGACCCAAACAAATTCTGGCAACCACCATTCTACTCCCTGCTTCTGTGAGTTTGAGTTTTTTAAATTTAATATACAAATGAGATAATACAATTTGTCTTTCTATGACTGGTTTATTTCACACAGCATAATGTCCTCCAGGTTCATCTATGATGTCACAAAAGGCAAGATTTCCTTTTTTATGGCTGAATAATGTTCAATTGTATATACAATATGTACCATAATTTATTTTTCCATTTATCCATCAATAGACATTTAGGTAGCTTTCATATGTTGGCAATTGTAAATAATGCTGCAACCAACATGGGAGTGCAGGTATCTTTTTGAGATACTGTTTTCATTTTCTCTGGACATATACTCAGTAGTGAGATTGCTGGACCATATGATAGTTCTATTTTAAATTTTAGAGATATCGCCATAGTGTTTTCCGCAATGACTGTGCCAATATACATTTTCACCAAAGTGTACAAGGGAAACATACCATCTCTACATCTTTTTATCTCTTGTCTTGTTTATAATAGCCATCCTAACAAGTGTGAGGTGATATGCATTTCCCTAATGCTCGTTGATGTTGAGAACCGTTTCATATACCTGTTGGTCATTTGTATGTTTTCTTTGAGAATATGTATATTCATGCTCTTCACCCATTTTCTAAATGAGTGGTTTTTGTGCTATTGAATTGTATAAGCTCCTTGTATTTTTTAATGTTAACTCGTTATTATATATATGGTTTGCAAATATTAGCTTCCATTCTGTAGGTGTCCTTTTCATCCCATTGGTTGTTTCATTTGCTGTGTAAAAGCTTTTTAATTTGATGTAATCTCACCTGTCTATTTTTGCCTTTCTTGCATGAGCTTTTGTTGTTCTATCCAAAAAAATCATTGCCAAGACCAATGTCAAGAAACTTTGTCCCTATGTTTTCTTCTAGAAGTTTATAGTTTCAGGTCTTATGTGCAAATCTGTAATCCATTTTGAGCTCCTTTTTGTGGATAGTGTAAGACAAGAGTCCAGTTTCATTTTTGTGGATATCCAGTTTTCCCAAAACTATTTCTTGAAGAGACTATTCTTTCTCCATTGTGTATTCTTTAAACAGTGGCAAGAATTAGTTGATGATATATGTGTGAGTTGATTTCTGAGCTCTCAATTCAATTTCATTGGTCTGTGTATCTGTTTGAGGGAAGTGCCATACTGTTCTGATTAGTATAGTTTTGTAATATAGTTTGAATTCAGGAAGTATAACATCTCCAGCTTTTTTATTCTTTCTTAAGATTGCTTTGGCTATTTGGGGCCTTTTGTGGTTTTATTTGAATTTTAGAATTGTTTTCTCTATATCTATGAAAAGTGGCATTAAAATTTTGATAAGGATTGCATTGGATCTGTAGATCACTTTGGGTAGTAAGGACATTTAACAATAGTAGTTCTTCCAGGCCATGAACATAGGATAGCTTTCCATTTTATTTGTGTCTTCTTCAATATCTTATAGTTTTCAGTGTTCAGATCTTTCACCTCCTTGATTAAATTAATTCCTAACCAATGTATTGTTTTTGATGCAATTATTAAAATTTCTTAAATCAGTAAAGCTTGGAAAAGAATATCTAGGAGCTTTCTGTAATATTCTTGCAACATTGCTGTAAATTTGAAGTTATTTCAAAATTAAAAAATTAAAAATATATTGGTATCATGTCATTTACAAATATGTGACAAATAGTCAATGTTGTAAATAATACTGTGATAATAATAATAACATAATAAAACTAAAAAATGTAATGTGAAGTGAAACAATATTTGGGGCATACATTACTTGCACTAAATCTCTTCTCTTTCATATCAAGAATTTAATAAACTATGGCATAAAGTTTTATATGAAAACATAGAGTGATACATATCTATTTGGCGAAGTTGAGATAATAAAAATTAGAAAAAAATATTTCAAATTTGTGGTGGGGGTTTGTCATGGAGCGAGGTTGGAGAGAGACCTACTTTAAATAAATAAAGCATTGGAAATATATTGGAAACAGATAATCAAATACGTCACGTTCTTACTTATAAGTGGGAACTAAACAATGGGTACACACAGACATACAGAGGGAAATAATAGACACCAGTGACTCCAAAAGGAGGGAGGGCGGAAAGAAGGGGAGGTAATTGAAAATTGAAAAATTACCTGTTGGATACAATGTTCATTATTTGGGTGATGAGTATACCAGAAACCCAAACCTCACCATTATATAATATATCCTTATAAGAAATCTGCATACGCACTTCCTGAATCTATAAAAATTAAAAACAAAAATAAAAACAAAGCATTGGCAAAATGTTCACGTGTGTGCATCTGTGCATACACACACAAACACACACACATACACTCCTACTTAAATAAACCATATGATGCATTTGAAGTCTGCAAATAGTCACTATTTGAGCTGTAGATGTAGATCTTGGCAAATATTCTATGACAAGTAAATAAGCAATAAGAAATTATATAGCAGCTGAGGTAGACAAATAGAAGAGACAGGACAGATACATAACACCAGGGATTTTTGCAAAGACAACCTGAAGCAATTGATTCTGTCAGCTTAAGCTGCTCTCACATTATCCTTAAGCTGGTGAGAGTTGATTCTGACTGAGCTAGACCTGTAGTAATAGAGGTTCGCTGAAAATAAAAAATTGGAAAACTCAGTCTGGCATTGTAGAATGCAGGAATTGTAGCAAGTAGAGTGCTTAATAAGAGTTTGTTTAAATAAACTTTTTATTTTAGAATAGTTTTAAATTTACTTAAGAGTTGTAAAGGTAATACAGAGAACCCCCATATACTTCATACTGTTTCTCCTACTATAAGCATCTTATTAGTACGATACATTTATCACAATTAATAAATAAATGGTGATATATTATTATTAACTAAAGTCCATATTTTATTCAAATTTCCTTAGTTTTCATCAAATGATCTTTTTGGGACTGAGAGTCCATCGAAGATGCTGCATTGATTTGTCACATGTTCTCAGGCGCCTCTTGGCTGTAACAGTTACTCAGACTCCTTGTTTTCAATGACCCTGACAGTTTGGAGCAGTACTGGTCAGGTATTTTGTCAATGTCCCCCTTTGGGGATTTGCTTCATGTTTTTCTTACAATTGTACTGGAATTATGTGTTTTGGAGAGGAAGAGCATAGAACTGCCTTTTTCATTACATCATATCAAGAGTAGGTATTATCAACATGAGTTGTCTCTGTTAATATTAATCTTGATCACTTAGCTGTTTGTCAAGTTTCTTGGCCATAAAGTTACTCTTTTTCCCCCGTTTACATACTGTACCCCTTGGAAGGAAGTCGCTATGCACAGTTCACACTTAAGGACTGAGGAAGAGTTATGTTCCATCTCCTTGAAGGTAGAGTATCTACATAAATTATTAGCACAGAATATTTGTTTATTCTTTATTTGTTTGTTTACTCATTTATTTATATCAATATGGACTCCTGGATATTTATCTTATACTTTTGGCTATAATCCAATACTATTGTATTAATTTTGTTGCTGAAATCATTCCAGCTTTGCCCATTGGGAACTTTTATGTTTCCTCTTGACTTACTCCCGTCATTGACTGATTGACTCTGTGTGTGTGTGTGTGTGTGTGTGTGTGTGTCTTGAGCACTTTCTTACTTTCTGACACTACAAGGTTCTCTCAGTTCATCTTGTATGTTTTCTGCTTCAGCCCTAGAATCAGGCGTTTCTTTAAGAGGCCCTACTTCCTCTAATTGGATAATTCTAGAAACCAGTATTTGAATCTGAGGTACGTTTGTTGCTCCTGAGTATCCTTGTTTCTAGACCCTCTCAGCTAATAGAATAAGGAAATATACGTGAGTATATTGACCTTTGTATATACATATATCTGTAAATATTTCTAGGTGTATCCATCTGAATCTATATTAAGCTAAAAATGAGTTCATGCTGATGTTTATATTACCCAATGGATCATTCCAGCCTTCTCTCATTTGTCTGTATCCTCTAGCTTCAACAGTGAGAAAATGATTTCCATCATTCAAACATCCATTGACTTAAATGTTTAATTCTAATATACATGTGTAGTGGTTTTAGAATCGTTAACCCATTCTACCACAGAAAACAAATATCAACTAAAGTTCAATACTTACATGAAGTTTATTTGCTGTTAGTCTTACAGACTCCACTCATTTTCAAACTTTCTTAAGCCAGAACCTTTTCTCCTTACTTTTTTAGTGAGATTGTTTTGTACATGATATGCAGTTAGATTCTTTTGTCACAGTATGCATTTCATTTGAGAACTCCCAACCTTTCAAATAATTTTTTAAATTTGCGTATATTAAATTCAAACTTTGTGCTATGAAGTTGTATGGGTCTTGACAAATGCATGCTGTTGTGTATCCATCACTTGAGTATCATACGTGATAGTTTCATCTCCTTTAGAAAAAAAGTCCTAATATTGACAGTGTAATGCATTCACTTACTAACTGTCTCTGTAGAGCCCTACTAACTCAGGGAATTCTGTACACACATAATGAATATTTCGACACGTCTTTGCCTATGCATTGAAATTGTGAACAACTTTTTTCTTAATAGTTTAGGTTTCCCCATTTAAAATGCTGTAGGCGATTTTGAATAAGAAAATTATACATTTTTTGCCAGGCGCCGTGGCTTACGCATGTAAGCACTTTGGGAGGACAAGGTGGGTGATCACCTGAAGCTGGGAGTTCAAGACCAGCCTGACCAACATGGAGAAACCCTGTCTCTACTAAAAATACAAAATTAGTTGGGTGTGGTGGCGCATCCCTGTAATCCCAGCTACTCGGGAGCCTAAGGCAGGAGAATCGCTTGAACCTGGGAGGTGGAGGTTGCGGTGAGCCGAGATCGCGCCACTGCACTCCAGCCTGGGCAACAAGAGTGAAACTTCATCTCAAAAAAAAAAAAAAAAAAAAAAGGAAAAGGAAATTATACATTTTTTGCCCAAAACAAAAATGTGTTCACAAATTTTATTTTCCACAATTTGGAAATGTGTCTATAGGCAAACAAGGTCAAGCTTATAATTTTCATAAATGTAATTTTGCAAATCTCATAAAAACTAAAACTCCTTTTACATAATGTAATGAATAGGTGATGGTGGCATGCATAATGCAATTTTCACAAATGAAGTTAAATATGAGTTCATATTTCTGTATTCAAGAAAAATATGAACTAACTCAATAAAGATGAGCAATATTAACCTTAAGGAGTTAATCATCAGAGTGAATGAGGGAAAATAGTATAATTAGCAATATATGAAGGTAGTCATTAAGGTGAACCAAGGCACATAATATAGTTTCCCATATAATATAAACAAAAACCAAAGTTCCCATAGCAACACAAACTTTTCTCCAACGTACACACACTGTACATTGGATTACTGGTTAGAGCTTTAATTTACAGTTTCTTAACTGTGTATTTGTGTAATAAGGGCATATTAACATGGTTCTGAGAACAATAAGATTTATATAGTCACATTCAGCTGTGTTTAGATTTGCTACCTTCAAACTTAATTTTCTATTTAGTTGACATTCCCTAAAAATATGCTGGCATTTTAGATCAATTTCATTAAAAGTCACACTGATCTTATTTGTGGCAATGTTTGTAAGCATTTTTATTCTTTAGCTTGCATGTTTTAGGATACACGTCATGTGGATGTGAAATTTAATTTTAAAAACTTTGATGATTAAATATAGTGATGTTAAAATATAAACTTATTTGAAAATTAGGAAATTTAGTAGCCAGCCCCAAATTTTTTCACATAAACAGTAAAATAATAGATGCCACACAATAATATTCTTTGTTAAAGATGGGCAATTATTTTTTGAAAGAAAATTTTTCTCTTCTCTAATTCTAGCTCAAATAATGTATCCCATTATAGCTATATTTTTATTTTGAATTTCTTCTCTATAAACAAAATAGGGCTACTTAAACATTTACATTTACAAAGAATTTTACAATCATTTATATACTAATATTCATAAGATTTTTGTGACTGTGCCAGATGAGTGATAACTACAATTGTATTTTATATATGGAAAAGGATGCAAACACATAAGGTCACACAACAATGATAAACTGGCAATATAGTAGTCACCCAGGATATTAACATTAAAGTCCTACATTGTTTGTAGTAGATGAAGAAGACTAGGGGAGAAATCTTATGTTTTATTTCATATTCACACATTTTATTCATCTAGAGGTAAACACCTATGCATTTTTATTGAGAACTGACAATTGAATGCTTAGGATATGCTGAAGAATTTTATTGGCTCTCTATTTCAAAGAGAAATGGAACTTTTTGAGATTTAAATTATTGATATATTTTGCTCATTGTAAAATGGAAAGAGTTTAAGAGAGGTTTTTTTTTTTTTTTTTAACTAATCTATCTGTCCTTAAATGCAATGCTCTCTAAGATTTGTCTCTTTTGGAATTATATTATGACAGGGACAGAAGAATCAATCTTTAAGTGAAGTTTAGTGTGAAGTCTCAAAACTAAAATATTTTGGAATTTAAATTCTCAAAGGCATATAATTGAGCATCTGATATGGATTATAATTTAAATAGGCTGTATAAAAATACAAAATTCATAGCAAATTTTCCAGAAAACATAGATTTACATTCTTCCATTAGTTAAAATATCTTACTTAATAAGCATATATATATATATGAGAAGCTGAAAATAAACTTCAGAAGCTGAAGTTTAGTGTAAAGCCTCAAAACTAAATTATTTCGGAATTCAAATTCTCAATGGCGTATAATTGAGCATCTGATATGGCTTATAATTTAAATAGGCAGAATAAAAATATGAAATCTTTAGCAAACTCTCCAGAAAACATAGATTTACATTCTTCCATTAGTTAACATATCTTACTTAATAAGCATTAATATATTTATACATAAAATAAGAGAAGCTGAAAATAAGTGTATGCCATCTATCTTTGTTTTTACCAATATTTATTTCGTTTTGTTTTATAGATGACATTAAGATTTTAGTTTTTTTTTAGCACTTAAAGATGTTCTCATTTGGTACCAATGTAAATGGTTTCATTCATGTTGCTGTGAAAATGAAAACATAGTGTCAGAATGTGAATTTTTTTTTTTTTTTTTTTTTTTGAGATGGAGTCTCTCTCTGTTGCCCAGGCTGGAGTGCAATGGTGTGATCTCAGCTCACTGCACCCTCCATCTCCTGGGCTCCAGCAGTTCTCCTTCCTCAGCCTCCCAGGTAGCTGGGATTACAGGCATGCACCAGGGCACTCGGCTAATTTTTGTATTTTTAGTAGAGACAGGGTTTCACCATGTTGGCCAGGCTGGTCTCAAACTCCTGACCTCAGGTGATCCGCTCGCCTTGGCCTTCCCAAGTGCTGGGATTACAGGCATGAGCCACCGGGCCCAGCCCCAGAATGTAAATTTTTAAACCAAGATGTCCAATTTCAGGAAGATAAGATCATCTCTTTTGAAGACAATGATAAATATTCAAGTTTTCCTTCATGAAGGTAATGTTTTTTGTCTAAGTCAACATACTTTACCATTTTTAAACTTTTCTCATCATATTTTTGACAGCAGGTTTTCCAATTTTGACAGCTCTTTAAAAGTAATTTTAACAGCCGAGTGATTTCTCTTCTAAGCAAAGTCAGATTATGTGAAATGTCAATGTAAAAACTATACACTTTGACACATAATCATTTTTAGTTGAATTTACTTATTAATTTTGCTTGCTATTACTAATAAAACATAAGTGCTTAGCTAATTGTATTGCTTTTTGAAATGTTTTAAAGGTATTTAAAACTGTATCCTTTTTACTACAAAATGTCTCATTTCATCACAATCATTTGCCCTTCCAAAAATGAAGAAGTGGGGGGAGTAGCGGTGCTAGGTTGTTATAAAGCAATTGAAATGCTGAGAAAAACGGCTACTGTAAAGTAAAAGTCAAGCCCGCATTGGTCCTAACCAGGATTATGATAAGGACAGAAGAATCTGAATCCCCTGGGGATCTTTTACAAAATATATGCATGCCCCATCTCCCCATACCCACACAAAGCTATCGTCTCAACATTATAGCTGAGGTTCTGATATACTCTCAGGGTAAGAGGACAAATAATGTCTTTTCACCCACCCACTCTCTCACCCGGTAGAAAACCTTTGGAAACAATTTAAATAAAAATTGGCAACTACCTTGACTGAATTAATCCAATTAATTTCTTCAATCCTTTATTTCACAAAGTGTTGCAGGAGGTGAGGTAATTATATGATAAATATAAACAAATGGGGTTGTCAGTTAAAAAATTATCTTCTCTTTATAATATTTGCTCTTCTTGGCCCGGTGCGGTGGCTCACACCTGTAATCCCAGCACTTTGGGAGGCCGAGGTGGGCGGATCACTAGGTCAGGAGATTGAGACCATCCTGGCTAACACAATAAAACCCCATCGCTACTAAAAATGCAAAAATTAGCTGAGTGTCCTGGTGCATGCCTGTAATCCCAGCTACCTGGGAGCCTGAGGCAGGAGAATCACTTGAACCCAAGAGGCTGAGGTTGCAGTTAGCTGAGATCTACTCTTCTGTTTCATGATCATTTACTTTGGTGATTGAAAGCTTGTTTTTTCACAAAATGACACTGCCGTAATTGTAAAGAAAATAGTTTTACAGAAGAGGATTTCATTTTAGTTGATGATCCACCACTATGTGTTAAGTCTCATCTGACCATTCTTCCCACCTCCCCCTTTTAACTTTTATTTTAAATTCTGGGGGCACATATGCCGGTTTGTTCCAAAGGTATATTGCATGAGATAATGGTTTGGAGTACAATTGAACCCGTCACCCAGGAAGTGAGTATAGTACCCAATAGGTAGTTTTGCAACCCTTGCCCCCTCCCTCCATCTCACTTCTAGTATTCCCCAGTGTTTATTGTTTCCATCTGTATGTCCATGTGTACTCAACATTTAGCTCCTACTTATAAGTCAGAACATGTGGTATTTGGTTTTCTGTTTCTACGTTAGTTCGTTTAGGGTAATGGTCTCAAGCTGCATCATGTTTGTAAAGGACATGATTTTGTTCTTTTCATGCCTGTGTAGTATTCCATGGTTATGTGTATCTGCTTTTCTTTATCCAGTCCACCATTGACAGGCACTTGAATTGATTTTATTTCTTTGCTATTGTGACTAGTGCTGCAATAAACATATAGGTGCAGGTGTCTTTTTAGTAGAATAATTTATGTTCCTTTGGGTACAAACCTAGTAATAGGATTGCTAGGTTGAATGGTAGTTCAACTGGTAGTTCTTTGAAAAATCTCCAAACTGCTCTCCACAATGGCTGAACTAGTTTACATTCCCACCAACAGTGTATAAGCGCCCTCTGCAGCTCTGCCAACACTTATTACTTTTTTAACTTTTTAACAACATGCATTATGACTAGTATGAGATGGTATCTTGTTGTGGTTTTGATTTGGATTTCTCTGAGGATGAGTAATGTTGAGCATTTTTTCATATGTTTGTTGGCCATTTGTGTGTCTTCTTATGAAAAGTGCCTGTTCAGGTCCATTGCCCACTTTTTAATGAGATTATTTGGTTTTTGCTTGTTGATTTAATTTCTATATAGATTCCAGATATTAGGCCTTTGTCAGATGGATAGTTTGTGAATCTTTTTTCTCATTCTGTAGGTTGTCTGTTTACTGCTCTGAAAGCATCTCTGGCTGTGCAGGAGTTCCTTAGTTTAATTAGGTCCCACTTGTCAGTTTTTGTTTTCATTGCTTTTGAGGATTTAGCCATAAATCCTTTGCCAAGGCTGATGTCAAGAAGGGTGTTTCCTAGGTTTTCTTCTAAGATTTTTGTAGTTTGAGGATATGCCCACAATTCTAAGAATAAGAATTGTATCTAATGTATAGCATAAGAAATTCTATTAATAATGAACTAAGCAAAATTTAGTAAAGTCAGATTGTTTTTATCGGATAAATTTATTCAGAAATATACACTGTCTCAAGTATTAAACTGGATTCTAAATCATCCTATGTCCCCATTTATTTCAGAAATACTCCATCTCACTTTAAATGAGTAGATTTGCCCTAGAAGAATTAGGAGCATTAATTACATTTGCAATATTAACAAGTAAACAAAGAAAAAAAATGGGCCAGGCTCAGTGGCTCACACCTGTAATCCCAGCACTTTGGGAAGCTGATGCGGGCGGATCCCGAGGTCAGGAGATCCAGACCATCCTGGCTAACACAGTGAAACACCGTCTCTGCTAAAAATACAAAAAAAAAAAAATTAGCCACGCCTGGTATGGGGCGCCTGTAGTCCCAGCTACTCTGGAGGCTGAGGCAGGAGAATGATGTGAACCCGGGAGGCGGAGCTTGCAGTGAGTCGAGATCTCACCACTGCGTTCCAGCTTGGGTGACAGAGTGAGACTCCACCTTAAAAAAAAAAGAAAAGAAAAAAAGAAATTATAAGTTCATTTACGCACTTCCTAGTACATAACATCACTGAGAGGTTGTACCCCATCGTATGTCTGATTCCTTCTAATGTTGGAGAAGATATTACCACCATAAAATGTTTCCATTTTTCTGTGCAGCTCTTGGTTCTAGAAAATTCTTCCTATAAGGAATGACAGTTTACCACCAACTAATTTTAATCTGTTGGCCTTAGTGGTTCTAGCCAATTAAGCTATTTACTTTTCATGTTGCTTTGTTCAAGTCTCTATGCTTCTCTGGGTTCATGCTTCATCCTTGATGTAGTCAGCTAGCATTCTTCATCCTTAAAGCTGATATCTGTGACTCCAGTTCTTTCATTACTCTAATTTATCCTGAAGTCTGTGTCATCTTGCCTCCCTTCTCAGAAACCTTCAATGGCTCCCAGTTTTCCAAATGAATTAGGTACAAACTCCTTAATTTGAGTGAAAATTCACAGATGAAACTGGTAACTTGTATTATCTCTGGAGGAGAACAGGTCACTTGGTGGGGCGTATGGGTAGACATTTTAACCAGATTCTCTGTTTCAAACATTTTGGAAGGTTTCTAAAAAGCTTATAGGACCTATGACCTGTGCCTTATAGGGCTAATATAGTTAAAAATGCTTTGCTCAACTCAATTTATTTTCAACTACCAGACGTGTCCCTCACTTCTCACTACCACTCCAGTGAAATTTCTCTCATTTTGGTCAGCTAAATCATTCTAGACCTCACTTTTCTTGATCTCATCATGGTTAGGCTAACTAAGCTCTTGTTTTTGAAATTCTCCATAGGCCTTGCAATGCATGTTTCTCCTGCCTTTTCTCCTCCTACTCTCACTGCTTTTTCCTAGCCTTCTTCATAGGCCCTTCTTTCTTTGCTCATCCTGCAATTGGTACTTCCTATAGTTCCATCTTAGGTTTTCTTGCTTATTACTTTATTCATTCTTCTTTTATGTCTTAATTTGGTTTTCACCATTGCAGACTCTAAGTCAGCTACTTCAAGGCAAACAAATTATTTTGTTAGTAATGCCAGAAAGCACAAATTAAAAAAAAATGGAAAAAGCAAAACATAAAAGAATATGTGGATTAATGGGTTTCCACTGTGGGAAATTGAAGCCGAATCCATTAAAAACTCTTTAATGTATCATGTAGAGTATGTCTCAGAATTGTTCAACTGAGAGAGAACCTGAGCGTTTATCCCCTGCCTCTCATCCTCATTTCCTAAGGTTGCCCCTAAGGACATTAAATTCCAGCTACCCTGTATGATGTCTGAGCAAGCTCTTATGGCATTGGAAGAAGCTCTTGGTCAGAGAAGCGGAGATTAAAGAGTTTGAAGTAGAAACCTGCCAGTGATAATAAAAACTATCCATTGGGACTACAAATGAATTCAGAGAATATGAAGTGGAGTGTTACAAAGCTATATTGAATGATCTTATCCGTACTCATAGCTTCATATAGTACCTATTTACTAATCACTATCAAACATTTATCTTCAGTCTAGATCTCTCTTTTGAGTTCAAAGGCTCATTGGGATTTGACACCTAAATATCATAAGAGCATCTCAAAATCAACTTCACAAAACTAAGTTCATCATCTTTTATTTAATTTTTTTTATCTCTAGAAGTCATCCTACACCTCTTGTTTTCCCTACCCACAATGCATAAAGTCAAAAATGTTATCAAATCAACCTCTAAATTTATTTTAAAGTGACTTTAAATACCCCCATTGCCAGCACCCTAGTTTAGGCCCTCATCAAAAATGTTTAGCCTGGTCTACTACAAAAGCTATCTAGCTTGTTTTTCTGCTTTGAATCACCTCCTAGCAAACATCCTCACAGTTGCCAGAATTATTTCTATCAAGCATGTAAATTTGATCTTCTGACTTTGGCTGAAAATACTTCAATAGCTCATCATCCCCTCCAAGAAAAGTCTCAACCTTTTAAAATGGCCTCTGAGGGTTTTCGTGATACTGCATTTGACTACTTCTCCAGCTTCATCTTCTGCCAAAAGCTCTTACACTTCTGCCACTTTGCATGTTCAGTCCCTATGTCTGGAGCTTTCTTACTCATCTTGTCTACCTCACTAATGTCTCCTCAGATGTGAAGACCTAGTTCACTTCATCCTCTTTGGGAAGCACTCCCTGGTTCTACCAAGTAGAATTCAGTTTGACAAACACAGGAACAAAAATGGCATGTTAAGAAAGGCTGAATGGAAAAATTTCAAATCCAAAGGAGCCTGGATACAAAATCCAACATTTCAGTCAAGCAGAAGGGAAGAGAGACAGAAGAAAGCACTTGCCAGCCAAACCCTCCTGCTCTAATAAACTTTACTAGAAGCCTTGCCTAGTGACTTCTACTTAAATTTATTTGGCCACAACTGTGTCACAAGGTCGCAGCTAGCTGTAAGGGACAAAGAGTTTACACAGATTTTTTTAGCTGTGTACCTATCCATAACAAAATTAGGACTCTGTTAACAAGGAATATGAGAATAACAGATTTTTTTTACTGTTACCTATCAGTGTCCTTAGCAATAGGTGGCATTAATACATTCTTGTTATAAATGAGGAAATTAAGATGTAAAGAGCTTAAGTAATCTGTCCAAGATCACAATTAATAATTAAAGATTAAACCTAAACGGTCTAACTCTAGTATCATTGCTCATAACACTCATACATTTACTTATTATAAATATTTAGGTTCTAATACTTTGGTCATCCTAACCCTTAAAATAGGGATGATATGTTTGTTCCTTAGCATCACTACATTGCCCGGAACAGGATTTTACACACAGAAAATTTTCAATATATATTTCTGGATGATGATGAAGATGCTTAAAAATGGTTTCATTTCTTAAAATAACTGATAACTTTCATGTTAACACATGCACGTCTATCTGATTGAATTCATATGTGTATTTCTGCTCCCTTCAAAAATCTTATTAATGAGAAGATCAATGGGATGGGAGAAGAAAAAGATAAAATATACCAATGAAATTTAGAAATTGCGGACAGAATAGGATGGTAGAAACTGACTTGCTAGACTACATGCAAGACATCCAATGGAGCCAAAGCCAAGATGAGTTGCTGAACTAAAAAGAGAGTGATTAATTAAAACTTTGCATACCTGCTTCCTCTTCTTTGCTGACAACCCAGGTTGGCCCCTTCTTGTAGGAGATTACAAGCTTCCTCCATAAAGAATACTAAAATTTGGGGATCTCCCACAGAAGTGCCCTAATCTCTACATTATCAACTGATGTGAAACTCACTACACAGTACTCCCCAAATATACAGTTTTCAAACAGCATTTTGGTGCTCTTTAGTTCTCAAATATTAATGAAAAGCCTCTGATATTAAATATAACAATTGCAACAAAAAGAAAAAAGTATTACTGAGAGGAAACAAAATCAAGGAGAAGAAAATTTTACTATAATTAATATCCTGAGAAAGATGAGCAAATATTTACACCAATAAACCAAAAATGAAACATTCAGAGACCAAGAAAGAGTTCTCTGAAATATTAAGTAAGAGAGCCAAAATAGACTATCATAAATTCAAGTTTGGCTGTATGTGAAAGAAGAAAAAGTCTTTCAGAAAGCATAACAAAAAGGCAAAGAGATAGAAAATAGTTTTTTAAAAATCCTAAAATCAAAGAGTCAGCTCAGGAAAGTAAAAAACCAAATACCAGGATTTCCAAAACAGGAAAAAAAAAAAAAAAAAAAAAAAAAAAAAAAAAAAAAAAAAAAAAAAAACCATGACAGAGGAAACTATCAGGGCAATAATACAAAAATATTTCCCAGACCCAAAATACATGAGGTTCCAGATTGAAAGTCACAACCAAGAGTTGAGCAAAATTAATGAAAAAGTCCCACACCAAAGACACATAGCATTACAGAATTTTAAAATGGGAACAATAGACATTATGGACTACTAGAGTGGGGGTGGGGGATTTGGGTTAAAAACTCCCTGTAGGGTACTATGCTGATTCTCTGGGTGACGGGATCGGTACTCCAAACCCCAGTATCTTGCAATATTCCCATGTAACAAATGTGCACATGTACACCCTGTATCCAAAGTAAAAGTTAAAAAGAAAAAAATACCATTAAAAAATCCTAAAAAAAAGAATCAACCCTGAGAAAGAAAAAGAGAGAAAATAGAACATATACAAAGAATCAAGAAACATAATCATATCTAACATCTCAATAGCATCACTCTTAACAGAAGGTGGAAAACCATGGAGCAATAATTTTCAAATTCTGTGAGAAAATTATTTCCAACCAGACTATCAATCAAGAGCAAGAGTAGAATACAATCATTTTTAAGTAATTCCTAAAATAGTTTTTCTTCTAGGTAGCCATTCATTCTCAGGAAGGTATTAAAGGATATACTCCACCAAATCAAAGAAATAAGTCAATGAATATCAAATCCAGGAAAAAGGGAATCACATTTAGGAAAGAGAAAAAAGTAATTTCCAGGATGATGAAAAAATGTTTGAGAAAAACAGCTACACAGTAGGCCTTGACTAAACTAAACAAAACTGCCATAGAGCAGTCTGGGCCAGAAGAATAGATATATTCAGAAAACAATAATAAAAAAAGGAAATACATATGTTATGTAATGTATTTGGGTACAAAAAACAAGATTTATAATTTTGGTAGAAAGTTGGCTCTGAAATAACAATGGTCACATAAAAAAAAAAAACTGAACAAATGTAAAGTAATGTAATTATGAACCAAGCTCTAGGAAAAACAAAAAGTTGTATTAGAAAGTAAATGCAATCAAGGGGCCATACACTTAAAAGCTATACACAGTACTTATAGTCAAAAACATAACCACAGAATGTTGTTTTTTTAATAGCTTTATTGAGATAAAATTCATGTATCATAAAATTCATCCTTTTGAACTTTACAGTTTGGTGTTTCTAGTATACAAATAGAGTTGTGTACAACCATCATCACTATCTAAATTTGGAATATTTTCATCACTCCACAAAGAAACCCACACCCACTAGCAGTCACTCCTTATTCCCTCCTCTTCTGACTCCTAGCAGCCAATAATATATTCAGTATCTCTACAGATTTACCTATTCTTGACATTTCTCATAAATGGAATTACATAGTATGTGGTCACTTGTGGCTGGCTTACTTAAGCACAATGCCTTCATGTTCATACATGTTGAACATTGAGACACTGATACACAGCATATATCAGTACTTCATTTATTTTTATTGCCAAATGTTTCTTTGTGTGGATATACCATATTTTGTTTATCCATTCATCTGTTGATTAACATTTCTGCTGTTTCCACCTTTTGGCTACTATAAATAATGTTTTTGCATGAACATATATTTTTACTTTTTTTGGGTACAACCTAGGAGTGGAAATACTGAGTCCCATGATAATTCTATTTTTAGTATTTTGAGACATTTTCAAGTTGTTTTACAAAGTAGTTGTATGACTTCACAATCTCACCATCGATGTGTGAGTTTCACTTTCTCTACATCCTTCTCAATATTGTTATTGTTTATGTTAGCCATCCTTGTATGTGTGAAGTAATAATTCATTATGGTTTGATTTGCATTTCCCTAATGACTATTGATATTGAAGATTGAGTATCTTTTCATGGTGCTTATTGGCCATTTGAATATCTTCTTTGGAGAAAGATCTATTCAAATCTTTTGCCCATTTTAAAATTGAGTTACTTGTTATTGTTGAGTTGTAAAAATTCTTTACATATTATGGATGCATGTTCCTTAACATATATGTAATTGATAAATATTTTCTCCTAACCTAGGAGTTAGAATATGCTTTTAACCTAAACATTTAATATAATTATATTTTTAGACTAGAGCTGTAGGAAGTGATTTTGTGTGTGTGTGTGTGTGTGTGTGTGTGTGTGCAATGTTTGTATGAATTTAGGGAGGATGTTTACTCATCCAGCAACTACTTGCTCTTAAGAACAGAACAACAGCAAATCCAATTCCTGCAATTGAGTGCTATGATGGTTTTCATATGATAGCACAAACAATAGGAAGTTGGTGGAAAGAAATTTTTAATGCCCCTTAATATCTCCACATTCTCTACTCTGTCTCCTCTACTCCTTACCCCTTACTCTACAGAAGTATAGTAGGGAGCTGAGAGAGAAAAAAAATTGGATATTTCTTAAAATGCTACAGTAATGACAAAATAAAAAATTGTCTACTAAAACTGAAGAATTAAACAAGCAAATTTGACAAATCAGGCTTTTTCAGATTAGCTTTCGGGAAAAGGATTTTCCTCAAAGTGTCCTAGAGGAATACAACTTCTTCATGAAAAACATTCTCAGGCTTTTAGGAGGAAACAAGAGTCAAAAAAAATAAATAAATAAAGATTTTTATGATGGAAACTACCAAAAATCTAGGACAGTGTCCATAGTCTAGTATCAGTAATCTAGGACAGTATCCATAATCTAGGATATGCTTACTTTATGAGAACAGAATATGTTTATCAGATGATGGTTCTTGAAATCCTCTTGAATCTTACCATTAAAGATCATAGGAAGAAATATTATGTTTTTATGTGCCTATATTCATTTTTAATTTTCCAATGTAAAATTGCATTTATTAAACATCCATGTATTAAGTACTTATTATGCACAAGCACAAAATGTAAGCATGAACAAAGTAGACACAGCCCTTGTTGAAGTCCCATCCCTGGTGGGGTCATGCCTAGCAGAGTAGACCCTTATTAATGTTCATACCTCGGGGACTAAATTATATGATGTGTATACAAAACAGAATAAGACAAACACCCTGCCTGCAGTAGGTTTAAAGTGTGTTTGTAATAAGAGGCTGAAAAACAAAAAGATACTTTTACAAAGTATGATAAGTGTCAGAGTACGGGTAAGTATATCAATTAACAAAGCCTGCAGTTGATGGAAGTGGTCAGAAGATTATTAAGAAAGTATCTGTGCTGAGACTTCAAGAACAGAGGTTGAAAAGTTGAAAAAGGAGTAAAAGTACACAGTACCAAGGGAAAAGTAGGTGCAAAGGTCTAGAGGGGAAAGACATATTCACACATTCCTTCCAACTATACATATTATTTTTTCTCTTCTCTTCTTTTCTTTTTTTTTCAGATGGAGTCTTGCTCTGTCGCCAGGCTGAAGTGCGGTGATGCTATCTCGGCTCACTGCAACCTCCGCCTCCCAGGTTCAAGCGATTCTCCTGCCTCAGCCTCCTGAGTAGCTGGGATTACAGGCGCCCACCACCACGCCCAACTAATTTTTGTATTTGTAGTAAAGACGGGGTTTCACTATGTTAGCCAGGATGGTCTTGATCTCTTTACCTCGTGATCCGTCCACTTTAGCCTCCCAAAGTGCTGGGATTATAAGCGTGAGCCACCGCGCCAGGCTCCAATTATAATTTCAAACAAGGAAGTTTATCACTGACAAAATAAGATTAAAAAGACAAAATTATTGACATCATGGAGCATGCATTCTAGTGAGACAAAAATAAACAAGACAAATAAATAAAATATATGTTAAATGGTAAGAAGAAAAATAAAACAGGAAAGGTCATTAGAAGCACGAAGGAGTGGTTGAATATTTGATAGTGGGTTAGAGAATGATGCATTTGTATCTGCATAAGGGAAAGGAGGAGTGTGTGCATGTTCATATGCCTGTGGAAGGGGAAGTGTTCCCAGCAGAGAGAACAGGAAATGCAAGTTTCCTGAGGCAAGAACAGTTTGCATATCCTTGAGAAAAGGAGGCAAAAGTGGCCAGACAGAGCAATGAAGAAACAGAGTAAATGAACACAAAGTCAGAAAGTTAAGTAGGGTCTTGCCTATCTTTGCAATGATTTTGGCTTTTAGCCTGAGTGAGATGGGGAAAAAAAAAATAGTGAGAAGTCGAGCAGAAAAATGACATTACCCACGTCAGATTTGAACATTTACTTGCTACCAGTTGAATAAAACCTAAAGAACGACAAGGGCAGAAAGTAGCCTATTGTAAAAATCCAGGCAAGATATGATGATGTGGACTTGGGTTGTGGCAATAACAGTGGATGTAAAAAGTAGATGAATTTGGGATACATTTTGAATGTAGTTCAAGTAAATTAGCACAAATACACTTAGGTCAATAGATGTCGATACAGAAGCTCATGTGAAGTCTCTTCTGTTTACTTCAAATTTCTTAGTAAAGTGGAAATCATGGTCAACCACTTAGGATAAGGATGGGGAAAGAGGTGTAGGAGATTTGATGAGAGAAGGTATAAAATAATCATCTAAGTTTTAGGAAGGAGCTAGAAAAATATAGTGTGATTGCTAGACAGCATAGAGGAGCCACTTGAGATGAGTGATTCTAAACTTAAGGTGAGGTCAGTATTGTTTTGTATTTTTTCTCTAATTGCATTCAGTTGCAAGTGGGCAAATGCAGAGTAGGTTGAGGGTTTGATTTAACAAAAGTTGTATTTTATCCAGTTGATCATAATGAAGCAAGAGTGGAGCAAAGAGGTAGGCGGTGTTTTCAGGGAAGTGATTATCGTTGACATAAGGTCTTTAGAAGGTCACACCAGTTTAAAACCAAGACACATTTTAAGCATCTTTGGATTTCATCAGTTGCTGTGTTTTATGGTATTCCTTGATAGCATGGGGAAACAGCATGGGGGAAAAAACACAGTTTGATGTGAAACTTTTCATTTTGTGGTTCTAAAATAGTTGCTTTTATTCTCTGCAGGTCTTTAAATTGATTCATTTGAAAATCAGAGTCCTCCATTATCAATAAAAGTATTATGATGTGGCTGCTCTAGAATAGCAGAAAGTTAAAAAACAAACTTAAAATCAGACAACCAGTAATATTAAATTATCTCTGGGTGCACATTATTTAGTTCCTCATTAACTTAATTGTTTTCCAGTAAAAGTGAAATGCACAATATGAAAATTAAATAATATTACATGTCAGAGTTTAAAAGAAATATTCATTTAACATTGGAATAGGTTTTTTCCCCAGGAAATCTCGTTCATTTATTTTGTGAGAATTTTTGTTTGTCACTATTTGTTCAAAACATAATACAATTGTGAGACCCAGTGCCTGCTGGCAAAGTTGGAATAGCTGTCAGCAGGAAATGGCAAACTAATAATAAGTGCTGGTAAAATATTTATATTATAGTTTACTGGGAAGCTGAGTGTAGTTTTGTATTTCATTAGTGCTTGAGGCAGTACATAGTAACATTCTTTTTTGCTCCAAAATAAGTGGATAGAATTCTAAATGCTATAGTAACTTATCTTTCAACTATCAGCTGGAGAAAGAAAGAATTAATAATAATAAAGTCCTTTACTAGTTGAAATTTAAGAAATTTTAAACGAGGTCTATAGGGCAGTAATTAGCAGCATCTCACATTCAGTGTTATTGGACACTAGACTGCTGGATCAGCCACTTCTGTATGCGGACTAGTAATTTAGCTCTGGTTCATAATTTTCAATAACAGAGCTATTCAAGAGGGAGGGGTGGTCTTAAACTACCAGAGGACTCAGAAGTATGGTGATGTTCAAGTACAACACTATGTTTATGTACTCCCCAAAGTGTATCAAAGCTCAGATCCAGAGAAATAAAAGAAAAGTCAAACAAAACAAGCATTAGACTGCGTAAAATAAGGTATGGACAAGGCAAACAGGTGAGGCATTGTTTAGGTGGCTAAGGTAGATCAATATCTATTCTTAAAGCCAGGAATCCTGCCTGCTTTCCTCTGGCGCTCTGCAGATCATCTTACGGCTTGCAGACAGACTGTCGCCTAACCCCAACTGACAGACAACCTATTTCACCCCTGTACAAATCATACCCATCTTCTTTCTTTGTGGTTCATTGAGGGGAGAAAAAATATAACTGCCAACATGAAATAATACCAGATTGGTTTTACTACACTTTAACATCCCTGTTCATTAACTTAATTTCAAAAGGACTGGTCCCCAATTTCTCTTTTATATATAATTTTAACCTACTGAATGAAATGCAAGTGTATTGTGAATATAACTGTGTGTGTGTGTGTCTGTGTGTATTTGGCTAAAAGAAGTGACCAAATTTATCCAAATAGTAAACATATGTAAGTGTCTGGCACATAATAATCACTAAATAAATACTAGTTTAAAAATAAAATAAACATTAGTTATATCAATATTTCTATCATAATAATTTTGAAAACCTAACAGAGGAATGCACAAAGAATCAATTAGAGACTGAGGGAATAAGCGTTTATACACACTTTGTATTTCATAGAACAGGGAGGCAATATTTCAGCATTAACAAGCTCACGATAGCTAAACTTTGAACAAACATGAGAAAGTCAGATTGTTGGTGGGGTGCAGTGGCTCATACCCACAATCCTAGCACTTTGGGGGGCCGAGGAGGGCGGATCATGAGGTCAGGAGTTTGAGACCAACCCCGTCTCTACTAAAAAATACAAAAATTAGCCAGGTGTGGTGGGGGGCGCCTGTAATCCCAGCTACTTGGGAGGTTGTGGCAGAATAATTGCTTGAACCCGGGAGTTAGAGGTTGCAGTGAGCCAAAATCGCACCACTGTACTCCAGCCTGGGTGACATAGCAAGACTCTGTCTCAGGGGAAAAAAAAGAAAGAAATTCCAATTTTTTATGTTTTGTGACATAGTAATGTCAATTTGTCTTGTTCTGATAAAGTACAAATTTATGTAAAACTTTTTGTAACCTTTTAGTTTTTCTGTACAGTGTTCTAATTCCAACGGGAAAACCAAATACAGGAAATTGTTCTCTAAAAATGTATAACACTTTTGTTATATCAAAAATAGTCAAAATATAAAATCTGTTTTCTAATTCCATCAAATTTAGATTATCCAGACTTCCATGCAAATTAATCATTATATAAATATTTTACTTTACATATATAATTCTTATTGAGTTTATTTTCACTTCATAGGTTTAACTAAAGAGAATACCTTCTACTGATGTAACAGCAATGGTAACTGGTATAAAAGCAAAAGCATATGGAAAGAAGAAATCAAAACAAAGGCCACTTATTGAAATAAAACCTATTAAAAATGTACATTATCCTCTTGATTCTGCTTTGGCAAATGGGGGCCATTTTGTATGTTTCATTCTTGAGCATAGAATTTACTGACTTACCATTTTTCATATTTGTGTAATAACTTAGATTTTAATATATTCAGATTTTCATATAGAAACCCATCCTGTTCTTTTTTTGTCCTCTGAGTTGACTAATAAAAGGAATGGCAGTTTTAACATCACGTTAAAAGTACTAAAAGCCAAAACTAAGATCCTTATTATAGTGGTTGTAAAACTTTGGCTGAATCTTGAAAGTGGAAAAGGTCATATTTTGCAGACTGGTGCATATCATATCACTAGATAGTAAGAATATGTCTTTTCATTGCTGCTACAGTTTTCTGCTTACCTTTTTATGGTGGAAGAAATGTAATTTACTTGTCAGATTGAAACATTTGATATAAATCCTTATCCTATCTTTTGAACTAGTATTTCTGAAACATTACATTATAAACAAATATCATGTTTAATTAAACAACTACTTTACTCCTAACTGAACAAGAGGGTATGATTATATTAATTTAATAAAAAGCTTTTGACTAGAATTTAAAAAAACATTTCAACTCAGCAAGAAATATGATTATACTAATTTAAAATTGAGCTATATGATCAGAATGTAAACAGAATATTTTAAGTTCCTGTCTTCAGGATATAAAAAATACTTTTAAGAGAGAAAACTAAAAAGATTTAGAAAATATTCATTTACATTAAAATTTCTGCTTCAACCTACTAATCTACACTCAAAACTAAATTTAAAAGTCATTAACAGTTCACTATAATGCTAAAAACCGTTTTAAATATAAACAGTTGTGATTTTACCAAGAGATTCGTTTTTCTTTTGTGTGTGTGACTGATTTTTCACAGCTAAAGCTTAGCAATTCTGAAACATGTTAGTGCAATTCTAATAAGAATAAAAATAAGGTGAGGTAAATTGAAGTGAATGATTAGGCATACTATACTGTATATGATTATGTGTGTGTGTGTTTATGTGTGTGTGCATAAAAATATATATTTAAATATATAATGTACATGATTCTTTGAATTCCAGGAATTAATTTTATCTTCAGCCTTCAACATAGAAAATAATAGATTTACTGTAATCACTCAAAGCCACTTAATGCTGCAGGTCAATTCATTTTTACAAATTTGTGGGAACAAAGAAAAACCAAAAACCGGGTTCTGACCTAATCAAAGCCATAAGTTGTTTGTTAAAATATGCATTGCTAGCATCCTAATTATCTCTATTTGTGTTTGTTTAGTTAGATAAACAAATGAAACATTTCTGATCCAGATGTGACTATCTCAGCGCTGTCATTTACCTTTCAAGGATCATAGAATTTTTGCTTTTAACACATTCCCTTGAGTACCTACATGTTTTCATTATAAACTAGAGTTGAGAAAACATGTCAGATGCTAAATTCAAAATCCACCATGCAGGAAACATGGAGAAATATAACAACTGTTTTGGAAGAAAATGTCTTGAAGTCAACTTACATAAAATCCTAAATGATTTGCCAATGAATTATAATTAACATTTACATTACACACAACTTCAAATGCTAAAATAATTTCTGCATAACTACTATAGAATTGAAATTATTTTTGTCAAATATGCATAAAACCTTAAGCTGAAATGTGTATGTTCTATAATATAAAAGTTTAATGATAAAAATGTAGAATTTATAATGCCAATTTAAGATATGAAACAAAAGAAATAAAATAGTTTAAAGTCTAGAGCACTTAAACCCTTTTAATACTTAACACATGATATAAAATCTCATACAGAACATGCAGCACTCAAGGTAATAATTTTGTATATGAATATTCAATAACTTGTATGTCCAAGTAGGCTGAAAACTTTAAAATTCTTTAACAGGCTCACATTCACTAGAGTAGATGAAAATGAAAATTTTAGGATGGTTGTGTAAAGGGTAAAATAACTCAAATTGTTTTCTCAGTAAATACTACCACATCTTCATCAGTCAACTGCTATTCCTAAATATCAAGAAAATAACTTGTATAATACAAACAATATAGTCAACAAAAAGCTATATACAAAGATAGCTAATGCAAGATCACTGAGCTTATAATACATAAGGCCAAAAATATTTCATCCCAGTTCTTTTTATTTTTTATTTTATTTATTTATTTATTTATTTATTTGAGATGGAATCCCACTGTGTCACCCAGACTGGAGTGCAATGGCATGATCTCAGCTCACTGCAACCTCCACCTCCTGGGTTCAAGCAATTCTCCTGTCTCAGCCTCCCGAGTAGCTGGGGCTACAGGTGTGCATCACCTTGCCCAGCTAATTTTTTGTGTGTGTATTTTTAGTAGAGATGGGGTTTCACCATGTTAGCCAGGATGGTCTCGATTTCCTGACCTTGTGATCCGTCCACTTCAGCCTCCCAAAGTGCTGGGATTATAGGCATGCGCCACCGCACCTGGCCTTATCCCAGCTCTTATGTGGCTACATACTTAATATATTTCTACTTAACAAAATACTAAAATGCCATTTTTTACTAGTTAATGTATATTTGCAAACATTTTCTCTCACAGAATTGTTCAATTAAAAATATGCATTTCTAATTAAATAATGTATTTATGAACATTCATTTTCAACTTTTATTTATTTAATAAAGGCTAAAGTTGGTTAGGCTGGCATAAAAAACAAAATTATGATGTTACAATGAACTCTCTAGCCTCCTTTAATTTGCAAACAGGTAATTATATGAAAAATTATAAAATGCATGCACTAAAAAGCAGTTGGAAAACAACAAATATTTTATATAAGAATAGTGCTATAATCACTAGAAGCAGAAGTATGTACATGAATATATAATCATCTAAAGAATGTCAGTCTTTTGTTTCTTTTATTTCAGGAGGCCATAATCCTAAACAAATTAATGCAGTGATAGAAAACCAAATACCTCACGTACTCACTTCTATGTAGGAGCTAAATATTGAACACGTATGGGAACAATAGACACTGCAGACTACTAGAGTGGGGAGGTCGAGACAGGAGTGTGGATGGAAAAACTACCTATTGGGTACAATGCTCACTGACTGGAGGCAACGTACTCATGTAACAAGCCTGCACATGTACCCTGTACCGAAAATAAAAGTTGAAAAAAAAGTCAGTCTTTAACTTCACTGAATAACTAAAATGGCCATTTAAAACTGTATCTAAATATGTATCACAAACACGTCTTTTATTAAATATGGATAATAAAGGATATTTTGATCTCAAAAATATCAAAATATAATGCCAGTTTCATATGTGCATATTAATTATGAGAAAATAATTAAAATAGTGATTTCTTACAAAGTAGTATCAATATAGTTGAAAATACTCTCAGTGGAAAGGAAACCATTAAATATACACAACCAGTCTCCAATAGATTGTTGGTATTAATAAGTAAATTGTTTAGAGTGCTATTTGTTATTATTTGGAATTTATTAGGCAAAATGTCAAATAAGCAGGCAATATGAATCTCTTTCCTTAACCATAATGAGTAAACACCATCATGGAAACATTAAAAGTCTTTCATTTGGAAAGACCCCAAGAATTCATGAGCTGAAAGGGTTTTAATATAGGGAACTCTCATCAGTAAAGTGGAACTTTTGAAAAAGCATATTTTGGAGTATCATAGTAAAGTTTACATTTTGTGTAAAGTTTAACGTCACAGCAATTCTTCATAGAAAAATATCTTAAATCTAAGATTGTCAATCCACTTCTTTTCGAGTATTGTAGTCACTTAGAAATAGCAGTTAAAATTGAAAGAGAAAACCTCTTAAAAGCATTCTTCATTCCAACTAAACAATTCACTATTTACTTATTTCACAGTTAATCTCTATGCTAAAACTGAAAGTATGCTCTCAATAACAACTATAATAAAAGAATGTTGGGATAATGACACAAGATGATAAAAGCAAGGAAATGCTCATTTAAGGATATAATCTCTGTCATATATACGAGCTTTAAGTAGAAATGAAGTAGGATAAATGCTTCACAAAAAGTTATCCAGAGAATTCCTATAGAACAAAGACTTATCAAAAGGTGATACTTTCCAATCCTTGTTGACAAAGACTTTCTAATATAAGATATATTGTTCTATAAAACTATGTGCAAATTAATTTCCTAGGCAAGAGTTCCTCACCATCTTTAGGTAACTGAAAATTTACAGAAGAATCGTAAAACTAATTTTGTTAGTGGCAGTGTTTGGTTGATTAGTAGGGCAGAAGTAATGCTGTGTGTTCAAGAAACCCATTTTTTTTTTTTTCCTTCAGATAGGGTCTCACTCTGTCACCCAGGCTAAAGTGCAGTGGCACCATCATGGCTCACTGCAGCCTTAACCTCCTATGCTCAAGCAATTTTTTCGCCTCAACCTCCTGAGTAGTTGGGACTACAGGCGCATGTCACCACGTCTGGCTAGTTTTTTAATTTTTATTTTTTGTAGACACATGGTACCCCTATGTTGCTCAGGCTGGTTTCAAACTCTTGGATGCAAGGTATCCTCCCATCTTTGCCTCTCAAAGTGCTGGGATTACAGGCGTGAGCTACTGTGCCAGCCCATTTCTTTTTCCTCCAAAATACACAGCTAAATTATATTCCCACACCTCCCCTGCAATTAGGTTGGGCCATGTGGTTGACTTCAAGTCAATGGGATTAAGGAATTATCCTGCTGGCTCTCCAATAAGCTTTCTTCCCTCCTTACCCAATGTTGTGTATCCTTTGGAAGACTCCAAAGCCCTAAAGAATGGCAGAGTCACTTCCAGGGTTCCTGAATGACTAAATGGGACTCAATGAAACAGATTCACCCCACTCTTCACCCAACTTGCACTGGAATGTGATATGAGGGAATAATAAATCTTGATAGTATTAAGTCATTGAGAGAGATTTGGGAGAGTCTAGAAGATTATTCATTCATTAATTTATTCCTCAAATATTATAAATGATAATGAATTATAAAGAATAAATATAAGATCTGATACTTCAGAGGATGGCAAAGGCGGGACTGTAATCGATCTAAATATTAGAGTGGAAATAATTTCTAGAAACTATATGATCTCGAGTATTCTGCAATTGGTCCCTGTGAAAATTTTGTTGCCCAAATCATATCCTGAATCAACATCATCTTATTATGATAATAATATTATTACTCTTAGTGATAAAATGTTAAGGCATTATTTTACATTCATGTCCATACTCTGGGCACAGTGCTAAGCATTTATGTGAATTATTTATTTTAATTTTGAAGTGACCCTATGAGGGAATTTTAATAATACACTGTTTACACTGAGGAAATTGATGGTATAAAAGTAAAGGTGATCTCACATCAAATAAATAGTGAATCCAGGATTCAAAAGAAAGTTTTTGACTCTATGGCCATTCTTTTAAGGTAGACAATTGCATTGTGGGTGATATTTGGTTCCAACAAATTATTGTTTGAACAATGATAACTTACTTCAACGATTCTCCTGCCCATGTAGTTGTATGTGCACTTTGTGTATCACAGAAAAGGCTAGCAAGAAAACCTGAAGTTGACAACTTTATTATAATCCTGGCTTTACCCCTCATACTGGATACTTTACACCCTGACTTTTATCAACATGCCAAAAAATTATCCTTCTATCAAATGTGGGTACACAGCAAAGAAATCACAGATTGGGCTCCATGGCTCATGCCTGTAGTTCTAGCACTTTGGGAGGCCAAAGCAGGCTGATTGTTTGAGCCCAGGAGTTCAAGACGAACCTGGACAACATGGCACAACCCCTTCTCAACAAAAAATACAAAAATTAGCCGAGCGTGGTGGAGCATGCCTGTAGTCCCAGCTACTCAAGAGGCTGAGGCTGGAGGATCACTGGAGCCTGGGAGGCGGAGGTTGCAGTGAGCCATGATGGCGCCACTGCACTCCAGCCTGGACAACAAAACGAGACTCTGTTTCAAAAAAAATAAAATAAAATAAAGAAAGAAAGAAAAAATGAAATTATAATGTTTTACCCAGAAATTATTCATTTATGACAAGTTAACTGTTACGAGAAAAACCTCACTAAAGGCCAGGATCATTGCTCACTAAAATGTTTCCACCATTATAAATAGTATATTTGAAATTTGTGTGATTAGTTTATTTTCTTTTAATCTTTTCTGAGACAGGATCTTCCTATCTTGCATGAGCCAGAGTGCAGTAGTGCGATCAGCTCACTGCTACCCTGAACTCTTGGGCTCAAGCGATCCTCCCACCTCAGCCTCCCAAGTAGCTAGGACTACAAGCACGTGCTACCATGCCTGACTAATTTTTTGGGGGGTAGAGGGGGATAGAGACAGGGTCCTACCATGTTGACTTAGTTGGTCTCAAACTCCTGGTCTCATGTGATCCTCCTGTCTTGGCCTCCCAAAGCACTAGGATTACAGGCATGAGCCACTGTACCCAGCCCTGACTGATATATTTTGTAAGAACACAGCTACTTTGACAGCTAAATAACAATCCAGAATGTTGTCTGAAAAACATGAATTCTGAATGAAAAATTTTTATGGATAGAACACCTAATAACATTAAGTTTAATTAGCCTGATATTAATTCACAATAGTAGTGGCCTTGTCACTGGGGCTGAAGTCCAATGGAATAAAGTCCCCACCCTCGTCTCTGAACCATATTTGAGTAGGGTATTCTTAAGCTGTTTCTGGCTTTTCTTTAGTAGCTTTCATGGCTAAATTTTTTTTTCTGTAAATATGTAATAGCTTCTATTAGTTTTTGTCAAAGCCTGCTGGATAGGAATTAATCTGTTAAGATAACTTTGCACATATTTTGCTGATTTATTTTGTGTTCATCTGCAATTTTAACAATCAAAGGGCAATCTCATTTTGTGTTCTTTATTTCAAATTTCTTGCTCATGCCTTTCTCATTATAATCTATAAGAACCAACAAGAACTGAAAATAATTTCAGGACAACAGAATGTACACTGAAAAATCCTGGCTATCTATGAGAAATGAGTGAAGATAAATAATTGCAGCTGTTCTCTTTTTCTTTCACTTAAGGTAGAAACAGTGTGTTCACAGAATTCAGTTAATTATTACAATACACATCTTGATTACCATACCAAAACTCTCCAAATTCTTCCTATACGAGGTACAATGTTTCTTTATAATGGTGCCAAACTGGTACCAATGGTAGGCAACAACTGCTGCACTGGAAGGAAGTAGTTCGTAACTAAAAGCTGATATACAGGGTCAGAGAAAGGTGGTGCTATATCAGTTGCACTCCATCAATAAAAAAACTAGGTCTGTTCAAGCTTTATGCTGCCACAGTGCCGCGAACTTCAAGAGCATTATCCAGTGGCTATAGTCTTAGTGTTCCTTTTTGCAACTAGGCAAATGCCAAGAAGAGTGCCTTCCCACAAACAAGTGTGTAGGTGACAGTAAATGCAATAATAAGACTAATTAATCCACTGGGTGCTTCAAAAGTGGAATGAGTCAGCCCGACAGAAACATATGATTTTTGTTCCTTTATTATTATTTCTTCTTTACCTGTGGAGCCAGAGGCAAGGAAGATGACCAAGAATTCAGACATAGGAGAGATCTGGATAAACTTAGGAACCTGTCTAATAGTTTAGGCCCTGGAAGATACTGTAGAGGAAAGTTGTTTATTGTTGTTGTTTGTTTGTTTGTTTAGTGCTGAAGTAACTTTCTCTGGAGACACATCATGAGCACTGCAAAGAACGTTGTTCCTCCCCAAATGCCTTTCTTCCTGGATCCAGCTACTTTTCTTTGAGTTGGAGAACTCATACTTGAAAATCTCTGATTGACAACAGCACACTGATGAGTAGATATTATTTGATGGGAAGCTGATGATCATGCCAGCCTTCACTGTATTGACTAATGAAAAACCTCTGAAAATAACAACGTGAAAAGGACAAGGAAAAAGATTATCAGTATAGAAAAGCCAAAATTTCTTAATAAGAGAAATAAACAAAGAAAACAAAGCAAAAACAATTTTAAGGTATATTAATACCATGTTTGCAATTTTAAAATTGTTATGGTGATTTGCTATGTTGTTAAGTTCACCAAGTTTTTTTTTATTATAGAGTTAATTTAATTGATAATAAAATGAAGGAAATTTTATTTAAATAAGTATTGTCTATCATGTCACCATAAAAATTTGGTAAGCTCTGAATACTCAAGCTATTTCAGTAAAGCAAAGAAAGGTAAATTACTTGTGCATAACTGAGCATATGCAATGTTATCCCACACACACACAAAATATGATTAAATAAATTAAAGGAGCCAGGTGCAGTGGCTCACAGTACTTTGAGAGGCTGAGGCGGGCGGATCACCTGAAGTCAGGAGTTCGAGACCAGCCTGGCCAACATGGTGAAACACCATCTCTACAAAAATACACACACACACACGCACACACACACACACACTAGCCAGGCATGATGGCGGGTGCCTGTAATCGCAGCTACTCTGGAGGCTGAGGCAGGAGAATCACTTGAGGCCAGGAGGTAGAGGTTGCAGTGAGCCAAGATCATGCCACTGCACAATAGCATGGGTGACAGAGCGAGACTCCATCTCAAAAACATAAATAAACAAATAAATAAATAAAAGGAAATAAAAGGAATTTAAAAGAGAAAATTCCAAGGGAGTTTTGGGAAAAAAAACTTACAGATTCTACACATCTAATTGTATTACTGTATTTGATTATTAGCAACTGTACAACTATAAAAGATATGACAATACAAACCAAACTCAGCAACTATATGGTTTCATTTGATTCTGCTTAAAAAGTTTCTGTAGTCAGCAACAAGATGAACCATATTAATGGAGAGAAATCAGAAGAAACACAAAATTCTAAAAGAAAAAATACATATACTCCAAAGAAAAACTGGAAGAAACAGCTGATAAAACACTCAAAATAAGAGATCACTGCTATCTGGCTAACTAATGAGTGGGAAACTAACTCAAAGAAGAATGAAGACTTTATTATGTCTCCACTACTAATGAACAACAGCTTGGGATACTTGTCTAAAAACTGTACTTTTTTTTTTCTTTTGAGACAGGATCTCTCTCTGTTGCCTAGGCTGGAGTGGAGTGGCACAATCATAGCTCATTGCAGCCTTGACTTTCAGGGCTCAAGTGATCCTCCTACCTCAGCCTCTGCAATAGCTGGGATCACAGGTGCACACCACCTCAAAAAACTGTACTTTTGGACGATGACTTTTGGTTAGTGGTTGTTTTGAACTCTGTAACTTAATAGTATGTGCATAATAAATAAATAAATAAATAATGGGCCAGTAAACTTTTCCTGATTACTTTCAAGAAAGAATCTGAAGCTTGATTATAATGGTGGAGGAAGCTTCCATTTTAGAGAATAACTTGTTAGTCCTATGTAATTATATTCTGAGAGACAAGATTTGACTTTCAAGTCCTAAAAAGTCATTATCATGATGCTGTACTTTAGTCATATAACTGCAGATTTGTAAGGGTTTTCTTTTCTAAAAACAGGAAATCAAAAGGAATAAAGTACTAGCCAAATTGACAATGATTTCTTTAAATTTATGAGAAACGCGGTGCCTGTAGTTCATTATTTCAGTGAAACATTTGGTTTGTCTTGTCAATAACTATTAAATGGGGGCAATATATAAAGACAAAGAAGCATTTCACCTTTTTCAATCAGAAAAAGAAAATGCATTTATCCTGTGAATTACCTGTACTATTTCATGCATAGCACCTGTATTGCTGCCACACATCTGTGGAAACACAATATCAGCCAACTGTTAATCAAGGATCACTTCCCTTCAAAGTGACTGATGATCCACTGTTAAAACAGCTTATAAAAATAACTTCTTTGAAAAGGTGCTTCAGGGTTTTCAGACACATCTTACCAGTCCTGCTAGCTTAATGCATGTTTAAAAGTTAATTTCTCATTAATATTTAAAGAAGAAATGGCTTCGGAACAAAATTTAAATAATCCATTTTATTTTAGAAATACAACATTATTGGCATTATTTTCATTTCGATTACAAGGAGTGATAATGTCCAAGATTGGCTTTTAAAACTGTTAATGAGCCCTGGCAATGCGAAAAAGATATGGATTAGGTAGATGTAATGAGATATGATTAAAGGGTGCAGGCACTGAAGGGTGTTGGAGAAATTCTATTCAGAAAGCGTATAATTAGTGTCTGATAAAAGTACTTAGTAGATAAGATTTTTGAAGAAGAAAGGTTAAGATAAACACATACTTTATGACAAACCTGTTTAATTTTTCCCCTTTGGTTCTCTTACATACTCAATATTATGTTGAAGTTTCATACATAAATAATGTTTGTCGAATACTTGATGCAATTCTACCAGACAATTAGAGTGTTTTAATTGCCAGACAGGAGAGAAGAAAATGTGTTGAAACATCTTATTCCATTTTCAGTGTACATTTCTTTGTTGATTTATGTAATGTAGCTAATAATATGCAACCTATCCAGGTTTTAAACAAACAAATGAACTTCTAAAAAGCAAGCTTTCCATAAGTTGCTAAGCAACTCCAAAGGCAAATTTTATTAATTTAATAAATAACATTTAGATGAAGACAAATCCTTAAGAAGATTTCTAACTTTATTTTATAAAAAGTAGAAAATCCAAGCAGGTACCCTTCTTATTTTCTTGTTTCTAAGCCCTCAGGGATAGGCAAAGTTACTGGGATATTCAGAGTTATATTTGTCTCACTAAGCAAAACATTTCTTCGATTGAAATTGTTGCCATAATAGAAGTTAAGACCTGGGACTCATGGTGCAGCTCTCCAGAGTTGGAGCTCATGCTTCGTTCCCATAACTGAGGATTTTCCAAGCTCAGAATGGCTGACATTTTGGACATAATAGTCTGTGGTTGTGGGGGTCCATCCTGTGAATTTAACATGTTCAGCAATACACTGGTCCTCTATCTACCAGACGTCAGTAGTGGCCCCAGAGGTGCTGTAACTAAAAAATGTCTCCAGACATTGTGAAAAGTCTCCCAGGGGAGGGAAGGGACAAAAATTACCCCAGTTGAGAACCACTGCAATTGCATAATGGGTGGATATGCTAAATGCAAAAAAAAAAATATCTAGAGCTCAACTGGCGATGAAGATAGTTTGGGGTTAGTTGCCTTCTCTCAATGTCTAACATCCCCTGTCACTATCAATAATGAAGAATAAGGGGGTAATAATGATTCCAGTGGTACTCTGGCTTTTGTTCTATGCAAGATTCATTCCTGATTTTATCATTTCAATGCAATTTCAATTGTATAAAAATTGAGGAGAAGGGACGTAATGATAGCTCTGACTATAGCCATTCTCTAATAGTACCACATTCCAGAACTGCACTAGTCTTTTCTCCTGCAATTTTCCCTATATTCAGTTGCTGGCTAGAATCTTTATTTATTTATTTATTTATTTATTTATTTATTTATTTTATTGAGACAGAGTCTTGCTCTGTCGCCCAGGCTGGAGGTCAGTGGTGCGATCTCGGATACACTGGTAGCCTCTGCCTCCCGGGTTCCGGCGATTCTCCTGCCTCAGCCTCCTGGGTAGCTGGGATTACAGGCTCATGCCACCACACCTGGCTAATTTTTGTATGTTTAGTAGAGACAGGGTTTCGCCATGTTGGCCAGGCTCGTCTCGAACTCCTAACCTCAGGTGATCTGCCCACCTCGGACTCCCAAATTGCTGAGATTACAGGCATGAGCCACAGCGCCCAGCTTAGAATCATTTTTAAAATAAAACTCAATTTTACTAATGTCATCCTCTGCTTGTAGGGCCACCATGGGTCTTTGTTACCTCTACTATCAAATAGAAACTCCTCTGAATGGTCTTTAAGTTTTCCTTCAATTTACCACCAAACTCCATCTCATCAAACGTCTTTCTTATCTTTATTTATGCCCCCTTTATTCTTCTTACACACAATCAACTTGCATATTCCAATCTCCATGTGTGACATATACAGGACAAATTCATTTCCTAAAGTTTTACTAATTATTCCTTCCTTTACTTATCAATATCATATTCTACTCTAAGAATGACAGGACTGCAATTATTGTGAGGTAATTATTTACTGAATGCCTTCAATATGCCAGACACCAAATATGGGTTAGTAGCTGTTTCTATCAATTTACATTTCATTATTTTGCCCAACCAGATTGTAAGTTCCCAGAGGGTAGGAGCAGGTCTTATTTGTATGCCTCTGACACCTCTTAATAATGATGCTAATAAATATGCTTTATATTGACTTGCAACTATAACATTTCAAATTACTGTCACGATTACTAGCTCACTGGTTATATATTTTCAGTATTTTACAGTCAATGAACATGGGTCATTAAATGCTCTAGGGAACAGACTGTGGATTACACAAACGGTGCTGAGTAGATATGCATTTAAAACATGATGAGCAACTGAATTCAGTCTCACAACTTCACAACTCTTAACTGGTTACAAAAAATTCTTTTGGCATTTAAACACAAAAGTTATTATAGAGAACAAGAACTGCCGAACGAGGCAGAAGATAACACGGAAGTGAATTAAACTATAATACAGCAGCAGGAAAAACAAATGAGGAGTCGTCGTTTCTGCCTCAAATTCACCACGAGAATTTAAATTCATTTCATAAGGTCTTGACCTCTTATCAAATAAAGCTGTTTTAAAAGAAAGCAAACTGCTGGGCACAGTGGCTCATGCCTGTAATCTCAGCACTTTGGGAGGCTGAGGCGGGAGAATCACCTGAGGTCAGGAGTTCAAAACCAGCCTGGCCAAAATGGCAAAAGCCCGTTTTTACGAAAAACACAAAAATCAGCCGGGCGTGGTTGTGCACACATATAATCCCAGCTACTCAGGAGGCTGAGGCAGGAGAATCGCTTGAACCCGGGAGGCGGAGGTTGGTTGCAGTATGCCAAGATGGCACCACTGCACTCCAGCCTGGGTGAGAGTTGATAAAACTCAAAAACCTAAAAATCACAGCATTTTACCTCATATGTATAAAGAAGTCCAAGAAAATATTTTCAGCACAGGTGCGGTGGCTCAGGCCTGTAATCCCAAAACTTTGGGAGGTCCAGGTGGGCGTATCATCTGAGGTCAGGAATTCCAGACCAGCCTGGGCAACATAGTGAGAACTCCTCTGACAAAAAATTAGCTGGGCATGGTGGCGGGCGCCTGTAATCCCAGCTACTTGGGAGGCTGAGGCAGGAGAACTGCTTGAGCCGGGTAGGCAAAGGTTGCAGTGAGCTGAGATCACGCCACTGCATTCCAGCCTGGGCAACAGGGCAAGACCCTGTATCAGAACAAACAAACAAACAAACAAAAAACAACAACAAAAAACCCTATATATTTTTTTTCTCCAACAATTTTTGCTGATTTCCCCCACACCTGTTTTGGGGAGTCCCTAAATAAATAACACTTAAGTGCCTGTAAAAACCATGTATTTATCAACTTTTCAACTGAATTCAGCCAAAAACAGAAGTCACCTGATTTGAGGATACCCATTAACCCTAGGCACAATATGCCTAAAGACAGAATATCATTTATCCAGTAATTCTTTCAACATGTATTGCGTGCCTACTAAGTGCAGACACTGGCCTAGGCCCTGGAGGCCTAAATCTCAGTTACTGGTATGAATTTGTACAGGGAATTCAGAAAGGGGCAAGTGATGTGAAAAGCCAAAAAAGATTTGTCTTCAATGAGCCTTTTCTCTCCACCTCTAGCTTTCTCGACCCTCAAATTTAAGGAAGTGAAAAAAACTAAAGGACGTTCAAATTTTAAAGAGAAATTAAAGAAACAAGTTTAGGATCCCAGCAGCCACCTGGAAGACAGAGAAAACAGCTCCCAACGCTATCCATCATCCATGTGACTGGGCGGAAGTGCAGGAGAGCAAGGGGGCCGGAAATGCAGGGCCTGGCGCGGGGGAGGGGAAGAGTCGCGGCCCGAGAGGGTTGGAGACCGGAAGTGCAGGTTCTCCTGTGCGCGGGAGAATGTTCCTGGGCAGGGCGTGACTCCTAAACTCCGGCCGCACGAGGCCTCTCAGAGACTCCTCTCACCACAAAGCCCCATCACAGTACAGAAGGCTTTTTGCAAAACAGGGATTTCTCAGCTTTTCCGAAGAGGTTCCTAAATGTGGCTGTAACCCTGACGTGAGGTTTGTAGTGAAGGGTCCGCGCTCTTCTCCCAGGGTTTTCTTAGGCGAATTGGCGTCCCCCAAACCGGACGGGGAAGGGAACGGACCCCGGGGCCTGGAGCCACGCGGGTGGGGTCGGGGTTGCTGAACTGCCCGGCTAATGTGGAGCGGCGCCCCCTCCCTGAAGACTGAAGGGGAAAGAGGGACGGGGTCCCGGCGGACGCGATCGCAGAAAGCGGTCCCTCGGGGGCACCGGAGCTCCGGCGGGGGCACCGAAAGTGTGTCTGTTGGAGTGGTTGGCAGTGGCGTTTATTGAAAGAGGGGCGCATTATTCTCCCCTCCCTCTTTCCCCGAAGCCGGGGCGGCTGGCAGTGATCAGGGCTGAGAACTGGCTCCGGCCTCTGCGGACGCCCGAGGCGCGGGTGGCGCTTTGTGAGCGGCCGCTGGGGCGAAAGGGGTGCGGGGACGTACGCAGGGGGGCTTTTTTTAAGTTGAGTTGGTAGAATAAGGTTGTCTTCAGTTTTTTATCTGGGGTATAGAAAAGAAGCTAGAAACTCGGAGTCTCTCTGTCTCTGCCCCAAATTAATTGAGAAATTGTCAGCCTGCCTTGCAAATACACTTCTCTTTCCTTCTCTCAATCTTTTTCTCCCTTCTCTCCCCACAGAGTCGCTCCCGCCCCTGCCTACATCCCACACATTTCAGGAGTCCCCTATGTATTCTACAAAACACAGAACGACCATATGAGCCACTTCAGTCCTTCTCAGCATTAGGTGACTGATTTACATCAGAATAAAACAAGAGTTTCTTGCTGGTCTTAATGTAATTAAAATGCACCATCCCTGTATGTTCCCAAAGGAGTGGGAGGAAAAGTGTTTGGACAGGGGACTGATCGTCAGTAGGTTTTCACAGCGTGGTTTATAAAATACTTTTAAGCTCTCTTCTACCTAGTTGTCACTGAGAATTCGGTTTGAGAGGAAATGGCTTTCTAGACGATTTTTCATCTAGATGATTTTTCATCATATTCGACCAAGAGTCTTTCTCATCCTCTAGCTCTCTGAATGTCCAGAAATGTAATAGAAACTCTGCATTGATTTCCAAAGGTCTAATTTCCAGAGGAGCCCGAACTCTCCTGTCCTGCCTACATTGCCTGCCCTCTAACATCCTGGGAATGGGAAGTAATACTGGGATCGGTGGTGGCAGAACTGCGGACCCTAACAACTTCAGATTGTTGAAAGGGGGAGGGGAGAATGGAAGAGAGGAATGGAAAGGCAAAAGAAAAAACATTTGTGTTCATTTACACATTTCCTGTGCAGAACAAAAAAGTCCCACCATCAGCAAAAGAAGTCTCTTCCTCCAAAATAGCAGCCAAAGAGAGAAAATTAGAATATGCATAAAGTCTTTCATTTTCATTCGCGCAGAGCACGATTTCCAATTTCCGGCAGATTTGTATTTAAACTGCTCGATTAATCCCAATTTCTGAACAGCATTTTACTTAGCATTTTCCCAAAACTCACCTAAAGAGTTATTACTCCCCTCCCATCACCCTGTTTTGGAGCCTCCCTTTTCCCTATTCTCCCACTGAGAATAATAATTTCATTGATAAGACTGCAACTTTATTTTTCCTGTCCATTGTTTTCCTCTTAAAACTAGACTGATGCATTGGACCACACTTGAATGCAAGCTGGTTGTTGTCTGTGAAGCCGCGACTGCAAACGAGAGCCTGTTGGAAAGGATATGTTTTTGAAATGTGTACCTAAAAGAGAATAAACATGATAGGGCCAATAGACTCTTGCAGATCCTCTCATGTCATCAAAACCTTTCCCATTCTACCCAGGTCATATCTTTTCACCACTAGCAATAGCTGAGATGCTTGCATAATCCACCCTGCAAACCTTTCCTTCCCTCACCTCTTTTAAGGAGTTTGATAGACAATTATGCAATCCTCTTCAAAGGAATATTACTCTTAAATATTCAGAGTGTCAGTCCATTAAATCCCCCTACAGCCCATTACTAAAATATTTTGCTTTGCCACTTGTGCAACAGATCTGGCTGTATCTGCCTTGAAATTTTCTTTGTTGGAAAAAATGTTATTGAGCTTTATTTGAATATCTTTTCTGAAATATCATCTCTTGACTTGGGCTTACGGCTCCTGCTTTTGAAACTGTATATGTTTATTTTACTTAGTAGTAGAATGTTAAAAGAAGAAAATTACTACATCTTGACTTACTGAAAAAAAATATATATCTTAATTCTATCAACCCCTAAATTCCTCACTCTTCCATATCCCAAGACAGAAAGAACCCTTTATTTGATTCATAATGTAATCTAAGCAAAATGTAGTGGTTCTGGCTTTCCTTCAGTGTTTATAGATCACATGTAAATTCCAATTATGAGTAATCAAAAACTTAGAAATACTAATATTTGTTCAGCTTTCAGTTTCTGTAAAGAACATACATATTTGAACCATATGCAGCATGGTATATGTAATATAGGTGCATAAGCATTTAAATATATGGTTTAAGTATCTGGTTAGCTAAACAGTCATTAAGATACTGGGATATAGAAGCATATTAATTTTGTTAAATGGGTGCATAAACTGCATGTGTAATAGTGTCTGCATGACTTACTACTTTGAAATAACTGCTTTTGTTTCTTTTTCTGTCATGACAAAAGTATTATACAATTTATTTTAGTTATGCATTTTTCTGTTGAGTTGGAGGTTCTCAGTTATATACTATTAAAACCAAAATGTTGGAAAATAAATTCTCAAAAGCCAGTCGGGAGTAAACGTAACAGGATTGAAGGCCACATTTACTGGCAGTGCTGATTTCTTTTCATTTTCTTATTGAAACAAATGATTGTTTCTTAATCAAAGGAACAATTCAAACAAAGAAGAAACTATCATAATAACAGTGTTTTTCTTAAAATATTATTTTAATTAGAATTTCATTTTATATGGAAAGCTCCTGTTTAATTTCAAGTTGCAGAACTGTACTTCCAGAAGAGTTGGAGTGAATTTAGTAGTTATGATTAGTGCAGTGAGAAAGCCTGGGGGTACCATTGAAGAATAGATTGATATATAGTTACAGCCAGAGCTGCATTTCTCCCATTGCAGACTTAGGCGAGATAAGACTGAACATCACCTCAGAGAATTTATCATCAGAAATGAAAGCTCCTCATTCTTTGCTGATCTTTAGTGAAATAATATTCTCATGAGCTGGAATTTTTTTCACACTTTTTACAATGAAAAGACTAGGAAGAAATGAAATGGAAGAGGATTGTTCAGCCTCCCTGCCGTGAAAGGTGAAAAGACAGATGCATGGTACTAGAGCAGGGAAGTTGCGTCCTTCCCCCCCTCTTTTCTTCCTTCAACTACTGTTTGGTTTTGGGATAGTGTGTATATATATATAAGTTTGAAGACAATATCTTCATTAAAGTTTTCTAAAGGATAAAACTTGCTATTGATATTTATGCCTTTCTCTTTGTAATTTTTAAGGTGTACAGATCTTGCTTTTACATACATTACTAGGCTATATTACTTTTCAAGAAAACAGAACAAAGAAAATATGTTCAATGGTTACTCTTCCTTGACCTAAAATTGTCCTTCTATAGCTAAGGTCCTTCTCCATTTGGCCTTAGCTGCTGGACTGCCAAAGAATTTCTGTCTCAGTCTCTGTTCTCTTCCATAATTACCCTTCCTCTCCTAACCAACTTTCTTTTCCCTCTCACAAAAGAAGGAAGTTAGTTATAAAACAACCTGCTTTCACCTCAATATCTTCCTGATAAATATTGAGTCTAATTCCCTCCCCATCCATTTTTAAATTTTCGTTCATTTTCTTTTTGGGGGGATAATAGTACCTGGGGGTTCATGAGATGGGAAGAACATGGGGCTGAGAGGAGAGCTGGATTACTGCAGACACAGACTCACTGGCAGATACTTTCAAGCCTAGTCCTAGGAACTGGTGGCTGTTCTTTCACCTAAACAATAAACCTTGGCAAGTTTACAGCTCATAAGAGCATTTTTCCCTTCTCCTGAAGAAATAGGCTGAGCTTTTCTTGCCAGACCAACACCAGTTACTAACATCTTTAACCTGCTGTCTTCCCTCCAGGTATACTCCCTTCACTTCATTATCCTCTTTATGTCTGTCTATCCCTAAAGGAATCAAAAGAGTTCATCCTGGGGGATCTAATTCCTACTTCTTATGTCTTGCCCTATGGGCTGGCTTCTTTAGGGCCAGTGATCACTTTGGACTCATAGGAACCTCAGTGACTCAGCCCTTCTCAAACTCCTCAGCTTTGTGAACTTGCTTCCCAAATAGGACAACTTGCCCACTCACCAGCAGGGCTCCAGTCAGAAGGCACCTAGTCCTTCTACCCAAGAATCCCTTCACATGTCTGCCTCCGCACCCAGTTTCCCGTCCCCACCCCCGGCCAAGGTTGGTTTATTTGGGAATGTCATCTGCAGGGCAGCATGTCCATAGCAATAAAGGGGAGTGGATACAAAAATACTCAGTGCCATTAAAAAGACCTACCATATTAGACCAAGGGAGTCTCTATTAGGAAACTTGGGTTGGAATAGATCATCCATTTAACCAGTGAAACAAGAAATCAGAGAAATGCCTGACTGCAGCTGTGAACCACAAATTTCAGACTGAAATGGATTACATCTTCATCCTGTCAGCCAGATAAATTATTTTAAAATTGTTTCTGCTATTATTTGCATTATTATTATTAACAGTTTATTTTTGTCATTATTGTAATTTTTGTTATTTATTTTTGTTGTTGTTGCAGCTATTATACTATTCAACAGAAGTTTAGAAAGATTAGTCAGATTAATTAGTTTATTGGTAATTTAAAGCTGAAAACTAGTAATTAAGCCAAAAACTAAAAATGATCAGGGATGATTCATACTAATGTAGGATTTGGGAGGAAGAGAACCTAAATTTTGGACATAAAATTTGGCAGCTGTGAAATAAATAGGACTTGGGGATAAAAAAATATGATAACTGAAATTTTCTTAGTCATTCAGTCACTCCCCCTCCCCCAAATTCAGCTAAGATTATTCTGTATTTGCTTGGTAGAGGAAAAAAAAAATCTATTTGTTTTTGTTGACAGGGAACAAAGATCCCATGTATGTTCTTCATGTGATTTGCATTTTCATGTGGATTCCCCTCTGCTCAGGACCAACCAAACATTTAAGATCACTCCCCTCCAAGTTTGAGTCTTTCATCTCTTTGCTCTTGTTAGGCACCTCTCTGAAGAGGGTGCATCATATAAGACAGGTATACAATTTCAGCCCTCTCAGACAGATTCTGTGGAATATAAATTCAATAATGCAATTTTCTTCACAACATGCTCTGTTCTCTTTCAAATATAATTAATGTTTTGATAGCATAGTTCTTTAACTACATATATACACAAAAAAACAGACATACCCTCTAGCTTTGCTGTTTGTGTATCTAAAGCAGAAATGGATGCAGTTCTTTGAGTGACTCCTAAAATTCCTCAACTCCAGCCCACAGAGAAGAAATCTGTTTAGGTAAAAACTGCACAGTCTGTTGCCTACCCAAAAATATTTAAAACAATTAAAAATTGTAAGCCCCTAGGATTTAATACTAATTTTTCTGTTAAATTTCCTAGAAAATAAAGGATATTCTGAATTGATAATCTGATATGGATATTTACTAGAGAACAGTTAAAATAAACAAAAACACTGTCCTAAAACCCTGGTTGTCTTTTCCAAGTTTTGATGATGGAAATTGAATTTCAATCTCTTCCATTTTATCCAATTGGTGCTAAATTGACAGATGTATAAAAACTAGCAACCACAATAACATAACTACAATGACTTACATAAAAAATTGCTTACTCTATCAAATACCTCAGCTGTATGTTTTAGTTGAATTAACTCTCTTAATTGCTATCGGTTGTATATAGACATATTTGTATGTGAAGTAGATGGTCACAACAGACAGACACAGATATGTAGATAACATTATGGCCAATAGGAGTTAAGTGAGTAAATGCTGAGCTTCCACATTCAAGTGTACTGTATCCCTAAAATTTCATTTCTCCAAATGGATTACAATTAAAAGAGAACAAATAACCTTACAGGTTGCAGGGAATCATATATTTTCTGTCTTTCATATAGAAAATATGTACTGTATAATACTTAATCCAATAAAAATATAAGCTTTGGTCTCCCTATGTTGTTACTGAGTTGAAGAAGCTAGATCTGTGGCACTAGAATACTGATTTCAAAGCATCATGGCCATTTTGTTTGAATTGTGAATATATAAAAAATGCTGGTAGGGGAAATATTTTACACATTTCTTCTTTCCACAGATTTTTTAGAGGGAATGTGTAAAAAATTTTATAAAAATCTTTTGAAGTTTTTTCTTAATCTTCATGTGATATTTAATGTTTGGAATTATGAAAGAAGATAAAAGAATCAACAAGGAAGGGAGAACATGCGACTGATTTCAAATAGGTCTTCTTACTGAATGAGAAAGAAAATATTTTCCAGTGCAGTTTTGCAAAAAAAAGGGGAGGGTATAATCAGTGAAAATCTCATTTGTATTTTTTTGTGATGATTTTAGATAATAGCCAAATAGGGTTCCTTTTCCATTACTTTCCTCCAAACTCTTTTCCTTGAAAGCACAAATGTGCAAACGACTTATACCTTTATTCTCTCACAAGCTAATATACAAACAACAAATATTTTCGATAAATGTTTGATAGAAAATCCCTTACAGGTCTACAAATTCAATCTTAGTACAAGACTAAATTACCAGTCCAGTTATTTAGATAAAAGTAACCTGACATTCGCCTTTAGTGAGCTATAAAGCAATATATAAAAGGAAGATTTTTACAACATTGATCAGCAGTGATATGTGAGCTATCAAGAAGAAATTATCCCTCAGACATTTTATATTTGTTCTGATTTCTTCCTCCTTATTCCTTTCTTCCAATTTGTTCTTTGAGAGAGACACGACTAATTCTCTGATTCTCCAAATGAGGTTTTGTTTGGCTCAGATTAATATTAAAGAAGATCACATACACGGTCGAAAAATATTGTTATTTTTCTTTAATGGGGAAAATTGGACTCCCGCGTGTCAGATCTGTGGATTTCCGAAGGGCAATGGAAATGGTACTGACATCACTTTGCACTTTAACAATCGGATTTGGTCAGGGTACAAGTTGTTTGTTTAACCCGACAGCTCGGTGCACCCCGTCGCACGCTTTGCACACTCATTAAAACGATTATTCACGACCTGTCGAGTGTTTTCGGGTTCATTCACAGGAAAGGCTTGGAACGAGGGACAGCAATTCAAGTCAACACTGTCCACTACCCCTATGCACGTGAGGACGAGTTGCTGCGTGCGTAAAAAAGACGAAGGGAGGGGTGGGTGAGTACGCCTTAGCTATAAGTCCCGTTCATCCGATGCTCTGGAATCTCAATCTCGACAGAATGCCAAGAATGCTTGGTCCTACAAGGACCACGTCGTCGCTACGTTAACTTCAAGGGCTTGGCACAAGACAAAAAAAAAAAAAAAAAAAAAAAAAGGAAAATAAAATAAATACACTCAAAACTCTCCCTCTGCTCCTCTTTTCAACCTTCTGCAAAACTTTTTAAGTCCCAGAACTCGCCCACCTTCTGTCTGCAGCCACCCGCGGGACTGAGCGGCTCCACGTCTTTACAGCGCTGACGCTAAGGATAAGTAGTTTCAGGAAAACTCGCCAGGGTGAGAAGATTAATTCCTTTTCCATCTCCCAAGGCCCTATCGTTCTAAAAAAAAAAAAAAAAAAAAAAAAAAAAAAAAAAAAAAAAAAATTGTTATATTCCTTGCACGGACTGGGGGTGGTTGCTTGGCGCAAAAGATGAAGAATAGGGCTGTTAACAGTATTTGCTAGATGCATCCAGACTGTTAACAAGGAAGAATTACTCCTCCAGACTTCAATAAAAGTCCTATAACATGAGCATTAAATAGCCCTCAATAAATTAGGTCACTTTTTTCTCTCAATTTTAAAGTCATCTTTCAATATGTTGTAATGGTAATAAGAGAGGCACAGACATTAACGCATCTCAATATCCCACTGTTGCTCTGTGCTTATAAAAGGCACATTACGGGGTCTTTAGTTTTCCTATTTGTTCAAATGAATTCTGATATATAACATTCCTGTGAGATATTAATTCAAGAGAAATGTCTATCTTTGTAAGTTATAATCACACATAATGCTAAATAATACAAAATATGAGTATATATATAAACTATATACTCAAGAACTCCAGATTGTCTCATTCAGCCTAAGCACCCCTGGCATAATTTAGAGTTAATAGATGTTTTAAAACACATGTATTATGTCTATATTCAAATGATTGCTACTTGATTTTTCATAAACAGCATTAATAAACCCAATGGCCAGCTTATTGTTATAAGGGTAACTTCATCATGCCAATGGAAAAAGACAACCAAGTTCATTTAGCAGTTTCATTCTATTATATCTGACATCACAAAATCATCTATTTTTCTATTTTATTGAAGCACATCAATACAATGTATGAAGAAAAGAATGGAAGTTTTCAAGCAGCATGAGGTTTTAATCAGAAACAGATTCCTAATTGCTAAAAAGCAAGTATGAATAAGTAATTTCATAATCTCCTTGGGTTGCCATAATTCACTATCAGGTTTACTTAAAATGGATCTGTCAAGTGTGTTTCGCTTCCTATATAAGCTCTTTCATTAAAAGCAACTCACGATAATAATCAAGAGGCAGATGCTGAAATATGTAAGTAAATAACTGAAAGTCTCTGCATAAATAAACACAAATCAATGTAGTAATAGACAACACTATTGATGTAGGAATGATCGATTTTAGTTTTCTAACCTGCAATCAGGCTTGCAATGTATAATTAAAAGTATATTTTTCAACTCCACTAATACTACTACTACTGGAAAAAAAATTCTTTCTGCCATTTCTACCTGAATCTACTTTATTCCTTCTAGTGTATTTCTGATGGGATGGGAGGAGTACTCTGTTTTTTCTGCGAAAGCTTTGCCAAACTTTAAAATGACATCATTAATTATATAAATTGTAAAAGTATCAAATAATAAAATTACCACCTAATTCTTGCTCTGAATTTTTCAACCTTTATCCCAGCCTCTAATTATTCATTCAGCACATTTTAATAGGAAAAACACACAATAGTGCTTATTATTTTTAAAGATCTTTTTCAACTACTGTAGTACATTTTGGTTTAAAGATTCTTTGGGCCTTTTGTTAAAACAAATAAGATGTCATTTCCTCAGTACACTATGGAAGCTCTCACACCTATACTTGTATATGGAAGCACCATGAAGCAAGCAAGGAGAACAAAAACTGCATTGTTTCAATATTGTTTCATATAATGATTGCAAAACAAACTAGTATCTGACTCAAAGAAATAAACATACTTTGGATTTCTAGAAATTCACATCTAAAACAATGTTTTAGATTTTGCTAAAAGTTAAATTTTCTTTTTGAGAATATGTATCCCTGGAAGGCCGAATTGATTTAGATTAGCAAGCACCAGTATGTGATGAGTTTGAATATTTAGATTCTGGAGAGTAATGAAAATACAGTGTTCATATTTTTTCTTCATCAACAAAGATGCTTATTTACATTCATTCTTGAATCCAGGCTTCTCAAGCACAAGCCTTTAAAAGAATGTCTTCTTTATGAAATTCAGCTACTTTGAAAGGGATTTTTTCCTGTGTGATATCACTGGCACACAAATATTGATTTTGATTGTCTTTATAATATTGTATCACAAAACACTCTCTCAGACTTCTCTCCCATCCAGGGCCAAGAATTCAAGGGCAACCGAATCCAAAAGGAAAATATCATCAGTTATTATTTAGGGCTAATTTAACAGATAATTTAACTTCAAACAACAATGATCAGGTCATTAAATTTCAGAGCAATGAGAAAATGAAAGAACTGAGAGACAACTCTCCATAACCCCATTACAGATTTTAGTCTTCGTGCTCAATCAACGGAATCGAAAACGTCTACGCAGGAAGATATGTTTTCACCGTAAACGCATTGATTCAAAGAATGAGGCAATAGGAAGAGATGAGGAGGAATAAAGTTGAAAGCGACGACTCCAGTTTCTGGGAGTGCCAGCGGAGTAGGCAAATTCAACCTAAGCCGAAAATGAACACCCAAATATGTTTGTTAATTAAACACTCCTTCTCATTCCACCACGAATCTCAAATCTGTAAATGTCCAACATGCTTTCCTCCTATGCGGCTTTTCTGCAAGATAGGGAAGATAGGACCGAAGATAGGGAAAAAGATTACATGTGCTAAGCAACAGACCACGAAAAAACATGGGGCATTTTATTTTCCCTCCCACCCTCACAAACGTAATTTGTGAGTTATTTGTTATCATTTTAAATGCCTTTTCTGATCACAACGCTTTCAGAATGTCTGCCTACCTCAAGGTTTGATAGAGGAGCTGGTGAAGGCGGTGTTGAATCACAGAAATTGAGTCTTACTTGCAGGGGAGGGCGGGTGAGGGGGGAGTCGGAAGTGGACCACCTCTATTCTGCATCGCCCTTCCTTCCCATCGCCTTTCCCAGACTGAATATTACCGCCTGAGAATCTCCGCACTCTCGGGGTACTCTGCCCACCGGAGTCCCGGCCTCTCTCTGGCCAACAACCGGCTGCCTTCAGTGCTCTGGGAATTCCCACCCCGAGGCTACCTCTTTTCCTGTGAGACCCCTCCACCTTGGACCACAGGCTTGGGCAGAGAGAAGCAAAATGGGGTAGAAAGCGAAGGGCGAGTGGGGTAACAAGTGGAGAGGAGAAGAGATGTCCATTACAGAGCAAATAATTTTATCTACTAGCTGAGAAGAGCTGAGATCTGAAACCGCACCGGGTAAACAAAAGGAAACAACTTTGGGAGGGGAAAAAAGGTTGGGGGGAGGTGGTGGCACACAGAAGATTAAGAAGAAAGGGAAAAGGTAGGGAAGCGCGCCAGCCAAGGTTCTGAAGTCACTTTTCTTGGCATCAGCCAATATGAGCTACCCAAACGTACAGCTCTGTTTGTCCTGGGCAAGAGCGCCCTCATGTTGCTGCTCCCCGCGCAGCGCCCGGCTTCACCCTCTGCGGGGATCGCCGCCGCAACGTCCCGAGAGCGCTTCTCCTCTCCTCCTCCGCCACCGCGCAGCCAGGGCGGCCTCAACTCAGCAGCTTAAGTTACTTCTCCACACCGGTTCAAAACCCGAGAAAACAACGCTGCCGGGTCCCTGCCACAACGACTTCAAGTCCTGCCATTATGCCACCTCTCCATCTTCACCCCGGAGTCCCTGAGGCGCCGGGAAAGCTAATTAATAGGACATCGCGACGAGAGTCCCAAATTTGCTTCGGGCTGAGCCAACCTGTGTCTGGCGCGTGCTCTCAGCCACTCTGGGACAGAGAGGCTCCCGAGCGTACTACCGACGTCTCCTAAGTGTGCATTAAGAATCAATTATTTGCCTGAGATTTCCAAAGCCAGGAACTGGGATATTCCCAGCAGGGACAAAGTCAAGCCCAGAACGGTGTTCATTTCCCTAGTCTTTCGAAGAGACAGAAGGGAAGACTCCCACACGCACCCAGTGCCTCACCCAACCCGGAGCAGCCCGGCTAAATCCGACCGGGACCCTGGTGTGACCCAGGCCAAGGAGCTGGGGACGGAGGGCCAGCTCTGGGGAAGGTTGGCGATGTTAGTGTGCAAATAGAGAAGGGCGATCCAAAGAAGAAGAACTTTAGAGAGAAGCAGGTTCTTGGCTCTGGAGCAAAGAGCTTTAACTGAAATAAGGATAGCTAATAACCCTGTGTTTGAGCGTTAAGAAAGTCCCGGAAGTTCCTGTAGCAACCATAAGATTCACAAATCATATTTCCACGAAATGAATCAATGTACACTTTAGGACCTATTTCAGTCTCCCACTACCCCTTCTCCGTATAATTTTTTCTCGTTTTCTCTCCATGTTCCTTTGCCGTGTCTACATCCTTTTGACCTGGGGATTCACCGTGATTTCTGTCAACGTGGAAAAAATTATGCATCCTTTCAGCTACGTCTGTTGGTAGCGAGTCTGCTAACATTTTCTAAGAAAAGATGAACACTTAAGGCCAGGACCCCAAAGTCAGGCGTTAAAACTCAGTCAATAGCAGTCAGTTACACATATTCCCTATCCCACCCCTTCCCCTCTGAAAAGCACTTTCACTTACGGATCTTGCTGTAAGAGCGCTTCCAGTCCTGATATCCTTTTCCTCGGCATCCTTCGGACGACCTCAGGCAGAGCCTTAGGTGGTGGGGAAAAACAAAAACAAAACACAGTAGAAATCGGGAGGGAGACAAGAGGCACAAAACATAACAATACATCATCTATTTGCCAGCCTGGAGCCCCCTTGGCCTATATCCTCAGGATAAGGTCCCTAGGACTGACCGCTAAGGTGGGGAATGGGTGCCTTTGGGAACCAAAATCTGAGGTGGGTTATTGTAACTGCTGGTGATTGAGGGGAAAGGGCCCTGAAGGGAGAATAGAAAAGGGGAATGATTGGTATAGAGAAAAGAAATCTTTTTTAAAAAATGCACGGAAAAGAAAATCTAGCATGAAGTACTAACTGGGAAAGATCTCTAGCACTTTTAACTCTTACAGGTAGGTAGCTCTTAGGAAGAATGCAGACGTGTGCGCCCAAAAGAGAGAATCTAGATGACCTCTATTCTTTCTATATCTCCAGGATCTGGCCTTAAGTAGAAAAATAAAGAGGGGAGAATTTTAATTTAAGTTTCACCTACCCTGCTTGTTGGAATGGCTGCGCAGATTTTCATGCTGGAGAGTTCCATCTGTCTGGCAGAAGCTGAAGTGGTGTTGGGGGCAGGTTATCTGGTGAAGTAGGAATGTACAGGAACCCCGCCCTCTAGGCACAGTTACACAACCCCAGCAACCCATCTCAGCCAGTTCTAAAACCTCTAATGATCTTCACCTTCACCCTTTGTTAGTCTAATTCTCCAACAGGCTTTTAGTCTCAAACACAACCAGCCACTTTAGCTATTCAAAAAATTAATTTCTCAAAAGCAAAATTTTCCCAATGCATGCAAATTCCTCAACAATGTTGGAGAAAATACACTTTTTAAAATACTACACTTCTATAGACTTCTAAATATATTGAATTTATCCACATATTTGGGTGAAATATGCACCAACTTAAATATATATTAAAATCAATACACTATGAGACTAAATTTTTGCCTCTCTGCCTTTGATTTTACGCAAGTCACATAAACTACATGAAGGCTTCCATGACCATAAGGATATTTGTATTAAACCTTGTTAGTTCTAGACTTCATGTTCACTTGGTTCCCAATTTTGTAACAGGCTGAAGAAACATATTTGAAATAATACTTTAACTCCTCTAGTTCAATTACATCATTTTCTCAGTTTTACATATTAATATTTTTTGTTAACTTTACAACAGACAAATTCAAGTAAAATACTTCAAACCTGGAAATAAACTTTAATTTGGGATTTCAAGTTTTAAGTTGTGATCAGTTTCAGTTCCAAAATTTCACAAAGGACAACCTTCATCTTATTAAGAACAATTATAATATGAAAGAAAATAATCCTCAAAAGTTTGGAAGTGTATTTCTGACATAAACTAATTTTAACGGTCAAAGTTGGAGACAACAAATAACACAACATTACAACCCGTTCGATGCAAAAATGTATTATATGCCATGCCAGACTGTCATGTGTTTTTTGAGAAGATAAGTTGAGGGATGATAGGATAGATCAAGGGAAATGAGATGTTCATATTGGGCTTCAGGAAGCCTTTACAAAGTTCTCTCTCCATATATCCACCTTCATGTCTAGTATACCTAACAAACTTCTGGTCATATCCATTATATGTAATTTGGACATGGGTCCAAGCAGAACTCCCACTCCAGTACTTCGTTTCTATGAATTCATAGAAATCAGTTTTACTCTTGACTTCGAAGTATGATGTTTGCCATTAAAATTCTATTTATCTGTCACCCAAATAAACACTTATAAATACAAATAAGTATACTTATTTAATGTGGCCAAAAAAAATACTCATGCAGGAAAACTTTCTTCTATATCTATATCCCTTTACCTTAGCACAAGAGTTCAACTTTCTTTTTAACGTTTGGTAAGCAAAATTCTATATTTCCCCTGTGATAATACATTCTTATTCCACAAATAAAATCCATGGCAAAAGCAAACAATAAATCATCACCTTTTTTTCAGCTTGGACACATGTCTCTCTTTGAGCTATTTTGGTTCAAAATGTGTAATGGGGATTTCCTTTGCCTAAAACCATTCACTTGGACTTCATTACTATTTTTAATATCAGCCATAAATTTGACTTTTGACACAATAATTTTTTTGTGAAATGTTTTTATGCTTCATTCTGAAGAACTTAAATTTCAAGAAAACTTGGACCTCTGGTGAAACTGTTTTTATACTAAGAAAATAAAATCATGTCTAATTGCTTAAAGGAGATAATTAAACTAGCTGTCTTGGCCTATTTTTGTCCATTCCCCATTTGTGTATATTTGGTTTCAGCTCTTTTAATTTTCCTGGCCCTTATATATTTTTCTTAGGCCTCTCTCTCTCTCTCTCTCTCTTTATCACTCACCTTATGTCTCTCTCTGTCTCATGCATTCTTTTTGGTGGTAATTATTTTTTCACCATAAAGATCCTCTCTCTCTCTTTCCCTCTCTCCACTTCACAGTCCACCCCCTTCTGTTTTCCAATATTAAGTATTCAGCATTTCAATTTCAAATCTATTCCAGTAAGCTTGCTTCTCCCTTAGGCTTTTTTTTTTTTTTTTTTCCCTCCCCTGCAGCAACTCTCTAAGTGTTTGCTGATAACATCTTAGGGCCAGATTATTTTTCACTGGGCCCATTGTAAGAAGTAACCAGCTTATTCCAATACTGCAGAACACATTTCAGACTATACAATTGTAACAAATGAACAACTTGTCCTCCACAGATTCACCACAGGGTCCAATTAGTTGCTAAACCTTTTACTAGGGTTTTCTAATTATTTTCTGCAATTATAGCAATTGGGCTGCCTGAAACAATTCAAAAAATGTTTTCATTTTGTCTCACATATATACGCATATACAGTATATGCATACATATGCATATGGAAAGTTAAAACAAAATTATGACTGTAAGCAAAAGGAACAAATCTCTAGATTGAATTACACAGACATTTAAAAAGGAATCAAATAAATACCTCTACATTGTAAAAATTAAAAAAAGAGGCATTTTACTTCTGAATATCTAGAATTCTAAATTGTTATAATTTTAAAATAAAATATAAACATTGATCTGCAAGTCATTAAACAGGTGATCACTTCAGCAAAATCTATATTGCAACTTCAGCACATCTTTATTAGAACTCTTTCATTGTGGGTAAACAGCCACAAAAATAAATGCTGACTTAGAAAGTATAAATACAAATATTTAAACAAAAATGTTTGCAGCATTCATAGCGCAAATTGTACCTGAACTGAAGGGCTCTGTGTGTCTATATATATTACATATGTGTGCATTATATTCACTTCTATCTAACCATATACATATATTTATTTATAATTTGCCAAGCTCTATTAACAATATACCTGAAACAAAATATATAAAAGGCATTCTATTAACGGATTTGGAAATAAACACAGGGTAAAGAGCTATGCACAGAAAATTAAATTATATCTCTTTTTGCTGTATATCCACAGAAACTTACAGGTATCAGCTGAAAAGCCTATACTTTGTTTAAAGCTAGTGTTTATTAAATAGACTGCTCCTTGTAAAATTTGTTCACAAAGGGAAAAATACTATTTTCATTTTTAGAGTCAGTTCAAATTAAAGGAGCAGTTTAAATTTTAGTTTGGCTGAAAAAGCCTTTGAATTCCCTATAACTTGATTGGTCTTTAAAAAATTAGCTCTACTTAATAAAAGAGACAAAAGTATCAAGATATATATGAATTTAGCCTATTTTTTATTTCTGTGTGTTCATAGTAAACATTTTTGTAAGTGACAAACACGGGCATATGACCACAGTATCACAATCAAGAAATTTTAAGACAACATTAACAATCACTCAAATTTATGCGGCATTTGCGCAACACAGGTTACATATTTGCAAGGTTTACCTATAAGTACAATAGGTATTAACATTTCACTACATTTAGAAAAAATAAAAGTGACCTGTTAGTGACCACATACATCAAAATATACACAACATAAACTGAAGGCAATCGTTAATTTTGTCCCCTTCTGATTCAATTGAATGGGCAGTGTTGCCAACTGAAACAACTTTCCTTTTTGTTTGTTTTAATACTTAGATACCAAGTGCATTTTCTAGAACCCAATCTTTGGTCTAAAAGTAAACAAAAGAAAAAAAAAACAGTTCTTTAAAGAAAAGGACAAAACAATAAATGGCCAAAATAATTTCTTGGGCACCTTTACTACGAATGCTTTTAAAATACAAATTACAGTTTAACATTTTAAAACTCTCCCCATAATTTAGGTTGTTCTCAAGGTCTGCGTCCACCATATAGTTCCATGATAACTTATAATACTGCACACATGGAAATCTGGCGGCTCTTAGAGATAGACTTGTCAGGTTTGAATGAAATGGCAAAGCAGTCACTATTTAGATACACATTCTACTATAATTTTGACTTCCAAACCTTATATTCTACAATGTATTCTCCCCACATTGCACCTCGCTGACACTCCACACCTTGTTAGAATAATAAACAACCCTAGAGACTGAACAAACGTACAGAAATGGGAGGGGGGGCTTAATAAAAAATACCTGGACTTATTTTTTTAATTATCATTTACAATGCAAATGTGTGTAAAACGTTCACTTACAGTCTGGTCCCAGGGATGTTAATGTATTAAAGGGTTGGAAGAAGACCCCTGATTTTGATGTGTGAAATAATCAGACAGTCCCCCGGACAGTCCCGTCGTAAAACTTGGCAAAGAGGGTCTTAAAGACTCACAGGGCAGGGTCGAGGGGGCCTGCGGCGACGTGGAGGAGGACGCGGCCCTGGCGCTCATGGACGTGCTGCTCTGCGAAGTCATTGACGGGTGCGGGACGTGGGGGAAAAAGTAACTGGTCTGGCCCGCGAGCAGGTTGACGGAGCAGGGGTTGAGGGAGTAGGTCCCGGAGCAGGGCACCGACAGGCCGCAGGGCACCGAGGCGGCTAGCGCGGCGGCCGTGAGGTGGTGCGTGGCGTACGGGATCTCCCCGTTGACCAGCCGGTCCACGCTCAGGCCGTTGGCCGTGGAGAAGGAGTGGTTGTTGCCCAGCGAGTTCTGAGTCAACACGGAGCTGTAGGGCATGGGGTGGCTGGGGTAGGCCGACGTGGTGCCGTTGTAACTCAAAGTGCTGCTGGCGCGGGGGTGGTGCAGGGACAGGAAGGGCGACATGGGCCAGTAGAGGGAGCCGGCGCGGTCCATGAAGGTGAGGCCGGTGGAGGTGAGGCGCGCACCGCGCTTGAAGGCCAGCTTGGCCCGCGAGGTGGTGGAGCGGCGCCGCAGCTTGCCCGTGGTGCCGCCGATGAACACGTCGTCGCTCGACGGGTCCAGCATCCAGTAGTTGCCCTTGCCCGGGTCGTCGTAGTGGCGCGGCACCTTCACGAAGCACTTGTTGAGGGACAGATTGTGGCGGATGGAGTTCTGCCAGCCCTGCTTGTTCTCGCGGTAGTAGGGGAAGTTCTTCATGATGAACTCGTAGATGCCGTTGAGCGTGAGCCGCTTCTCGGGGCTCTGCCGGATGGCCATCATGATGAGCGCGTTGTAGCTGAACGGCGGCTTCTCGTACTTGCCGTTCTTCTTCTCGCCCTCCTTGCCCCCCTCCCCGTCCTTGCCGCCCTCGCCCGCCCCCTTCTTCTCCTCCCCCCCGGCGCCGGCGCCCTTCTCCTTCTCGTCCGGCCCGACGGGCGCCAGCTCCCCGGGCCCGCCGCCCGGCTCGCCCTTGCCGCCCAGCCCGTCCGCTTTGGCCCCGTCCAGGGCGGCGGCCGGTGGTGGCGGTGGCGGCGGCGGGAGCAGCAGCTGTTGGGGGCCCTTGTCGTCGTCGGCGGCCGGGGCGCCCCGCGTCTGGGGGGGCTGCGGTGCCGGGGGCGGCGGCGGCGGCGGCTGCTGCTGCTGCGGCGGCGGCGGCGGTTGCGGGGCGGGCGGCGGCGGGTGGTGGTGATGATGGTGGTGGTGGTGGTGGTGCTGGGGGTGGTGGCTGTTGTGGTGGCCGTGGCTCGCGTGGTGGTTGTCGTTCTGGACCGCCTCGGGCACCAGGCTGTTGATGCTGAACGAGGACTTGGGGATCATTTTCACCTCTTTCCTATCTCCCATGTCCAGCATCACCCAGTCGTCGGGGGGAAACGGCGGCGGCGGCGCGGGAGCGGGACAGCGGCGCGGCGGGCGGCGGCGACCGGTGGGTGCCGAACGGGGCGCGGGGGGCGCGGGCGGCAGCGGCGGCACTGAGCGCTCCGGCAGCAGCGCAGTTGGACCGCAGGCTCGGGCGCTGGCAAGTCATGTAGCAAAAGCAGCAACCACCCCTCAGGAATTAGAAAAAAAAAAAAAAAAAAAGGAAAAGAAAAAAGAAAGAAAGAAAAAAGAAACAACCACCGCCCCGGGGGTGAAGCTCCCTCGCTCCCAACTGTACTTCTTGGTCTCCCCCCCACCCCCCGCTCCCCCCCCCTGCTGCTTCCTCCTCCTCCTCCTCCTCTCGCAGCAGCAGTCACAGCAGCAGCAGCAGCAGCCCAAAGGGGGGGAGAGCCGGGCGGCGGGCGGGCGCGTCCCGGAGCGGCCGCGGCGAGGCTGGGGAGACAGCGATCGAGGCGGCTATAGCCACAATTAATTTTCCGAGCTACAGGCGCACACTAGGGCTGTAAAAAAATTTTTGGTTTAACCTTTCCTACCGCTGGGCCAATCAGAGCCGGCGGCGTGCGGGAGCGTCTCTCTCGCCGTCGACCAATCGGAGGGGCCGGGCCCACCCACCCCCGCCCCGCCCGCCGGCTGCCGCCCCCTCGGGCGCTCGCCTCCCCCTCTCCGCGGGCCTCGGACCCCGAGGCCGCGCGGAGCCGCGTAGGGATACGGCGGCGGGAGCACGCGGTGCCGCAGCCCTTCCCTGCGCCCCCGCCACCCCCTCCACCCCGCCGGCTCCGCTCCACCGAAATTCCCCTCCTAGGGCCAATAGCTCACATTTCCGGCTTCCTCCTCATTGTACTGGGTCATTTTCGTTTAAGCGTCAATATTTGTCCTTAGTGATTAAAGTTTGTATCCAATTTTATTTTTGAAAGCAGGGGTGGTGGTGGTAGTGGGAAGAGTGGGAGTGCAGGGAGAGGATGCGAGAGGGCAGGAAATGGAGGAGGTAGAGGCGAGGCACTACTTTTCCGGGTCGGCCCTGCAGGCCAGTGTCTGGCATTTCTGAGCCAGCGGGAAAATTGTGCCCTTTGTAGGTAATAGTCTAGCGCAGCTTTGGATAAGGGGGGAGAGAAGGCCCACCGCTGGCGTGTGTGCGGGGGTGTCCTTTACTTCGGGGGAGGAGGGTGTGGGAGAGCTTTGGGAGCGATGAGATGATGAGGAGGAAGTGGGCAGAGGAGCGCGGGGCCAAACAGGGGTTACTTACTCGATTCCTGAGGCCTGGGCGGCGGCGAGCTCCGAGCTCCGGCGCCGCGGGGAAACCGGGCCTGGGGCTCCGGGTGCTGCTGCGGCAGGCCGGGGCCGCTCAGTAGTGGGCGCCTCTGATGGCCTTCCGAAATGAGAGGTGCCCAGAGAGAAAACAGTACCAAACAATCTCGAAATAAATCAGGTAACACATGCTATATACGTGTGTCTCTTCCTTTTGCTTCTCTCCTGCTCCAGACCGTCGCTCACGCGCGGGGTGACTCGATGTCGTTTTCTCCTCGCCGCTCCAGCCTCAGCTTCTAATCCGAATTGGAAGCGGGTAGCTGCGAGCGATCACCCTGGAAATATTTTCGTTTTGCTTGTTGACATTGGAGGGAAAATAAGGGTGGGCGTCTATTTCTTTCCGGTTTTTTTTTTTAAGCCTTCCTATTTTCACTCCCTTTTTTTCTTTCCGTTTCTTAAATGCTTTTATTTTGTGCGGGCCTCATTCCTGAAATAACAGTATACTGAAGCCAGCTCTTGCCAACCCTGAGTGCTGCTGGAAAGCACCGGGGAGCCTTGGGAACGTGGATCCCACAGTCCCAGCTTCTTGGGCTTTGGAACTGGGAAGGTTCGGTTGGAGGTTGAAGTGAATGGGGAAATTGCGAATCGGGGGCTTTAAAAGGATCCCGTGGCCAGGGGCAGGGCTAAGGCCCAGCATTTCCCAGGGATTGGAATTTAGTGGGGAGCACATTGATCAAAGGCTGTTTCATCCCACATGGGCACGAAACATACCACATTTTACGGAGGATGTAGCCCCAGAGAAGAGGGAGGTGGAGGAGAAGCATAAATGAAAAGCACCTTTTCCTTCCTCTAGAAGGTAAATAATTATAAAATGTAAGCATTTCTTCACTTTGATAAATTTTCATTAAGATATCTGGCAGATTTGGTATTTAAGAAAACGAAGGAAGGAAAATTGGTGCTTATGCTTGATGCTAAAGTTAAATTGTAACATAAAGAATGCGGCTGATGAATACTCAGGATAATAGGGGGTTATTCCATCCTCCCCACCCCCAGTCTTAAGAAAGAGAAAGAGAGAAAAGGTTGGGGGGGGTGGGAAACTGGAGAGAATAATAGATAATTACAAATAGCTAGTGAATTTTAAATATGCATCTATTAGGAATGCCACAAAGGAGCTTTGAATATTGGACTAACCTCAAATGTCCTTCCACTGTATGTATGTATCTTTTCCTATGTCTACATATCTTCTCACTTTAAAACAAACTGTATTTACATGTGGAAAAATTCAAGGGTTCCAGCAATCAGTGTTGATAGTGACATGGCCCCAAACATTGATTTCCAAGCTCTGGATTTCTCGCAGGGCCGGGTGAGCTAATGGGCTTTGCCTACCGGCTGGAGAGATCTGTGGGCCTTCCCCTTCCTACTCACTTTTCCTCCTCCCACTCTTCTCCCCTCTTCAGGCCCGTTCTTCCTACTTTTCCTCAACTCTCCTTCCTCCCTCCTCCCTCCTTCTCCCTTAGCTCCCCCCACCCTCCATTCCTCTGTCTCTCCATTCCTCCACCTACTCCTCCCAATTTCTCCCCCTACAGCCCCCCTTCTCACCACCACTTATAATGGCACACAGGGCTCCCTCTGAGGTGGACGGCCCGGTACGTTTTCGTAGTCGGTCTAGCGTGAAATGATTCGGTGTAACCGGATTCTTGGGAAAGGACAGGTTACGTAAACATTTACTGATGTGGAGTAACTATACTATTTGTACTCTGATATGCAGGAAGGAAAGTGTTGATTAACACAGAAGAAAAAAAAACGAAATTAGCTGATTGCATGCTCATAAGTGCAAGCTGTCATTGAACTGCTTTTAAAATAGACACAGCTGGGTGTTTGTGTTGAAAAATTTCTTGTGTTTTTGCTAATACTGAAATAAGCATGATTTTGTATACCAAACATTTTCAGATCATTAAAATTTGTAATCTGTGCTGGTTTTAAACACAAAGAAAAGAAACAGAATCATTTCGATGTAAAATTTGCTGATATTATATTAACTCAATCAGGTCTGTACAAATTGTGCATTGTGCCTCCTAAAATCTGTTTGATCAATTTAATACACAAAGTGCCAAACGTGGGTATTGTTTGTTAACATTGGACATTTTATTCAAATCCGAGCTCAGCAGCAAACTGGAGGAGCTTTCCTTCAATACACCACCAGCTCTGACTGATGAATTTTTAATGTTTTAAGGTGTTTCTTAGGTCAAATCTGAGCGTGCATTGTTTTGTAATCTTTATAAAATTTTAGCAGGTGGAAATAAGTTTTTCTTCTGTTTACTTTCAAACAACAAAAACTGGGGTTTGCTAATGAGCACTGTAATAATCTGATTTTATATGCTAGGAGCTCATATTGACTGGGAAAATGTTTTTCATTCAAATTAAGACTATGTTATATAGTTTAAGGATTGCATGAATGCAAGTCTCTCAAAATAGGATATTCTTATGGGCATAAATAGTATATAGTTTGATGTAATATTTAAAAATCTATTCTTCCTAATGACAAAAGTTATTTGTAATCTGGCAAAGAGTGAGTTTTAATTCCTTTTAATAATTTCAATTGCACTTTATGTCGAGATGGTGATATATATACACACACACACAAATATATGTGTGTGTGTATATATATGGATATATATATAGCTTGTTCAACAAAACATGCACTGTTTACTCAGCACCCCGTGTTTGTCTCGGCAATAGGTTTTTTAAAGAACTGCTACCAGCTGAAATGGAGGGGGAGGGGGGTCCTGGACAGAGTATTGTGCAAGTTGAAAGTCTCTGGATGGGGCTTTGTATATGCTACCAGCCAATTTGGGTGCAAATTGGATTTGAAGGCCTGCCTCTGTCCACCTCGGGCCTCTTCCCTAAGTACTTGAAGCCCAATCTTCAGCCCCACTCAGTCACCGTGATTACCTTCAGAAGACAGAGGGAATTCAGTTGTCTCAGACCTGAAACAAATTCTCTATCATTCTAATTTTTTTCTCATGATGGATCTAACCTTGATCTCTCACACAGACATCTACAAATGTGTACTATTAATGAATAAAAGCAGAAGTCAAAGGAAATGTAAGTTTCTGATATATATCACAGTAAACCTCTCTTGCTCTGTCTGCAGTCCCCCAGCTCCCCCAAAGAGGTCAGGCCCCGTAAACAGTGAGCAGTTCCAATGGAAGAATTGCTTAGGAAATGAATTAGATTATTCCTTCTGGAGTTTTAATTAATAACCAAGGCTACACAGCATACTTCCTCCGAGTAGGGAGCAGAACATTTCATTTTTCCATTTGGTGGTGTTATTTAAGTATTCTTTAGGGCCTCTTTCCTGTTTTCAGTGATCCGCCTCTTTTCTTCTTGCTAGCTGCTGGTTAAAGGAAGGTGGGCCCCATTTACCTAAAATCCACTCTGCTGTCCATTCCCTGGACAGGGTGTCCTTGGAGTGGCGCCCAGCGCCAAGCTCTAGCTAAAGTTCTCTTCCTGCAGATGCACAGAGAATTTCTGACCTTGTGACGTTTGGGAGTGAGGAGATCCCATACAGAGGCATCCAGGTATTTCCAGAGATCCTGTGGCAGGTGAGGTCTGCCCTCGCTGGAGCCAACTCGTCTATAATATCTTCCTAACAGCAGGTAATGGTGCTAACATTTAGTGATTAGAAGTTACTCTTTAGCATGTTGTATCCTTGTTCTGTGGGTTTTGGTTACAGGTTATACCATTAGGTTTGCGAGAACAGTAGTGAACTAAACTTCTCAGTAAGAGGTCTTCACACCAGGGAAGTGTTACTTTTCTGCAGCAGCCCTGCCTAGTCACTCATTAGGGAGCTGCAGGTTGTCAGCGGCTGCTCTCAGCGCGCGCACGCGCACCCTCAACGTCCCCGGGGGCGCGCACATTCGCGCGTGTGTGTACACACACACACACATACACACACACAGAGCACTAAAACTAAATTAAGAAGCCGATGATTAAGACAAGCGTCTACTAGGCCTGTCATTTCAGCATCCTTCCATCATAACATTGTGGCACCGGCAATTTTGCTTGAGAACCTCGAGTAAAAAAATCTATGGGAGAGCCTCGTCTATGAGAGTGGAAATGTTTAGCTTGTATAAGCTAGGGAGCCACTTTAAAAGCGAGAAAGTCCAAGGTGAAGAAGAGGAGCAGGAGGAGGAAGAAGACAAGGATGGGGAGAAGGCCTTGACAGAGACCCCTGGGACTCTCCAGGCAAGTCTCTGTGACGCTGCCAGGTGTTCCAGGCTCTCTGAAGCCGAGTAGGTACGCAGCCAAAAGAAAAGTCCCGTGATCTTCAGCAAAATGTGCATGGGAGAAGCTTTGTCCCGACATTAGCCAAGGGAGAGCCAGGCGTGGAAAGATCCATGATAAGATACAACCAGAGGGCCAAGGGACTTTAGTCTCTGGAAAAACTTCTCAGTCGAATACTCTGTACGTCTCTTGTAAACATTGTAAACATAATGTCCACTACTCTTTTACTTGTTTCGCGTTCTTTGCCAATGCCCTCCAGAGGGTGAGTAATTTGCTGAAGGACTTGAGTCCCTGATAGTGTGAGGGCAGACCTGTTCCGTTTTTAGACCTGATCCAGTTGTGAGAAATGGTCCCACACAGCCTGGGGAAGTGCCCCTGAGAGGCCAATTCCTATTTTTCCTCTAGTTACTCAAGGAAATGGTGTAGTCAGTCTTTCAAAGGAGATAGGGGAAGCTCCACAAACAACCACAACACAGCACAACAAAACAAAACAAAGAGCTGAAGGGGTGTTGGTGAACTAGAATGAAGGAGGCTAGAGCTCAGGTTCTTAGTTTTAACCCCCAACTCTATCCCATAAGGAAGAAAGTGAGACTTGGCAAAAGCTAGCCCACAAAACAATACTACCTCAGATTTTCCATCAGTGGGGGGGCACCAAAAGAGGAAAAAAGAAAATAACTGTATATATATATACACATATATACATATATACACATATATACATATATATACACATATATATACATATATACACACATATACACATATATATGCACACATATATATATATACACACACACACACATATATATATACACACACACATATATCAAGCTGAAAGAAAAACTTAAGTGCTCAGCTAAAAATGCTGAGCACTTAAGAGCTGGGGCTCCTAACTATCCCATCACTGTTCTTACTTAGTTGGAGCTTCAATGTGATTTCTAGTAGAAGCCTCAATCTTCTTCTGGAAGTGTTACAGGACCTTTTAGAGAAGGGGCGTGTGTGTGTATGTGGGGGTGGGGTGGCGGGTGAACCAAGACTTCTCTTTTGAAACACACCTCCAAATGGTCCCCCAAATTCCAGTTGTGTGAGAAAAGATGGAAAGGTGTGACTCCTTCGCAATTTTTAGCCGGTCACCTTTGAACTAGTCACCGCTGAATATTTAAATGTACACGGAAAACACTGAACAGTCTGTATATGAGATTAATGTATATAAGGTCTGTATATGAGATTAATAAGTGTCTTATAGGAAATGCTTGCACCCACTGAAGGTCTGAAGGAATGAGAGGAGAGAAAACTTCATGAGTGGGGTAAGCAAGCCAGGAAGCAGGCAGAGAACCCTTCACCCCAAAGTCTCCCTTTGCGTGGGGAAAGTAATATCTACTAATCAGATCTATCTGCTTCTTTCAAAAAACCTGCGTGGACAAACCAATGGGCAAGTTTTTACTTTGTGCTCATCTTACACGCACCTGGCCCTCACTCTCCGGTGTCGGTTCCAGTAGGTCTTCCTACCCCAACCCCCGCTCCTCCCCCGCGCCCCTTCTCCAACACGAGGCCATGGAAAATCTGTTGGAGCAGCGTTTCTCAAAAGGCCCAGCTCTTCTCCCTCCCCTGCCTTGCCTCTTGAGGCTGTAACTGCGAGGGTTCCTTTCGAGGAGCTTCGCGGAGCTGGGGCTCCCAGGTCTGCGCGCCGCTGCTCCCTGCGCATACCCGCGAGCTTGCCCGGCGCTCCTTTGTTGCAGACGCTTGCCGAAGGCAATCGAGCCAGAGGCCTTGATTCTAGGCGTCATCTCTCTAGATGTCCCCCCTTAAAGTTGCCTTTTCAGCCTAGATGTCTCTTTTTTTGGCACATCAGACCGGATACACACCAAATCAATTTTGGGCTAAGAGGTCATCTGCCACGGTAAACGCGGGGATATAGAAAACAGTTAAAGGTTTCAAGTCTGTATTGCTATAAAGCACATTTCAGAGTTAAAAGACTGGGGTGCATGCAGGTGACGTTAATTCGAATATTCAATTACATGTAAGGGGTATTGAACCCAGTGGGGATAACAGTAATACCCGTATTTCTCTCCCGCTCTTTGGAAGGAGTCGCCTGCGGGGAGGAGAGGAGAGGACAGACTAAGCTACGCGTAGAGCGGCATCAGGAGCAAGTTACCGTTATCATGTGTAAACAAAACAACTCGACTCCTGTGTCAGAATCAACAACATCAAAGGTGTCTGTGGGGGCTCACTTTTATTTTGAAAACAATCCTAGATTCTTGTTCAGCAATTTTAGTGTCTTCCTTCTGGGTTTGTCCTAAGGCACGCAGGAGAGAAAGTAATGTTCGAGAAAAAAGCTGGGTCGGCAAGTTTGGCTCCGGAGCCTATGAACTATGAATCACCGCGGTGAAGAGGTTTTCTTTTTTTTTTTTTTTTTCTCACCCTCTTCTTTTCTCCCGGAGCGTGAACTTGTTAGATAAGATAGATGAGGCTACAAGGAAATAGAAACGCTGAAAAAGCCCAGCTCCTTTGGAGAGCAGCCTGTGGGGCTGGCAGGCGGCTGCCGCGCGCCCTCCCCCAGCTGAGGGGCACTGGGGTAGCTCCGGAGCTGTCCCAACTTGGGCCTCCTGGGCCCCCCGCGGGGCCAGACATCACGCTCAGATCGCTGCCTTGGCCATCTTACCTTTTGGCCATAGAATAAACAACCCGAAAGACGAGAGAAAGGCCTCTATTTGAGCTGAATGTCTGCTCTCTCGCTCGAAACACAAAACAGGGCCCGCAGGTTTTCCTAGAGGAAGTCCCAATCACAAAACAGTCGGACAGTGGGAGACGCTAGAGAAGTCTGGAATTACACATGAAACATTATTTTTCTAATTAATTAAAAATAATTCTCTTTTCCTATTTATATGCATACACACGCTACTGATTACACGTCCCTATTTACTTGAAAAAATGCTTGGAGTATCTTTAGTACACAATGCTCATTCTTTGTCTCCTTGAACATTTACAGCTGATAATGTGGCTGGTTGGGATCAATTAGCCCTGGATTTTTGCCCCAGGATTGCTCCCCAGGGCGGACAAGTGGAGCCAACTCATCTCCAGCGACTTTTACTTTGCTCACGTGCATATCCACGCCAGGGCTGCAGAAGCATTTGAAAATCCCCAGCCTTGGTTTCACTTGATTTCGTTGTTGTTATTGATAAATATTGGGTCATACACAAGCCACTTGTCAGAGCCTTTGGCTCCATCTCGCAGCTGCAGCTCCTAGCGGGACGTTTGAGTCTTGTCCTGGGAACTGGAAGGATTTACTGGGAAAAGAATTACACATTCTCCACTCCTTCAGTTTTGGAGATGGTCCCTTAAGATCATATCATATCGTCTGTCTGCTTGCTGTCACATTTATTTCTTGATTGTTCAGATATGTGAACAATGGGAAGATGTGTGCATCTTTTCCCCCTATCTTTTTAAAACAATTATTGAAATGGTTTAAAAGGGGGGGAGGGGAGAAAGTATTGATCCCAGTTCTTTCCGTATATTTGGAACCAAAAGAACATAGGCAAATAGATAATTGTTTTAATTGTCGGGGTGGGGAGGTGGGTTGGTAGGTAGGACCTTTGGGGTTTGTGTAATTGGAGTAATAAATACAGTTTATCTTTTAGCTCCGCCGTATATATTCTTTCCCTTGATACATATTGCACATGAAATGAACCCGTGGTCTACTTGTCTTAGCATGTTTGAAGCCCCAGACACCCAACAGTATCATTACAGGAAAAAGACAGAGCCCCCAAAGACTCCAGGCAGGAAGGTGACTGCCTTTGGGGCCAATAGGGAATTTATCTTGACGTTGAACTTTTCTGGGAAGTGCACCCACTCGCTCAGACTCCCTTGCTGCGCAGAGTTCAGGTCTTCCCCATGCTGAAGTGCAGGGAGGAGGTGTGGAAAAAAACAGCTGATTTTTGACATTTCAAAGGGACTCTTTCTATTTATCAGTGTTACCGAAGTGTACGTTACTGGAGAAACAACAAAACAAGCATAGAGCTGCAATTTTCAAGAAAATAGGATCCCCAAATATAAAAATAAAAAAGTAGCAGATAAGATGTATAATTCAATCAAATTACACAAAATTGCTTGAAAATCTAGAACAGTAGCGATCCATTATGCCTCTGTTTTATTAGTGACAAGTACAATTACTCTAAAATAAAGAACACTGGTGAATATATAATTGGCTGTAATCATGTTAGTGTTTGAATAAAAATGACGGGAACATTTAACACTTTGACAACAAAATGTTCAGAAATAACTTATTTATTCAAACAGTTTTTATTTTCCACCAAGTGAAGGAGAAACACAGTTTGCTTAGGAAAATCAATGACTTTTCCTTGCAATAAATAAATATCCAAAAGGGGGAAAAAACAATCCCACACCTCTATATTATTACTGTTATTATTTTTAACCAGCAAGAAGCTTAATCCTGTGTTTGAAGTCAGCGCTCATCTAGCGGTTGTTTGGTGCCAAAGTCCGCCACCTAGAGGAAGAGCTCTGCAGCCCAGAACCCCTTTTCCCGCGGTGACCTCGGGAATCAAAGTTAATATTCCTTTGCAAATTGCTCTCCAAACTAACTCCCCCTCCCTTTCCTCCTCACGTCCCCTTTCGCCCTACAACATCGTCACAATATTTTCTTAGTAATTGCTCTGCACAATTGACAGAAGCGCCGCGTCTCCGGCAGCGCTGTGCTCTCCCAGGAAAGCGTGAGGGCGCGTTGGGGAAGCAGGTCAGGGAATATTTGGTTCTGGAGAGACAATCCACTTTCATCCACAATGGTCTAGAGCAGCCTGACTTGGGGGCTTATAAAGTGACGGCTGATGGAGGCATCGCCACATTCCAATGCATTTTTTAACCCCGGGCTTTCTTAGAAAAAACAACTGGGATCCCCAGGTACCGGCGGGGCTATTCCCGACTTTTCCCCAGCGCCCCCACTCCACACCCCAAACGCGAAGATCTGAGATCTCGGCTTTATTTAATCACCTACTCAGTTATTGGAGCTCAGTGGGTCCTTTTATTCTCCTAGGTGGGTTGCTTGATGAACTGAGTTACAAAGGTATTAAAGAGGAGGCCGTGTTTGCAGGGGTACCCCTGTGGTCAGGGAGACCGACTCAGGAGAACCCCCATGTTTTTACACTGAGCTGAGCCTCCGAGTTTCAAGAAACTTGGGCAGTGTGCGAGAGAATTTGGGGTTGTACTCGCAAGCACCAGGAGCCTTTTTGGATTTTAGTGTTGGTGGATCCTATCGGCTCCTCATACAGAAAAGCCAACCTCACTCTTCAATCTCGAGCTCATCCTCTCAAGTAATTATTGGGGAAGGGAGATGCTAAACGAGGGAGCATGGGCTCTGGGAAGAAATTTAACAACAGCATTCGAGCGCTCAAATTCTCCTTAACACCAACCAGTGCTGCAGATTCTGCTGCGATCCCCCCGCTCTGGCCCTCCAGGAATGTCTCCCCGCCCCACTCCTCCAAAGTTTTGTTTTAATTGCTTTAGGGCACTTAGAATATTGTTCCAGTTGAGGATTTCCTAGAAAGGCGAGGAAGGTAGAGAGAGTTGATTTAGTTTTGAAAAAAAAAAAATAGTTATTAATCATAAGACTTCAATTGGGTTTCATTTCTTCTAATTTTCCTTCCTGTCCCCTCCTTCCCTCCTTCCCTCTTTCCCTCCTTCCCTCCTTCCCGCCTTCCTTCCTTCCTTCTTTCCTTCCTTGCTTCCTTCTTTCCCTGCTTTTTCTTCCCTTTTCTCTTTCCTCTCTCTCCTTCTCCCTTTCCCTCTGTCTCTCACTATCTCTATGTGCGTCTAACTGTATCTCATCTACCTCCCTAAATGTGAGAGAAATGAAGCCTCGTGAAGGTGATGGAGGTGACCATTTTCATTCTGACTTCCAGAACCTCCTTAATTGTCAATTCTTAGTCCCAATGCTGGAGTTTGAAAGACATCCCGGAGGTGATTCTTCTCCCTCCCAGAGACGACCTCAGAACCATGGTCTAAGAAGCTATTTTTCTGACTGAAATTATTTTCTAAGGCAGCTGAAATAAATATATATATTTAAAATAAGCCTCTGAAACTGATGCCCCGGTGCATGCTTCCTCTATGGATTGAGGCGCTCCCTAAATTCACTCCACCCAACCCCCTAGGAGCTTAAGTCTTCAGAAATGTTTTGTTTTTGTTTTATGCAAAACTAGGTCTTCCACTCTCAACTCCCAGGTCTATCATTCCTCTCCCGCATTATATTAACGGCGATGTTAGCCTTCCCCTACGTGTTTAGGCTGCTAATGCCGGCCACTTAACGCAACAAAAATGCTCATCTGTGGAGATTTTCCCAAGGCTAGCTGCAATGTTGGCTCCTTTTTCTTTTCTTTTCAGGGCACGTCCATTCCTCCCTGCCCCCTTCTTCTTTTCTTGAGATGGGGACTGGAAAAGGGGTCCAATAACTCTAAGCGAGTGTGTGAAGTTTTCCCCCTTTCTCTTGCCTGCCAATCCATCAAGAGGGGTGGTGAATTTTTGGTTTTCTCTAGAGAGCAGGACTATGGAAGCTTCAGTGTAGATTGGTTGCCTCTCTCAGTTAACTTGCCTTCTTCTTCTTTTTTTTCCCCCCCACCCCCAGTCATGACTTTCCTTTCTCCTCACCTTAGTCTGTGAAAGCAGTTGGGGATTGCCCTCACAGTCCTTCTGCACCCTTCCTAGCCCCAGGCTTCTGAAGAAAACTCCACTGGCTTTCTTTTGTATTGACAGGGAAGCTGGGTTGGAGATCCCCTCTGTATTGGATTGTGTGTGGGTGTTGTGTATGTTTGCTTAGTTTTAATAACTTTATGAGGGAGACTCTCCTGAGCTTGTTGACATTTTTCTTCTATAGGGAGATTTTCTGGAGCACGGAATCACCTTAACCTAGATAATGACCATCTATTAGGCTTCTTACTCTTTCAAGTAAATTTAGCCTGGGAAAGTCATCTGCCCTCATGATTAATTAATACGTACCTAGTGTCCAAGGAGAAGACCATCAGGGGCAATGCAAAGTGAAACTGACTTAAAGGGTAATAAATATTACCCAGTGGGTTTTGATTTAAAAAGATGAATATCGTCATTGTTCACAGCTGGAACACGTTTACTTCTTAAAAGCTGGTGAAGTGTAGACATGAGAACTATTTTCCCGACTCTGGCTCTAGCACTCTTTTCCTATGGATCCTTAGGCAAATTACTTCATCTTTCCAGTTTTTTCTTAATCTGGAAAATAAGTGGCCTGCAATCACTAATATATAAAATATCATTCATTCATCAAATTCCCAACAACACTACCACTAAAATATAACTTTAAAAACCATAAGAATCTGTAGAAAAAATTTTTGGGGAGGTGGGGGGGAAGCAGGAAGAAAATCTCATTCAAACAGCAGCAGCGACATCTAGTGCCCATAATGCTCAATAGTAGCAGTGAAGGTGTGGAATAGTTTACTGAGTTTTTGGAGGAGAGAGCCATGGAGGGTTTTCTAATAAATCTTGACTGTCTGTCGGGCAAACAATAGTCTTTTGATAATAAAAAAAAATTCTAAGCTTTGATTATGGTAATAAGACATAGAGAGACAACGGTTTTTACCTCAAATCTGCACATAGGGCAATTAAAGTTTGTTATGAGTATTCTTCCAATGCTTTAAATTCCTTGTCAAGGAACTGGTTCTAAAAAGTAATTTTATTTTGAGGGGGGTTTCAATTTATTTACCTAATTTTCAAAATTACCACTAAATGTGTTTCTACACAAATACTTAACAAAATTGGAAAAAAAGAAATTTTTGATATTTTCTTTCATCTGAACTAACCACTTTGATTGGAGATAATTATCTAGTGAATATCAGGGAACATACTAAAAATAACACTATGTTTTAAGTAATCACATATATGCCCTGTCTATATTACCTTGGCTGAAAATATTTTAGAATTCAAAGAAATGGAATTCCTATATCTATATGGATTCTGTTTCTTCTTCTTACAGCAAAGATTAAATGAACTATCTGAGCACAGGAAAAATCTTAGCAATGGCAGACTGCAGAGCCCCAAACCTTTCAGAATAACAATTTCAGCATTTGCTTGGCATTTAACATGTTAGAGAGAGAGAGAGTAGACCTCTTCTCATTCCCTGTGACTGTAAGCTGGCCATGTGCGTGGGTGTAGTTTGTGCATGCACTTGCTGAAGTTTGTGTTTAATTTCCTAATAGCAAAGCAGCTGATGACTACTGGAATATGGATTCATGTTTTGTAACTTTAAGGGAAACCAATTTCGTTTATTCTACTTTATTTTTCACCAATATTTCCTAGATTTTACTATAAAATTTGGTCACTGGCATGCTATCTAGCTAGTTCTAGAATAGTAAGATAAATACACAAGTTGTTAACACTTGGGGGAACTTGAGGTAGTTACAACACTTCTCTTGAACCTTAGTTTTCTTATGCACAAAATCAGAAAGTTGAATCTGCTATCCCTTATAATTCAAAAGATTTTTAAGTCAATAAATCATCAATCTTCATTTGAGAAGACTCTCTCTGGTGTCTTCATTGTTATTTGCAACTCTTCCGTATCACTCCTGAGTTCTCTAGTTAGGCATCTCATCAGAATTGAGAATTGATGAGCCAGCCCTCCATCTTCTCTATCTTCCTGTCTTGTTCTTTCCCTTTTTCTGCTTTTAAAAATAACAAAAATCTCAGACACTCTAGTCACCATTTACTAACTCATTGGCATGCACTCAGCTCTCCCTTGCTATCCATCCAGAAAAATCATAATGTGAGATAGGACCAAACTGAACACAAAGCTGAGGCAGCTGTATTCAAGTTTTCTAACATGTTCCCATATCCTCATGGTGATGATTAATTATTATTATTATTATTATTATTTTTAGGAACCAGAGCCAAAGTATTCTGGCTGCAAATAGCCCACATTTTTCTCTCTGCTTCTGTGTCCCTGTGAATAAATTTCTTCAGGAGGATGCAATAAAATGTCTCCAAATTCAATCTGACTAGGAACCTCATTACACACTTTTAGCAATAAGAGTGTTCACAGAAGGCAAATATCACTCTGTGATGCAAATATGATCAGCATTTAATATAGACCTCAGGGAAGCTGAAGACACACACATACACCCCCCCACACACACATGCATGCGTATGTGTGTTTGTGTGTATATATATACACACATATATGTATATATGTATGTATATGGAGTATCATATCTACATTGACCTGGATTGATAGAAAAAAGCAAGTTCATTACAGGGAAAATTCTAAATATATCAAAGGTTTCTTTCTTAGATGCCCTTTTGTTGTTCCCTAAAACACTTCTTACTCTTCCTACTACTTGGACTTTTATTTAAAATTCCTTATGCTCTGTAAAGTTCACAAGACATGTTTTCTTCTGTAGATTTTTCACAGACCTCATAAACACAGGTATTATTCTATTTTAGAAGTGAGGAGGCTGACCCAGACAGACTAAATTACTTGCTTAAGATCACTCCACTAGGAAGACACAGAAAAGGAGTGTGTGTGAATCCTGGCTTTGGGCAGGCTGCAACTTACACTTGGTCATTTTTAGGGTTGGAGCATTCACACTGGGAAACAAGGGGATTGGCTGAGGCTGTTCATTAAACTTCACCAGGATTCCACCGCATATATTTGAGAAATCTCAACTTTTAAATGTTTGCTACTCCTCATTCATGTATGATTTTCTCCTCTTAACACTAACAATTTTATATTCTTTCAAGCGTTGTACTCTAAACATTTTTGTTAATTATCTTGGAAACTAAGATTTTAGAGTTCGAGGGAATCTAAGATATTTTGTGATTCAGCAGCTCTGGAGTAAGATGATTGTCCGAATCAATGGCTCCTGAGAACTGTGTGAAATGGGAGTCCAAATTATTTTGAGTTCTCTGGTGTTGCTTCCTACCCAACTCCCTGGATTTTTGGCTTTATGCATTAATACATTTGGTTACTCCATTCTTGCTGGCCACCATGTGGACTAGTTTTCCAAGCGGCTGCATTTTCAGCAGCACACTGTGGACCTAGCCAAGCACTCTACTCTCAGCTGAGAGCTGTTAAGCCTTCCTGGATCTATTTTTTCTCAAGTAGCTCTCTGCTGCCCTCAACTGGTGTTCAGCCACCAGAGCTAGCTAGCCTTCAGCATTTACACGAATTCACTGTACTCTGGCTTCAAGTCAGATATGGGAGCGTCATTAACCACACTGTATGGCTTTTATAGCATGGAAAAATAGAACCCAGGCCCATTCACGTCCACTTATGCCCCAGGTTCTCACTTTCTACAAGTTTGCAGATGGGCCATGAAGAAGAATATCTGATTTTCTCATATGTGTGCTAGAGTATTTGGAAGGGCTTACGTGAAAATGTAAACTTTTTCTTTAATTATCAAATTGAGATACACTTCAGCTGATAGACCAAATTTTTGAACATGTTGTAGTTAATCTTAAGAAATATGAAACATTTTGTCTTTGGTGTAAACAAGATATAGAGAATCATATGAAACCCATGAATTACTTGTAAACTTTCTCATTTATTCAATAAATACATATTGGACACATACTGTACGCTAGACATTATTATTGGTGCTAAGAATATAGCATTGGATAATGGAGGCAAAAACCTCTTCTGCCTTTATTAAGCTAACTTCCCAGTTAAGGAAAATAGACATTAAACAAGTAAATAAGTAAAATACATTTTAAGGGAATGTAACATTCCCATATCTATTTCCTACCCCAAGTACTGTAGCGATTCCATATATTTTTTTTTTCTTTCTCTCTTTTTTTTTTTTTTTTTTGGGACGGAGTCTCGCTCTGCTGCCCAGGCTGGAGTGCAGTGGTGCGATCTGGGCTCACTGCAAGCTCCGCCTCCCGGGTTCATGCCATTTTCCTGCCTCAGCCTCCCGAGTAGCTGGGACTACAGGCGCCCGCCACCACGCCCGGCTAATTTTTTGTATTTTTGGTAGAGACGGGGTTTCACTGTGTTAGCCAGCATGGTCTCGATTTCCTGACCTCGTGATCCACCCACCTTGGCCTCCCAAAGTGCTGGGATTACAGGCTTGAACCACCGCGCCCAGCCGCGATTCCATGTTTTTAAGAACATTTGTAGTAAAGTTAAAGAGGCATAACTAGAGTTTATACAGGGACCATGCATGCTATAAATATTGGATGTGTTATTTATTGATGAATTCATAAATTTCTTGTGACTATAGTGTAGATATATAGAAGTGTTTGATGCAGATGAGTGTTTGAACCTTTCAGCTGAAGAGACGTTTTGTTTGTTGATTCTATACCAATCTCTCCTGTTGAATTGCCTTGTGGTTGGAATATCACTTTGTCACCCCTTGTAATAGCTGCCACTGAATAGCAGCTGCTATTGCTACTGTTGATGATGGTCTCTGGTTATTCTCTTTACTTTTGTCTTTGTTTTTATTCTGTTCTCTTACTGTGTCTTTTGCTTTTTCAAACTCTGATAGATACCACTGACCAAATAGAATAAGTTTTCCCTTTCTTATGTGGTGGAACTACCAATCATAACTAGGGAGGTTTAATCACCTGATCTTCTTTTCACTACCAGGTCTATTTGAAATGGGTATTTGTCCTAGGTAAAATGCAGCTGATTTGGAAGAAACCAAAATATTAATCAAATAATAACCAAGTGGTAGTGGCAATTACAGATACACAGCTTCTAAGTAATATATTTGTATTTAAATAAATAAAATAGTCCAAATTCTGAAAGAAAAAAAAAAACCCTATAATATAAAACTGATTTTGAGTTGCTGGGTGATAAGCTTCATCCTTGCCGTGAATAATTTTTCTGTGTGGAACTTTCCAGTTTTGTTTTTATGATGCTTCTGCTAGGCAGACATGACACCATCTCACTGAACCATGTAGATCAGCACAGGGTTAAGAATATGACGTACCTATCCTTATATGAGTTAGAAATGTTAATATTTATCAACACATTTCTTGAAATAGCTTTAATTTTTGTTTACTTCTGATTTTATATATCACAGACTTGCTGTAAAAAATTTCTAGTATATTATAAAGAAGATAATAAATATAAATCATCTAGTAAAGTAAAACCTATATTCTAAATAATTTGGATCATCTTGTGGGTATATTTTGTGTTCAGCCTTTTGTTCATTATTGTTATATTGTGAGCATTTCCACATAACTATTTTTAAAACCTATAGTTACAAATATCTATATTAACTTATGGATAATGATAAACAATTTAACCACTGTCCATTAACCATTGCTTCACATTTAGGTGGTTTCTAATTTTTCATTATTAAAATGACTTGAGATATATATCTTTGCACATAAACTTTTTCTCCAACTTTGATTATTTATAATAGATTTTTTAAGTGCAAGGGTTTTTTTATTTTTATTTTTATTTTTATTATTTTTTTTTTTGGTGGGGAGGGGTCACATAATATGAATTTGTAATAAACAGTTACCATATATTGGTGAATTGTATTTCTTTAAAATTACATTACTGTGGCCAGGCATGGTGGCTCACACCTGTAATCCCAGCACTTTGGGAGACCGAGGCAGGTGGGTCATCTGGGGTCAGGAGTTCAAGACCAACCTGGCCAATGCGGCAAAACCCCAACCCTACTAAAAATACAAAAATTAGCCAGGTGTAGGGGTCTATGCCTGTAATCCCAGCTATCAGGAGGCTGAGGCAGGAGGATCCCTTGAACCCAGGAGGCAGAGGGTGCAGTGAGCTGATACAGTGCCACTGCACTCCAGCCTGGGCAACAGAGCGAGACTCCGGCAACAACAACAACAACAACAACAACAACAGCAACAAAGATTGTATTAGTGTACATTTGCAGTGATCTATAAAAGTGACTGTTTTGACTGGGCGCGGTGGCTCACGCCTGTAATCCCAGCACTTTGAGAGGCCGAGGTGGGTGGATCACGAGGTCAGGAGATCCAGACCATCCTGGCTAACACAGTGAAAACCCGTCTCTACTAAAAATAGAAAAAATTAGCCAGGAGTGGTGGAACGTGCCTGTAGTCCCAGCTACTCGGCAGGCTTAGGCAGGAGAATCGCTTGAACCCGGGAGGCGGAGGTTGCAGTGAGCCAAGATTGCACCACTACACTCCAGCCTGGGCAACAGAGCGAGACTCTGTCTCAAAAAAAAAAAAAAAAAAAAGTATCTGTCTTAATGAACCCTCACCAAATTTTAAATTTTCTTTTGCCAGTTTAAAAGGAGAAATATAATACCTATAACTAGCTTTAATGTACTTTTCTTTATGTACCAGCAAGATTGAAAGAAGTTTCTACAAATGTTTATTACATTTTAAATTTCATCTTTTATGATCTTTCTGTTGTCTTTTGTCCATTGTTTATTTGAATTTTTGTGCTATTGTTATTAATTTTAAGGGCTTTTCTAGATAAAAATATTAACCTTTTGTCATCTGGCTTAAATATCTTTTATAGTTTTTATTGGTCTTTTTAGCCTATTTACAATATTTAGTTATACACAAGTGTATGTTTTATGCATATTCAGATATTGAAAATGTAATGAAGTTGAAACTTAAAACCTGGGTTTGAATCTATCACTTTTTGTCTATGTGAACTTGAGTAAATTATTAAACCTCTGTACTTTATTTTTATTTGATATAAGATGGGGTTAATAATGCTAATTCTCTCATAATGTTTTCTGAGGATAAAATGTGTTAAATTTATAAGGAATATACTTCGAAGTGTACCAGGCAAATGGTAAGCCCAAAATTAAGATTGAACATATTTATTATTGTTTACAGTATTCAAATTTACAAATGCAAAAAGATTTTTATTACTTTAATGTTAGTATTTTAGATATCTAAAATAAGTTAAATATTAAGTAAAGTTTTATTAACTAAATATCAAATATAGCTAAGAATTTTTATACCTAGTTTGTTAAATTATATAAATGATTAACTTGAGTATTCTGAGGAAAAATACTATTATGTCTTATTCATGTACTTAATACTAGTTTTATTCATTCATTTAAGAGATATTTGTTGAACTTTTACTACATGCCAGAAACTGTAGTTGAACAAGATAGTGAACAAATGGATGAAAACCTTTGCTTTTCTGCAATTGATGGAGAAACCATAACAAAATACATTAGTATCATGAAAAATATAATACAGAAGAATAAAGGAGATAAGAAGTGCAAAAAAAGTGCTTGCAATTTCAAATATGTTAGCCAGGGGAGATCACTGAGTGTATTAGTTTTCTATTGGTGCCTAACAAATTACTACACATTTAAGGCTTAAAATAACATAAATTTATTTTTTTCCAGTTTCTGTGGGTCAGATCAAGAGTCTAGACACAAACTACGTGGGTCCTTTGCTCAAAGACTTACAAAACTGAAATGAAGGTATTGACTGTGCTCTGGTTCTCATCTGGAATTCAGGTTGTTGATGGAATTTAGATCCTTGTGATTGTAGGACTGTGGCCTCTGTTTTCTTGCTGCCTCTCAACTAAGGTCACTCTCAGCTCCTATAGGACAGATCCATCCATCATAATCTGAATAGTCACCCTTTTGATTAGCTAAAGAAAGGAGTATTGGTGATCAATTGCATCAAATGTTGCTGATAGGCCAAGTAAAATGAGAAGAGAAAATTGACTGGATTTAGCAATATGAAGGTCATTGTTAATCATGAGGAGAACAGATTTGTTAGAATGGTGGAGATAAGAGCCTCTTGGGTGATGATTAAAAATGAATGGGAAGAAAAATTTGAGATAGTGTATATACAGTTTATTGAGCAGGTTTGTGGAAAGGGAAGCAAGAGAAGAAACATTAGCTAGAGAGGAGGTGGAGCCAAGAGAGGGTTTTTTTAATGGGAGAAAAGTATGTTTAATTGCTGATGGAAATGATACAGTAGAGAGGTAAAAGTAGAGTCTGATGGCATAGGAGAGAAGGAGTAGAATTGCTGGAGGCATATGTTTGAGTAGGGAAGTGAGATGGGATCAAGTGCCCAAGTTGGAAGGGGTTGAACTTAGGTGGGAGTACTGATAGCCATCTTTCATTCCAGTGGGGACAGCAAAGTACATGGATTCTGTAAGTTGTGGGTATTCTCTTCTGATTACTTCAGCTTTCTCAATGGACTAGGAAGCAAGCTAAAACTGAGCGTGATAATGGAAGTGCTTGAAATATGAGTAGGAAAGATTAGGCATGAAAACACCATCAAGAAGAGTGGGAGAGTAAAAGACCAGGCAAATTTAATATGATTGCCAGGCAGTGTTAGGGACATACATGAAATGCATGGTTGTGAATGTAAATGAAACCAGTTTACATGCTGTATGTTTTCCTAAGTCATGTTAGTTTCAGGGCCTTCAGAACTAGCAAGACAGAAAATAATATGTAACCAGGGTTGTGATTCAGACAAATGACTCTGAACAAGACAGGTAAGGGAATTGGGGATGAAAAAGGAGTCACTGCAATGATTGTTCATGGAATTTAAGCTGGTAAAAAGGGGGGAAAAAGGAGAGAAGGGGGAGAGAAAAGTGAAAAGCATAAATTGAAGACCTACCAAGCATTATGGTAAATTATTAGAATAAATTAATACAAGCTTTTCTTTAAAACTGGCTTTCTGATGACTCTAAGGCTGTACTGTATAAAGTAGACAGGTCAAGTGATCCTGAGCTTTAGCTCCTCATAAGCTGCAGGTAACTCCTATGACAATGACTTATTTTGACAAACTCAAAGCACTTTCATAGCTCCTATCCCTTGGTACACTTATGAAGGAGGCAAGGGCAGGAACTAATATCTTTGCTTTTTATATAGATGTAACATCTCTGTTTTATATGTAGATATGCAGAGGTAAGCGTAAAGAGAGGATCCCTGGACACAGTTTTTAATTTAATTTAATTTAATTTAATTTAATTTTATTTTATTTTTGAGATGGAGTCTTGCTCCGTTGCCAGGCTGGAGTGCAGTGGCATGATCTCAGCTCACTGCAATCTCTGCCTCCTGGGTTCAAGCGATTCTCCTGCCTCAGCCTCCTGAGTAGCTGGGACTACAGGCGTGTGCCACCACGCCCAGCTAATTTTTGTATTTTTAGTAGAGATGGGGTTTCACCATATTGGCCAGGATGGTCTTGATCTCTTGACCTGTGATCTGCCCACCTCAGCCTCCCAATGTGCTGGGATTACAGGCGTGAGCCACTGCGCCCGGCTGACACAGTTTTGTAATACACGAAGATGAAATTATTGCTAACTCAAATAACTGTTTCTCTGTGTGACTGCTTTCAGCTTCCTCAGTTCAAGCAACTCATGCTGCCCTACGGTTGTTCCACATTCCCCACTGCAATCTTCTTCTCAGGATTTTAGTCAGCAGCCATGCACTGTAATTTTCTCTTTTCCCAGGCTTCCTTCATTGAAAACTTCCTGTGAGGTTCTCAGTTCTATTGAGTAACCCATTAACCACTTTGGTAAATGAATTCCAACTTGACCTAAGTTCTTCATCTTGTTATCTGTCTTAGAGTGGTAGTTTTCAGTATGCTCTTCCCTCAACCCACAGTAAGAAACACAGGTTACATCATGACCTAGGTCACAAATACATGTATCTACATACACACATACGCAGCTGAAACAAAAATTTTCCAAAATACCCTTATTACTTGTGATACACTCTGATAGTTTCTATTCTATTCTATTCTATTTAAAAACTTACTGGTTGAGACTCACTAAGCTATTTACCAACTACTAATGTTTGATGGACTGCAGTTTGACAATAAAAGGGGCTTTTGATGCTTATAATGCAGGTAGGCTATAATCATGGCTCATAACACATTTAAGTATTTTACAAAATAACTCCTAATTGAGACCTGATAGGATATGTGTATTTTAGTAGCTGAAAAGAGCTGGAAATTAGCAGTTAGTAGAAAGACTATAGAACTTCAAAAGACCCAAATCCTATACTTCATTCTAATACTTAATAACTTTGACATTGGTTTCTTACTCTACCATCTCTCATGTTCCGTCTATCTAAAATGAAGTTCAAAACACCTGCTAGGTGTAACCCTGAAATTTATTCTCAAGAGCAAGTGAACTGTAAGTAATGGAGGTTTATAAATAGCAAATGTAAGACTCTCTAATTTTATTTCTGGATTGAGTTTGTGTTGGAACTCTGAAAGTCAGACAAACCCTTCAAAAATAAGAATATTCCCTGTCACCAACTGCTTTGATTGATCTTAAGTTGCCATGTATTATTCAAATATGTTGAATTATTTGAATATTATATTGTTTCTTATGTATTCAAATAAAATTTGTCAGAAAAATCTTTTAAACTTAAAAAATTATCTACTTGATATGATATGGTGTCTAAAACTTTTTATGCACTTTAATAGAAAATGAGTCATGGTTTTTTATTAGTTTTTGAGATAAATCCACACACCAACCTGGAAGGCATAGTTCTAATACAGCTGCTGTACACTTTCTTCACAGCTTATTTGTAATGTCATTAGTCATTGTTAGGTCTGTTAGTCAGAAGTTTCACATCTATAATGAGACTTACTTGTGGTCATCATTTTTAGTAATTATTTTAAAAAATGTTGACATACAATTTTGTGTGTTGAAATTCAGTTCTATTCACAGATTTCTCCTTCTGTTCTTCTGCAAATCAACATGGATAATCTCAAAATAACAGTGCCTCTCTACACTCCAAGCATTTTGGATCTGTCATCATATTAATATTTTGCCCTTTTACTATTTCCATTAATTAATTTTGCCCTTTAACTTTTACTGATCAATGTGGACCAAATTTTAATTGCAACATTGCTATGAAATAATACCAAATTAAAGCTGATAGTGTCATGCTGTGAGCTAGTGAGAGATATTAACATTTTTGAACACGATAAGTTGATTTAAAACCAGATGGACTTGTAACCAACTTCAGAATAATGTTCAAAATCTAGTTGTGAAGAATTTTAAATATTACATTAATGGTTCAAGTTTGGGGTGTCTGATAAAATGCTGGTGGCTTGGAAGCATGTAGCTTTACATTATCTCTATCCCATTATACTGTTATTAGAAAGTTAAAACATGAAATGATGTAAAGAAGGAATTCAGTAGTGTATTTGATAAATGTCTATTAATTCCCATAATGGATTTAAATATTAACTTTAATATAGATTGTGCAATATGGTTGATTATTTACTCATTAACTAAACATTTAATCATTATCTACTCTGTGCCAGATACTATATGAGATGAGGAAGATAGAGTGTTGAATAAAATTTAGTTCCTACTCTAATGGGACTCAGAGTCTGGTGGAGGAGATGAACACATAGTCGTATGTATAGCATAAAATCAGTGCCACACTGGAGGTATGTACTGGGTGGGTTCTATGGAAGTATAGAAGAAAGCCACTTGAGTCTTCAGATTGTTTCATGGAAGAAATGTCATTTAATCTCTGTCTTCAAAAATTATCTTAAAAATTTATCGATATTATACATGAAAATGTAATAATAATCAAATAATTTAGAAGAGCTTATGATAAAAATAACAGAACTATTTCTCTTCAACAGCTATTTGGATTCCTGGCTGTGAACTCTTTTAAACACCTTTTTTAAATTTTCTTTTTTTTTGAGACAGGGTCTCACTCTATCATCCAGCTTGGAGTGCAGTGGTGCGATCACAGCTCACTGCAGCCTCGACCTCATGGCTCAATTGATCCTCCCACCTCAGCCTCCCGATTAGCTGGGACCACAGGTGCAGCCCACCATACCTGGCTGATTAAAAAAAAATTGTAGAGACAGGGTTTTGCCATGTTGCCCAGGCTAGAGTTTTAAATACTTCGTTTGCATTTCTTTTTGTGATTCCTTCATGATGCTAATTATATTATAATTATTTTGGGTGGTTTAGAGTTATTTATCGTTTCATGACTTCCACAGGTTACTTTTGTGATAATAGTAATACCCTAACACATTATGAGATATTATCATCCCCACTCTTTCATCCACCTTTTACCTCCCTTAGTTCCCACCATTTATTAGCTAAACTATTTTTATTTTATTAAGACTATTATAATTTGTACTTTGAAATTAAACAGCAACCAAATCTTTCACCCTTTCTCCATGAATTAAGTCTGGAAATTTACATTTTTATGACTATGCTGAGTCATGCATTGTGCTATGACAGAATACATTCTCTTTTCTCACTATCAGTTGCTTAAAACCATGCCAGAGATTTAATTTTTTTCCATTTGTATCATAGCCTTTTACACAACTTTCTTCCTTTATTTTTTTTAGGTTAGCCATCAACTTTTCTTTCTTTCTGTCTCTGTCTTTTTTGGCTTCACTATATTAGCACATTATTGTTTTAAAGAGGTAACGTGTCTTTATTGCGTTTTTCACACATTCTCCCACTGATTCTCAAATGGAGGTCTTTTCTCACATGCCTTCCTCCTGACACCATCCAGCCTACCTGCCATACAGGAATATCCTGCATTGTTTTCCTGGGTGTGACCGACACTTTTATCCTGTCTCTCCTCTTCTTTCTTCTCTTTATTCTCTTACTCCTTTTTTTTTCTTGTTTTGTTTCTTATTTTTCGTTATTTTCTTTAATTTCTTTATTTATTTTTTAAAAGGTATGTGGTAAATACATACCATATTAGCAAATGCTTTTATTCTGGTGTGTGTGTGTGTGTGTATGCATGTGTATCTGTATGCGTGTGATTGAACTGGGTATATCATTTTTAAGTCAAAAATATTTTCTCAAAAACTGTAAGGTTTTGGTCTATTTTCTTAGCATTCAATGTTGGTGATAAGTTTAAACTAATCCTTTCTCTCTCTCTCTTTTTTTTTTAATAGAACCTGGGTCTCACTCTGTCCCCTAGGCTGGAATGCACTGGTGTGATCATGGCCCACTGCAGCCTTGAGCTGCTGGACCCAAGTGATCCTCCCATCTCAGCTTCCCAAGTAGCTGGATCTACAGGTGTAAGCCACACCTGGCTAACTCATTTATTTTTAGATAACCTGTTTTTAATCTTGGAAGCTTTTATGATTATCTCTGGATAGGGGTCTTTACTATAATCATTCCACTTGGCATTTTTCACATTAAATTCTCATATCTTTCAACTTGGAAGTATTTGATTCTATCAGTTCTCTGTTGATTTCTTCTTCTCCATTTTCTGTATTCACGTTGTTTTTGGGTTTCTATTACTCAGATATGGGGCCTCCATACCGTTTCTATAGGTCTTTTATCTGTTCCCTCATGCTTTCTGACTCTGCATTTCTGCTTTACACTGTAGCAGAGTTCTCTACTTTATTTTCTAGATCTTTACTGTTAATTCCATTTAGTAGTTTGTTCTGCATTTTCCAGTTGTTAGAGATCTGTTATTATTCCTCATTTTTTGAAAACTTATTTCCTACATTCTTCTTAGTTACATATTAATTCTATTTTTGTGCATTTATGTTTTTATTTTAGTGCTGTCTCAGGAGAGAGAAGATGTATTGCTAAGACCTAGTATGAATTTGAGTCAGAACTATAAGCAGCAACAGGTTGTTTTAGGGTTAAAGTAACAAACTAGAAACAGTAGGGCCACAATTTGCTTTATTTATTTATTTATTTATTTTTTTGATGGAGTCTCAAATCTCACTCTGTCACTCAGGCTGGAGTACAGTGGTGCTATCTCAGCTCATTGCAACTTCTGCCTCCTGGGTTCAAGCGATTCTCCTGCTTAGCCCCCCCCGCCCCAGTGTAGCTGGGAGTACAGGCACACACTACCGTGCCCAGCTAATTTTTAATTTTTGGATTTTTGGATTTTTAGTAGAGATGGGGTTTCACCATGTTGTCCAGGCTGGTCTTGAACTCCTGCCCTCAAGTGATCTACCCTCCTTGGTCTCCCAAAGTGTTGGGATTACAGGCGTGAGCCACCGTGCCCAGCCTGCTGAAATAATTTCTAGGTGTCGTATCATGGGGGGTCTTGTAGATACACTCTATTAAGGACACTGGACTTTTATCTTACAGGCACTGAATGTTCTAATTGTGAAAATAGTATGATCTTGTCAAAAAGATATATTTAAGGACTAGAGGCCAGGAGGACAGTTAGAAGCCTGTTGAAAGAATTTATGTTGCTGATAAAGATCTGATCCAAAGCAGAAAGATCAGAGAGAAGATGAGGCAGAAATAATAGAGATAGTACAGAATAAATTTCCAAAATTGAGTAAAAATATGAAGACAGGAAATGCTAAGAACCCCAAATAGGATAAAGGCAGAGAAAACCACATGTAGTCACATCACAATAAAACTTCCAAAAACCAAAGATGAAAAAAAGCAACCTTAAAAACAGCCAACAGATAATAAAACAATATATTTTACCTTCAAAGGAGCAAATAAAGGCAAAATAAGAGTGTTACCTTTCTTCTCAAAATGAATAATGAAATCCAGAAAATAATAGAATGATAATCCTAAAAATGCTAAAATAAAATATGGCACAGCTTATAATTAAAGTCTAGTCTCTGTCTACTTTTGCCTAATGTACTATGTCCCTGTTCATTAAGACAATATTTTGTCTTAATGAAATGCCCCTGTTCATTAAGAAAACATAAGAAAATACTTTATTCTCTTATAATTTTGTGGACCTGATGTCCATAAAATGCATCATTTAAATAGTTAATTTTGTAAGATGATGGGCTTGGCAGAGTAACTGAGATTTAAATCCTTGCTGTTTAATCTGTTCTAATTGGTTAAGGGTAATGCCCAATTTAGAAGCAAAAAGAGAAATTGCAGATTTGTTTTTAACTCCCTTCAGTTCTGAAGTTTAATTGTTTCAAAACCATCTCCTTTGTTATACTTACAATAAGAAAGTTGACTCTTAGATTAATTGTGGCAATATTTGATAAACATAATAATGCCAATATTTTGATGAAATGAAAATAATTGTGAATAGAAGGCTGTGTGTAATAAGGGGATTATAAAGACGTAGGTTCAGAGCAGACCTTTATTTATTTACTTAATAGGTGAGTACTTGTTCTGTTGCCTAGTAGAGTGCAGTGGCTATTCATAGGCATGACCATAGTGCACTACAGTCTCACTCCCAAATACTGGGACTACAGATGGGCACCACCACACCCAGCTGTAGAGTGGATCTTTTTTTTTTTTTTTTTTTTTTTTTTTAACGAGACGGATTCTCACTCTGTCGCCCACGCTGGAGTGCAGTGGCGCGATCTCCACTCACTGCCAGCTCCGTCTCCCTGGTTCACGCCATTCTCCTGCCTCAGCCCCCTGAGTAGCTGGGACTACAGGCGCCCGCCACCAAGCCCAGCTAACTTTTTGCATTTTTAGTAGAGACGGGGTTTCACTGGTTAGCCAGGATGGTCTCGATCTTCTGACCTCGTGATCCGCCCGCTTTGGCCTCCCAAAGTGCTGGGATTACAGGTGTGAGCCACCGCGCCTGGCTGAGTAGATCTTTTTAAGAACGGTGAGATAGCAAATATAGAATTAGGACTGTGCAATTTTATGTCCAGATAGACTATCATGAAAATAAAATTGATCTCCATGAGCTCTGGAGTTAGATTTCCTATGTAAAAACTCCAGCTCTTCAATTTACCAGCTGTGTGACCTTGGACAAGTTTCTTAATGAATCTGCATTTCACTTTCTGCATCTGTAAAACCTTTTAAAGATTGTGGCATAAATTTGTAAGCATACTTCAAATGTTAAGCCTTTATTATAATAATGAAAATTTGGCAAAACAAAGCTGATGCATTCATAGTAATTGTGTAATATATTAATATTTTGCTAGATTCTGGTATTTGGCTTAGGCAAAGGAAGTATCTGAAAATCTTTACATTTTATGTAATGTTAAAAGAATGAAAAGAAAAACAAAAAAAATTCTCAATATAGGCTAAGAATTTTGTTGACAGTCCACGTATATAATTTCCTTAACCCTAAAATGAATTTATAATGTAGGTGTTATTTTTTGTTATTTTACAGATGGGAAAACTGGCTTAGAGATGTTAAATATCCTGGATTATTGTCAGTTTAACAAAATAATTTCAGCTATCAATGATCAAGTGGGATAAATTTCAGAGGAAGAAACTGAGCTCCTTGCATAAGTCCTAGAAGAAACATAAAAGGTGGTTAACTGCCTCCATATAAAGCTGATTTTTTAAAAAAAACTTTTATTTTAGGTTTAGGGGTACATATATGGAGTTGTTATACAGATAAATTGTGTATCATGGGGGTTTGGTGTACAGATTATTTAATCACCCCGGTAATAAGCATAGGACCTGATAGGTAGTTTTCCAATCTTCTTCCTCCTCTCACCTCACCCTCAAGTAGGCACTGGTGTCTGTTGTTCCCTTCTTTGTGTCCATGTATACCCAATGTTTAGCCAATTCTAGCCTGTAGATTTAATCATGTATCTCCTGTTAACAATGCTGTGTTGCTCCCTTCTTTGGCTATTTCAACTATCTGCTGATTTCTTTTCTTTTTACTACTATTTCATTTGCAGTGGAGCCAACCAATCCTAACAAAATTGAATAGTAGATAAATTATACCATTTCATCTGAAGAAATAACTGTCTCATTTTTACTTTTTCTCTTACTCTATCCTCTACTAAAAACTGTTTTCAGATGAACTTCTGAAACCAATCATTTATAACTGGATATAAATTCAAATTGTTTTTACTTCTCAGAATATTATCTCAAGCTAACTTGAATTGGGTAATAAAAGACATTTTACTCTATTAAAGAAAAGCTAGGCATTTCCTGAAATATCAATTAGTTTGGAAGCAATTCACCTATATGTCATATGAACCCTAAAATAAAATAAAAAATCTAGACTGGTTATGTATATTTTCCTGTTGAAAAAGATCTAGATGATTTTTTTAAATGCCAAATGTTACTTTCTAATAAGTATTTTTTAAAAAGTTGGTCACCAGACTGCCCTAAGCAATAAGAGATTTCCAAATTTTTATATAAAGTGGAAATATGAAACCTAATTATGTACAACTGCTGTTCTACCATGTTTGGGCTACATTGGTAGGAATACCTGTTAGCTGTACATTTTCAAAGATTGCTTACACTTGGAGATATGAATGTTTGGCCACTCCCAGTTGGAGCCAGGCCTATATTGATCAAGGATAATGAAAGGAAGTACTGATGATGGTATTTCTTTGACAGTTTCAGTTAACAGGAAATATTAGTCTGAATTAGGGTGTAACAAAGGGAACAATGATTCAGTAAGTTAAAGAAGATAGAACTGGTTTTGTCCTTTACATAACAATCCAAATTGAATGGTTCAATTCTGCTCCATGAAGTTATTCAGGAATTAAGGTTCTTTCCATTGATTGCAGTATTATCCTCTAGGACTGTCATCTTCTGCATGGCAGAGACAGGGTCAGCTGCCATTCCAGCTGGTGATAAGGGGAAAGATAACATGGAAGCATACACATGGTCCTAAGACTTAGGTCCATAATGGACACCTATCACATTAAATTCCATGGAGAAAAGAAGTGAACTATGAAAAGGAGGCTGGAATATTCCATTTAGTCTTGCATGCAGGAATAAAAGGAGAGTATCTTTTGGTAGACAGCTAATACTCTCCACTTTACGATTTGTGCTGTTTGTTGACCCTATTGAAGTTTCCTGATGATGTGCGGTCTTTTCTTTGTGAAAAGGATAAAGATTGATACGGTTTCTGAAAGGACCCTTAAATTGGAGGAATAATACCACCCTTATTTTTCTGTAGACTGTGTTTTACACCTGCCTATACTGTGAAAAATAATAATCTTTTATTGGATAAGAGTCTCTCCATTCTTATTTTCTTCAACTTATTTGGTCTCGGGAAAATAGGACCAATATTAAAGCTCTCTTGTGATTTACCTACGCCTTGTGAATCTGTTTCTAGTCAGTTTCACTTAGAAGGAAAAGGGCCAGATTCTACCTCTAATTCTGCAAGGAAAAATACATTCTTAGTAGATTGAAATACATTTTAATCTCCCCTTTTCCTGAATTAGATTCAAAAAGCTTTGCTTACTAAATAGCTTATAAAGTGTCCTCTTTTGAAATAACCTGTACAGATAACTTTGACAGGGAATTTACTAGGGAAATTAAACAAAGCTGCCTTTATTGTTAATGAATAATTCTTCAACTACAATTTAATATTAGATATACTATATTTAAAATGAAGAGAGTAATGTTCATTCTTGTAGGATAGTGATTATTTTCTAATTTTCTATTAGGACCACACTTATGTTTTGATGTAATGTTGGGTTTTGTATGTCACAAGTCTCCAGTAGATCCAGAAAGGCCGTTTTCACCTGTTACTATACTCACTTACTAGCTGATGTCTAAGTTTCTCTACTAGAAATTATTTATCTTGGCTTAAGGCTATACCTTGCTAAAACCCAATTATCTGTGAAAAAATTAACCGTTTAAACTTTATAATCATTTTATATTTTGTTCTAGCTGAATTTGTTGTTGAGTTTTTTGAAAATGAGCTAGCAGAATCCTTGAGGTGGCTGTGAGAGGGTCCACTGACCATGGAAATGAACACAAAAAGATTTTTGTTTAAAAGATGAATTTAATTTCTGAATTTTCTCTCCATTGTAGGAGAGAACTTTGAGTTCTGCCTGACTTACAGAGGAAAAAATAGAGCTGATCATGACCGTTATAAAAACATATTATGTGCAAAAGATGTACATCATTCCCTGAATATTTTGGTTTTTATTTCAAATCAGAAAATTACTGTTGTTGCTTTAAATAAAGGACAGCATCATCGACAAAATCATCATGAATTGGAAATAGTGAAATTTAATTTTTATAAATCTGTGCTAAACATTTTAATGGAAATATATTTTTTTCATTCATGGCACTTTAATGAAAAATGTAGCGGTGATAAATTCAAACAATAAGTAAAATAGGATTTAAGTTACATGTGTTAGTAAGGATATTGATCTACTGTTGATATTCTGAAGCTATTAGCAGTCAAATGTTATCATTCATTTTCAGCCCTTGAGCTACTACTTAGTTTTCTACTTACCAGTTCTACCTTTTAAAAAATTGCAAACAACATGGCTGTATGATGAGGGAAGAGCTTTACCCCTATTTGGACAAAAAATAGGCCCTGCTTGTAAGATTAGTTGAATGTTCAGGTCCTTGTAAGTTGTAAAGAATGAAGTTTAAAAATTTGTGTTAGGGGCCGGGAGCGATGGCTCACTTCTGTAAACCCAGCACTTTGGGAGGCCGAGGTGGGAGGATCACGAGGTCAGGAGATCGAGACCATCCTGGCCAACATGGTGAAACCCTGTCTCTACTAAAAATACAAAAATTAGCTGGGCGTGGTGGTGCGCACCTATAGTCCCAGCTACTTGGTAGGCTGAAGCAGGAGAATCGCTTCAACCCAGGAGGCAGAAGTTGCAGTGAGCCAAGATCGCGCCACTGCACTCCAGCCTGGGTGACAGAGTGAGACTCCATCTCAAAAAAACAAAAAAAAGTGTTAGGTACTTTTTTTTATACTTTAAATTTGATTTAAGACATTACCATGACTACCAGTAACTCTACTGCTGTGAATCCTTGAAATTTAATGTTTAGATTTAGATCTAATAGATAACTATATTTTCAACTCTGTAAACGCTTAGCCATTTTATTAATGTTGCTATTTTCTAGTGCTTGTGTATAGTAGACAGTAAATAACTATTGAGTGGATGTCCAATAACTCTTTAATAGATTCATTTGTCATTTTAATTTGTAAGTAATTATTGATTCTTTTTCTTTAGGATACAGGCTAAACAAGAGTCAAAGGTAAGCCAAATGAGCTGGAGAACAGAGGAGAGATTAGACAAGGGCAAGTGTGTATAAGGTGGTAAAAGAGTACCCTGAGATAAATGTAAATGATGTGCAATAGAGGTATAAAGGATAGAGCACTTGTACACAGTTTGGCAATTTAGGAATGCCTCCAGTAGGATATGGCATTTGAGGTTGAACCTTGCAGGGTTTGTGTGGCTGAGTGGTGAATTGTGAGGATAGTCATGGCAGAGAGCACATTCTATAAAGATTAGAGCAAATACGGATATTTTCCATCTCTGACCTTGTATAGTTATTTTACAGCACTTGCATCACACTATGTTTTAATTATTTTGTACTGTTTATACCTCTCATACCATCCACTAAATTATAAACTTCTTGAGGGCTATGTGTTAGTAAGTCTTGTATTTTCTGCTAAGTCTGTGAGTGCTCTGTATACATTAATATTTTTAAGAAATTACTTTATATCTTTCAAGTTATCAAAGATTTTATAGTTTTACTAATTACATTGAATTTAGTGATTAACAAATGAAATAGCTCCTTGAATAGGCTGGACAATCAAGCATTTCTAAAACAGCAGTTTAGAGCTGAGGCACTGGAGTTAGAATTGCCATCTTTAAATACTGGTTTAGCTATTGACTAACAGATCTTGACAATTTGTTAACCACAGTGGACTCAGTTTTCTTATCCATAAAAAGGGATAATATTCATATATACCTAATAGAGCTCCATGGTAGAATATAGATTGCTATAAATACTTTGCTACTCTTCCTTTTGAAAGATGGAGTCTAATAGTGATCCTTTTGAGTCTGGGCTGGCATTTGTGACACTCTTAACCAATAAACAATAATGGAAGTGATATTGTGAGATCTTTGAGGCTAGATCATATGAAGCTCTGAAGCTTTTGCTGATCTCTTTTTGAATGCTTCTCTTAAAAATCTTTCTGTTGGAGCCTTTAGCCACCACATAAGAAATTTGTCTATTCTGAACCTTTGGCCATCATATAAGAAGTTTGACTACTCTGAGACTCATGAGACATGGGATCTCATGCTGGAGAGCCTTGCGTGGATTCTCTGGTTAACATTACCAGCTGAGCTAAACTTTTTGGCCATTCCAGGCAAGGCATGAGACACGTGTGTTAAGCTTCCTGGTATCCTTTATAACAGCCCATCCACCAGGTGAATAGCATCTGGTGATCTCCGCTGACTTCATGTGTAGAACTAGTATCACCCATTGTAACCCAACTCAATTTCTTGACCCACTTTCATTAACCATAAAATGATGGTTGTTGTTTTAAGACACCAAGTTTTGGAGTAGTTTATTACATGGTAAAAAATAACTGGAACAGGCTGTTATGAAGATTAAATCATTTACTGTATATAAAACAGCACAGTGCTGGGCACATATTATGTATTCTATAAAAGTTATTGCTATTATGATATTATTGTACCATAACTACAATTATAAAGTCTGCATTTGTGTGTGTCTGTGTATGTCATGTGTGTGTATGTTATTTGCAAGTACTGAGAAAATGAACTTGAAATGAAAGCCAATAATATGCTGCACTTTCATATAAGAGAAGCTTTAAGTCATTTTTTTAAAGATAGGGTCTGGCTATGTTGCCTAAGCTGGACTCAAACTCCTGGGCTCAAACAATCCTTCCCCTCGGCCTGCTGAGTAGCTGGGACTAAAGGTGCACGGCACTATGCCTGGCTGCTTTAAGTCATTATTCTATAAAGAATTCTTTTCTTTTTTTCTTTCTTTTTTTTTTTTCAAGATGGATTCTTGCTCTGTTGACCAGGCCGGAGTGCAGTGGCATGATCTCAGCTCACTGCAACCTCCGCCTCCCGGGTTCAAGCAATTCTCCTGCCTCAGTCTCCCGAGTATTGGGGACTACAGGCATGCACCACCATGTCTGCCTAATTTTTGTATTTTTAGTAGAGATGGGGCTTCACCATGTTGTCCAGGCTGATCTCGATCTCCTGACCTTGTGATCCACCCCCCTTGGCCTCCCATAGTGCTGGGATTATAGGCGTGAGCCAGAATTGTTATCTTTCCCTGACTAAGAATTAAATAATAAGTTTTTCTTCTTCAGGTTTTTTCTTTTTTTCTTTTCTTTTTTTTGGTCTTAGTGCCTTCTCATGTCACTCTATATTGCCCATCTGAACAGGCCATCTGACTGATCTTCACTACTTCCTTCGTTTCAGTTACCATAAATTCTTAATGAATTCTAAATATTTACTTTAGACCAACTTATTTTTGCATTTCAGATGTGAACATTCAACTGCTTACTGAAAATCCCCATCTTAATGTCCTACAGGCACCTCCAGACCAACATAGTCAAAACTGAACCCCTTAGCTCCTTATCAAATTTCCTTATTTTAATTCACTATCCATTGTTGGTGTAAGTCAAAACCTAGGTTTTTAACAAGAAGTCTGGCTTGACATCACAAATCACATTGGCACATGTTCATTAAAATAGGATCTGGTCTAGGTAATTGAAAAGTTTAAGGCTTTCATAATGTAGCTTATATATCATGATACTGAACTGTGTTTTATGAAGCAATAATAATATAAATAATGTAGAAAATTTTATAAAGTGCCTGATATTTGGGATATGCTAAGCAAACTACAAAATTTTTGCACATCTTGGGATTTAAGCCTTTTCTATTATTTTTCTTGCTCTAGCTTATTGAAACTTGTGACTATAACCTTCCCATAAATTTTAATCTGAAGATATCAAATAGCCTTATAGACTTAATTTGTTTGCATGTTTCTTAATGCTTCGAAACCCGTGAAGTAATCAAGACTATTGCTTTTTCTAATTGGCACATAGCACCTTTTGTCTCCTCTCCATAGCATTGTCAAGAAAGACATTTTATTCTACACTAGCCATTTATGTCCAGTCCCACTAGTACTCAAAATCTTGAAATTTTAAATTAAATTTAATCAGGCTGTTGTACTGAATTATTTCCACTGTCCTAATGTCATTATGCTTCATATCATTTTAATTTATATTTAAGTACAATTTTTGTTTGTAATTTTTGGTACTCTGATCTTTAATACCTGGAAATAATTTTAGCAAAAATTTATGCGGTTTACATTTGGGAAATGGTTTATCTTTCTGTTGAAGATTCACAATATATGCTATCATACTTAAACTCTGAAAAGTAAAAGCTTGTGGAAAATTATACTTGTTTAGCTTGTTTAATCCAGCAGTTCCCATGGAATGTAAAAAATGAACAACATTTGTTATACTATTTACTATTTAGTTTGAGAGACCTGCAACTTTAAAATTGATACTCAGCTTCATGAATACCTTTTCTACTTCAGGGACTACATAAGAGAGGAAATCTTTCATCTGTAAACATTCTACTTTGTAGATAATATAGGAGTCTTTTTCCTTTTCTTAAATGGCTTCTCTCATTGCTCACCATTGCTTCAGATGATTTCCAAAATTCCTTGCTGATCAGTTTTAGGTGGGCTTGCTTTCTGAAGGTGAGTTTCTCTCTTTCCCCTGTCCCCATCCTTACATTGCCAAGTCTGTGTGTCCTCTTTCTTCTGCCTTTTTGCTTTCTTCCTTTCCTTTCTGACATTCTAGATTTTGTCTTGCTGATATTCTTTCAGCTTTATAGAATATTATTATTTTTGTGCTACCACAATGATTTTACAAGAAAACATGCATTAAGTGATAGCTGTTTACCTCAGAATGCTTCAGTTAACAAAGTATTTTACATAGATTTCCTTTAGTCTGAAATCTCTGTACTTCAGATGAGTTCCATCCCCTGACTTTTCAGATACACATCAGTTGTATTAAAACGAAGCATATCTGTAACATGCTTACAAGTATGTGCTAATGTAATAGCACTAAGAGAAGAATAGTATTTTGGCAGATAGATTTTTAATTAATTGCTTTAATAAAATCAGCTAAAACTCTATCCTCCGCACAGCATAGAACATGTACTTCAGTTTTTAGGTCAGCTCCTACAAGACAATTGACTGGCAAGGAAGTCAGTGCCCTTCATTACATGGATACAACAATATCAGAGAACTGTTAGAATAACTTAAACTTCTCTAATGAGCTTCAGAGCTTTAATGAGAAGATTTTCTATTCTTATGTGATTAATATTGCTCTGTGATAGAAAGAGAACTTTTTTTTTTCTAAAAGGAAATGTAGAGCAAAAGAGTTTAAGATAAATGCTTAAGAGGAAGTTAAGAAGTGGTTAATCCCTTATAGCCCAAAGGGGCTTAATTATTGATAACTAGTAACTGCCACCAGCATAGGTAGGCTCTCCAAATAATCATTATAGCCTAGAATAAAGTAACAAAAACTATTTTTAAACTACCAGCATTTTAACCATTTATTTTCTGAATTCAGTCTATCAAGCAATTAGCTTAGACTGGCTATAAAATTGTGTGAGCTTGTGAACCTATGTTATAAGTTTAGAGACACTTATGATTCACGATTAGTCTTGAATATTTTTTCTATAAAAATAGTCCCAGTAAATCACTAAGTCAAAATGGACGAACTGGTTCGATGTATGTGTATGTGTGTGTCTAGGTACACAGCTGTGTGTGTGTGTGTAGGTGTGTAGCTGTGTGTGTGTCTACACACATTTTAAAAATCAACAGGTTAGCAGAAACAGGATGACGAAGGAAGAATGAGAAAAAGAGATAGTTATAAAGAGTCACTGATAATAAGCAAAACATTCTTAGGATATGTGGGCATATATAATCTATGGCCTTTTTGTACAAATACATCTTTTTTGACATATTAGTTTCCATCGACATCAACCAAAGCAGATTTCAAAATGTCAAGCAGAAGTAGTGAGAAGTAAAAGTGACTGTAAAAGTAGTGGAAGTAGAAGCAGTGAAGATGTCAAGAAGTTTGTGAAAGAAGTAAAATAGAAGTAGATGGTCATCACATTTAAATAAAGGTTAGTCATGCACTTTGAACAGACACTGGTTAAAGATATTTAGGAAAATAGAATGGATTTTAAATTTTAATCGGGGAAGCTGATTGTAAAGAAGAAGGAATAAAAGCAAATACCAGAATAAAAACACTAGATAGGGAAACTATTTCATTATTGGTTTCAGCTATCTCCGAATGTGTTTAGGTTTCAACTTCAGCAGGAGACATCAGATTTATTCAGAAGAAGAGCTAAATTGATGATGGCATAATCCAGCTATGCTTTTTGAAGCTTATTGGGAAAGACATTCTCCTGTGTGCTGTCTTTTCACTCCCACCGGGCCACATAAGAATGGGCATGGAAGCCTTCCTTACCAGTAGGTAAAGGGGCCCACACAGGAAGTACTGGGCTTATGGCCTTATGTGGGAATATCTTTTGCTGTTTCGGATTCAATGTGTAGTTCTTTGTTCTGCTTAAGTGGGTGTTTCAATAGTCCTCAGACATGTCCTCTCCCCACAATTTTTTTTCAGATGCCATAGAGGAGAGGTCGAGGTCCTTCCACTGCAGCACCAAGTGGGGTGTATAAAGCCACAATGCCCGTGAGGGCTGTGGTGTGAGTCCGCTAGCCGTGAGAGACAGATGCATTACAAAGGGATGGATTTAGTGCACTCTTTCCTCTCTTACTGTGAGTAGATGCTGCAGTTCTTGAACCTGGTGTGTGTGTCTGTTGTCTGTTCTCAGAGACCTTGAATCATACACAGTTTTTTTTCACCCCGTGGGTGGCATTTACCTCCTTTTAACATGGGCTACATTCATGTAATATTCTGTCCTGCAGCAGCCAGTGAACGATGAAACAAAACTTCTTCCCGAGCCTCAATGAGGATTGTGCCATAGTTTGAAGGTAGGAGAATTTCAAGCCATTAATCGTCTATGAATACTGAATACCAGTAAGAATGGCTCCTTCAGGTCTATCAGCTTATTGCTGCTTCTATGTTATTCTTAGGCCAAAGAACAATGGTCAACCCAGCAATCAACTCAGTTTGGCTGATTTGTGCCTTTAGTCCAACCTTCTCAGTTGGACCACACAGCCATTCTTCTCTTCAATTTCAGGGTCTTTCCTTCGGGAATTCTGTCAGGAATAAGCAGCAAGTTTCCTACTGCTCTGGGTCCTCCTTAGACCCCTCTTATTTCATGTTCAGAGGAATGAACTCCACATCCTGTCTTAAACTCCACCTTCCTTCTATTATTTTTTTCATATTTGACATTGATACTCATTAAAACTAGAATCTGAATTATTACCACCAAAGATATTGTTTATCTCTTTTTTTGCACCAGAGAGCTTAATCTTTAAAATGTTCTATGAGAGATGGGAATGGTGTACTATCTTTCTAGTGTGGCAAAAGAAGAGAGAGTAACAAAATAATTGTGTTCATATTAAGATTATTTGAATATAAATTTTTTGCCAAATTTGTATTTAAGTGTCCATGTTATTTTTAATAATTGGATTGATATAAGTAGATCTTAAGAAATATAAAAAAAAAATTTTGTCAAATTGGAGTCAAGGAGGCATGGAAATTCTCTTCATTTGCAGTACTCCTAAATTTCTACTTATTCTGTAGTTGAATTTATATCAACAAAGAGAATTGGAGATTAAGGCAATTAATCAGAAATTTTAATTAAAAAAGGGATAGAAAAAATAAGTAAAATTTCCTATAGAATTCTAGGGTTTGACATCTACACAGATATATTCATTAGGTAGAATAATAAGTCTTTTCTTTGCTCTTATGAAAATATTGTTCTCTAATTGTCAATGAGCATAAAGTAAAATGAAGATAGATTATACAAATATCCTTATTGATTAAAAGTTTAAAATTGCCAGTGCCCAAGAAATATGCCTGAATTCAAGGATGTCTTATTGCAAAGAATATCTTACTGCAGTTTGTTTTTTTTCCTTACTGTAAATAAAGGGTCAACCAACAGCTAATAACTCACAACTGCATCTTTTCTTGTTAGAACATGTCACCCAGCACTTTTTGATTAGATGTTCTCAGATAATAGCTGGGGCAGATTGACCAAAGGAGAGCAATTTTTTTTTTAATCAGGATAACATAATGATTCCATCACAAACTTTAGAAAGGGCTATGGATATCACCAATTTTCTTTTTTTGTCTATTAATAGTGCTGTATCTTTAGTGGAATTGAAGACATGACCTTCTGCAGGTTTCAATACAACTTTATAAAAGGCCATAACAATGCCTTTAAAATCAAATCTATTAACTGTTCTACAGAGAAGCCAGTTTTCTAGTAACTTGGCCATAACTTAAAGACAGGGACCCTGAAAACACAAAGCATCTGCCTGAAATCTGCATTATCTCCCTGACTAGATTCAGCAATCTTGGCTCTTCTCTGCATTTAAGTCATTTTGTGTACATCAATTTCTTCACCTATGAAAGAAGAGAGTTGTCCAACATGTTCTGATGTTCTTTCAGTTCTGAGTTCTTTGGATAATTTGATTGGAGCCCAAGAGATGTCCTAAATCTGACTGGCATGCAGTAAATATTTGTAGATTGTGAAAAAATATTTGACTTCCAAATGGGTTGTAAAATATCTCGTGTGGACATACTGTGGCAAGTTAACACTTATAATTTTGGGAGCAGAATAAATGTAATTAAGTCACAAATGCAAATGAATTCTCTGCTTATTTAAGTCAAAGAGAAATAGTTGTCTAAAAACAATCTGACCCATATTCTGGTTGAAAATAGTAAGCATTATTTTTTTATGAAGGGCCAAGTAACTGGCTTACATATATTAAATTTAATAAATGTATTCAAAAAGATTTTCACCTAGTTGAACTGCATTTATACTTCGTGAATATCACTAGTGTAATCATTATTTTAAAAACCTATAGCTGGAGAAATAAGCATTTAGACAGGTAAGAAAACAGACTGAAGTTTTAAATTTTATTTTTAACAGTCATTCTAAAAGAATTATTTATCATTATATATTTGTATGACTGTTAAAAGTTGAAACAAAAAACATGGAAGTATGTTTTTAATTGACCATTGTTATATATAGAGAGTGAATTAAAAAAATTTACGCATATAAAGTTACTAATAATTTTTTGAGCACATATAGTTTCCTACATATTTACCTATATGTATTCTTTAATCCTTGTAACAGCCCCATGAACTGTCTGCTAATATTATCATCATTCCATCTTGCAGGTGAGGAAGCTGAGGTCTAGAGAAGTTCATTAATTTGACTAAAGGCACACAGTCAATAAATGGTAGAGCCAAGGTTTGAACCCTGGCGTTCTGGTTTTATGCTTTTAACCAACTGCTTATTATTGGTATCTTATTGTGATGATTTTGGAAAACACTACTAATTTATTTGAAATGTATTAATAGTCTTTATTTATTTACAAGTTTAATAAGGAAAAAGTTAACCTTTCCATATGTTCAAACAAGATGCATAATTTTCTCATTTATCATCCACAGTTTCTATTTCTCTATGCTTTGTGAAATGAAAAGCTGTAATATCAAATTTTTATTTTGTTTTAATCATTTGTATGATTTGCTAGCCTTTGTGCTATTAAATAGAATGTATCAATGCTTTTTTTGCATTTAGTATTTAATATGTAGGAACCCATTTTTGATGAATCGCCATGAGTTGAGAAATCCTCTGTATGTACTCCATGAAATTATAAGTAGCCAATACATGTCTCTATACATTCCTTTAGGAGGCCTTATTTTGTTCTGTTGGAATTATTTTAACTCAAAATATATTTTGTGTATAAATGAGTGGATCATCTGTTTTACTCAAGCAATTGACATTGAATCACATTAATATTACTTCATTTTTTATTCAGAGGTTTTAAACATCTTTCCCTTTTACTGTTTTTAAAAACTTAACACTGACAATTTTTATATCTTGTGATATAAAATATAATAAATTATAATCAAATCAAGAATAATAATGATATGAAAGGAAGAAAGTTGAAAAAATCAGTCAAATGGTATACAATGGTTTCTTCTTTAAGTAAGGGAAGTAACAGCTTGTTTACAATAGAATCTATCTATTTCAAGACCTTTTAAGAATAATTTCTGTTGCGAAGTGAGAACATTTGAAGTTCCATTTGAAAAATGCAGTACTTCTGCCCTGGTGAAAATAGATAAGCTTCCAGGATTCTTCTTATGGAAAAGATAAGCCTGCTGCTACTGCTGCTGCTGCTGCTGCAAAAACGAAAAAAAAAAAAGTCTTAAAAATATGTTAGTAGACACGTATTAGCAGGAGAACAGGTCCCTAGGGCTGGAAAAACAAGCATCAGCCATTGATTTTGTACTCAATTGAACTTCAGAGAGTCACACTCTTACATTATTAGATGAGGAATTACGTGGGTTTTAGTGAATTCTTAATGAAACCTATATTTTAAAAATTAAAATATTTTGATTTGCTCAATCTTAAACTTAAGCTGTATCACGTTAGTCTTACCCAAACTCATTCAAAATGTATATGGGATTGTTTCATGAAATTTTGATTGTTTTTTGAAAATTTTGCATTTCAGAGTTGTAAATATAGCTTATCTGAACTCTAGAAGTCATATTGTTCAGTGTTCCTGAAAGTAATGAAAAAAGTTATCTAGAATATGTATATATCAGTTAGGATGTTTGTGAAGCAAGTGATTGAAAATTTATTATCTTCCAGAGATGGCATCAAGGTGAGTTGATTCAGCAGCTTAACCTTGTCATCGAGCATTCCAGTTCTTTCAGCCTCTCTACTCTGCTGCCTGCAACAACAGTTTATACAAAGGCTGGTTTCTTTGTCATGTGAGATGGCTTTGTGTTTGCCGTGTGTGTGTGTGTGTGTGTGTGTGTGGCTGGGGGGCTTCTCATGTGCATAGGTGAATTAAGTTGGAGTTATTTAGGAAAGGGAAGAGAAAAAAGGAAGAAAGAATACTGGGTGATCATCAATGCCCACCACAGGAAAGCGTGTAAGTAAGTGAAACCTCTGTTTTTTAATGATAAATTTTGCATGTAGCATGTTCTAGTAAAGTTTGGCTCCACTGAACTTGTATTACTTTGTAAAAATTCAAAGTCATATTGAAAAATATTCAAATGTTCTCTATTTATTACTTCCCTTTTGGAATTCAGTTATGACTCCTTAACATAGAGGCTCTAAATTCTTAATTATATAGCTGTGAAATGGACTTTTAAATGGAATGTAATTTTATACATTTGTGAGCTTTTATTGCATTCATTTCGTATGGCAGAGATTGCTCCTTATTCTCACAATCTTTATTTGGGCCATGGCTGTTCTGCATATAGACTACTTGGCAGCCTCCCTTAGAACTAGGTGTAGCCATATGATCAAGGTCTGTTCGTGGGAATGTAAATGAAAGTAATGTGTACAACTTCCAGCTAATGCTTTCAAAGGAAAGGTGTGACACTTCAGGGTTGGTAGAAAGAAACAATAAGGAGCCGAGATACCTGGTAATTTTTAAACAGAAGACCTAGTGTATCAGCCTACATAATTATGTCTATCTTGTATAAGCCATTTTAAATTTAGGCTGAACTTATATCCTAATGCAGTAGATAACCAATATCAATAAATTATCTAGAAATAAAACATGATTTTCTGTTGTTTTTTGATTTTCTTTTAGATGAAGTCTTGCTCTGTTGCCCAGTCTGGAGTGCAGTGGTACGATCATAACTCACTGAAGTCTCAAACTTCTGGGCTCAACCAATCCTCCCGCTTAACCTCCCAAGTAGCTGGGACGACAGGTGCATGCCACTACGCATTGCTATTAAAAAAAAAAACATTGTAGAGGTGGGGTCTTACGATGTTACCCAGGCTAGTCTTGAACTCCTGGCCTCAAGCAATTTTTCCATCTTGGCCTCCGAAAGCGCTGGGATTACAGGTGTAATCCCACCACAAGGCTTGATTTTTTTTTTTTTTTACTAGAAATTGGATTACAATCCTTCTGAGTACAATATAAAATACCTTGCTTGTTGTTGAATATTTTTAGGAATGGAGTAGCATCATATGGAGCTTCCAACATTCCTATTTTGATTTTGTAGATTTTTAATACACACAGAAGACTTAACTGTTTTGAATGAATTTACCCATTGCAAGCAATTAACATCCAATCACTTTACTTAAAATAATCAAACCATTTGTGTATATATATACAGCATATATTTCTACTGTTTACTGTCTCAAAGCATTTTAACAAGCTATTGTGTTGGCAGAGTTAATTAGATCTGAAAACTGGTATAATAAAAACAATAAAAAACTATGAGAATGCATTAAAATAGAACACCAAAATAATAGAACCTAAGGTTTCTAAAGTTGTATTTGACTAGTCAAATGTTCCTTAATAACTGGATGCATCAGAATACCTTGTTCATTATAATATTAAAGGAATGTAATGAAATGAAAATTGAAGCAATAGAGAATTCAGTATGCACAATTACTTTAAATTTAAAATCTTACCCATAATGAACATAGCTAAAAACATAAAAGACAAATGATAGAGAAATTAAAAGCAATTATCAAAGGAATTCTCAGCAGAAATTTCTGATTTAAATTAAAGCCTATGATTAAAAATCTCCTGCCTCTTTGTCCGTCTCCCCTCTTCCCACAATTCCTTACTGCCTCAGCACCTTGTAACTTACATTTCTTTTCTTTAAAGACAATCATACTATGCTTAATCCATGTGGCAGGAATGAACATATCAACTTCACATTTTATCAACTTCACATCTTTCTGGTTCCTGTCTCTGTAAGCCCTGATGCTTAACTTGTAAAAGAACAAAGATGGAAATACTATTGAGTAAGGTCCATGAAAAGTGGAATTATTTTTCACCTACATAAATGTTAGTTTTGTAAATAAAAAAGACAACCATTTCAGATTTTTTAAAAATTGAGCCTTGAAATGGAGTACAGTGTATTTTGGTGGCCAGGCCTGGATTGTGATTATCTAGGTACCCTAAGTAGCAAAAAGATTATGGTCCCTCATCCCCAGATAATAAATATGATGCATTTATTTATTCAATCAAAATCCGTTTTTGAATATTTGCTCAGGTACTCTTCTAGGCACTAAAGACGCAATAGTTAACAAAATGACTTGTTCTTATTATTTTCACATTCCAATGATTTAAATCAGTACTAGTGATAAAAGAAACGTGGCAATAAAAAAAAAAATCGTATTTCAGTTGATAAATCCTTTTTGCTTTTTTGGGAAATATCCAATTATTTTTTAAAATTTCTGCTCTTCTTTTTGCTTCTACATTGTGCATGTACTTAAATTCATATTGGCTACTAAACACTGACACCACTTATTTTCCAGGTATTTTTGGTTCATTTTTCAGATGCCACTGGTAATTAGTTATTTTTCTTTTATAGTAAAAACTCTTCAGCTAATATCTTTGTTTTCCCTTTTTGAAGAAACTGTAACTTCATAAGCTCTAAACTGAACAACTTGAACAAAAAATCAGGGAAACTTGAAGTGGTTTTAAAAGTTAAAACCATTCATTGTGTTTTACTGGAGGTTGCTACCAATTAATTTTGTCTGAGATTCTTTATTCTTATGTTTATATAATGCAGTGCATACTTTAGGGGGACATATCCCCAATTTTTTTCAATGTAATATCTGATACATACAAATGAATACATGTAATGTATGGTCAAATTATTAACCATAACAACAAAACAAACAAGAATTCAGAATATTAGCCTAAACACTACATCATTAACAATATTTTTATTTGAATTATTTAAAGAAAAAATAACCTTTTTTGTCGGAGACATTTTTCCAGTTTATACGACCCACCCCCAACTTTTTTTTTCTTTCTTTTTTTTTTTTTTTTTTTTTTGAGACGGGATCTCACTCTGTTGCCCAGGCTGGAGTGCACTTGCATGATCATATCTCACTGCAGCTTTGACCTCCCTGGCTCAATGATCATCCCACCTCAGCCTCCCAAGTAGCTGGGACTACAGTAGCATGCACTATGCCTGGCTAATGTTTTAAAATTTTTGCAAAATTTCTGGCTGTGTTGCCTCCTTGTATTTTATCTGATGTCTATACAACATTAGACTAGGCTAGAGTGTTGCCTTAAGGAATATCTCATTTTCTGCTTTTTAAAATGCTAAAAGTAAGTTTTTTTCTGAAATAAGTCTCAGTGTATAGAAAAGTTGCAAGAGCAGTATAAGTGGCATTTTATCTAAACCACTTAAAGTGAATTATCAATGCTATGCCCCATTATTCCCAAATACTTCATTCTGTAAGATCCTTACAAAGACATTCTTCTACCAATACAGTAATGAAAATTAAAAAAAAAACCATCGAAACATTGCTGTCATCTAATTTGTAGTTCTAATTTTTTTTGCCAATGTCAGTAACAAAAAGTTCAATGACAGATCCTATATTTCATTTAACTGTCACTTTAAAAAATTAAATAGTTTAGTTTTTAGAGTAGTTTTAGCTTCACAGCAAAATTGAACTTAATGTACAGAATTCTCAAGTACCTTCATCCTCCCCCAATAATCTACTGTGCTGCAACTGTTGAGATCCTGCTACACAGTGATGCATTTGTCATGATCGATAAACCTCCATTGATATATCATTATCACACAAAGTCCATAGTTCACCTTAAAGTTCACTCTTGGTGCTGTGAAATCTATGATATTTGACAAATGTATAATGACATGTATCCACCTTTGTAATATCATACAGAATAGCTTCACTGCCCACAAAAATCTGTTTCCACCTATTCCTCCTCCCCTTCCACCTAACCCCTGGAACCCATTGATCTTTTTACTGTCTCCACAGTTTTGGCTTGTCCAGAATGTTACTTAGTTTTAATTAGATAGTATGTAGCCATTTCAGAATGGCTTTTTTTCTCCTTAGTAATATGTATTTAAGTATCCTCCATGTCTTTTCACGGTTTGATAGCTCATTTCTTTTTAGTGTTGAATAATATTCCACTGTCTGCATGCACTCTAGTTTATATATTGATTCACTCACTAAAGGACATCTTGATTGCCTCCTAGTTTTGTCAATTATGAATGAAGCGGCTGTAATCTGTGTTCAAGATTCTGTGTATACATGCATTTCCAACTCATTTGGATAGACACAAAGGAGTGCAATTGCTGAATCATATGGTAAGAGTATGTTTAATTTTGTGAGAAACTGCCAAGCTGTCTTCCAAAGTGGCTGCATGATTTCACATTCCCACCAGCAACAAATGAGAATTCCTGTAGCGCTTTGTTCTCACCAACATTTGTGTTGTTGGTATTTTGGATTTTCACCATTCCAATAGATGTGTAGTGGTATCTCAATGGTGTTTTAATTTGCAATTCCCTAATAATGTATCATTTCATATGATTATTTTCCACCTATATCTTCTTTGGTGAGGTGTCTTTTCAGATCTTTTGCCCATTTTTTAAAATTAGGTTTTTTGTTTTCTTACTATTGAGCTTTGGGTAACCGTCCTTTACCAAATAAGTCTTTTGCAAATATTTTCTCCCAGTCTGTGGCTTGTCTTCTCACTCTGCTGATGTTGTCTTCTGTACAACAGATTCTTTTAGTTTTAATGAGGTGCAGTTTATTTATTATTTTCTTCATAAAATCGCACTTTTGATTTTGTATCTAAAAAGTCATCACCACCCCCAAAGTCATCTGGATTTTCTTCTAGGGTTTTATAGTTTTGCATTTTACAATTTAGGTCTGTGATCCATTTGGAGTTAATTTTTGTAAAGAGTATAATATCTGTGTTTAGATTTATTTGTTTTTGACACGTGAATGTCCAGTTTGTGCCCATACCATTTGTTTTAAACCTATATTTTTTTCATTGTATTACCTTTGCCTCTATGTCAAAGATCAGTTGACTGTATTTATATGGGCCTATTTCTGGGCTTTCTATTCTATTCTCTTGGTCTGTTTGTCTCTTTTTTTTTCCAATACCATACTGTCTGGATCACAATAACTGTACAGTAAGTCTGGAAGTTAGGTAGTGTTAATCCTCCAGTTTTGTTCCTTTTTTTCTATATTGTGTTGGCTTTTCTGGAGCCTTTATTTCTCCATATAAACCTTAGAATCAGTTTGTTGATATTCACAAAATACCTTTCTGGGATTTCAATTAAGGCTGCATTTAATGTGCAGATAATTTTGAGAACTGGCATCTTGACAATATTGATGCTTCTATTCATAAACATGGAACATCTCTCCATGTATTTAGTTCTCCTTTGATTTCTTTCATCAGAGATTTATAGTTTCTCTTTATATAGATCTTGTACAAACTTCGCTGGATTTACCGAAGAATTTCATTTTTTGGTACTAATATAAATGATATTGCAATTCTAATTTCCAATTCCATTTGTTCATTGCTGGTATCATATGTTATTTTTTAATCTTCTTCAAACTCAAACAGTCTCTCAATCTTCCCTAGACTTTCATAACTTCTACATTTTGAAAATTTTATGTCAATTATTTAATAGAATGTCTCCAAATTTAGGTTTGTCTCATTTTTCAATATAATTGGATTCAGGTTACGCATTTTTGATAGATTAGAGTGGTGCTGTGTTATTCTTATCACACAGGTCTGTTGGGTTGAGTAGGGTGAGTTAAATCATTCCTTTCTGGCCTCTCATAATACTGAAGTCAAATGAAAGTTGGCCTGAGTCATCAGAAGACTTGTCTTGGCTGAATGTACAAGGTGGTCACCGACATATACAAATCTAAAGTTGAGTCGGACTGGTCTGACTATTGCCTGAAAGCTCACCTGGGGCTGCCAGAGGTCTTCAACCATAGCCTTACCACGTAACTTAAGCTTCTTATATCATGTGCCTAAATTCTGAGACAGAGGAATAGAGAAGAGAGAAAGGAAGAGCAAGAGAGAGAAAGGGAGTTCTGAGTGTCCATTCCAAGAAACCGAGGTGGAAACTGCAAGGCTTCTTATACCAGAGCATTACTTCTTGTACCAGAACATTACTTCCAGTGTATTCTATCTGTAAAACAAGTTATATTTAGTTCACATCTTGATGTGAGAAATAGCATTGTGTACAGGGAAAAAGAACTGGATAGCTATTTTTGTAGACTATCTGATGAAGATGTTTCTGGGCTAAGTTAATAAGGCTACGTTGGCTATTTATTTCTGATTTTCTAGTTCTGTCTTTTCTTCTACATTTATTAGTTAGTATTTGTGTCAGTTGGGGTTCCCTAGGGAAACAGAACCAATAGGATATATCTATATCTTTACCTGTGTCCCATACAGATATATATATACACACACACACACACACACATCCAGTCCACACACGCATATACATTCGATCTGTTTATAGCCTGACTAGAACAATAGGCAAAGGCAAGGGGAAATTCGTATCTCTACCTGACTGCTTCAGCTGAAATATCAATCAGTCTTTTCCTGCCCTACACTGGGACCAACATCATGAGCCCTCTGTTTCCCAGAACTGTAACACTAGCTTTCCTCTTTCCTGGGTCTCCAGCTTTCAGACGGTAGAATCATGAGACTTCTCAGCCTCCTTAACCATGTGAGCCAATGCCTTATAACAAATATCCTACAAACATATATATATATATATAAAAATGTATACATACAAATATATCATACAAATATATATATTTATATGTATACATGTAATTACATTTAAGAACATTTAAGGCTATCTACATGTAAAGAAAGGAAAAAATAAATATTTGTTTTCATCTGAAATAAATGTCAGACACTGTCTTTGTTTAAAGAAATAGTCCTTTTAAACTTGGGGCAATGCTGCCAATTACATTAACTTACAATATAATTTCAATTGCATCACCAGAGTAAAATCTTAGAGTATTATTTTAATCTAATAAATGAATAACATCCACATGGCTTTATTGTGCTGTTATTTCAACTTAAAATGTAATTCCAAAATTCCTAGTTAATTTTAAGGTGGACTAATTCTAAGCTGAAGCAATCAATAAATAATCTTTTGTTATTTGAAATTTATCTTCTTAGAAATTAAAATGAGTATTGACAGAAAAAGCAGAAACACATGGTAACCACACAATAGTTTTTACTTATGTATTCTTGGCTACATGTAAATGTACTTGTTCTTCATTCAAATTATGATGGTAAAATCATTCCTGTATAAACAATATTTTAATATATGCTTTCTAAGTTTGATTAGATACATATTTTAGAATTAGGGAAATTTATTATGGCATCTATATTTTTTTCTTTTTTTTGAGATAGAGTTTCACTCTTGTCGCCCAGGCTGCAGTGCAATGGCATGATCTTGGTTCACCGCAACCTCTGCCTCCTGAGTTCAAGCAATTCTCGTGCCTCAGCCTCCTGAGTAGCTGGGATTACAGGCATGCACCACCACACCTAGCTAATTTTGTATTTTTAGTAGAGATGGGGTTTCTCCATGTTGGTGAGACTGGTCTGGAACTCCCGACCTCAGGTGATCCTCCCCCCTCGGCCTCCCAAAGTGCTGGGATTACAGGTGTGAGCCACCGCACCCGACCTATTATGGCATATATTAAGGAGTCCTTGGGAAGAGTAGCTCCAACCAGCTCCGGGGTTGACGAATTAATTGCATCAAAAATATCAACAACCCAGACTCTTCCTCCCATTTAGTTCTCTCGTCTTTGGATGTAACTACATTTCTCAGATGTGTTTCCGTTAGAATGGCAGGATGGTTTCCACTGTTCCAAGTATCACATCTAGACATGACAATGCATTTTTGTTGGATTTTTTATTTAAGTCACCATTTTCAGATGTACTGTAATTTTATCTATACTCTCATATAAACCACAACCAAAGTCTAGATGTGGAATATTTTCATCAGTCCAAAGCGATTAACTTTGTTGTTAATCATTTTCCCAAAATATAAAGCCCTGGCAACTGCTATAATTTTGTCCCTATACTTTTCTTTCCCAGAACGTCATATAATGGAATCATGATGCATGTGGTCTTTTGTTTAGTTTGTATCTTTCAAGGATTCCATTTTTACGTTATCAAATTTACCTGTATTTATGTCTCCTCTTTCATTGCTGCTGTTAGTAATTTGTCCTCTCGCTCTCTCTCTATTTTCTTCTCCCTCTAAAGAGTGGTTATGTCTTTATCAATTGTATCATTTTATTCAAAGATCATTTTTGGTTCATTTTTTCATATTGTTTTATATATTCTACTTAACTGATTTCTGAGCATGTTGATAGTGTTCCCTTCTGCCTATGTTGAATTTAATTTGTACTTATTTCATTGTTTTTATAAGGAGACACTTTGATTATTGATTTGGAATTCTTATTTTCTTATAAAATCATTTAACACTATAAAAACATTCCCTAAACTTTCTCTTAACTTCATCACACAAATGTTGATATGTTGTATTTTCATTTCCATGTATTTAAAAATATTTTCTTTTTCTTGTGTTTTTATGGATTCTTTCAAAATGCTATTTAATTTTCAAGTATTTGTGGGTATTTAATGGTATACTTTTGTTATTTATCTTTATCTTAATTTTTGTGAATTTAGAACATATTTTGCATGTTTTCAATTCTATTAAATTTGTTAAGACTTGTTTTATAGTCCACAATATATTCTACCTTAGTAGAGTTCCATGTGCACTTGAACCTCAATTAAATCCAGGTTCCAATATTGTTGTTCCAGTCTTCTGTATCCTAGTTAATTTTCTGTCTGCTTATGTTATCTATCACTTAGAGAGGAGTATTTTTTTTTTTTTTTTTTGAGACGGAGTCTCTCTTTGTCCCCCAGGCTGGAGTGTAGTAGCGCAATCTCGGTGCTCACTGCAAGCTCCGCCTCTGGGGTTCACACCATTCTCCTGCCTCAACCTCCCAAGTAGCTGGGACTACAGGAGCCTGCCACTACGCCCGGCTAATTTTTTGTATTTTTAGTAGAGAGGGGGTTTCACTGTGTTAGCCAGGATGGTCTCTATCTCCTGACCTCGTGATCTGCCCGCCTTGGCCTCCCAAAGTGCTGGGATTGCAGGCGTGAGCCACCGCGCCCAGCCTAGAGAGGAGTATTGATGTTTTCTTGTGGATGTTTTCTATTCTTTCAGTTATACAGCCCTCTTTAAGAAGATGTGTAGCAAAGCTCTGCTTTGTGTGCATACACTGTGAAATTTGTCATTTTTTTTGTTGAATTAATCCCTTTATCATCATATAATGTCTGTATTTCTCCCCTAAAATATTATATGTTCAGAAGTCTACATTTCTGGTAAAATGTAGTAGCTCATTTCATTTGGTAGTGTTTGCATGATTTATATTTTCCATATTTTATTCATCTTTTGTATTTTTTAGTATCAATTGTGCATATATTGGCTCTGATCTTTATTATTTCTTTCCCTCCACTAATTTTGGGTTTGGTCTCTTCCTGTTTTTTTGTTCCTTGAGGTGCATCGTTAGGTTGTTTGTTTGAAATCTTTCTAGTTTTTTGATGAAGGCATTTATTGCTATAAACTTGCCTCATAGTACTCCTTTTGCTGTGTCTGAGGGCTTTTGGTATGTTATGTTTCTATTTTCATTTGTGTTAAGGTATTTTAAGAGTTCATGTTGTTCAATTTCCATGTATTTGTACAATTTTGAATGTTCCTCTTATTATTGATTATATTAGTCCATTCTCACTGCTGTAAGGAAATACCTGCGACTGGGTAATCTGTAAAGAAAAGAAGTTGAGTTGGTTCACCATTGCATGGTCTGTACAGGTAGCATGGCTGGGGAGGCCTTAGGAACCTTTCAATTATGGCAGAAGGCAATGGTGAAGCAGGCACGTTTTCACATGGCTGGAGCAGGAGAGAGAGATAAGGGGAGGTGCTACACACTTTTAAAGAACCGGATCTCCTGAGAACTCATATCACTACTGTAAGAACAGCAAAGGGGAAATCCACCCCCATGATCCAATCACCTCCCACCAGGCCCCTTCTCCAACATTGGGGATTACAATTTGACATGAGATTTGGGTGGGGACACAAATTCAAACCATATCATTGATGTTTAGTTTTATTCCATTGTGCTCAGATAAGATACTTGATATGATTTTGATTTTTAAAATTTTTTTGAGGCTTATTTTGTGTTTTAACTTATGGTTAATCCTGGAGAATGTTGCATGCATTGATGAAAGAATGTGTATTCTATAGCTGTTGGGTGAAATGTTCTGTAATTGTCTGTTAGGTCCATTTGTTCTATGATGTAGTTTAAATATGATGTTTCTTTGTTGATTTTCTGTCTGGATGATCTGTACAACGCTGAGAGTGGGATGGGGAAGTCCCCAACTATTATTGTTTGGGGTCATCTCTCCCTTTAGATCTAATAATATTCGCTTTATATATATGGGCACTCTTGTATTGGGTGCATACACATTTACAATTGTTATATTTTCTTGCTGAATTGATCTCTTTTTTATATAATGTCTTTGTCTGTTTTTACAGCTTTTAACTTGAAATCTGCTTTGTTTGATATAAAAATGGCTACTCCTGCTAGTTTTTGGTTTAGTTTGGGATGTTTTCTGCTGTTATTTTATTAAATACGTTTTCCTCAACTTTTTCCTTCTCTTCACCTTCTGGAGTGCCCATAAAACAAATGTCTGTTTGCTTAGTGATGTCTCATAAATTCTGTAAATCTTCTTCATTCTTTTTAATTTTTTCTTTGTCTGCATGTGTTATTTCAAATGACCAGTCTTCAAGTTCAGAAATTCTTTCTTGTGCTTGATCTAATCTGTTATTGAATCTCTCAATAGATTTTTTTTATTTTAAATATTAAATTATTCAGCTCTAGGATTTCTGTTAGTTTTTTAAAAATGATATCTATCCTTTTGTTGAATCATTAAGTCATGAATTGTTTTCCTGATTTCATTAATCTATATGTAGTTTCTTGTATCTCACTGAATTTTCTTAGACTGTTATTTTGAATTCTTTTTCTGGCATTTCAGGTATTTGCTTATGATTGGGATCTCTTACTGGAGAATTATTGTTTTCCTTTGAAGGTGACATATTTTCTTGCTTTTTCATGGTTGATGTGTGTATACAGTGGGTCAGCCAACTTGAGGTCTGGCTTGTGGGCTTGGAGCCATGGGGCTGTTACTCTGACTGAAAGCACAGGCACACTGTTGTTCAGCCAGCATGTGTGCGTGCATGTTAGGAGCAGCCTTGTGGGACCATTTAAAGGCCTGGTGAGAAACTGCAGGGCTGTTTCTCAGGCCCGAGACACAGAAACAAGGCTGCTCAGCTGGCCTGGTGGTATGTCTCCTGGGGGCATCCGATGGGGCTATATTCTATGTGTCTGGAGTGCAGTGGCGCAATCTCGGCTCACTGCAAACTCCGCCTCCCGGGTTCACGCCATACTCCTGCCTCAGCCTCCCGAGTATCTGGGACTACAGGTGCCCGCCACCACGCCTGGCTAACTTTTTGTATTTTTAGTAGAGACTGGGTTTCATCGCGTTAGCCACGATGGTCTCGATCTCCTGACCTCGTGATCCACCCAACTCGGCCTCCCAAAGTGCTGGGATTACAGGCATGAGCCACGGAGCCCGGCCAAGGGGCAGAGTTTTAAGCCTAATCTTGCTGGACAGAGTTTTCCTGAGTTTCCAACATTGTGCTTACCTTATAGCCAACAGCAAATTCTGGTTTTCCAGTCTTTTGTTGAGAATTTTGCATCTATGTTCACCAGGGATATTGGCCAACAGTTCTTTTTTTTTTAATTTTTTTTTTCCATTTTCTTTTTTTTAAATTATTTTTTATTTTTTTATTACTATTATACTTTAAGTTTTAGGGTACATGTGCATGGCCAACAGTTCTTTTGTGTGTGTGTTTGTGTGTCCTTGTCTAGTTTTGGTATTAGGGTAATTTTGGCCTTATAAAATGAGTTTGGAAATATTTCCTTCCCTTCGTTTTTTTGCAGGAATTTGAGAAAAATTGGCATCAGTTATTCTTTAAGTTTTGGTAGAATTCAGCTGTGAAATCACCAGCTTCTGGGCTTGTTTTTGTGAGTTTTTTTTTTTTTATTACCAATTCAATTACCTTACAAGTTTTTAGTCTCTTCAGATTTTTTATTTCTTCATAATTCGGTCTTCATGGGTTGTATGTATCTAGGTATTTACCTATTTATTCTAGATTGTCCAATTCATTGGTATATAGTTATGTATAGTAGTCTCTTATGATCCTTTGTTTCTCTGTGCTATCATTTATAATGTCTCTTTTTTCTGTCTGATCTTATTTATTTGAGTCGTCACTTTTTTTTCTTAGTCTAGCTGAAAGTTTGTTAATTTTATTTATTTTTTGACGAAACATCTCTTTGTTTTGTTGATCTTTTCCATTGTTATTCTAGTTTTCATTTTATTTATCTCTGCTCTCATCCTTATTTCCTTCTGTCTATTAATTTTTTGCTTAATTTGTTCTTGTTTTTCTAGTTCCTTCAGGTGCAAGGTTAGAGTGTTTATTTGAGATCTTCTTTTTTGATGGAGATATGTATTGCTATAAACTACCCACTTAGAACTTCTTTTGCTGTATCTTATAGGGTGTGGTATGTTGTTTTCCCATGTTCACTTGTCTCAAGACATTCTAAAATTTCCGTTTTATTTCTTCATTGACTCATTAGTTGTTCAGGAGCACATTGTTTAATTTCCATGTATTGGTAAATTTTTCAAAGGTTTTCCTGTTATTGATTTCTTGTTTTATAGTATTGTGGTTAGAAAAGATGTACTCAGCCTGTATATTTTTAAATAATTTGTCTTCTAGTTCACATTTTCTTTTTTCTGGTTGATCAATTTTGCTATTGGTGATCTCTGTTGCATTTTTTAATTTTGTTCATTGTATTTTTGACCTCCAATATGTTTAAAATTAATATTCTCTCAGTTAAATTTCTCGATAAATTTCTGAATTGTTTCTTTGTGTTTTCTTGACATTTGCTGAGCTTTATAAAAACAGCTATTTTGAATTCTTTGTCAGTAATTTCACTCATCTTCATAATTTTAGGGTCAGTAACTACTGGTCCCTTATTTTTTCTGTTTGGTTACAGTAAGTTTCCCTGCTTCTTATTGTTCTTTGTGGTTGTTTGTTGGTGTTTGCTATTGAAGAATTAGGTGTTTATTCCAGTTTTTGCAATTTGGCTTTGTCTAGAAATGTCTCTCAACAGTAAGCCTGCTCAGAAATTCTGAGCAGATCATCTTGTGTAGTCCCTAAGCCTGGGACTCCTGCAGCTGGTGCTGACTGGGCTAGCATCCTTTGATTTTCCATGGCTGGAGCAGTGGCTGACTTAGAATGAACTTGGGAAAGACTCAGTGAGACCACCTAGGTTGTTCAGAGAAGCTGGCCAAGATTTGAGCTTGGAAGACCTGTAGACTGTGTTTCTTACAGTGTAATACTGTTGGCTAGTTTCCTTGGTATGGTGTTTCCATTGACCTGAATGCACAAGGCAAACACTGAGAACTGCACACTTGTTGCTGTGAGCCCCATCACTACTGTTTGTTTTTAACTGACCTCTGCTGGTCTAGCCTTGCCAGTACTTTCAAGTTTTCTCATGGAATGAGATAGGTGTGAGCATCCTGCAATGAATTCCAGAATAATGGGCATGCTGAAAGTCTGCCTCTAATTCACTTTTCCCACTGTGGAAACTGTGGGTCCTGAAAAATTCTCCATGTGTGATGCTTTGCTGGCTGGGTGCAGCAGTGACACAGTCAAAGAAAATTGTTCCATTTATTCTTTGGCTGTGGCTTTTCTTGGTTTTGTGGTCCAAGCAAGTTTCTTAGCCTCTCTCCTGTGTTCTGAGATATTCAGAGTGGTATTCTTGCCTATGATTGGTTGCTAGTTGAATTTCTGTGGAAGGAGGGAATAAAGTTGGAGAACTGTCTTCCTGACACCACTGTGCTTCTGCTTTACTCTTGACTATTTAAAACATTTTAATTCAGCCTGACAGTCTATTTCTTTTGATTGCAGTAATTATTTAAATCTTTAGTGTAATTATTAATAGGTTATGTTTAAATCTGCTATTTTTAAAGATTTTCCACCTCATAGTTCTTTCTATATTTTGTTCTTTTTTCTTCTTTAGTGTATCTTTGGATTAATTAATTTGTTTGTAATTTCATGTTTTCATGTTGGCTCATTAGTTATAACTCATCTGTAGTTTTGGTAGTTGCTCTGAAGTTCACAGTATGTATCTTTATCACATTCTACCTCTAAATAATATCAAAAGCTTCATGTACAGTGTAAAAATCTTACACTGGTATATTTTTATTTTCTCCTCTCTGCTACTACGCTATTTTTGTGATACATTTTACATTGACATGTATAATGAAGCTCACACTTATTTACTTCTGCTTTACAGCAGGGGTTGGCAAACCTTTCTGGTAGTTGGTCATATAGCAAATATTTTAGGCTTTGCAGACTATATGGTCTCTTTTTATAACTGCTCAACTCTGCCATTGTAGCTCAAAAGCAACCACAGAAAATTTATAAATAAATATTCAGGCCTATGTTCTAATAAAACTTTATTTGCAAAAACAGGTAATTAGCTGCATTTGACTGGCCAGCCTTAGTTTTCTAAGTCCTGTATCACACCACAATTCCATGAATAACCTTAGTGTAGAAATGCAATGAGACAAACCTTACCTGAACAAGAGAGATTATTAATGGTAGCCTAGATCAAAAAGAACTGTTAAAGAAAAAAAGATCCAAATTTGGTCTATGATAAAAACTGCTTGTATGCTATAATTGATAACATACTTTTAGTAAAATGTTAGAATTCCTAATAAAAATGTTTATACTCTTTAATGTCATTAATCTTTAGTAAGATTGGAACTTTTCTTGGGAATCCATTTACTTAGTCAAGGGACTAAAAGTTGAGCCTATTGACTTTTAGCTGAAGATATATTTTCTTTTGTATCTATTGTGCCATGAGGTGGCTGAGAATTGAGGCAAGCTGCCTCACTGGAAGAATCTTATACAATTGGTTGTTTGAAATGAAGTTTCTTAGAGGGTCATTGCTATGCAACACAAACGTTTGTACACTTTGTGCCCTTTCTCTTAGGTCCATCCACATGCTTCTTCTGCAATCCTCTTTGACTCTGATCTTTTAATCTTGATTTTTCTAAGCCCTTAAACAACCAGATAAGCCATTTGTCACATTCCGGGAGTTCATATATATCTTTACCTCAGGTTACTTCATCTTTCTCACCAAACTGATGACCAATTTTACCCTTTAAAGCTCTTCCCAATGGGAAAATTTCTCTTCAATGTTGTATTTCAGCATCACTTTTGAGTGTGACTGTAGTGTGGGAGGAGTATATTTTTAGTCTGCACTGCGTATTGAGCTGATTGATCCATGAATCAGGCCTGAGTTGTTTCCTCATTTGTCAGCCAGTTGTTGGAAATTTCCCATGAAGTCATAGGTGTGAGATGAGGGGGACACTGGTTAAAAAAAAATTGGTAAAATGGGTGTCTAGGACAATCCATTTCAATTATGTGTGTCCTTTTGTCCTGCTCAGGCTAAACCCTGAAAAGACAATTTCCTGTGGTATGATGAATTGATGCTTTGCCTGCTCAACATTATGAATTGGTGGGTTTGTAATGTGCTTCTGACTCATCACCCTGGCTGCCTATTTACTTGTTATCCCACGTTAAAAAAAAGTGCTTAAATTCTACTAAGACCCAGTACATTTCACAAGGTTCCTTTTGAACTGTGAATAATTCTTTACTTTAGAAAACATACCCTTGCACCAGAATTGTAGGGGACTTATCTGTGACTTTCTTATTGTTGCTTAGCACAGACTCCATCCAACACTCTTATTTCCACAGATATCTCTAACATCAAGTGTACTACTGGTTAGACCACTCAAATTCAGGGCGGTTTATACTGCATCTTGAATTTTTGCTGAGCCCCTTCTTTCTCTCGGTCCTGATGATAACCTGTTTCTTTAAAATGGTAAAAGAACTGAAGTAGTATTCTCAGGTACCAAAAGTGCTGTCTGCAAAGTACAGGGAAGCCTACCAGTAGCATTGTCTCTTTCTTCGTGACAGGAGGTACAAATCTGCAATAAATTGTTCTTTATCCAGCATGTTCCAGACAACTAAACCCCTGAAGCTTACTGATGTGGCTGTTCTCTTAAGTATTGGTTGGGGTTATCTTCCATTTTCTAGTGCATATATGTCCAGGTCATCCAGATGTCTTGCTACTTTCTGCTCCCCAGGCCCAACAATATAATATCATTAATATTGTGTACCAGAGCGAAGTTCCACAGAATGTCTGTATGATTAATGCCTATGGTATAATGGAGAGCTAAAGAGTCAATGTAACTCTCGGGGAAAACTGATAATGTACATTCCTGTCTATCCCAAATTAATGGGAATAGTTCCTGGTCCCTCTTTCTGCTGGGGATTGAAGATAATATAGTTGATAATTAATAGTCACATATTATGTGTTAGAGGCTGAGATGATCTGTTCTAATAGAGATATCACATCTGGAATAGTACATTATTTCTTTATGGAATGTACCATAATTTCTTTATTTTCTGTTTTTGAGACATTTGGCTTTTCCAGTTTAGGGTAATTATAAATAGAGCTGTTATAAACATTCAGGTACAGGTTTTATTGTGAACAAAGGTTTTCATATCTCTAGGATAGAGATTCATAAGTGGGATTGCTGGATCATATGGCAAGTGTATGTTTCACTTGATAAGAAACTGACAAACAACTTTCCAGTGTGGCTGTACAATTTTACATTCCCACCAGCGAGGCATGATTGTTCCAGCTGCTCTGCATTCTTACCAGCACTTGGTATTGTTAATATTTTCTTCTCATGCTAATCGGTGTGTGGTTGTGGCTTTAATTTGAATTTCCCTGATAAATAATGAAGTTGAATGTATTTTCCTGTGCTTATTTGCCATCTGTGTTTGTTAAAATATTTTGCCCACTTAAAAAAGTTGATTTTTTTTATTTTAGGATTTTGAGAATTATTCATACATTTGGGGTACAAATTGTTCATCAGATAAATGATTTGTAAATATATTCTTCCATTCAAAGGCTTCTACTTTCATTCTCTTAACAATTTCAAAGAGCAAAAGTTATTTTTTTTCTTCTTCTTCTTCTTTTTTGAGACAGAGTCTGGAGTGCAGTGGCGTGATCATAGCTCACTGCAGCCTCAAACCCTTGGGCTCAAGTCATCCTCCTACCTCCATCTCCTGAGTAACTGGGACTATAGGCATGTGCCACCATGGCTGAGTTTCTTGTTTATTTTTACTTTTTGGAAACAGAGGTCTCGTTGTGTTGCCCAGGCTGGTCTTGAACTCCTGGCCTCAAGCGATCCTCCTGCGTCTACCTCCTAAAAGTGCTGGGATTGTAGCATAAACCACGACACCTGGCTCAAAAGCTCTTAATTTTGATGAAGTTTAATATCATTTTTTTCTTATAAGGATAGTGCTTTGAGTATCATATCTAAAAGATATCTGCATAACCCAAAGTCACAAGGATTTTTATCTTATGTTTTATAGTTTTAGATTTTACAACTATGAACCATTAGAATTAATTTTTGTATATAGTGTGAGGCAGGGATTGAAGTATGCAGTACTACCCACTTATCCATGGTTTTGCTTTCTGTGGTTTCAGTTACCTGTAGTATAGTACAATCATACATTTTGAGAGAGAGAGAGGTAGCATATAAGCATATTCACATAACTTTTATTATAGTATTTTGTTATAATTGTTCTATTTTATTAGTTATTATTGTTAATCTCTTACTGTACCTAATTTATAAATTAAACTTTATCTTAGGTCAGTAGGTATCATTAAGAAAATAGCATAGTATATATAGAGTTCAGAACTATGTGCAGTTCATGTATCCACTGGGGATCTTGAAGCATTTCCCCTGTGGATAACTAATATATATCATGTAGTTTAAGACTACTATATATCATTTAGTAACATAACATATATATGCGCATATATATATGTGCGTATGTGTGTGTATATATATATATATTCTACCATGTACTCTTTTACATATGTCAAAACTTTGGACGTCTGAATTTTTCTGCACCATTTGCCAAAAAGGCTATCCTTTCTTATTTGTACTACCTTTAAAATTTAGTAAAAAAATCAATTGGTTACATATGCATAGATCTGTGTCTGGACTCTCTGTTCAATTGATTTATATGCATGTCTTTTCTCCAATACTACACTGTCTTGATTATTGCAGCTTTGTAATATGTCTTTTTTTTTTTTCTGAGACAGAGTCTTCTTGCTTGGTCACCCAGGCTGGAGTGCAGTGGCAAGGTCTTGGCTCATTGCAACCTCCACCTCCTGGGCTCAAGCTGTTCTCCTGCCTCAGCCTCCCGTATAGCTGGGACTACAGGTGCACGTCACCACTAATTAGCACGCTAACTGTGCTGAAAACCCAACCTAAGAACTGATTACAAAAGTGGTAGAATTACAAAGAGGGCGAATTCACAACCAAAACAAGTATCTTATGCTAAAGTCAGGGAACTCACAGGGAAAGAACAGAAAGGAATAATATAGAAAGAAAGGGACTCTGAGAACTAAAGTTAGAATATTTGGATGGATAACCAATTGGCTAATTTTTTGTATTTGTAGTAGAGACAAGGTTTCACCATGTTGACCAGGCTGGTTTCAGACTCCTGACCTCAAGTGATCTGCCTGCCTCGGCCTCCCAAAGTGTTGGGATTACAGGCATGAGCCACCGCACCCGGCCGCTTTATAGTATGTCTTGAAACCAGGTAGTGTATATCCCACAGCTTTGTCTTCCCTTGCCACCTTGCTTTAGATGGTTAAATACTGTTACCTTGACTCTGCTATTTCAAAATTTTATATTCCCATTGAATCTACAGAACTCATTTCTGTAGCAGACTCCCCTATAATTGACCTGGCTTACAAAGGACAGCTACTTATGACCTTCTCTTCTCTAGTACATTTCTTACAGCTTTAGTGAAAAGAGTCTTTTGGGCCTTCCTGGGGGAACATAGTAAGCTGGAAGATTCTCTGGTCTTATCTTTTACATTCACTTCTACATGTCTGCATCTCTGAGTCATTTCTTTCTTCAGTGTTCTGCCAACATGGTTTTTGCATCTTCACTTCACTTATCATTAGTCATATTTTTTTTCTTTGAAGCTTTAAGGAGCTTTCCCAGCTCAGCTGTGTTTGCCCAGGCATTATATCTGAGTCACAGGAGAGTGCCAAATTATTAGTAAACTCTGTCTTTTATTCTTTCCCATTTCCCACTTTGTTCAATATTCTTTAGATGCATTTCCAATTGTGTTTTCCCACTCAGTTGGATCCGTTTTCAACTCAGTTTCTGCTAGCATTTATTAGCCAGACCCTGAAGATTTGGGGAAACATTTTTTTTCCCTTATAGCAGAGATTGTATTTCATCTTTGAGCCATTTGGAGACGTGTCCCTAGTTATTTCCTAGAAGCAAAATGGGAAAGTAGGGTATTTGATGAGATGAGAGAGAATAATATTTTCAGGCATCCTCTTCAACCAAGGGCAGGCTACATATTCCTCAAGGCAAGAGGAACCGGCACTTCTTGACTAGACATTTCAAGCCAAGGTGTTTGATTTTCAAGTGTATCCACCCAAATATTCTCACTTTAGTTCTCAGAGTCCCTCTCTTTCTATATTATTCCTTTCTGTTCTTTCCCTGTGAGTTCCCTGACTTTAGCATAAGATACCTGTTTTGGTTGTGAATTCACCCTCTTTGTAATTCTACCACTTTTATAATCAGTTCTTAGGTTGGGTTTTCAGCACAGTTAGCATTTTGGTTATAGGAAGTGAGGATGTCCTTAAATGCTTTTATGGATGCCTTTTGACTTGTACACTGCGTCCTGAGTTGGTTAGTGGCTCCATCTGTACCTGGTCATTTTCTTCTTTCTGGCTTCAATGACAGTTAAAAACAGCCAATCAACTCTGCAATCCTAATAAACACTGTTGCTTTCATCCTGTATTTCATCCCAATTCAATATAGGTATAACTCTTAGACATTTTGTTACTACAGCTCACCATGGGTTACTACCACCTTGCTTCCTATTGGCAATGGGATCATTTTAACCATCTGACCAGAATGATCTAATTTCCAGAATTTAATTCACAGGGTCCAGCTGTCTTTTATTATGTGTCTTAGATCAAGTTTTCCCAGAATTAGACCAAGATATAAGAATTTGAGTATAAATAGGTTATTTGGGGGTTGATCCCAGGAAGCACTGATGGGGAAAGAAGTGAGACAAGGAAGAAAGGAAGCTAATAAAGGGTGTGCTTTTGAGTCTGTTATTACTATGGGCAATTCAGAGTTAATTTTGTTGAAAAATCTGGAAAGCAGAGCATAAAATACTGCAGGTATCCTACTAGAGGAATGTGAAGATAGGCTATTTATACTCCAACTGCTGTCTATCATTTTCTGAGTTTCAGGAGTGTTAATTTCCTGGCCCTTTTAGGCTGTGTTATAGATGGGTATCTGGAAGCCACTACTATGTACTAGAATAGCAAACCTTGACACAAGTGAGAAACACTTAACAGTATCTACCATAATTTGATTCCATAAATGGCTGTTTTTAGTATTTGTAGTATATATTAAAGTTATTTTTTAACATTTCTTTTTTAATTGGCTATGTTAATTTCCTGGCTGGTGTTTATTTTTGGATTTTTAGGTAGAAATCCTAAAATCCACAAATAATGATTATGGTAAAACTTTCACCCCTATATTATAAAAATACTTTCTCTTTTCCTTTATTTCTTCATCAATTAAGTCCTCAGAGAAAACTGTTGAATAGTATTGATAATAGTGCCTCCTGCTGTTAATCCTGACTTTAGTCAGAAAGTCTCAAAATTTTATTAAGAACAATGTTTATTTTTTATTTTTATATACTTCTGAAATATTAAGAAAATGACATTGTATTTCTGATTTCATATACGATTTATTTATTACTATCATTTTATGATTTAAGAAATGTTCTCTTTCCTCTAGTTGTGTATGCATCTTCTCTCTCCTCTCTCTTAATCAGGTTTAACAGATGTTTGTCTCTTTTACTGATTTCTCAAAAAATCAGACCCTGGTTTTTATTTTATAGTTCTATTGCTTTATTGGCTTCTAATAACTATAGTATATTTTAAAATTTTATTGAGTTTTTCTCCTGGTTTATTTCACTTTTCAAACATTTTGAGTTAAATCCTAAGTTAATTTGTTTGTAATTATTTGTTCTTTATTAATAGAAACATAACTGTCCTCTTCTCTCTCAATTTCACACATATTTAGTGCATGACCAAGAAAGACAGTCTCTGTTCACCAAAACTTTAGTCAGTCTCTTCTGAGTCTTCTGCTTGGTGAGGCCTGAACTTGGACTTTTCTCTCTGTCCTTGTAGAACCCGGTTTGGGCAAGAATCCCACTAAGCCAGTTCAATAATTACCTATGTGGAGATGGTAATCATATGGATTTGGATACGAAAATCCTTCACCTATAGTATCTGACCACCCTCAATACCTTATCAGCCTGGCCTGCCTTCAGCAATAATTCTATCAAGTCAGCTTGGCCAGAAACCAGTTATCCTTGATGTTTCAGGAATTTTGCATCCACTGACCCCATCTTACTTCTTGGTTATAAATCCCCACTTGTGTTTGTCAGAGCTGGAGTTGAGTCCAGTCTCTCTCCTCCACTGCAAGACCCTGTTGCAGTGGCCCCTACACCTATTGGCCATGACACTCCGTGAATACAGTCTGCCTTACCATCTGTAACAAGTGTCATAAATATTTTTTTTCTTTAACATTACTATGCTACATTGTTATACAGGTAAACAGAATTCTGAGTTTCTTGTATAACTGGGATTGTCCATAATTCAGTACATGGAGGTTACTTTAGAATTCAGTTCTGAATTCAGACTTTAGGAGAACTAGCTCTTTGAGTAAAAAGTGCAAGAAGCATTTACAGAAAAAAACAAAATAAAACAATAAACCCTATCAGATTACCAGTTACCAAATGTTATTAGGTTGTTCATGATGGAAAATAAAACAATTTTATCATATGATTACCATTTCCACAATTATATATCTTCAGACATTAGCATTATAAAAGTCAGGGATATAGTTGTTCTCATAGGAAGTCAGGAACTTATGGAAGTGCTGAAGATCCCATTCATTCTGAAGAACTAGTTAGTGTACTTATTATTTTTAGTTTATCTCAAAGTATGGTGTTCATCTGCCCAGCGCACCCTACTGTTGGCTGTGGGATGATTGCACTTTCTTTTTTTTTTTGAGGGGGGGTGTGGGGGACAGAGTCTCCCTCTGTTGCCCAGACTGGAGTGCAGTAGCGCAATCTCGGCTCACTGCAAGCTCTGCCTCCTAGGTTCATGCCATTCTCCTGCCTCAGCCTCACGAGTAGCTGGGACTATGGGCGCCTGCCACCACGTCCAGCTAATTTTTTTGTATTTTTAGTAGAGACGGGGTTTCACCATGTTAGCCAGGATGGTCTCAATCTCCTGACCTCGTGATCCGCCTGCCTTGGCCTCCCAAAGTGCTGGGATTACAGGTGTGAGCCACTGTGCCCGGCCTGATTGCACATTTTTATTTATAGTGATAGCAATGTAAAGTGTCAGTTTTGCTGCCACAGAGAGCAGGAACAAGGTCAATTACCTCCAAGTTCATTAAAGTCTTTAGTACCTTTTATATTGTAGGCTGCCAGTGACTATTTGTTGTATAGGAAGTGTAGTCTAAGAAAAGAGTTACAATGTAACTTACCACATTTGAACCCCTGCACTTATGAAACTCTTAGAACAGAAAAGCGTATTTCTGATGACAAAGTTTTAAAGAAGTAATGATGTATTTAGGGTATGGAAAATGTATTAGAGAATATGCATTTATTACAGCTAAGGAAGTACAAGGATGCTTGTCTTACTTTAAAGGTAATTATAGAAAAAAGGGGACATTCAAAAGGTATAAGAATATCTTTCCCACATTTGCAGTATATAATTAACAAACTTCTCTACATTTATTTAGGAAAGAAGTAATAAACCACTTGTAAATAATGGTAGTCTTGCATTCTGTATACTTAAATGTCAATTATCTGAACATAAATTTTCTCCTGTTCTTAGTTACAAAAGTATGTTTTTGAGATAATTCAGAGACAGGTATTATTACCATTGTGGCAGTTCCATTTTCTATAGCTGTAAATGTATTAATGTAAAACATGGAGGATAAATGAAGAGTTCCACCACCATTGAAAACTGTAGTGCATAGAAGTTAAATCAATATATGGCTTTTAAAAACACAACATGGTGATAGCAGAGAAGTGAAATCTGACTGCATTCAAGGAAAGTGACAAAAGTGGTAGGTGTCTATTAAAATAACAATCACAGGGAGGAGAAATAAGAACATATCTTTTCCACACTTTCATTGCATGATGTTCTGCCTTTTGATTTCTCAAGATTAATAACCTCAGTAAGGAGGAGGCTTTTATAAACATGTGTGAATAATGACAGATTTTAAGAAAATATAGAGAAGGATTTTTTTCTTCATCATTTGAAATAGACTTGCTTTTACACTGTTAATTTTTTGGCAGCTGGGATAGTGTGCTCATATGTCACCTAGGTTAATTCAGTTCTCAGTAACTAATGCCAATGATAGCAACTTCCTTTTGAAGCAATTTAGGTATTTAATTATGCCACAGATCAATCATGAAACAAAACACATATCCAGGCATTAAACAGTAAAATGTAAATTCAGCCTTACTATTCAGGAGTTCAGGTAACGTCAGCAGTTATCTTACCAGGAAACAGCTCAATGGACAACGTAAAAGCTGTAGTAGATGATGAGAGATTGACAAAAAATGTCAGAGAACAATATTATCACCATAAGTTAAAGGATAATAGTAAAAATAAATAGCAAAGTACCGTTGTTCTAAATAATGTGGTCTCTAACTGAATTTTTTAAAATTATTTATTTATTTATTAATTTATTTTAGACAGAGTCTCGCTCTGTCACCAGGCTGGAGTGCAGTGGCGTGATCTTGGCTCACTGCAGCCTCCACCTCTCGGGTTCAAGCGATTCTCCTGCCTCAGCCTCCCGAGTAGCTGGGATTACAGGTGCGTACCACCACGCCCAGCTAATTTTTTTTTGTATTTTCACTAGAGACAGGGTTTCACCATGTTGGCCAGGATGGTCTCTATCTCTTGACCTCGTGCTCTGCCTACTTCAGGCTCCCAAAGTGGTGGGATTAGAGGCGTGAGCCACCATGCTAGGCCTGAATTGTATTCTTAACAGTTAGTGCTTATCTCAAGGGAGTGCCAATAAAAAGGGAAATCTAGGAACCCTGTAATAAAAATTATGGTCATGTTATGCAGAGTTAATATGCTTTTAAGATATACTATGCATACTTTTAAGGTGTTATAAGTTTATATACATGTCTTTGCATACTAAGATACAAGGTAGATCCCAAATTACATTTGATTATATTCTGGAAAATCGATGTTGAATTGGTTGTTTGAAACTCACAGCTTGTTTTTCAAATAAACATTTTTATAATTAAGATTTTTGTCTTTCAGCCCAACTCACAAAGTAATTTGGTCCACAATGTAGGTTAAATCTTGTCAAACAGAAAATAGATGAAAACAATTTAAGTTAGAAACATAAATTAAAATTAAAGTCTGAACTTGGATAAGGAATTATTTCATTTCCTTTTTTGCAAGTTAGTGCTCAAAGGGAAGTGAACTTGTTTACAGAATTAAATAGAGAAATCTGTGGAGCTTTTGAAAGAGACTTTTGAACACTTTTATAGATATTACACATTGAAGATAGATATGATCTCTTTACACATATATTTGATGTCATTTTCTAACATAACTCTCATATTCCTTAAAACATGTGAATTGTTAGAATTCTTCTAGCCTGTACTAGTTTATTAGGGCTGCCATAACAAAATACTACAGACTGGTTGGCTTAAACAACAAAAATTTGTTTTCTCAAGGTTCTGGTGTCTAGAATTCCAAGATCAAGGTGTTGGCAGGGTGTTTCTTCTGGGATCTCTGTCTTTAGCTTGCAGATGGTCACCTTCTCACTGTGTCCTCATAAAGTCTTTCTTCTGTATGGGCACATGTTTGTGTCCTAATCTCCTCTTATAAGGACACCAGTCATACTGGTAACCTCATTTTACTTGAATTATCTCAAAGACAAAACTACACTTGTACCCTTTAAATTTATACAAATGTTTTTAAAAGACTCTATCTCCAAATAAGGTCACATTCTGAAATACTGGGGGCTACAGCTTCAACATATGGATTTTGGGGGGGATACAATTCAGCTATACCATATCCCTAATTGGATCATGGCTAAGTTGGATAGCTAGAATTCTTTTAGCCTTAGTTACGTTCTTGTTAACTTAAGAAGGAAGAATAAGCATTAGAGAAGAAATGGAGGTCAGGGGATCCATGAAAGGATATTCTTTTTATTTTGTCACAAACAAAAATATTTGGAAAGAAAGAGTGTGCATGTATGGGATTAACTGAGCATAGAATGGCCCTGACCAGGGAATAAAGAGATGTTAGGGATACTATTGGGTCAGTTTTCTTTTGCAGATAGGTTGCTGTGCAAGGAGAACAGATACGAGGCGGGCTGAAAAGCTGGGTTGGGGTCTAGAGGGGAAACAAGTGTGCAACCTGCTGTTTGCATTCATGGGCACATCACAGATTGAACAGCAAAATCTAGGAGTTGCTGTAGATCGCTTACATCAAGGCATCATTCATTTGATAAAAAAGAAAACTTTATAGAACTGAGCTTTTGGAGAGGGACGGCTCTGTGTTTGAAATTTGATTATTACTTACTAATTGTGTAAATTTGGGCAAGTTATTTTTATCTCTCTGAGTCTGTTCTCTTATCTGTAAAATGTGGATAATATTGTATATATCAAGGGAATAAAGCATGGATATAGAGTATCTGCATTATGGTTAGTCTCTGTAAAATGTAGCTATAACAACAACAACAACGATATTAATAATAATTCACTTATTTGTTTCATTGAAGCACATAATAAACTCACAGATAGGGTAGATGAAAAAATCTGACCCTTAGAAATAAACAGACATACACTTAATGACATGAATTTAATGTATTCACTTTCTAGGCCTACTGTAACAAATTACCACAAATTTGGTGGTTTAGAACAACAGAAATTTTATTCTTTCATAATTCTGGAAGCCTAAGACTCAAATCAAGGTATTGGTAGTGCTCATTCTTTCTGGAAGCTCTGAAGGAGAATCTGTTCCATGTTTCTCCACTAGCTGCTGGCAGTCCTTGGTATTTTTTGGTTTGGAGGTTCATTAGTCTAATTTCTGCCTCTATCTTCACATCACCTTCTGTTTTCCTCTGAAGAAAATTGTCATTGGATTTGGGGTCCATCCTAATTCAGAATGATCTCATCTCAACATCCTTGATTTAATTACCTTTGCAAAGACCCTTTATCCAAATAAGGTACCATTCACAAGTGGACGCATCTTTTGGAGGACTACCATTCAATCTACTACAAGAGAGAAATAAAATAATTTAATAAAATTTTAAGGAAAATTTAGGTAATACTATTAGACATTTGATAAATGCTTTATAAATTAGGTTTTTAGCTCATTTAAGGCTTTATATTTAAAAGAAAGCATGAAATAAAATTAAAAGTATTTTTTGTTTTATCATATATCTAATTGATATTAAATTAGACATACATTATAATAGGTAGAATCTGACACTACAAATGAAGTAAGATTGGGATAATAATAAGTTGTAATAACTAATATTGATTTTTTTTTTTGCATGCTAGGGCATATTTAACACACATTCCTTTACCTTAAATAATCCTTGGCTGGGTGCAGTGGCTCACGCGTGTAATCCCAGCACTTTGGGAGGCTGAGGCAGGCAGATCATGAAGTCAGGAGATAGAGACCATCCTGGCTAACACGGTGAAATCCCGACTCTACTAAAAATACAAAAAATTAGCACAGCGTGGTGGCATGCACCTGTAGTCCCAGCTACTCAGGAGGCTGAGGCAGGAGAATCTCTTGAACCTGGGAGGCGGAGGTTGCAGTAAGCTGAGATCACACCAGCTTACTGTGCACTCCAGTCTGGGAGACACAGCAAGACTCCATCTCAAAAAATAAATAATAAGAATAAGAATAAGAATAAGAATCCTCATAAAAACCATAGGGAACACAATGGTGAGCCTAAAATAGCTTGACAAGGCTTCCACATTTGAAAAATTGTAATGACAGTGGACGAAATTCACAATGACTTATAAATATCTTAAACTTGAAATTTTATTGAATAGGTAATGAGTCATAGTAAAGACTTTTAGAACTATGACAGGCCAAATGATCACATGGGAGAAGGTAACAAGATGGTTTTCTTCTGAAGGAACTTTCTAGTTTCCTGAACATGAAAGCAATGAATTAACATGAAGCCTGTTCATTCATCATTTAACAAGAGAGCTCTTGAAAGATTGAGGATTTCTTCTGGGTGTTGGTATTGACAAGAAAAACAGAATGAATGCTTCACAAAATGGCGGCACATGAGCTGCTTCTTGTCCAGTACCTTGTGGATGTGATAAAACCTCATTATCTGGGGAAATCTGACTCTGAAAAGGTAATGTTACCATTTCAGGTGCCAAATAAAAAGGGAGTAATATCTCTTAATGTATGAAAAGAACCATTTTGTTAAAGAAGAAATATCTTCTTTCGGAGAGACAGAGGATTTGTGACTCTTAGTGGTTAACATTAAGCATTTGAAGTGATTGGTGGTGGGGGCAGCCACAGTACAGCGGTGTCCTCAGGAGAGCAGTGGGATTAGGACCTGGCTACGCTTAGCTGGAGCCTGAAGAGGTGATGGGTATCGAAGTGCTAATTTACAGCAGCAGTATTGAGAGCCAAACTAGGGAAGGATGTTAATTAGACAAACTGTGCTTTGCACTGCCCTCTTCAAATAGAATAAAATTGTGACTTGAAGATTATAGAATTGATCTTGGCAGAAAACTAGGTGTCATTTGAGCTGAAGATCTTTTGATGTTTACATGTACTCTTGATTGTACACATTTTCTCCTAGCGAAAGGGACCAGTAGAAATAAGTCTTCAGAAGTTTTTTGTTTTGTTTTGCTGTTCTTTAATCATGCAAGAAATACCTTCTTTCTGAAGACTAGAAGTTGGAATTCTCAACATATCTATGACATCATATTATTAAAATAAATTAAAAGTAATCATGTAGAATGACTAAAATTTGTAGAAAGCGTAATCTTGTCATTTGATTAGCCTGTAACCCATTAAAAATTTATACAGCACTATATTCATCACAATATAAACCCTCTTAGTAGATAAAATAATATGTCTTTGGGATCTAATGCTCTTCCTCTCTCTCTCTCCTTTTATTCAAAATATAATAAATAAAAAAATAGAAAAAGTAAAATTAATATCGTATTTTGAAAATTTTGATCTGGGTCAAAAGTGGACTGTAACAGATCTCACCAAATACTAATTTGGAAATCTAAAGACAACTTTACTTGCTCTTAAACCTTTATTGAATTATAGGACAACTAATAATTAGGATTTATAGCAGAGAACAGTTATAAAGGATAATTGTTGAAGTTATTTTAGAATAGAATAACTTACTGCTGACCCCAACACACACTTATTTTTAATGTTAGTGCTTAAGTAATCTTCAGAAAGCATTAAAACACCCACAAATCCTTTTTGTGGTTTAGTAGGAAGAATAATATATAAGAAAAACTCATAGTTATGTAATCTGCTAATCTATTTTCTTTCATTTATTTTTTTCATATTATGTCTGTATTACATTTAATGGTCCTAATTCCCAATCCATACCTAAATGTGGAAGAGGAAGAGATGGGAAAGGATATTTTTTGAATTCTCTTTTCTCCTTTCCATAGCAATGTTCCACCATAAGCTCATTAAGGTGACTAATCCAGGGTATTCAAGGAACACTACTAGTTCATGTCATCTACATAAATATGAACATAAAGTACATGACATGAACATAAAGTATATGACAGTGGCAGCTTGTGGAAAGGGCCACTTACAGCACTTCAAAATTTCTTCTATGGGCCTTGAAATAAGTGTGAAGGAAATTAACAGATTTAGAAATGATTTTGAGAACTTACTTCTATGACTGATGACTTTTCAGTTCTGATTTCTATTTACATGTGTCCTTATTATAAGTCTTTTTTGTGCTTCTGCTAGCTTGAATCTTTCTCCCTACTTTGTAACTATGTTCTGTTAAGAAAACAAACCTAGCTGGATGTGGTGGCTCATGCCTGTAATCCTAGCACTTTGGGAGGCTGAGGTAGGAAGATCCCTTGCGGTCAGGAGTTCAAGACCAGCCTGGGCAATATACAGAGACCCTGTCCCTACAAAAAATAAAAATAAATTACTTGGCGTGGTGGCACATGCCTGTAGTCTCAGCTACTCAGGAGGCTGAGGTGGGGTTTCTTGCTTGAGCTTGGAAAGTTGAGGCTGCAGTGAGCAGTGATTGCACTACTGCACACCAGCCTGAACAACAGAGTGAGACCCTTCCTCAAAAAAAAGACAAAAAAAGGAAAACAAACCTAAAATTAGGTTTTGCAGATCTCTTACATAGGATCTGCAGCTATCAAAAATAGCTCCCTTCTAAAGGTAAACCTAGAGCTCAAGGCTGTTTTAATCTTGTGACTTTGCCTTCTCAATAAATGGATTCCACTGTTGCCACAGCAGGGAAAGGGAGCAGAAGGGCTATACATTGGCTTTTAAATGCCTCAGCCTGGAATGGACACACATCATTTTTGTACACAGTCTGTTGTCCAGAGTTAGTTCAATAGTATTGTCAAACTGCAGGAGGGCTCTGAAAGGTGGGGCGCGCGTGGATAGGCAGCGTGTAGTAAACGCTTCTGCCACACAACTAAATGAGCCTCAGTGAAACAACCCTATTAACACAGATTATAAGTAGCATAAACTGTACAGTAAGGAGATGGATTATAGTCCTTTGTCAATTGTGTTGAAAGATTCTGGCTCCTGCACTTGGTTAGGTTGAACATTCTTATAGAAATATCATTTCTTCCTCTAATTATTATTTGAGATAATGAAGGGAAGATTACTTGTGAATATGGGAAAAAATGGAAGAAATTTGTTCTTTTATAGGAAGTGACATGACAACAGTTCTAGTAATAAAGGTGAAATAAGTGGTTAAGCAACATAAAACTGATGAATTAAGTGAGGATCAGTCCTGTAGATTTCATTGTCTATTTACTCATAACTTTATTTTCCTCTACTAGAAGCATACCAGTGAAACACTATAATTTCATACTGAATACATTTGTGCATTTATGTTCTGGTTTTTCTTTCCACGGAGGAATTGAAGGATGTTTGTTATAATTGCTATCATAAATATTTTATTCTTTGGATTTGCATCCCTTATCTAAATAAAAATACGGAAAGTTTAAAGTAGTTAGATTAATATGTTGAAAGATGCAATAAATAAGTGAATGTTTCAAATGATTTTTATAAAAGTAAGTTTTTGGGTTATTAAAACTCTTAGTGTGGCTGGGCACTGTGGCTCATGCCTGTAATCCCAGCACTTTGGGAGGCTGAGGTGGGTGGATCACCTGAGGTCAGGAGTTTGAGACCAGCCTGACCCACATAGCGAAACCCCATCTCTACCAAAATATAAAATTAGTGGGCCATGGTGGCACATGCCTATAATCTCAGCTACACAGGAGGCTGAGGCAGGAGAATCGCTTGAATCTGGAAGGTGGAAGTTGCAGTGAGATGAGATCACGCCATTGCCCGCCAGCCTGGTCAACAAGAGCAAAACTCCATCTCCAAACAACAACAACAACAACAACAACAACAAACCAAACAACAGCAACAACAAACCAAACAACAACAGCAACAAAAAACTCTTAATGATATAACACAAATAGTGAGGATGATGGAGATGGTGATGGTGATGATGAGGATGATGTTAATGATCGTAGCTAACACTTACTGTCTGTCATATGTGAAACATTGTTCCAAGCACTTTCTATCTGTTATCTCTTAATTTTACACTAATCCTTCTAGGTAAGTTGGCTAGTATTTTAAAGATAAAGAACTTTAGGCACAGCCATGTTAAGTGACTTGTCCAGATAACTTGAAAAGTATTTTATGTCTGGAAGGGAACTAAAGTTACCTGTTCTTCTGCTTCTTCCCCCATCCCCCTTAGAGACAAGGCCCAAATCAGCTCAGGTTTCTAAACTAGAAATCCAGAGTTATGACTTAGGTCTCCTGACTCCTAGATCAGGTTAAAAATCAGCATGCTTTAAAGCCAAAAAGCTGTTATTTAATCTCTCTAAAGTGTTTAAATTGCCTTTTCAACTCTTTGGATGTAAACATATTGTTATCTAGGGTTACGGTACTGCTATGGAATAAGGTGTATATAGGGTAAGGTAGGCTTTGGCGAGGCATGGGCACTGAAAGCAAATTGTGAGCCAAAAAGTGTGCTGACTTTAGTGCAGCATTTTATTTGGGAATAGTGAAAGAATAAAAGAAACCTATGATCTCCTAAACTGTGGTGAAGGCATATTTTTAAAGAAGAAATAATATGTCAAGTTTTGCTTTAATTGGCTCTCTATGTAAATGCCTTTTGCATCATATGGAGTGTCTTAAATAGTTACATGCTAAATGTAGGTAATGTGTCAATATATGTGCTAGAGAAGAGTTGGTATAGATGGGCTTATTAAAATTTCCACAACCTGTTAATATTCCTTAAGGCAGTACCTTGGAAATGTATTAGTTGGTATTATTAGCTGGTAATTTAGATGGGTACACCAAAGAGTCATTTATTTTATAGTGCCATTCGCTTTCAAAATTATCTTACCACATTTTAAAAAGTTAGATATTTAAAAAATACAGAAATATACATGAAAAAATATAACCCACACCTCCATACTATCAGTGGGAATTAATCCAAGTTATTTTTTCTTTTTTTAAATTTAATTTTTTTATTATTATTATTATTATTATACTTTAGGTTTTATGGTACATGTGCGCAATGTGCAGGTAAGTTACATATGTATATATGTGCCATGCTGGTGCGCTGCACCCATTAACTCGTCATCTAGCATTAGGTATATCTCCCAGTGCTATCCCTCCCCCCTCCCCCCACCCCACAACAGTCCCCGAAGTGTGATGTTCCCCTTCCTGTGTCCACATGTTCTCATTGTTCAATTCCCACCTATGAGTGAGAATATGTGGTGTTTGGTTTTTTGTTCTTGCGATAGTTTACTGAGAATGATGATTTCCAATTTCATCCATGTCCCTACAAAGGACATGAACTCATCATTTTTTATGGCTGCATAGTATTCCATGGTGTATATGTGCCACATTTTCTTAATCCAGTCTATCATTGTTGGACATTTGGGTTGGTTCCAAGTCTTTGCTATTGTGAATAATGCTGCAATAAACATATGTGTGCATGTGTCTTTATAGCAGCATGATTTATAGTCCTTTGGGTATATACCCAGCAATGGGATGGCTGGGTCGAATGGAATTTCTAGTTCTAGATCCCTGAGGAATCGCCACACTGACTTCCACAAGGGTTGAACTAGTTTACAGTCCCACCAACAGTGTAAAAGTGTTCCTATTTCTCCACATCCTCTCCAGCACCTGTTGTTTCCTGACTTTTTAATGATTGCCATTCTAACTGGTGTGAGATGGTATCTCATTGTGGTTTTGATTTGCATTTCTCTGATGGCCAGTGATGGTGAGCATTTTTTCATGTTTTTTTTGTCTGCATAAATGTCTTCTTTTGAGAAGTGTCTGTTCATGTCCTTCGCCCACTTTTTGATGGGGTTGTTTGTTTTTATCTTGTAAATTTGTTGGAGTTCATTGTAGATTCTAGATATTAGCCCTCTGTCAGATGAGTAGGTTGTGAAAATTTTCTCCCATTTTGTAGGTTGCCTGTTCACTCTGATGGTAGTTTCTTTTGCTGTGCAGAAGCTCTTTAGTTTAATTAGATCCCATTTGTCAATTTTGGCTTTTGCTGCCATTGCTTTTGGTGTTTTAGACATGAAGTCCTTGCCCATGCCTATGTCCTGAATGGTAATGCCTAGGTTTTCTTCTAGGGTTTTTATGATTTTAGGTCTAACATTTAAGTCTTTAATCCATCTTGAATTGATTTTTGTATAAGGTGTAAGGAAGGGATCCAGTTTCAGCTTTCTACATATGGCTAGCCAGTTTTCCCAGCACCATTTATTAAATAGGGAATGCTTTCCCCATTTCTTGTTTTTCTCAGGTTTGTCAAAGATCAGATAGCTGTGGATGTGTGGCGTTATTTCTGACGGCTCTGTTCTGTTCCATTGATCTATATCTCTGTTTTGGTACCAATACCATGCTGTTTTGGTTACTGTAGCCTTGTAGTATAGTTTGAAGTCAGGTAGTGTGATGCCTCCAGCTTTGTTCTTTTGGCTTAGGATTGACTTGGCGATGCGGGCTCTTTTTTGGTTCCATATGAACTTTAAAGTAGTTTTTCCCAATTCTGTGAAGAAAGTCATTGGTAGATTGATGGGGATGGCATTGAATCTGTAAATTACCTTGGGAAGGATGGCCATTTTCACGACATTGATTCTTCCTATCCATGAGCATGGAATGTTCTTCCATTTGTTTGTATCCTCTATTATTTCATTGAGTGGTGGTTTGTAGTTCTCCTTGAAGAGGTCCTTCATGTCCCTTGTAAGTTGGATTCCTAAGTATTTTATTCTCTTTGAAGCAATTGTGAATGGGAGTTCACTCATGATTTGGCTCTCTGTTTGTCTGTTATTGATGTATAAGAATGCTTGTGATTTTTGTACATTGATTTTGTATCCTGAGACTTTGCTGAAGTTGCTTATCAGCTTAAGGAGATTTTGGGCTGAGACAATGGGGTTTTCTAGATATACAATCATGTCATCTGCAAACAGGGACAATTTGACTTCCTCTTTTCCTAATTGAATACCCTTTATTTCCTTCTCCTGCCTAATTGCCCTGGCCAGAACTTCCAACACTATGTTGAATAGAAGTGGTGAGAGAGGGCATCCCTGTCTTGTGCCAGTTTTCAAAGGGAATGCTTCCAGTTTTTGCCCATTCAGTATGATATTGGCTGTGGGTTTGTCATAGATAGCTCTTATTATTTTGAGATACGTCCCATCAATACCTAATTTATTGAGAGTTTTTAGCATGAAGGGTTGTTGAATTTTGTCAAAGGCCTTTTCTGCATCTATTGAGATAATCATGTGGTTTTTGTCTTTGGTTCTGTTTATATGCTGGATTACATTTATTGATTTGCGTATATTGAACCAGCCTTGCATCCCAGGGATGAAGCCCACTTGATCATGGTGGATAAGCTTTTTGATGTGCTGCTGGATTCGGTTTGCCAGTATTTTATTGAGGATTTTTGCATCAATGTTCATCAAGGATATTGGTCTAAAATTCTCTTTTTTTGTTGTGTCTCTGCCAGGCTTTGGTATCAGGAAGATGCTGGCCTCATAAAATGAGTTAGGGAGGATTCCCTCTTTTTCCATTGATTGGAATAGTTTCAGAAGGAATGGTACCAGTTCCTCCTTGTACCTCTGGTAGAATTCGGCTGTGAACCCATCTGGTCCTGGACTTTTTTTGGTTGGTAAGCTATTGATTATTGCCACAATTTCAGCTCCTGTTATTGGTCTGTTCAGAGATTCAACTTCTTCCTGGTTTAGTCTTGGGAGGGTGTATGTGTTGAGGAATTTATCCATTTCTTCTAGATTTTCTAGTTTATTTGCATAGAGGTGTTTGTAGTATTCTCTGATGGTAGTTTGTATTTCTGTGGGATCAGTGGTGATATTCCCTTTATCATTTGTTATTGCATCTATTTGATTCTTCTCTCTTTTTTTCTTTATTAATCTTGTTAGCGGTCTATTAATTTTGTTGATCCTTTCAAAAAACCAGCTCCTGGATTCATTAATTTTTTGAAGGGTTTTTTGTGTCTCTATTTCCTTCAGTTCTGCTCTGATTTTAGTTATTTCTTGCCTTCTGCTAGCTTTTGAATGTGTTTGCTCTTGCTTTTCCAGTTCTTTTAATTGTGATGTTAGGGTGTCAATTTTGGATCTTTCCTGCTTTCTCTTGTGGGCATTTAGTGCTATAAATTTCCCTCTACACACTGCTTTGAATGCATCCCAGAGTTTCTGGTATGTTGTGTCTTGGTTCTCGTTGGTTTCAAAGAACATCTTTATTTCTGCCTTCATTTCATTATGTACCCAGTAGTCATTCAGGAGCAGGTTGTTCAGTTTCCATGTAGTTGAGTGGTTTTGAGTGAGATTCTTAATCCTGAGTTCTAGCTTGATTGCACTGTGATCTGAGAGATAGTTTGTTATAATTTCTGTTCTTTTACATTTATTGAGGAGAGCTTTACTTCCCAGTATGTGGTCAATTTTGAAATAGGTGTGGTGTGGTGCTGAAAAAAATGTATATTCTGTTGATTTGGGGTGAAGAGTTCTGTAGATGTTTATTAGGTCCGCTTGGTGCAGAGCTGAGTTCAATTCCTGGGTATCCTTGTTGACTTTCTGTCTCGTTGATCTGTCTAATGTTGACAGTGGGGTGTTAAAGTCTCCCATTATTAATGTGTGGGAGTGTAAGTCTCTTTGTAGGTCACTCAGGACTTGCTTTATGAATCTGGGTGCTCCTGTATTGGGTGCATATATATTTAGGATAGTTAGCTCTTCTTGTTGAATTAATCCCTTTACCATTATGTAATGGCCTTCTTTGTCTCTTTTGATCTTTGTTGGTTTAAAGTCTGTTTTATCAGAGACTAGGATTGCAACCCCTGCCTTTTTTTGTTTTCCATTGGCTTGGTAGATCTTCCTCCATCCTTTTATTTTTAACCTATGTGTGTCTCTGCATGTGAGATGGGTTTCCTGAATACAGCACACTGATGGGTCTTGAGTCTTTATCCAATTTGCCAGTCTGTGTCTTTTAATTGGAGCATTTAGTCCATTTACATTTAAAGTTAATATTGTTATGTGTGAATTTGATCCTGTCATTATGATGTTAGCTGGTTATTTTGCTCGTTAGTTGATGCAGTCTCTTCCTAGTCTCAATGGTCTTTACATTTTGGCATGATTTTGCAGTGGCTGGTACCGGTTTTGCCTTTCCATGTTTAGCGCTTCCTTCAGGAGCTCTTTTAGGGCAGGCCTGGTGGTGACAAAATCTCTCAGCATTTGCTTGTCTGTAAAGTATTTTATTTCTCCTTCACTTATGAAGCTTAGTTTGGCTGGATATGAAATTCTGGGTTGAAAATTCTTTTCTTTAAGAATGTTGAATAGTGGCCTCCACTCTCTTCCGGCTTGTAGGGTTTCTGCCGAGAGATCCGCTGTTAGTCTGATGGGCTTCCCTTTGATGGTAACCCGGACCTTTCTCTCTGGCTGCCCTTAACATTTTTTCCTTCATTTCAGCTTTGGTGAATCTGACAATTATGTGTCTTGGAGTTGCTCTTCTCGAGGAGTATCTTTGTGGTGTTCTCTGTATTTCCTGAATCTGAATGTTGGCCTGCCTCGCTAGATTGGGGAATTTCTCCTGGATGATATCCTGCAGAGTGTTTTCCAACTTGTTTCCATTCTCCCTGTCACTTTCAGGTACACCAATCAGACGTAGATTTGGTCTTTTCACATAGTCCCACATTTCTTGGAGGCTCTGCTCGTTTCTTTTTATTCTTTTTTCTCTAAACTTCCCTTCTCGCTTCATTTCATTCATTTCATCTTCCAGGGCTGATACCCTTTCTTCCATTTGATAGCATTGGCTCCTGAGGCTTCTGCATTCTTCACGTAGTTCTTGAGCCTTGGTTTTCAGCTCCATCAGCTCCTTTAAGCACTTCTCTGTATTGGTTATTCTAGTTATACATTCCTCTAAATTTTTTTCAAAGTTTTCAACTTCTTTGCCTTTGGTTTGAATATCCTCCCATAGTTTGGAGTAATTTGATCGTCTGAAGCCTTCTTCTCTGAGCTCGTCAAAGTCATTCTCCATCCAGCTTGTTCCGTTGCTGGTGAGGAACTGCGTTCCTTTGGAGGAGGAGAGGCACTCTGCTTTTTAGAGTTTCCAGTTTTTCTGCTCTGTTTTTTCCCCATCTTTTTGGTTTTATCTACTTTTGGTCTTTGATGATGGTGATGTAGAGATGGGTTTTTGGTGTGGATGTCCTTTCAGTTAGTTTTCTGTCTAACAGACAGGACCCTCAGCTGCAGGTCTGTTGGATTACCGGGCCGGCCATGTGAGGTGTCAGTCTGCCCCTGCTGGGGGGTGCCTCCCAGTTAGGCTGCTCGGGGGTCAGGGGTCAGGGACCCACTTGAGGAGGCAGTCTGCCCGTTCTCAGATCTCCAGCTGCGTGCTGGGAGAACCACTGCTCTCCTCAAAGCTGTCAGACAGGGACATTTAAGTCTGCAGAGGTTACTGCTGTCTTTTTGTTTGTCTGTGCCCTGCCCCCAGAGGTGGAGCCTACAGAGGCAGGCAGGCCTCCTTGAGCTGTGGTGGGCTCCACCCAGTTCAAGCTTCCCGGCTGCTTTTTTTACCTAAGCAAGCCTGGGCAATGGCGGGCGCCCCTCCCCCAGCCTCGCTGCCGCCTTGCTGTTTGATCTCAGACTGCTGTGCTAGCAATCAGCGAGACTCCGTGGGCGTAGGACCCTCCGAGCCAGGTGCGGGCTATAATCTCCTGGGGCACTGTTTCGTAAGCCCGTCAGAAAAGCACAGTATTTGGGTGGGAGTGGCCCGATTTTCCAGGTGCTGTCTGTCACCCCTGGAAAGAGAACTCCCTGACCCCTTGCGCTTCCCGAGTGAGGCAATGCCTCGCCCCTGCTTCGGCTGGCGCACGGTGCACTCCCCCACTGACCTGCGCCCACTGTCTGGCACTCCCTAGTGAGATGAACACGGTACCTCAGATGGAAATGCAGAAATCACCCGTCTTCTGCGTCGCTCACGCTGGGAGCTGTAGACTGGAGCTGTTCCTATTCGGCCATCTTGGCTCCTCCCCCCCATTTTTTTCTTAATTTATAAAACTTTACTGGCAGATGTGAAGTTCTCTTTCTACTTCTTTTCAATGCTATATTTTTCTTATGTCCTCCTTGAGAGTCAACTTCTTTTATAAATTTGGAGCTATGTTCCTCCACTGTCTGTTATTAAACCTTAGCATCTTATGTTTGTACCCATAAACAATATACATTTAAAAATCTATAAATGGAAACATGTTTAATATCTTTCTACAACTTATTTTTTCCCACTTATGTTTTAAATCTGTTCTAATACGTTTAGATATAGTTCATTCAGTTTAATTGAGATTTCTTTGTATTTATCTCCCTGGAAGAAATGGAATTATGGGTTGTATGTTGTGCTTTTAAAAAACTTCATTAGATAATGCTAAAATGCTCTTTAAAGTGGCTGTAAAAATTTATTCTTCCACCAGCATATAGAGAGGTCTCATGATTTTCCCACATTCTTAGCAATATGTGAGTAATAGATTTTTAAAATTGCTTACTTCCTTCAATTTTTAGTTGCTTTTCATTTAAAAAATCAAATTACTGTAAATCTTTAATTTTCTTGCTAACCATATAACGTTACCTACTTCTTATAGAGCAGCATTTTTGTTATGATAAATGTACATCAACAGTGTTTAAGAAAACTATATTAAACATGTTATGTTCTCAGTTAATAGGATTGTACTTGATAATTGTTTCATGAATAAAATCACTGTATCTGTTCAGAGTAACTTATTCCAATTAATTCAATGACCTGCATTCAATCCCAGCTATAGTCTGAGTAAATTATATGATTATATATTATAAATACACACGTAAATAAGATGTTATTTTTATACATACATATATTGTCTATCTGTAACCTATCTGTCTTTAGTTTATAGTGAACAACATAAAAGCACCTCCAGAGTATCTACTTTGTCCTGCTTGTATACTTTGTCACTCACAGCTGCTCTTCAAATCATTGCATTTAGCCCTGAAGATAAGTTCACAGCTTGAACTTTTCATTTAGCTAATTGGTACTTGTTTTTGCTACTGAGTTGTCCTCATTCAACTGGGTAATGGAACTGGAAATTACTTCCTCTAAGAATCTTATTTAAGTGAAGACAAACCATAAACATAGAAGTACTTTGCTTGAAAGCAGCAACACAAATATAAGATAGCCCTTGACTTTAGATAAAAATGTCATATCTAAGGTGGAACTTTTAGTATGGCACAAGAAGGAGCTACACTAAAAGTTCCATCTCAGATATAGAAACATCAGCAAATTCTGATCTTTAGATCAGAATTTTCAAAGACGAGATCAGCAAATTCTCTCCTCAAAAAGTAACTGTAAAATTGGACAGATTGTCAAAAACAACCATTTCATAACTGGAAATCTACCAAAGGCAGGCAACAAAGTGAGAAGTGTGAATTCATGAAAAATTATTGAATATCATGTAAATACAGTGAGAATCAGTCTCATTCTTGCCTGGGGCTATTCCCTTTCCTCTCAGTTTGGATGGTGCAGTAATTTTACCATTATGGGGAAGGCCAGGAAAACCAGAAGCTTCACCGCTGGAGGTGCCTCTCTTTTCTGAGTGGAAGGTGAAAAGTCCAATGCTCAGCAGTGTTGTCAGTAAAATTAGTGATCTTGATGACAAGGCACCAGTGAAGGCCAATAGTTCTGCTAGTCTGAGATCATCATCATGGCTTCAGCATGCAGAAGACAAGTGAACTAGACAGAAATTTAACGGTGAGATCCAAAAAATGAGGTAGCCGTAGGAGGGCTTGTTATACTTTTTTGCACCTTCAATTAACTGGAAGTCTGTAAATGTGCATGGGAGACTGAACAAGGTCTAGACTTTTCACATATCTGAAAAGTGGTGGTCTGCATGCACAGATAAAAAGCAAGAGGACCTGATGGAAAGTAAAACCTGGAGTGTACCTGAAAACTTCTGAACTTTTAATATGCTCTCTAACCAGCACTCATATACTTGGAAAGAAGGTTGAAGGCTTTCTTGGATAAAAGTGTTTGAGCACAGCTTATGACATATAACTGCCTGACCATTAATCTGTGGAAACATGGGGCTAGTGCAGAAGAAATGAATCTTAAAAGTTAAAACAGAATTAAAAAAAATTGAATATAAGCATCAGTAGTAACACACTGCAAGTGAGACATATTTCCCAGATTTGGTCCAGGAACGTTGCTAAACAAATAAACAGCAATAACTACAACCCCAAGGAGGGAAATATTTGAATCTGGAGTGTTTATGATACATTTTTTATTGAAATGTTCACTTTCAACAAAATTGTGAGAAAGGGAAAGAAATGGAAAAATACAGCCATAATCAGTAAAAAGGAAGCAATTAGAGAGTGTTTGTGAGTTTACCTAGATGATGCATTTAGAAGACAAAGATTTCAAAGGAGCTATTACATTATGTTCAAAGAATTAAAGAAAAACAAGTTTAGACAATTGAAGAATTGAATGACAGCATGATGGCACTTGTTTAATAACTAGATCTTGATAAAGATAGTTTTTATTTTTAAAACTAGTAAAAAAGCAAAAGGAAATTCTCTCTCTTTGAAGAGTATAATATCTAAAATGAAAACTTTACTAGAGGGGCTTAACAGCAGCTCTGAGATGGTAGAAAAAAGAGTAAATAAATTGGAGAATCCATCAATAGAAATAATCTAATCTAAGGAATGGAAACAAAAAAATACTATTTCAGAAAAATAAGCAGAGTTTAAAGGAGCGGTGGGAAATCATTACATGTACCAGCATTCGTGTAATGAGAATACTGGTAGGAGAGAAGAGGGGAAAAAAAGGCAGAAAAATATTAGAAGATTCAAAGGTCAGAAACTTCCTACATTTGATTAAAAGTATTAGCATATAGTTCTAAGCAGCTCAACAGTCTCCAAGTAGGATAAACAGAAAGAAATCCCTTCCTCCCTTCCTTTCTTTCTTTTCTTTTCTTTCTTTTTTTTTTTTTTTTGAGATGTTGATTTGGTCTTGTTGCTCAAGCTGGAGTGCAATGGTGCAATCTCAGCTCACTGCAATCTCTGCCTCCTTGGTTCAAGTGATTCTCCTGCCTTAGCCTCCCAAGTAACTGGGATTATAGGAGCCCACCACCATGCCCAGCTAATTTTTTGTATTTTTAGTAGAGTCGGGGTTTCACCATGCTGGTCAGGCTGGTCTCAAACTCCTGACCTCAGTTGATCCACCCATCTTGGCCTCCCAAAGTTCTGGGATTACAGGCATGAGCCACCGTGCCCGGCCAGAAATACATGTTTCAAAATAAAAATTTTGAAAGACAGAGGAAGTCTTGAACATAACAGGAAAAAAATAGAGATATAACAGTAAACTTAATGGCTGATTTTCCATCATAAACAATGAAAGCCAAGCCGGGCGCGGTGGTTCACGCCTGTAATCCCAGCACTTTGGGAGGCTGAGATGGGCTGATCACGAGGTCAGGAGATCGAGACCATCCTGGCTAACACGGTGAAACCCGGTCGCTACTAAAAAATACAAAAAATTAGCCGGACGTGGTGGTGGGTGCCGGGAGGCGGAGCTTGCAGTAAGCCAAGATCGCGCCACTGCACTCCAGCCTGGGCATCAGAGCGAGACTCCGTCTCAAAAAAAAAAAAAAGAAAGCCAGAGCGCCAGAGACATAGCATATTTAAAATGCAAGGAAAAAGCAAAATAAGGACTTTCAGTATGGCACAAAAAGGAGCTACTAATAAGAATTCTATATGCAGCAAAATTATTCTTAAAAATGAAGGTGAAATAAAGACATTCCCAGGTAAGCAAGAAGAGAAATAATTTGTTACTAGTAGACCTGTCTTACAAGAAATATTACATATTAAAGGACACTACTTAGGCTGAAAGTAAATGACATTACAGGGCAACTCAAATCCACAGGAAAAAATGAAAATCACAGGAAATGGCAAATATTAAAAAAAGGAAATATATTTTTTCTACTTCATTTTCTTAACTTTAAAGAATATAGAATTTTATGAAGCAAAATTTGTGGATTTTAAAAAAATATAGAGAGACCCTTGTTTTCCTGTAGATTCTGGGAGAACGGTAAGATTCTTAAGTCTGTTCCTTAATTGGTGTGCTCCTTAGTTCCAGACCTGTGTGAAGACAAGTACAGGTACAGGTGACAGGACTTCAGCCATAATGTAGTCTTTATCTGAGGTGAAAGGTTCAGGACCCTCCACAAGTTCCCTTTTTGTGGTGAGAGGAAATGTCCTTAAAACTTGTATTGAGGCTGGGCGCGGTGGCTCACGCCTGTAACCCCAGCACTTTGGGAGGCCTCTGTGGGCGGATCACGAGGTCAGGAGATCGAGACCATCCTGGCTAACATAGTGAAATCCCGTCTCTACTAAAAATACAAAACATTAGCCGGGCATGGTGGCGGGTGCCTGTAGTCCCAGCTACTCGAGAGGCTGAGGCAGGAGAATGGTGTGAATCCAGGAGGCGGAGCTTGCAGTGAGCCGAGATCGTGCCACTGCACTCCAGCCTGGGTGACAGAGCGATACTCCGTCTCAAAAAACAAACAAACAAACAAACAAAAAACACCCAAAAAACTGGTATTGAGGGGAGGACAGCCAAGGTTGCTGAGTAGACATAGCCAGGAGGAACATCTCCCAGCAAGAGACTGGGACAATGGGAAGATTGGCACACTCTGAACAGAACTTCAGAGGGAAAGCATTGAAATGGATGAAGGAAGGACACAGACTCTGGGCTGAAGGAAGAGGAAGTGGGGAACCCTGCTTGCTGCTATCAAGCACCGGGACTCGTTCCTGGTCCACAGTGACTTCTGGGGAAGCAGTGAGTTGAACAGGAGAGGAGTGGTCCACTTTTGCCATGGGCCTGGCAGAAGGAGACCCCACAACCGCCATGGACGCTTGAACTGGAAGGGAGAGCTGCTTAGAGAGGTAGTAGAGGCAGGATTCCTGCCTGTGTGGAGCCCAAAAGGTTTGGTGTGGGAATGTCTAAAGTGGAACCTGGCCAGTGACAACTATCCCCGAAAGCTTGCCATACTCCTGTAGGAGACTTTAACCTTAGGGTGACTCTTGGACCTGGATAGAGGTGGGTGGTCTTGCCCATGAGATAGGGCCAGTCTGATCTGAGGACCTCCTTGTCTGCTGGCCTCTCTTGGGGAGCCAGTCTAGTCACACCTGCCTGCAGCACAGTCTTGGATGCCCAACCAGCATGCTTCCTGAGGGCCCTCATCACAGCTCCTTCACTGGCAGACCACAGTTGACCACCAGAGAGCTCCAGCAGACCAGCTCCCACTGATGCATAACAGCCTACCTGTACCTTCCCCAACTGCAGCCTGTCTTGTGCCACTTTGCCGGTAGGCACTCGCCAATGGCCATTCCCCCATTTTGCTGGCGTGCACACATGGGTACCTCACCTCCTATCCCCCACTGATATGTGCAACTGATAATGGCATGAGCACACCCACTGTCCTGCCAAACTGCTAACACGTGGGCACCTGGCTGTGTTACCATCACTAGTGTAAATGCATGTAGCAGATGCCAGTGGCACTATCCCTCTGCAGTGCCAGTATAGTTGGTGTGAATGTGTGCACAAATGCCAGCAACCATGCACCCGCAAATGCCCTGCCCCTGTCACCAACACCGCTGGCCTCAGTGTGAGCATGGATGCTGACAACCCTGCTCCTGCCAGTGCCCTGCTCCCGTTATGTGGCCCACTGCTGCCAGTGTGAGTGCGCGCAGGAATGCTGCAGCCCTACTCCTGGCAGAACCCCACCACAGGCAATGCGCGTGCACCCCACCATGCTGCCGTGGCTGACGGCATGCATAAGTGAGCATGGATAACCTGGCCACTGCTCTGATGAAGCGCTTTAGCCAGCACCACCCATTGTAGTGTTGTGGCCAGAGAACTGGGAACACCTTGGCCTCTCTAGTGCAGCAAGTTCCTAACCTCGAGGGGACAGAGAACAAAGCTGGGGGGCCTGGTAGCAACCTCCTCAGAGTTACAGCACACAGCCCAGGAGTGCTGAGCTGAGAAGTAGCCCCTGAAAATCTTTCAGAAATGAAGCAGTCAACTGAAACCACCTTATGCTACAATCAAACCCCCAAGGACATCAAAAAAGATAAAAGCAAAAAATCCCATTCAAAGGACATTAACCTCAAAGATTAAGGGAATATCAGCTCACAAAGATGAGATGAAAACAACACAAGAGCTCTGGCAACTCAAAGTGCCAGAGTGTTTTCTCACCTCCAAATGACCAAACTAATTCCTCAGGTTCTTAACTAGGCTGAAATGGCTGAAATGATAGAAATATAATTCAGAATATGGAGAGGAATGAAGATCACCAAGATTCAGGAGAAAGTTGAAAATCCAAAGAATACAAGGAATATGATAATACAGGAGATAAAAGACGAAATGACCATTGTAAGAAAGAACTAAATTGATCTAATAGAGCTGAAAAACTCACTTGGAGAATTTAATAATAAAATTATAAGTGTTAACAGCAGAAACAATGCAGCTGAGGAAAAAATCTCAGAGCTCAAAGACCTGTTCTTCGAAATAAGTCAGTCAGACAATAAGAAAGAAAAAGGAATAAAGGAGAATGAACAAAGCCTCTGAGGAATATGTGATTATGTAAAGAGACTAAATCTATGACTCATTGGTGTCCCTGAAAGAGAGGGAGATAAAGCAAGCAACTTGGAAAACGTATTTGAAGATATCATCCATGAAAAATTCCCGAAGAGGCCAACATTCAAATTGAGGAAATGCAGATAATCCCTGAAAGATACTATACAAGATGACCCTCCCAGCCTACATCTTTATCCCGTGCTAGATGCTTCATGCCCTCAAACATTGCACTCCAAGTTCTTCAGTTTTAGAACTTGGACTGGCTATCCTTGCTCCTCAGCCTGCAAATGGGCTATTGTAGGACCTTGTGATCATGTGAGTTAATACTTTTATACATATATATATATATATGCCATTAGTTATATATATACACCATTAGTTTTATATATATACACACCATTAGTTTTATATATATATACACCATTAGTTGTATATATATCTATTTTATATATACACATATATATATACATATATATATGTGTACCATTAGTTCTGTTCCTCTAGAGAACCCTGAGTAATAAAATGATCATCCTGAAGACACACAGTCATCAGATTTTCCATGGTCAAAATAAAAGAAAAAAATGTTAAAGTGAGATAGAGATAAGGGGAAGCCACCTACAAAGGGAACCCCATCTGGCTCACAGTGAGCCTTTCTGTAGAAATCCTGCAAGCCAGAAGAGAATGGGGGACCATATTTAACATTTTTAAATAAAATAAATTCCAACCAAAAATTTTTTATCTGCTTAAACTAAGCTTCGTAAGTGAAGGAGAAATATGGTCCTTTTCAGACAAGCAAATGCTAAGGGAATTCATTACCACCAGACCTGACTTACAAGAGATCCTTGAAGGAGTGCTAAATATAGAAAGGAGAGTTTTTGTGGTCACCACAAAAACACACTTAAGTACATATATCATTCACACAATAAAGCAACAGCAAAATCAGTTCTGCATAATAACCAGCTAATGACATGATGACAGGATCAAATCTGCCCATATCAATATTGACCTTGAATGCAAATGGGCTAAATGCCCAAATAAAAGACACAGAGTGGGAAGTTGGATAAAGGAGCAAGACTCAACTTGCTTAAAGTAAAGGGATGGTGGAAAATCTACCAAGCAAATAGAAAAACATAATGAGACAGGTGTTGCTATTCTAATTTCAGAAACAAAAACAAAAACAAAAAAAAACCAGACCTTAAACCAACAAAGATAAAACAAAAAAAAGGACAAAAAAATGGCATTACATGATGGTAAAGGGCTCAATTCAACCAGAGGACCAAACCTAAATATATATGCACCAAACACAGAAGCACCCAGATTCATGAAAAAGTTCCTGGAGACCTAAGAAGATACTTAGATAACCACAAAATAGTAGTGAGAGACACCCCACTGATGGAATTAGACAGATTATTGAGGCAGAAAACTAACAAAGATATTCAGGCTCTTAAGTCAACACTTATCCAAATGGACCTCACAGACATCTACAAAACTCACTACCCAAACATAAAAGAATATAGATTCTTCTCACCTACACATGGCACATACTCAAAATTGATCAATCAGCTATAAAACAATCCTCAGCAAATGCAAAAGAATTGAAATCATACCAAACACACTCTCAGGCCACAGCGTGATAAAAGTAGAAATCAGTACTAAGAAAATCACTCAAAACCATACAATTACATGGAAATTAAACAACCTGCTCTGGAATGACTTTTGGGTGAACGACAAAATTAAGACAAATCAAATTCTTTGAAACTAATGAGAAAAAATTTACAACATACCAGATTCTCTGGGACATGGTTAAAGCAGCATAAAGAAAGTTTATAGCACCAAACACCCACATGAAAAAGTTAGAAAGATCTCAAATTAGGCACTGAACATCACACCTAGAGGTACTAGAAAACTAACAGCAAACCAACCCCAAAGCTTATCAGAAGACAAGATAACCAAAATCATAGCTGAACTGAAGGAAATTGAGACAAGAAAAATCATTCAAAAGATCAACAAATCCAGGCACTGATTATTTGAAAGAATAAATAAGGTTGATAGACCATAGCTAGACTACTAAAAAGAAAAAAGGGAGAAGGTCCAGATAAACACAATCAGAAATGACAAAGAGGACATTATCACTGACTCCACAGAAAGGCAGAAAACCCTCGGACCTACTATTATGAACACTTCTATGAACACAGACCAGAAAACCTAGCATAAATGGGTAAATACCTGTAAACATACAACCTCCCAAGATTGAAGCAGGAATAAATTGAATCCCGGAGTAGACCAATAAAAAGTTCTGAAATTGAATCAGTAATTAAAGCCTACCAACCAGAAAAAGCCTAGGACCAGATGTATTTACTGGTAAATTTTACCAGATGTACAAGGAAAAGCTAGTACCATTCCTACTAAAAATATTCCAAAAATTGAGGAGGAGGGATTCCTCCCTAACTCATTCTATGGGGCCAGCATCATTCTGATACCAAAACCTGGCAGAAACACAATAGAAAAAGAAAACTGCAGGCTAATATACTTGATAAACATAGATGCAAAAATCCTCAACAAAATACTAGCAAACCAAATCCAGCAGCACATCAAACATCTAATCCACCATAACCAAGTAGGCTTTATGCAAGATTGTTTCAACATATGCTAATCAATAAATGTGATTCATCACATAAACAGAACTGAAAACAAAAAACACATGATCATCTCAATAGATGCAGAAAAATCTTTCAGTAAAATTAAACGTCATGGTAAAACCTCTCAACAAACTAGCCATTGAAGAAACATACCTCAAAATAGTAAGAGCCATCTATGACAAACCCAGAGCCAACATCGTACAGAATGTGCAAAAGCTGGAATCATTCCCCTTGAAAACTGGAGCAAGACAAGAATGCTCACTCTCACTACTGCTATTCAACATAGTACTAAAAGCCCTAGCCAGAGCAATCAAGCAAGACAAAAAAATACAAGGCATCCAAATAAGAAAAGAAGATGTCAAAATATTTCTGTTTGCAGACAATATGATTTTCTACCTAGAAAACCCTGTAATTTCTGCCCCAAAGCTCCTAAATCTGATAAACAACTTCAGCAAAGTTTCAGAATACAAAATGAATGTAGAAAAGTCAGTAGCAATTCTATGCACAAACAACATCCAAGCTGAGTGTTAAATCAAGAATGCAATCCCATTTACAATGGCCACACACACAAAATAAAATACCTAGGAATAGAGCTAACTAGGAAGGTGAAAAATCTCCACAAGGAGAAGTACAAAGCATTGCTGAAAGAAATCAGAGTTGACACAAACAAACGGAAAAACATTCCATCATCATGGATAGGAAGAATCAATATTGTTAAAATGGCCATACTGCCCAATGCAATTTACAGATTCAATGCTATTCCTACCAAACTATCAATGCCATTTTTCACAGAATTAGAGAAAAACTATTCTAAAATTCATATGCAACCAGAAAAATGCCTTAATGGACAAAGCAATCCAAAGCAAAATGTACAAAGCTCGAGGCATCAGATTACCTAACTTCAAAGTATGGTACAGAGGAATAATAACCAAAGTGGCATAGTTCTGGTACCAAAACAGACATATAAACCAATGGAACAGAATAGAGAGCCCAGAAATAAAGCCCCACACTTACAGCCATCTGATCTTTGACAAAATTGACAAAAGTAAGTAATGAAGAAAGGACTCCCTATTCAATAAGTGGTCCTAGGATAACTGGTTAGTCATATGCAGTAGATTGAAACTGGACCCCTTCATTACACCGTGTACAAAAATCAACTTAAGATGGATCAAAGACTTAAATGTAAAACCGCAAACTATAGAAACCCTGGAAGATAACCTAGGAAATACCATTATGGACATAGGACATGGCAAAGATTTCATGATGAAGATGCCAAAGGCAAATAGCAAAAAAAACAAAAAATTGATAAATGGGACCTAATTAAACTAAAGAGCTTCTGCACAGCAAAGGAAACTATTGAGAGAGTAAACAGATAACCTACAGAATGGGAAAAAATGTTTGCAAACTGGACATCTATATTAGTCCGTTTTCATGCTGGTGATAAAGACATAACTGAGACTGGGAAGAAAAGGAGGTTTAATTGGACTTACAGTTCCACATGGCTGGGGAGGCCTCAGAATCATGGCAGGAGGTGAAAGGCACATCTTACATGGTGGCAGCAAAGGAAAATGAGGAAGAAGCAAAAGCAGAAGCCTCTGATAAACCCATCAGATCTTGTGAGACTTATTCACTATCATGAGAATAGCATGGGAAAGACTGCCTCCCATGATTCAGTTATGTCCCCCTGGATGCGTCCCACAACACATGGAAATTCTGGGAGAAACAATTCAAGTTGAGATTTGTGTGGGGACACAGCCAAACTATATCATTCCACCCCTGGCCCTTCCAAATCTCATGTCCTCACATTTCAAAACCAATCATGCCTTCACAAAAGTTTCCTAAAGTCTTAATTCATTTCAGCATTAACCCAAAAGTCCACAGTCCAAAGTCTCATCTGAGACAAGGCAAGTCCCTTTCACCTGTGAGTCTGTAAAGTCAAAAGCAAGCTAGTTACTTCCTAGCTACAATGAGGGTACAGGTATTGGGTAACCACAGCCATTCCAAATGGGATAAGTTGGCTAAAACAAAGGGGGTAGAGAGCCCATGCAAGTCCGAAATCCAGCAGGGCAGTCAAATTTTAAAGCTCCAAAATGATCTCCTTGTCTCCATGTCTCACTTATAGATTACGCTGATGCTAAAGGTAGGTTCCCATGGTCTTGGGCAGCTTCACCCCTGTGGCTTTGCAGGGTACAGCCTTCCTCCTGGCTGCTTTCATGGGCTGGCATTCAGTGTCTGTGGCTTTTCCAGGTTCACAGTGCAAGCAGTGGATATACCATTCTGGGGTCTGGAGGATGGTGGCCCTATTCTCACAGCTCCACTAGGATATGCCCCAATGGGGACTCTGTGTGGGGGTTTTGACTCCACATTTCCCTTCCACACTGCTCTAGCAGAGTTTCTCCATGAGGGCCTTGCCCCTGCAGCAAACTTTTGCCTGGGCATCCAGGCATTTCCATACACCTTCTGAAATCTAGGTGGAGGTTTCCAAACCTCAATTCTTGACTTCTGTGCACCCACACACTCAACACCTTGCGGAAGCTGCCAAGGCTTGGGGCTTCCACCCTCTGAAGCCATGGTCTGAGCTCTACATTGTCCCCTTTCTGCCATGGCTGGAGCATCTGGGACACAAGGCACCAAGTCCCTAGACTACACGGGGACCCTTGGCCTGGCCCACAAAACCACTTTTTCCTCCTGGGCCTGCAGGCCTGTGATGTGAGGGGCTGCCATGAAGGTCTCTGACATGGCCTGGAGATATTTCCCCATGGTCTTTGGAAGTAACATTAGGCTTTTTGCTACTTAGGCAAATTTCTGCAGCTGACTTGAATTTCTTCTCAAAAAATGGGATTTTCTTTCCTACTCCATCGTCAGGCTGCAAATTTTCTGAACTGTTATGGTCTGTTTCCCTTTTAAAATGGAACGCTTTTAACAGCACCCAAGTCACCTTTTGAATACTTTGCTGCTTAGAAATTTCTTCTGCCAGATACCCTAAATCACAGGGTGGGGCAAAATGCCACCGGTCTCTTTGCTAAAACATAACAAGAGTCACCTTTGCTCTAGTTCCCAATGAGTTCCTCATCTCCATCTGAGACCACCTCAGGCTGGACCTTATTGTTCATATCACTATTAGCATTTTTGTTAAACCCATTCAACAAGTTTCTAGGAGGTTCTAAACTTTCCCACATTTTCTTATCTTCTTTTGAGCCCTCCAAACTGTTCCAGCCTCTCTGCCTGTTACCCATTTCCAAAGTCCCTTCCACATTTTTGAGTATCTTTTCAGCAACGCCCACTCTACTGGTACTAATTTACTGTATTAATCTGTTTTCATGCAGCTGATAAAGACATGCCTGAGACTTGGAAGAAAAAGAGGTTTAACTGGAGTTATACTTCCACATGTCTGGGGAGGCCTCAGAAACATGGCGGGAGGCGAAATTTGCTTCTTACCTGGTGGTGGCAAGAGAAAAATGAGGAAGAAGCAAAAGCAGGAACCCCTGAGAAACCCCTGATAAAAGTCTCCGATAAAAGTCTCAGATCTTATGAGACTTTTTCACTATCACAAGAATAGCGACGGGCCCCCATGATTCAATTACATCTCCCTGGATCCCTTCCACACCTGGGAATTCTGGGAAACACAATTCAATTTGAGATTTGGGTGGGGACACAGCCAAACCATATCAGTATCCGAGTAAGGTCTAATATGCAGAATCTTTAAGGAACTTAAACTAATTTACAAGCATAAAACCCCAATAAAAAGTGGGCAAAGGATGTGAGCAGAAACTATTCAAAGAAGACATACATGCAGCCAACATGCGTATGAAAAAAATGCTCAACACCACTAATCATTATAGAATTGCAAATCAAACCCACGATGAAATACTATTTCACATCAGTCAGAATGGCTATTATTAACAAGTCAAAAAATAACATGTTGCTGAGATTGTGGAGAAAAGGAAATGCTTATACACTGCTGGTGGGAATGTAAATTAGTTCAGCCATGGTGAAAAGCAGTTTAGTGATTTCTTAAAGAACTTACAACAGAACTACCAGTAGACCCAGCAATCCCATTATTAGGTATATGCCCAAAGGAACATAAATCATTCTACCATAAGGACATATGCATGCATATGTTCCTCACAGCACTATTCACAATAACAAAAACATGGAATCAACCTAAATGTCCACTAATGGTAGATTGGATAAAAAGAATGTGGTATATATACAGCATGGAATACTATGTAGCCATGAAAAGGAACAAGATCCATGTCCTTTGCAGCAATATGGAGTGGGAGGCCATTATCCTACACAAACTAACACAGGAACAGAAAACCAAATACTGCATGTTCTCATTTCTAAGTGGGAGTGAAAAATTGAGTATACATGCACACAAAGAAGGGAACAATAGACTCCAAGCCATATTTAAGGGTGGAGGGTGGGAGAAGGGTGAGGATCGAAAAACTTCCTATCAGGTACTATGTTTATTACCTGGGCAATGAAATAATCTCTTCACCAAACCTCTGTGCTCCACCATTTACCTAAATAACAAACTTCCACATGTACCCCTGAACCTAAAATAAAAGTTTAAAAAAGAGCTTATATTTACCTACAGAGCTACAGTGCAATAGAGGGGAGAGAAAATAAACTATAACAGAACAAAATTTTTGTACTTTATAGCAGGGGTCCCCAACCCCCAGGCTGCAGACCAGTGCCAGTCAGCGGCCTGTTAAGAGCCTGGGACACACAGCAGGAGGTGAGTGGCAGGTGAGCAGGCATTACCACCTGAGCTCCACCTCCTGGCAGATCAAGGCAGTAGATTCTCACAGGAGTGCAAACTATTGTGAACAGTGCATACAACGGATCTAGGTTGCAGGCTTCTTATGAGATTCTAACTAATGCCTGATGATCTGAGGTGGAGCAGTTTTGTCTGAAACCCTCCCCCCACCTCCATCTCCAGTCTCCCCATTGGTAAAATTGTCTTCCATCTTCCATGAAACTGGTTCCTGGTACCAAAGTGTTGGGGACTGCTGCTTTATAGGAATTGAGTTACTGTTAATCTCAGGCAGATTATGATGTCACTAAATTAGATTAGTTGCTAAGAAAATAACAAGTAAATGTAGCAATATATCAAGATATATTAATATGTTAAACTAAATATTTTTACTTAGCACAAAAAAAGGCAGAAAAGGAGGAACAGAAAAACAAATGAATAAACAAGACATGAATCAAATGGCAAGTGTAAATTCAGCCATATCAGGTCAGGAGTGGTGGCTCACACGTGTAATCCCAGCTTTTTGGGAGTCTGAGGTGGGTGAATTACTTGAGCTCAGGAGTTTGAGACCAGCCTGGCCAATATGGTGAAACTCTGTCTCTACCAAAAAATACACAAATTAGCTGGGTGTGGTGGCATGGCCTGTAGTCCCAGTTACTTGAGAGGCTAAGGAAGGAGGATAACTTGATTCTGGGAGGTGGCGGTTGCAGAGAGCAGAGGTGTCACCACTGCACTCTAGCCTGGGTGACAGAGTGAGATCTTGTCTCAAAAAATAATAATAACAAAAATAAATAAATAAATGCAACCATATTAATAATAACATTATATGTGAATGGGCTGAGAACTCACGTTCAAAGGCAGAGATTGTCATCCTGAATAAAAAAATCAAGATCCAACTATATGCTGTGTAGGAGAGACACATAATAGATTAAAAAACACAAATAGGTAGAAAGTAAAAGAATGGAAAAAAAAAATCCACTATGTAAACAGTCACCATAAAAGAATTGGAGTGGCTATTTTTATATTAGACAACATAGACATTAAGACAAGAATATTACTAGTGACAGAGAAAGATATTACCTAATGTAAATGGCCAATATATTTTAAAGACATAACAATTATGTGTATACACACTTAACAAGATAGCCCCAAACTAAATAAAGCACAAATATAATTAAAAGGAGAAATACAGAATTTGATAATAACTGTTGGATAATTTAATTCCTAAATCTGAAAATTAATATAGAATACTGGGCAAAAATCAGAAAGTATACAGAAAATCTGATCAACATTTTCAACAAACTTGGCAACTAAAATTTATATATTACTCCATAGATTGACAAGATAATAAGCATTCTTTTAAAATACATTAGATCACACTTCACAATAGCCCATACACTAGACCCTCAAACAAATCTCAATAATAAGGTCTCAAATCAAATGAACACATTAGGATCAAATTAGAAATCAACAAAAGAAAAAATTGGGGAAATTGCCAAATATTGTAAAATTATAAACATTTCTAGGTAACTCATGAGTCAGAGAATTAATCACAAGGTAAAATAGAAAATATTTTGGTCTAAATGAAAATAAAAACACAAAATTTAGTTGATATGATTAAACCAGTGCTTAGAGAAATTTATAGCTTGAAACACCTTATATATCAGTAAAGAAAAAAATTCAAATCAATAATTTGTTTGCCCCTGAGAAACGAGGTAAAAGCCATGAATTTAACCCAAATCAAGTACAAGGAATGCAATGATACAGACTAGTATGAATTAGAACCATAAAGTAGAATACAGAACAGTAACAGGGATAATTAATAAAACCAAAATTTGAAAAGATAAAATTGTTAAACTTTAGTTAGAGTAATCAAGAAAATAAATGACTGAAGACACAAACTGACAAAATTAGGAATGAAAAAAGGAACATAGAATCCTATGGAAATTAAATAGGCTATAAAGGGCATTACGAATATATAAGTTTTGATGAAATGGAAAAATTCCTAAAAAGACAGAAATTACTAAACCTAACACAAGAAGAAATAGAAAATTTGAAAAAACTCATAACAATTAAAGATTGACTTAGTAATTATAAATCCTCTTTCAAATAAATTCCCAGGTCCAGATGCCTTACTGGTTATTTATATCAAATATGTAAAGAAAAAATTTCACCAATTCTTCACAAACTTCACATCCCAACTCATTCTGCCATGTTTTATTATTGTGCTCCCAAAGGCAGACAGAGACATTACAGAAAAGAAAATCACAGACCAAAATCTCTCAACAAAATGTTAGAAACAAAATCTATCAGCATATTAAAAAAGATGATATACTATGATTAAATGGGACTTATCTCAGCATTCAAGTTTAGTTTAAAATCCAAAAAACAATTAATACGATACAATGTATTAGTAGAATAAAAGACAAAAAACATTATTTCATTAGACACAGAAAAAGTTTTAAAAAATCCAACACCCATTAACAAGAACAACAACCACAACAAAAATCTCTCAGCAAACTTGGAAGACTAGGGAACTTCCTCAACCCAATAAAAGACACCTGCCAAAAACCTACAACTAATGTCATATTTACTAGTAAAAGATTAAATTCCTTCCTCCTAAAATTAGAAATGAAGATTTTCACCTTTTCCCCCTTTTTATTCAATATTTAATAAGATTTTAGTGGTTGCAACAAGTTAGGAGTCAGCTAACTATATCCTGTGGATCCAATCCGGTCTGTCACTGTTTTTGTAAATATTTACTTTGTATCTTGGTTAAACCCTTTTGTTTACATAGTGGCTTTTGCAATACAGCAGCTAAATTGAACAGCAAAGTAGTTGTGATAGAGAATGTATGGCCTGCAAAAACAAAAATACTAACTGCCTGGCCCTTTATATAAAAAGTGGACTGACTCATAAAGCAAGTAACGTTTGAGGTTGGTACTAAATACATTGAAAAGGAAGAAATAAAACTGTCTTTATTCTCAGATGATATGATGTCTTATGTAGAAAACCACTCAAATAATGACTATAACTGATTAACATGTTTAGCAGGGTCTTGGGATACGAGATCAATATAAAAAAATTTAGAGCATTTTGTTCAAGGCAATGAACAAAGTTTCCTGAGAATATTAGTGTTCCATGCTTTGGTGTCAGCTGCCATCCTCTAATGGCAGCTCCTTTGACTCATGCAGCCCCAGCTCCTGAAACAGTTGTTTAAACCCCTGATTCCTAAATAAAATCCTTACAGAACATATTTACAGAGTGGTTCTTATTCTACCAACTGAATCCTGATAGATACATCAAGAAATCGAATTTTATTCTAAGTACAATAGGGAGATTTTGAAGAATTTAAGAATAAACTGATTTATGGTTTTATAATATTACTCTTTTTATATGCTGTCAAGATCCTTGCTTTTGAAGCCTTACTGGTATGCAGACTCTATTTTTAACTAGGTGTTTGCACAATCTGTATCTTTGGATATTGGTTCTGATTCATTGATTTGGCATCTTGGGTGTTATCTCTATCTTGGCTTGAGACCCTGGATTTCAGACTTATTTCAACCAATCATTTTGTATTTGGTTTTAGATCTACCTTTTCTGGTCCAGCTCCTCAATGAGTTTTGCCTACCACTTTTCATGACCAAATTCTAATATATACAGAATTTATGAAATAATGTTTTTTTCCTTATGTAAAATTTAGTTCCTTTGGGCCTGGTAAAAAGCTTGTTTTCTAGGAAATACATTATTTCTTAAGGGCAAGAATTTTTATGATGATATGCCATTTCATCTTAGATATTATTACATGTGTAACTATGTCTGCCACTAACCAATACAAACACAATAAAAATGACAGTTTTAAAATATGATTATTTTGGAGCCATTTTGATAAGTCAAAGGATCTTTGAGTCATGATAGACCTTGAGTTTATCTAACACTTTTTCAGAAAAAAAATCTTCCTGTAATTAGAAAGGAGAATGATAGTAATAAGACAATCAGATTTATTTTTGTTTCAGGAGTAAACTAGAAATTCTTGTAATAAATATAGTATTAATATCACAGAGATCTGAAGAACCATTATCATAGTCTTCATTTACAGATAGTACTTAGTAGACTAGTATAGTTGTAGGCTCTATTTATAGTAATCAATTAGATGTGTACTGTTCTAAATCTATATACAGTACCATTTGTCATAAGCAGTCATATTGAGTATCTGCAAAATTGCTTAGAAGGCCACTGAGCTAGCAAATAAGAGTGCATGCTTTAGCCTAGTTGTATTGGTACATTGGTAAAACAATGAATTGCTAAATCTGGGTCTATATTAAAAAGGTGAAAACTGTTGTATATAATGGTTTTAATATATCTCCAATTGAAGACATATATATATATCTCCAACTAAAAATAAGCAATTTAAAAACAACCAGAATAAATAAAAACCAAACCAAACCAAACCAAATTCCAATCTCCAATGCTTGATAGAAGCGTATATATTAATACGGTATTAACAAGATATATAAGGAATTGTCTTATGGCTAATTTGGTATAAATACCAGAATGCAGAAGATATATTAAAATTTCATTTTTATATAACACCATTTGTGATAAGCAGGAGTCTAAGAAGGCCCCTGGTGCATATACACTTTCTCCCAGTTACTCAATCAAAAAGTAATCTAAGTACTGTCCGCAAAGAAACTTTGCAGGTGCAATTAAAGTCCCAAATCAGTAGATCTTAAAATAGAGAGATTACTCATGTGGTCAGATTTAATCAATTGAGCTCTTTAAAAGCAGAGTCTTTTCTTTGGCTAGTCACAGAAGATGAAATTAGAGATACAAAGCATGAAAGGATTTGACCTATAGCTGCTGACTTGGAGGTGAAAGAGGTTATGTGGTGAGGAATGTTGGCAGGTTCAGGGAACTGAGAATGGCTCTAGCTGATAGCAAGCAAGAAAATGGGTCCTGACTCCTACAACAGCAAGGACGTGAATTTTGTCTACACAAAGAATGACCATGAAATGAGATTTTTCCCAGATCCTCAGACAAGTACTCAGTCTGGCTGATACCTTGATTTCAGCCTTGTGACATTCTGAGCAGAGAACCTAACCATGCTGAGAGGGCCCTCTGACTTACAGAACTGTGAACTAATAAATGGGTCCTGTTATAAGCCTTTAAGTTTGTGATAATTTGTTACACAGCATAAAATCTAACACATTGTTTAAATAGGAATGACAATTACCGTTTCATTTTACTTTTTCAGAGTGAAGTATGAAATAATTTCATGATTATGAACCTTGGATGAACTATGAACTTTAAATCAAAATGTTCTGTACTACATTTTGTTAATCAAGGGCAAAAGGGGAAATGTAAACACATTTAATATCTCAACCTTTTTTTTCAGGGCGGTACATTGATATTCTGTTCCCCTGGGAAATCTATTTTAATGAAATGACCTTGAAACCAGCACTGAAAAATATGTATTTCAGTCAAAGCTTAATATATAGACTCGTCATTTATTCATTAGAGAATAATTATGGCTACCAGAATAGGAAATACACTCCCTATTAGGTCTAAAAATAATTGTAAGAGCTTAACTGTTCTCATGGATATGACAACATCAATCTCATTAACCACTGAAACTTACCACACTAGGGTGCATAGCATTGATTTTTCAGCCAGGGTCTATGGTGGTGACTTTGACAGGCATTACTCACGATAACTGATATGAGTCATAGGACTATGACTGATAGAGAACACTCCCAGAAAGCTTCTGCATGGGTCCATAAAGCTGTTGTTCTTGCCAAACACGTTTTCAATTTAAATTTGGAGGTGATTCATTTGAATTAGTGCATAAATACCAAAGATCTCAGAGAAGAGAGCACTAGCATGGGAAAGCATGGGCCTGTCTACAATCTAATTCTGTCTCAATCAAAGTAACAGTTCAAATTTAGTCTCAATCAAGGCAACCTTCAATGATTAGAACTCATTTCCAGGACCATGAAGTTTTGGTTTCCTGGGCTGATTTTTACAGCAAATTGCTTTGTGACCTTGAGCAAGTTTTTAAATCTCTTTCCTTTTTCTAAAATAGTAACAACAAAATTGGAATGTCCGAAGCTCTTTCCTGAAGTGTTCAGGAAATTACTTTTTTTGTAAACAGCATTGAGAGACTCAGAGTGATGGGACAAAAAGTCAAATCTCATAAACAAGATAAACAGCTCATCAAATATTTTTAACTTATAGTGTTAAATCAGAACTGAAAAAGAAAATTCTTGGCAATAAATGGTGAAGGTATTTCTTAGAGTGAAGGTACAAAAGTACCAAGAGAATACCTAACAGGAATCATAGCCCACTTTTAACTTTTAAAGCCTTTTATAAAAATGTTCAAGCATAAATTTCTCAAGTAGAGGAATGCTATAATAAACCTCAAGCACCCATAAATCACATTAATAATTACCAACTTATTTCAAATCTTGTTGGAGTTAAAATTCTCAAGTAGACAGATGATATAATAAACCTCAAGTACCCATAAACCACATTAATAATTATCAACTTATTTCAAATCTTGTTGGAGTTATGTTATCCCAGATCATTTTGAAGAAAATCCCTGCATCATATAATTTCACATTAGAGTCTAAGCGTTCAGGTAAAATACAATATATTTTCAAATATATTTCAAAAAAGTTCAAATATATTTCAAAAACATGCAATCCCAAGAGATTCTTTTGAAATACAAAAAATAGTCAAATAGACAATACTGAAGTTTTCTTTAACATTTATAACGTAGAATTATATAAAGAATACTATTAAAGAAAAAAACTGTTTCAAAGCAAGAATTAATAATTCTCATTAGAAATATTGTGGGAAAAATGTAATGCTTTTATTAAAATTTAACAAGAGACTTTCAATTACTTTAAAGTTCATTTTTAGCATCTGTTTCTTGGATCACAGGTCAGTTTTCTTGCTTGTGACTGCTCCTTACTTAATTTAACACCTCTAAGCATATAGGTCTTTTAAAATCATCATAGTCTTAAAGTAAATTCATCCTGTGTACGTAGGTAGTAGAAGCTGTCCAATTTCTACATTGCATTAAAATGTTCATAGTACATGTTTGGGTGACTTTTCTATCCTTAATATAGCATATTTAAAAATGGTTTTAACTTAAACAATTAGTTACTGAATTTCTATCCATTTAAATATGTTCTTGGTCTCTTGATGTCAGTTTAAATCTTTTTCTTACATGTGGGGACATTATTAAGATTTCCAAAATATACATTCAAATCAACATAAAAATACCCAGAAATTTTATGAAAAGTAGACTACTGTAGGGTAGCTTGCTGTCTCATGAAATAATGCCAAAATAGTATTTAAACTAGAGGACAGATCATTGTCAAGATTAAACTAGCAAAATCACATGAAAGGGGAATCAAATCTGGGTTAATGCAGGAACTAATTTTTTTTAAAGTCTTCTACAACAATTCTACTTACTGCATGGGAGAGAGTTAGAGCAGCTGGCCTGCAATCTATTTTGCACAGGTGCAAAGACGAAAATCTTCTGACAAAAAAAAAAAAAAAAAGAAACAGGTGACCTGACCTAATCTCAATTGGACCTATGAATAAATATACAAATACATTTCTTTATCTCTTAAATGCCCTTAACAGGATGTTCTTGGTTAAAGATTATAGTAAGTAGAACCCAGGATCTAAGACATGGTTTCCTGGATAATATAATAGCACAAAGGCTCTTCAACACTCTGGAGTGAAAAACTGGACATATTTTATGATATAAACACTTTTGCTATGTCAGGAACTCTCTGAATCTCATGTATTCCGGGCTGGTGGTTCACGTTCTGGAAGAGAAAGAAGAACTTGGGGAGTTGCGTTTGATTATTTAGACTTCAATTTGCTTTGCTGGAACCTCTTGATTTTACATAGACAAAATTATTTACTAAAGCATGCTACTGGGTATGATCTCTGATTGCTGTGAGTTTGTCTTGATAATCCAATATTATGGATTAGTTCATTTTTCTCCAGAAAGGGGCAAGATGTGTCAGTGTATGCAAAAGAATTCAACGCACATATTCAAATCATTTACTTGCTTAAAATGCCACTACTTTCAGGTTAACTCAATTTCTTTTTTGGTAAATACTCAGGCTTTGGGGTATCCTTTTCTTCCCAGTTCTTCTCCCTGGACAACACGTCTCTCCTGCCCGTGTTTCTTACAGCTTCATCTTTTATACTGCTCAGTCTTCAGGTGAAAGGGCTCACTTGTCGGAGGCTGGTTCTCATGTTCTGCTCTTATTTTGTGGTTAAACTGGCGATTTTCCTTACTCCCCTTCAACCACAGCAGCGTGGTTCACGAAAGGTAAATAGGAACAATTCTCAGAACATCGTAGTATATGGCTGTTATGGGTTGAATGTTTTTGTACCCTTCGAAACTAATGTTGAAATTTAATCCCCAGTGCAACAGTGTTCGGAGGTGGGGCCTAATAGGAGGTGTTTATATCCTGAGAGTCCTCGGGATATAGCACAAACCATGTACGTACAACTTTACCTGAAAATCAATTCGGTTTAAAAAATGCTTGGTCCCCTCTAGCTGCCCTCTTGCATCCCCACGTGCGTGCGTCTACTCCCAGCGGGTCCACCAGACTCCCTGAGCATCATCCTAATTCCCCACCTAGACCCTTATTGGCTCCGGGAAGATGAAAGACGCAATCATGAACCAAGAAAAACTCGCCAAACTGCAGGCATAAGTGCTTATTGGTGGGAAAGGAACTGCTCGCAGAAAGAAGAAGGTTCATAGAACAGCCACAACAGATGATAAGAAAAAACTTTAGTTCTCCTTAAAAAAGTTAGGGATAAACAATGTCTCTGGTATTGAAGAGGTGAATATGTTTACCAACCAAGGAACAGTGATCCACTTTAACAACCCTGAAGTTTGGGCATCTCTGTCAGGGAAGGCTTTCACCGTTACAGACCACGCTGAGACAAAGCAGTTGACAGAAATGCTGCCCAGCATCTTAAACCAGCTTGGTACAGACAGACTGACTAGGTAAGGGAGACTGCCTGAAGATCTGCCCAAACAAGCGGGAAAAGCACCGCTTGCTACTGGACAGGATGATAATGATAAAGTTTCAGATCTTGTGGAGAATTTTGATGAGGCTTCCAAGAATGAGTCAAACTGAATTGAGTCAATTCCTGAAGAAGGTAAAACTCGCAGAAGTTACTGGGAGCTGCTATTTTATTATGACTGCTTTAAAAAATTGTTAATGGATCGGATAAAATCTAGATCTTCAATATTTTTAAGTCCAAGCCCCTTGGACACTGCAGCGTTTTTCATTTTTGCTTATACACAATTCATTCTTTGCAGCTAGTGAAGTCGAAGAAGCCTGGGGATAAAGTTTGAAACAGGTTAAAAAAATTATTTGCTGGAACATAGCCAGATTCAGAAGTTTCTCTTTTAAACAATATAAATGAATTTTAGAAAATAATAACACATACATTTGAAATTTCAAACAAAAGTGAATCGTATGAGATAAAATTATGTTCAGAATTATTTAGTTTTTAAGTCAGATGTTACACTCCTATTGCAGTGTTTATACTTCAAAACCATGGAAAGTAGACTCGTGTAGGGGAGCTTGCTGTCTCATGAAATAATGCCAAAACGGCATTTCAACTAGAAGACAGATAACTGTCAAGATTAAACTAGCAAAATCACAGGAAATGGGAGTCAAATCCATGTTGGTGCGTTTAGTTTTGCCCTCTAATACCACCTCACGTGTTCTGGTAATAGTTTCCTATCTAGATATAGCTATTTTAGATCAGTATTTTATTTCTGCTTTTGTGACCTCAATGTTTTGGCTCCTTTGATTTCTTCTTGGGAATTGCAGAAAGATGAAAGACGAATCCTCTTATTTGCTTGAGATTTAGATAATCAATTGTTAAAGCTGTACTGCCCTTGTTACAAATTCCTATAACTGAACTTTACTTTTTTCGTAAACTCTCTCTTTCCATAATATATGCATCCTAATGGATTGTGCACTGTTTAGCCTGGACTATTTCTTTCAGAATCCACTTGTGGATATCACATCACACTGTACATTCTCATCTTCTACTTGTACTTTTTTGCTCTTTCTGCCAAACACACCTTTCTCATATTATTGAAGTCTATTGCCATTGGGCTTTTTCTTTCTCTGTGTTCTTATCTTCTACACTAAAAGCTATTTTTACTCTTTGTTTTACTATTCTACAGTTGGTGCCTAAAGGCCTTTAGGAATAAGAAAGAATCAATTTTTCGTAGATGATCTAAGAAAACCACAATCCTTGGTTTTATAGCATTGTGCCTTTAATCTTTTTTTCATTTGAATTGAGCTATAGAAACTCACATTCTTTAAAATCAGATGGATTCAATAGGAAGGAACTATCCCCTCCTATCAGGTTTTGTTTTTAGATCATCCATTAATGGTATGAAATGCTTTCCTTTTGTACTTTCTGCCTCCATCTCTGTCCTCATCAATCTGGAGTGCTGCTAGATTAATTTTTCTATGAATTGGATATGATTTTCACATTCATGCTCAGAAACAAAGCAGCTTCTACAAACTGAGAGAATAAAATTCACATCCCCTGGCTTTCCATTCAGGGCTCTATACCTACCTTACAATGACCTTAACCATATCTGTCCTTCCAGTGTTATTTTTCCCTTCTCTCTTTCATGTACCCGTTCCCTGCATTGCTTGCTCTTCTTTGTACACAATGTACTCTTTAACACCAGGGACTTAGATTACATTGTTGGCTTCAACATGTACTGTTTTTTTCTTATCATCTCTTAATGAATCATTTCCTTTTTATTCTTCAGGATTTATTTTAGAGATCCCTGCCTTCCTGAGCCTGGAATACTCACCTCTACTACTTGCAGACTCTGAAAATAAACTGTCCTCATTCTGAAAATTGGTGGCACTTCTTAAATTCTACCTTAAACTTAATCACTTGTTGATTAATTAAAAATTATTGAGAATCTAACCTGCGTTAAACACAGTTTTAGGCTCTAGGGATACAGCAGTGAACAAAGTAGATAACAATTTCTGCCCTCATAGAGTTTATCTTACAGTGTTACAGCTTCCTAGGAGAGTTTTAAAACATTGATTTATAATTACTCACACTGGTAAGTGAAGACAGAAAAACAAGTGTCAGAATATTTATGTACTCCATGTTTTACAAAAGCAAAAATAAATTAGTTCTTATTAAGAAATGCTGCCAAAATGACTGAAAATGTGTTGGTATCACTCTATTTTGATGCACTGAGAAATACAGTTGCACTTGGGACATTGATAAATAAGTGCTGCTTTAGGAAAGATGAATTAGTGAAGCACAAGTTCTCATTTGTGAAGACAAGAGCTAGAGAGAAACACCATAAAAAGACTGCCGAACTCAACGGGAAGACTTACCACATCTGGTGAGCATCCTGCTGTTTCAGGTTATTCTGTGAGGCTTGACTCAGCTCCTCAGCTTCCCCTGATCAAGCAGTTGAGGTGAGGTCCCAGTGATGTTCTTACCATGACCCAAGTGGAGTCACGATGTTATCTTTATTGCGAAACCACTTCTCTTCTTGCCCTAGTACCAATGAAAAAGTTACTGGATGCTGCTACTTTTCTTTTTTGTTGAAAGCAAGCCCAACGTATAAACATCTTCCTCAAGAACTTGTGTAAGGATTGAAATAAACTCTCCCTTCTGCTTTTCCCTTAAGAGTCCATCAGGATCATCTATTTATTCAGGTCTATCATGAAGTTATATTCATAATAAAAGTCAAGATTTCACTTGGCTTATGTGGGATCTTGTATTGTTTGAAAAGACTCGTCTCCATCTATAATTTTCTGGGGGTTCCTAATGAATGTTTTATATATTTTCATTGACAGATAGACTGGATGATCACATGATATGGAGTGGGCAGTATTGTCGTGTCTACTAAATTGTACTGTATTTTCTGGATCCTGTTGTGCTCTTTGGAATGACTTTTGTTTCTTCTGAGTAACGAAATGCCCACCAGGCACTGCTGTTGATGACCTTTGCATACCTGGATACCACCAAATACTCCAGGCAAAATGTCCCTGTCAGGCCAGCTGCTGTTTTCCACTGGGCACCAAAGACTTCTTCTATCTGGCAACATTATCATTTTTGTCTTTTCCCATTGGGCACCAAAACAGATAAACTGGAGTCTTCATGCAACCAAAACTACTCTGGTCTAGGGAGAAATAAAATAAACATTGTCTCCTCTTTCGATGTTTTATTCTGTTGCAAGTAGGGACTGGCGAAGAGGAGGCTTTTTGCTCTGGTACATTTCCAAAATAGTTTAGTTATATATTTTTTTTAAACTTTTTCTGTTTTCTCATTTGTTTCCCTTCCTTCCGCCATTCCTTCCTTTATTCACTTTATTCTCTCTCTCTCTCTCTCTCTGCAAATTGTTCACCCACTCTTTTCCTAAGAACTGAACACTAGTCTTCTGGGTGTAAATAGACAGAGCTGGTTAGGTCTTCTTTCTCTTATAATATAAGTGATTTTGTAGACTTCTATCTCAAGTGAAAAGATCATGGAGGTCAAACTCAATTGAACAGATAAGCTATGAAATGTTCTATAGTATAATAAGCACTCAGAATGTAACTGTTGAATGAAAGAATAAAATATGTTTTATTACTTACACAAATCTCAGTTTAAATGTAGTCTGAAATCACTGTACAGATATTTTGGTACATCATTTATTTCCTCTAAAGTCCTCGGAAATAAGTGTTTGCTTTTATTTAACTTTGCACCATCTAAGCCTCCTATTTTAATATTTTGTATGTAATTGCCTAAATATGTTTTGAAGTAATGAATATTTCCTTTATAGTTGCACTAAAATACATAGGTGTGGTGTGTATCATATAGTAAAATATAATTAATAACTGGTATGTAGCCTAAAGAATCACATTTGGTTAGCCTTAGTATTGCTTGCATATTGTAATTTAAGTTTTGCTAAATGATTATCTTTAATCTTAAGGGCTAAAAACCTGTCCTTTGTAGTCTTATAGCTTAAACTTTTCTGCTTGAATTAATTACTAGGAGTAGACATTTTGCAAAATGTGTTTATATGATTTCTATCAAAATGAAGGACTTTTTAAAAAACAAATGAAACAAAGCAGTTAGGTAGTGTCACAAAAGTCAATGTAACACAAAGCAATAATCACAGAATATTATCAATGTTTTAAGAAAAAAACATTTGTCCAGGATCTCATGCTAAATATTACTTATGTTCTGTCTTTGGTATGATTAACTATTTATATGCTACAAATACATATTTTAACATTTTTTCCCTCTTGTAGCAACAGGTCATTGCTTGGCATAATATTTCATCCAATAATAGATGAATAGTTTTAGGATAGGCTGTAAGATCAGCAATAAGGATGACTTAAAGGAACATGTTCATTTAGTGACAGAAGATGCTAAAAGTAATTTAAAAATGTAGAAGAAATGGTACCCAGAAAAAGGCTGAGTTGTGTACCTGAAGCTGCAGTTATACTGGCAATTTAGGATGAAACAATTTGTGGTGAGACAGGACGAACAATGTTAACACGACTGTTCCTAGTCATAATGTAAGTGGCAATATGATAGTACTAGACAACTGGAGTGCCTTGGTTAGTCTTGTGTATCTAAACAGGATATTCATGCTAATGTTAAGATCAGAGGTTTTAAATGTAGAAAATAATTTTCTCTTAAGGCTTACACACTTACCAAGTAGGCATTAATAAAAAAATTAGTGAATATATGATGTGCAAGTTCCCTAGTTCAGAAAATAGCACTGTCATGTGCTAGTTACTTAGGTCAGAAGAAAGTGCTTTTTTATCTTAAATATCAATCCGTCAACAAGGCCACTTTATATAATTCCTCAATATTTTGTAAATCTTTCTACTTCTTTCATCAAAACCACTGTAGTCCAAGTTGCCATAGTTTTCATCTGAACTATAGAATAGTCATTAAACTTATTTTCCTCATACCTTTTCTCTCTACTCCAATCAGGTTTTTTTTTGCAGTGCAGTTAGTGAGCTTTTCAAAGGGAAAACCTCATAATATCAACTCTTTGCAAATAATCTGTCAATTGTTTCCACTGCTCTTAGAATAAAGAGAAAATTATTTTAATGCTCCAACAAGGACCAATAGAATATGGTCACTGTTTCTTCAGTATTATCTAGCTATTGATAACTCCCCAAATCTGTAATTACAGCTCATCTTGTCTCATAAACTCCAGACACATATCCATTTGCTTAAATGGTTAAAACGGATTCATTTTCCTCTGCACAGATTTTGGAGACTTTGATAAATTGTGTCATGGCATTTTGCAATTTTGTTTAGGTTGTTCCTTTTCAGCATTACATTGCTCATAATACTTCCTTGTTGTTTTTAAACGATCTCTAGGTTTGATATCTTGTAATATTAAATTTATTATCAGAAATTACTTCAGAATACTTTTCAAGAATGTTATGGTTGAAAATTACTAATCTAATATAGTAATCTCCTTGCAGAGTTAGTAGTAGGCTACAAAATATTATCAATCTTATCTGGAGCTAGATAAAAAGTAATTCTGATTTTCTTCTCATTCTGTGTTTCCGAAATTCACTACAATAAACATGTTTTGTTTCTGTAATTACAATTTTTAAAAATGAGGACTCGCAGGCCAGGCGTGGTGGCTCATGCCTGTAATCCTAGCAGTTTGGGAGGCCGAGGCAGGTGGATCACCTGAGGTCAGGAGTTTGATACCAGCCTGGCCAATGTGGCAAAACCTCATCTCTACTAAAAATAAAAAATTAGCTGGTTGTGTTGGCGCGCGCCTGTAATCCCAGCTACTCAGGAGCTTGAGGCAAGAGAATCGCTTGAATCCCGGTGGGCGGAGGTTGCAGTGAGCCGAGATCGCGCCACTGCACTCCAGCCTCGGCAATAAGAGAGAAACTCCATCTTAAAAAAAAAAAAAAAGAAAAGAGGGCTCTTTTGAAAAAGTCAAGGTCTGAATTAAATACAGTATTGCTAGTAGAATGAACTGTTAATAGAGTAAAAACTGCAAAGTCTTTACAAAATATGAAAAAACATATAAAAGCACTGGAAGGCATCTTATTTTAGATAGAAGCTGGAGATTATGCTCTTGAAAAACTGTAACTAAACAGGATAAAAGTCGTGACCTTGTAGCTATTTTTCTTGTGGTTTCTCCCAACCACTATGTGTATGGCAGCAGAAAGCTAGTCTTACTTGCTGGAGATGACCAACACACAAACAAACAAAAATAAACTCAACTCAAGGCTGGAACAATAACTGGAACTTTCAGCGGGAAATACTGTGAGACTACAGAATTATTGAGAACAAAACTGAGTATAAATTGCCTGAATCCCTAATTGACAGCTAAACTATATGTGTACAGGAACAAACCTACAAACTTTCCAAAACCAGGCAAATTATCAAAGAGGAAAGTCATCCTGAAAGACAGAAAGACACTCGTCAAGATTTGTGTTTTAATTTAGTCATTTTCCAAATTGTGCTCTCAGCTGTTGCCAAATGCAGGGTATACAGAGTTAATACTTTGAGTCCAGTCTAGGGAATTGCCTAATAGAACCACAACAAAAATAAACATAGAAAACAACAACAACAACAACAAAAATATCAATTAAAAAAATCTTCAGAACAGATTGCAATATCTATAATATTTAGTTTTCAATGGAAAAACACTAAACCTGCCAAGAAACAGCAAAGTGTGACCTACACTTAAAAAAAAAAAAAAAAAAAAGAAAAAAAGAACGATCAATAGAAATTGAGTGGAATCAGAAACTGAATTTAGCAGATGAAAATATCAAAATTTTCATTATAAATGTGCTGAACATTTAAAGGCAGACATATTCAAATAATTAAAGAAAATTTGGTCCCCTGGGTAAAAAGTTAGAGGAAATCAACAGAGAAATTGAAACTACTGAAAAAATGTATGTTAGAGCTGAAAAGTTCAATACCTAAAAGGAAACATTTATAGATAGGCTCAACGATATATTTGGGGTGGAAAAAATTGTAAACTTGAAATTAGATTATTATAATTTACCTAACATGAGTAACAGATAGAGGAAAGTTTTTAAAAAAATAAACAGAGGCTCAAGACCGGTGGGACAATATCGATTAGTCCAACATATATGTAGTTTATTTCTCAAGAGAGGAGGAAGGAAAGATACAATAAAAAATGTGAAACTATAATGGTGAAAATTTCACCAAATTTGGTGGAAAAGTAAAGTTCAGATTCAAGAATTTGTAATGAAAAATCAAGTAGAATGAAAACAAAGAAAACCACACATAAACATTTCAGTTAAACTACTAAAAGTCAAAAAATTGAGAAAAATCCTGAAGGCAGCCAGAAAGGAATAACGAATTACGTGTATGGAAATACTAGTACAATTAGTGATTGACTTATTATGTAAACTAGAGTCCAGGAGATATTAGAATGACAAATTCAATACCTCATACAATGAATCTAGCATAGCTTCTGTACAAAATTCTGAAGAAAGGTCTTTAGGTTGAGTGAAGAAAAAATACAGATGAACTCATATCCAAAAGAAGAAGTGAAGTATACAGGAAATAATGAATATATTGGTAAATAAAATATTACATTTTCTTTTTTATCTTAAATTATTTAAAAGACAAGGTGACTTAAAACAAAAATTTTAACACTAAATTATTGGATTTATAATACATATAGAGGTAAGACGTAGAAATAATAACACAAGGGATGGGGTATAACTGTAGATAGGCTGCTGCAAATTTCAAATATTATATCTGAAGTAATTAAACATTAACACTAAGAAGATTATGATAAATTAAAGATAGATATTGTAATTAAAGATAGATATTGTCAAACATTAAAATATAAAATAAGAAGATAAAGCTAGGAAGCCAAGACAGGAATTGAAATGATGAAAATGAATTCAATAATATAGATTAAGTTAAAAAGAGAAAAAAGAGAAATAAAGATCAACAAATAAATAAGGAAAGCAGAAAACAAACTGAAAAATGGCAGACCTTAATAAAACCATATCAATATCAATAATTATATTCAAATAAAATAGGCAAAAAATTCTAATCATACAGATTTTCAAGTGGATGAAAAGCAAGAACAAGAAGCCACCGTATGCATTCTGTAACAGATACAATTAATCACAAAGACACTAATAGAGTGAACGTAACAGGTGGAAAAAACATACTATACAAACAGTAAGTCTAGGAAAGGGAGAGTGACTGTGTTAAGGTAAGTAAAAGGTCTTTAAGACAAGAAGGGTTACAGGAGACAAAGAGGAATTTTCCTAATGATTCTAAGATTAATACATTAAGAAACTGGAAGATGTGTATATATATAAAAATATATATATCTTCTGTAATAAGATACATATCTGCTATAATAAAAAATATATATCTTCTGTAATAAGATATATATATCCTCTGTAATAAGATATATATATCTTCTGTAATTAGATATATATATTTTCTGTAATAAGATATATATAGATATCTTCTGTAATAAGATATGGCTATTTTGTGTAATAAGATATAGATATCATATATGCATATGATATATATAATATATATATCTTATTACAGAACTCGAAAGTACATGAAGCAAAAACTGACAGACATAATGGAGAAATAGAAAAGTGGACAAAGACTGGTGATTTTAACACATCTCTTCCATCATACATATATATATATGTATATATGTATATATGTATATATGTATATATATGTATATATGTATATATGTATATATGTATATATATGTATATATGTATATATGTATATATGTATATATATGTATATATGTATATATGTATATATATGTATATATGTATATATGTATATATGTATATATATGTATATATGTATATATGTATATATGTATATATGTGTATATATAAAACCTTGAATAATTTATATATTATATATGTATAAACAGAGACATATGTATGTATTATATATAATTTATATTATATATAATTTATATATCAATATATAATTTATATTATATAATTTATACATTATATATAAATATATAACTTATATAATTTGTATATTATATATAAATGTATAATTAATATTATACATTTATATATTATATATAAATATATAATTAATATTATATAATTTATACATTATATATAAATATATAATTTATATTATATATAATTTATATATTACATATAAATATATAATTTATATATTACATATAAATATATAATTTATATATTACATATAAATATATAATTTATATATATAATTTACATTATATATAATTTATATATATAAATATATCATTTATATTATATATAATTTATATATAAATATATCATTTATATTATATATAATTTATATATAAATACATCATTTATATTATATATAATTTATATATAAATACATCATTTATATTATATATAATTTATATATAAATACATCATTTATATTATATATAATTTATATATAAATACATTTATATTATATATAATTTATATATAAATACATCATTTATATTATATATAATTTATATATAAATACATCATTTATATTATATATAATTTACATATAAATATATAATTTATATATAATTTACATATAAATATATAATTTATATATAATTTACATATAAATATATAATTTATATATAATTTACATATAAATATATAATTTATATATAATTTACATATAAATATATAATTTATATATAATTTACATATAAATATATAATTTATATATATAATTTACATATAAATATATAATTTATATATATAATTTACATATAAATATATAATTTATATATAGAATTTACACATAAATATATAATTTATATATATAAATATATAATTTATGTATAAATATATAATTATACATATGATTTATATATAAATATATAATTATTATATTATATACATGATTTATATATAATATATAATTAATATATTATATAAATATATAATTTATATTATATATAATTATATATTTATATTATATATAATATATAATTTATATATTATATATAAATATATAATTTATATTATATATAATTTATACATTATATATAAATATACAATTTACATTATATTATATTTATATTATATATAATTTATATATTATATATAATATATAATTTATATTTATATATAATTTATATATTATCCATAATATATAATTTATATTATATATAATTTATATATTATCCATAATATATAATTTATATTATATGTAATTTATATGTTATCCATAATGTATAATTTATATTATATGTAATTTATATGTTATATATAATGTATAATTTATATTATATGTGATTTATATATTATATACAATGTATAATTTATATTATATGTGATTTATATATTATATATAATGTATAATTTATATTATATGTGATTTATATATTATGTAGTGTATAATTTATATTATATGTAATTTATATATTATATGTAATATATAATTATATTATATGATATTATATAATATATAATATATAATATATGATATTATATAATATATAATATATAACATGTATTATATCATTAAATATAAACATAATTATATATATAAGATATCATTATATATAATATAATTACATATTATATATAATATAATTATATATCATTAATGATATATTATATATAATCTATCATTATATTATATATAATGATATATTATATGTCTATATTATATATTATATAACTAGGTATACAATTTATATATAAAATGTACATATTATTTATGTATACACATATGTATGTGTATTTTATATATATGTAATCTTGAATAATATATATATTCTTCCAGATTTTTCTAGGCAGACAATCTTGTTTTTTACGATAAGGAACAATTATATTTCTTTCTAGTTTGTGTCTCTTATTTATTTATTTTTGGTTTTGCTTTATTGCACTGGGTAGGACTACTGATAAGATTTTGTGGAGTGGTGAAAGCAGAAATCCCTGTCTTTTACACAATTACAGAGGAGAGAAACTTTTAGTCTTTTTTTCACTAAGTATAATTTTAGCAGTAGTTTGTTTTTTGTTTTTATAGATGCCCTTATCAACTTGACAATGTTTCCTTCTGTTACTAGTTTGCTGAGAGTATTATCATGAAAGGCTGTTGAAATTGCCAAACTTCTCATCCGCCAAAAGATAATAATAAAGCTTTTCTTTTTGCTTGATATGATGAATTGCAGTCAACTCTCATTATACATAGATCTGTATTTGTGAATTTATCTACTTGCTAAAATTTATTTGTAAGCCTCCAGTCAAAACCTGTGGTGGTTTTGCTGCATTTGCAGACATGCACAGAGGAGTGAAAAATTTGAGTCACCCAATGTGCACATTTCCAGCTGAGGTCGACAAGGCTATATTCTGCCTTGTTTCAGCTGTCATACTATGACCAAGCATCCTTTTTATGGTGTTTTGATTGGCACATTTTTTACACGTGTGTGCTTTTTAGTACTTATTTTGCTGTTTAAAGTGGCCCCCAAGCATACCACTGAAGTACTATCTAGCGTTCCTTACAGAGAGAATACGTGTGTTCAAGCTTTCTTCAGGTATGAGTTAAGGTGCTCTTGGATATGAGTTCAATGTTAATTAATTAACAATATATATTAAATAATGTGTTTTGAAACAGAAACACACACCCAACAGGGTTATATATTGATCAGTTGTTGAAAATGTTGTGACCAGAAACTCAGAGGAACCTAATCTTGCATTTCATCTAGGAGCAATGATTCAGTATACATTACTTCATTGTTGATGTACACTTTATAGAATATAAGTACTATGAATGAGCATCAATTGTATACTAATTGAAGTTTGAATGTTGAAACATTCTTACATTCTTGAAATGAATCCCATTTGGCGATTTTGTGTTACTCTTTTTACTTGTATTTAATGTGTTGGTACTTTATTTAAAGTTTTTGTGTGCATGTTCCCGAGGAATATTATTCTTTAGTTTTCTTCTTTGTAAGTTTTTCTGTTGTTAGGAATTAGGGTAACATTGGCCTCATAAAATGAGCGAGGAGGCATTTCCTTCTCCTCTATACTCTGGACACATTTTTGTAAAATTGTCATTATCTCTTCCTTAAATATTGAACAAAGTCCATCAGTAAAACCATATAAGCCTCCAGTTTACTTTGTTGGAGAGTTTTTAAGTATCAATTTGATTATTTAGTAGATTTAGAAATATTCAGTTTATCTATTTCTTTTTCATTGATTTTTGAGAGTTGGGAGTCTTTCAAAGAATTTTATTATTTCATCTAAGTTTTTGAAATTATGGATGTAGTGTTACTCATAGTATTATTAACCATAGTGATAGTCCCTCTTTGATTTCCTGTATTCGTAATTTCTGTATTTTCTCTTTTTTCTTGATTGGCCTCAGTTTTGTTGATTTGTTATTAAAGGAATGAGATTTTAGTTTTATTTCTTTTCTTTTTTTTGTTCTCATTGACTTCTGCTTTTATTTTTTATTTATTATTTTTATGTTTTTCCTTCTACTTGCTTTGGATTTAATTTTCTCTGTTATTTCTATATTTCTTAAAATAGAATCAGAATATTGATTTGAGGTATTTTCTCTCATGTAGTGTAAACATGTAACCTATGCATTTTGTATGTTTAATATATAAATTATCGTTAAGTGCTGCTTTAGTGGCATCATCCAAATTCTACTATGCTATATTTTTACTTTCATTCAGTTCAAAATATTGTTAACTTCCCTGTTATGTTCTCTTTGACCTCCATGGTCTATTAGAACTGATTGTTTAATTTGCAAATATGCAGAGGGATTTTCTAGGTATTTTCTGGCTACTGATTTCTAATTTTAATCTATTATTGTTACAAAACATGTTTCCTAGGGAATTGTTAGAGAATTGTTTGTGGATATCAATCATTTAATTATGTTGAGGTTTGGTTTTTGGCCTAAAATATTGTCTTTCTTGAAGAATGTCCCATTTGCATTTGAAAAGACTATATATTCAGCTATTATTTAGTGGCGTATTCTATAAATAGCAAATAAATGAAGCTGATTTATAATGTTTTTCAGGTTTACTAAGTACTTACTGAATTTTTGTCTATGCTTTAATTTTTTGTTGAAAGCTCACATCTTGTGTAGGACAATAGAGGCTGAGGTAAATCGACTTTATGCCTGGAAATTGGTAAATGGGCATTTTTTTTTATTATGTGTCTACTTTGTTCAACCTGCTTTCTACAGTATTTATAATACTATGAATAAATGAATAAATGGGTTAATAAATAAATGACTCAAATCTCCTCTCATGATTAACAATGTCTATACTTACTATCCATAGGTATTACTGGAATTTTTGTTTTTCCATGTACAAGTTCTCCTCATTTACAATGGGGATATGTCCCAAAAAAAACCATCATAAGTTGAAAATGTCATGTGTCAAAAATGCATTTAATACGTTTAACCTATAGAACACCATAGCTTAACCTAGACTGTCTTAAATGTGCTCAGGACCCTTACATTAGCCTACAGTTGGACAAATTCATCAATCACAGAGCCTGTTTTATAATAAAGTGTTGAATATCTCATGTAATTTATTGAATACTGTACAGAAAATGGAAAACAGAATGGTTGTATGGGTACTCAAAGTACAGTTTCTGTTGAATGCATATTGCTTTTGCACCATTGTAAAGTTGAAAAATCCTAAACTGAACCATTGTAAGTTGGGTACCATCTGAAATGCTAAATTATTAACCTCAAAACACTGTTGGTTTAATCATAAAGGCTAAATATATAAGTTTCATAATTTTCAGGGTATTAATGGAAATGATGGTTGTCTTGTTGGAAATAAATTATATTCTTAGTGAGTTTTTGCAAATGTTATATTCAGTAAGTACAACATTTTAAAAAGAAGAGACTGATTTGTAATTTCTAACCAATGTCTCATCATTTTCATTTTCTTTGTTTGTCACACTATACCCTATTAATGATGTGATTTTTTGCCTTATTTGAAATAGAATTTAAAAGAATTCATGGTAGATATTCTGTGGAGTTTAAAAACAGTAAACATCAAATGTTAGTTTTACAAAGTCTTAAATCTCTTTAAAACATTGTTATTAGGGGAAGGACTTATAACTTTATATAGACTGTGATATGAATGTTATATAACTGTAGAGGCAAATAGTTGATATGTAATAGGAGATATATTTTCTATGATGCTCTTCCTAAAACCAATTAAAAAACCATTCAGTTTTAAAATTAGAATGTGAAAGGTCATGGAAAAAGTGGTTGGATTTATCACTTATACATTATCTAGATGGAATACATTTGTACCAACCTACTGGAACAATTTCATCTGATTTAGTCACTGTTAGCACAGCTTAAAATATAATTCACTAGGAATACGTCTGCAATCCCATTGATTGTAGACATTGTACTATGCACAATATAAAGGTCACAGTAAGTAAAGCTCTTTAGAAGCAAGGTAGCCTTTGCAAATTGTTTGGAATTAATTTGTTTTGAGTAAACGGAAATTAGTCTGTTAAATGAAGCTTATTAAAAAAAAGGATTACAAAGGGATAGGAGACCATCTCATCAGGATAGCTTAAAACCCACACATTTGTATGAGTCAGGAGAAGCACTGTCCTTTAAAAATGATCGTATTCTTTCCAATTGCCTGAGCTTTGTTCCTCCTGATGTAATCTGGAGATCTGGCAAAGTATAAACATATTTAGAATCTTATTCATTAGAATACTGAACTCATTCATCAGCGGGATTGACAAGGTCTGAGACAAAGAATTTTGCCTGACACACAACCTGTACTGAGATTTTCCTGTGGCTATAATGTAGCACACCTGACAGATGTGTAAGTCATTTAACCCAGCAGGCAGTACTCATAAACACCACAGACTGGCACTCAACATGATAGGGATTATTTTTCTTTTGTCTGCCTGAAGTTATATGGCCTATAATCAATAAAGGATTGAGGCATAACTAGCTAAAACATAGGGTGTGATATCATTTACATGCAACATTTCTCTTGCTTATAAAGCTTTCAAAATGTCACAGAAGCTGAGGTACTTTTTGACACAGGTGAAACATGCAAACCATGCTTCCTTTTTTATGATCCAAACTGGTTTAGAAAAGAAAAGCATCAGAGATGTTATTTGCTTATGGAGTAAAGGTAATATGTTACCTGTTTATATTCTTGATAGTTCCTTAAAGACATAATGGGCTTTATTAAATCCATGTTAATTTTTAAATTGAACTCGGTGAAGATGAAAAGCAACTGCAAGGGCAGTATTTTAAATTCTCAATAACAATGTGTCTGAACCAGAAAAAGAAAGGAAGAAATGAATATACATATGTAGTTTTTCAAATTGTACTATATGTCCTAAGGGAAGGAGATAGATGCTATTAATTTAAATGTCATGTTTGCATGAGAATGAAACACAGCGATTTTAAATTTGGCTTTATTAAAGTTTCTTTTTTAGCTCAAGTTTATCATTTGGCAAATAGCAATTGGGGCAACAGCTCATTGATAAAGTTTATTTAGGTCCTTTGAGGAGAGGTAACAAGCAGGGGGCGGGGGGCATACAGTGCTTTCAAAATAGCATTTTATTACATTTACAAATTATTACATAATCAAAATCTTCTCGCAGTCTGCAACTATGTAGGGAGTTTAGAAACAGAAAAATTAACAATACCTTAAAGGAATATATAAATACCACAATTGCACCATGGTGCCCCCCTGGCATAAATAACACTTATTTTAGAAGCTGTTTTTGTAAGCATGGATTTCTGAGAAAAAGATTCCAGTTTTGTTTTACATAGGTCATGGCTGTTAAAAGTTTGCTTTAGGGTTCAGTGATTTGCTGGGTGCACCTGTATATGCAGATGCAGAAATTGTTTCATCTTGGAAAATAACTATAGTTTAGCACTTTTGTGCCAAAATAAGTCTGTGGAAGTTAATGAAAACATTATTTCAGGCTATGCCTAAACACAAAGAATAGTTAGGAATTCTGAAAAACAAATACATATCAGAAAGGTTGAAATAAACAATTTCCTTTTCCATTGTTTTGTTTATGTCTGCTGCTAGTTACAGTATGCTAACTGCCTTCCTTTCACTGACATTCTAACCCCTTTATTTCCAGGCTAACGACCTTTGATTTTTGGTCAATTGATGGTGGTATTTTTTTGCAAGATTTTTCTTAGCTAATTTCTGAATTAGACATTTTGCCATGTTAGCTACTTTGGAAAGGAACTTCTTAAGTCCATTGGGATCTCTATGTGTATATCTGTGGCTTTATTTTCATTTTAAACAAAATTATATAGAAAGGGAGTGGTCATAGCCAAGAAATGATTTAAATAGGACTTACAACGTAGATGCTGAGTGTATACTAGTCCCCTCAACTGGGAAGATTTTTCCTTCAGGTTTAAACTCAATTTCCATTTATCTGGGAAAGCCTTACCTGGCCTTCCTGAGTAGGTCAAGTTCTCCTGTGATGTGCTTTCAAAGTACCATGTAACACTGCTTTTTAGTGACTGTTGCCATTGCAGTTTCACATTTATATTTGGCTCTTTGATTAATATTAATATCTGTCTATCCTACTACACACCAAGTCCCAGAATTATAAGAATTGTATGTTTTCTCATTCTTATATCGTTGGTGTCCAGCACGTGATGGTGATCCAATAAATGCTTGAAGAATGAGTGCACATTATATAACACTACTCTATAATATCGATACAATTTCATAATGTTTAAGTATAATTTTGAAACATTCTTAAAACAGACACTACTGTTCTGGCTCTTTGCTTTGTATTGTGTGATTTTGGCAGATCAATCAATAAATGCCTACTCTGGAATCATTTGAGAGATATATCTAGAAGTTGGAGGACTTGGCTTAGATGTGTGGCCATCACAGGGTTACTGATTTCTCACTCTCACACAGTTAACCTCACTCCTCAGTCACAGTCAAGCTCCTGCTTTGGACCAAAGAGGAATAAAAATTATTTCCCATCAATGGATACCTGAGAAATAGCAAACACCTAAAAGGGGAGAATGCTGAGAAAAGATTTAGAGATGAGTCAAAGTATCTTGAAGACAGGTGAAACAAATGGAGTGAGAACATTAAGCCTTAGTAGGCATTTATTGTCTTTTAACCTAGAGAATAAAAAACAAGGAAAGAAGAGAAACTCTCAATTCCTGACCTGTCTCTTTATGTTCAGCCATGAAATAAGAAAATTAAACTATTTGTGAATTTAAAAAATACATCTAGAAAAATAAAACAAAAGTTTCTGAACTTTGATATCTGAGTCTTAAAAGTTTCTGATGCAGTCTTTACTCTTTTGGTATTACAGCAGATAACCAGTATGTTCCCCATTTTCAACCATCTTCTTCCATGATATTAATGTGAAAATCATAAGCAAGCACCATATACATATAAATACTTTAAATCTGTTTTGTCATTTTATCTGGGAGGCAGTAGAGTGTAGATATTAAGAACAGGGTAGTGTAGAGATTAAGAACTGGGTTAAAGGATGCAATGTATATGGCGTGTTTAATAGTACAGTTCCTGATAAAATGGTAGATGTTCTATAAAATGCTGGTCACTTTTCTCATTATGATTGTTGCCACAGTAGAATGGAATGTCCCATTGTCCAGTTTACTCAAGCACTGTTCTCAATGCTGGGGTTTTCCTTCTATGAGACTTCTACCCTTCTGTATGTTAAAGACCTCCAGATTAATTTTGGGAAACTTAGAATATTCTGGGCCTTCAAAAAAGAGTGCACATGAATACCCAGGAAGTCTGCACGGAGCTCAGAAAATTCTCATGAAGGGACCTGATGACCAGAGGCCCACACCCCTCTGTGAGGAGAGGTACAGCCAGCATGTCTTCTCTGTCTGAGTAAACGTTACTCTGAGTAATGTTTCTTGCTGTTGGCTTAGCTTCCATGCGGCTCCCAGAGTGTTTGTGCATCTGCGCATGCTGACCTCACTTCTCTCCGCCTACTCATCTCAGATTCAGCTCCCTTTTCTCCCACCTTTGATGTCCAATAAGGCCATACCTTATTCACCAACTCCTCCATCCCTCCCACATCAATACAGGTGACTCACCTTGATTTCTCAAGGGGGTGTGGGTGGAATGATCTAATTCTTCTTCCAGTCTCTTTCCATATTTATTACTTTGGCTGTGAAAACCTTCTTCTTTTTTTAAAAACAATACTCTAAAATGTCTGTTCTACAAGTAAAAAATGAAAGAAACCAAACACTGATTATATTTTGATCTTTTTTGTTTTGTTTTTGCACTATAAAATTCTATTTCTCTCTAACACAATAGTGAAACTCTTTACCTATGGGGGTGGGAGGGGATTCACATATAAGGAATTCAGAAAAAGAAAATAACATGGATTAATATTCCAATTACTAGTTTGCTACATTATTATTATTAAATTCCACCTTAACACTATCAAATAAACACTATCACTCTCATTTATTAACACAAAACTAACACAGTGACAATGCAAGTATCTTGTTCACAGCAACAGCCCAAACAAAGACCAGGAGCTCTGACTCCAAAGCTCACAGTGTAGTGCTTCTTCGAAAAGACTGTGTTCCCTCTTGCCTCAGGAACTTTGCGTGCCCTGCTTTCTTTGTCCAATGCCTGGCTAAATTGTACCATAATGGTTTCATGCTGTGTATCACATCACAGGGTTTGCACAGGATGATCCATCAAAAAGTGGGAAAAAATATGCAATTCTTATTTATGTATTTCTATCTATGAAGTAAGAATGAATAAAACGTTATAAATGTTTACTCTGACTAAGTACTGATGCCCTTGAGGGATTTTGAAAAAGAAAGGAAGTTCCACAATGAGGAAGGGGCATGGCAGAAGCCTCTTTCTTGTTAGCACTGTGCAGAGCAATGTTTGTAGCTTATGCATGCCCCGTTAAGTGGATTTATGGGTTATACTCTTATTCTAAATAAATTGATCCTTACAAAACGGGGAAAGGTCATAAAGGGTTTTCTAAATAGAAACTGTAAACTGAAGATAATTTAATACTATTATTGCAAGAACAAGCAAGTGACAAAAAAGAACAAAACTGACATATCAACTATCTTATGAGCTTTGTTTTCTAGTCACACAAAACAAAGACAATTAGACAATATATTAGCCAGGAAACTAGAAGTTCTCAAAAAGATTAGAATAAGATGTTACATATAATATTTATTTAAGTTACAATTTGTCTTTTCACATTCTGTGTTTTAAGATATGGGAAAATGGTGTCATTTAGTATGGAAAAATAAGGTAGGTGTGAATATCTGTATTCACTTCCAACCAACTGATAATTTGGTTTATGAACGCCATTCCTATATTATTACCTGCAGAATGATCACGTGTATTTGTCACTTTTTTGGTCCTGATTTTTATATATACATATATATATATAGTATTCTTAACAATTAACCTCACTATTTGTGTGTAATTTGTGTTTTATTATCCATTAACTGTTGATGGTAATGCATGTATATAATTCATAAATGCATATTTTTTATGGATGGGTTACATGCTGTTCATGATAAAAAGTTACTAATCCTTAATAATCATTTAGGATTCAGCTTGGACATTATAGGCATACCTCTGACATATTGTGTGTTCCATTCCAGACTACCAAAATATAAAGCAAGAGAAATGGGGGAATAGCCCTTTGGTGGGACAGTCAGAACACACACAACATTTATCAATTAATTCATGATCTTTTATGGGTGTGGTTTATGGCACTCCAATACAATTAAAATGTTAATATCAAAGATCCCCAGATTACAGATTAACATAATGGATATAATGACAATACATTTTTTGAAATATTGCAAAAATTACTAAAATATGACACAGACAGGAAGCGAGCACATGCTGATGGAAAAATGGTGTCAATAGACTTGCTAGAAGCAGGGTTGCCACAAACCTTTAATTTGTAAACAGTGTGAAAGGCAATAAAGTGAAGTGCAGTAAAATAAAGCATTGCTGTATTTTTTTTTCTATTGTAATATTTTTGCAGAATCTAAAAGAATTGACTCTTTTGCAGCTTCCTCTCCACCAAGTCTGTGATGGCAGGGACAGTGTCTTACTCATACTTGAATTCTCACGATAGAGCAATGTATCTGACAAACAGAAGTCATGTGAGGAGACTAACAAAGACATATTCACCATAAACTACCAAAGACTTAGCTGATATCATAAAATTGAACTCAGGCAAATCTAGGCATAGCTCTCTACTTTCAAGTTCTCCTTTAAAGCCTGGGCAGGCACTTTCCTCTGCTCCCCATGGTGTCCCTGCATGTCTCTTTTTGGTTGGGCTTCCCAGTGGACTCAATATTCAGCATATTGAGTACTTTCTCCAGTCACTTCTGCCTGTGGCTTCTGTAAGATAGCAAAAATTAGCAAGAATTTTTTGTGACTCATACTCAGCAATGGGTCTAGCTCCAACTCTCATTGCCTTATTCTACTTTAGTCCTTCCTCTTCTTAAGCAGGCCACAACATGGATAACTGATTGATGAGAGAGAGGTGAGGAATAGTAAGTGTTAGAGGGAGAAAGTGGACTCTAAACTTTCTCTAAGGAGCACTTATTACCTCCTTCAACTGTAATGATCACATATGGAATGACAGTAATAGTCTCAAGCAGCCACGTGTGCTGGAGGTAAAGGGTTACCTTATAACACTAGAGAGAATAAGGCTAATGGCAAACTGTAGGATGAAACTGTTGTAGGAATCCAGGTTGTGCTAAAGGTGTCCCATAACAAAGTAGAGTCAGTAGAATTGCAGGGATGTAGATGAATTTGAGGAATATGAAGGAGGTAGAAAGTAAGGATTTGAGTCCTGGATAATCTCATGTTTCTGGCTTGGACAGTTGCATGCTTGGTGATGCCATTCATTAAGAAAGTTATCATTTAATAGTATTCATTGTGTATACGTAGCACATTTTCTTTATCCATATACACAGTAGACAAAATACAGTCATCCCTCGGTATCCATGGGGGATTGATTCCAGGAACCCCTGTGGACACCAGAATCCACAGACGCTCAAGTTTCTTATATAAATTGGCTTCGTATTTGCATGTAACCTATGCAAAGCCTCCCATACATTTTAAATCGTCTTTAGATTATTTATAATGCCAAACACAATCTAAAAGCTATGTAAATTGTTATCCTGTGTTGTTTAGGGAATGATGACAAGGAAAGAAGATTGTACATGTTCAGTACAGATGTAACCAAATATAGACTTTTTTTTTCCAAATATTTTTGGTCTGTGGATTACTAAATGCATGAATGTGGAACTCACGGATATGGAACGCTGACTACTGCATGATCGCATGTGTATGCAGAATCTGAAATAGGGAAATTCACAGAAACACAGAGTAGAATGGTGCTTACTAGGGTCTAGAGGCAAGAGAGGGGTTGAGGGGATGGGACTGAGGTGATGTTGGTCAAAGGATACAAAATTCCAGTAGACAGGAGGAATAAGTTCTTGAGATCTATTGTACAACATGGTGACTATAGCTAATAGCAAATGTCTTACATATTTGAAAAATGATGATGGTAGATTTTAAGCATTCTCACTACAAAAAATAAGCATGTGAAGTAATTATAGTTTGATTTAGCCATTCCACAAAGTATACATATATAACACCATATTGTACATTATAATTTTATGGAATTTTCTTTATTAATTTAAAAAATAGAAAAAGAATCACAGACTAAAGAGGAACATGTTTTCAGAGTAAAGAAGATAAATGTATGGTAAAACAAACAAATAGACAGACAGACAAAAACCCCCCAAAAACACAGGCCCTTTATTGGTTCCATTCTGAATCTGGTCTCCACATTCAATCGGGCAATCAAATTTGACCAATAGCCTTTTTATATTTTCGTGGGGAGGCCTAGATCACATTCTTCATGATGACACTCTGAAACATTCACTGCACTCCTCAAGCCTGTGTTGGAAAACTCGCCATCCTGCTCTCCCTAACTGTAGGATCTTTCGAAAGACAAGCTGCTCCTCTACTGCTCAAAGAAATTAGAAGTAATCGGCCGGGCGCTGTGGCTCACACCTGTAATCCCAGCACTTTGGGAGGCTGAGGCGGGTGGATCACGAAGTCAGGAGATTGAGACCAGCCTGGCTAACGCGGTAAAACCCCGTCTCTACTGAAAATAAAAACAATTAGCCGGGCATGGTGGCGGACGCCTGTAGTCCCAGCTACTCGGGAGGCTGAGGCAGGAGAATGGCGTGAACCCGGGAGGTGGAGCTTGCAGTGAGCCGAGATCGCGCCACTGCACTCCAGCCTGGGCGGCAAAGCAATACTCCGTCTCAAAAAAAACTAAAAATAAAAAAAGTAATCAGGCAGAGTCGGCCCCCCCCCTTCCCTTTCTGTCATCCCCACTTCCAGTCATTCCCCATTCTGTCTGTTTCTGGATTATCTTTGGAGTCTCTCCACTTTCCTTTTATTTCCCCACTGTCGCTACCCAGTCCAGATTGTTAGAGGCTTTTACCTTGATTTTTGCAGCAGCCTGGTCATGGTTCTCTAGTTTCCTCTCATTGCTCTCTCCATTCTATCCTCCACTTTGAAACCAAAGTGATATTTCAAAATTGCAAATCTGATTATATCACCCCTTTGCTTCAAACTTTGAAATGGCATCTTAGCCTGACTTCACAACATGGCTCACTTAGACTTCTCTAACATTGTCTCTTGCCACATCTCTCTGTTCTCTCCACACTGATTCAATTCTTAAAATGTACCACATTTTTTATTATGGCCAGATATTTGCACATACTGTCCCATTTGAAATGAAATATGATTTATTTTATATTTGTATTACTGATATTTCTAATGTTGAATCTTAAAGTTTTTATTTAACTCTCACTTCCTCCTGGAAGTTTTTCTGATTCTCACTCCTTCCCTGAATTAGGGAAATATGAATTAGGTTCCCCTTTTATGAGCCCACACTGCATCTTATATTTTTCCTATCATAGCACATCATGGAGCTTAATAATTTTCTAGGTTTCTTTGGTAAGAATCCCACAGTGCACTATATAAAGACAGGACCTGTTTTTGTCTCCTAACTGTCTCTTAGTACCCAATAAAGTTCCTATTATGTACCAAATGTTCTATAAATACTTCTAAAGCATATTAAATGTTGAATGATTTATATGACATTATTCTATAAATTTGAGCCATTTTAAATGTGTATGATAACTAACCTAGATTAAATAAAGAATAAATGTCTATGAAAAAAGACTTTAAAGTAAATAAATACATAATAAATAAATAAATAGCTTGACTTTTATCAATGTAGATATCCAATCTTGATGATTCAACACATTGGAATCTTGCTTTTGCCCATCTGGAGTATTTTGATAATTATTTAACACATTTTTTAATAGAGACACCATCTGCAAATTTCAGTCTTGCCATCTTTTCCTAATCTATCACACAACACTGAAGTCCTAGAAAGCCTGAATTCCTGAGATTTTGATTGATGTGAATATAACTTCTAATTATATTTACTCATGAACATCATAATATTTTAAAAGTAGGCCCTTTTTTTTAACTTAACTGTGAATAGCCATTAATCATTTTTCTTCTGCAGAGCATGGTTCTCCATCCTATGTTAATTATCACTTGCTATTATTTCCTATAACTGAATATTATCTCCATTCCCCTGAGGTCACTTCAAATTCTGTTGTTACTTTCGAAATCCTTCTTGTTGAATCCATCCTGCTCATAACCATCAGGTTAATTTTAACAACATCACTGATCATTAGAGAAATGCAAATGAAAACTACAAGATACCATCTAACACCCGTCAGAATGGCTATTATTAAAAAGTGAAAAAATAACAGATGCTGGCAATGTTGTAGAGAAGAAGGAATGTTTTTATACTGTTGGTGGGAGTGTAAATTAGTTCAGCCATTATGGAAGACACCGTGGTGATTCCTCAAAGACCTAAAGACAGAAATGCCATTCAACCCTGCAATCCCATTACTCGGTATGTACCCAAAGGAGTATAAATCATTCTATTATAAAGAAACATACATGTGTATATTCATTGCAGGACTATTCTCAATAGCAAAGACATGGAACCAACCTAAAGGCCCATTAACAATAGACTGGAGAAAGAAAATGTGGTACATATACACCATGGAATACTATGGAGCCATAAGAAGAAACAAGAACATGTCTTCTGCAAGGACATGGATGGAGCTGGAGGCCATTATCTTTAGCAAACTAATCAGAAACAGAAAACCAAACACTGCATGTTCTTACTTATAAGTAGGAACTAAAGGATGAGAACACTTTGACACACAAAGGGGAACAACAGACACTGGGAGCCTGTCAGAAGGTGGAAGGTGGGAGGAGACACAGGATCAGGAAAAATAACTAATGGGTGCTAGGCTGAATATCTGGATGATGAAATAATCCATACAACAAACCCCCATGACAAAAGTTTATCTGTGTAACAAACCTGCACTAGTACTGCTGAACTTAAAAGTTAAAAAAGAAAAGAAAACACAAAATATTGTTATTTTCATTGTATTTCCTGTGATGTAAAAACAAAAAAAGTTTAACAATTTTATTCATTTCCTAGGGATCTAGCTTTCAAAATTTAATGCAGGAGAAATTTTTCTTTTCAAAGAAATACCTGTAGATTCTCCATTATATGTGTTACATGTGTGTGTATGTGAATGAATGCTTGGCAAGGAGCCACCTCTGGAAGAAAAAGGGAGATACTAGTTGTAAGGACAGGAGAGTCTAGACAAGAGCTAGTGAACTGTAGTGTTTGTAAAGGAAAACAGGAAAGATGTGAGAAAGAACCATGAGCTGTGAAACTCTGGGGAAGGACAGGGGTAAAGATAATTTTCAGAATAATTTGCTGTTTGTAGGCAATGTAGTACTCTCATGCTTCACCATTTCTTCAGGTAAAGTAAATCAATACATTGAACCAACAGATTTCATGGAGTGTGAATTGCACCTCTCACTACCAAAAATACACACTGAAGCTCCACTTGCAAGATCAATAACATCAATAACAATAGAAATCGCCCAAAAAATATCATTACTTTGGTCTTTCATCTTCCCTTTAATATTTACTTACAGAGGCAATTATTTCCTCTCAGCTCTGTATATTTACAGATCTCTGGAAAAAAATTATGGTCATTTTAAATACAGCTATAATTTTGCGATTTAAAGTAGCTGGCACCATGTGATAATCAAACTTTGAACCTGACTTAAAGTTAAATTTACCCTCCTCCTCCTCTTCCTCCTCCTCCTTCTCCTCCTCCTCCTTTCTTCTTCCTCTCTTTCTTTGCTTGTGACTTCTTAGTGTACCTGTGGCACAGTATAGATGATCTCAAGTTCTTTATAGCTCCCCTCATCAAGGGGCAGAATCCACTTCATTATGCTATGCATCTGGATTGGCTTTGTGGCTTGCTTAAATATGATAGAATGTGTTGGAAACGACATTATGTGAATACTTCTCTCATTATGCGAGGAAGCCTGAGATGAAAAACAACTTGGGTAGAGAGCGGGACTGGCTCAGCCATCCCAGTTCTTCTAGTCACTCCAATTAATGTTCCTGAAATGTCAGTGAGGATGTTTTACACCAACCTGTCCCCCCCATCCAAGCTGCCAGCTGACTGACGGAGCCCTCCTGTGCTGGTTCAGGTGATATAGGCAGGTGAGCTGCCTAGTTAATTCACAACTGGGAGAAAATAAGAAATTGCTGTTTTAAGCTACAGTTTTGGGTGATTTCAAGAGAGATCACTAATACACTCCACCAGATGATTTTACTGGTTAAAAGCTAGAAGAACCTCATGGCCACTTGTGGCCCATGAGAACTAATCAGGCATCCTTTGTCTCAACAAACTTTAGGAATTGCCAGTGACCCTCCATGCAGCTACTTCTCCTAGACAGCCCCTCCTTTCTCTTTTGAATTTTCCAGGCAAGAGCAAGGCACCAGTTCACCATATCTGTCTAAGGAAAAGAACATCTATCAATCTCCTGAGAGTGCCTGTGGAAACTTCTCTCATTAGACTTTAGGAGATACTTCCCCCATGTCTTGATCTTCTCTTTTATAAGAAATCCTTTTAATTTTATTTTTCTTTCCCATGTAGATAGACAGTATTGTATATGTGGCTTTTAGCCACTGATCTACAATCCTTTCTCTACAATTTTGAGATCTAAATAGCTCTTAGAAAATAGAATAGAATGTATGTATGTGTATGTGTGTATATCTATAATACAATATACAATTATATGTATACACATATATAATTATTTGACAGCAATACCTAACATCGGGCTATTTATAATCTTTATAAACCTTACTTAACCCACTTGTTGGGAATGTACATACATTTTGTTGCAGAAATCTTCATATATGATATTCACTGAGGGTGTGATATAACATATGGTATATTATCTTTTCTTTTTTACTTTTTTGAGATGGAGTCTCGCTCTGTTGCCCAGGGTGGAGTGCAGTGGCATGATCTCAACTCACTGCAACCTCCGCCTCCCCTTCAAGCGGTTCTCCTGCCTCAGCCTCCTGTACTGTCTTTCTAAAATTATAAAAATTGAATTATTAAATACATCTTTCCCCAAGGATTTCAGAAGAAGAGACTCCACAGCTCCACAGGAGCTCTTTTGTTTTCTTTGAATATTTGTATCCTGATTGAGTATCTGATTTTGGTATCTTATATCTATTATCCATTTTTCTATTGAACCAAAATACACATTTCAACGACTGTTAAACTAGGTTAAAATTCACCAAGTCATTAGACTTGGATTTATGTTTCTTTTAGAAGAGCTACCATCCATATGGCAGGCTGCAAAAGGCCAGTCTTAGCAGATATTGTGAAGATGTGACTTACGTTTTCAAATAAACTATCTTCTAAATGGATCAATAAAGTTATTTATACTTCCCTTAAGTTATAGCTTAAATTTTTTCTCTTAGACATTAAAAATAGTCAATGAGATTAACCAGTTCTATTTCAGAATGGGTCTAAGTCAGCGAGCTTAAACTATACTCAGCAGGCCTGCTTCAGGGACTCAGCAAGGAGAGGCAGTTGAAGAATGAGGTGGCACATGCAAGTCTCAGAGTTCTCAATTTCCCCTTTATTGTGCTGTAAATAATAAAATTCATGATTTTCCTTGAAGACAGTATTGACATTGCTAATATGAAATACACAGATGTTTCGGAATTTTTGCATAACAAATTGAGTGTTTTTTTATTCCAACTTTTAGCATCAGGTTAATACAGCCAATATTTATTTCATAAACCTAATTTCTATGCTTTATCCAATCATCTAAAGCTATTATCATAATTTTATTTTTATGTATTCTTTAATTTTAATTTTTAATTTTTTGGGGGTACAGAGTAGGTGTATAATATTTATTGGTTACATGAGATGTTTTGACACAGGTATGCAATGCGTAATAATCATATCAGGGTAAATGAGGTATCTGTTGCCTCAAGCATTTATTCTTTGTTACAAACAATCTATTTTAAACAAAAATAATAACGGATCCATGCTTTACTACTGTTAAAACCTCTTGCTGCACTTTGTAAATATTTTACTTTAGCATTTTCACTTTTTTTTTTTTTTTTACAATTTTTACATTTTAGAGTTTTTACGGATTTAGGTCTTACATTTAAGTCTTTAATGCAGCCTGAGTTAATTTTTGTGTAAGGTGTAAGGAAAGGATCCAGTTTCAGCTTTCTGCATATGGCTAGCCAGTTTTCCCAACACCATTTATTAAATAAGGAATCCTTTCCCCATTGCTTGTTTCTGTCAGGTTTGTCAAAGATCAGATGATTGTAGATGTGTGGTGTTATTTCTGAGGCCTGGGTTTGGCTGATGCTTTTCTGGGTGATTGCATTGGTTCTTGGAAGACTGTGTCAGGGCTGGGGACCCACAATACTATTTTCCTGATCAGATTGATGAACTGTCCTCTGGCTTATAGTTTATCATTGCCCTGTCCATACATTAATGCTTTATCTTTTATTTTTAAAATAGAGCTTTACAGTTTTCAAAGTACTGCCACATATGTCACCTCATTTGACCTCTTCTTTATGAGACATACAGATTCGCACATAAAAAAGGTATAATATGCTAAATAATTTCTATTGGTCATAGAACTATCAAATATAAGGGTAAAACTAGAAATCAGTTCTTTTATTACCATTATGTAATTTCTAAAAGCATAAATTCTCATCTCATAAATAAAAGATTCCTGTTCCTTTTACTTTTTGCTGCCACAGATTTTGAAGTTGTTGACAAAGAAGTGTGTCATTGAAACACTTTTTTTTGTTTATTAATTTTTGTGTAACCATTAAAAGAAGTGAATACACTGGAATATGTATCCCTAAACATTTTCTATACTTGACTGTAAGTTGAGCTGAAATCTCAATTTAATACATATATATATATATCATGTAGTTTATATGATTTAATTAAATTTAATACATATATATATATCATGTAGTTTCTTTGGAAAACAAGTATAATGGTCTTGTGAGAATCCTGTATAACAATTGTTCAGGGAAATATATTTACAAATCTTTTGGAAACGTTATCTAAAAATACTAAAACAGGGTGGCTGGCTAGATGGCCGAATAGGAACAGCTCTGGTCTGCAGCTCCCAGTGAGATCAATGCAGAAGGCAGGTGATTTCTGCATTTCCAACTGAGGTACCTGGCTCTTCTCACTGGGAGTGGTTAGACATTGGGGCAGCCCACAGAGGGCAAGCTGAAGCAGGGTGGGGCATTGCCTCACTGGTAAGCTCAGGGCATCAGAAAACTCCATCCCCTAGCCAAGGGAATCCATGAGGGACTGTGCCATGAGGAATGATGCATTCCAGCCCAGATACTACACTTTCCCCACGGTCTTTGAACCCCACAGACCAGGAGATTCCCGCAGGTGCCCACACCATCAGGGCCCTGGGTTTCAAGCACAAAACTAGGCAGACACCTAGCTAGCTGCTGGAGTCTTTTTTCATACCCCAGTGGCTCCTAGAACACCAGTGGGACAGAACTGTTCACTCCCCTGGAAAGGGGTCTGAAGCTATGGAGCCAAGTGATCTAGCTCAGCAGAACCCACCCCCAAGGACCCCAGCAAGCTAAGATCTACTGGCTTGAAATTCTTGCTGCCAGCACAGCAGTCTGAAGTCGACCTGGGAGGTTCAAGCTTGTTGGGGGGAGGGGCATCTGCCATTTCTGAGGATTGAGTAGACCATTTTCCCCTCACAGTGTAAACAAAACCACCAGGAAGCTCGAAATGGGCAGAGCCCACCGAAGCTAGGCAAAGCTGTTGTAGCCAGACTGCCTCTCTAGATTCCTCTTCTCTGGGCAGGGCATCTCTGATAGAAAGGCAGCAGCCCCAGTCAGGGGTTTATAGATAAAACTCCCATCTCCCTGGGACAGAGCACATGGCGGAAGGGGTGGCTGTGGGTGCAGCTTCAGCAGACTTAACCTTTCCTGCCTGCCGGCTCTGAAGTCAGCAGAGGATCTCCGAGCACAGCATCAGCACAGCATTTGAGCTCTGCTAAAGGACAGACTGCCTCCTCAAGTGGGTCCCTGACCCCCATGCCTCCTGACTGGAAGACACCTCCCAGCAGGTGTTGACACCCACCTTTTACAGGAGAGCTCCAGCTAGTATCTGGCAGGTGCCTTTCTGGGATGAAGCTTCCAGAGGGAGGAACAGGCAGCAATCTTTGCTGTTCTGTAGCCTTCGCTGGTGATACCCAGGCAAACAGGGTCTGGAGTGGATCTCCAGCAAACTCCAGCAGACCTGCATCAGAGAGGCCTGATTACTAGAAGGACAACTAAGAAACAGAAAGGAATAGCATCAACAACAACAAAAAGGATGTCTACACAAGAACCCCATCTGAAAGTCACCAGCATCAAAGACCAAAGGTAGCTAAATCCATGAAGATGAGGAAAAACCAGCGCAAAAAGGCTGAAAATTCCAAAAACCAGAATACCTCTTCCCCTCCAAAGGATCACAATTCCTTGCCAGCAAGGAAATAAAACTAGACAAAGAATGAGTTTGACGAATTGACAGAAGTTGGCTTCAGAAGGTGGGTAATAACAAATTCCTCCAAGCTAAAGGAGCATGTTCTAACCCAATGCAAGGAAGCTAAGGACCTTGAAAAAGTTAGAGGAATTGCTAACTAGAATAACCAGTTTAGAGAAGAACACAAATGACCTGATGGAGCTGAAAAACACAGAAAGAGAACTTCGTGAAGCATACATAAGCTTCAATAGCTAAATTGATCAAGTGGAGGAAAGGATATCAGAGATAGAAGATCAACTTAATGAAACAAAGCATGAAGACAAGATTAGAGAAAACAGAACAAAAAGGAAACAAAGCCCCCAATAAATATGGGACTATGTAAAAAGACCAAACTGACGTTTGATTGGTGTACCTGAAAGTAACAGGGAGCATAGAACCAAGCTGGGAAACACTTTCCAGGATATTATCCAGGAGAACTTCCCCAATCTAGCAAGACAGGCCAACATTCAAATTCAGAAATACAGAGAACACCACAAAGATATTCCTCAAGAAGAGCAACCCCAAGACACATAATCATCAGATTCACCAAGGTTGAAATGAAGGAAAAAATGTTAAAGGCAGGTAGAGAGAAAGGTCAGGTTACCAACAAAGGGAAGCCCATAATACTAATAGTGGATCTCTCTGCAGAAACCCTACAAGCCAGAAGAGAGTGAGGGCCAATATTCAACATTCTTAAATAAAAGAATTTCCAACCCAGAATTTCATATCCACCCAAACTAAGCTTCATAAGCAAAGGAGAAATAAAATCCTTTCAGGGAAGCAAATTCTGAGAGATTTTGTCACAACCAGGCCTGCCTTAGAAGAGTTCCTGAAGGAAATACTAAATATGAGAGGGAAAAACTGGTACCAGCCACTGCAAAATCATACCAAATTGTAAAGACCATTGACACTATGAAGAAACTGCATCAACTAATGGGCAAAATAACCAGTTAACATCATAATGACAGGATCATACTCATACATAACAATATTAACCTTGAATGTAAATGGGCTAAATGCCCCAATTAAAAGACACAGATTGGCAAATTGGATAAAAAGTCAGGACCCATTGGTGTGCTGTATTCAGGAGACCCATCCCATGTGCAAAGACACACATAGGCTCAAAATAAAGGGATGGAGGAATATTCACCAAGCAAATGGAAAGCTAAAGACCCAGGTGTTGCAATCCTAGTCTCTGATAAAACAGACTTTAAACCAATAGAGATAAAAAAAGACAAAGAATGGCATTATATAATGGTAAAGGAATCAGCGCAACAAGAAGAGCTAACTATCCTAAATATATATGCACCCAATACAGGAGGACCCAGATTCATAAAGCAAGTTCTTAGAGACCTACAAAGAGCTTAGATTCCCACACAATAATAGTGGGAGACTTTAACACCCCACTGTCAATATTAGACAGATCAATGAGACAGAAGGTTAATAAGGATATTCAGGACTTAAACTCAGCTCTGGATCAAGTAAGCCTAATAGACATCTACAGAACTCTCCACCCCAAATCAATAGAATATATATTCTTCTCAGCACCACATCACACTTATTCTAAAATTGACCACATAATTAGAAGTAAAACACTCCTCAGCAAATGCAAAAAAATGGAAATCATAACAGTCTCTCAGACCACAGTGCAATCAAATTAGAACTCAGGATTAAGAAACTCATTCAAAACCGCACAACTACATGGAAACTGAACAACCTGTGCCTGAATGACTACTGGGTAAATAATGAAATTAAGGCAGAAATAAATAAGTTCTTTGAAACCAATGAGAACAAAGACACAATGTACCAGAATCTCTGAGACACAGCTAAAGCAGTGCTTAGAGGGAAATTTATAGCACTAAATGTCCACAGGAGAAAGTGGGAAAGATCTAAAATTGACACCTTAACATTGCAATGAGAAGAACTAGAGAAGTTAGAGCAAACAAATTCAAAAGCTAGCAGAAGACAAGAAATAACTAAGATCAGAGCAGAACTGAAGGAGATAGAGACACAAAAACCCTTCAAAAAAATCAGTGAATCCCGGAGCTGGTTTTTGAAAAGGTTAACAAAATAGATAGACTGAGAGCCAGATTAATAAAGAAGAAAAGAGAGAAGAATCAAATAGACACAATTAAAAATGATAAAGTGGCGGTTCCAAGATGTCCGAATAGGAACAGCTCCCAGCATGAGTGACGCAGAAGACAGGTAATTTCTGCATTTCCAACTGAGGTACCGGGTTCATCTTACTGGGGCTTGTCGGACAGTGGGTGCAGGACAGTGAGTGCAGTGCACTGAGTGTGAGCCGAAGAAGGGAGAGGCATCACCTCACCCGGGAAGTGCAAGGGGTCAGGGAATTCCCTTTCATAGCCAAGCAAAGCTGTGACAGACGGCACCTGGAAAATCAGGTCACTCCCACCCTAATACTGCGCTTTTCCAGTGGTCTTAGCAAACAGCACACCAGGAGATTATATCCTGTGCCTGGCTCAAGGGTCCCACGCCCACGGAGCCTCGCTCATTGCTAGCACAGCAGTCTGAGATCGAACTGCAAGGTGGCAGCGAGGCTGGGGTGGGGCACCCACCATTGCTGAGGCTTGAATAGGTCAACAAAGCAACCGGGAAGCTCGAACTGGGTGGAGCCCACCACAGCTCAAGGAGGCCTGCCTGCCTCTGTAGACCCCACCTCTGGGGGCAGGGCATAGCTGAACAAAAGGCAGCAGAAACCTCTGCAGACTTTAATGTCCCTGTCTTACAGCTTTGAAGAGAGTAGTGGTTCTCCCAGCACGGAGTTTGAGATCTGAGAACGGACAGACTGCTTCCTCAAGTGGGTCCCTGACCCCTGAGTAGCCTATCTGGGAGGTACCCCCCAGTAGGGGAAGACTGACACCTCACACGGCTGGGTACCCCTCTGAGACGAAACCTCCAGAAGAAGGATCAGAAAGCAAAATTTGCTGTTCAGCAATATTCGCTGTTCTGCAACCTCCACTGCTGATACCCAGGTAAACAGGGTCTGGAGTGGACCTCCAGCAAACTCCAACAGACTTGCAGCTGAGGGTCCTGACTGTTAAAAGGAAAACTAACAAACAGAAAGGACATCCACACCAAAACCCCATCTGTACATCACCATCCTCAAAGACCAAAGGTAGATAAAACCACAAAAATGGAGAAAAAACAGAACAGAAAAACTTAAAATTCTAAAAATCAGAATGCCTCTCCTCCTTCAAAGGAATGCAGCTCCTCACCAGCAACGGAACAAAGCTGGATGGAGAATGACTTTGACGAGTTGAGAGAAGAAAGCTTCAGACGATCAAACTTCTCCGAGCTAAAGGAGAAAGTTTGAACCCATCACAAAGAAGTTAAAAACCTTGAAAAAAAGATTAGATGAATGGCTAACTAGAATAACCAATGCAGAGAAGTCCTTAAAGGACCTGATGGAGCTGAAAACCATGGCACGAGAACTACGTGACGAATGCACAAGCTTCAGTAGCCGATTCGATCAACTGGAAGAAAGGGTATCAGTGATTGAAGATCAAATGAATGAAATGAAATGAGAAGAGAAGTTTAGAGAAAAAAGAATAAAAAGAAATGAACAAAGCCTCCAAGAAATATGGGACTATGTGAAGAGACCAAATCTATGTCTGATTGGTGTACCTGAAAGTGACGGGGAGAATGGAACCAAGTTGGAAAACACTCTGCAGGATATTGTCCAGGAGAACTTCCCCAACCTAGCAAGGCAGGCCAACATTCAAATTCAGGAAATGCAGAGAATGCCACAAAGATACTCTTCGAGAAGAGCAACTCCAAGACACATAATTGTCAGATTCACCAAAGTTGAAATGAAGGAAAAAATGTTAAGGGCAGCCAGAGAGAAAGGTCGGGTTACCCACAAAGGGAAGCCCATCAGACTAACAGTGGATCTCTCGGCAGAAACTCTACAAGCCAGAAGAGAGTGGGGGCCAATATTCAACATTCTTAAAGAAAAGAATTTTCAACCCAGAATTTCATATCCAGCCAAAACTAAGCTTCATAAGTGAAGGAAAAATAAAATGCTTTACAGAAAGGCAAGTGCTGAGAGATTTTGTCACCACCAGGCCTGCCCTAGTGCTCCTGAAGGAAGCACTAAACATGGAAAGGAACCACCGGTATCAGCCACTGCAAAAACATGCCAAATTGTAAAGACCATCAAGGCTAGGAAGAAACTGCATCAACTAATGAGCAAAATAACCAGCTAACATCGTAATGACAGGATCAAATTCATACATAACAATATTAACCTTAAATGTAAATGGGCTAAATACTCCAATTAAAAGACACAGACTGGCAAATTGGGTAAAGAGTCAAGATCCATCAGTGTGCTGTATTCAGCAAATCCATCTCATGTGCAGAGACACACATAAGCGCAAAATAAAGGGATGGAGGAAGATCTACCAAGCAAATGGAAAACAAAAAAAGGCAGGGGTTGCAATCCTAGTCTCTGATAAAACAGACTTTAAACCAACAAAGATCAAAAGAGACAAAGAAGGCCATTACATAATGGTAAAGGGATCAATTCAACAAGAAGAGCTAACTATCCTAAATATATATGCACCCAATACAGGAGCACCCAGATTCATAAAGCAAGTCCTTAGAGACCCACAAAGAGACTTAGACTCCCACACAATAATAATGGGAGACTTTAACACCCCACTGTCAACATTAGACAGATCAATGAGACAGAAAGTTAACAAGGATATCCAGGAACTGAATTCAGCTCTGCACCAAGTGGACCTAATAGACATCTACAGAACTCTCCACCCCAAATCAACAGAATATACATTCTTCTCAGCACCACACCACACCTATTCCAAAATTAACCACATAGTTGGAAGTAAAGCTCTCCTCAGTAAATGTAAAAGAATAGAAATTATAACAAACTGGCTCTCAGACCACAGTGCAATCAAACTAGAACTCAGGATTAAGAATCTCACTCAAAACCGCTCAACTACATGGAAACTGAACAACCTGCTCCTGAATGACTACTGGGTACATAATGAAATGAAGGCAGAAATAAAGATGTTCTTTGAAACCAACGAGAACAAAGACACAACATACCAGAATCTTTGGGATGCATTCAAAGCAGTGTGTAGAGGGAAATTTATAGCACTAAATGCCCACAAGATAAAGCAGGAAAGATCTAAAATTGACACCCTAACGTCACAATTAAAAGAACTAGAGAGGCAAGAGCAAACACATTCAAAAGCTAGCAGAAGGCAAGAAATAACTAAGATCAGAGCAGAACTGAAGAAGATAGAGACACAAAATACCCTTCAAAAAAATCAATGAATCCAGGAGCTGGTTTTTTGAAAAGATCAACAAAATTGATAGACTGCTAGCAAGACTAATGAAGAAAAGAGAGAAGAATCAAATAGACACAATAAAAAATGATAAAGGGGATAGCACCACCAATCCCACAGAAATACAAACTACCATCAGAGAATACAACAAACACCTCTACACAAATAAACTAGAAAATCTAGAAGAATGGATAAATTCCTGGACACATACACCCTCCCAAGACTAAACCAGGAAGAAGTTGAATCTCTGAATAGACCAATAACAGGCTCTGAAATTGAGGCAATAATTAATAGCTTACCAACGAGAAAAAGTCCAGGACCAGATGGATTCACAGCAAAATTCTACCAGAGGTATAAGGAGGAGCTGGTACCATTCCTTCTGAAAATATTCCAACCAGTAGAAAAAGAGGGACTCCTCTGTAACTCATTTTATGAGGCCAGCATCATCCTGATACCAACGCCTGGCAGAGACACAACAAAAAAAGAGAATTTTAGACCAATATCCCTGATGAACATCAATGCAACAATCCTCAATAAAATACTGGCAAAGTGAATCCAGCAGCACATCAAAAAGCTTATCCACCATGATCAAGTCAGCTTCATCCTTGGGATGCAAAGCTGGCTCAACATACACAAATCAATAAACAAAATCCATCACATAAACAGAACCAATGACAAAAACCACATGATTATCTCAATAGATGCAGAAAAGGCCTTCGGTAAAATTCAACACCCCTTTATGCTAAAAACTGTCAATAAACTAGGTATTGATGGGATGTATCTCAAAATAATAAGAGCTATTTATGACAAACCCACAGCCAATATCACATTGAATGGGCAAACCTGAAATCATTCCCTTTCAAAATTGGCACAAAACAAGGATGCCGTCTCTCACTACTCCTATTCAACATAGTATTGGAAGTTCTGGCCAGGGAAATAAAGCAAGAAAAACATATAAAAGGGTATTCAAATAGGAAGATACAAAGTCAAATTGCCCCTGTTTGCAGATGACATGATTGTATATTTAGAAAACCCCATTGTCTCAGCCCAAAATCTCCTTAAGCTGATAAGCAACTTCAGCAAAGTCTCAGGATACAAAATCAATGTGCAAAAAACACTAGCATTCCTATACACCAATAACAGACAGAGAGCTAAATCATGAGTGAACTCCCATTCACAATTGCTACAAAGATTATAAAATACCTAGAAATACAACTTACAAGGGATGTGAAGGACCTCTTCAAGGAGAACTACAAGCCACTGCTCAAGGCAATAAGAAAGGACACAAACAAATGAAAAAACATTCCATGCTCGTGGATAGGAAGAATGAATATCACAAAAATGGCCATACTGCCAATGTAATTTAAAGATTCAATTCTATCCCCATCAAGCTACCATTGACTTTCTTCACAGAATTAGAATAAAAATACTTTAAATTTCATATGGAGCCAAAAAAGAGTTTGTATAGCCAAGACAATTCTAAGCAAAAAGAACAAAGCTGGAGACATCATGCTACCTGACTTCAAACTACACTACAAGGATACAGTAACCAAAACAGCATGGTACTGGTACCAAAACAGATATATAGACCAATGGAACAGAAATAACGCCACACATCTACAACCATATGATCTTTGACAAACCTGACAAAAACTAGCAACGGGTAAAGGATTCCCCATTTAATAGATGGTGTTGGGAAAACTAGCTAGCCATATGCAGAAAACTGAAACTGGACTCCTTCCTTACACCTTATACAAAAATTAACTCAAGATGGATTGAAGACTTAAAACTAAGACCTAAAATCATAAAAACTTTAGAAGAAAACCTAGGCAATACCATTCAGGACACAGGCATGGGCAAAGACTTCACGAATAAAACATCAAAAGCAATGGCAACAAAAGCCAAAATTGACAAATGGGATCTAATTAAACGAAAGAGCTTCTTCACAGCAAAAGAAACTGTCATCAGAGTGAACAGGCAACCTACAGAATGGGAGAAAATTTTTGCAATCTACTCATCTGACAAAGAGCTAATATCCAGAATCTACAAATAACTCAAACAAATTTACAAGAAAAAAACAAACAACCCCACGAAAAAGTGGGCAAAGTATAAGATCAGACACTTCTCAAAAGAAGGCATTTATGTAGTGAACAAACACATGGAAAAAAAGCTTATTATCACTGGCCATTAGGGAAATACAAATCAAAACCACAATGAGATACCATCTCACACCAGTTAGAATGGCGGCCATTAAAAAGTCAGGAAACAACAGATGTTGGAGATGATGTGGAGAAATAGAAATGCTTTTACACTGTTGGTGGGAGTGTAAATTAGTTCAACCATTGTGGAAGACAGTGTGGCAATTCCTCAAGGATCTAGAACCAGAAATACCATTTGACCCAGCAATCCCATTACCAGGTGTATACCCAAAGGATTGTATATCATTTTACTATAGAGACATATGCACACGTATGTTTATTTCAGCACTATTCACAATAGCAAAGAGTTGGAACCAACCTAAATGCCCATCAATGATAGACTGGATAAAGAAAATATTTCACATATACACCATGGAATACTATGCAGCCATTAAAAAGGATGAGTTCATGTCCTTTGTAGGGACATGGATGAAGCTGGAAAGCATCATTCTCAGCAAACTAACACAAGAACAGAAAACCAAATACCGCATGCTCTCACTTATCAGTGGGAGCTGAATAGTGAGGACACATGGACACGGGGAGGGGAACATCACACACTGCGGCCTGTTGAGGGGTGGGGGGCTAGGGGAGGGATAGCATTAGGAGAAATACCTAATGTAGATGACGGGTTAATTGGTGCAGTGAACCACCATGGCACGTGAATATATATGTAACAAACCTGCACGTTCTGCACATGTATCCCAGAACTTAAACAATATTTAAAAAAAAGACAAAAAACCCAAAAAACAAAAACTAAAACATATTGTAATTTTCAGACTCGCCACAAGATGGCGGCAAATTACTTTGTTTAGTTTAAAAATGGCTAGTCTTTTCCTAGGTTGAAAGATTAAACCTCTTTCTGTTTCCTGAAAGTTGCTGCAATAGATGTGACCTAGTTGGAGATTGCACATACAGTTTTAGCTTCTCTTTCTTCAGCAAGAATTCCCAACTTCATTGACATATGTATCAACAAACTCGCAGTTCTCTGTGGTTGAAATATTGGCAACATTATTTATTTTTCTTCTTCCTTTTAGAATCTATCTCCAATCCTTACCATAAAACAAATTCTTTGTTTTTCTTTTGTTTGTTTTTAATGTCAAATAGATTAGCCTTCTTTTTTCCTTTGCCCCTTTCATAAAAGTTGCTTTTATTTGAGTTTTGATGATTACTTAGTTATTACAATAATTTCCTACTTGGCTTCTGGAATCCAAAATACTCAAAATGCAACTAAAGAAACCACTATTACTTAACAGTTAAGAACAAAGGACTACTGTAATTGTGTCACTGCCTTGATTCAACCCCTCATTGTCTCTAAAACCAAGGCACTTTCCTGTTTTGTTTTTCTCCAAGCATTATTCTCAACTCATTCTCTCTCTGTTAAAGTAAGTCTTATTGCTGTTACCAGCATGCAGATCATTTATTCTCATGACTTTCTTCACAAATATAATTTTTAGTATTCCCTGTATTTCCTCCACCTGTTTTATCTACTTCATCTCTTTTTTACAAGGTTATGGAAAACTTGCTTCCTTTAGAAAGGATGCCTTACCTCAGAGTACACCAATGTCACCTTGTTTTCTTATTCTGAACTTCCCTAGGGCTAGTCTATTTGCTAATATGTTTCTGTCTTTCTATATAGATTTACTTAACATTTGTATGCTCTTTTGAAAATATTCTTTAATTTTTTTTGCATACCTCTTATTTCATTGGTGTTGCTTATCTCTTGCTTCCATTCCAAGAAGTTATCAATCAATTACAGCACAAATTTAAGGCTCCTATTGACTCGCACTTAATTTATTCTCCAAATTATATCACTAGTATACAACATAAGTTACTCAATACTTATTTTTGATCTATTTATATGCACCAAAATATAATACAATCAGTTTTCAATAACACCCTATCTCAATGATTAAAGATTTGGCAGATTTTATTTATTAAATGGATTTTACTTTCCATGTATGAAGGCCTGAATATAATCTTGGTGTATCAACTATTGCCATATAACCAAGCCATTTATAGTTTTATAATGTGACTTATAGATATTTGATAAAAATTAGTACATTGAAGATGGCTGACTAGACATAGCCAGGAAGAGCCATTCCCACCAAGAGAGAGATAAGGTTTTTAGTGAACAAAGATAATTTGGACAGATCTTCAGAGAGAGAACACCAAGAGTGGATGGAGATGTGAGGTACGCTCTGAGGCTGAGGAGAGATGGGGCTGGGAACCATGCACAGGGTACTCAAATGCTGGGGCTAGTTCCGGCCTTGAATGGCTTCTGGGGAACAAATGAGTGAAGGGCCTGTGGGACTACTCATCTTCTCTGTGGACCTCTGGAATCTTGGCTACAGGAGACCTCATGTCCTCCATGGATTCTTGAGTTGATGGGGGATCTGCCTTGAGAATAGACAGAAATGGGGCTTCAGCCAGCAAAGAACTAGGGGCCTTTGTGCATGGCATAGCTCTGGCAGAGTGTGTCCATAGGCTTCCATCACCCAGGGATACCCCTTTCATCCTCCAGGCAGGTTGAGTCCCTGCTGACAGCTGGGTCAGGAAAAAGTGGGGCTGACTTCTACACAGGACTGGCGCATGTCTGTTCTACAGCCCTTGTTGCCTGCCATCCCCTCCCAGGACCCCTGCCTAGCCACTCTGAAAGGCGCATGTGAATAGTGCAGCCACCACTGCCTAGCATGGGTGCTTTGCTTCACGTGATCACATTCCTGGTTGCTTGGGAGCACTTTGGGTCACCCAGCATACCTGGAACCTGACTCTGAGGGTCAAGAGGGTGGAGCCACAAGCCATTCCCAGGACTCCAAGTCTATAGTGTGCAGCTTGGGAGTGCTGAGTCAAAATCTGTGGCTTGCCCTTGAGCAGGAGAGAAGCCCACACTCTCAGAGCACTGAGAGGAGTGAAATACTTAGGTCATGGGCTGGAGTGGGAGCAGGGCATGCCTCCCTTTAGAGGGCTGGCCTGGAAAGGGTGTGGCCTATCTCCTTGTCAAGGCCTCCACCCAGGGAGCCCTGTGGCCGATAATGCCTAATGAAAGAAATGCTGGGGCAGTGTCAGTGATGAGGGGGTGTCCCCCAAGGGCCAGGAGTAAACTTGGTGAAGGGGTTACCTTTCTTCCCATCACATCACAGAGCATGGCTGCAAATGTGAGGAAATATAGAGGAGCTGCTTGGCTAAGAGCCTGTCTACCACCCATTAATCTAAGTGTCATCTACTGGATTACAGCCCAAACTATACCACCAAAAATATTTTAACAATTTATCCCCCTATGAAACAAAAGGGAAGAATTCAGCCACAAATAAAGACCCTGTACAGAGGCTTGGACCTCTGAAAATGTCCAGAAATGAAGCCAATTGATTACACCCAAATTATACCACAGGTAAAAAAACAGCAAATCCACTTTGGGAGGCCGAGGCAGGGCAGATCACAAGGTCAGGAGATCGAGACCATCCTGGCTAACATGGTGAAACCCCGTCTTTACTAAAAATACAAAAAATTTAGCTGGGCATGGTGGTGGGTGCCTGTAGTCCCAACTACTTGGGAGGCTGAGGTAGGAGAATGGCGTGAACCTGGGAGTCAAAGCTTGCAGTGAGCCAAGATCATGCCACTGCACTCCAGCCTGGGTGACAGAGCGAGACTCTGTCTAAAAAAAAAAAAAAAAGAAAGAAAGAAACACCAAACCTTCCAGTTGAGAAAGAATCAGTGCAATAACTTTGGTAATATAAAAAAACCAGAGTGCATCCTTACCTCCAAACGAGTCTATTAATACTAGCTGTCCAGCAATGGTTCTTAACCAGTCTGAAATGACTAAAATGACAGACATAGAATTCAGATTCTAGGTGGCAGGGAAACTCATTGAGAATCAGGAGAAAGTTAGAACCCAATCCAAGGAATCCAAGGAATCTGAGAACTAAAAGAGAAAACAGCCATTTTAAGAAAGAACCAAACTGAAATTTTAGAGCTGAAAAATTCAATACAAGAATTTCATAATACAACTGGAATAGAACAAACTGAGGAAAGGCTCTCAGAGCTCAAAGACCAATCCTTCAAATCAAGTCAGTTAGACAAACAAAAATAAAGAAAAATGGGAATATTAGATTATGTAAAGAGACTAAATCTATGACTCATTGGCATTCCTGAGAGAGAAGGAGAGAGTATGAGCAACTTGGAAAATATATTTGAGCATACAATCCTTGAAAGTTTTCTTAATCTCACTAGAGTGGATGATATTCAAGTTCAAGAAATACAAAGAACCCTGGCTAAATACTGTAGAAGACAGCCATCCTATGGTGCACAATCATCAGATTCACCAAAGTCAACCCAGAAGAAATGATCTTTAATGCAGCTACAGGGAAGAGTGAAGTAATGCACACAGGGAAACAATCAGGCTAGCAGCAGACCTTTTAGCAGAAATTTTACAACCCAGAAGTGTTTGGGGGCCAATTTTCAGCATCCTTAAAAAAAAAAAAAAGAAAGAAATTCCAGCCAAGAATTTCACATCCCACCAAACTAAACTTCCTAAGTGGAGGAGAAATAAAATTCTTCTCAGACATGCAAATGCTGTGGGAATTCGTTTCAACTAGACCAGCCTTAAAAAAGGTCCCTAAAACAGTGCTAAGCATGGAGTCAAAAGAATGACATCTACTATCACAAAAACAGAATTAAGCACATAGCCCACAGGCACTATGAATCAACTACACAATCAAGGCTACATAACAACCAGCTAACAACAGAATGACAGGATTAACATCTCACATATCAATACTAACCCTGAATGTAAATGGGAAAAACACCCTATTAAAAGACGTAGAGTGGCAAGCTGGATAAAGAGAAAAGACACAGCCATCTTTTGTTTTCAAGAGACCCATATCACATGTAGTGACATCCACAGGCTCAAAGTCAAGGAATGGAGAAAGGTCTACCATGCAAACAGAAAACAATAAAAGATAGGAGTCACTATTCTTCTATGAGATAAAACAGAAGTTAAACCAATAAAATTAGGAAGGATGAAGGATATTACATACTAATAAAGGGTATAATCCAACAAGAAGGCTTAGGCACTCAACATTGGAACACCTAAATTCATAAAACAACTTCTTGGCCTATGAAAGGATTTAGACAACCACATAATAATAGTGGGAGACTTCAATGCTCCACTGACAACATTAGACAGATCATCAAGGAAGAAAACTCACAAAGAAACTCTGAACTTAAACTTGACACTTGACCGATTGGACCTAATAGATATCCACAGAATGCTCCCCTCGATATTCACAAACTACGTTCTTCTCACCCGACCACAGAACATATTCTAAGATTGATCACATGCTTAGACATACATCAAGTCTCAATACATTAAAAAAAATTGAAATTATGCCAGGCACACTCTTAGATCATAGTACAATACAACTAGAAACAAATATCAGGAAGATCTCTGAAAACTACACAAATATATGGAAATAAAGCAACTTGCTCATGAATAGCTCCTGGGTAAAGACAGAAATTAAGGCAGAAATTTAAAAATGCTTTCAAATTAATGAAAATAGGGATACAACTTATCAAAATCTCTGGGATGCAGTCAAAGCAGTGTTAAGCGGAAAGCTTGTAGCACTACACGCCTTCATCAAGAAGTTAGAAAGATCTCAAATTAGCAATCTAATTTAGCACATAAAGGAACTTAAAAAAAAAAAAACAAAGCTAGCCTAAGAAAAGAAATAACTAAAAACATAGCCGAACTTAGTGAAATTGAGACCAAAATATCCATACAAAACATCAACAAAACCATGACTTGGTTATTCAAAAAAAAAAAAAAAAAAAACAACATTGACCATTAGCTAGATTAACAAAGAAAAAGGAGAATCCAAATAGGTACAACAAAACATGACAAAGATGACATTATATCCGATCCCACAGAAATACATAAGATTCTCAGAGAATACTATGAACAACTCTATGTGTGCAAATTGAACCAGCAAGAGACTGAAGTCCTGAAAAGACAAATATTGTGCTCTGAAATTGAATCAGTAATAATGTTAAAAAGCCCACTAACCAAGAAAAGCACTGGATCAGATGGATTCACGGCCAAATTCTTCCACAAGAACAAAGAAGAACTGGTACCAATCCTGCTGAAACTATTCCAGAAAATTGAGAAGAATGAGCTCCTTCTTAACTCAGTCTACAAAGCCAGCATCAGCCTGATACCAAAATCTGGCAGGAACACAACAAAAAAAGAAAACATCTGGCCAATATCCTTTATGAACATACATGCAAAAATCCTCAACAAAATACTGGCAAGCCAAATCCAGCAGCACATCAAAAAGTTAATACACCATGATCAAGTAGGCTTTATTCCTGGGATTCAAGGGTGGTTCAATTTATGCATATCAATAAGTGTGTTTTACCACACAAACAGAATTAAAAGCAAAAAGCATATGATCCTCTCACTAGATGCAGTAAAAAATTCAATAACATCTAACATCCCTTTATGACAAGAACCATCAACAAACTAGGCGTGCAAGGAACATACCTCAAAATAATGAGTCATCTTTGATAAACCAACAGCCAACATTATATTGAATGGTTAAAAGCTGGAAACATTCCTCTTGAGAACTCACCTCAACTGAGCCAAGACTGTGCCATTGCACTTGAGCCTAGGCTACAGAGAGACTCTGTCCCAAAAAAAAAAAAAAAAAAAGAGAGAGAAAGAAAAAAAATCACTTTGTCTAGCCTGTATGCAGAACATAGGGAAAATTCTATACTATTCCTAAGTTTCATTTCAATCGCATCCTTCAACACTTTCTGGTGGATTTGTTTGCTTTTGCCCAGGGCACATGTTTTAGCTTATATAATACTGTGTTAGAATTTACACAGGACAAAATATGGCTTTACCTTTTTATAATATCATATTTGGTCACATACATTGACCACTGGTCTGTTTTAATCCCAGGGACATTTTGATTTTTGTAATGGATAATGTTTCTCTCTTGCTTTTTGTTCTTTTGAAATTGCAAATTTGGTTCACCTCCAGTAATTGCACAATGCTGTATGATACTAATTTGGCATGGTAAATTTTTTGCTTGGATTTATTATTTTTCTACTCAATTCTTCCTCACCTCTTTCCTAATTGTTCTCAATTACTTATTTTACTATTCCCTTATATGAATATTTTCTAAGTAATTTTACTCTTTTGTATAATGATATAGGTCCTGAATAAATACCATTTTGACATTTAAACATGACATACTATGGCACTGGGGAGAGATGTCCAAGTCCCAGAGTCTAAAGGCATTATAGATATAATGATAGATACACCAAAGAGCCAAAAGAATCAGTACCATCAGTAATCTACACTGAAATGGATGTAATCTCCTGCATGAAGACCCTTTTGACAAATTAATATTCCCTTGAGAATGATATTTACTTAGCAAAAAGGACAAGTATGGAAAAAATTTCACACCCCTACACTTTTTCCAAGCTACCATGTGAAAATGAACACCTATATTCAGATTTTTGTTTCTGGCAATATGGTTGAAACTGGATAGTCTGAAAACTTCCTGCTACAAAACATTTTTAAAATATATAACTTAACTTGAAAGAAAGTAAAGGACCACAAGGCTTAAAAGTGAAGAAAGAACTGGGAAGCAAATAAAAAGCTGTGGCTTTGGGCATTGCCAATCACAAGATGATTGGATTTTGGTTGCTGCACAGAAACAGGAGTACTTTGAATTGAACAAGGTGAGACTTGCATTGAACTACTCGATTAAAGCCAGTGCCCTCAAAGTGCTGAATTCTCAACAAAAGAACTGAACAGAAAAAAAATTCATTCTATGGGAGAAGAAACTTTTGTATATTTGGAAATAATGCACTTCTATTTAACTCACAAAAGAAGTCATAGTGGAAATTAGACAATATAACTGAAAAATAAAGAAAATACAATATATCAAAAGTTATGGGCTATGACTAAAACAATGTTCAAAATGGGATTATTGCAAAAAAAGGTTGAAAAATATGAGCTCAGTTACTAACTTAAGAACTTAGTAAGAGAACAACAGGAAAAATTCAAAGTAGTAGAAAAAAGCAAGACTGACAAAGAGAGAAGGCAAGAATAAACAATCAATAACTGAGGTGAATTAATCACACACAAAGCAGACATTAAAAAATATGATCATCTTCTTGACAATAATTTTGAGAACTTGGATGAAAGGCATGATTTGTTTAAAAAATACAACTTGAAAAATATGACTTAGGGAGTAGAGAACATTGAAAGATCTGTAACTACTTCATAAATTGAAACAGTTTTTAAAATGTCTACCATGAATCAACCTCCTCCCCTCCCTCTACAACCACCACCATCTAGGCAAACTGATTTTACAGGCAAGTTATACCAAATACTCAAGTAACACATAACTTCAGTATTGCCATATATAGAATACACTGTTCCAGACAATGGAATAAGCAAGAATATTCTCCAACTCTTTAATAGAACAGCTTAACTAAAATCAGACAGCTGCAAAGAAAATTGGTAAAAAGAAAATTAGAAGCCAGGCCACTACATCAAGTTAGAATAAGAAAATATTAGAAACGAATCAATTAGCAAACAAAATCTACGATGTATACAAAATGCATTGTGATCAAGTGAGTTTTATCACCGAAATGCAAGGATAATGCACCACTGAAAAAACTATTAAAGGAATTAATCACATTAACAGATTAATAAAGAAGAAATCACAGGATAATCTCAATAAAAAGAGAAAACAAAATCAACAAAATTTAATGATCTTTTCTGATAAAATTTCTTGAAAAGTAGGAATAGAAAAACATTTTAATTTGCCAAACATCTCACATAGTGGTGAAACATTAGAATATTCCCATTAAAAATAATCATAAGAAAAGAATGTCTCATTTTACATCGTACCAGCCAGACCAGTAGCCCAGAAACTGGAGTAAGCAAATATGAAGGTTAAAAGGAATAACCAGTTTTCTCTATATTTGAGGTTAATAGGTAACTCAAGAGAAATTACAACTAAATTATTGAAAATAGGAGGTTTCAACATATTTATTATGTGTAAGGTCCAGTAAGAAACATTTAAAATGTAATTTTAAGAGGTTAGCATTTTACGATAGCAACTAAAATGTAAAACAGTAGGAATAAATTAACAAAAGATGTGCAAGCCTTTTATGAAGAAAATTATGAAACTATTAAAAGTCATTAAAGAAGAACTAAATAAAAGGAGAGATATATTGTATGCAATAGAAAAATTCAAAATATGAAAGATATACATTATCTTAAAATTCATGTATAAATTCAAAGCAATATTCCAATACAAATTTTACCAGTATTTATATAGAACCTGACAAGATGAGTCTAACATTCACATAGAAGAGCAAAGGGGAAAAAAGCTGAGACAGCTTTTTTAGAAAAGCTTTTGTAAAAAAGAACAACTCAAGGAGATATCCCTTTTATATATCAAGACATTTTAAAGTAACAGTAATTAAGAAAAGGCAGTATTGGTATTAACATAGATTAATGAACCAATAAAACAAATAGCCAAATATATATTTTTATATATATTATACATATATATACACATAACATACATAGATAGATATGGGTGCACACATATGCACACACAGACACACACATACAACTATACACATGTGAAATGAGGCCTTTAAAATCAGTGGGGAAGGATGGAATTTTATTAACTATCCATGTAATATCCTTATCTTTAATTATAAACAATAATGTCAAAAATGCTCTTTTGAATAGAAGATCTAAAAAATCCAAAACTTTCAGGCTTTATGAAGAAAACAAAGAAAGATATTACTTCAATAATAAAGAATTTCTTAAAGCACAAAAGTCTAGAACAGTCTAGGGTATTGTTAATAAAATGAATTATAGTACAATTAAACACCTCTGTTCATTAAGAGGCATTGTGAAAAAGAGAAAAATCATGAGAACAGACTAGATGAAGATATTTGTAGTGTATAGAGACAGTGTATAGAGATGACAAAGGATCACTACCAAGAATATTTCAATGCTTTCTATGAATCAATAGTAAAACAGTCGAATACCCCAGTGGGAAATGGGCAAAGGAGATAGAAAGAGTGAAAGACATGTCATTGGACAATACATACATGAAATGACATGCAACTTCATAAATAGCTAAGCAAATGCTGATTATAGCCACAATGAGATTTTATGTCACAGCTTAGCATGAAATGAAAAGTTGAATATGTTGACAAGTATATACAGCAAAGGAAACTTTTACACAGTGCTATTATGATTGATGATTGAAAATTTGGTAAAATAATTTTAAGGAGAGTGGCTATTATCTAATAAACCTGACAATGGACATACACTCAACCCAGCAATTCCTAGACATGTATTCTAGGTATATAATATTGCTTATGTGGAGAAATAGGAATGCTTTACACTGTTGGTGTAAATTAGTTCAATTATTGTGGAAGACAATGTGGCAATTCCTCAAAGACCTAGAACCAGAAATACCGTTTGATCCAGCAATCCCATTCCTGGGTATAGTCCCAAAGAAATATAAATTATTCTGTTATAAAGATACATGCATGTGTATGTTCACTGAAGCACTACTCACAATAGCAAATACATTGAATCAACCCAAATGCCCATTAATGATAGACTGGATAAAGAAAATGTGGTACGTATATACCATGGAATACTATGCAGTCGTAAAAAGGAATGAGATCATGTCCTTTGCAGGGACATGGATAGAGCTGGAAGCCATTATCCTCAGCAAACTAACACAAGAACAGAAAACCAAACACTGCATGTTCTCACTTACAAGTGGGAGCTGAACAATGAGAACACATGGACACAGGGAGGGGAACAACACACACCGGGGCCTGTTGTGGGGACAGGGAGATGCAGGTGGGGCTTAATATCTAGGTGATGGGTTGATAGGTGCAGCAAACCACCATGACACACATTTACCTATGTAACAAACCTGCATGTCCTGCACATGTATCTTGGAACTTTAAAATAAAATAAAATAATTTAAAAAGAAAAAGGAGGTGTGCATAAGAGTGTTCATAGTTAATTGTTTGAAATGGAAATATTTGAGATAATGTAAATAACTATAATCAGCAGAATGAATAGGTAAATTGTGGAAAAGTCGTATGGTAGAATTCAAGTAATAAGAATGAATGAACTATACTAGAACCATTTGTGTCATTGTTAGTAAATCTTCCAAATGTGTTGAGTGAAAAAGCTTCTTGAGGAACAACACACACAGGATTACTCCAAATATTTAATTGGAAGTATATAAGTAGTGACAGTATAAAGGTAGACAATGAGAATAATAAACATTTAATTTAGAATGGTGCTGTCTTCTAGGGAGGAAGAAGGATATAATTGGAAAGAGGGACAGAGAGCATTTAACTGTACTTATGGTATTACATTTCTTAAGCTGTATTTTGGGCTTATGGGTGATTATTTACTATTTTTATATTTTTGGATATGTCTGAATTATTTTATTTAAGAAAATCCTCAAAACAAAAATGAAAACAAGTAAAATTAGCTCTAGCTGCAATGTACCTATTAAGTATATCTAGCCATTTTTAATAGTGCTTATTTATAAGACCTATACATCATATACCAAATCATAATAAAATTGTTTCTAGGGAAAGACAAATGTCCCTGACTACTGAATGCCGACTGCCTTTTTAATGGGAAATATAATCTTAATAAATCTATTTGACGCCAAACAGAGGCCACATATATTGGGCATATTGTGTGTGTGTGTGTGTGTGTGTGTGTATGTCTGTGTGTCTGTGTGTGTGTGTGTGTATTTTGAGAGAGAGACAGAGAGAGCAAGAGCTTTGAATTGATGAATACCTGATGATTACAGTCAGAGATTTTACCTATGAAAGACGAAAAATTGTCTACAAATATCACATTTAGATATTTTCTTTCTTCTTTCTTTCTTCTCCTCTGTCCCTGTTCAGCTCAAGCAATAATTTTCAAATCTCTATCCAATACTTTTGTATGTCAGTAATTATTGCTAGAGACTGCAATGCTCGAGGACTATACAGCAAATCCTTCTTTCATTAACTCTAAATTAAATGCTATATAAATATAAACATGGAATGTCATATGACTAGGAACACAAATGGCTACTCTGTAAGTTACATATTTGTCGTTTTATTTATGGCCAGGTCCATTATTTTTTTCTCAGTGCCTCTTCTAATGTAGATTTAAAAAATCTATTTATTGAACAAAAATGCTATGCAGCAAAAACACGAGTATCTTTTTTCTAAGGATAGAGCTGATTGTAATTCAGCAGGAACTTTTCTGAAGATTAGCTCTCTTCCTGAAGCTACAATTTTCACAGCAAATGTAAGAATAATTTATCCAACTTTTGTTATAAATATGACATTTCTTTTCTTATATGTGTACCAAGGGCTTAACAAAAGCTTTTATTATCAGGTATTTTATCTAGATTCAAATCCTTTAAAGAAGGCCTGATGTTAATTATTTTATATCTAACTTCCTATATATTAGATTAGGTATTCTGTGTAAACATTTTTCATCTTAGTGAAAGTTAGAAAGTCAAAATGATTACAACTATGTATTGATGTTCTCATGAATTATCAGAATATATTTACCAAATGCTAATTGTTCCATATCATTTAAGTAGGAGGGCCCTTATTTTTTTGTAATTTGTATAGTAATAATGATATTATGACTAAGCAATCCTTTTCAGGTTTCTTATGAATCAACCCAGGTAAAGGAAAAGAAAAAGCTCACTGAGGAGGCAAGAGGTGAACTTGCCTCTGTATTTTTCCTTTCACGACTGTGTAGGACATTTCTTTGCAGAATTTGCCAGTTTTCCCATTGGCGCTGTGTGTGGAAATCATGTGTGCATGTCCAAATCAGGTTGTTCAGTGCCTGCATGGATTTTTGTCCCAAGGGCCTTAATATAAACATATGGAAACATCTCTCTTTTTTCCCAAACTATATACTGAAAGTCGGTCTAATCGGCAAGACTTAAAAGTTAATGTTTGAAATAATCAGTGATAAGACACTTTGCTGTAACACCTATAATTTTGGTCCAAAGTTATTTTCCAGGACCCTGGGGCTGGGCATGTTTTCGAGACCAGGTTTCTTAGAGAAGGGTCTGCATTCCTGCATTTGACTTTTCTCTGAGACTAAAGCCATTGAAAGGATGGTAACCAGGACTGCCTTTCCCTTCAAGACACAAGGGTGTGGGGTTCATAATCATTTCTGATGACCAAGTTGTCTTTAAATGGCTTTTTTTTCTGACTCCAGGTTCATTTAATGGTGGTAACAACTAGAAATCCTGATGTGGACTGGGGGTATGAACTGTATATAGGAAGATTCCATACACATTTCCCCTAATGTGGACACTTCAGGCTGTTAGCATTTGGCCCTGCCAAGTGCCTGTTTTTTCCAAACTGTTTCAGGGAGCACTGGCTGCTGTCATCCTCTTCTTTGTTAACTTAACTCCAGCTCTTTGGTAACTCTAGTAAAAGTTGTCTTCAAACCATAGCCTAAAGTGAATATTTTCTTCTCAATGTCTTTGGAATTATTTATAATGCAATTTCATTGCAACCTACGTAGTTAGTTATGGACAACTTATAACTTATAGACAGCTTTTATAACTTATAGATACTTGGACATTTAATTTGCCCATCCTCTCTGCAGACAACCAATATCTGCTGCCTTTTCAATAAATTTATTTCCTGATATCCGTAGCTGTAGCATGTAGACTGATGGTCTAGATATAGTTCCAACTTTGTTACTCGAATTTTTACTAAGCTACCAGCAACTGTTTAAAATAGATGACTACTGAAATACATATTTTGCACAGAATCCCATTATATTAGCATATTTTGTTGACTGCAATACAGTCATAGGTCATTTCAGGCTTTCTAAGTTTGGCAACTCTATGTTGTCAAAAGGAAAAGCTGTCTGGAAATTGTCTTGCCTGACATGACAAAACAAAAGAGAATGACTAAATACTCTCATTAGGTATACATAAAAAGAAATAAAATAATGAGAAAGCAAACACTATACACACACAATATATGGTGTGACTGTGACTAAAGTATAGATAGTCAGCAACTATCTATACTTCCAAAACTGGCATCACAAAAAAGAGAGCCTTCTCCATTGCTCTCTGATCTAGTTCCCTCTTCCACTAGGGCTTATTTGGGGGAAAACATTATTTTAAATTACTGCTACATCTTAAATGTCGTCCCATGTATATGCATGGCCTACTAAAATAGAAAATTTGAAAATGTTGCATGGTTAATGCATTATTCCTTTTGGGGAATAGAACCAGGAGAAATGAGTTATAATTCCATACGAAGAATAAGCTTTAGCCTACAAACTCAGCTAAACAAGAACTATCAAATTACATCACTTTCTTTAAATCAACTCAAATCTTTTCTGAAGGGAATTTTACCTCAGTTGTTACTGAGATTCTCTGTCCCCTGTAACATTGTACAAATTCCCTGTTTTCTATGAAATACTTAAACATGGTAGAATCTCCTCCAGTTTTAGGTCCCCATCTGTCACTTCTGAAACATCACTTACGGAGCCCACATGGCCTCTTCAGATCTCCCATTGTTTCTTCCCCCCGGACCAGGAGAATTTCCTTGTGTGCATGACACAGCTCCCATCTACTGAAAACAGCCACCTCGCTGAATTACTGACACAGGCTTTTCAAGGACATTTCCCAATTTCAGGGTCATCTTTTTTTTCTCTCTCGCTGTCCCCAGAAGAATAAATTTTGTTCATTCCTGTGTAGCACTCTTGGGCTAATCGCCTCAAGAAGTTTAGATGTTTGTAAAAAGCAGTGAGAAATGTTTAGTCTCAGAAGCTTCTGCTTTCAGCCTGGCAAAAATCCCCAGGCAAAATTGAACAGTCTCATCAAAAAGGATGGAGAGAAATATATCAAGATAGCAAGTATAATTTAATAGCTTAACAAATTAACCTGCTATAAGTATATCTGGGATGTTTATTTTCAAAGTAGCTCCCTAGTCAATTTGCTTTTGCAACATAGCCAGACATTTATCAAAAGTGGTGTTGGTCATGATGTCTTGGTTTGAGTCTTCTTGAGAAGGGTGTATAGATTGTTAACATCCCTTGATGCCTATAAAACTTAGGTCGTGGATTGAGGTTTTCATTTATCTTCAGTGTGAAAGTGTAAAGTCCTTGAGGGGAGGGTGAGGGAAGAGTCAGTATGGTTATCTATTGCACACACATGCCCAATGCATGAGATAGAGCAGTCTTTTCACATACTGTTTTGAAAAAATGAATAAATTTTTATAACAATATAGTAACTAGCCTTATTGCTTTCCATTGCAAAACAACCTATAACACTGCTCCTAATCATTTTCACAATGATAAGGCAACTTCTGAATCATCAAAGGCAGTTTCAACTACGATTGTCATAAATTGTCCATATACTGTATTTAATTCTAATTTCTTAATATTAGTTATTGATATTTGATGGAGTTTTATGAAATTTTGCCAGCACAGTTAATTTTTTGTTGACTAGAATGCTTCTGTGACAGAACTATGCTCTTTTAATGAGACTTTCAACTGCATACGCTTACGATTAATTTTCAGTAGGATGGAAAATATTAGACAGCAATGGTGAAGGGGTATTTGCATTTACAGGAGCTATTTTGTATCAGCATTTTTCAAAGCTTAACTTGAATCTCATGATTAGCAATGAATTGGCTTCTATATAATCACTAAACATCATTTATAAGGCTGTTCTTGCATTGCTACAAAGAAATACCTAAGACTGGGTAATTTATGTTGGAAAGAAGTTTAATTGGCTCATGGTTCTGAAGTGCAGTGCTAGCATCTGCTCGGCTTCTGGTGAAGCATCAGGAAGCTTTCAATTGTGGCAGAAGGCGAAGCAAGAGCAGGCAGCTCACAGGGTGAAAGTGGGAGCAAGGGAGAGTGAGAGACAGAGAATGAGTGAGTGAGAGAGAGAGAGAGAGAGAATGAGAATGAGCAGTGGGGGAGGAAAGTGATACACACTTTTAATTGACCAGATCTTGTGTGAAATCAAAGTGAGAGCTCACTTATCATCAAGGAGATGGCCCAAGTCATTCATGAAGGATCTGACCCCATGATCCAAACAACTCTTACCAGGCCCCACCTCCAACACTTGGGGTTACATTTCCACATGCTGCTTGGAGCAGACATCCAAAGTATATGACATCACAATAGTTAACTTTTCCAGATTGTTCAAAGATCTCTAAAGAAAGACCATATTTACAAGAAGAAAAGTTCACATATTATATTTACTAACATTTTAGTCTCTTCTCAGAGTAGTCTGCAGAAGATCTAATTCTACTCTACACCCTTGTTCCTAAAATCATGCAGGATCTTTTAAATTATGAAATGATCTACCCCTTAGTAACTGTGCGAATCATCTGTTATACAATCATATATTGCATACACTCTTTCTATAGCATTCTTTCTAGTATAATCTTGTGATGAATTGGACTCAGTAGAGTTCCTGACTGTGTTACCATGCTTTTAAGTACACTTAATATTCTGAATAGGACACTTTTGCTTTAAGTAGATCCTTATTATTTTTAGGTGTTTGTTTTGTTTTCCTTAATATAATTATATATATATGTATATATTTCCATATATATCTTAGAAATGATGGGTTAATCAATTTCATTCAAGAGTCCAATGTGTCTTTGGTCTCTTTGAGGGAACGTTTCATAAATCCAGATTCTCTGTTTTTATTTCTGATTTTCTTTCAGAAATTACTTAATTTGAATGTGATATGTATTTTCCACTAAGCTTATGTTTAAATCAGTGTTTAGTATTCCAGGCATACTTTTCCACTAGTGAATGTGAGCATGTCCTCAGTAAAAAGTAGGCCTTCTAAGTATAGACAGGTTGTTTAAACATTGACGTGTGCATGTTTTCAAATCATGTTGAAATGTTTGACAAATATTTAGATTTAAAATAATTATCATACAAGTCAAAACAGGGGTATCCCCAAAATTTTAAAAGTGATTCACATCTCTCACTCCCTGACTGCCTGTTAATTATACTCTATATTTAAAGGACACTACTTTTTCTTGAAAAACAGTATTTGATGGAAATCAAGCATTGGTGAGCAGATATAATTAAAAAGTAAAGAGAGAGAGAGAGTGAATTGCAGGCTACTTTTGTTTTGTACCCTTATTAATCTAATCCTAGTACTTTTCTTTTATCTCCTATGCAGGACTGCAAAAGGAAGATAGTTCTGTGCTCACAACAAGGATTAGGCCAGGGCCTTGATGACTGGCGTGGGTGCCACTGCTGTGCGTAATGTGCTGCTTCCTAAGTGGGAGGAGATGGAGTCTTGCCATTCTGTGGCATCACTCAGCAGGTGCAAATGAAGTATGAAATGAAAAATCCCAACCCACACAATGCACAGAGAAAAAACAGATTGCACTTTGTAGTCACTGCTGTGCCAGGCTATTTACTGTCACAGACAACGCAGCTCCAGTCAGGCAAGTGCCCCAAATCTCTCTGCTCTGACACCTGCAAGAGAAATGGTGTTTCACTCTCCGCTACTTTGCTTATGGTGATTTCCCTCCATGAGTCTCTGTCCTTCGAGAAGAAAACCAGTTAAAGTGTTTAGGAGCTCATGACTTTCTTAACAGGAAAGAATGATGTGAGAGGGGCTTGGGGGTTCTGTTTGGAAATGTGGGAGATTCTCAGAATGGATGATAAAATGATTTTAAAATTGGGTTCCACATGGAATTATCATGCTTTTTGTAGCTTATGAAAAAATATCATAGCTAATATTTATGCTTGCTTCGTTGTTTGAAGGTTAGCAGGGAACCTACTATCATTGTTGATATCTAAAGTAAAACTGAGTAAACAAAATTATCTTAGTTAATTCGGGCTAATTGATAGCACCATGCTTTTAGATAATTTTGTCTGTCATTATCTCTGTATCTGTCTCAATTGATTTCAATCTTTATCTGCTATAGTCACTTCAAGCAAATATTTAACTGTTAATTTTAAATACAAATATTAATACCTCTGGGATCAGGTTTGTATCTTCTTAGAGTATACTGCAGGAGATAAAGTCTCTGTCTATTTGGAGTCTATGTTCTATGAAATTTGAATGCTGGATGTCAATAAGAAGAGTAGCATGGTAATATGTACAGTAAAATTAGACTAATGTTAACAAGGAAGATGTAAAGGAGACAATTAAGAAGATAAAAGCTAGTCTATTTTAACCAAAACAAGAACTATGAATAGTTCAAAAATGAATGCTATTTTATTATACCCAAATGGAAATGCCAATATAAAATGAGTTAGATAAGTGAAAATATCAAAATAGAGATGAGCAATGTGGTAGATATAGGATTGTTAGAACTTCAGATTGTACATATTTAGGGAAGCTCTAGCTTTCTCTCTAAGCCTAAGTTTCCTCATCTGTATTAGAGAATAATATTGATAAAACAGTATCTAACTCACAAGGTTTTATAGGGAATAAGGAAAATAATCCATAGATAGTACATAGCAAAATGCCTCACTTATAATAAGTGCTAGACTAATAACAGCAGCAATTGGATTCACTTATTAGCAAACTCTAGAAATGTTTCAGAGAATACATTAATCTGAACTTTACAGTTTGTATTTAACCATAATTATACATTCTAAATCTGAATAAATTAGCATTTACAAATTTTATTTACATGTGATCCTAATAGGAAAATTGTATTTGGAATAGGATTTTAAAAACCTAAAATGGGAATTAGTCACTAATATTATTTCATTCTTGTATACAAAATGAAATATAATCAAGTTTCTTCATTTTATGCGACTTCAGGGACCACCAACTTCCTTTACTTACAAAGATACTCTTTGCCACAGAAATGTGGTTTATGCTCACTGCATTCACTGTTAGCTGAATCTGGCAAAATTCACTCATGGAATCTGATTCCATGAATAAGTTAAATATTTATTTTTATTGATCATCTTCTGCCAAACCCAATGTCTTCTTGTTAGCACAAAGTGTAAAACTTGTAACTCATGGCTTCCTTACTATCTAAGGTGATGGTTCTTACATATTGGTTGGATAAGCAAAAATAGCCCATGTCCAGCATAGTGAAATATAAGAGATATTAAGGAAATCTAATTAACTAGATTTCTGACTGATTAGAAGTATAGAAGGAGAGGGAAGTAGCCGACTATATTTTACCAAGTGTTTTACTTTGCTTCCTGGGTAGGTTGTGGTCCATTTATTGAGAGAAAGCATACAGGAGTAATATAGTTCGGCTCTGTGTCCCCACCCAAATTTCATCTTGTAGTTCACATAATTCCCACATGCTGTGGGAGGGAACTGGTGGGAGATAATTGAATCACGGGGGTGGGGGTTTCCTGTGCTGTTCTCATGGTAGTGAATAAGTCTCACGAGAACTGATGGTTTTAAACATAGGAGTTTCCCTGTACAAGCTCTTTTTCTTTTTGGCTGCTGCCACCCATGTAAGATGTGACTTGCTCTGCCTTGCCTTCCACCATGATTGTGAGGCTTCCCCAGCCACATGGAACTGTATGTCCATTAAACCTCTTTCTTTTGAAAATTGTCCAGTCTCAGGTATGTCTTTATCTGCAGCATGAAAACAGACTAATACAGGGAGAAAGAACAAATTTGGTAGGCTATTTGATGAGCTCAATTTGGACATATTGTTTTTGAGGCAAACGTGGCATATATCTAATAGACTTTGAAAATATTGGTCTATATATCAGATATAGGTTATAGTGAGTTATAGTGACATGGTTTAGAAATGCAAGTGTGGTAGTTTTTTTTATGATCAATAAATACCATGTCCTCAGTAACTATTATGCACATAGACAATAAACGTTGTTGATGTATGTGCAATTTTCAGAAAGCAGCTCTAATTTCATTCCTTGCTTGGAAACTCTTTCATGACACATCTCTGAAACCACAGTGTCATTCAGAAATAAGCCTTTGTTTTTTCTTTAAAGTAAGGAGAAACAGAACTCTGATAATTACTAATATTAAAGAACAAGTAGAACACAAATCAGCAAAGGGAACTAAGTAGAAACTGTCAGAGGTGTAAGAGAACAGGAGAGATGAGTATCTCAGAAGTCAGGTGAAATTGAGTTTAAGAATGGGGCAATCATAAATGGTAGACTGGATAAAGAAAATGTGGCACATATAAACCATGGAATACTATGCAGCCACAAAAAAGAATGAGTTCATGTCCTTTGCAGGGACATGGATCAAGCTGGAAGCCATCTTCTCAGCAAACTAACACAGGAACAGAAAACCAAACACTGCGTGTCCTTACTCATAAGTCGGAGTTGAATAATGAGAACACATGGACACAGGGAGGGAAACATCATGCACCGGGTCCTGTTGAGGGATGGGGGGCAAGGGGAGGGAGAGCATTAGGACAAATACCTAATGCATGTGGGGCTTAAAACCTAGATTATGGGTTAATAGGTGCAGTAAACTACCACGGCACATGTATACCTATGTAACAAACCTGCACGTTCTGCACATGTATCGAAGTACTTAAAGTAAAATAAAATAAATTTTAAAAAAATGGGGCAGTTAACTGTCAAATGGTATTGTAAGGTGTGGGAGCTAAATAAGAACACAATAGAGAGGAACAACACACACTGGGGCCTATCAGAGGGTTGGAGGGTGGGAGGAGGGAGGGGATAAGGAAAAATAACTAATAGGTACTAGGCTTAATACCTGGGTACAGATTATTTCATCTATGTACAGACTATGACAGAAGTTTACTTATGTAACAAACCTGCTCTTGTGCCCCTGAACTTAAAATAAAAGTTAAAATAAAGATTAATTATATGTTTTTGTTTTAATCAAGAAATCATGGGTGGTATTTGCTGCAGCAATTTTGTTAAACTATTGTGGATGGAACCTCATTGTAGTGGCCTGAGGAAGGATGAATAACAAGAAAGTAGACACAGTAACCATGGAGTGCTCTAGAGAGGAGTAGAGCTATAGAAGCAACAAAAGGAAGAGCATATGACTGGAGAGAAGTAAATTGTGAGGAGAAATTATTTTAAGATGACAAAGACTAGTCATGCCAGAATGTTCTTAATCCCTAGAAATGATCTAGAAGAGGTTGCCAATGTGTGTGTGTGTGTGTGTGTGTGAGAGAGAGAGAGAGAGAGAGAGAGAGAGACTGACTACAAAGTCTTACAGGATAAAAACAGCACATGTGAGAACTGCAAATAATTAACTTTGATTCAGAGGAAATGCACTTTCTATAAGATGAAAGAAGGTAAAAATGTAAGTAGTACAGTAAAATGAAAACTTGAAAGGCTTTGCCTCTGATAGCATTGATTTTTTTCTGAAGTAAGAGACATGATTTATCCTGAAGGGGAGGCAGTATCAAAAAATGGCATGACTTTTACTGTTGACTAAGAGGGAAGAGACGTTATGGAAACATACAAATAGATAAAGAAATATAAGTGCTATGGAGGAGAATAAGGTACTTTGAAAGAGAATAGCAGGTTGCATAATTCAGACTGAGCATTAGGGAAGGCTTTCAATTCAACTGATGCCTAAAGAATGAGCAGGAATTAGGAAAAAGGCAGACAGTCTATCACATCAGTAAAAGGAACTGTGATACTTGATTATTAATAATCATTTAACTGGCATTCACTTCCCTTTGTATTAAGGTCCTACTGGAGGGTTGGAATGAAGTCTTGTTTTTCTACCTTCACAATCTAGCACTATGATATTAGTTAAAAGTTGATATATCTCTAAACCTCACTGTTCGGCAGATGCTGTTCGGCATGCGGAAACTGAAGCTCAGTGAGGTTACTTCTCCAGTGTTTCCTGGGTAGTCAGTGTTAGGATTCATCGCTCAGGTCTCTCTGATGCCACAGTTGGCTTGATCCCATTTCCTAGGCTGTCTCATAAATACCTTCTTCTAGGACACACTTGAAAGATTTCTTCCCTTTCTCATGTTTATCGTCTTCCTTTGTTCCCCCTTTTAAGACTGGATGTCACTCAGACCTCTGTCTATGGCTCTGCACTCTTCCCTCGTTTTCCATACTCTTTGATGACACCCTTTATGCCTACAGCTTTAATGATCATATCTAGATTTCTGATTCCTATGAGCTGACATTGCCTCAAATTCTATGTGTCCCAAATTGAACTTGCCATCTTTTTGTGTGCCCAAATGGCTCTCCTAATTTGTCATCACTCTAATGCATCTTGAAAACATTTTTGTTTCTTTCCTCTTTTTTGAAAAACAAATCTGTCATAAAGTTTCCCAGTGAAATGAAAATTACATTTCTTCTCTCTTCTCTACACACTAGCTCAGGCTGAAAGAATTACATGCTGCAATAACTCTCTGCTCTCTGTGCTTAGAGTTGTCATTACCAAATACAAAAGTCTTTGCCTGGCTTTCATGGCAATTCGTCATGTGGGTGCCTTTCTTTCACTTGCTTTTATATTTTCTTGCCACAAAAGTCTTTTGTAAACACTGGATATTGACTTTAAGAGCTTATACAAAGTCTATTTTAATAGATTTTTGATGCAGTGAGCGGTAAATGGTGTTTGTTGTCTGTAACTATTCCACACCCTTGCTGAAGCTTCCTTGTAGGTGGAGCATACTTCCTCAATCCACTGACCTGAATCCTGACCATGTGGCTTACATTGTCCAGTGAAATATAGGGAGAAGTTCAGTGTGACAGTGAGGAGTGCAGACTTTCAGATGCAATGAGTGTTTCTTCTCGTTGTTCTGTGCTCCTGTCCTGCACCATAAGAGCATGTCCCAGGTCATCATGTTCTTTTGACCAGGCTCCTGGAATGAGAGACACTTGGAGCTGACCTGAACTGGACCTCTAGAAGCAGAGCTGCTGAGAACATCTGCAGAAACATGAGTAAGATATGTGCACTTGCTTTTTGTAAACTACTGAGATTTTAAGGTTGTTACACAGCATCATTATAGAAATAGCTGACTAATATACAACCATTCTAGAAACCAGGTCTATAATCACAAAACCAATCATAACCCTCAGGTTTAGTTCCTTCCTAGCTAGTGGGCTTTGGTCTAAGTGTTTTGAAGAAATGTTAGATCATAGTTACAAAGGACTTCTTTTATGTGTTGGGAAAGCTGGGATTCTTTATTTAAATATCAAAATGATCTCAAGTTTGTTGTTAGACATATTCCAGTTCTCAGTAGAATGTAAATAGCAGAAATGAGCTACTATAAATTAGTCTTTTAAAAGTAGAAAATTAGTAGAAATGTGTATAAATTAATTTGATAGAAATTAGGTTTTGTCTGAAATGACTTTCTGATTAAGTCTTCTCTGGACAAGATTTCTGGAGATGCATCTTGAGACACACAGACTTTTCCTTGCTTACTCTTACATTGGTTCTTTAGTTTTGGTCTTCTAAATATGAGGAACAGATTACACTTAGATCCTTTATCAACCCTTCTAAGTCTACGAAGCCGTGTTTTCACAGACCATCTAATTTTCATAAGATAAGCTTAGTTTCTTGATTCCTTTTCCAAAACAGCCATTTTCTAAAGGGTTTCCAGAAGGAGTTATTTCTTGTCTCTCTTTTGTGGTCTTTCTAGGGTCCTTTATAAGACCTCATTACTAAAGCCCCAGAAAAGACATTGACACAAAATCAAGTGACTCTTCAAAGATCCATGAAATAGTGTCACAGATTATCTTTGATGTGTGACTGTAATTTGCTAGAGAATCATACCAGGTTAATGGCCTCTCTGGAGCCTATTGAATTTATGCAGATACAGGGCTCTCAACTATCAAGGTCTCAACTGGAAAAGAGAGACATGGAAAAGCCAAGATTTCATGTTTGTGAATTTATTATCATATTTTTTTTCCACAGTGGATTGAGAAGTCCCTGAGTCATATACTCTACCAGAGAATGAATGATGTCTGGTAAATAAGCTGATGAATCTAACACATAAAAGTACTGAGGGCCCAGTCAAGGCAATATCACTGCCTGTGAAATGCTGAAGAGAATCAGTTGAAAGAGAAAGAAGGTAAACGTATTAGACTTTCAAAAAAGCATATGAAGTAGATTAAGAGAATTAATTGGAAATTATTCATCCAAATGGCTCTCAATAGGTAAAAGTAGAAATTATTTTATAAATCTTTTGGAGGCTAGTGTGAAACATTGTGTCAATAAAAGTAAAATGGAAGGTGGCCATCAGAGAGCATGTTAGGACACTGTAAAAATGTCATATCCTGTCCCTTTGTTCAAATGAGAATCACGTTGTCACTGACACTGGAGTTTTTTGATGCCAAATTAATACATAGTTTTCTTATTTGTAGAAATTCTAAATGAGAAGACCCTCACTTCTTTTGATCCTGGAGCATGTGGGCCAAGCCCACTGGATGCCTGTTTTTGTAAAAAAAAAAAAAAAAAAAAAAAAAATGTTATTGCAACACAGATGCATGTGTTTGTTAGTGTACTGCCCATGGATGCTTTCATGCTAGAAAAGCAAAGTTGGGTTGTTGCAACAGAGAGTATATGGCCATGAAACCTAAATTTTCTAATATCTGCTTTTTAGGGAAAAATTTTTGGTAGCCTCTGCTCAAGCACAATGGCTTTCACATATTTTGATTATCCTAAGGGAATAATATATTTTACATCCTCACCAGTGCATGAGCACACACATACAAGAATATATCTGGGAAGACACTTCATGCAATAGTTGCTACTCAACAAGCCCTTTTTTTTTTATCTGTTTAATTCTATTCTGTTTCAGCTTTGAAACAATGCTGCTAACCCTTAGCTGCTTTAAAATATTTCAGCCTCTGCCTCAGGACTATGAAAGCAATATTTTCTGCAAATGTCAATGTCACTCATCTGTTTAGAGTATTGAGTTTAGCTTAGCAGTGCATTTTATATAAAATAGAAACTTCATTATCTTTGTTAATGTTAGCATGCAAACAACAAAAAAGTTGGTCAGACATCTGACATATTGCAAAAAGGGAAAGGATTGAAAGGGACAAGATGCAGTCTATGAGAATATTGGAATGCTACTGACTTAATGACCTAACGTTGTTTACAAGGCTTCCTCAAGAACCCAATTAATTTCAGATGGGTATCTTACATTCTTGAGAATTTTGCTCAACTCCATTTGTTATTGCTAGGTTTTTTATTTGTAGATTGAACAAAGGCTTCACATATAATACATACAGATACAAATCCAAAATAAGATATAAACTTGAATCACTGTCAAATTCTTTACTTTTTTTCGTTGATTCTTTTATTCATTTATGTAGTGAACATTTATTCATTGAGGCCAATCTCTATCCTAAACACCATGCATATCTGTGTCACTCACAATATAATGATATCCTTATGAAGTGTACTGTTCAATATGAGTCAGAAATTAATCAAATAATCACATAAAACTGCATTTGTGAAAAAAGCTATGAAGTTGAGATACATGTGCTATGAAGTACATAATAGGGCAATTTGACCTAGTCAGAGAGGTCAGTTGAGATTTCCATGAAGGAATAGTGATAGGGATAATATCACAAGGAATTTCAGGGCTGAAGAGGACAGGGATGAGTGAGCTCCCACAGTATGATAATGTATGCCCAGAAATATACTCCAGCTTTCTCCTTAAACATTGCTATTTTTTTCATTTCTCCAGCCTTTCTCTGGTGGTATTTACAATTAGTTATTTATCTTTTTTTCCACTGCCTTTTGTCCACAAAATGAAGAGAACATAGTTTAAAAATTCTATTATGTGTCTATTTATTTGAATATTTCCATATAACACACTTTTACATTTGTGGAAATTGTTCCTGTTCATTTGGATTAAGTCCTAGACAGTTTCCCTAAATAGCTCTGTAAATCATCATGAAGACATGACCTTGGTTTTCAATCAGCTTATATTTATGGTTGGGAAATGCTTCCTTGTGAAGCCAATAGGTTCAGAGTCACTGACCAAGGATTTATGGTTGCACTTATTATGACGGGCTTGGACTCTAGAATGATAGCAAGGTAAATCCACTGTAAGAATGGATTTTCTTGTTGAGATCTAAAGCTTTACTTTTTTTTTAATCTATAGAAGTCTCATTTGGTAAGGCAACTGAAAAACAAATCATAACTTTTCTTTTTCATGCTTATTTAAAAGATACCCATCTGCTTAATTTCTGATCCTTAATATGTTGACATGACTAGAATGTTTTTATTTTTTGCTAACATAAGGAATGGAGTAACAAATAGATTTCAATTTATACAGTTTGTCTTTGTAACCATACTCCCATGTGAGTAATGTGGGATAAGCAAGACAGTCGTACAGCTGCTTTGCTAGAGATGAAGAGTAGAATTTTACTGTAGGAAAAATATTGAAAGTGCTAATTTGGTGCACAAATCTATAGCTGGACTCAGTCCAAGTTGACTAAATAGGTAATAGAATAAAATACTAAATAAAGACAAATGTACTAGTAAGTATCAGTAAGTAGTAAGACTGTATTCCAATTTTTTTATCGATAGAGTGATAACATTTTAGTAATTTATTTAAAAAGTTAAATAGATAAAAGAATTTGTGAAAACTGGGTTTCAAATATAAGAGCTATTAATATCCACATGCAGAGCAAGGAGGCTAATTAAATGTTTTTTTTTCATCCTCCTGTACCCCAATGACCTACTCTTCTAAGGAAATGCATAGAACTATAGTTAAGCAAATATAACTTGTAAATGTCTAAAAAAGATTACAATCAATTCATTGACCTAGAAATCTGCTTTACCTTGGGATTATTGCATTAGTGTGTTGCTTCCCTCAGATATGATGTGAGTGTTCAAAAGTTTTCCTTACAAAAGTCAAGACTGGTCTTTGCTGCTAAAAAGAACAACACAGGAAAGCCTTACAGCCCTTTTTTTCCTCCTCTGAGTTACAACGCTAGGAGAGTCATAGAGGCCTGTCACCACGAGATGGCGCTCAGCTTCCGTCTCAAAAGGAAGTGAGTTCCATGTTTTTCAGCCCCTACTTATTACCATTCATTTCAAGGAGTGAAAAACAGTGTTCAGAGAAAAATCTTTGTTAGCACAAAGCGTCTACATTTGTGAGAGACAAAATTATGTTTCTAGTTCATTCAAAGACTAGTTGCTATTCTCGGAATTTTGCAAGTTAACTCACAGGAAGATGAAAAAAAATCCTACATTTATTGGTTAACTAGGCACACTCATTCGCTTTTTATCAGTCCATTGATGTTTTATGGGGAAGCATGGAAAAGGCAGTTGACATTTTCATGCATTTTGAAGGAAGAATAAAATGGCTGGTTCTCGGCTGTGCTTGTTCACAGGTTTTGTAAGCCGAGGAAATGGATACTACGGTTGTTTGTAAAACCGGATCCAAACAAAGGAAGAGAGCAAGGATGCTTTCCTGTAACACTGACACATGTACCACTCTCTAGAAAAAGGATGAGGCTGCAGAAGAAGGTTTTAGCTTAGCATTTCAATTCTAAAATGGATGGTCCTATTTAATTTTCCACATACAATAACTGTCCTCGCTGAAGAATAGATTAATATTACTAATCTCACTTATGTAGCAGCCTTAAAAGGCCAAACCAACACGGATATTTCTAAAGCAGATTGTAGTCATTTCTGCCGGTATCGTCAATTCCCTACCCACGCTGAAAGTCATTGTGTTGGTAATCTCACGCTATTGCTTCAGTAGGCGTCTGCGTCATTCTTTGCTCTCCGTGAGCTATAGACAGGCATAATGGATGAAGTGATGAGAGGGCACAATGATGAATTAATATCCCAGAGGTCCTAAAACTAGTCACAATGAAAGAAGGCTTTTCTGTGGCCACTGGGTTCCTGGAGTTGTGTTATGAAATGTGATTCTGGGGTTGTCTGCTTACTGGTATCCCTGTAGAAGGATAGAGGGAAGAGTTCCCTCAACTGCAGGAGAAAAAGAATAAGAAAAAGCAAAACATACATGTACTTGTACTGTAACTAAATGGAATCATAACTATATATGTGTAAATATATATATATATACACACACACACACACCAGGTTTTTGTATAAATAAATGTGAAGTTTTCTTTTTATCAAACGTTGTACTAGATAAAACAACTACACTGGTTGCAGCTTTACTATTTGTTTTTGCTTGGCATTTTGTTATAGAAGTAGCATACATATTAGTGGTACATTAAGCTGCTGCTTCTAATATATGTGGATTAAGCAGCAGAGATAGCTTTTCTATTCTTTGCCATCTTTGGAAGTGTTATTGTGGAAAACAAAGTCAAAGCAGACATGATGAGCCAATGTCAATTTTGATTATACCTTATTCTATTTGTTCTTTTATGTATTTTCAAACTCTCACTGAGTGCCACCTTACACTAGGCACAGTACGTGACACTGAGCATAACGGCGGGAAAGAGATCACAGTTCCTTCTCACAAAGATGCAGAAATGAATATGACTCTACCTGCAATAGTGCAGTATTACCTGAACTGTGGTGGAATTGGAACAGTGGCATTTAGCTCGATCATAGTTATTAGCCTAAAATATTTCAATTAAAGATTAACTTACTACCAAAAATATGTAAAAATCATTTTCTCTGTGGGGACAGGATAAGCTAGGAAAAATTCAAGCTTAGAAAGAAAGAGTGTGAGTGTGCTTCCTTTGTCTGAGAGATTATTCCTTTCTGGCCAGAAGAGGGTTTGGGATGGAACTCGGAAAGAGGAGTGCACAGAGAAGCTTAACCAGTGTTTTGCTATTCTCGCATCATATATTTATGATGTGTTTTTACAGTTCAGTTTGACCAATTATGTTTTTCTGGGATGAAAATATTTTCACATCCAAACACAAAAATGTAGTTAAAAGTATTTGGGGGAAATATAAATAGTTAAAACAGCCAATTTAGACAACTCATGTACTTTCTTTTCTCCATTCAAACAGATATTTGAGAATTCACTATATTTCACAACTGATTTTCACTCCCTGTATATTGAAACAAACTCGTACATATCTTAATGACATGCTAATCTGAAATAATGAGCCTTATATGTAATATTTGTGTCCTTTAAAACGAATACGTAACCATATGCTATAATTTTGTGGTGCTTGTTAATACAAGTAGTCTTCAATTTTTCAAAAACGAGGGAGTAGACACGATAATGTGAACATTAAAACAAATAAATACACATACATTATATAGTGTTTAGTTCATGAGCTGGTTTGAAATTTGCTCCATGATTTTGATAGGTCATCTGTATTTGCTCTTGTGTGAAACACTTTCAACAACGCTTATTGGCAAAGCACTTGGAGATCATTGGTTGAAAAGTGCAACTGACTCTGAGTGCCGGCTTCAGAGCCTTACAATTGAGAGCCATCATAAATTTTATCTTTGCTGGCATAAATACGGAGATCATTTTTATGCAGAGAGGGAGCTCTTTTATTTTGTAAACATTTTTATGCTAGATGCTTCAGTAATGAATCTTAGATCAGTATAAAAATTGTTTGCAATAATAATCTATATACCAGTCTCTATGTGATGTTCTTATAGCTTTCTCTGCTTGCCCTGGAATAAGAAAGCATTAATATTTTGAAATAATTCTGTATGTATGATTGTCTGTTTTTATGGTAATCAGAGTACAAAAGATAAAAACACACAGGTTTATTTCGAAAAAAGGTGTTTACTTGAGGGATCTTTTCTGATAGCATAGATTTCTGTTAGCTTTTTAAATTTAAACAAGTATTCTGGGATAATATTAAATTTATCAGTCACAGAAAGGGAAGCTTTGTAGTTGTTGGAAATCCAGTTTTATTACCTATCACCCAGAAAGAAAAGAAATCTTAAAGGATAAAGGTAGAAGTAAATTCAATTTTCCTTGGTATCAAGTTAATTTTTTCAATCAGAAGTTCTTTGAGCAGGTGAAGAAAAGACACTAAAGGAATTGGAAGCTATAGTAAAAGCTCTGATGAAGAATACATCATAAATAGCTAACAAACCATAAATGAAAATTGGGTGACTTTAAGGTGGGAACTACTAACAGGCTGCGAGGCAGCATTTGACCTCTTTTAATGGAAATTTTAAGAGAGGACTCGAGGTGATGAAGGTCATTGAACCGGATGTCAATGGCTCCTGAGTAGTACTCCAGGTGGGCTACTAAGCTCATTCTGAAGGATGATGTAGATTGGGGTGCATCAATCAGCCAGGCAGAAGTCAACTCCCTCACCAGTTCTTTTCTGTAGTAGTTCAGACACTGCACAAAGTACAGGAAATCAGGTCATTTATTTATTTTGGGCTTTTATTAAGATATAATAACAACTTCTTATATTTGTTTAGTGTGTTATATTTTAGAGCCCATTTGCCACCTCAATTCAGTCAGACTATCAAATAAGACATGTTTTAATTTTCCATCTTAATACATATTTCTATGCTTTATGTGATAAAAAAATCAGTTACAATTTATCTGGGATCAGGGCAATAAAAGAAACTGATCTTTTGCAAATACAGTTTGCTCTTATGTATAGGAAAAGTTAGAATAAAAGCCATTAGAGTTGTGTATAAAAGATACATTAGAGTTCCATTTATATCATTGATTACACTGTTTCTCAGTTATACAGTTTTGAAAAAAACACAAGCAATTAATCATGGTAGATTACACTCATTTTGTATTTGGTCAGCAGTAGCAAGCAGTTATTAAGAAGTCTGAGTTCCAATTGTTTCTCTAAGTAATCGTTTGTAATATCTTTTGCTTATGGGATTTCTGTAATATCCTTTAGTAAATGTGATTATTTATATCTAGAAAACATTTTAAAATAGCTCTCACTCTTTTTTATAATTATACTTTTAAATATATTTTAAACGTATTATATTTTTAATATGATGCCATTAAGAGTCCTGCCATTTGTCTTGTTTAATCTGAATATGCATAATTACAAACCATACGAATTAAAATGACTATACATGCATTATTAACTGGGTAAAATTTAGGAGTAAAAATAAGATTAAAATATTCAGGTAAAATAATTACTCATAGCTTATGTAAAAGAACAACAAATAAGAACTGGCAACTATTAAAATTTTTATTTTAAAGAAAAGCAGTAGTTATACATCGATGACACAATTTAGTATTGGTAGAGGGCAAAATTTCTATCAATAACAATTCTTCAGATAGAATTTTCTTTAGCAATTGGAAATATTAAAAATAACTTTAGATATTGGCCAGATATATGACATTTATATGACCTACTTGCCAGTATTGAAATGATCCACTGACAAAAAAAGAAGATATAGTATTATGACTTTTATAAGAATTTAAGATACAATACTTTATTATCCTGTTTTATTTAAACAGAAAATAAGAAACTAAAAAATAATTAGCAAGGCCGGAGAGTATTTTAGATTAAACGGATTTGAAACATGTAGTTTTCCTTTAGAAACTGCAAGCCTTTGGCAATATGGCTTGAAATGACTGGCTTAATAATAAAATGTTTCTATCCATGTCTATCAAATTCTAGGCAATTAAATTTAGCCATGCATTTTTGCATTAAACATGAACTATATCAAACTGTAGTCCTTTCAGTGGGGTCCTGATTTGTCCAGCCTTCTTTATCAGTTGCTTGAGGGTCTTAATAAGCTTTTTTGAGTTTAGAGTTTTTAAGGTGTGACAGATGACTCCAAATGGCTCCTCTGTAGCTAAAATTTGGAGCTATAACTTGAACTTAAAATTTGAAGTTATATCTTCAAAATTTAACTACAGAGTATAGTCTGGTTCTTACACCCCCAGCCTCTACCCTCCTCTTTCAAATATCATTCTGTACATCAGACAACTAGTAGACAAGTGTAGCCAACCAGTTTTTCTACAACTTTCATCAGGATATTTAAGGTTATCTTCATTTTGGCTTCAGCTTATTTTTCTAATCCTAAAATATATTTTAGTTTCTTCACTTCAGACAGAGTATCCCATTTACTTAATCAATGCATTTTGCCTTCATACCTTTATCTATATATACATAATTCTTTCTCTGTAATTATCCTGACACTCTTGGCTGTGTCTGTTAACCCTACTCATTTTTAAAAGTCTAGTACAAATTTGAACTTCTTATTGAGTTTTCTATATTCAGCCTAGAGTTCAACCTATAGTTACACATTTTCTGTATTTTGATACTTTTGACATTTTGCAGGTGGGTCTGCTTACTGTTCTTCAGCTATTATTTTGTAATCAGGTATCTATAAAATGTCTCAAGCTCTTTCTCCTGCCTTTATACCTCCTTCAATTTTACCAAACTTTTAATGTCAGATCTATGAGAAAATCTGGTCTAGACTTAAGTTACTTAAGTAAAGGACTGTATCTCATTTAACTTTAGATTGCTGACATTTAGTATAGTTTCTGGCATGTCAAAAGTACTTAATGAATACTTGTAAAATAAATGAACAAATGGATTTTCACAATGAAACTTTCCAGAATACACCCAATCAATACCACTTTCCCCCATTCCAAATATCATTCTATTAGCTTTCATATAGCCGTTCACTTTTTTCATTACCTTTTCATATAGCCATCTTGATACGGTTTGGCTGTGTCCCCACCCAAATTTCATCTTGAATTGTGGCTCCCATAATTCCCATGTGTCATGGGAGGGACTTGTGGAAGGTAATTGAATCATGGGGTTGGGTCTTTCTTGTGCTGTTCTACTGATAGTGAATAAGTCTCACAAGATCTGATGGTTTTATAAAGGAGAGTTCCCCTGCACATGCTTTCTTGCCTGCCCCCATGTAAGATGAGAATTTGCTCTTCATTTGCCTTCCACGGTGATTGTGAGGCCTCCCCAGCCATGTGGAACTATGAGTCAATTAAACCTCTTTTCCTTTATATATAACCCAGTCTTGGGTATGTCTTTATTAGTAGCATAAAAACTAACTAATACACATGTAGACTTAGTTCTTTTTTTAATTTTTATTTTTAGAGTTGGGGTCTCACTCTGTTGCCTCGGTGGAGTACAGTGGCTATCATAGCTCATTGCAGCCTCACACTCCTGTGCTCAAGCAATCCTCCTGCCTCAGCCTCTCAAGTCACTGGTGGCATGAGCAACCACACCTGGCTCTAAATTCTTTTTTTTTTTTTTTAACAGGAGTCTCGCTCTGTCGCCCAGGCTGGAGTGCAGTGGCACGATCTCGGCTCACTGCAAGCTCCGCCTCTGGGGTTCACGCCATTTTCCTTCCTCAGCCTCCTGAGTAGCTGGGACTATAGGCGCCTGCCACCACGCCCGGCTAATTTTTTGTATTTTTAGTAGAGATGGGTTTTCACCATGTTAGCCAGGATGGTCTCGATCTCCTGACCTCGTGATCTGCCCGCCTCGGCCCCCCAAAGTGCTGGGATTACAGGTGTGAGCCACCGTGCCCCCCTAAATTCTTTTTTCATTTTAATATTATTTTTCTTAACTAAATTGTAGGAACTCGAGGATTGATTATTATATATATCCCACAGTGCATACTTTACCCAGAGTAAGCACACAGTGTATAATTTTGGAAAATTTATTTTTTCATGGTGTTTGTGTTTTCATGTAGTACATATTTTAGATACATATGCACATGAAGACTTCAGTATGTTCAGAACTTTGGAGACTCAATAATTCAGATTATTTATTTATGATTTTAATGCTGCTAATTCATGAAAATTACCGAGGCATCTTAAAAATAAATAGGATATAAACAAGATGATTTACTAAATTGAAGAGAAATCAGAACCAATGAAAAGAAGCTGGGATAGCTACTGTTGGACACTGCAGAATGAATTACTGTGCTTGAGATTCAAATTTAGCTTTGGTTCAGAAAGTAAGGTAAAACAAGAATAGTAGTTAGATATGTAGTTACTTTATTCTGAGAAAATACCTTTAAAGATAAAATTAAGCACACATATTCTTCTGGGTGTTGAATTTTTTAATCTGTTATTGAATTAGGAAGGTGTTTATTTCATGTTTATAAAGAAGCAAGATATATAATTGTTCAAATAAACATTTCTTGTGTTGGTCCTCTAGGAAATTTGAGGGCTATTACAAATTTCGGGAAAACCTAATGAAAAGGCACTGTGGGAAAAGGGTGCCACTCCAAGCAACTTTGGAAAGGAATGGAAACTAAGACTGATGGCAAAAGCCCTATAAGCACTCTATGAGCTGATGAAAACTATATTCTAGTTGATAAAGTTGTTTTCCACGGGAATATGGATTAACTATTTTGAACCAACTATACATGAATCCTGGAATTGAAAAATTAAGTAATAGACGGCTGAAGGTGAGAGCCAGTTTTCTCACTTTTGAAGTGGGAGGTTACAAACAAACAAGGGGAGAAGCATGGATGCATCACCTACCTATAAGGTAGGTAATGAATTAGAGTTGGAAATATCAGTATGAATTATGTTTAGCTCAATATAGATTAAAATAGATACATATAGAAATATTTATAAATATATGTGTGTATACTGGTTAGTATACTGGTTAGTATACACACATATATTCTTTTACTCTGAGAGGGCCAAGAAACAAAGATATTCCAGCAGCAACAAGCATATATGGGATCTAGACCTTGTTTCTAAAACCAACCTCCAATGAAAAGAACCATGGCTTCCTGAAGAAATGACTGGTTATTGGGCAGGAAATATATAATATAATCCTGGAGCATCTTGTGGTGCCAAAATTTAAGGAAGTATCCAAAGACCCATATACATACATGATCACTCACCCAATAATTAGGGTATGGGGTATGTCAAAGGGACATTTGAGCTTTCCGAAAGCTCTTAAAATGGCAAAATCTAGAACATGTTGAACAATCATGAACATATTTAATCATATCCCAGAGTATCAAATAAATACTTATAAGCTTATCCTGATATAAACAAATGACTGGATAAATAGGTTCATGGAGAAGAATACACAAATATACTCTTGCATAGGAAATTCCAGATAATTTATGTAGATATTCTGCTCTCAGGGAGGTGGAACATAAGCTTACATTCTTTTCTTATGGATTGGATTAAGTGGCTTCCTTCCAAAGAATGCAGTATGGAAAGGCAGAAAAAATAGTAACTTTATAGTGGAAAAACCTGATAAACACTGCCTCTTCCAGGGGGTTAAGATGAAAACACAACCCTGATGTCATATGCATCCTTAATATGATGTGATAAGAATGGCACTTTACCTCTGTTGTCTTCTTCTTACTCTTAACTTCAGTCTAATCACGAGAAAAAATCAGACAAATCCAAAATGAGAAACATTTTACAAAATACCTGACCAGCACTCCTAAAAACTGCCAAGGTCATCTAAAATGAAGAAAGTCTCAGAAAGTGTCAAAGCAGGAGGTGATGAAGGAGTCATAATGACTAAATACAGTGTCTCATCCTGATAGAATCCTGGAATAGAAGGAGAATATTAGGTAAAAAATAAGAAAATCTGAATAAAGTATGCACTTTAATTAATAACAGTATGTCAATATTGATGAGCTAATCATAACAAATGCAAGAGGCTAATGTAAGATTGGGTGTGGGGTATATGGGAACTCTCTGTTCTGTCTTTGCAACATTTTCTTAAATCCCAAACTATTCTAAAGAAATGAGATTATTAAAAATAAAACTTAAAGCTTAAAATTAATTCACTCTGAAATATGTGCAATCCTGAGTTATGATTCAGATATGTTAATTTATTATCTTGTTACATGTCATAAAATAGGAAACAATGAATACATATCATCCCCATAAGATACTCTCAAATACTAGATGCACTGTCTTAGTCCATTTGTGCTGCTGTAATAAAATAGCTGAAACTGGGTAATTTGCAAACAATAGAAATTTATTTCTCGCAGTTCTGGAGGCTGAGAGTTCCAAGATTCAGGATGAATTAAAGCCAGCAGGGTCAATGTCTGGCAAGCACTGCTTTCTGCTTTAAGATGGAGCCCTGTTGCTGTGTTCTCTGGAGGGGATGAACGTTGTGCTCTCACATGATGAAGGGATGGAAGAGATGGATTTGCCCTCTCAAGCTCTTTTAAAAGATTCTAATCCTATCAATGACAGTGGAGCCTTTATGACCTAATCATTTTCTAAAGACCCTACCTCTTAATACTGTTTTGCTGGGGATTAGGTTTCAACCTCATTTTGGAGGGCAACCAGCTAAGCCATAGCATACACTGAATAATTTTTTGAGAAGGGCTGGATTTCAGGAAAGTTATAGTGAATTTCACCATTGAATTTTTCCAAAGACCTTATATCTTGCATTGACATATAAAGAATCTATAAAGAGGTAGACAGATTTGACTATGGAGACATTTTTAAAAAGTCAAAGAAGATCATAAAGTGATAATGCAAAGGGAAAATTAGGAGCACATATGAGAACATGTGAGATATGAGAAGAATCAAGTTAATTTATGGAGCTGTCAAAACATTAATATGAAAATATGAAGGTTCTGTTAGAATATGAAAGAATATGCTCAACCAATTTATAAGACAATAAACAGTCCAAAACTTAATTATATGTTTAATTTTTCCAGGAATTGAATAAATATGGATGCAAAAACCACAGATACAATTGTATGTATTCAAATAAATAATTAAAGATTAATACTCAGTAGTAATAAATACACACTACCATGTGTAAATTCTTACTGTTTTGGGAGCTGAATTGGCATATTTCTAGAATAAAAGTTAAATAAATTAATAACTTTTGACTCAGGAATGTATTCATAGAGAATAATTAGAACAAAAATTTCAATTAGGCATGCTTAACAGAGCTTTATTTATAAAAGGGAAAAAGTGGAAACAACCTAGATAATCAACAGTAAGGGGCTGGCTAAGTAAATTAGACTATATCCATGTGAAAGAATATTTTTTCAGTATGTAAAAATTATATTTAAAGCAGATCAATGCTAAGTAAAGTATTTAAAGTAAAAATATTTAAAGCTAAATCAATGCTAAGTAAAAATTACAGTATACCAAATTGTATACAAAATATAATTCAATTAAAAATGTAAATCCAAATAATAACTGGAAAGATACATTTTAGTAGTGGCTATCTCAGAGAAGTGAAATTATGGTATGATTTTTGCATTTTTCTGCTTGAATTTTTCTCTGTTGGTCATGTATCTATCCCTTTATTCATAATAAGAAAAGTATTATTAAAATAAACATACTAATATCCACATAACATGCATAGGCCTCTGTGTGAATAATAAAAAGACACATGGGAAGGGGCTGTGATAAGTCATAGAAGTCTGTAGGAGAAATACGCTTAAATTTTACTTCTTACAAAATAGAGAGACCTTTGCTTTGGAGTTTGGGTTAAAATCCAACATAGTAATGAACTCTAATATAGTGAGAGGGGGAGGATTTCTGTGTGTTTGTTCAATGGTAGGGCCATGACATACGGCCTTAAACTTTCTCCTCTGCTCCCAGGAGCAGATCAAAGTTTTGTGAAGGTTCAGGCTTATACAATTTTGGCAGTCCTTTATAAAAAGTAATGTAAATTTATTAATATAAAGTTTGGCATGGGGGTTTGGAAATGACCCAAAAGAGTAAAGGGTCCTGTAACTGCAGTATTATTAGCCACGTGGTAAATATGTCTCTGTTGCTCCAAAAAGTGAGGGGAATTTTCCGGTAGGCTCCAAATTTAAACAGGTGTCAGCCCTTCCCCTTCATCCCTGCACAACATACTAGGTAACTCAAGGAGGTCTGTAAAACAGTTACAGCCACAGTTGTTTCCAGTACTATTAATACTTTCTAAGTATCATAATACTTTGCTTGCCATAGTTCTTAAGTGTTTAGAAGCACATACAAACCTTTGGGATGTTTAGCAGGTAGTCAAGAAAACTTCATTTCCTTTTTTGTTTGGCTCTTTGCTATGGGATTTAGACTCTCCTAAAATCTCCTGATCCACTTTAATATGAGCTACACATCTCAGCACATAATGCATTTCCAAGAGTCATTTTCGTCTTCTGCTCACATGGTTTCTGGAAGACCTTTTGTGTGTAGACCCTTGCTTTCTGTATGAAAGGCAGGTCATTGAAGGAATAAGAACCAGCTTTCTTCATTTTTCTAGATCGTCATTACTTTTCATTAAATGAAATCAGATGGATTTTTTTTTCAATCTGAATCAATGTCTTTAGGCTGCTTCTCAGTCTTACTTTTTAATTGTGTGTGAGTTTTCATGATTTACTGAATCTTTATAGGCACTTTCGTTGGAAGTTGTATAGGCTGCCTTAGATACTGCTAGTAGGATGTTGCTATGGATTCGTGGTTCTGCTAAATAGTTTTTGTTGGTTATGGATGCTTTTCTCTACAGTCTTTCCAAAATAGTTCATAAAGGAAATCTAATTCCAAATCCATCTCCTGCATTCTTGCCAAGTACTTTAAAAATGCAAAGTCTTTACATTCTGGCCTATATTTCCCTTATTTGTGAGTTGACCCCAAATTCACCTTAGTACTCACTCTGCTTGGCATCTCTCCCAGACCTACTTTCCTTTTGCCAGTTTGGCTTGCAATAGATCTTAAAGTATAATCCACTCCAAGAATTACTTCATCAATCTTTGAAAGTTGCTCAGTCTGCACTTTTTCCTAAGCTTGTCCCATCATATATTCCCACTAGGCTGTGCTTTCAGTCCATCTTATGGGAAAAATCTATTGAATTAAATAGGAAATGTGATTTGGAAAGATTTAGGCCTCACTGAGGTGTATGTAAGCTCCTTACTCCATGCTACTTCGCTGCAGAGCTAAGAATCGAAAATTAGGAAAAGGCCACAGATATGTAAAAAATCCAGTGATAGTCTTTTATATATCCAAAGAAATTACTGTGAAAACTAATTTCCAACACATTCTACCATGTACTTCTGCTAAGCTATCTCTTTAGCATCGAGCTAAAAGAAGACTAAACTATATATATATTTCCTTTAAAAAAATCTTTTTAGGAAGCCATAGGTCTTTGGCCTCTTGCTGGAGACTCTTTAAACTTCTTTTCACTGAATATTTCAAAATATAAATGAGAGAAAAAAATTTGAACCTGCAACAAGCAACATCTTCTACCCCCATGGAAGAAAACTGAATTCTATAGCAACATACATTGGTAGTTTGTGTTTATTGCAAAATATAAAGCCCCATGGAATTATCTGTAAGTTCGCCGCAAACCATGAGAAAGCTGAACTGACTATCTAAAAAACAAATTGTATATTTGAGGATAGCAAGGTTCACAAGAGGAGGACAACTGTGAGAAAACTCATGAGGGATCAAGAGGCCACAGGAGACTGCAGAATGTTAAGACAGAAAGTAGTCACACTGACTGTGATAGAGGGGATCTTATTTTGAAACATGAGTGTGTATAACCCATCTTAAGTTACCTTCTGTACTGTGCAGTGATTTACTCCACTACTGAAGCCTCAGGAAAGATGTACTAGACACAGTGTTTTGTGATAAGTATTGTGGGGAATTTAAGAAGAAGAGTGACTATTTTCTGATAAAATCTTATGGAAATTTTCAGAAATATTGTAGAGTATGTGAAAAAAATTATTAATATTTTAATGAACAGAAGCAAACTCAAAAGACTATCCCAATGGCAGAAGGTGGAATTATTTTTGCAACAAAGTAAATAGTGATTATATAGAATTATAATCCAAAGAATATGATAAATACAGATAAATTCATACTTACATAAATAATAAGTGAATAAGTGAAGGAGAAGAAACCAGTCTTCCTTATAAGTGCATTCCAAAAAATATGTGTAGATGCTCATATCCAGGAGGTAGAGCTTAATTTCATGTCTTTTGAGTGTGAACTAGACTTAAGAAATTGCTTACAAAACATAGAGTATGGAAAGGGTAAACAATGACTTTATGGTGTAGAAACCTGGAAGACACCATGTGAACCAAGAGATCGAGGTTAATATCACCAGTGATAAATCATGTTGATATCATCCACCCCTTGTTTTGATGCAAGAAGAGTGTCACACCTCTGTGGTGTTCTTCCCGAACACCCTATCAGCCAGTTTAAGAATGAGAAAACAGACAAACTCAAATTGAGTGACATTCTCTCTGGCCAGAATTCTTCAAAAGTGCCAAGGTTGTGAAAGATAAGGAAAGACTGAGAAACTGTTAGAGAGTTGAGAAGGCAGAGTGACATACATATGGCGAAGGACAATGTGATATACTGGACTAGATCCCGGAAGACAGAAGGGACATTAATGAAAGCATTGGTAAAATCTGAATGAAGTCTGTCATTTAGTGGCATTGAGCCGATGTTAATTTCTTCATTTTGACAAGTGTACCATAGTTAGGTAAAATGTTAATATTAAAGAAAGCTGGGTAAAATATATATGTCTATTCTCCATATTATCAAAAATAATAATCTGAAATTATTCCTCATTAAAAGTTTACTAAAATATTAAAGGTCTGTGTTACTTAGCATAAACTACTTTAGACTCACTGCAAATAAAAATTGTAATTCAACACTTCAAATAAACACATATTAACTAAGTGATTATGACAGGCAAGTCTTCATTTTAGGTTTCTAGAATACATGAATGAAAAAATACAAAAAGTACAGCCCTCTTGGGGTGAGGCAGACAATAAACAATAAGTATAGTGAATAAATGCATTTTATTTTGTGTTGGAAGGTGATGAATACTATTGATGTAGTTTAGATCTGTGCCCCTACCTTAATCTCATATTGAATTGTATTGGTAATCCTCAATGTTAGAGGCAGGGCCTGGTGGGAGGTCATTGTATCATAGGGGTGGGTTCTCAAAAATGGCTTAGCACCAACCCCTTAATGCTGTCCTCATGATGGCCAGTGAGTTCCTGCAAGATCTGTTTGTTTAAAAGTGTGTAACATCCCTCCACTTCCTCTTGCTCTGACCATGTGAGATGCCTGTTCCCCCTTTGCCTTCCAACATGCTTGTAAGTTTCCTGAGGCTTCTCCAGAAGCCAAGGAAATGCCCCTATGCTTCCTGTACTGCCTGCAGAACCATGAGCCAATTAAGCCTCTTTTCTTTATAAATTATTTATAAAGAAATTTCTTTTGGCCTCAAAAAGTGACGTTTATTGAAAGAAAAAGAAATGATAAGATGTTCATCCCTTAGCTTCCTTCTCTCTACCTCATGCTGTACCTCAACCCACCCCAAGATTGAACTCTGGATGTGGCTAGGTAGCAGGACAGCCCCCAGCCCCTCAGATGAGATCAGCAACATTGAGGGGCATCTCCTCGATGGAGGAGAAGGTCTCCATATCTCGAAGAGTCCTCTTGTCTTCTTCTGTCACCATGTTAATAGCCACACCCTTAGGGCCAAACCGTCCACCTCGACCACCTTTAAAACTGCGATTAACACAAGAAAATTGTCTAAAATAAATTTTGGATTTGATTCAGATAAAATACTCTAAAACCCCTAATCAAGGAGAGAGAAAGAGAAATGTAATATTTGTACATCTGTTCAATATTTAGTGTATCAGATGCAATTGTATTAAAAATATAATTTACTAGACATTTCTGAGTGATTCTCTAATTCTTGCTAAAATTAGCTGTTGGGATCAGACATTAAAATGAACTCATTTTTCAGATTGAAACCTTAAAATTAACACTGAGACATTATATTAATTATGAAATGTAAAAGTTGAGGCTGGGCACGGTGGCTTACGCCTGTGGTCCCAGCACTTTGGGAGGCTGAGGTGGGCGGATCACGAGGTCAGGAGATCGAGACCTTCTGGGCTAACATGGTGAAACCCCGTCTCTATTAAAAATACAAAAAAAAAAAAACCCAAAAAACAAAAAAAAACAATAAACAACCGGGCATGGTGGCAGCCACCTGTAGTCCCAGCTACTGGGTAGGCTGAGGCAGGAGAATGGTGTGAACCCAGGAGGCAGAGCTTCTGGTGAGCAGAGATAACCCCACTGCACTACAGCCTGGGCGACAGAGCAAGACTCCATCTCAAAAAAAAAAAAAAAAAAAAAAGAAATATAAAAGTTGAAAACTACTTGGTAGATTCAAAAATTAGCAAGAAGTAAACAAATATAAAGTTCTTTTCTCTTTCTTAAAGTAATTTTGGGGTCAGCAAAACATAAATTCTGTAGTGGTTTGATAGAAAAATTTCACCTTAAAATTTCAGCAGTGACAGATAATACCTTGGTTGACAAGTAAGAAAAATTTTAAATAAAATCTCAAGTTATGTGCTGTTGCCCTATCAATAACATTATATTGTTCTCTCATTTTTTCTTTGCCTTCAATAATTGGTATCAAATTTATTGTCTGGATAGTAAATACATTGTTAGTGTATTAATGACAAACTCTTTCCCAAGTAATGATATTATATACACAGTAATCCAGTGCAATTATGACTTAAATATTGAACTAGGTGTTGTAGAGATCATATATAGGAGTGGGATATGAATTAACAGAAACTTATTTTGAATATTCAATGTTATAGAAATGTCTATGCTTATTGACATTTTTGGTAAGAATTTTTGTTAATAAAATGCATTTGGGTTGCTACTTGACTGATCGTGAATTAACATTATTTGTGTTATAGAATGAATTGGAAAAGCAAATACTTCTGTGTTCTACTGTCAAATGTGATGCATTCAAATAAGGGATGTTATGACAGAAAAAACAAATCTTCCTCAACTTGTCCACATCAGTTCCATTCCTTCATTTATAGGGAAGCTTGAGGAATGTTTAGTGAAATGCTGGCAAATAGACTTCAAGAGAAAGTCTAATTAGTAATGTTTTTTCTTCTAAGGTAAGTAGAGAAAAAAAGGTAATTATGGAAACCCCAAGTTTCGTTCTCAAATTTAAGAGCAACTTAAATATAGTTTAAGGTCTTTCTTCCTTTAAACTCACCACTCTTACTGCTTTTTGATTTTGTGGTAGTTCATCCATATTAATGTACCTAATGACAGGCACTCTGAAAAGGTGAGAATGAATTCTTTTCCTTTGACATATCAGCTGAGGATGATGGTACAAAGCATGTCTTTCAATGTGTATCTGCATGGACTCCGGGTCTGAGAAAATGATATATACTTCTACTTTATGCCTGCAAGATTCAAAAGGCCTTTTCAAATATTCATGTCTTTTTCTTTTTCCTTTTTATTCTCTGCCGGTATGTGTTATGTGATGAGAAGAATGTCAGAGTCTCTGGAGTCTTATCTTTAAGTTTTAGGCTTGCCTGAGGGGGGAAATATATTGGAAATTTGCTGGTCGAGCTGTTCACATTTTCTCATAACATGTCTAATAATTGCGATGCAGTTTATTCAAATAATTTAGTCAGGATTTGCATACTTAGCATGATTGACTCTGAAGTGAGTTATTGGGCAGTGCCTGGCATTCAATCAGTAACACCTGAGGAGAACATTTCCTTTGTGTTGCAACCAAGAAGAAGTTAAAAAAGGCACAGAGAAGAGGGATCTTTTTTTTATAAGGGGAATTCTGATCATTCTTCTCTGATCTTGTTTTCAACTTGTGTCTTAATTTCTTCATATTTGATGCCTCAAGTTAATAGGATTTGTATTGCCATAGGCACTATTGCCATTTCATATGCTATATTAGGGAAGTGGAGTTGCTGATTAGAAACGTGATAATGCAACTTCCTCTTCTTTCTAAATTAACCTTGGAGTGGAAGGGAAATGCATTCATGATTTTGTTATTATACTCACTAGTATCGGCTGTTGTTTGTCCTTTTTATTTTCTGTGGTTTTGAAAACTTAACATATACATTCATGGAGTATATTACTTAGTGTCTTTTTCTTCTATCACGTTTCTGGACTAACCTTTGAAAAAATATTTTGCTTTTAATTTTCATCAGCTTCTGAGGCTCATCTATCTCCAAATCAACCAGGAAAACAAAAGTAGAAGAAAATCACCAGGTGTTGGGAAAATTATTTGGAGGATGTTAGCCAGATTAACCTTTACATAATAATTATGAATTAGTAAAGTTTCTCTTCCATAAAATCCACATATTTAGTGAGCTTCAGAGAACATAGAAGAGGAAAGAGAAAATGACACTGAAGTGATGTATTAGCCATGGTTCTCTAGAAGGACAAGACTAATAAGATAGACATATATATGAAAGGGAGTTTATTAAGGAGTATTGACTGACACAGTCACGAGGTGAAGTCTCACAATAGGCCATCTGCCATCTGAGGAGCAATGAAGCCAGCCCAAGTCCCCCCAAACCTCAAAAGTAGGAAAACCAACAGTGCAGCCTTCTGTCTGTGGCCAAAGGCCCGAGAGACCCTGGTAAACCACTGTATAGGTCCAAGAGTCCAAAAGCTAAAGAACTTGGAGTCTGATGTTCAAGGGCAGGAAGCATCCAGCATGGGAGAAAGATGAAGGCCGGAAGACTCAGCCAGTCTAGCCCTTCCACGTTCTGTCTGCTTTATTCTAGCTATGCTGGCAGCTGACTAGAGATTGTGCCCACCCAGTTTGAGGGTGGGTCTGCCTCTCCCAGTCCACTGACTCAAAGGTTAATCTCCTTTGGCAACACCCTCAAAGACACACCCAGGGACAATACTTTGCATCCTTCAATCCAATTAAGTTGACAGTATTAACTATCACAAGTGCTTCATCATGTTATAATAAAACAGAATTGTGGCTTCAAGGACCCGCAGTCTTTAAAACTACCCAACACAAAAGATAAAAGGGAACTAAAACTATAATTTCCCAAGGATTAACAATATAAGCTTCATTCTAAGTGAAGTAAATAATTTGTCAACCTCCTCTTCATACTGAATGTAACCATACTAGGATATAACATGTGTTGGAAAAGTGATTACAAATGACTCAAATCAGTGCCCTAAAATTTCAAACAAATTACCACTATTGATACATAAGGAATCCACATTGGGATTAGCAGTATTATTCACTTATGCAAAAATATCTTTTCACATGAGGTGAAAACATAACCTCTGGACACAGTCTCTCTTTTAGGTTTTCAGTGGGAATTGTGCCTAAGTGATTAGGACAGGATGTGGTCCAATAAATAAACTGAAAATTTTGTAACAAGCGGTAGAGTAATGCATATTAATTCTGAACAGATTGACACTGTAATTTGGGATAAAAACCATAATGATTACAGAACACAGTCAGTGTAAGTCTGATGGACTACAACAGATGTGTCCACCTGTTTAGGGTCCAGCTCTGCTTCACTTGGGCTGCATAACACTAGCTATTTGGAAAGGTATACAGCTTAGGAAACAGAAAATATATTGGATTCTGGATCAATTTTTTGTTCTTCTTTGTAACTATTAATGTCAAAAAGACAGAGCACACCAAAGGCTAAAATAAAAGAAAATCTAGAGGAGATGTAAACATTGTTACATGCCTTTCACTGGAGATAATTTGGAAACCTTCATAAAGAGATTTTCAAGGTAAGGAGTGTGTAATAGATTTAAACAGTTTTCATTTTTCTAACATCAACAAATCTTGTATAAATTAACTCAATCGGAGTTTTTTTTAAATGCTGAACTGAAGAAAGAAAGATGGAAAGAGACTCCAATATTATAATGTTCATGCCTAGGGGCACTCCATATACCCAATACCAAGTAAGACTAGGCTTTTGTGAATATTTATCACTTGAAATCAAGGGGAAAATACTTTTTTTTTTGACAGAATATGCCCCAGGTTTAAAGATTATACTGTATGTCATTAGGGGGTAATTTTATTTTTTCTTAAGGTAGAAGGAGATATCGGTACTATAATAATAAATCTGCCTCTTTGTTATAAGAAAAGTTTAATGTGTGGTTATAAACATTGGTTGTTTTAAAGACAGATTGTTATAGATGTTATTACTAAAAATATCCTTCCTGTCTGTACTCTTTATACTTTCTTACTTAAATTTATTAACAAAATTGAGTATATGTGTGTCATTCTCCTTTCTCTGTTGTCTCTGTCATCCTCTGGATATTTAGCCAATCCTTAACCTAAAAAGCCTTTGTCATTATAAGGATAAAACATCATTTTGTTATATCTTAATATAGAGAAACCAGTCTTCTAGCTCATTTATAATCTTCAAATGTGTTTGTTGGAGATGTTTTGTATTCATTAATTTATTTGATTTTTTGTATGATAATTTCCCTCTAAATAAGATTTTCAAATTTCATAATGAGAAGGACACAAGTTAGTTTAGAGTACTGTAGATATATTCTTGTCAAAGATATCAACTGGGTAAAATGCTATCGGAAACATCCAAGAAGTTTAAAAAATTTTGTTGGCCAGGTGTGGTGGCTCACGCCTGTAATTCCAGCACTTTGGGAGGCTGAGGTGGGCGGATAATTTGAGGTCAGAAGTGTCAGACCAGCCTGGCCAACATGGTGAAACCCCTTCTCTACTAAAAATACAAACATTAGATGGGTGTGGTGGCGGGTGCCTGTAATCCCAGCTACTTGGTAAGCTGAGGCAGGAGAATTGCTTGAACCTGGGAGGCAGAGGTTGCAGTGAGCTGAGATCACGCCACTGCACTCCGGCCTGGGTGACAAGAGTGAAACTCTGTCTCAAACTAAATAAACAAACAAACAAACAAATAAAATAAATAGATAAATAAATAAATAAATAAATAAAATTTTGTCTTCCTTGCTTGCCCTTTCTTATAATCAGAAAAACTAGAGAAACATCTTTCAACATAGTCTATATGCAGTACCAGATTTGACAGAATTTGTATTATCCAAAAACTCTAGTGGGTAAATGGCATTATAGTTTATAATGAGAATATTTTGTCATACTCTTTGCACTCAAGGAAGTGTAAAAATTTAACAGATATACAAAAAGGAAGAGAAAACTAATATAAATAGATGAGAGATATGCAAGTGTTCCATCCATTTAGAGGGCCAAAACAGTGGTTGATTTCAGGGCAATTATGTATTTGCTATAAATTCCTGCTTTGAGGTCAGAAAATTAAAAGTGTTCAGAAAAATTGATGTAGTTTATACAATTCTGGACATAGTACATTTTATCTTATCAGTGTTATTTTATAATATTCAGAGTAGATATATTAAAAATAATAAAATCATGACCTAATGACTACAGTACTGTGTAATTACACATGCAACATATTATAGTGGATGAGTAAAGACTTTTTAGATTCTGTAGTTGTTTAAATTCAGTAGTTTCAAATTCTGACTGTGTATCAGCTGAGAAACTTTTAAACAATACTGATATCTTGGTGCCTAGCTCCTGTATCCCCACTCTCCCACTCACGGATTGTCATACAATTGACCTGAGGTGGGGTCCAGGCATTAATTTTTTTTTGAACTTTTATTTTAAGTTCATGGGTACATGTACAGTTTCTTTACCTAGTTAAACTTGTGTCATGTGCATCCAACAAAGGTCTAATATCCAGCATCTGTAAGGAACTTAAACACATTTTCAAGAAAAAACAGCCCCATAAAAAAGTGGGCGAAGACTTGAACAGGCATTGATTTTCTTTCTTTTTTTTTTTATTATACTTTAAGTTCTAGCATACATGTGCACAACGTGCAGGTTTGTTACATAGGTAAACATGTGCCATGTTGGTTTGCTGCACCCAACAACTCGTCATTTACATTAGGTATTTCTCCTAATGCTATCCCTCCCCTAGTCCCCCACCCCATGACAGGCCCCCGGTATGTGATGTTCCCTGCCCTGTGTCCAAGTGTTCTCATTCTTCAATTCCCACCTATGAGTGATAACATGCAGTGTTTCATTTTCTGTCCTTGTGATAGTTTGCTGAGAATGATGGTTTTCAGCTTCATCCATGTCCCTGTAAAGGACATGGACTCATCCTTTTTTTATGGCTGCATAGTAGTCCATGGTGTATATGTGAAATATTTTCTTTATCCAGTCTATCACTGATGGGCATTTGGGTTGTTTCCAAGTCTTTGCTATTGTGAATAGTGCCACAATAAATATACATGTGAGTGTGTCTTTATAGTAGCAAGATTTATAATCCTTTGGGTATATACCTAGTAATGGGATCACTGGGTCAAATGGTATCTCTAGTTCTAGATCCTTGAGGAATCACCACACTGTGGTTGAACTAATTTACATTCCCACCAACAGTGTAAAAGTGTTCCTATTTCTCCACATCCTCTCTGGCATCTGTTGTTTCCTCACTTTTTAATGATTGCCATTCTAACTAGTGTGAGATGGTATTTCACTGTGGTTTTGATTTGCATTTCTCTGATGACCCATGATGATCAGCATTTTTTCATGTGTCTGTGGGCTGCATAAATGTCTTCTTTTGAGAAGCATCTGTTCATATCCTTTGCCCACTTTTTGATGGGGTTGTTTGCCTTTTTTGTAAATTTGTGTAAGTTCTTTGTAGATTCTGGATATTAGCCCTTTGTCAGATGGATAGACTGCAAAAATTTTCTCCCATTCTGTAGGTGAACAGGCATTGATTTTCTTTTCTTTTTTTTTTTTTTTAAAGAAGCAAGTGATTTTATTGCCATGTTTAACTGAAAATTTCATAGGAATACTTTGTTAATCTTGAGATAGTTTTGTGTAGTCATTTTATTTATGAAAGACAAAACTCTGTATCATTACTTTGATTGTCAGCATAAGTCTGGGATCAAGAGAAACAGGGTTAGTCCTTCAAAATCACCTAATAAAAGTAGGTTAGTAGGTCATGTTTTATAGATGTCCTGGTGATCAATTATTTTAAAGTACATTTCAAAAAGGAGTCATTACCAAAAATAAAAATTTCTTAGTTTTTTGAGCAAAAGGAAAATGTTAACACAAAGATATTTCTTATAAAGAACAGGGAACTGTTTCAAGCTACTAAATTTTGATTTGTTTGTTTATGGCATGTCCTCCCGTGTTAATTTACAATCTATGAAAACTGACATATTTTAAGATTAAAAATTAAGAACTTAAAATTAAGTGGTTTTGTTTAATTTGATTTACTGGTTCTAGAAAGAAAATGCTCTGAAGTGATTTTTTAAAAAAGATTATTGTTAACTGAAGGAATACACTGTATTACCAATTACCCTAAAATCATAAAGTAGAGTACTTCCCAGAGGAAATAGAAAAGAGCTACAATAGTTAATGGATATAATATTTAAAATGCCATAGGATAGTGGTATACTGCCAGCAATCCCACCAATCAACTGCCAACAGAAATAAGGCAACTCTTTATAAACAAGGTATTGAAAAGACTTTAAGAAATCAGACTCACTGATATCAACAAGGTTTGCCAGTGAAGGACTATGCAGCCAATCCAGGACAGGGAACAGTGCAAGAGAACAAACTGTGGGCCCCACACTTATACGTACAATGCAGCTAAGTGCTTGCAACAATAAATATTTACTACTGGTCATATCATCTCTGAACACACCAGCACCTATCACCGTGTCTTCTAGATGGTGGTATTAAAAGTTATTACAAAAATAGAAATTAAAATAGAGGACAGGATGTCTGACTTTTACAGTTCCCAGTACGGACTCCTTGTTTTGAGTAAAATAATAAAGAACAGCACTTGTAGAGAGAAAGGAATCTTCAGATCCTTCACGTGCATTTGTTTTTGAACCTTATGAAAATGGGGTGAGGTGTGCAGAGCATATACAAATAAAAATTTAAGTGAAACCCACTTGCCTGACTATATGAATATCTGGCACTTGGAATGATGTGGGCACTAACTTGGGCTTTGAGAAAAAGTCCATTCTTTAGAGAATGCAGAACACTTTGTGTCAAGGGAAAGATTTCTTTCCAGAAGTGGGGAGCAGATCTTGTGTATGAAGAAGTATTTTCTTTCCACAATTATGATCCTCAGCATATATATTCAGTTTGGATTGAATCATAGTCAGAGTATACTCTAAATTCCCAGATCCTTGTCAAGCATTGTTGCCCTTATATTTAATAAAGAAAGTCTTTAGAAAAAACTTTGATATTCATTTTTCTTTTTTTCTTTTTATTATTATTACTATTATTATTATACTTTAGGTTTTATGGTACATGTGCACAATGTGCAGGTAAGTTACATATGTATACATGTGCCATGCTGGTGCGCTGCACCCACTAACTCGTCATCTAGCATTAGGTATATCTCCCAATGCTATCCCTCCCCTCTCCCCCCACCCCCACAATAGTCCCCGAAGTGTGATGTTCCCCTTCCTGTGTCCATGTGTTCTCGTTGTTCAATTCCCACCTATGAGTGAGAATATGCGGTGTTTGGTTTTTTGTTCTTGCGATAGTTTACTGAGAATGATGATTTCAAACTTCATCCATGTCCCTATAAAGGACATGAACTCACCATTTTTTATGGCTGCATAGTATTCCATGGTGTATACATGCCACATTTTCTTAATCCAGTCTATCATTGTTGGACATTTGGGTTGGTTCCAAGTCTTTACTGTTGTGAATAATGGAACAGGCATTGATTTTCTAAGAGGTCTTTTGGTCATTACATTGTGAAGCCAGGGTTGAGAAATAATTATCTTCACTTTTCTGTTTCTAAATTGGGCTAACTGGAGCCATCTCTCCTTATATCAATGAGATCTTATGAGAAACAGTTAATAAAATATCTTCACATATATTTGTGTAACATTTTATGGTTGTCAAAAAGAGTTTCAAATCTATTGGAGGTACACTAGCTAATTAAAGACTACAGTAGAGGTAAATACGTTTTTTGGAAAGATCACTTGTCCAAATCTTGGTGGTGTCAGTGAATACTTCCTGGGGAAAGAGACTACAAATCTTTGGCATGAAATGCAAATAGGGGTTCAAGGTTAATCTGTGCAGAAACGCATGTCGGTATTTCATTCCTTTTTGTGGTCAAATTATATTCCATGGTATGAATATGCCGCAAGAATTTAGTCACAGAAACCACATATTATATGATTCCACTTATATGAAATGTCCAGAAGAGACAAATCTATAGAGACAGAAAGTTGATTAACAGTTGCATAGAACTGAGCTGTAAGGAGTATGGGGAGATTGGTAAGTGACAGCTAATGAGTACAGAGTTTCACTTTGTAGTGATTATGAAGTTCTAAAATTGACTGTCGTGATGGTTGAACTTATCGGTAAATATACTAAAAACCATTGAATTATGTAGTTTAAATGGATGAATTATACATCATGTGAAATATATCTCAATAAAGTTGTTCTGAAAAACAAGTAGGCTTGCAAGTCCAGATGAGTGAGAGCACTGTATCTGGAGGGAGAAATCTCAGAAAGCACGGAGAGTTTAGTAACTGGTAAGTAGCTCCAGATGGCTGGCACATAGGGTTCAGATAAGGGTCCCAGAGGTGGTTAGAAGTGAAGCTAAAGAAAACAAATAGGTCTGATCATGAAAGATATGTTTAGCCTTTAAATTTTTAAAAGTTGTGGTAAAATATATACAACATTTATCATCTTAACCATTTTTAGTGTGTAGTTCAGTAGTGTTAAATATATTCACATTATTGTGCAATCCAATATCTGGAACTGTTTTATCTCGCAATACTGAAACTCTATGTCTGTTAAATAACAACCCCCCATCTCCTCCTGCCCTAGTCCCAGGGAAGTATGATGACGATATATCATCACATAAAAAATGTCAACAAAGAGACAGAAATTGTTAGAAAGAACCAAGTGAAAGTTTTGAAATTGAAAAGTGAAATAAGAGTGATTAGAAAATCACTAGATGACCTCAATAGTAGGTTTTAGCATTAAAGAAAGAATTAGTGAACTTGAGGATAAATGATTAGAAATGATGCCATGTGCATAGCAGAGAGAAAAAATAATGAAAACTTGTTCACAGGGATACAATCATTCTACCATAAAGACATATGCACATGCATGTTGGTGACAGCACTATTCACCATAGAAAAGACAGAGAATCAACCTAAATGCCCATCAGCAGTAGACTGGATAAAGATAAGGTGGTACCTGTACATCATGGTATACTATGCAGCCAAAGAAATGAATGAGATCATGTCCTTTGCAGCAACATGAATGGAACTAGAGATCATTATTCCAAGTGAACTAACATAGGAACAGTAAACCAAATACTGCATGTCCTCACTTGTAATTGCAAGCTAAACATTGAGTACATGTGGACACAAAGAAGGGAACAACAGATAGTGGGGCCTACTTGAGGGTGGACGCTGGGAGAAGGGTGAGGATCGAAAAACTACCTATCAGGTACTATGCTCATCACTTGGGTAATAATCTGTACAGCAAACCCTTGTGATGCACAATTGACCTGTATAACAAACGTGCACATGTACTCCTGAACCTAAAATAGAAGTTAAAAAATAAAGAAGAAATTTGCAAAAAACCCACCAGAGATTCAGAGAAATGTGGGATGGACCATTAAGTCCATCCATATATGCGTAACGAGAGTACCAAAAGAGAGAGCATGAAAGGGACAGAAGAAAACATTCTACGAAAAAATGGCTAAAAACTTCCTGAATGTGAGGAAAACTATTAATCTACATATCCAAGAAGCTAAATAACTCCAAGTAGAATAAATGCAAAAAACAAAATCATAACTATATACACTACAGCCAAAATATTAAAAGTCAAAAAGAAAGAGAGTATCTTTAAAGCTCTAAGAGAAAAACAATCCATCATGTACAGGAAAATCACAATAAGATTAATAGTAAATTATTCTGAAAATAATAGAGGCCAGAGGCAATGAGATGACAAAGTGATGAAGTTAAAACAAAATAAAAACAAACAACCAGTAAGATGAAGCTTATATCAGAAAACCTATTTTTCAAAAATGAAGATAAAGACATTTCAAAAATAAAAAAGAGAAACAGAGAATTTATTGCTAGAAGACATGCCTTACAGAAATGCAAATGGAAATTTATCACACTGAAAATAAAGACGTTAGACAATAATTTGAGTCCACATGTAAAAACATAATTAACATAAAGGTAATATAAAGATAATTACAAAAGGCAAAATAATTGCATATTTCCTCTTCAATTGTCTCGATTAAAAATATTAAGAGAATGAAAACAAGTAAATATATCAATATAGTAACTTGAAAACTTTCCACGAAGAAAAACCCAGGCCCAGATGGTTTCAATGTGAATCTACCAAACATTCAGAGATCAGTATCTCTCCTGTACTCTTCCAAAATATGCAGAAGGAGGGAACATTTCTTAACTCAGTCTAAATGTCACGTTTATTCTAGTACCAAAACCAAACACATTACAGAAAACTACAGATCAATAAACCAGCTGAATATTAGGATATTAATATACAAAATAACTCCTCAACAAAATACTGTCAGACTGAATCCTGCAACTTATAAAAAGCGTGCATACAGGCTGGGTGCGGTGGCTAACACCTGTAATCCCAGCACTTTAGGAAGCTGAGGTGGGAGGATTGTTTGAGCACAATAGTTTGAGACCAGCTTGGACAACATAGTGAGACCCTGTCTCTACAAAAAAATTTTATTTCTAGGTGTGGTGGCAGATTTCTGTGATTCCAGCCACTCAGGAGGTGGAGGGATCGCTTGAGTTTGGAAAGTATCAGGCTGCGGTGATCTGTGATCTCATCACTGTGCTCCAGCCTGTGTGACAAAGTGAGACTCTGTCTCAGTAAAAAAGAAAAAAGTTATACCACATACAACATGACCAAGTGGGATTTATCTTAGAAATGCAAAGTTTGTTTAATATCTGAAAATCAATTAGTATAATAAACCATATTAATAGAAGAAAGGATAAACTTCATAACATCATCTCAATACAGGCAGCAAACATTAAAAAATACAATACCATTTCATGATAAAAACACTCAACAAACTAGGAACAGAAAACTACCTCCTTAGCTTGGTGTAGGCCATACACAAGAAACCCATGGATAACCTTATATTTGATAGCGGGAGGCTGAATGCTTTACTTCTAAGGTCAGGAGCAAGACAAGGATATCTGCTCTTGCCACTTGTATTTAACATTGTGCTGGAGATCCCAGATGGGGTAATTAGGCAAGATAAAGAAACAAAGGTCATCCAGTTAGTCAAGAAAGAAATAGAACTGTCTTTAATGGCAGATTTAATGGTCTTGTATGTTTCCTCATATCCTGAGAAACACATGTACTCACACATACGACTATTGGAACTAATAAATGAGTTCATTAAGGGTGCAGAACATTAGATCAATACACAAAAATCAACTGCTTTTAATATATTGTCAATAAACATTGTAAAAATAACATTAAGAAAATAATTCCATTTATAATAGCATCAAAAATAATATTTAGTTATACATTTAATAGAAGTGTAAAACTTATACACTGAAAACCATAAAACCTAATTTCACAGAATTAAAAAAGATCTACAAAAGTGAAAGAACATCTTGTGCTCATGGATTGGAAGAGTTAATACTGTTAAGATGTCAGTACTCTAAATTGAACTATAGACAATGCAGTGTCTATCAAAACTCCAGCTGGCTTTTTTACAGAAATTAATTTTCAAATCTGTATCTGATCAGAGATTTCTATTCAGAAGCCATAAAGAATGCCTATAACTGAACAATAAAAACAATTTTAAATGAGCAAAGAATTTGAATATGCATTTCTTCAAAAAAGATATACAAATGGCCAATGAGCAATAATAATAATAATAATGATAATAAAGATGTTGAGCATCATTTGTCATTTTTTAGATAAATAAAAATCAAAACTACCACTTCACATCCACTAAAATGGCTATGATCAAGAAAAGAGATAATAATCATTGTCAAGGATGTGGAGAAACTGGACCCTAATGCATTGTTGGTGAAAATGTAAGTTGGTGTAGCCATTTTGGAAAACAGCTTAGTAAACAGTCAGAAGATTAAACGTGAAGATATCTTATTACCAAGCATTTCCACTTCTACTAAGAGAAGTAAAAACATATATCCACAAAACACTTCTACACAAATGTTCATAGTAGGTTTAATCATAATAATTGAAGGATAGAAGTAACTGTTCAAATATAACATATTGCATAACACATAGTTGAATACTATTTGGCAATAAAAAATGAAGTACCAATGCATGCTACAACGTGGATGAACCTTGACAACCTTGAGAAATGGGAGGTGATAACTAATGGGCATGTTTTTCTTTTCTTTTTTTTTAAGGAGGAACTAAAATATTCTAAAATGAGATTGTGATAATAGTTACACAACCGCGTAAATACACTAAAAATACTGAATTAGATGTTTTAAATTGGTTAATTGTATATATGAATTATATTTCAAGCTGTGAAAAAGATGTGAACTGTTTAAGTAAACAAAATAACAAGATATTATTATAATATGTATATAAATATAATGGATGAAAATAATAACAAAAGCTAGAAGGAGATAGATTACTGTAAAGTTCTTATACTATTAGCCAACAAAGGATCTAAATTGAATTATAAAAAATACTAAGATAATCCAACATTGTCTGAAAAATAGGAAAAAGAATATATGGGAAAAAGGAGAACAAACAGTAGATGTACCTTTATTGCAAGATTGACTACAAAGCTTAGTCATCAAGACTGTATGCTGTTGACATTAATATAGAGAAATACATCAATGGAACAGAACAGATAACTTAGAAGTAGACATATACAAACATGTACAATTGATTTTTAGCAAAAGTGAAAAATAATTCTGTGGAAAAATGATAGTCTTAAAGAACAAGTGATTTGGCAACAACTGGATATAAACATTCACACAATGCACTTTGATTGATGCCTTGCAGCATATGCAAAAGTAAGCCCAAAATGGATTACAGACCTAGAAATAAGTCTGAATGCAACAAAACTTGTAGAAGAAATCACAGGAGAAAAATTTTGTGACCTTGTATAAGGTCAAGATTTCTGAGACACAACAGCCAAAGGCACAATCACAAAAGGAAAAGTTAATAAATTTGGCTTTATCAAAATGTAAAAGCTTGTGGTATTTGGAACATACTGTGAGGAGAATGAAAAACAAGCTACAATAGCAAAGGCATGGAATTAACCCAGGTGCCCATCAGTGGGAAATTGGATACAGCAAATGTGGTACATATGCACCACGGAGTACTATGCAGCCATAAAAAGAACAAAATCATGTTCTTTGCAGCAACATGGATGCTGCTGGAAACCATTATCCTAAGTGGACTAACACAGAAACAGAACTCCAGATACCAAATGTTGTCACTTATAAGTGGGAGCTAAACATTGAGTAGACATGGTCATACAAATGGGAACAAGAGACAATGACACTGGGAAATACAGGAGAGAGGACAGAGGGAACAGGGTAAGGGTTGAAAAAAAGTACCTATTGGGTACTATGCTCATTACTTGGGTGACAGACTCATTCATACTCCAAACCTCAGCATCATGCAATATACCTATATAAACAACCTGCACATGTACCCCTGATACTAAAATAAAGTTTGACAAAAGAAAAGAAAACAAAAAGGACAAGCTATGGACTGGGAGAAAATATTTGAAAAATATGTGTCTAATAGAGTATATAAATATCTGTCTAATAGAATATATATAAATAGAATAAGATATGTCTAACAGAATATATAAAGATCCGTCAAAACTCAATACGAAACAACTGAATAAAAATGGGCAAAATATATGAGCATGCTTGTCATCAAAGATGATGATATAGAGATGGCAATAAGCAAAAATGAGATGCTCAATATCATTTAGTCATTAGGGAAATGCAAATCAAAATCAAGATGAGATACCACTACATAATTATTGATAGGCTATAATTATGAAGATTGATCATATCGAATATTGGCAAGGATGTGGAGGAAAGGGCATTTCTTACACTGCTGGTTGCAAAAAAAAAATGGTACAACCACTTTGGCAATGTCTTAAGATGTTAAACATCTTCACAATGTGCTTATTTCACATTGCATGCCTGTATCAGAACATCTCAGTTACACCATAAATATATACACCTACCCACAATTTTTTTTTAAAAGTGAAACACATACCTAACATGTGATGCAGGCATTTTATTCCTAGTCATTTGTCATTAGGATGTGAAAGCCTATGTCCACGAAAAAACATATATGAATATTCATAAAATTTTAAAAAGTTTATTTTTAATTGCTATTTTTAATAGGTAAAGTTGAAAAGTCCTTCAGCATATGAATTGATAAACAAATGGTAATATATCTATACAATGGACTAGTACTCAGTAATAAAGAGAAATAAGCCATTGGTACAAAATGATTTTGCCCAGTGAAAAAAGTCAGCAAAAAGCAATAATCAGAATATGCTCATCTAACAGCAATGTTACACTCAAGATTTTACGGACGTATGTGAAATATTAGTTGAGAGTGACTAAACCCACGTAATATAAATATGTATTGCCATTTATTTTCTTAAATTGTATTAACTAATATTAAAAGTTAATTTATTTCTATAAAACCCCTGGAAGATAACTTAGGAAATACCATTCTGGACATAGGACTGGGGGGGCAAAGATTTCATGATGAAAATGCCAAAATCAGTTGCAACAAAAACAAAAATTGAAAAATGGGACCTAATTAAACTAAATAGCTTCTGCACAGCAAAAAAAAAAAAAAAAAAACAAAAACTATCAACAGAGTAAGCAGACAAACTACAGATTGGAAGAAAATATTCGCAAACGATGCATCCAACAAAGGTTTAATATCCGGAATCAATAACAAACAGAAACAAATTAACAAGCAAAAAACAACCCCTTTAAGAAATAGGCAAAAAACACAAACTGATACTTTTCAAAAGAAGACATACATGCAGCCAACAAGCATATGAAGAAACGCTTAATGTCACTAATCATTAGAAAATGCAAATCAAAACCACAGTGAGATGCCATCTCACACCAGTCAGAATGGCTATATTAAAAAGTTAAAAATAACAGATACTGGTGAGGTTTCAGAGAAAAGGGAATGCTTGTACACTGATGGTGGGAATGTACATTAGTTTAGCCATTGTGGAAAGCAGTTAGGAGATTTCTCAAATAACTTAGAACCAACAATCCCATTACTGGGTACACATACCCAAAGGAGTATAAAACATTCTACCATAAAGATACATGCATGCATATGTTCATTGCAGCACTATTCATGATAGCAAAGATGTGGAATCAACCTAATTTAGCCCAGCAATGGTAGACTGGATAAAATAAATGTAGTAAATGTACACTATGGAACACTGCACCACCATAAAAGAAGAAAATCATGGATGGCGCTGCAGGCCATTATCCTAAGCAAACTAACACAGCAACAGTAAACCAAATACTGCACTTTCTGACTTATAAGTTGGATCTAAATATTGTGTACATATGGACACAAAGAAAGTAAAAGACACTGGGGTCTACTTGAGGGGAGGGTGGGAAAAGGGTAAGGACTGAAATGCTACCTGTCAGGCACTATGCTTATTACCTGGGTGATGAAACTATTTGTATACCAAACCCCTGTGATACACAATTCACCCACATAAATACCTGCATATGTACCCCTGAACCTAAACTAAAAGTTAAACAAGAAATATGATCTGCTGGATTTCTACTTTCACGATGTTAGCTTCATTTTTAGGCATAAAACTTTTTGTTATAAATACTTTTTCTGGTGTTTGAAAATAATGTATATGCTCTGTTTATTTCCCATAAATGCTATGCATTTGTTCATCTAGTTAACTCATCAAATTTTCTAAAAAAGTTATTTAACATTCAGGAAAAGTTAATTTAGTTTTTTGTTTTTTTGCATGTACACAAAAAACATAAATACTGAAAATATTGAAATATTTTAGAGCAAAGGTTTTAGAAAATATATAAAGTATATTAGATAGAACTTTTGTTGTCAGTAACAGAAATGAATCCAATCAAGCAAAACAATTTATATTCATATTTCAGAAGCTATAGGACCAAAATTGAAAGGAAGAAATGGATGGGGACAGAACAAAAATACATCCTCCAATTCTCATGAAAAAAGTATTTACAGTAATAGAATTACCACAATTCCTGATGACTCTGTGCACCTGGAGACTCACATTACCTGGTTCTTTGGCAATCTTAAAAGTACGGCACTGCTGCAGCGGTATAAATAAGTATCCCACTAGCCACCTCTGGCTTGGGAGACAGGATGGAATTGTGTGGAGAGGAAGAGAAATATTTCAGAATAGTTTTGAGATAAAAGAAATGTGAAGCAACTATAGTGTGGAACAAAGCACTGGAAAAGATGGCATAATTTCAAAGAAATATTTTTGTGGTCTGCAGATCCTCTTACAAAGTGTTTGAGAATTTGAAATAGAGATTTGAGTTATCTTGAGTTTACTCTTTGGTCTAAAAATGGTGCTTCTTTTGTGTAACGTAATCCCAATGGGATTCTTCCCCCGTGAATCACAGAAAACAGAAAATAGTCTTCATGACTCTTTTCACAGTTCTCTGAAGGATAACACATATCAATTTCATTCTAGATGCATAGGAAAATAAGTTAATTCATACATAAAATGGAGGCCTTAGTGCATTTGGTAGAGGCCTAATTTTTCATGGAATCCCAGTTAAGGAAGGCCTAGAGTACATTACAGGCTTTATTCAGGACTATTTCACAGAAATCAAGGGCAAACAATGTACAACTAGTCTTTTGGAAGCTGACATTTCCTGGCCAAAGAATCAGATTAAGTTTTAATCAGGCTATTTCAAAGAATTGGTGACAAATAGTAAAAATTGGCTACTGAACACTGAGTCCTGCTAGGGGATTAGCCAATAGGATCATTATGACCCAGCCAACGTCCCAGAAGGGCATAGAATAGAAAGTGTGTGTCTGTGTGTGTACGTTGTGTATCTGAGTATAGAGGAAGGTTAGCTTTGTTTCTTCATTTTCTTGAGTTATGCATGTGCTACTCATCCTCTTTCTTTTTGTCCCATGTTCATCTTTGTCCCATATGGCTCTGGACTTACATGACACATTATTTTTTCCAAGGCTCCCATTTTCTTTTATTTTTCTTTTTAATATATTTCAGTAGGTTTTGGGGGAACAAGTGGTGTTTGGTTATATGGATAACTTATTTAGGGGTGATTTCTGAGATTCTGGTACACGCATCAGCTGAGTGGTATACACTATACCCAATATATAGTCTTTTAACACTCACTTCCCTCCCACCTTTCCTCCTGAGTCTCTAAAATCCATTGTATGACTCTTATGTAAGGCCCCCATTTTCAAACTGCTTATGTATTCTTAGAAGATTTGCTTTTCTTGGACTAAGTGCACTGGCTTGTGCCTGTAATATCAGCACTTTGGGAGGTGGAGGAGGGAGGATCCCTTGAACCTAGGAGTTCGAGACCAGCTTCGATAACATGGAGAAATACCATCTCTACAAAAAAATAGCCGAGCATGGTGGCATGAACCTATAGTCCGAGCCTGTACTCAGGAGCCTGAGGTTGGAGGATTGCTTGAGGCTGGAAAGTCCGGGCTGCAGTGAGTCGTGATCATGCCACTGCACTGCAGCCTGGGCAACAGAGCCAAACCCTCTTTCAATAAACTTTGCTCTTTATTATACTCTGCCAAATGAGAAGTAGTAACTTTCTCTATAATCCAGGGAATGATTTTCTTCTATGTTATAGTTCTAGTCTTCTACTTTCAGCCTATAGTCCCAGTTCTGTAGTCCTTTCATCAAAGAAAAGGTCATATTTATTTTTTGCTTTTTAAAATTGATTTTTGAATAGACAATTTATAAAAACAAGATGAAGTCAAAAAGTTACAAAGATATTTCATAGATTTTAACACTCAGTAATTCTTCCCCGATGTAATCAGCATTACTAATTTTTTATGTAACCTTTCTGATATTTTATTTATGTGGAAGTATTTTTTATGTATATTATTCTGTATATCTGTTTTCTTTAACAAATGTTAGTTACTATAAATACTAATATATATATACTGCTTTTTTCCCCCACAGTACAGAACATTTAAATCTTAATATCTGCCATAAAACTAACTTCCTTAGTAAAATGTAAAATAGAAAATGAGAAGAGAATTTGATTCCTTTGACATTGATTATCTTCTCTGGTAGCCTAAATTTCACATTTTGGCTTAACCAGCAAATGAAATATGTATATGTATAGGTCACATTACAAAATTTTATATTTGTTAAATGCACAGTTAGAGAAAATAATTTATTACATAACTTTAAAATGAATTCTTAAAAATGTGTTTAAATGAATCTTTTTTTGGTTTTAGATTTTGTCATGTAGACAAGACTTTAGAGTAGTGCTAAACTTTATTAAGAGATCAGATACATTTAGTAAGAGATCAGTTCTCATAGTATTTATTTTCACAAAATTTGTGTGATTCATCAGTCAAGCTTCTTGCCAAATAAGAGAGTCAGTAGTTTTTAGCATAATGATCATTTGTAAGGTTTCTTGGTTTAAGCTGGTGATTTTGATCTCTAAGAGTTTCACATTTATGCCACAAAATGTGAGGACATAAAACTTCTCATTTGCTAATTTGGACATAATTTTACATTGGAAAACTATTCTTATCTTACAATTTAGGTTTTGTAATACATAAAAGATAGCTTTTATATTATTTTGGAAAAACTTGTTGGATTAAAAAATATAGTTACTCCTATTTTGGCCTATTGGAATCTGACATTCATTTGTTTGTAAGAAATAACCTGGGAAATATGGCTGTATAGCACTGGCACTTGCAAAATAGAAAATATAATTAGCTTGAGATGTAGTAAATGACTTTGTTTTTTCCATAAAGCCAACATTACGCCAAATAACAATAACTCTTAGAAACATTTCTAAGTCATTCCATTTTATTTTTAGTTTTATAATATTTACTTGTAAATTAAATTTTACTTTTCAAATGAAATAGTTTTCTAAATGAGTAGAAAACACCTCATGTGGTTGTTTCTAATTTCATTTTCTGTTAACATAGCTGTTGGCACTAGAAATGCAGAACAATTTTCAGAGTACTGTCAACCATGTAATTTCTTGGCAAATACATGACAATTACTTCCATGTAATTATAGTGTCAGTCTATGGGATTACACAGCTTAGTCTAGGAAGACAGTTACCTGGTCATCTTGTCCATCATTCTACGGTATTTGTTTCCCATGTTAATGTCCTTGTCACACCATGAATTATGGCTCCCCTTAGTACTGCAGTCCAGTCAAAGCTATAGAATTCAGCTAAAGGCAACTCATTTTCTTATGTTCCTAGATTATTCCTTTGGATTAAGACTAAGGCACCGTTGTGGGTTAACCTTTGTTACTTATTAATGCTCTAGGGCCATGTAGTAATGAATGTTGTGGAGTATCTTTAAAGAATCAATAGAAATATTAAACCAATTAATTAACATAAATAGAATATAAAGAAAGACAAACCGTTAAAAAGTGTGATAATTTTAACTTTAGCAACAAGTTACACTTGGCTTTATTGTGTTATTTTACAAATTGAAGGTTTGTGGCAACCCTGCATCAAGCAAGTCTATCAGCACCACTTTTCCAACAGCATGTGCTCATTTTGTGTCTCTGTGACATATTTTGGTAATTCTTGGAATATTTCAAATGTGTCATTAATATTATATCTGTTATGGTGGTCCATGATCAGTGATCTTTGATGTTACTATTATAACTGTTTTGAGCACGATAAACCATGCCCATATCAGATGTCAAATTTTATCAGTAAATGTTGAGTGTGATCTGACTGCTCAAACAACTGGCCATTCCCTCATCTCTCTGCCTCTCCTTGGGCCTCCTTATTCCCTGCAAATGACCAAATTAATAACTCTGCAATGACCTCTAAGTGTTCAAATAAAAGGAACAGTCACAAATCTCTCACTTTAAATCAAAAGCTAGAAATGATTAAGGTTGGTGAGGAAAGCATGTTGAAATCTGAGGTAGGTTGAAAGCTAGGCATCTTGCACCAGTCAGTTAACTAAATAGTGGATGCAAAAGAAAAGTTCTTGAAGAAAATAAAAAGTACAATTCTAGTGAACATATGAGTGAGAAGAAATCAAAGCAGCTGTGTTGCTCCTGTGGAGAAAGTTTTAGTGGTGTGGATAGAAGATCACTCCAGCCACAACATTCTCCTAGACCAAAGCCTAATCCAGAACAAGGCCCTAACTCTCTTGAATTCTATGAAAGCTGAGAGAGGGAAGGAAGATGCAAAGGAAAAGTTGGAAGCCAGAAGAGTTTGGTTCTTAAGATTTAAGGAAAGAAGCCATCTCTATATCATAAATGTGCAAGGTGAAGCAGCAAGTGCTGATGTGGAAGCTGCAGCAAGTTCTCCAGAAGATTTATCTAAGATAACTGATACATGTGGCTACATTAACTAATATATTTTCACTGTAGACAAAACAGCCTTCTATGGGAAAAGGATGCCATCTAGTACTTTCAAAGCTGAAGAGGAGAAGTCACTGCCTACATTCAAGCTTCAAAGGACAGGCTGACTCTTGCTAGGGGCTAATGCAGCTGGTGAATTTAAGTTGAAGCCAATGCTCATTTACATCCTGAAAATCTTGAGCCCTAAAGAAATATGCAAAATCTACTCTGCTTGTGCTCTATAAATGGAACAACAAAGACTAGATGACGGTATATCCGTGAACAGCATGGTTTACTGATTATTTTAAGCCCACTGTTGAGACCTGCTGCTCAGAAAAATATTTCAAAATATTACTACTCATTGACAATGCACCTACTGACCCAAGAGCTCTGATGGAGATGTACAGAGAGGTTACTGTTGTTTACATAGCTGGTAACACAATATTCATTCTGCAGCCCATTGATCAACAATAAATTTTGACTTTCAAGTCTTATTCTTTAAGAAATGCATTTCATAAAGCTATAGTTGCCATAGAAAGTGATTCCTCTGATGAATCTGGGCAAAGTAAATTAATTGAAAACCTTCTGGAAAGTATTCTTCCCACTCTAGATAACATGCAGAACATTTGTGCTTCATGGGAAGAGGTCAATATTGTTGCAATGACAATGAAGAATTTAGCACATCACATAAACTTATATGATAAAGCAGAGACAAGGTTTAACGGGATTGATTCAAATTTTGAAAGAAGTTATGTGGGTAAAATGCTATCCAATAGTGTCTCATGTTATAGAAAAATCTTTCATGAAAGTAAGAGTCAATTTGATATGAGAGGGGAGCAGGGAAGTGCTGGGTAGAGAAGGGCATGGTCTCTGACCAGGGCTCCACCCCTGGGTCTGTGCCCATGGACCTAGGTGAGGATGGGCATTTCTGTTTTCATGCCCAAATGTTGCATTTTCCAAGACCACCCTGTCCCCCCACCCCTGCCATCCTGTGCCTATAAAAACCCAAGACCCAGCAGGCACAGATACAACTGTCTGGATGTCAAGAAAAATGCATGGGCAGAAGAGCATACAGGCAGCTGGACATGCAGAGGAGCAGAAGAACACACCGGCAGACACCAGAAGATGCCAGCAGGCCATCGACCAGTGGAACAAGGCAGAGGCTTGGGGAAATTGGTTGGGATGGTTGGAGGATAATTCAGTGACTGAGTGGCCCCACGCCAAGGGAAAACCACCGTCCCACTCCATCCCCCTTCTGGTTCCCCATCCACCTACTGAGAGCTATTTCCACTCAATAAAACCTTGCACTCATTCTCCAAGCCCACGTGTGATTTGATTTTTCCGGTACCCTAAGGCAAGAACCCGGGATGCAGAAAGTCCTTTGTCCTTGCGATAAAGCAGAAAGTCTAATTAAGCTGATTAACACAAGCCATCTGCAGAGGGCAAAACTGAAAGAGCACATTGTAACACATGCACACTGGGGCTCAATCCCAGATGCTGCCATGGGGTCGGTGTTCCCTGCGAACTGCCTGCCTGTCTGCATGCTCCCCCAGGGGTATGAGCAGCCGGCCACCCAAGAAGCCAGCCACACCCCCATCACACATCCTGTGATGGCGATAAGGGAACTTTTCCCATTTCAAATTGATAAGAAAAACTTCATTCTTGTCTTATTTTACCAAATTGCTACAGCCACCTCAAACTTCAGCAATCAATTCCCTGATTAGTCAGCAGCCATCAACACTGAGAAAAAACCCTTTACCAGCAAAAGACTACAACTTGTTAAAGACTCAAATTAACTGAAGGTTTTCATAATTTATCAGATAATTCAATAAATGTTAACTAACAATATTCATATATTAGTTAAAACATCCCTGTTGTCCTTCATATTTCTTTATACTTATGGAAATTTTGCCAATATATACAAATACAGTAAATCCGTTGAACCTTCATACTATTTTCATCATCATAATTAAAGCATTTTCTATAATATCGAAATTATTTAGGTAAATATAAATGCCTACAAAAAGTGGATCATACAGATCAAGCTCCCACTCTTAGGAAATAAGAACCTTTTAATATCATTGTAATTTCTATATTTATAACAAAAGTAATCTGAAAGTTAAATAAAATTCTATTTAAATTTGTAAAATTTTTAACAAAAAATGCTTTTTCCTTAAGGGATTTCAACATTTACTTTATCCAAAACTAAGCCAAAAAATAATTTTCTCTTAAACTGAAAATATGAACATGCCTGAATGCACAAAATCTGAAGGAAAATGTTTTCAATATTTTTAAATAATTATTGCTTAAAGTGTGTCTTACTCTATTTTTAAAATGCTATTTGTTTACACCACCAAATTATTAACTCTCAGTAGTTTCTTTTCAGGGCTTAAAAATATCAAAATACAGGAAATTATTTTACAAAGATGTTTGTACATTAACTACATTTTTGGTAATTTATAAATATAAATAAATGTATTCATTTCTTCAAAAGTATTTTTGAGTACCTACCTGATTCCAGACACAGTACAAGTCCTGCAGAGGAGGCAGAGTTACAAATATGAAGATGTTTTTCTCGTTCTTGTTTTCTTCTCAGAAATGGCAGAAAACAGTTGCTAAATGTTATTCAGCACACCACTGGAAAATGGTACTGACTTTGCAATCAGATATACCTGAAAGCCTTGTCTCATACCGTATAAACTTGTTTCCTGATCTGAAAGGAGCAAATTATGTCATTACTAACATCATGGGTTTGTTGTGAGGATTAAAGGAAGTAATCATCATAAAATGTTTAGCATGTCTTGGTTCATAGCAAACTCATTACATTCCTATTTCAGTTACAGACTTTACCCTCAAAACATCCAAATTATGTTAATTATTAACAGCAGATGCTATAATAAGACAGACTGAATCAGTAAGTATTATTGATGTATCTTACAAGACTCATGTGGAAAGTATTGAGGCAGTGTAGAAAAGGGAGTGTTCAATGCTGTCAAGAAAGACTCACAGAAAAGGTAATGAATGGGTGGGATTATGGCAGATGTACCAGAGTCTACTAAACAAAGAAAGTGGATGGCTTGCAGAAAATCCTAGGCAATCAGTATATTGTGTGAATGGCACAGATGTGTTGTAGAAAGATATTTGATAAAATGGACAATGTCTTCAGAGGCATCTATGTGGGGTTGATTCCAGGCAAAGTCTGAGCAACACGAATATCTTTCTAGAATGACTGCTGACAGTAAATATCATCTCCTACATAATTTTGCCTGAAACATGATATATTTTTGTTTCCTCTCTACCTCATAATTCCTAGAATTAAGGAAGTGAAAGCTTTCCCACTGAATATTGACCACCAGGCTCAAATATACAATTATAAATTAAAGCATTAAACAAAGTAGGTCTTCCAAGTGATTTATGAATATTAACTAAGTCACTGATTTAAGTGTCAGATTAAGTAGTTAGACATTCATATTAACTTTTATAATTGAGAACTTTGAAAAAAAGAGTAGCTTGCCTTCATTTAAATTCAGAAAAGCCCATACATTTGAAATTTGTATTTCATGAATACAACCTACTCTTAAATGGAGTATTTCATGGAATGGAGCCAAAGAAATAATATTGTCTAAATAGTATATTCATCAAATTTTTGCCTAGATTTATTATTTGTTTTTAATGTTTAAAAATTGGGAGGTTACAGTGTTATTTTTATGCTGGTCATTGTAAAATTAGTATACACAATTCCATCATTGTTTAGAACCTCCTGGTACATTATATTGTGTTGTTCCAGTCTCTTCTGTATGTTTAACAAAAAATATTAACAACCAAGGGATGTTTTAGATTTTTAATAAGAGAGAGTAGAAAATAAATACTAACAAACAATCAACCACATGTTTGTTAATGCTCGGGGTCTTGCTAAGTTGTCCTTGAGACAATCTCCTTCCTTTGGAATATGCTTTCCCACGGAGACAGCACTTTGTAATGGGAAAGTAATTCTTTAGTTACCAGACTGCCTCCTAAGGTACGTAAGGATTATAGGCCATAGATTTGAAGCAATTTGATTATTTAATATAGCCATTTGCATGTATTACTCATGTATGGGTCAAAATGTATGTGGGTGTAGGGTTTCATGCTACGTGTTAGAAAAGGATTAGTAGTTTATGTTTACTGTGGAGCTCCAGTCCCTGAATATCTGGCCATGATTGGTGTGCTAAACCCCTGCTCACTCTGAACACGACTAGGCTCTCCTGTGCCTTCTATCCCTTCTATCCTGACTGCTTTCAGTAAAAACAAAGTCTGTACTCAATAGACCCATTGAGAAGAATAGTTCAATTATTTCTCCAAGACATCAGACCAACAGGGCACGTCTTTAACACATAGCGTACCTACTTTGACATGCAGTGAAAAGTGGGGTCTCTCTTCTAGTTTCTCCTGGTTGGCTTTCACCTCTTCATCCCCCCTTTATGCTTTAGCAAACTACTTAAAGGTATGAAACTTTTAACTTCTCTATTTGGAAGTTTTTTTTGTGTGGTCTTTTTTTTTTCCTGGAAGAATATATATATATATTTTTTTAACAAATATGTCTCTAAATGAAGTGTCACAGTGGCACTTATGTAGAGGGAAAAAAATCTGCTCCAGCTCAAATTACGGAATCAGAATTAATCTCTCATTAAGGTGTTATTCAAATTTCTTGGCCTGGATAAGATCCACATGACATATGAATTCAGACTGTGCAAGCAAGGGGACTTGAATTGATGTAGACAAGAGGACCAATAAGGAAATTAGAGATTTATAGCCAAAAGAAAAAAATAAAGTCACTTTAATTTCACTTCATGAAATCTTTCCAAAGTAAAATCAAGGATATTCCAAAACTGAGCAAAGACAATAAAAGTAATTTGTCAAAATCAAACACATTTAGAGTTACAAAGAAAGCACTTCTAGTTGTGACCCTCAGGACCTGTCATTACTAAAAGAGGCTGTAAAAAAGGTTTGGGAGAAAGGTATTAAGGGAATAGAGGCTGATAAGGTAGAAATCTTCACAGCTAATATAAAAGTAAATCTTCCTAAACCAGAACCAACTGTAAAAAGGAAAGATTTACTGCTGGCTCTTTCTGTCTCTGCTGCTGTAATGGCCATACCATTAGCTATATGTTGTGAAAGCAGCCACTTAGTGAGATGGGTGGCATTATTTTTAAATTGATCCTAGAATTCTCAGTACTGTCTTTTTTTTTTGTTCTACATTCTTGCGAAAAGTTTCCTGACGAGAGCAGACAGCTGTAGGCCTAGTTTTGTGACTTCATCTTTGAGACTGTATAGTGTGGTGGGCTTTATTTTCACATACGTGCATGTTTGAAAGCCAGTTGCATTAGTTATTGTGTGTTCTGTGGCACATTGCTTACACTAAAAATTTCAGTTTCACAACTGGGAAAACAATATGGATGATGATGATGACAACAACAAATACTTATATTACTGTGAGAATCAAAAAGTTATTATAACTTCCTAAAATTTTTATGAAAGGACTTGGCACACAGTTCAATTTTAGCTTAAAATAAGAAGAATCAGACTATGGGCTCTCAGCAACTCTTCTAGTGTCACATTGTGAAGAAATTATCTTCACTTAACATGCCTTTTAAACTTATATTTTAAGTTCAGGGGTACAAATGCAAATATTTTAAGCATAGTTTGTGAGATAATAGACATACTAAAGGGAAAACGATCATAGTAAAAATGATTTTAGCTCTTCATGGCATTTAAAAATCATCCAATAGCACCCAATAAATTGAGCCTTCAATAGACAATTACTCACTGATTAAGCATAAAGAAACAGAAACTTAAACAGAAACAGAAATGTCATTTTGATGAAGGAAAGGGATGTTCAAGGAAGGAGGGAAGCAAGTTGGAAACAAAGGTACGACAAGAACAAAATTGAAAATAGTACTCGAAACAACTAAACTAATGATTCCAGCATTGTGAATCAGGTTCCAGGTGAAAGGAGCAGGATGTGAAGTACCAAATTCTTGACCATGCCCTTTAGAGGCATTATTTTATTTAATTTGCATGGTTACCCTATGAGAGTAAGATTATGTTTTAATTTTACTAATAAGAAAACAACCTTGACATGTCGTAATATCAAAGTCCTAAGAAGAGATGAGATGGACTTATTTAATTTTCTGGGTTTTTTTTTCTTTTATGGGAATAATTTAGGTCAAGATCAGACAGGGGCCACGACCTTGGTTGAAATGAAAAAAGTCAAAGAATAACAGATGCTGTTGAGGTTGCAGAGAAAAGGGAATGTTTATACACTGTTAGTGGGAAGGTAAATTAGTTCGGTCACTGGAAAGCAGTTTAGAGATTTCTCAAAGACCTTGAAACAGAATTACCATTCAAATCCTGTTATTGGGTATATACCCAAAGGAAAATAAATTGTTCTACCCAAAAGACACATGCACTCAAATGTTCACCACAGCACTATCCACAACAGCAAAGACACAGAATCAACTTAGATGCCCGTTGATGGTGGATTGTATAAAGAAAATGGTACATACACACCATGGAACACTACCCAGCAATATAAAGTATGAAAGTATGTCATTTGCAGCAATATGGATGCAGTTGTAGGCCATTATCCTAGGCAAATTAACACAAGAACAGAAAACCAGATACCACATTTTCTCACTTATAAGTGAGAGCTAAAAATTGAGTACACATGCATATAAACATGGGAACAATTAACACTGTGGACTAGCAGAACTGGGAGGGAAGGAGGATAGTGAGGGTTGAAAAATTCCCTATTGGGTACTATGCTCAGTACCTGGGTGATGGGCTCATTCATACCCCAAACATCAGCATCACACATTATACCCGTGTAAGAAATCTGCATATACACTGACAAAACCTAAAAGTTGAAATAAAAAAAAGACATTGAAGTAACAGAAGACGAGATAGAAATCACATTCTCTTTCCTACAGATCCCAGGGGAATCTGGGGAGTCCCTTTTCTCTAGGACTCAGGTGTGACTCCAAGGAACTGGCTGGCAGAATAGACTATAAGACAATACAATATCGGACAATACTGTTTTCCAAAATCTTTTTTTGGAGGTTTTCCAAAACCCTCAAAAGTGTCAAGCTTGGTGTGTGTGTGTGTGTGTGTGTGTGTGTGTGCGCGCATGTGTGTTAGAGAGAGAGAGAGGAGGGGAGAGGCAGGGAGATGAGGGGAGTATTCCTTTTTATGTAAATCACCTTTGTTCTTATTATTCATATACTCTATAGAGTCATACACAATATATCATTCTTGATTTTCTTACTTTGATGCTTGTTCTTCCAGTTATTTTCCATTATAGACTTGGGCAGATTTATGCCGCAGTGAATTGTTCGGTTATAGCAGTGCAAGGTGTCTAGGGTTGAGAAAATGGATTTTTTGTACTATGAAACAACTTCCAACTAGTGAGCTAAACAAGTTTGGTGATGCAAAAAATATGATTACCAATTTGTCACATAATAATGATTCATCTCATGACAATTCACATTACAGAGAATGCAAAATGTTATGAATGCCTCCTTGGCAGAGGTGATGTGCCTCCTATCACTGCATATACTAGAAAAGCATCATCTTAAATGACCAGCTCCAGGCTTTCCAAAATTCATATAAAAATGTATTTCAAATGGTAAACTCAAGATATCTAGTAGTTATTACTCTCGTTTAATAGGAAGTTTTCTTCTTAGTAACCATCTGAATAGTCAGTTTATAACCTTCCTGCATCTTTAAATGTTCTACTTGTGTTAAAAAAATTCTTTTTTATTAGAGGCCCAGCTTCTTTTTGTGGAAGTCAGAAAAAAGTCTTAGTTTCCTCTATAGCTAGAGCACAGTTATGTGACCTAGGTTCCACTAATTGGAAAGTACTTAATTCAGAAGGTGATGACTCAAATAGGCAGTGTCTTAGTGTGTTTTGTGTTGCTGTAACAGAATACCTGAAACTTGGTAGTTTGTGAACAATAGAAGTTTATTTGACTCACAGTTCTGGAGGCTAGGAAGTTCAAGAGCCTGATGCTGGGACCTAGTGAGGGCCTTCTTTCTGCTTCACTCCATGGTGAGAGGTGGAAGGGCAACAGAGCACAAGAGCAAGAGGGAGCAAGAAAGGGCTTACCTCACTTTTATAACAAATCCACTCTTGAGATAATATACCCATGTCCATGATAACAACATTAATCGATTCATGAAGGCAGAGCCCTCATTACCGCATCACCTCTTAAAGGGAGGACTTACCTCTCACCACTGTTGCATTAGTCATTAAGTTCCCAACACATGAACTATGGGGAACACATTCAAACCATAGGAAGCAACTTCTGCACAGAGTCCATGCTGGGAAGAATGCCAGCAGAAACATCCCACTTCCAGGGGTAACAGCGGTGGATTCAAAGGAAGGGTCCAGTACCTTGTATGTGTGGAGTCCAGCTGTAAGTAACAGAAACTATACTCAAAGGTGGCAGCTATGCTAATTATTGGTATTTTAAAATTCATTGAATTTTTAATTAAATATAGAGACTTTGATAAAAAATGAATAATTCATGTATAGGTGATACATTACAATAATTATGCAACTATCAGGAAACCCTCATTCTCTGACAATGCCAAATTATAGTTCTTTGAGCCCAAGAGCCCTCAGTATTCCACAGAATTCTACAGTAAACTATTCTTCCAACCTGTGATCATTTGCCTTGAGATATTTACCTTTCATTTTTATTAATAGACTATTTTTATAATGAGTTTGTAACACAGAAAAATTGAGTGGATAGTAAAGAGCAACCACATTAACTACCCCCAGACACATACTGTTTTCTAATTATCAACATCTTACATGAATATGATTAGTATGGTACATATGTTATAATCATAAACCAATATTGCTATGTCATTAACTAAAATCTACAACTGACTCTGATTTTTAGTTTTAATGTTCTTTTTCTGTTCCTTCATTCCATCCAGGATTCCATACTACATTTATTTATCGTGCCTCCTTGGGCTCTTCTTGACTGAGAGTTTCTCAGATATTCCTGTTTTCTTGTTTTTAATGAACTTCCTTTAGAATTATAAAGAGTACTGGTCATGTGTATTGTAGGATGTCGTTCTACTAAAAAACTTTTTTTTATAACTAGATTGGGGTTATGGGTTTTCAGGAGGAAAATCCCAGAGATAAAGCCATCTTCATCATGTTGCATGAAATACAATCATACTATCAACTTGATTTCTGATTGTTGATGTTGGCCTTGTTGAAGAACAGGTTGTTAGGCTTCTTTACTGTAAAGTTACTCCTATGTCCTACTCTTTGGAAGAAAGTAACTTCTTGCAGTGTAATTTTTAAGAAGCGGGAAATTATGCTCCCTGCTCTCTGTAGGGTGGAGTCTCTATATAATTTATTTGGAATTCCTCTGCATGGGAGATTTGTCTCTTCTCCATTTATTAATTTATTCAATCATTTATTTATATCAATATAGACTCGATATTTATTTTGTATTTCAGATTTTAATCCAATACTACTTACATTATTTTGTTGCTGAAATCATTCCAGTTTAGGCTGTTGGGAGCTCCTCGTTGGCTCCTGTGCCCTTTTGACATACTCTCATTAACATGCGTGTGAATTTCTTTTCATGTCTCCTTAACTGCTGGCACTGAAAGATGTTTCATGCCTAGCTTTAAAAAATTAAAACAAAAATAACATACAAAAAAGCTGTACATATTTAATGTATACGTATTGCCTATTAACACTTTTGAAGTACACAATCAGTATTGTCAACTGTATACACCATGCTGTACGGTAGCTCTCTAGGACTTACTCATTTTGCATAGCTGAAACTATATATTCTGAACAAAATCTCTCAGATTCCCTCTCTTCCCACTTACTGGTAACCACCATTCTACCGTCTGCTTCTATGAAATTGACTATGTTAAATTTCTAATACAACTTGGATCATTTGCTATTTTCTCTGCTTTTTCTGTTTTGTTTCACCTAGCGTTAATGTCTCCCAAGTGCCTCTTTGTTGTAACAAATGAAAGGATTTTCTTCCGTTTTAAGTCTTAATACTATTCCATTTTAAATACACATGACATTTTCTCTATTCGTTCATCTGTCAATGAATATCTTAGTTGTTTCCATGTCTTTCTTTTTATAAATAATGCTCTAATGAACACAGAAATGCAGAAAATCTTTTTATGATACTGATTTCAATTATTTTTGGTATATACCCGGAAGTAGGATTGCTGGTATCGTACGATGGTTCTATTTTAAATTTTTTAGGAAGCTCTATACAGTTTTCTATAATGGCTATATTTATTTACATTTCCACCAATGGTACACAAGAGTTTCCTTTTCTCCACATACTCAACAGCACATGCTATTTTTAGTAATTTTTTTTTTGAGACGCAGTTTTGCTCTTGTTGCTCACGCTGGAGTGCAATGGCATTATCTTGGCTCCCTGCAACCTCTGCCTCCTGGGTTCAAGCTATTCTCCTGCCTCAGCCTCCTGAGTAGCTGGGATTACAGGCATGCACCACCACACCCAGCTAATTTTGTATTTTTAGTAGAGACGGGATTTCTCCATGTTGGTCAGGCTGGTCTTGAACTCCTGACCTCAGGTGATCCGCTCGCTTCGGCCTCCCAAAGTGCTGGGATTACAGGCGTGAGCCACTGCGCCCAGCCACCATCCTTACAGGTGTGAGGTGATATGTCATTGTGGTTTTGATGTGCATTTTATTGATGATTTGTGATGTTGAGCACATTTTCCTGTATCTGTTGAACATTCGTATATCTTCTTTGGAGAAATGTTTATTCAGGTCTTTTGGCTATTTTAAAATCAGGTTACTTGTTTCTATGGCTATTGAATTATTGGAGTTCCTTATATATTTTGCACATTAATCCTTTATCAAATATATTATTTGTATAGGTTTATGTTGTTATAATATCTGTCCAGTGTTAGAATCAGTTATTTCTCCAAACCCTTCTGAATGTTTTTAATTGAAGAATGGTATTAAACCCATTATCTGGATGCTAGTTTTGCTTTTTGCTACTGAGATGTTTCTTTTAGGGCCTCTCAGGTAACAGAACAAATAAATATATATGTGTGTAGTAACCCATGTATATAGACACATCTGTAACTATTTCTTTATGTAAGCATCTATCTATATTAAGTTAAACATGAGTTCTTGTTCATATTCTTCTTCAATTTTAATCCATTACCACACAAGTCATTCTAGTTTTCTCCCCCTTGCTTACTTGTAAATTCCAAGAGTGAGAAGTTTGGCTCCTACCATCTGCCATGCATTTACTTAATTATTCAATTCTGGCATAGACCTATAGCAATATCAGAATTATTAAATGATATCCATGTGAAAAACAAATTTTATTGATTGAAGTGTAGGACTTACAGGGAGTTTCTTTGTCCTTCAGTCTTACAGACTACATTCATACACCAAGTTAATTAGGTCAGCCCTTTTTCCTCACTGTCTTCAGTGAGTTGTTTTATACACTTGTAATACAGTTAGATTCTCATAACATGGTCCTTCTTTTGATGCCCTGACTTTCGAAATTATTTATTTTTCACTTTGCATACATTAAGTTTCACTCTTTGTGTTGTAAAATTCTATAGGTTTTGACCAAAAATAATGTCATATATCTACTTTTATGGTATCTTACATAAATGTTTCACTGCCCTAAAATGCCCCATATTTCTCCTCTTCATCCCTCCCCTCTTCCCTAAGCTCCCAAAACCACTTCTCTTTTTACTGTCTCTATAATTTTGCCTTTTCCAGAGTGTCATATAATTGGAATCATAAAGTATGTATCCTTTCCACACTGGCTTTTTTTCACTTAGCAATATGCATTTAAGATTTCTCCATGTATATTTGTGCCTTGATAGTTCATTTATTTATTTCACTAAATAGTATTTGATTATACATTCCCCTATTGAAGAATGTCTCAGTTGTTTCCAGTGTTGGCAATTATAAATAAAATTGCTATAACTATTCTTGTGTAGATTTTTTTTTGTGGACAGAACTTCCAATTCAAGAAAATAACTAGGAGTGTGATTGATGGATCATGTAAGACTGTATCTAGCTTTGTAAGCAATTGCCAAACCGTATCTTAAAGCGACTGTACCATTTTGTACCTTCTCCCAAAATGAATGATAAATCATGCTGCTCTGCATGCTTTCCAGCATTCAGAACTGTCAGATTGTTAAATTTTAGCCATTTTAATCTGCAGTTTCTTTTAAGAACTTCTTTACTGCTTGCCTTTGGTTGTGAAACTATAATTATCACAGTCGATTTCATTTTATCTAGATATAAATCAATTCTTAACCTGATTTAATTTTTGTCTCCAATCATTTAGGCATAGTTTCTCTATTCTTGCATTCCGTATATTGAATCTTTATTGTTTGACTAGATTTCAGTAAGTGGTTTTGGTTATTATTTGAATGTTTATTTTTGTTTTGTTTTATGAAGGGACATATTCCTGCAGTTCTTGTGTGTTTAAGGTTATCTTTCCGCTGGTTTTATAATTGCAACATTACTTGGCTGCACATTACATTTGTGGGTTGTATCCTCATCATCAGAACTTGTAGACATTGATACCTATCTTCTAGTATTAAAGCTGTCTCTGGAAATGTCATAGGACAATAAAATTTTTCTCTCCTTGTCCTCTTTATAAGTAAGTTTATGTTATTACTTGGATGCTTACATGTTTCTAGAACATCACATAACATCACATAAGTTAGAGCTTGGTATTAATCATTTTGTGCTAATTTTTCCAATAAGATGGTATTTTTTTCTATTGGCAGACTTAGGTTTTGTTTCAGGAAAGTTTTCTTCTCTTTTGTTTAGCAGTATGTTTTCTTTTATTTATTGTGTCTTTTCAGTAATACCAACTTATTCAGAAATGTTTTCTATATCTATCTTTTCTAAAAATCATTTGGGTAATTTTATTTTTTTATTTGGTTTTTATTTTACTTATTTTGGATTATCTACTGCCTCTTTATTCAGTTTTATTTGTATTTATTTTATTCTAGTGGATCTCTACTTATTTTATTTATTTCTTTATCCTCAGGTCCTAAAGCTATGCCTACTCAGCTGGCATTATATACATATTATTAAGTGAAGTTGATTAAAAATATATTCAAGAAGAGATAATCATGCACAAAGGACCATTTAGGGCATTTCAGTGGGCAAATGACTAAAGCATAGCTTCTCTTTTTCCAGGTTGGAAGGCAGACCATGAATGCTGCAGCCTCTGCACTCAAAGGTAAAGTACAACTTAAAAGGAAAATAAAGATGATGTATTCAAACATTAATTATTTCTTTTTTGTTTGATATAATTAGTTTTTAACAACATATGTAATAAACATATTCAAAATATCTGAATGTGATAAAGTCATATAAACTTTTTCTAAAGATGTATTTATTTACTTTTAATTAATTTATTTATATTTTAAATAATAGGATTGGGGTCTCACTACTCCTGGGCTCCAGTGATCTTTCTGCCTCAAACTCCCAGAGTGCTGAGATTACAGGCATAAATGATGCACTTGGCCTATTTACTTATTTTTTAATGAAATTTTATATTTTAATTTGCTTTATAACTTGGTCTTACCACATCCTCCATCCACACTCCAATTCTAGAAACCCATGTGACACAAGATTCTTTTGGTGTTACTTCACCAGCCAGAAATCTCTGCAGCTTGTGGCACCTCTGCCCAGGTTTTGCTCAGGCCCTCTGGTCTCTCTTTGCCCACTCCGCCTGGGGGACTGTGTTTGACTCGCTCCACCAGCCCACATTCTGCACCCTCCATAGCTCTGTGCTCAGCCCACAGCTGTTCCAGACATGCCGCAGATGGCTTCCACCTTGGGCACCAGTGCCTGGATGAGGGGGGTGCGTAGCGATGCCCAGAAATTTAGAGATGCCACCAACTGCGGAGCCCGAGGGGTGTCACAGCCTTTGCTAGAAGAGTCCTGAGGTCTGAGCTCCCAGCAAGTGTTACAGATCTTGTTTGTTCCCACAGCTTCCACGAACAGGGTGTGTCACAGATTGTTTGGTCCTGCTACCCACAGGTCAGTGAATGAGGGCTTATGGTGCCCACCAGTTTTTTTTTCCTCCCCCGCTGCTTGGTGAGCAGGAGGGAGGGTTACAGTGTTAAAGCTCTTTTCACACCTGCTGTTCCCTCAGGTCTGGGTTCTTGTCCCACAATCAAGAAGAATGAAGTACTCAGACACTGGAGTATGAGGAAGGCAGAGAAAAATGTTATTGAGCAACAGAAAAGCTCTCAACAATGAGAAGGGACCTGGGAGGGTAGCCCTCTGTGTGACAGGGAGCCTGAAAGCAGGTAGTTGCCTCTGTGACTTGAGTCTGAAGTTTTTATGGGCTCAGAATGGGGGACTGCATGCTGACTGGTCCAAGGGTGGGCCTAGTAAAAGCACCATTTGATTGGCTAACAAGCATCAAGGAAATTTTCACTCTGGTCATGAACTCTATCCAGAACTGGCAGCTTAGTTTTCAGGCTCCAGGCTGTCTTTGGCTTGAAAGTCAGGTTTTACCGTGAGCTGTCCCTGTCTGCCTAGGAATTTGTCTGTCTCCTGTCACTAACACATGTTAAAAACATGCTACATGTTTTTAATTATTTTCTCCTATGCATTTACACATATGTAGCAGATTTGTATCACTTATTTACAAAAGTATGATATGTTAGTTACTGCATCATGTTTTCTTTCTCAACAGTATATCACAGAAAGTTCTCTAAATAACTTAATTCAGCTATAAATCATTCCTTCAATGGCTGCGTAATAGCCCATTTTTTGGAAGTAAAGTAATTTGTTCTGTACTCCAAATTGCTTAGTATTCACTTTATAGCAGCTGTTTCTCCCAGTATGAAAAAGCTGCATTATTGTATATATTTCCCCTACTGATAATGATTTATTAGTATGGAATAGATTCTCAAGAATGAGCTTACTTGGTCAAAGGATCTTTGGTTTTTTTTAATTTTAATAGGTGTTTTTAGATTATTTTTGATAGTGCAATAAAAATTTATGTTTTCTTCAGTAATGTATGAGGGAATACTCTCCCCACATTCCAACAACAATAGATACTATCACACTTTAACATTTTAGTCAGGCTGATGTGTGCAAATGTTTCTTATTGTTACTTAACTTGTGTTTCCCTGATTAATGGAAGGCTAAAGCATCTTGTTTTTCCCTATGTTTTTGGCCACTTGAGTGTACACTTCTGTTTTGCCTCATTGTGTAGTTTGCCCATTTATTTGTTGTGAATTTTCTTGTTTGTTTTTGGCCCCATTTTGGTCAATTTGATTGATGAGAAAATTATATTACATTATAGATATAAACTTTCATGTTATATATACATATAGTAGATCTCATCATTTTCAATAAGTTTTATTTATTTCCCAAACAATTGCTTAGTTTTTACTTTATTTTATCTTCCTGTCCAAATTATATATACTAAAAATAATTGTTTAAAAATAATTTCTGCATTGTTGTCTTGGTTAGCAATATAACCCCCATTTTTATATCATAGACACTTAAATGCAAAGACACTTGATTAAAGATTTTTTTCATTTTTATATTTATATTATTATTTAATGATATTATGTAGTCTTGGGAATGGAAAAGATTTAAATCAAACAACCACAAAAATAGAATGCAAAACTGCAATCATGATAAAATCTATTCTATCTATTCTATTGATTTATGATGAATGAATAGGAGTTGACTAAGCAAAGGGGAGAGATAATATTTCCAATAAAAAGAAGACATATATGTAAATGTCCTATTGTGGAAGCAAATTTTCATGCAGAGAAATGGGTAAGGACCAAAATATACAAGTCCTTGTAAATGGAACCTCCTCTTAATCTTAAAAATAATGAGAAGCCAATAAAAGTAAGTTGTAGTGTTGGTGTTTTGGTGTTGGTGGTATGCATGTTGGTGTCTGTGTGAGAGAGTTTTTTTTTTTTTTTTTTTTTGCATTTCAAGTGGATCACTGACTCCAGTGTGGGGAATGGATTGGATGAGCAAGAATGGACGTAGATAGACAGTAGGTAGTTGCTTATGAGAGATGATGGTAGCTTGGCCTAGAGTGGTATTGATAGAAAAGGTAAAAGGTGAGATTTTGTGAGATATGAGGAAGTAAATGCATTGTTGCTGATGCGCTGAATATGGGAGGTAGGGCAGAGGAAGTGGCAAGGATAGTTGTATGATCCAGTGATTGTTGGGTCTTTATGCCAGTCTATTTGGATTTTCTTACAAGAAATTTAACACTGCTTAGTTACAGAACAGTTTTTATCAGTGATTAGCAACTTTGGTGTTAATTTAGAGAAAGTGGACAGTAGAATCATTCAGGGTGAGTTTTGTCAGATGGGAATGATAAAGAGACAGAGGGACTGAGACAGGAGAGACTACTGGTAAAAGCTTTTTTAAAATAATAGAACATGAAATCTGAGCTGGTGAAGGAGAGAAGTAAAAGGGGGTGGCTGAAGCATTGTAGTCACATTTTGTGATTTTGATTGACTCAGGGGACATACTATACAATTTTACATTTTGTTCCCAATTCCTATTATCAAGTTTGTTCACTCTTGGGTGATCAATAGGACTTTTTTTCTAAATACTTGCCTGTTTTTTTTTAAGTTTTGATCTCTGATGTTGTATAGATTGTTAATAATACCACTAGAGATTTTCAGTCCCTTCTTCCAGAGATTCTGATTTAGTTGATCTGAGAAGATTATAACTACTAGAATGTTTCTCTAGCAAGCAATCTTTTAAACACATCATTCTTTTCATGGTTCTGTGGTGATTTAAATCCTCTTATCTCTAGATTAGAATGATTACTTTAAGAGAACATAAAATCCTAGATACATAGAGATGGAGAGTAGGAGAAGGTGTTATACTGTTTCCTTTAAGAAAGGTGCCCTTCCTCCATTGAAAGGTTGGTGAGTATACTTTAAGATGCTCTGCGTACTTCTATGAAAAAAAAACTTGCTCCAGACTACTAGACGGGAAGGGTAGTAGAAGCAGTCTTAAAAAATCTCAAGCTATATACAAGGGTCATTTTGCCTCTGAGAAAAACATAGAAGTGGTCTTTTTCATGTCTTTATGGATAGAGATTCTGGATGCTAACCTGTCTATCTTCCTTATGACTTTGCCATGATAGATGTTTACTTTTTAGGAGAATTATCTACTTACTTCCTTTCTGCATCAGTTTATGTCCAACATTTAATATCCCCCTTTTCACATTTCCTCCTTTAGCAAATTGATTTAGTCAACAGTGGCATAAAGCTAATTATTGCATCTCGTGGCTTTAATGTTTAAGATCTAACTATATAATGAATTTAATCATGGAGTCTCAAGAAAATTGGGCAAACCAAGGCTGAATTACTTAAAGAGAGATAGAGCCTGGGTAGCTACCTGAAAGGCCGTTTGGAGGAGACTGCAGCCATTAGTAGGTTAATGATTTAGGATTAGAATTTGTAGGTATTTACTTCTCTCACTTCAGTCTTTATATCCACAATTGTAGAGAGATCTTGAGATGAAATGACCACTTTTCCCGCGGAAACTAAGTTGAGTGAAGATATTTGTACTGAAACTGCACCTAAAAAGTCAATTTATCAAGCTCTTCCTTTTATGCTGTTGTAACAGCATAAAAGCATGGAAAGAGGCTTTGAAATCAATAAAATAGGGTTTTGTACTCGTTAACCATCCCACTTTCCACCTCCCCCATGCCTACTACCTTTCCCAGCTTTTGGTAAGCATCACTCTACTCTATATTTCCATGAGTTCAGTGATTCTATTTTTTAGCTCCCACAAATGAGTGAGAACATGCACAATTTTTAATATAATATCCTCTAGTTCTAGTCATGTTGTTGCAAATGACAGGATCTCATTATTTTAATGTTTTTTGTATTTTTATAATGTATAAAACTTTAATTGTAAATACAATTATTTAAAGGGAGGTTTTAAAAAATGATAATTTCATTCCTGCTGTGCCACTTCTAGCGCCAGCAGTTAAAATAATTATTTCATTTTTGAAGAATAAATGGAAATAAACGTTGTGGTAAACGAACACCTGTGGTTAATATGACCACTTTGGCTATGAACACTCTAGATGAAAGCTTAATTTCTTTAGGTAGCATATGCTATAAAGTTATCACTTTGCTAACATACAATAAAACACCTAAGCATTGGGGTAGGCAAGACCAAGAAGATTTAGTTACTTCCACAGTTTTGCTTCAGTTAAAAACTGAACAATCTTCACAAAACCCCAAAGTTGGGGGAAGATGGGAGTTGTAAGATCTCTTTTACATGAAAAAATTTAGGATCATTATTTATTACATGATTATGTCAGAATAATTTTGGAAATGGAATGCCATCATAGCAATGTTAGTGTTAGAAAGCATTGCATAAAGAAACTGACATACATAGACTTCAAGACCAGAGGCTAATAGGGCTTCTGAATCTCTTCTAATATGTATCTTATCACAATTCCTTCCTAAAACTTGCTCATTAATCAGGCTGAGGAGGTGGAAGCTACACTGTTAAAAGCTTGCTCATTCTTGCAAAAATTAACTCTCTTTTAGCTTCGGAAGTTTCTAAAGACACATTTAATGTGCATGAGTAAAACATTATTACTTTCGTTTGGTAACTTGGAACTTTAATCAGTGCCAGATATAAAGCATTATTTTATACACCTAGGTTTGCATGCAGGGAAGATTAGAGAAAAATCCACCGATTAGTTAGGAAGTCTTGTTTTACTTCTTTGTTTAATTTGCTCCTAATTTCTGGTCTCATCAACAAAGTTTTTGTTCTGTGAATGTTACATGCTGCAGTGTCATCAATAAAACGAATACACCATTTCAGCATGTCACTCCAAAAATGTCAATATTTTCTCTCAAAGAAAAAAAAAATGTGCACACTGATGACAATAATTAGGAAGACAAAGTAGAAAATAGGTGGTTGAGAAAAAAATGTTATTAAGCCCCAAGCCTGATTTAAGTGTGTGGGTAGCATTTTACTCTCAGCTCATTACAAAACCCTGCTGGATAATAGCAAAAAACACTGTTAAAGTAGATAGTTAGAAGTATCAGGTCATTAGGATTTATGTCAGCACTACTCTGAAAGGAAGGCATATTTTTCCTTCTGAGTCTGAAGTGTTGTTTTGGCCCATTGTCAGCTGGAAAACAGATGTCTTATAGGTGAGGTGTTTGTTGCACTATATCACCTAGTGGAAGGTGGTGCTTCATTCTACCTAGGGGAATAGGGAATTGTGTTTCAGATTTAACCAACTAGGGATGTCTTTCTAGAGTAGTATACAATTCATTGTGTGCAAGTTGTTTATTTAGGACACAGAGTCCACTGAGTGCAATGTCAAGTAACTTAAACTTAAATTGGTTTGCGTTAGTAGTACATAATCCTAAATATGTAACAATAGATGATTTGTGCATTTAGGCAATCAGTAAGTGAGACTTGACAATTACTGATTGTCATAAATGCCAACTAAAAATTTACTAATTTTGAAAATTTCATATTTTCATAATATTTTGTGTTTTAGGCACGATTTTCACGTATGTTGCCCCTACAGTGTTAACAGACAGGGATTACTCTGTCACTAGAATCTTTGAGGTTTTTTGGTTTTTTTTTTTTTTAGAAGTTAGTTTAGATATTTGCATAGTGAAAAACATTCAACCCAGTGCAGGAGTTCTAACAGATGGCCATATAACCTCTGTTTGAAAATATTCTGTGACAGTGTGTTCATTACGTTACCATCCATTTTAGCTTAACACTGCATGCTGTTTTCTTCTTTTTATGAAAGAAAAATATAGAACTTTTGCAATATCTAATCTATTTTGTAGCCTAAGAAAACAGACAGTCAGGAATTTCTGGTAAGGAGCATCACAATTAAGATGAAGTAAGACAAATACCAATGCACTTTATTTCTCATCATTGACTGGAATCTTTCTGCAGATTTTAAATTTGGGTGATGAATAAACCAGATGGAATCTAGTAGCAGTACTTGGCAAAGAAGTTATGAACTGATAGAAGACAGACACAAATTTTTAATGTGATAACAAAATCCTAAATTTATTCCTTTTTTTTTGTGATGCTTAAGTCCTAAGACCAGTGTCAGTGAGGACTGTATAACAAATAAGAGATAATTCTGCAACTGGTTCATTTCAACATTCTTAACTATGCTCTATTTCTTACTTTTAAAAAATTCCGCGACATAAGTTTATTTCAAATTCTTTGAAGTAAAAGGAAGTATTGATTAATTTTGCTAGTATCACTCACACAGGAAGTTTAGAAGGCCATGTTTTCATTAAAGCAGAAAACAAAAATTCATGGCTCATGTATTTGGTTAAATTATGATTATATTTTATTTCCTAGTGAACTGTAACCCATAGTACTTTGCCAGAATCTAAATCAAACTTGAATACCCCAAAGAGCTTTCTAAAGCAACGTTCTCATCCATTGACAATCGAAAAATAAAAGTGTTATGTGAAAAGGGGACTTAAAAAATGCTGTAACAACATTCTTCTGTCCTGAATCTACAGATTACCTGAGAAATAGTCTTTGCTAGTTTCCAAATATAATTATGGATTAAATTTGGAGAATTAATTTTAAATGATTTCTATATAAGAGAATGACCATCTAAGACTGGTTGCCTCTTGTACTAAATTTAAATTCTACAAACACTCAAGGTTTGTCTAATTAAAATATATATTTATTGGCTTTAGTAACCAGCCCCAAATCCAGTATGTGCCTTTTTAGTAGCGGTGAGTGAGGTTAGTAATAAAAGCTTGCCACAAAGTTTTTACTGTATAAATGGAAATAAATCAACATGTAGAAAACAATGTCATAATGATTTTACAGACTTGGGCATGATACGATAAAGAATATTTTTATAACATTGACTTATTGACAAGTCAGAGAGCTTAGGAATTTCTGTAATAAATAATAAACATTTCATATAGAATGGAGATTACTAGCTTGAGAGTCAATGAGTATTTAATGCTACAATTGCATTTGTATTTCTCAAATGCTGAACTAACACTCTAATTTCCACTTTAAAAAGAAATAAATTACAAAAGAAAAAACTTTGCTCTGAAATCAGCGTGCTGGTTTCTTTGACTATAAATGCTTTATTTATTTGTCATTAGTTTTAAAGATAGAAAACAGTGCACAATTTCATGACATTCTAGAGCATATTATGATAAATTTAATATTAGTGATAAGTTTCCTGTCTAAGGGTAAGAAGAAAAATTTTAAAGATGCTAAATAAATATTGATGCCTTATAGAAATTTTGGATGTTCTGTTATGATAATAAAATAAAGAACATTGTGGGGGTCAGGCGCGGTGGCTCACGACTGTAATTCCAATGCTTTGGGAGGCCATGGAAGGTAAATCACTTGAGCTTAGGAGTTCGAGACCAGCCTGAGCAGTATGGCAAAACCCCACCTTTACAAAAAATAAAAAAAATTAGGTGGGTCTGGTGGAAAGTGCCTGTATGTAGTCTCAGCTACTTGGGAGGCTAAGGTGGGAAGATTGCTTGAGCCCAAGGAGGTTGAGCCTGCACAGTGAGCTGTGATCATGCTACTGCACTCCAGCCTGGGTAACAGAGTAAGACCCTATTTCAAAAACCAAAACAAAATAGTAGACATAAGATTAAGTCAGAAAGTTAGATTCATTCTCTTTTATCTAGAAATTAAAGACATTATGGAAGACTTAAAACTACATTGCATTTCGATTAATGATTAATCCTAATAGAAGAAATAATTGTCCTACTCGTTAGGTACTCATACCTTAAACATTTTGGAAAGGCAATGAATGATTCTTGAAATACTTCTACTGGTCAAAAAAATCCACTAACAAATATTCATTGTTTATTTGACAATGTATTAAGAAGAAAACAGACGAGTCATTGTACACCATCAGAAAAATCGATTATCCTTCTGTAGCTTTGCCCCTCAGTTGTCTTTTATAATATATATCACCTTGGCTGATAGCACACCATCTTGAGTACTCTCCTTCTAAAGCTGTATTCATTTTATCATTTGCTTCCAACGAACCTTCTTGATATATAGATTTCTGCTGTAAAAATCGATCTTATAATACATGTTTGCAATACATAAGTTTCAAATTGCTTTGAAACTATTGATTGGCAGTCTTTAAGAGCTTACTGACTTCTGCAAAAACATCACAGATTTATTAAAAAGCCCAAATATTCTTTCATATCCTGTACCAGAAAAAGAGTTTGTATTATTTTTATTTTCATTTTAAAACAGAGATTAGTGTTCATTCAGATACCCTCAGGCCCATTTATATTTCCTCTGCCACAAAACATAAATCTAATATATTATGCTGTTTCTTTTTTCTGGTATATGTACTTCTCTTGAATATGGTATCAATCTGCAACGTACATACAAATTCAATTATCCTGAACACATGGGCCTGATTATATAGTCATCACAGTTACATACAGTTTTGGTTTTCACACAAGATTTAACATTTGCAGATATTAAATTTATAATTAAATCTTCTCAAATAATTTGTTTCCTCAAAAATAAAATTATTATGACAAATTGCCTTAATAGCAATTTGCTATTGACTGAAGCTTCAATAACAATTTACTACTGAAGCATGATGACTGACCTATCGTATTTCCAAAGACATTCCCAGGTATAGCTTTGAAAGATAAAATATTTTTATTCTGGGAAAATTCTAGTTTATATTTTCACTGGAGGTGCTATCGAAAGTACTGAAAATAAACAAACATGTCACCACAAAGTAGCTTTGTAAATAAGATTCTAAGAAATTACACTAGGGCTGCAATTTACCATGGTATTATATTATAGGATTATATAATTTTGTGGCAAAACATGAGAAGAGAGAGCCAATTTTCACAATTTTAATTTGTAAATTCAGGAACATTTAACATTTCTTTTGTACAGGTCAAAAAAGTGTGAATATCCTTTCCAAAATTTTAATAGCTATAGAGAATTTTTTTTAGTGTCATATTAATTATTACCTATTTTTACTTAGTTTTGGGTTCTTAAACTTCACACATGTTTAGGACTTCAGTGAACCTATACCATGGAGAATATTTCGGGGCTTATTGTTGCCATTAAAAAGTTTAAATTTTCTCCATTTATAAAATCCTCTTTTTTCCCCCTGCTGAAATACATGTTCTTCTTAACTAAATTTTCTTTCCCTTTTTAAAGAATTTTTTATGACTACTTTCTCTTTTTCCATAAGCCTTATATAAAGACTTCACTCATATCTATAAAAAACAGGCTTTCTAATGTTGCCTTAGGGAAGATTAGGAAGTATTCAGACATAATGGCTTCTATAGTTATTAACATATTTTATAAAATATTGCCTTAAAATTCACATGAAAAGGGCAGATAATTTGCAATATGAAATGGTCTATTTTAGTTTTTTTCCTTAGCAAATGAGTTTGGATTAGCATAAACATCTTGCCTATTCCTAGACATGAAACTTAACTTATTCTAAAAGCTAAGCAGTATTTTCTTCTATATAAAGGAATGAATGGAGTCTGTGTCTGAAAATAAAGTATATTTATCTCTCTGTATTCCATGTTTGTTATTGTCTTCCCACATAACACAGGTCATAAGTGCAAGCAGAGCCTTATGAGGGAGGAAGCAACCTATTCCTCGAAATTTAATTTTTTCCCACTCAGGTCTCCAGTGAAATCATCGAAGGATAACATGGGAAAAGTTTATATTTGCCTTTGAATCTAGGGGCGTTTGCAACTCACAGATGGGAAACATCAAGAATAACTGTTATACCCTGAAGATATAAGGAACACATTAAACACCAATTTTCAAATATGCTACAAACCGCAAATAGTGCAGGTCCTGGGAAAACACGTAGTTCTATAAAGGTTTAGAATGTGACATTAGTCATTAATATGACATTTAAACTGTCTTTATTTAAAGAAAATCAATAAGATTCTTAAAAACTTTCAGTATAGTTTCATTAGTACTGTATGTCATCTAACTGGTAGTAACAAAGAAGTAAATAAATTAAAAAACACAAATTTATAAATAAAATAAATTGTTTAAGAATAATGTGATACATTTCTAATTGGCTTAATGAAGAAAAAGAGCAAATATTAACACAGAAAACATAACTTTTACAAATATTAATATAAAAATTTTATCTGTACACAGTGGTGAGAAATAAGATTTTTTTCTACTAAGATCAGCAACAAGGAAAGAATATAATTTCTCACCACTCTTATTCAACAATGTACCAGAAATCCTGGCAAACACAATAAGACAGAAAAAGAAAATGAAAGCTATACATATTGAGGAAGAAAAAATAAAATTACTTTTGTTTGTAGACAGCATGATTGTCTATGTAGAAAATCCAAAGGCTCAACAAAAACTCCTGGAACTAATAAATAATTTCAGCATGTTGCAAGATAACGTACAAAAATGCAAGATAATATACAAGGTTAATACATAAAAATCAATTGCTTTTCTATAAACCAGGAATGAACAATTAGATATTGAAGTTAATAACTAACATTTAAATTGGCATCAAAAATGAAATATATAAATATATTAATCTAACAAAATATATATAAGATATATATGGAAATATATATATTTATATATACTATATATTAAATATACATATATTTTCATTATGGAAGTTTTTAGTTTTTCAGATATATATATTTCCAGATATATGTATATTAGATATATATAAATATATGTATTTCCATATATATAAAAATATCTATATTCCAGATATATATCTAATTAGATATATGTCTGTTAGATATTTGAGTCTCTTTTCTCTCTATATATAAACTTCAGAATCAGTTTGTTCATATTCACAGAATGACTTCTTGGGATTTTGTTTGTTGTGATTTTGTTTGAACCTGTAGATCAAGTTGGGAAGAATTAGATTATTGGATATATTATATTATTAGATCTAATAGATCTATATCTGTATCTATATCTATATCTATATCTATATCTATATCTATGGACATATATATATCTGGAAAACTAAAAAACTTCCATGATGAAAATTGAAGAAAATCTAAATAAATGGAGAGGTATTCATGTTTATGGATAAGAAAACCCAATATTGTAAATATGTCAGTTCTTCCCAACTTGATCTACAGGTTCAAACAAAATCTCAACAAACAAAATCCCAAGAAGTCATTTTGTGGATATGAACAAATGGATTCTAAAGTTTATATATAGAGAAAAGAGACTCAAAATGGCCAAGACAAAATAGCAGAACAAAGAGAACTGATACCACCTGAACTTCAAGATGTACTACTATAAAGCTACAAAAATCAAGACAATGTGGTATGAAAAGTAGACGAATAAATCAATGGATCAGAATAGAAAGCCCAGAGATACATCTGTATAACTATACCCAGCTGGCCTTTGAAAAAGAAGAAAGGCAATTTAGTGGAGAAAGGATAGTTTTTCAACAAATGGTGCTAGAACAACTGGACATCCACATGCAAAAAATAAATCTAGACACAGACTTTCTACTTTTCACAAAATTTAACTGAAAATAGATCATAGACCTAAATGCAAAACACAAAACTATAAAACTCCCAGAAGTTAAGATAGTAGTAAATTTAGATGTCCTTGGGTATGGTGATGACTTTTTAGACACAATCATAAAAGAGAAAGAAATTTTGTCATTTGTGACAATGCAGGTGGAGCTGAAGGGCATTATGCTGAGTAAAAAAAGCCAGGCACAAAAATACAAGTACTGCAAGATCTCGCTTATATGTGGACTCTAAAAGTGCTCCTTCGTATATAATCAAAGGAAAACTTTTGTTCATGCAAAACCTGTACCCAGATATTTATTGCAGTGTTAGTCATCTTTCTATAGGTGAATAGATATAAACAAACTGTGGTACAGCCATACAATGGAATATTATTTAGCTAAAAAAGAAATGAGCAAGAATGCCAAGGAAAGGTATACGGAAACCCTAAGTACATATTACTAAGTGAAAGAAGCCATCTGAGGAGGCTACATATTGTGTGATTCTAATTAATTATATCACACTCTAAAAGTAAGAACTATGAAAACAGTAAAAGGATCTGTGGTTGCCAAAAGTTTAGGAGGAGACAGGGTAGGATGAATAGGTGGAAAATGAGTGATTTTTAGGGCAGTGACATTATTTTATATGATACTCTAATGGTGAGTACATGTCATTATACGTTTGTCAAAACTCACAGAATGTACAACACAAAGAGTGTACTCAAATGTAAACTCAGGACTTCAATTCAAAATAATGTCTAAATCTTGCCTCATTGATTATAAAAAATACGCAACACTAATTCACAATGTTAATGATGGGGAAACTATTTGTGTGTAAAGGGGGTACTATAGTTTCCACATAATTTTTCTATATAACTAAAAGTTCTCTAAGAATGGCCTAGTGTATGTATAAGAGATAAATTTGTAACCTCAATTAAATAATTTTGTGTGAAATATGTTAAGTGTGACCAAGTGAAGAAAAATAACAATATGAAAATAATGAAAAAAGTGTTCAATAATTACCTCCAAAGAAGTTGCTAGAATCAAGAAATTTTTTGATAGAAATAATTCCATCATGAATCAGATAACTTATAAACTATACACAAAATGACCTATATTAAGGGAAAAGTTACAAAATAATTGCATGAATCTAGAAAATCTCAGATTTCAAAATACAGTAAATACAGCAAAAAATAAAAAGTATATTTTATAAGCTTTTGTGGAAAAATCTTAAATTATTAGCATATCAAATCTGATAGCATTAAACTGTATTAAAATAGTATAAATTGTCTTAAAATTATATTACATTTTCTAAAGTTACCATAATATGAATATTGCCAAATACAAATTGCTCCATTAATCTAAGAATATTTCAATATATAAATTCATATAATTCATTGTATTATTGAAGATTATATCATAAAATATGATAATAAAAGATAAAGGGATTATTTTGATAGATGCAAAAATAATATTTGCTGAAAATCACATCTATATTTTAAAAATCTTTTGGTGAAACAGAAATAGGGGTGTACTTTACAAGATCAAGAATATCTATAACAACCATTAGTAAAAGTCAAACTGAATGGTCATAAAACAGCGCAGAAGTTTCATTAAAATTAACAAGACTATGATTTTACGTAGTTCTGAAAAAAAAGTAAAAAGTATAATGTATGAATCTAGAGAGAGGGAAAAACTATAAATCTTTAAAATAACTAAGTTCAGCAGTTTCTGTAGACAAAGATGGTAATCAATCAATTCATTTCATGTTGATAAACAACCCTTCACACACGAAAAATATTTTTATTCATAGTAGCAACATAATAAATTTATTTATTTATTTGAGACAGGACCTCACTCCTGTTTCCCAGGCTGGAGTGAAGTGGTGTAATCATGGCTCACTGCAGCCTCCACCTCCCAGGATTAGGTGATTCTCCTACCTCAGCCTCCCAGTAGCTGGGACTATAAGTACGCATCACCATGCCCAAGTAATTTTTTTGTATTTTTTACAGAGATAAGGTTTCATTATGTTGCCCAGGCTGGTCTCGAACTCCTGACTTCAAGTGATCCATCCCCTCTTAGTTCCTCAAAGTGCTTGGATTACAGACATGAGCCACTGCTCCCAGCACAAAATAAATGTAAAAGTGGAAAGTTAACAAAGTAAGGACAAGAAAAAAGTGGAAAAAAATAACTGTCTGGAAAAATAGAAAAAAATATTTTGATGCATATAAAATATTTGAAGAAACAATTAGAAAGCTTATTGTTGCAAGCTTGTCAGTTTTACTGAAATTGCTACCCTGTTGCAATTCCCATCGAACTCTTTTGGGAATATTATTAAATCTTATTAGGACATGGTGATAATATTCTAATGTTCACCTGAAAACGGAATATCTTAACAGGTCCCCTTGCATATGAGTAGTCTGAAGAATTATAATAAGAGGGAATTTGTGCACCTATAGGTTTAAGTGTAATATAAATCTACTGTAATTAAAATCATAGGCCAGGCACAATGGCTCACACCTGTAATCCCAGCACTTTGGGAGGCCGAGAAGAAAGGATCACTTGAGACCAAGAGTTTGAGACCAGCCTGGGCAATATAGGGAGATCCCGTATCTACAAAAAATTTAAAAATTAGCTGGGCATGGTGCTGCATGCCTGTAGTTCCAACTACTAGGAAGACTGAGGTGGAAGATTTCTTGAGGCAAGGAGGCAAAGGTTTCAGTGAAGCCTAGATTTTGTTAGTACACTCCAGCTTGGGCGACACAGGGAGACCCTGTCACAAACAAACAAACAAAAAATATCATGTGATTCTGGACCATTAAAAAAAGAAGTGCACTTACTTCTATGCATAAAAGAGTAACAGAGAGTAGATTTACTGTTACCTTAAACAAATGAAAGAATCAGACAGAATATATGAGCTAACACTTTTTAGACTTTGGACAATAGGTAACACAAAACCAAGTTTGCTAAAAGAAGGAAAACAAATGAAGTGCTCCTTAAAATTGCCCAGCATATCACTGGCGAGTTTCCAGGAAGCACTACACGAGGGGAAAGTCAAACAGAATCCGGTGGTCTCTCTGATGTAAAGAGACAAGTTGTGAATTTGGGAGGTTTGGGTGGTTAGAGTTCTCAGGGTTTGATACAGGAAAGCGTTACATGGAGAAGAGCGATATGGAAAGAGAGAGAGAGAGCTCTGGAAATCCGTACAAGACCTTGACATCTGAAGCACAGATATCTACATTTGAAATCTAGCTCATGGCAGGCTCCTGAGACCTGGCACAGATGGAGCACCTGACCATGGGCCATTAGACACCTGAATATGCAACCAAAACTGCTCACCTGGATTCTGGGTGCTATTGGAATCATAAGGTCTTTTTCTATTGTTTTTCCTTTTAAAAATAAACACTTATTTTATCTCTACCACATGACTAACACTGTTATAAGTACTTACACTTAACTTATCTTACTTTTCCTCTAAGATGACACCTCAGCTCTATGATCCTCATTTTTTTTCCTTATCAATCTTAATTTCCTTCTTGAGCATTCTGCTGTTGTCTGTTTCCTTTCCATCATTTCTTTTACTAGCTACTTATTGAGCTTCTATGCCATGCAAGGCAGCATGCTAGATTATTTAAGGCAACACTGGGCAAACTTTTTTTGGTAAAGGTCTAGGTAGTAAATATTTTTGGCTTAGCTGACCACATTGTGTTGGTTGCAACTATTCACCTCTGCCTTTGTAGTATAAAAGGCATGACAATATGGGAATGGTTGCGCAATAAGACATTGCAAAAGAGGCAGCTGGATAGAATTGGCACATGGACCTGATTTGTTAACCTCTGAATTAAGAGGCTGAAGTATCCCATACCCTCAAGAAGGTTGCAGTATACTAAAAGATTTATGTGTAGATACACTTCATTGCAAAGCATAATGAAATGGGTACAAGAACACAACTTCAAGTGATGTGTTAGAAGAACAAAGAGAAAAAACAGATTAACAACCAAAGACTTCAGTTAAAAGTTTTCATGTGAGTGGCCTTAAATGATGGTGAGAAAAAAGGAATGTTGCAGTTAAAATATTTGGCTAAACACCAAAACAAAGGGAATAAAATTGTGAAATTTTACTTATTCTCACATTCATTTTGATGAATTCATTGCTCAGAGCAGCTTCTGATGATAAATTTTGAATCTAGTGCTAAGTCATTTGTTACAGGGTTAGGTGAGCATGTGTCAACTTCTTGTTGCTCTTAAAGTCTTAGATTATTTCTAACAGAAAACCACAAATGAATGAAATATTCTTATCTAAAGTAAAGATGATTTATTATTTTCCAGATGACATTTGAAACAATTCAGCTTTCTATAATGTATTGACAATAACTAGGTAAAATCATTTATTACTCTGGTAGTAAATTAGCCATTTATATATAATATAATAAATGATCACATAGAATCAATTGTCATATGATTGCCAGTAAAGATATTCAGAGATTAGCTGACAGGGTATATAAAGGTATAATATAATAATTGTATTCAAAAGACTATATTGAATTAATTTCAATAACCAAAGGTAAAAACTAGGATAGTGTATTAGTCCATTCTCATACTGCTAATAGAGACATACCCAAGACTGGTAATTTATAAAGGAAAGAGGTTTAATTGACTCACAGTTCAGCATGGCTGGGGAGGCCTCAAAATCATGGTGGAAGGCAAGAGAAGAGCCAAGGCACATCTTGCATGGCAGCAGGCAAGAAAGTGTTTGCAGGGAAACTGCCCTTCATAAAACCATCAGATCTCTTGAAACTTATTCACTGTCATGAGAACAGCATGGGAAAAACCCACCCCCATGATTAAATTACCTCCCACTGGGTTCCCCTCCATGACACACAGGGATTATGGGATATGATTTGAGTGAGGGCACAGAAACCATATCTTTCCACCCCAGTCTCTTCCAAATCTCATGTCCTCACATTTCAAAACCAATCATGTTTTCCCAATAGTCGCCCAAAGTCTTAACTCATTGCAGCACTAACGCAAAAGTCCATAGTCCAAAGACTCATCTGAGACAAGGCAGGTCCCTTCCATTCATGAGCCTGTAAAATCAAAAGCAAGTTAGATACTTCCTAGATACAATGGGAGTACAGGCATTGGGTAAATACACCCATTCCAAATGAAACAAATTGGCCAAATTTGGAAGGAGCCAAAAGGAAGGAGCAACAGGTCCCATGCAAGTCTGAAATCCAACAGAGCAGTCAAATCTTAAAGCTCCAAAATGATCTTCTGTGACTCCATGTCTCACATCCAGGGCACACTGATGTAAGAGGTGGGCTCCCACAGCCTTGGGTAGCTCCACCCTTGTGGCTTTGCAGGGTACAGCCCCCCAACTGGCTGCTTTCATGGGCTGGCATTGAGTGTACATGGCTTTTTCAGGCTCATGGTGCAAGTGGTCAGTGGATACACTGTTCTGGGGTCTGGAGGATTGTAGCCCTCTTCTCACAGCTCCACTAGGCAGTGCTCCAGTGGGGACTGTGGGGGCTTCAAGCCCAAATTCCCCTTCCTCACTGCTCTAGCAAAGGTTCTTCATGAGGGCCCCACCCCTGCAGCACACCTCTGCCTGGACATCCAGGCATTTTTATACATCACCTGAAATCTAGGCAGAAGTTCCCAAACCTCATTTTTTGACTTCTGTGCACCTGCAGGCTCAACACCACATGGAAGCTGTCAAGGCTTGGGGCTTGCACCCTCTGAAGCCACAGTCTGAGGTGTAGCTTGGCCCCTTTTAGCCATGGCTGTAGTGGCTGGGATGCAGGGCACCAAGTTCCAAGGCTGCACAGAGCAGGGGGTCCCTGGACCCAGCCCAGGAAACCATTTTTCACTCCTAGGCAGCCCCCCAGCCTGTGATGGGAGGAGCTGCTGCAAAGGTATCTGACATGCCTTGGAGACATTAGGCTTCTTGTTACTTATGCACATTTCTGCAGCAGGCTTGAATTTCTCCCTAGAAAATGTGTTTTTCTTTTCTATTGCACCACCAGGCTGCAAATTTTCCAAACTTTTATGCTCTGCTTCTTCTTGAATGCTTCGCTGCTTAGACATTTTTTCCATCAGATACCCCAAATCATCTCTCTGAAGTTCAAAGTTCCACAGATCTCTAGGGCAGGAGCAAAATGCCACCAGTCTTTTTGCTAAATCATAGCAAGAATCACCTATGCTTTAGTTCCCAACAAGTTCCTCATCTCCACCTGAGACCACCTCAGCCTGGACTTCATTATCCATATCACTATCAGCATTTTGGTCAAAGCCGTGCAACAAGTCTCTAGGAAGTTCCAAACTTTCCCACATCTTCCTGTCTTCTGAGCCCTCCAAGTCTCTGGGGAGTTCCAAACTTTCCCACATTTGTCTATCTTCTTCTAAGCCTTCCAAACTGTTTCAATCTCTGCCTGTTACCCAGTTCCAAAGTTGCTTTCACATTTTCAGGTGTCTTTACAGCAGCACCCCACTCTACTGGTACCAATTTACTGTATTAGTCTATTCTTATGCTGCTAATAAAGACATAACCAAGACTGTGTAATTTATAAAGGAAAGAGATTTAAGTAACTCACAGTTCCACATGGCTGGGGAGGCCTCACAATCACAGTGGAAGGCAAAGGAGGAGCAAAGGCAGACCTTACATGGCAGAAAGCAAGAAAGTGTGTGCAGGGGAACGGACCTTTATAAAACCATCAGATCTCATGAGACTTATTCACTATCATGAGAACAGAATGAGAAAAGCCTGCCCCTGTGATTCAATGACCTCCCACTGGGTCCCTTCCACAAAATGTGGGGATTATGTTAGCTACAATTTAGGATAAAATTTGGGTGGGGATACAGCCAAACCAGCTCAGATAGAATCATAGAGATTAGTTTGATTTTATAATTTGTTAATTAATAGGAGCTTAAATTTAAGTTGATAGAATTTAAAAATTGTAAAGAATGCTAAATGCTATTTACCTTGGCCAACTGATTTTAAAGATTAAAAATCTAAGAAATATTAGACAAGTAGCTCAAGGTCATTCTACTAGGAAACAAAAGCAGTGACGGCCAGGGACGGTGGCACATGACTGTAATCCCAGAAATTTGGGAGGCCGAGATAGGTGAATCACCTGAGATCAAGAGTTCGAGACCATCCGGGCCAACATTGTGAAACCCCATCTCTACTAATAATACAAAAATAGCTAGGAGTTGTGGCACACGCCTGTAATCCCAGCTACTCGAGAGGCTGAGGCAGGAGAATCGCTTGAACCTGGGAGGTGGAGGTTGCAGTGAGCCGAGATGGTGTCATTGCACTCCAGCCTGGGTGACAGTGAGATTCTTGTCTCAAAAAAGAAGAAAAAAAAAAAAAAGGAAAGAAAAAGAAAAAAGAAAAAAAGAAAAAAAGGCAGTGAGACCTTGGGCTTCCATTTCAATTGCAATTTTTTGATCCTGTACTCAAATTTTGAATAAAGGCCTTGATTTATCAGCAGTATCCATGACTTAGTAATTATCAGAAGGAGGACTATTTGACTATGAAGTGACAATATTTATCTTCACTATAATACATTTAAAATGGTAATTTTTCCTCTTAGAATTTATTGAAAATATTCTATTTTCTTCAATGTCAAATTGAGCTCCATTATCTTTTAAAAAAATTGCCATAGCTAAATAATTTGCTGGGTTTAGTAATTAATGGAGTTCCATATTTACATTCCAGGTCCTCTTTGGGCCTCTGGCAATTCCAAGTGCAGCCGAAATGCCTGTCTCATAATGTACTACAGCCTATCGTGTTTGTCCCTTGAAGACTTTTGCATGGAAATGGGTGCAGGTAAAATGGAGATCAGTGATCAACACTTAAAGCTCATAGGCAGACATTGCCTAGGTGTATCTTTAAAAGAGAAAGAGCAGATATTTAAAGATATCCTCTTTGATCTCCATATCTTAGAATCAGGCACTTCACTCTGTAAGATGAATAAAGCTTTAAATAAATACCAAGAATATTTTATCATATGCATATGTTCAGTTATTACATTTTTGAATAATACGTTTTTCATTTATACTTTTTTGATTAACAAAGAATTTAGGATTACCTGAATTATAGAATTTTAGAAAGGTAAATACACACAGATACTTGCAAGAGTTAAACCAAAAGGAAATCTGTAATTTTCAGTATAGAGAGGGTAGGTACAAGGAAATAAAATTGTGATGGTGTAGGGAAAAAAGCCAAGATGGCTAACTAGATGCAGCCAGGAGGAACTTCTCCCATGGGGACCAGACCATAAGTAGAGTGGTATACGCTGAACAGATCTTCAAAAAGAAGAAACAGAAAGTGGACAGAGGGAGGATGCAGACCCTGGACTGAAAGGGGAGGAAGCTGGGTACCCTGCATGGGGTTGCCTAGCACCAGGAATCATTCCTGGTGCAAAGTAGCTCCTAGGGAAGGGGTGAGTGAAATAGACATGGAGTAACCCACTCTTGCCACATACCTCTGGGATCATAGCTGTGGGAGACCCTATGACCCCACAGACATATGAGCTGTCAGGGAGAATTGCCCAGAGGGTTGGGGAGACAGAACTCCAGCCCACATTGAGCCCAGAGGTTTGGTGTGGGAACTGTGGCAGTGGAGCATGGCCATGGGTCTCCATCCACTAAGGCTCAATAAACTCCTCTAGGAAGCTTAGGCTTTGTTAGCTGCCATACCTGGACAGAGCAGGACTGTCTTGCCTGTGGATGGGGCCAGTCTGATCTGAGTGTCCCCATGTCTGCTAGCATCTCCCAGGGTCCCGTCTGGCCACATTCGCTTAGAGTGCAGCTTCAGTTGCACAGTCAAGGTGCTTGCCAGCAGTCACTGCCATAGCTCTTTCACTGGCACACCCTGTTGGAGCACTTTTGCAGACAGATCCTTACAAGCATGCACAAGCCCACAGTCTTCCCTCATCAGTGTGCGCAGTGCACACTTATCCGTAGCCTCCCTTACTGCCCCACTGGCGCACATGAACACAGGGACCCGCCATCATCATACTGCAGCACTTGTTCCAGCAGCCCCCATTGGAGTTTTTCTGTCAGTGGACTGGGAACACCTTGGCCCCTCCAGTGCATCAAGCGATTAACATCAGGGAGCTAGAGAATAAAGCTCTGGGCCTAGTCCCAGCCCTTCAGGGTTAGAGCATGCAGCCCAGGAGTGCTGAACTGAATCTTGCTCCTTAAAGCATCTGGGAACAAAGCCAATTGACTAAGCCCAGCTTATACCACAGTCAAACCCTCAAAGGCATCAAATACTATAAAAGCAAAAAGCCCCATCCAAACCATCCGAAAGACAGCAATTTCAAAGATTAAAGAAGCAACAACCCACGCAGATGAGACAGAACCAACATAAGAACTCAGGAAACTCTAAAAGCCAGAGCGACTTCTTACCTCCAAATGACCATACTAGCTCCACAACAATGGTTCTTAACCACACTGAAATAGTTGAAATGACAGACATGGAATTCATATAGATAGTAAGGAAGCTCATTGGGATACAGGAGAAGGTTGAAAGCCAATCCAAGAAAAAGGGCATAATTTTCCAACAGCTGAACAATGACATAGCCATTTGAAGAAATAACCAAACTGAACTTTTGGAAATGAAAAGAATACTACAGAATATTCAGAGTGCGATTGGAAGCATTAATAATAGAATAGGCCAAGCTCAGGAAAGATTCGCAAACCCCGAAGTTCACAGCTTTGAAGCAATGCAGGCAGACAAAAATAAAGAAAAAAGAATTTAAAAAGGAACAAAACTTCAAGAAATATGGGATTATAAAAAGACCAAAGCTAAGGCTCATTGGTATTCCTGAGATGAAAAGAGAGCAAGCAACTTGGAAAACATATTTGCAGATATTGTCCACAAAAATTTTCCCAGTCTCACTAGAGAGGTTGACATGCAAATTCAAGAAATTCAAAGAACTCTTGTGAGATACTAAATAAGATGACCATTCTCAAAACACAGTCATCAGATTCTCCAAAGTCAGCATGGAAGAAAAAGTCTTAAAGGCAGCTAGAGAGAAGGGGCAGGTCATACACAAAGGGAACCCCATCAGGCTAACAGTTGGCCTTTCAGCAGAAACCTTACAAGCCAGAAGAGATTGGGAGACTACATTTGTCATCATTAAAGAAAATAAATTCCAACGAAGACTTTCATATCTAGCCAAACTAAGCTTCAAATGTGAAGGAGAGATAGTCCTTTTCAAACAAGCAAATCTTAAGGAAAAACATTACCACCAGACCTGCTCTACAAGGAGTCCTTAAGGGAGTGCTAAACATGGAAATGAAACACCACCACAAGACCTGCCACGAAAAAAACACACTGAAGTGCACAACCACACTTAAGTGCACAACCCGTTGGCACTATAGAGCAACTATACAACAAGCCTGCACAGCAACCAGCTAACAATATGATGACAGGATCAAATCCTCACATATCAGTAGTAACCTTAAGTGGGAATGGGTTAAACTTCCCACTTAAAAGACACAGAGTGGCAAGTTAGCTAAAGAAATATGCTTACTTCAATAGACCCATTTCACATGCAATTACACCTGTAGGCTCAAAGTAAAGGGATGGAAAAAGATCTATCAAGCAAATGGTAAACAAAAAAGAGCAGGGGTTGCTATTCTTATTTCAGATAAAACAGGCTTTAAACCAACAAGGATTAAAAGGGACAAAGAGGGACATTACATAATGATAAAGTGCTCAATACAACAAGAAGACTTAACTATCCTAAATATATACGCACTTAACACTGAAGCACACAGATTTATAAAACAAGTTCTTAGAGAACTACAAGGAAACTTAGATAACCACACAGTAAGAGTGGAAAACTTCAACATCCCACTGACAGTGTTAAACAGAGCACCAAGTCAGAGAAGTAACAAAGATATTCGAGATCTAAACTCTACACTGGACCAAATGAACCTAACAGACACCTACAGAGTACTCCACCCAACAATAACAGAATATACATTCTTCTCATCTGCACATGGCACATTCTCTAAGATCAACCACATGCTTGATCATAAAGCAATTCTCAACAAATTCAAAAGAACTGAAATCATACCAACCACACACTCATGTCACAGCACAAGAAAAATAGAAATAAATACCAAAAATATCTCTCAAAAACATACAATTACATGAAAGTTAAACAACCTGTTCCTGAATGACTTTTGGGTTAGGGATGAAATTAGGCAGCAATCTAAATATTCTTTGAAACTAATGAAAACAAAGATAAAACATACCAGAACCTGAGACACACCTAAAGCAATGTTATGAGGAAAGTTTGTAGCACTAAATGCCTACATCAAGAAGTTAGATCTCAAAGAAACAAGTTTACATCACACATTGAGGAACTAGAAAAACAAGAGCAAAACAACCCCAAAGCTAGCAGAAGACAAGGAATAACCAAAGTCAGAGATGAACTGAACAATATTGAGAAAAAAATCCATACAAAAGAGCAGTGAAACCAAAAGTTGGTTTATTAAAGAATAAATATGATTGATGGATGCCTAGCTAGAATAACAAAGAAAAAGAGAAGATCCAAATAAACACAACCAGAAATGACAAAGGTGACATTACCACTGACCCCAGAGAAATACAAAAAAAATCCTCACAGATGATAATGAACACCTCTATGTACACAAACTGGAAAACTTAGAGGAAATAGAAAAATTCCCAGAAACATACAACCTCTCAAGGTTGAACCAGGAAGAAGTTGAAATCCTGAATAGACCAACAAGAGTTCTAAAACTGAATCACTAATAAAACACCTACCAACCAGAAAAAGCCCTGGACCAGATGCATCACTGCCAAATTCTACCAGATGGATAAAGAAAAGCTGGTACCAATGCTATTGATATTATTTCAAAATATTGAGGAAGAGGAACTCATTTGATGAGGCCAGCATCATTCTGATACCACAACCTGGCAGAAACACAATGAATAAAGAAAGCTTCATGCCAATATCCCTGATGAACATAGACCCAAAAATTTTCAACAAAATGCCAGCAAATTGATTCCAGCAGCACATCAAAAAGCTAATCCTCCACAATCAAGTAGGCTTGATTCCTTGAATGCAAGATTAGTGCAACATACACAAATCAATGAATATAATTCCTTATATAAACAGAACTAAAAACAAAAACAACATGATCATCTCAATAAATGCAGAAAAGGCTATCAATATAATTCAACATCCCTTCATGTTAAAAACCCAACAGACTAGGCATCAAAAGAATATACCTCAAAATAATAAGAGCCATCTCTCACAAGCCTACAGCCAACATCATACTGAACAGGCAAAAGCTTGAAGAATTCCCCTTGAGGACCAGAACAAGATGAGGATGCCCTCTCTCACTACTCCTATCAGCAGAGTATTGGAAGTCCTGGCCAGAGCAATCAGACAAGAGAAAGAAATAAAAGACAACCAAATAGGAAAGGAGGAAGTCAAACTATTTGTCTTCACAGGTGATATGATTGTATACCTTGAAAACCACATAGTTTCTGCATAAGTCGCTTTGAACTGATAAACAACTTCAGTAATGTTTCAGGATATAAAATCAATGTGCAGAAATCAGTAGCATTTCTATAAGCCAATAATGTCTAAGCTGAGAGTCAAATCAAGAATGTAATCCCATTCACAATAGCCACAAAAAGAATAAAATGACTAGGATTACAGCAAACCAGGGAGGTGAAAGATCTCTACAACAAGAATTACAAAACGCTGCTGACAGAAATCAGAGATGACACAAACGAATGGATAAACTTTCCACACTCATGGATAGGAATAACCAATATTGTTAAAATGACAATACAGCCCAAAGCAATTTATAGATTCAGTGATGTTCCTATTAAACTGTCAATGTCATTTTTCACAGAATTAGAAAAAAAAATTTCTAAAATTCATATGAAACCAGAAAAGAGCCCAACTAGCCAAAACAATCCTAAGCAAAAATAACAAATCTGGAGGCAAAACGCTACCTGACTTCAAACTATACTACAAGGCTACACTGGCCAAAACAGCATGATACTGGTACACAAACAAACATATAGACCAATGGAACAGAATAGATAACTCAGAAGTAAGATCACACACCTACAACCACCTGATCTTTGACAAAGTCAAACAATAGCAACCAATGAAGAAAGGACTTCAAATTCAATAAATGGTGCTGGGATAACTGGTTAGTTATGTAGAAGATTGAAGCTGGGCCTCTTCCTTATGCCATATACAAAAATCAACTAAAGATGGATTAAAGACTTAAACATAAAACCTAAAACTATAAAATTCCCAGAAGAAAACACAGGAAATACCATTCTGGACATAGGCTATGGCAAAGATTACATGATGAAGATGCCAAGAAGCAGTTGCAACCAAAACAAAAAATGACAAATGAAACCTAATTAAACTAAAGTGTTTCTGCACAGCAAGATAAACTATCATCAGAATAAACAACCTACAGAATGGGAGAAAATATTTGCAAACTATGCATCTGACAAAGGTCTAATATCCAGAATCTATAATAAACAAATCAACAAGCGAAGAACAAATAACCCCATGAACACATGGGCAAAGGAATTGAGCAGACACTTTTCAAAAGAAGACAAACAAGCAACCAACAAACAAGAAAAAATGCTCATCATGATTAATCATCAGAAAAATGCAATTCAAGATAACAATGAGATACCATCTCACACCAGGCTATTATTAAAAAGTCAAAAAATAACAGATGTTGCAAAGTACTGGAGAAAAGGGAATACTTATACACTGTTGGTAGGAATGTAAATTAGTTTCGCTCCTGTGGAAAGGAGCTTGAAGATTTCTCAAAGAACTTAGAACTACCATTCAACCCAGCAATCTCATTGCTAGGTATATACCCAAAGGCATGAAAGTCATTCCACCAAAAAGACACATGCACATGTATATTCATCAAAGCACTATTCACAATAGCAAAGAAATGGAATCAACCTAGATGTGCATCAACTGTGGACTGAATGGAAAGATGGTACATATACACCATATTATACTACACAGTCATATAAAAGAATGAAATCATGTCCTTTTCAGCAACATGGATGTAGCTAGAGGGCACTATCCTAAATGAATTAATACAGGAACAGAAAACCAAACACCACATATTCTCACACTTATATGTGGGAGTTAAACATTGAGTACACATGGACACAAAGAGAGGAATGAGAGATACTAGAGCCTACTTGAGGGCGGAGTCTGTGAGAAGAGTGAAGATTGAAAAAATACCTATTGGGTACTATGTTCACTACCTGTGTGATGAAATCATTTGCACACCAGACCTCAGTGACACACAATTTACCCACAGAACAAACTTGTATATGTACACCCTGTACTTAAAATCGAAGTTGAAAAAAAATTGTAATGTTTTTATGTCCAATTTTGTCTGGTTAAAAAAAACTCACATATGTGTTTTCCTTCATTTTAGAAAAACTAAATACAATTAGATTGTTAACTGTTCTTTTTATTTATTTTTCTAAGATTATGTGATGGGTATTTTTTGGTCTAATGAATTAATCTAATGATCATTAATATTTGGTCAGTTTTCCTAAAACTATAAAAGCCCTAGAAGAAAACCTAGGCATTACCATTCAGGACATAGGCATGGGCAAGGACTTCATGTCTAAAACACCAAAAGCAATGGCAACAAAAGCCAAAATTGACAAATGGGATCTAATTAAACTCAAGAGCTTCTGCACAGCAAAAGAAACTACCATCAGAGTGAACAGGCAACCTACAAAATGGGAGAAAATTTTCGCAACCTACTCATCTGACAAAGGGCTAATATCCAGAATCTACAATGAACTCCAACAAATTTACAAGAAAAAAACAAACAACCCCATCAAAAAGTAGGTGAAGGATATGAACAGACACTTCTCCAAAGAAGACATTTATGCAGCCAAAAAAAAACATGAAAAAATGCTCACCATCACTGTCCATCAGAGAAATGCAAATCAAAACCACAATGAGATACCATCTCACACCAGTTAGAATGGTGATCATTAAAAAGTCAGGAAACAACAGGTGCTGGAGAGGATGTGGAGAAATAAGAACACTTTTACACTGTTGGCAGGACTGTAAACTAGTTCAACCATTGTGGAAGTCAGTGTGGCGATTCCTCAGGGATCCAGAACTAGAAATACCATTTGACCCAGCCATCCCATTACTGGGTATATACCCAAAAGACTATAAATCATGCTGCTGTAAAGACACATGCACACGTATGTTTATTGCGGCACTATTCACAATAGCAAAGACTTGGAACCAATCCAAATGTCCAACAACGATAGACTGGATTAAGAAAATGTAGCACATATACACCATGGAATACTATGCAGCCATAAAAAATGATGAGTTCATGTCCTTTGTAGGGACATGGATGAAATTGGAAATCATCATTCTCAGTAAACTATCGCAAGGACAAAAAACCAAACACCGCATATTCTCACTCATAGGTGGAAATTGAACAATGAGAACACATGGACACAGGAAGGGGAACATCACACTCTGGGGACTGTTGTGTGGTGGGGGGAGGGGGGAGGAATAGCATTAGGAGATATACCTAATGCTAAATGATGAGTTAATGGGTGCAGCACACCAGCATGGCACATGTATACATATGTAACTAACCTGCACATTGTGCACATGTAGCCTAAAACTTAAAGTATAATAATAAAAAAAAAATTTGGTCAGTTTTGTAGGTTTTATCTATTTTTGCATTTAAATGACACCCTTTTCTTCTTTAGTAAAGCAAATTATAATCTTTTACTTTTTAACAATTCAAAATGTTTGTATGAGTGTAGCCAACTGAAAACTAGTTTACCAGAAACATTGGGTGTTTTTATATTTTATCCAGTATTTTTGGTAAACGAAATAAAGACATTTAAAATTATTTGATCTGCCATGTTGCTGGAAGTGGAAGTTCCACTTCTATTTTCCTTTTAATTTAAAAGAGTTTATTTACTTTCAAAAGCAAAGCTTCTGTCTGATGGAGAGTGGAGAATGATTTGTGGTGTTAGATTAATACCCTATTATCTGGTACTTCTCAGAGCTATCAATAAATTTGTAAGATGCAGTTTATTATTTCTTTTTCAACTTGAAACACTATATTATATTTGTCTTATTTAATTTTCTTTGCATACTGTGTAGATTACATGGAACAAACAGTATTATTTCCATTTGGCCAAGGAGGAAGCTGATGCAGAATACGAGGCTTTGCCTGAAGTTCCTTAACAAACCTAAAAATAAATTTGAGATTTAAATACAGTCCTCCTGCATCTCAGCAAAGTGTGTATCCTACTAATATTATCTAAAATGCCAATTTGGGAATGGCATACATATACTGGATTTTTAAATGCTCTACTCATTTGAACTATGTGACCACAGAAGAATAATGGTGAAATAAAAAGAAAACTTGATGCAATTACTAAAAATATTTTTTATCATAATTTTTGTACAAATCCTTAAAATATATTCTTAGTGGGCAGCATTGAGGATCCAGTTATTTTATTTTTATTTTTTTGCTAATCTCTACTTTTTTTTCTATCTCTTTGTTTTTTCCCTAGATTCATTCCACAGTGCTCAAGCCGTCTAATTCCTAAAAGAGTAAGAGATATAACTCCTACTTAACTGAGGAAAAGGAAGCCATTCCATCTTAGTTTCTCTGCACCTTTACTTATCCCTTCTCCTTTTTCTTTCCTCTAACAGAACAATATTCTTTTGTTACAAGATTAAAATTCCCAACCATCCCATTTATCTAGTTACTGCAAATAATTTGCCACTTCAGTTGTCCCCATCCTGCCTTTGAATACTGCCATCGACAAATTCTTTTCTTCCCCATATGCTCAATTCTTGTGTGTCATAAAAAATTCCCTAAAACCAGCTTTTTTCTCAAACTACCATCCCATACATTTTCTTTACTATCAAAATGTCAAGGGTAGGCCGTTCTCTTGCATTCTTTTCATATACATGCCCTTAAATTTAATTCCTTAAATTAAGTATTCTGAGTCATAGAAATCTTCTAGCTTTTAATAAATTAATAAATTAGCCCTAGGAAAATGAAAATGCCTACAACATTTTTCATAACATTTCAGGGCATTAGATATAACAAACTCATCATGGACCCTGGAGAGAAGCTGCTTTCAAGTATTCTGAAAATAATTGCCCCGGTGTGTGATGTTCCCCTTCCTGTGTCCATGTGTTCTCATTGTTCAATTCCCACCTATGAGTGAGAACATGTGATGTTTGGTTTTTTGTCCTTGCGATAGTTTGCTGAGAATGAATGTTAAATGACGAGTTACTGAGTGCAGCACACCAACATGGCACATGTATACATATGTAACTAACCTGAACGTTGTGCACATGTACCCTAAAACTTAAAGTATAATAAAAAAAATTGCCTATAGGATTTATTAAAGTACAGACCAATGTCTTATCCTAGAGCTTTTTTTTTTAACAGGCTTTTATGGGAGACACCTTGAGAATTAATTTTTTTAGCAAGTGTCTCTGATGTGATAGACAGAATTCTATAGCTATCTCCGCTGCTCCAAGTTTCCTATGCCCTGTTTATTCAATTAAACACTAACCTACGAACTACTGTGAAGACACTCTGCAGATAGAAGCATGGTTACTAGTCAGCCAAACCTACATTTTTTTTGTTTCCTTCTTTCTTTCCTTCCTTCCTTCCTTCCTTCGTTCCTTCCTTCCTTCCTTCCTCCCTCCCTCCCTCCCTCCCTTCCTTCCTCCCTCCCTCCCTCCCTTCCTTCCTTTCTTCCTTCTTTCCTTCCTTCCTTCCTTCCTTCCGTCTTTCTTTCTCTCTTTCTGACACAGGGTCTTGCTCTGTCACCCAGGCTGGAGTGCAGTGCCACAACCATGGCTTACTGCAGCCTCAACCTTCTGGGCTCAAAAGATCCTCCCATCTAAACCTCTCAAGTAACTGGAACTAACAGGTACATACCAACATCCCTGGCTAATTTAAAAAAAAAATGTAGATATGTGGTCTCACTCTGTTGCCCAGACTGGTCTTGAACTCCTGGGCTCAAGCAGTTCTCCCGTCTGGGCCTCTCAAAATGCTGGAATTACGAGTCTCAGCCACTGCACCCAGCCAGCTGCTGTTAAAATAAAGACAACATGTCAGATTATTGGAGTGAGCCTAATGTAATCACATGAGCCTTTAAAAGCAGAAAAGGAAAGCAGAAGAGTCAGTTAGCGAGTTGGGGCAGAGGAATAAGGGAAAAGAGATCCAAAAGTAGGAGGAATTGAGAGAAATTCCTATAGTAAGAAGCCTTTGATGTGCCTTGCTGGTTGTAAGTGGAGAGCCATGTGAAAGGACTAGAGAAGGTCTTTAGGAGCTAATGACAGCCCCTAACTGACAGCTAGGGAGAAAATGGTGTCCTCATTCCTACAGCTGTAAGAAAATGAATTTGACCAATATCCTGAATAAACTTGGAAGTGGCTTCTTTGTGAGAACCTCCAATAAGCAATGCAATCCTGTTGACACCTATATTTTAGCCTGATGAGACTTGTGTCAGATTTCTGACCACTCGAAACTATGAAGTAATAAATTTGTGCTGTTATAAACTGCTAAGTTTGTAACAATTTATTACAATAGCAATAGAAAATCAATACACTTGATGATTCATTTCCATATAATCCACAGCTCTCTCCTAAAGGATTCTTGTACTAAGGTTAAGGAGTCCTGTCTTATATTTAAATCTTAGTCCTTATATAAGCCAAGCAGATTTTGACAAAAAATGATGAACAATCTCCAGAGTTCTAAGACCAGTAACTTTTTCTTTATTTCTTAGCTTTCATCCTTTTGATTTTTCTTCAATACTTGATATTTTAGATTGTTTTTTCCTTATTGAAATTCCTTTCTGCATTGACTATACCACCATTAAAATTTTGATTTCTTTTTTTTTATTTTATTATTTTTTTTATATTTATTATTATTATACTTTAGGTTTTAGGGTACATGTGCACAATGTGCAGGTTAGTTACATATGTATACATGTGCCATGCTGGTGCGCTGCACCCACTAACCCGTCATCTAGCATTAGGTATATCTCCCAATGCTATCCCTCCCCCCTCCCCCCACCCCACAACAGTCCCCAGAGTGTGATGTTCCCCTTCCTGTGTCCATGTGTTCTCATTGTTCAATTCCCACCTACGAGTGAGAATATGCGGTGTTTGGCTTTTTGTTCTTGTGATAGTTTACTTAGTTCTCCTTTCTATTTTCTCATACTCTGTATATTCCTCAAACGGAGATTTCTCAAGGCATTTTCATGGCCATTTACACTCAATTCTGAATTACATAATCAACCCATGGCTTTATATATCACATGATGAGTGAGAAAGAGAGTGATGTAGTATACTGTGCATGAACTTCAAAGCCAGATGGAACTTACTTTGAGTCTAAGCTGCATGGTTTACACTGCATTAGTTGACTGTCATTAAATTATGCTGCATAAGAAACAACTTCCAAGTGTTAGAGAGTTGCAACACTAAAGTTTTATTTCCTTGCTTATATATATTTTTTCATGTCAAGTGTGGTCCGCTTTGTTTTACATGTCTTTATTTTAGATCCAGGCTGAAGGAGCAAACCTTGTTTCCTGGAAAAATGTAAAGGACAGTGTCATATCCATATGATGGTTCTTGAAGTTTCTGATTGTATATAGCATACATAAATGTCTAGAGGAAGTCATATAGACAAGCATGATGTCAGTGATCTGGTGAACTATATTCCTTCACCTGGGAGGCACAGAGAGCCATATGGCAAGGGACAGGGACATATGCTATTTCTACTGGGAAAGAGACACAAACTTGGGAGAAATAATACCATCTATCTAAAAAAATTGCTTTTATAACAGTAGTAACTTAATTGTATATTTTCTTAGCTCCATTTTACTAACTGATAAATGGAAGATAGCAATATTTATTCCACAGGTTGTTTTTAAGATTAAATGAGTACATGTATTTAAAAAACTTGCCCCAGCATCTGATACATTGTAGATGTTTAATAAATACTGGTTAATTCCATTCTCCTTTTTCTGATTACTCTAAATAATTTTTTTGAGCTCTAGGAACCAGATATTTCATTGTTTAAGGACCATTTTGCCCAGTGCTTCTAACACATCATCCTCCCCAAGTCCTTAATTTTTCATTATTGTCTCTGAAAAACATAATTTCCTCCTGTACTTTCGACCTTTGAAAAGTAACTGATTCATCAGCCATCTAGGAATAAAAACTATAATTTTTATTCCTCAACCATTGTTTCCAACCAATATGTTAACAGGTCCTGTTAACAGGCTTTTTTAGTACTCATTCTAATTGCTTCGAACATAATTCGAGAGCCTGTTATGTTTTCTTTGTGATATTTAAAAATCCTCTTGAGAACTAACATAATGACTAATTATAAAATTTGTAATTTATAATTAGCAGAAAAAGTTATTTATCTAAAACATCCGCCCCCTTTTTTTTTTTGCATGAGCTGCTTCAATAGCCTTTGAGCATTTTTTTGGAAATTTGTGTTTTATTTTTGCTACTTCATTGCAGCAAATTAGCCATAGTGTTTCCATTCTTTGGGTTGATTACTTTTTAAAAAAGAAATAATATTTTAAAGTCATATATTAAGTATATCTCATATAACAAGAAATTGATAAACAATGGAGTGGTTGTTTCACTTTCATCATATTATCAATCCAGTGCCTTGATGTTTCAACTTCTCTTTATGTGGGTTCAGTTCAATCGAAGCTAGTTTTCAGTATGTTTCAAAATTCAGACACTGAGCACTTCTTTAATGACCAACATTTTTTATGAAAATGGATAGGCTTTCCTTTAAGTACAGTTTGTTATCTTCTCAATTGTTGTAACTTATGTCTACATTTGTCTCAATTGTTGTAACTTATGTCTATGTTATGTCTACATTTGTCTTATGCTACGTGAACAATGCATCTAATTTGTATCATAACTCCTTTGGTTAAAGAATTTTGGCAATTCCAAAATGAACGTGAACATATACTCTTGTTTGCAGACTGACAAATCTAAAAAATCATAAATAAAAATAGCTAATGAACTTTATTTATGGAATCTATTATTATCACATCTATTATTTCATGTACATGGTACTGAATGATATAGCAGATAATTCCTGAAATGAAAAGGAGTGCATGAAGAATTCATTTGATTGACCCATATAAAAATCTGTATATTAAGAAAGGGGATAAAGATAACATATGAATTAAAATATCTACAAGAGATAGATCCCGCTTGGTTGTTTAGAATAGTAGTCTCTAATTATGGAAAAGACAGAAATGTACTTCATATCTACTGTTCTGATGCAATAGTTAGGACAAAACAGGTAGGACAAAATGACTACAGAAAAACCTCATCTTTGGTGAAAAAAGTTTGCAAAGACTGTTGAAATATTCCAGTGTAACACAAATTACTGTATATTTTGTAAGAAATCAGTAAAATCCAGCTTTTTTTTGGTAGAGAGTTGGGAAAGTAAAGTGATTTAGTGCCTTGTTTATCTGTTGGAATTAGTCATTAAGTGAACTGGTTACTTGGCAAACTAAATTTTGTTATGCCCCAAATAGTGACCTTTAACAAGATATATTTCAGAGAATTAGTTTGTTCTCTGAATTGACCATCATGTGTTTAATCTCTTGCTCAACACATTTATTCTAATTAGTATTGCTACTTTCCATTCATAAACATTTAATCGGCCCACTGTCATCTCTAAAATACTTGTAAATGACATTCAAATTCCTATAGAGTGTAAACCAAATCTCCCATCCACTCATAGCTTCCATACATAGTGTGTGTTTTGCTACACCCTGCTCTAACCAATACTATGGCACCATCAGACAGTTACCAGCACCATACATTATTTTCCAAGCCAGGAAGTATATTGATAGATGCTCTTCCTATCAAATACCAATCCAGTCCAGTTCAAATGTTCTCTCTTAAATAGGCTTTTCCTTATCTTCATAATAAAACTAATAACTTTTTTTAACTTATGGCCATAGTTGGTTTGTTTTATAATATATCAAATGCACAATATGAGAGAATAATAGGACAAAGGAAGACTAAGACTGCTCTGGTCAAGATCCAAAAGTTGCTAGTGGTTAGATGAGACTATCACAAGGCTTGGATGAAGCTATCAACAGATTAGTGAGCTGCTTTTCCAGAAATAAATTTTTTTAAATAAAAGTTTATCCAGAATTAATCTGATTGCATGTAACTGACTTATACAAAATGATTTCATAAGCAGCTGATGTTTTGTAAATCAGAAATCAATTTATTTTCATAGATAATTAAATACTTGGCTCAAAAATGCAGGGCAGCACTTAGCATTCGGGATTTGGCACATCGTCCTAAGGAGAATGTCTGCTTTAGTGTTGCTACATGAAGGCAGGGACCATGTGTGTCATCTTCACTAGATGTCCCAGAGATGAGCACAATACCTTGCATAGAGCAAGTGCTCAAAAATATTTGTTTAACCAATTAATAAATAAAAAGGATTAAAAAGGCATTACTATGGCCCTTGTGCAAACCAAAAGCCAATTTTTTTGCTATATACGGTGGTGGGAGTTTAAGAATAAAGGGATTGAAAATTATCAAGGTTGCTGCTGTTTCCTCCTCTTCCTCCTTCTTCTTTTCCTTCTTCTTCTTATTTCTTCTTCTTCCCTCCCCCTTCTCCTCCTTCTTCCTCCTTTCCTTCCTCTTCCTACTCTTTCTTCTCTCCCTCTTTCTCTTTCTCCTTCTTCTCCTCTTCCTTTTCCTCCCTTTTTTCCCTCATCCTCCCACTCCTCCTCCTGCTCCTCATACTTCCCCTTCTCCTTTTTTATTTCAGTATATGGCAAGTAGATAAATTACAGTGCTCCACAATAGAAATATTTCTTCCTTAAAAACTATACTTGGTTGCCTAGAATTATAACTTCTTATTCTCCATGATAAAGATAAACACTGGCATACATTTGGTCCTTGCCCATGTCTATTTTCTTGGGTTACATATAAACCACTAGTCAATTATTATTCCTTCAATATAAATGATGGCTTACAATAAAGAAGAAAAATCTAAGTATGCTATAATTTCCTTAGATCAGAAATGACAAATTGGTAGCCCTAACCATGCTGTATATGTTGTCTGAGTGTGTTTTTTTTCCTGTATTTGATTTGATCTGCAATGTGTCTTCAATAGCAATATATATTGGGAGTCACCATGTTAAATTGAACTTCAAGCTGTTTTATGTTTATTGTTTTATATTATATATTATATTATATATTATTTATTATATAATATGTTATATATTATATAATATATAATTAATATTTATTATATATTATTTTCCATGTTGGGCCTCATTGTTTTGAGGTTGTGATCATATGTCTCAATCATTATGTTCTAGGCATATCTTCCTGGAAATACACTTACATATTAATAATATTAATAATATTCTCAAAGCTAGCATATGACAATGATGGGAAGCTTTCTTACCCATCCTGTGTCCCTGTGAAAAAATACTAATAACAATTGCAATTATACGTTTGTTGCCTTATATTTGTCTGTAAGGTAAATGATGATAAGACTGTATTTTTAAGTTAGAAAATAAGCTATTTGAAAGTGAGGATATATCTTTATTATATTTTTATTACAGAATTTCTAGCACAGTGATGTTAGAGAGTAACAACAAAATAAAGGTGTGTTGATTTTTTTGAATTTAAAATACCACAAAAAAACATAACCATTGGACTGTAGATTCTGAATTAGAAATTTAAATATAACACTTGTCTGAAGAGAACACAGTAGGTATAGAATATCTTACATAAACAAAATTACAATCAAATGTTTCTAAGTATTGTTTACACATCAATGACTTAATAAGCAAATATTTACTGGCACTGTATTAGTCCATTCTCATATGCTTAATAAAGACATACCAAAGACTGGGTAATTTAAAAAGAAAAAGAGATTTAATGGACTCACAGTTCCACATGGCTGGGAAGGCCTCACAATTATGGCAGGAGGCAAAGGAGGAGCAAAGGCACATCTTTCATGGTGGCAGAAAAGAGAGCATGTGCAGGAGAACTTCCCTTTATAAAACCATCAGATCTCTTGAGACTTATTCACTATCATAAGAATAGCATGGGAAAAACCCAAATCCATGATTCAATTACCTCCCACCAGATCCCCCCCATGATACGTGGCTATCATGGGAGTTAAAATTCAAGATGATATTTGGGTGAAGACACAGCAAAAACAAATCATTCTACCCCTGCCCACTCCCAAATCTCATGTCTTCACATTTAAAAACCAATCATGCCTTCCCAACAGTCCCCCAAAGTTTTAACTCATTTCAGCCTTAACTTAAAAGTCCACAGTGCAAAGTCTAATCTGAGACAAGGCAAGTCCCTTCTGCCTATGAGCCTGTAAAATCAAAAGCAAGCTAGTTACTTCCTAGATACAGTGGGAGTACAGGGATTGGGTAAATACACCTGTTCCAAATGGGCAAAATTGGTGAAACAAAGGGGCTACAGGCCTCAGGCAAGCCAGAAATCCAGCAGGGCAATCAAATCCTGAGCTCCAAAAAGATCTCCTTTGACTCCATTTCTCACATTCAGGTCACGCTGATACAAGAGGTAGGTTCAGATGGTCTTGAGCAGCTCTGCTCCTCTGGCTTTGGAGGGTACAGCCCCTCTCCTGACTGCTTTCATGAGCTGGTATTGAGTATCTGTGGCTTTTCCAGGTGCATGGTACAAGCTGTTGGTGGATCCACCATTACAGAATGAAGAACTGTGGCCCTCTTCTCATAGCTCTACTAAGCAGTAACCCAGTGGGACTCGGTGTTGGGGCTCCAACCCCACATTTCCCTTATGCACAGCCCTAGCAGAGGTTTTTCCATGAGGGCTCCACCCCTGCAGCACGCTTCTGCCTGGACATCCAGGCGTTTCCATATATCCTCTGAAATCTAGGTGGAGGTTCCCAAACCTCAAATCTTGACTTCTGTGCATCCGCAGGCTCACCACCATGTGGAGGCCACCAATGCTTGTGGCTTGCACCCTCTGAGGTAATGGCCTGAGCTGTACATTGGCCCCTTTTAGCCATAACTGGGATTTGGGGCACCAAGTCCCTAGACTACACAAAGCAGCAAGGGCCTGGGCCCAGCCCACAATACCATTTTTAACTTCTAGGCTTCCCAGCTTGTGATAGGAGGGGATGCCATGAAGACCTCTGACATGCCCTGGAGACATTTTTCCCATTGTCTTGAAGTTTAATATTGGGCTCCTTATTACTTATGCAAATTTCTACAGCTAGTTTGAATTTCTCCTCCAAAGATGGGTTTTTCTTTTCCATCGCATTGTCAGGCTGCAAATTTTCTGAACTGTTAAGCTCTGCTTACCTTTTAAACATAAGTTCCAATTCCAAACCATATCCTTCAGAATGAATAAAACTGAAAGCTTTGAAGAGCACCTAAGTCATCTGTTGAATGCTTTGCTGCTTAGAAATTTCTTCCACCAGATACCCTAAATAACCTTTCTCAAGTTCAAAGTTCCACAGATTTCTAGGGCAGGGGTAAAATGCTGCCAGTCTGTTTGCTAAAGCATAGCAAGAACCACCTTTGCTCCAGTTCCCAGTAAGTTCTTCACCTCCATCTAATACAATCTCAGCCTAGACTTTATAGTCCATATCACTATCAGCCTTTTGGTCAAAGCCATGCAACAAGTCTCTAGCAAGTTCCAGACATTCTCACATCTTCCTGTCTTCTGAGTCCTCCAAGTATCTAGGAAGTTTCAAACTTTCCCACATTTTCCTATCTTCTTCTCAGCCCTCCAAACTTTTTCATCCTCTACCTGTTACCTAGTTCAAAAGTCACTTCCCCATTTTGGGGCATCTTTACAGCAGTGCCCCACTCCCAGTACCAATTTACTGTAATAGTCCATTCTCACATTACTAATAAAGACATACCTGAGACTGTGTAATTTAAAAAGGAAAGAGAGGTTTAATGGACTCACAGTTCCACATGGCTGGGGAGACCTTACAATCCAATCATGGGGAAAGGGGATTGAGGGACAAAGACACGTCTTATATGATGGCAGGCAAGAAAGCATGTGCAGGGGAACTGCCCTTTAAAAAAACCATCTGATCTCATGACATTTATTCACTACCATGAGAACAGCATGGGAAAAGCACACCCCCCATGATTTAATTACTTCCCACTGGGTCCCTCCCATGACACATGCGGATTATGGGAGCTAAATTTCAAAATGAGATTTGGAGTGGGGACATGACCGAACCATATCAAGCACCCTGTATGGCTATGCTTTGTTGAAGAACCAGGGATAGAGTGGTAAATAAAAGAATAAAAATGTATGCCCTTATGAAACTTACGTTTTACTGTGGAAACAGAGAGTAAAAAAGAGAAGTAATTATAGAATAAGTACTATAATAATATCACCTGAAACCTCTTAGGATTGCAATTATCTAAAGCTAAAAGACAAAAAGTATTGGTGAACATAAGCAGAAAAGAGAAGCCTTGTACATTGTTTGTGAGAACATAAATTAATACAGCCATTATGGGAAAGTATATGGAGGTTCATCAATAGATTAAAAATAGAATTACCATATGTTTCAGAAATCCCACTTTAGAGCATATATCCAAAGTCACTATACCAAAGAGATCTGCACTCTCATTTTCATTGCTGTATTATGGAAATAAGTGTCCACTGACAGATAAATGAATAAAAAGTATGTGGGCATATATACACAATAGAACATTATTCAGCCTTAAAAAAGGAGATCTACAGTAAGCAAAACAGCACAGTATTGGTACAAGAACAAACACATAGACCAACAAAACAGAATAGAGAACTCAGAAATAAGACCACATACCTATAACCATCTGATCTTTGACAAACCTGACAAAAACAAGCAATGGGGAAATGATTCCCTAGTTAATAAATGGTGCTGGGAGAACTGGATAGCCATATGCAGAGAATTGAAATTGGACCGCTTCCTAACACCATATGCAAAAACTAACTCAACATGGATTAAAGACTTAAACGTAAAACAAAAATTTTAAAAACCTTAGAAGAAATCTAGGCAATACCATTCAGGACATAGGCACTGACAAAGATTTCATAATGTCAAAAGTAGCTGCAACAAAAGCAAACATTGACAAATGGGATCTAATTAAACTAAAGAGCTCTGCATAGCAAAAGAAACTATCATCAGAGTAGAGACAACCTACAGAAGGGGAGAAAAGTTTTGCAATCTGTCCATCTGACAAAGGTCTGATATCCAGAATTTACAAAGAACTTAAGCAAGTGTACAAGAAAATAACAACCCCATTAAACTGTGGGGAAAGGACATGAGCAAATGCTTCTTAAAAGAAAACTTACATGTAGCCAACAAACATATGAAAAAAACTCAACATCACTGATAATTAAAGAAATGCAAATCAAAACCACAATGAGATATTATCTCATGACAGTCAGTATGGCTATTACTAAAAAGTCATAAAAAAATGGATGCTGGGAAGGTTTAACAGAAAAAGGAACGCTTTTACACTGTTGGTGGGAGTTTAAATTAGTTCAACCATTGTGGAAGACAGCATGGTGATTCCTCAGAAACCTAGAGGCATAAATATCATTTGACCCAGCAATCCCATTACTGGGTATATACCAAAAGGAGTATAAATCATTCTATTATAAAGATACATGCATGTGTATGTTCACTGCAACACTATTCACAAGGCAGAGACATGGAATCAGCCTAAATGCCCATCAATGATAGATTGGATAAAGAGAATGTGGTACATGTACACCATGGAGTATTATGCAGCCATAAAAAAGAACAAGATCATGTCCTTTGCAGGGACATGGATGGAGTTGGAAACTATTATCTTCAGCAAACTAACACAGAAACAGGAAACAAAATACCGTATGTTCTCAGTTCTAAGTGGGAGCTGAATGGTGAGAACACATGGATACATTGTTGGGGAATAACCACAGACTGGGGTGTTTTGGGAGGATGGCAGGAGGGAGAACATCAAGAAGAATAGCTAATGGACACTGGGCTTAATACTTAGGTGATGGAATGATCTGTGCAGCAAACCACCATGGTACACGTTTATCTATGTAACAAACCTGCACATCCTGCACATATATCTCTGAACTTAAAATAAAGGCCAAGAAAAGAAAAAGAAGATACTGAGATACTTCCATTTATGGCAACACAGATGACACTGGAGGACATTATGCTAAATGAAAAAAGCCACACACAGAAAGACAAATACTTAAATGTAAAATCAAAAAGAGTCAAACTAATTGTAACAGAGAGTCAAATGTTGGTTACAAGGGCCTCGGAGTGGACAAAAAGGGGAGGTATTGGTGAAAAGATACAAACTTTCAATTGTAAGATGAATATTAGAGTACTAGAGACCTAATGTACAATATGGTGACTATAATGTATTGTGGACATGAAATTTTTTAAGAAAGTAGATGTTAAGTGTTCTCACTACACATACACAAAAACACACACAGAAAAGGTAACTGTGTGAGGTAATGAATATGCTAATTAGCTTGACTGTGAAAATTATTTCACAACATGTACATATATCAACATATGTTGTACCCCTAAATATATAAAAGTTTTTTTTTGAGTCGGAATCTTGCTGTTTCACCAGGTTGGAGTGCAGTGGCATGGTCTCAGCTCACTGCAACCTCCACCTCCTGTGTTCAAGCAATTCTCCTGCCTCAGCCTCCCAAGCAGCTGGAACTACAGGCACACACCACCACATCCAGCTAATTTTTGTATTTTTAGTAGAGACGGGGTTTCGCCATGTTGACCAGGATGGTCTTGATCTCTTGACCTCGTTATCCACCTGCCTCTGCCTCCCAAAGTGCTGCGATTACAGTTGTGAGCCACTGTGCCTGGCCATACATACAATTATTGTTTGTTAATCATACCTCAATAAATCTGGAACAAAAAGAAAAATAAAACAAATGATATAGAAAGTTTGGTACTGTCTTTAAAATTGTTAAATTTTGGATATTATGGATAAAGTGACATTTGTGCAGAGCTCTATGGTTGTGATGAAGCAAGCCATGTAGGATATCTGGAGGAAGATCATTCAAGGCAGAGGGAATAGCAAAGGAAGAGGCCTTGAGTTTGAGATATGCTTGCTGTGCTCCAGGAACAGCAAAGAGGCCTGTGTGTCAGAAGTAAATGGGTACAGGAAGAAATAGTAGTAAATGAGACTAGAAAGGAGTGGGGTGCTCCATTATGTAAGTGCTTGTAAGCCATCATAAGAACTTTGGGTTTTGGAGTTAGAAAGCCACTGGGAAGTTTTGAGCAGAAGCATAACAAGAATCTGCCTTATGTGTTAGGACTACTCTGTGTTGAGAATAGAATACTTATGAGACGTGAAGCAAAAGTTAAGCAAAAGACCATATACTTGTGGGCCACATGGATGTTTTCTTTTGAAAGTGTCTGTTCATACCCTGTGTCCGCTTTGTTATGGGTCTGTTTTTTGCCTGTTCATTTATTTAAGTTCCTTATAGATTCTGGATATTAGACCTTTGTCAGATGCATAGTTTGCAAATATTTTCTCTCATTCTGTAAGTTTTTGTTTACTCTGTTGACAGCTTCTTTTGCTGTGCATGAGCTCTTTTGTTTAATCAGGTCCCATTTTTCAATTTTTGTTTTTGTTGCAATTACTTGTGACATCTTCATCATGCAATGTTTGCCAGGGCCTATGTCTAGCATGGCATTTCCTAGATTATCTTCCATAGTTTTTATAGTTTTAGGTTTTATATTCAAGTCTTTAATCCATCTTGAGGTAATTTTTAAATATGATATAAGTGACAAGGTCCAGTTTCAATCTTTTGCATTAGGCTAGCCAGTTATTCCAGCACCATTTACTGGATAGAGGTTCTTCCTCCACTGCTTGCAGTATTAGGTATATACACAAAGGAATATAAATCATTCTACCATAAGGACAATGTATACATGCACTTATCACAGTACTATTCACTGTAGAAAGACATAGAGTCAGTCTAAATGCCCATCAATGACAGACAAGATAAAGAAACTATTGTACATATCCACCACAAAATACTACATAGTCATAAAAAAGAACCAGGTCAAATCCTCTGCAGCAACAAGGATGGAACAGGAGGCCATTGTCCTAAGCGAACTAACACAGAAACAGAAAACCAAATCTGTATGTTCTCACTTATGAGTGGGAGCTAAACACTGAATACACATGGACACAAAGAAAGGAACAATAGCCACCAGGGTCTACCTGAGGTTGGCAGGTGGGAAGAGGGTGAAGATAGTACCTAGCAGGTACTTTGCTTACTACCTGGGTGACAAAATAATCTATATGCTGAACCCCTGTGACATGCAATTTACCTATATAACAAACCTGCACATACACCCCTGAATCCAAAATAAAATTTAAAAATAAAGCAAAGAGACCAGTTATAATTCAAGAGACAGATGATAATAGTATAGGCAGTGAAGGCTGGGAGGTGTGATTGAATTCACAATATCATTTGACTTGAATTTGCTGACAGATTGGATGTTCAATGTGAACCCGAGAAGGAAGTCAAATGTTTGAGGAACAACCTGACATGGTTGCCATTGTCCACAACAGGAGAAAGCAAGACTCCAAGAAGAGCAAGTTTCAGGGATTAAATCAGAAGTTTGTTTTTGGACGCTTTAAGGTATCTATTTGAGCTACCCATTAAAAACAGGGATTTGGATTTATGACTGATAGGAAAAAAAAGATCCAGAATGGAGATATAAATTTGGGAGTAATTCTCAAGTGTATGGTGTATATTATGAGATGTGATCATTAAAGATCTGAGTGGAGAAGAAAAAAGATGAGTGAATAAGCCCTTAAGTAAGGCAACATTTAAGGTTGAAGGATAAAAAAGAACAAGCAAAGGATACTGAGAAACAGTCACAAATGAAGAAGCTGTTTCATAAAGGAGAGAATTATCAGTTGTAAGCTACTATTAATAGGCAACTAAGATGGGATTAAGAATTAGCCATTGGAATTAGCAAAGTTTCAGTAGGAAGGAGAGGGGTGGATATCCCAGAGAATGAGAATGGAAAAATTGGAAGAAGTAAGTACAGACACATTTGATTTATGATACTTAAGTACTAACCTATGGATCAATATTTAACGTATATATTTTGACTTATCTCCAGCAGAATACAGTCAGATTTCTAAAGAGGAATTAAGTTCAACCTATGCTCACAGTGAAATGGAACATCATCAGGTTTGTGAAAAGAGAGCCATTACAGCAGAGAAAAAAAGTTTATTAAATCTTGATTTCAAAAAGTCTTGGATTAGAATGACACCTACGTTAGTTTGCAAAAGTTAATTCACATTTCTGAATTTGTTTTATTCAACTCGGTACATGCTTAGCTTATTACCCAGAATATAGTCAGCCCTTGAATGGTTGTTATTGTTCTTTTTGTTTTTCTAACCATACTAACTTTCTTCATGTATCCATTATTATTTGTGCCACCTTACCTGTGACATTTCTCCACCAATTAAAACTGTTAGTAAAGCTTAAATTGTTTTTAATTTAGTCTCATTCATCAATTATAGTGAGTTAGACAATTCATGGAAGGAAGAAAGTCCCTTCTCCTTCCTAATTCTGCATATCAAATTGCTGGGGAAGTGAGCCAGCTTTCGTTGCTTAGTGAGTCACCTCTCCCTTCTCTAAGATTCTTGAAACTTGTTGTACTAATCCATTCTCACACGGCTATGAAGAAATACCCGAGACTGGGTAATTTATAAAGGAAAGAGGTTTAACTGACTCACAGTTATGCACCGCTGAGGAGGCCCCAGGAAACTAAGGAAACTCAGGAGGCCTCAGGAAACTCACAATCATGGCGGAAAGCAAAGGAGAAGCAGGCACCTTCTTCACAGGGAGGCAGGAAGGAGTGAGTGCAAGCATGGGAAATGCCAGGCACTTATAAAACCATCAGATCTCATAAGAACTCACTTACCATCATGAGAACAGCACGGGGAAACTGCCCCTAGGATAGTCCAGCCCTTGACACGTGGGGATTATGGGGATTAAGGGGGTTACAATTCAAGATGAAATTTTGGGTGGGGACACAACCAAACCTATCACTTGCATATGGTTAAGATTATCACATGCCTTGTTTTATGTCTGTTGGCTCACCAGAATTACTAATGACCCTTTTAAATTTCAAAATTGTTCATGTTTTTTAGAATATAGTATATAATTGACCTATTAATGGGACAGGCTTTAAATTTGGGCTCCTGTACTGGTCTCCTGTATTTACAGTCTCACTTTCACCGTGCAAATACTAGTTCTTGTTCTCTTGTATTTGAAGTCACATTTTGATCCTCCTTTGGAGCTTTATAATCACATTCATTCTATTTCTATTGATTTTTCCCCTTACTTTTATTTTCTCAACCACTTTTCTTATTCCCACTGTCAGTGTGCACCCAGCAAACAAAATGTTCTCTTCATCCTGAGAAACTGTTTTGGAAGTGGTGTCAAAGTCTGCATTTCAACATGCAGAAATATTCTACACTTTGTGAGGAAAATATTCCCTTTAAAAAATAATTTTCTCTTGCTTTGAATAACAGATTAATTTTTTAACTCATTTGATAAAATCACTTAAAACTTTTACAACATTGAGGGTTTGGGATATACTTTTATTTTTTGGTCAAACCTCAAATGTAATATTATAGGTTGTTATTGATCATTGTGGGTTTTGACATTTTCATAATATCTGCAGGACTATTTCCTAGTACATCTTTCCAAAGTTATGTGTTGTATCCATACATGAATATAACTATCTGTTATGTTTGTTCTACTTATCTCATAGGTATCATCAAAGTTGTTTGACACAGCATCAAGAAGGCATTTACAATAAATGGCAGCATTGCATTGTTTTCACTCATAAAAATGAATAATGAATAAATAATATGAGAAATTATATTCCATCTTCATGCACATGAAATCTAATTTGATTAACTTAGCACTTTGTAATGTTAATATTCTATTATGTCATAAATTATATGAAATATAAGATTCCAGATTCTTAGATTGAAAGAAAAATCTAGATGATTTCTTGTGAAGTTTATGATATTCATGACTTTATGTACACATATTACATATTTAGGCAAATTTTTGAAGGATACTACTAATGTAATATTTATGATTAAATTTTAGCTTTAATACTCTGCTTTTCTTTTTCTCCTGCTATTAAGAAAGAAAAACTGGAATCCATTTCAAGCTAAAGAGGAAATTCAACCTGGACTATCTTTCTTTCAAGAAAATTAACAAAGTACCAATGGAGCTCTTTATCTATGGAATGCAGACTTCATTAATTAATCCTTTTTATCTGTGACAGCTAAAGGTAAATCTAGAATATTCTGCCTCCTTGAAATTATTTCTAGTTTTACTTTTACTTGCTAAACTACATTCTTTCAACCATATGTTATCTTTTGTCAAGCATGTAGAAATTAAATCAAATGGTATTGCACTATTTTTTGCCTTGCATTGACGTTTTAAAAGATAGCCATTTAGATAAATACTTTTTCATATTATTAACTTAATAATTTTGAGAGCAACAGAAAGCAAATGGAGAATATTTTTGTTACTCTTCATTTTCATAATAGTGGAAGGTGGAATTCATATGGCATTATAAGTAGAAATTTTCTGCATCACTAAGAACATAGCTTGCAGTATAATGCCTCCTGGACAATTCAGAAAAGTATTCTAATAAGAAAAACTTCTAGTCATATATCATGCACTGTCTGCACTATTTTTCTCCCTTTTCACTAAATATGCTTTCCACAAAAAAGGAATACAGTATTTAGTTCATCACTTCCTGCTATCTATTCCTCATTTGAAACCAATATATGCTCTGATCATTTACTTTAGAAATAATTATTATTTAACAGTGCAAAAGGGGACCATGAAAATGCAAGACAACAAAATCCTGAAAACATATATATGTTTTTCTTTTGAACTTAATGTTTTAACTGTTTTTGTTGAGGCATCAGCTGCCTTATTTACTGCTGATGATTTTTTTTTCCTTCATGTAGGGCCTTGCCATTAAACAAATACCTGTCAGGAACCAGTAATGGGAAAACATTCTAGTTACATGGATATTTGTTCATTTAACAAACATTTGTTCACTTTTAACAAAAAGTGACAAGCGTGTCACATTTCATCAGGTCACATTAGGTTGTGTCTCAAGAAAACAGAGAATATAAGATAAGTCAGTTCAAAGCGACATGCCTCATCCAGAGCACAGAAGAAAGGAAACATCAATTGCTTAGGATTAGAGAAAGAAAACTCAGACCCATTTATAGGTTAAAAATCACCTGAATTTCAAATACACATTTGCTAACAATATAATTGTTTTTCTATCGTATATATTAAAGTGATGCTTTTTGTATTTCTTACCTATAATAGTTATTTGCTTAATATATTATATTTATATATATAGTATACGTAATAGCTCTATTTTAATATAAAATTAGGATGGTGGTCCCTTGATTTGAGGGAACATACCATCTGATGGATTATCTAAAAACTCTGTTATCCAATACAGTAGCCACTAGCCACCTGTGGCTATTAAATTATGATGAAATCAATTAAGTTAGGTGTTTTAGTTTCATAAGTCACGTTGCAATTGTTCAAGAGTTAGATGTTACTGTTAGTAGCTCCTATATTCTCCCATATTGAATAGCACTGAGATAGAACATTTTCATCACAGAAAGTCCTACTGGACTGTGCTAATTTAGAATACTACAGGTAAAATGTAATTCTCACATATTGAAACTATGTATAAAGTACCCAAAAAAGTGATTTCAGGGTCAAAAGTATGTATTAGTCAAATACTTGTGGCTTAAACATGTGACCTGGGCACTGTTTGCGCTAAGTTTTACTAGATAGCATTGCTTCTAATCACTCTCTGAAGAAGATACAGGTAATAAATATATGTAATGTAACCTGTATATACAGACATATCTATTTATACACAAGTATCTGTATCTAACCATCTGAATGTATATTAATCTAACCACAAATTCATACTAATGTCTCCAAATCTAATCCCGTACCAAGGAGTTCATTCTAGCCTTCTTTTTACACTTTTCTGTAACTTTCCTCTCTGACAGTGAGAAGCTTGGATCTCATAATTAAGAATTTAATTATTAACCCTGATATACATGTACAATAGTTTCAGAATTGTACCTCATATCCTGTATGTGTAGCTTTTTATTTCTTCATTTGAACATTTAAATAATACCATACATAGGATTTGCTGGCAAGATGGCTGAATAGGAACAACTCCAGTCTGGAGGTCCCAGTGAGACTGATGCAGAAGGCAGGTGATTTCTCCATTTCCAACTGAGGTACCTGGTTCATCTCATTGGGACTTGTTGGACAGTGGGTGCAGCCCATGGAGTGAAAGCCAAAGCAGGGTGGGGCATGGACTCACTCGAGAAACATAAGGGGTCAGCGAATCTCCCTCCTCCAGTCAAGGGAAGCTGTGAGAGATAGTACTAGGAGGAACGGTGCACTCCAGCCCAGATACTGAGCTTTCCACACAGTCCTTGCAACTGGCAGAACAGGAGATTCCCTCCAGTGCCTATGCCACCAGGGCCCTGGGTTTCAAACACAAAACTGCACAGCCGTTTTGGCAGACACAGAGCTAGCTGCAGGATTTTTTTTTCTTTTTTTCATACTTGGTATGCCAGCAAGACAGAACCATTCACTCCCCTGGAAAGGGGGCTGAAGCCAGGGAGCCAAGTGGTCTGGCTCAGTGGGTCCCACCCCCACGGAGCCCAGCAAGCTAAGATCTACTGGCATGAGATTCTAGCTGCTAGCACAGCAGTCTGAGGTCAACCTGGGATGCCTGAGCTTGGTGCAGGGAGGGGCGTCCACCATTGCTTAGGCTTGTGTAGGCAGTTTCATCCTCACAGCATAAACAAAGCCACCGGCAAGTCCGAACTGGGCAGAGCCCACCCCAGCTCAGCAAGGCTGCTGCAGCCAGACTGCCTCTCTAGATTCCTCCTGTCTAGGGAGGGTATCTCTGAAAAGAAGGCAGCAGCCCCAGTCAGGGACTTAGATAAAACCCCCATCTCACTGAGACAGAGCACCTGGGGGAAGGGGCAGCTGTGGGCACAGCTTCGGCAGACTTAAACATCCTAGCTTGACAGCTCTGAAGAGAGCAGCAGATCTCCCAGCACAGTGTTCAAGCTCTGCTAAGGGACAGACTGCCTCCTCAAGTGGGTACCTGACCCCTGTGCCTCCTGACTGGGAGACACCTTCCAGCAGGGGTCGACAGACACCTCATACAGGAGAGCTCTGGCTGGCATCTGGCAGGTGTCCCTCTGGGACAAAGCTTCCAGAGAAAGGAACAGGTAGCAATCTTTGCTGTTCTGTAGCCTCCACTGGAGATACCTAGGCAAAAAGGGTCTGGAGGGGACCTCCAGCAAACTACAGCAGACCTGCAGCAGAAAGACCTGACTGTTAGAAGAAAAACTAACAAACAAAAAGGAATAGTATCAACATCAACAAAAAGGACATCCAATCAGAGACCCCATCCGAAGGTCACCAACATCAAAGACCAAAAGTAGATAAATCCATGAAGATGGGGAGAAACCAACACAAAAATGCTGAAAAATCCAAAAACCAGAACACCTCTTCTCCTCCAAAGGATCACAGCTCCTCGCCAGCAAGGGAACAAAACTGGACAGAGAATGAGTTTGAGGAATTGACAGAAGTAGACTTTAGAAGGTGGGTAATAACAAACTCCTCCAAGCTAAAGTAGCATGTTCTAAACCAATTCAAGGAAGCTAAGAACCTTGAAAAAAGGTTAGAAGAATTGCTAACTAGAATAACCAGTTTAAAGAAGAACATAAATGACCTGATGGAGCTGAAAAACATAGCATGAGAACTTCATGAAGTGTACAGAGGTATCAATAGCTGAATCAATCAAGCAGAAGAAAGGATATAAGAGTTTGAAGATCAACTCAATGAAATAAAGTGAGAAGACAAGATTAGAGAAAAAAGAGTGAAAAGAAATGAACAAAGACTCCAAGAAATATGGCACTATATGAAAAGACAAAATCTACGTTTGATTGGCATACCTGAAAGTGACAGGAAAAATGGAACCAAGCTGGAAAAAACTCTTCAGGTTATTATCTAGGAGAACTTCCCCAACCTAGCAAGGCAGGCCAATATTCAAATTCAGGAAATAAAGAGAATACCACAAAGATACTCCTCGAGAAGAGCAACCCCAAGACACGTAATTGTTAGATTCACCAAGGTTGAAATGAAGGAAAAAAGGTTAAGGACAGCCAGGGAGAAAGGTTGGGTTACCCACAAAGGGAACCCCATCAGACTAACAGCGGATCTCTCTGCAGCAAGAGAGAGTGGGGGCCAATATTCAACATTCTTAAAGAAAAGAATTTTCAACCCAGAATTTCATATACAGCCAAAATAAGCTTCGTAAGTGAAGGAGAAATAAAATTCTTTACAGACAAGCAAATGCTGAGAGATTTTGTCACCACCAGGCCTGCCTTACAAGAGCTCCTGAAGGAAGCACTAAACATAGAAAGGAACAACTGATACCAGGCACTGCAAAAACATACCAAATTGTAAAGACCATCGAGGCTAAGAAACTGCATCAGTTAACATGAAAAATAAACAGCTAGCATCATAATAACAGGATCAAATTCACACATAACAATATTAACCTTAAATGTAAACAGGCTAAATGCCCCAATTAAAAGACAGACTGGCAAATTGGATAAAGAGTCAAAACCCATCAGTGTGCTGTATTCAGGAAATCCATCTCACGTGCAAAGACACACATAGGCTCAAAATAAAATGATGGAGGAATATTTACCAAGCAAATGGAAAGCCAAAAAAAAAAAAAAAGCAGGGGTTGCAATCTTAGTCTCTGATAAAATAGACTATAAACCAATGAAGATCAAAAGAGATAAAAAAGGGCATCACATAATGGTAAAGGGATGAATGCAACAAAAAGAGCTAGCTGCTGGGCAGTTAGCTGTACTGTAATCCCAGTACTTTGGGAGGCCAAGGTTGGTGGATTGCCTGAGATCAGGAATTTGAGACTAGCATGGCCAACATGGTGAAACCCTGTCTTCACTAAAAACACAAAAATTAGCTGGGTGTGGTGGCACACATCTGTAGTCCCAGCTACTCGGGAGGCTGAGGCAGGAGAATCGCTTGAACCAGGGAGGAGGAGGTTACAGTGAGCTGAGATCGTGCGACTGCACTCAGGACTGAGCAACAAGTGTGAGACTTCATCTCCAGAAAAAAAAAAAAAGAGCTAACTGTCCTAAATATATATGCACACAATACAGGATCACCCAGATTTATAAAGCAATTTCTTAGAGACCTACAAAGAGACTTAGACTCCCACACAATAATAGTGGGAGACTTTAACACTTCACTGTCAATATTAGACAGATCAACCAGACAGAAAATCAAAAAGCATATCCAGGACTCAGCTCTGCACCAAGTGGACCTAACAGACTTCTACAGAACTCTCCACAGCAAGTCAACAGAATATACGTTATTTTCAGCACCACATCACACTTATAAACTTGGCCACATAATTGGAAGCAAAATACTCCCCAGCAAATGCAGAAGAACAGAAATAACAGTCTCTCAGACCACAGTACAATCAAATTAGAACTTCAGGATTAAGAAACTCATGGCTGGGCGTGGTAGCTCACGCCTGTAATCCCAGCACCTTGGGAGGCCTAGGCAGGTGGATCACGAGGTCAGGAGATTGAGACCATCCTGGCTAACACGGTGAAACTCTGTCTCTCCTAAAAATACAAAAAATTAGCAGGGTGTGATGGCGGGCGCCTGTAGTCCCAGCTACTCCAGAGGCTGAGGCAGGAGAATGGCGTGAACCTGGGAGGCGGAGCTTGCAGTGAGCTGAGATTGCGCCACTGCACTCCAGCCTGGGTGACAGAGCGAGACTCCGTCTCAAAAAAAAAAAAAAAAACTAAAAACAAAAAAACTCACTCAAAGCTGCACAACTACATGGAAACTGAACAATCTGCTCTTGAATGACTTTTGGGTAAATAACGAAATTAAGGCATAAATGAAGATGTTCTTTAAAACCAATAGGAAGAAAGACACAACATATCATAATCTGTGGGACACATTTAAAGCAGTGTGTAGAGGGAAATTTATAGCACCAAATGCCCAAAAGAGAAAGCAGGAAAGATCTAAAATTGACACCCTAAAATCACAATTAAAAGAACTAGAGAAGCAAGAGCAAACAAATTTAAAAGCTAGCAGAATGCAAGAAATAACTAAGATCAGAGCAGAACTGAAGGAGATAGAGACAGAAAAAAAACATTCAAAAAATCAATGAATCAAGGAGCTGGTTTTTTTGAAAAGATCAACAAAATAGACCACTGGCCAGACTAACAAGAAGAAAAGAGAGAAGAATCAAATAGACGCAAGAAAAAATGATAAAGAGGATATCACCAGTGATCCCACAGAAATGCAAACTACCATCAGAGAATACTACAAACACCTCTATGCAAATAAACTAGAAAATCTAGAAGAAATGGATAAATTCCTGGACACATACACTCTCCCAAGACTAAACCAGGAAGAAGTCGAATCCCTGAATAGACCAATAACAAGTTCTGAAATTGAGGCAGTAATTAACAGCCTACCAACCAAGAAAAGCCCAGGAACAGACAGATTCACAGCCGAATTCTACCAGAGGTACAAAGAGGAGCTGGTCCCATTCCTTCTGAAACTATTCCAAACAATAGAAATTCTAAAGCGCGAATCCTCCCTAACTCATTTTATGAGGCCAGCATCATCCTGATACCAAAACCTGGCAGAGACACAATAAAAAAAGAAAATTTCAGGCCAATATCCCTGTTGAACATCGATGTGAAAATCTTCAATAAAATACTGGCAAACTGAATCCAGCAGCAAATCAAAAAGCTTACCCACCACCATCAAGTCGGCTTCATCCCTGGGATGCAGGGCTGGTTCAATATAGCAGATCAATAGACATAATCCATCACATAAACAGAACCGATGACAAAAAACACATGATTATCTCAATAGATGCAGAAAAGGCCTTTGACAAAATTAAATTGCCCTTCATGTGAAAAACTCTCAATAAACTAGATATTAATGGAAATTATCTCAAAATAATAAGAGTTATTTATGACAAATCCACAGCCAATATCATACTGAATGGGCAAAAACTGGAAGCATTCCCTTTGAAAACCAGCACAAGACAAGGATGCCCTCTCCCGCCACTCCTGTTGAACATAGTATTGGAAGTTCTGGCCAAGGCAATAAGGCAAGAGAAAGACATAAATCTTACTCAATTAGGAAAAAAGGAAGTCAAATCATCACTGTTTGCAGATGACATGATTGTGTATTTAGAAAACCCCATCTTCTCAGACCCAAATCTCCTTAAGCTGATAAGCAACTTCAGCAAAGTCTCAGGATACAAAATCAATGTGCAAAAATCACAAGCATTCCTATACACAAATAACAAACAGAAAGCCAAATTATGAGTGAACTCCCATTCACAGTTGCTACAAAGAGAATAAAATACCTAGGAATACAACTTACAAGGGATGTGAAGGACCTCTTCAAGGAGAACTACAAACCGCTGCTCAAGGAAATAAGAGAGGGCACAAACAAATGGAAGAATATTCCATGCTCATGGATAGGAAGAATCAATATAATGAAAATGGCCATACTGCCCAAAGCAACTTACAGATTCAATGCCATCCCCATCAAGCTACCATTGACTTTCTTCACAGAATTGGAAAAAAACTACTTTAAACTTTATATGGAACGAAAAAAGAGCCCATATAGCCAAGACAATTCTAAACAAAAAGAACAAAGCTGAGGGCATCACACTACCTGACATCAAATTATGCTGCAAGGCTACAGTAACCAAAACTGCATGGTACTGGTACCAAAACAAATATGTAGACTAATGGAACAGAACAGAGGCCTCAGAATTAACACTACACCTTTACAACCATCTGATTGTTGACAAACCTGACAAAAACAAGCAATGAACAAAGGATTCCCTATTTAATAAATGGTGTTGGGAAAACTGGGTAGCCATATGCAGAAAGCTAAAGCTGGATTCCTTCCTTACACCTTATACAAAAGTTAACTCAAGATGAAAGACTTAAACGTAAGGCCTAAAACCATAAAAACCCTAGAAGAAAATCTAGGCAATATCATTGAGGACATAGGCAAGGGCAAAGACTTCATGATTAAAACACCAAATCAACTGCAACAAAAGCCAAAATTAACAAATAGGATCTAATTAAACTAAAGAGCTTCTGCACAACAAAAGAAAGTATCATCAGATTGAACAGGCAACCTACATAACAGGCGAAAAAATGTTGCAATCTATCCATCTGACAAAGGGCTGATATAGAGAATCTATGAAGAATTTAAACAAATTTATAAGATAAAACAACCCCATAAAAAATGGGTGAAGGATATGAACAGACACTTCTCAAAAGAAGACATTTATGCAGCCAACAAATGTATGAAAAAAAGCTCATCATCACTGATCATTAGAGAAATGCAAATCAAAACGACAATGAGATAACATCTCACGCCAGTTAGAATGGTGATCATTAAAATGGTGAGGAAACAGCAGATGCTGGAGAGGATGTGGAGAAATAGGAACGCTTTTACACTGTTGGTGGGAGTGTAAATTAGTTTTTTTATATAAACTAATAGTTTATATAAAATACTTATAATAAATTAGTTTCTTTATATAAACTTTTTTATGTAAATATGAAAAGCAAAAGTACACAGGAGGGGACAGACAGATAATGACAGACAGAAAGCAAGGTGTATAAAATGTTTCACAGACTTGTAAGAATAACGTCAGGAAGGCTAATGCCCAGATAAAAAGCACATGCATCAAAAATGCTTAGGAGCAGCCATGATATTTTAAATCTAAATTTAGAGCAAGAGGAGCTGGAGACTTGGGACTAACGGAAACATATTAATGGATGTTAGAGATTTTAAAAGTTCATTTTATCTTACTCTTTTCTGCAAGGGAGATTGGGAAGAAATAACAAAATATTGGTCAAATAGAGTAGAAGTTCTGGTTAGGTAAAGTAACTATGGATTGTCATCTTGTTCACAGTGTAAGATATGGAGATCTTCCAGGTGAAATCAATAGACAGTTGTTGGTAACTTATAAGAACTGTGGAGAATGGTATATATGCCAAATATTAGTGACAGATTCATTTCTCAATATTCAAAAACTTGAAGGAATTCAACGCTTCTGAATGCAATGCCAAACTTGTGGATGTTTCTATAACAGAGTAGGAGTTTGAGGCATATAAATCTTAGTTAAGAAGTAATAACTATGTTTCTTGGCTCATGTAGAAAAAAATAACTATGTGCAAGATTTTATAACCACTTTTTAGCATTGTACAGAGAATTCATATGTTAAAAATCACTGGAGTAACTTTGTAAATATGGCTTCCCCAGAAAATCAAGAAAACTTTAACCTTATTGAGTAACAAAGTCAATATTGGTAGAAAGTGCTATAAAGGTGTAAGTTACTTCTTGGTATAAGGAAAAATAATTATTACATTTGTTGTGCTGTATTATGTTTGCTGATGGAATTCTTGTAATGCACATTTGATCTTTAACACTTTTTTTATGTTTGCTTGTAGAATTCTTGATTTTTATATAGCCTCAGCAATTTTACTCAACTGTGGCCTGTGCACTCATATGCTTATTTGTAATACAACAAACCTTTCATATCTTCAAAACCACATTCAAGAAACTAAATGTTTCTTCAGTGTTTCTTTAAATGTTCATTCTTACACATTCTTGAATACTAAAATTTCCATGATTTTATTACTTTTGCAGATATAGTATATAATGTAGCTCTGAGGTAGTGTTTTCATTAACTAACTTTAATTTTCTTATTAGCAATTTATATGTTAGTACTATATACTTTGTATTTTATTAAAATATTCTATACTATAATTTGTTTTAACAACTTTAGTTTGATTTCAGATTTAATAAAACATGGCCAATGTTTCTAACTGGTTTGTATCATAGCTACTTTGCCAACTTGTTTACTATTTCTTGCTATCATATTGAAGGATGACTCGTGTAGTCTTATTAACCTATCTCCCACCTTGTTAGAGAAATATAGCCTTTATCTATATTCAGATAATTTAAACCAAGAAAACATGAACAATAATTTTAAAAGGTGTGGAAAAAGAAGATGAAAAGGTATTGACAAAGGAAAAATCATTCAAGAATAAATGAAAGGGTTTTTATGGTTTTATGTTTTACATTTTAGTCCTGAAAGCACAGACAGTTACATTTTTAGTATTTTAGATTTTGACTTTATGCTAGTGCATCAAGACCTTGTGTTATTGTTGCAGTTATTGTTGTTGAAATATGTCTTCTCCCTTGTGTGCAAAATATATAGGCTCTTATTGTTTTTTTTAAGAGCTTCTGTTGGTTGAAAAACACAAATTACTGGAGACCAGCGATCTTCTTAAATTTTGTAAAAACCTATGCAACTGATTTATTCAATATGCCAGACTTAGTAGTGAAGAAATGAATGACTTTAACTGGATTTTCATTGTCCCTTCAATTCCTCTCCTGAAACTTATTATTCTTTTCCTCTTGGTTTAAAATTTGGGAAAATCTTATAAATTTCTTATGCCTTTGAGATAAAATAAAGTCTACTTTGAGATGACAAAAGTCTAGTCCAGTATAATATAGCTCCAGACTGTATGTTATAACATCAATTTTGAAAACTTAACCAAATATATCTTCTTCCTTTTCCCCAACACAGATCTGCTGAAGCTTTGGATGCCTTCAGAGAAGCTTAGAAGGCAGGATCAGCTACTTTCCCACACCTAAATCCATTTCCTCTGCACTAGCTAACTGCTGCACTGAAGATTCTGAAAAAGGACATAATGTGGAAGAAAGGCAAAGCAATGCTGGTATTGTTGTTAATATGATGTTTATGGCAGAAGCAACATTTTTTACCTTTCTTCCTATGGGGCACTCTTGTTGGTTCCTCGGTGTATTAGAAAACTAAAAAAAATGAGCACTTATTCATTTCCTGCAGTAAGAAGTCTGACGTTAAGTAGCTCAGAAATTTTAAAAGGCAGCATAACAATGCTATCAAGAATCCATGTTCTCATCTTTCTACTTCTCCATCCTTAAGTGTTGGCATGTATTTTCATGCCTGTTTTAACGTAGGGGCAAGAGAAAAGTTGTGCCTTAAAGTTTACATCCTTGTTACAGATAAATACAAAAGGAAAATATGGACAGTAGTGAGCCATATTAATTGAGTTAGTCCCTTTTTGACAAGAACAGAAAATATGTTACGAAGTTTTGTAATGTAATATTTTAAGTAAACAATTTTGGGACAGTTTATATTGAAAGAAAAATTGTGAAGATAGTACAAAGAGTTGCCATATAATTTTAACCTGGTTGCTCCTACTGGTTGCTCCTACAATATTAATATATTATTATTAACTAAAGCCCACACTTTATTCAGTTTTTCTTAATTGTTAACATATCTTTTTTGTCTGTGTAGGATTCCATCTATAACACTTCACTGCACTTAGTTATTAGGTCTCCTTAGGTGCTTCTTGGCTACAACAGTTTTTCAGACTTTCCTTATTTTTAATGACCTTGAAAGTGCTGAGAAGTACTAGTCATGCTTTGTAGAAATTGGAGTTTGTCTGACGTTTTTCTCATGATTAGGCTGTGGTTACATGCTTCAAAAAGGAAGATCACAGAAATAAAATATCGTTTTCTTCAAGTCATGCCAAGGATCTGTACTATCAACATGACTTGTGACTGCTAATACTGACTTTGATCACATGGCTGAATTAGTTTTTCAGATTTCTCCTCAGTAAACTTATTTTTTTTCCATCCTGTACTCTTTAGAAGGAAATTACTCTTTGTAGCACTCACCTAAAGAATAGAAGCTCTTAGTGGTGGCTAATGCCTTAATCCCAACACTTTGGGAGGGTGAGACAGGTGAATTGCTTGGCCCACGAGTTTGAGACCAGCCTGGGCAACATGGCGAAATGCCTTCTGTACAAAAAATAAAAACAAATTAGCCAGGCATGGTGGCACAAGTCTGTAGACCCAGCTACTCAGTAGGCTGAGGTGAGAGGATTGCTTGAGATTGGGAGGTTGAGGCTGCAATGAGCTGAGTTGTGCCACTTTACTTCAGCCTGGATGACAATGCAAGACCCCGTCTCAAAAAACAATAAGAAAAAGAATAGAGGCTCTGCTCTACCTTCTTAAAGGTAGATTATCTACAGAAATTATTTGGAATTTCAGGTGACAGCCCGGAAACCTATGCAATGGGCCTCAAAGTACACAAAAAACATTGTAATCTTTAATTGGTATGTCTGAAAAATTACTTAAAAGAATCCTAAGCTTAATTCATAGTATTAGTTCTTAAAATAAGTTTTCTCCACCTATTCCTTAGTATCTTTCTTATCTTGCAGATTTACTAAAGTTTCTCTGTTCAAGCTATGTTCTCAAATTAATAATGAATGTCATACAAAAAAAAAAATCCTTAAAAATCCCCCCAAAATTTATATTTAAGGCTTTTTTCTTCTTTTTCTCCACTTTTGTTCTTTCTATAGTTCTTTATTTCTTATTCTGGGGACACATTTCTCTCCATATCTATGAAAAAATATTCTACATCCCAGTTTAGATGATTGTGTATCTCTATCTATTGATAGAGAGATATCTATTATGTATCTCTATCTATTGATATCTTTCTCCATTCTATTGATTCTAGATCACAGAAACTCCTTAACTAGACTGGTTGACGCAGAACCTTTCCTAAATGATGGAGGCATGAAGTGAAGTGAAGAGACAAAAGCCAGAATGATTTTTATTAGTTGGCAGTAGAGGATAAAAAGAATAGTTTGAACACATGTAAATAAATACATTTTATTTCACCCATAGTAACTTAATATTTGAGAGGAGGATGCTACTGAGGTCACACGTGTGACTTAATGGGCAATTTCTTTAGTCAAAATGGCATCAAGTGAATTGGCAACTGCAGATTAACAGTGCAAAAGTTTGCTTAATTTGTGCCCACAGTACCTGAAGAGAGCAGTACCTAAAATTCTCATTTGTGATTAGTCTTAGGTGAAAATACTTAGCTCCTGTGTCAACTAATGTGACCTGAAGCACTTTATTTAGATATTAATCATGTTATAATTAAATAAAAAGCTGGCTTCCTTCAGTTATACTACAGATCATGGTGCCCCTCTTTTCTACAGTCACGATCATTGAGGAGTAGAATACTGCTTATAAATTTAATCAAAATATATTTGTTGTCTAACTTCTAATAAAAGTTTATACATAAAGCTAATTTAAAAAGCTGACACGAGGCATTTTTTTTGAAAGAGAAAGGTTAGAGGATGAAAACAGTTTTTAAAAGTACCTGTAGTATTCTAAAAAATAAATTAATTTTAATAAACATATCTCTAGTTTTGTGGGCTTTTCTTATAACTTCTCTTCATTACTTCCTCAGCTGTTCATTTTGTGACATCCCTGTGTCAGTTGCAATGTTTCCTGTGGGACAACTGTGTCTTAATATTTTAGTAACAGCACAGCTATGTAATTATCTAGAAATAATTTAGCATGTGTTTCATTCATGTGGAAATGATCCAATTAGCCAAAGTGGGGGAAAAATAAAAACTTTCTATGAAATGTTAAGCCACTTACAGTATGGTTTAATTAATTAATTCATTATTATTACTTTAGTCCTGCATTATCTAATTAAAAATATTTTTGAATTCCTATTATCTGCTTAGTTTCTCCAACTGGTTTGAAGCTATTAATACTCATTTTCTCTTTCTTGAAGTTTGTGGCAAAAATCTGTGCCTTTGGTTGTAGATTTTTAGAAAGTTTAGCAGGATTGCTTTAATTTTAGCTAAGATTTTCCCTTTAATGATGATATGGTTTGGCTCTGTGTCCCTACCCAAATCTCATCTTAAATTGTACTCTCATAATTCCCAACTGTTATGGGAGAGAACTGGTGGGAGATCATTTAAATCATGAGGGCGGTTTTCCCTATTCTGTTCTAATGGCAGTGAATAAGTCTCATGAGATCTGATGGTTTTAACAGGGGTTTCTGCTTTTGTATCTTTCTCATTTTATCTTGCTGCTGCCATGTAAGAAGTGCCTTTTGCCTCTCGCCATGATTCTGAGGCTTCCCAGCCGTGTGGAACTTTAAGTACAATTAAATCTTTTTTTCTTCACATTCTCAGGTATGTTTATATCAGCAGCATGAAAACAGACTAATACAGTAAATTGGCACCAGTAGAGTGGGGCATTGTTGAGAAGATACTAGAAAATGTGGAAGTGACTTAGGAACTGGGGAACAGGCAGAGGTTGGAACAGTTTGGAGGGCTCAGAAGAAGACAGGAAAATGTGGGAAATTTTGGTACTTCCTAGAAACTTAGTGAATGGCTTTGACCAAAAGCCTGTTAGCAATATGAACAATAAGTCCAGGCTGAGGTGGTCTCAGATAAAGATGAGGAACGTGTTGGGAACTGGAGCAAAGGTGACTTTTGTTATGTTTTAGCAAAAAAAACTGGTGGCATTTTGCCCCTGCCCTAGAGATTTGTGGAACTTTAAACTTGAGAGAGATGATTTGGGGTATCTGGGAGAAGAAATTTCTAAGCAGCAAAACATTCAAGAGGTGACTTGGGTGCTGTAAAAGGCATTCAGTTTTAAAACAGAAACAGAGCATAAAAGTTTGGAAAATTTGCAGTCTGACAATGTGATAGAAAAGAAAATCCTATTTTCTGAGGTAAAATTCAAGCCAGCTGCAGAAATTTGCATAAGTAACGAGGAGTCAAATGTTAATCACCAAGACAATGGGGAAAATGTCTTCAGGGCATGTCAGAGGACTTCATGGCAGTACCTCCCATCAGCGATCTGGAAGTCTAGGAGGGAAAAAATGGTTTCCTGGGCTGGGCCCAGGGTCCCCATGCTGTGTGTAGCCTAGGGATTTGGTGCCCTACATCTCAGCTGCTCCAGTTATTGCTAAAAGGAGGCAAGGTACAACTTGGCATGTGGTTTCAGAGGGTGCAAGCCCCAAACCTTGGCAGCTTCCATGTGGTGTTGAACCTGCAGATGCACAGAAGTCAAGAATTGAGGTTTGGGAGCTTCCACCTAGATTTCATAAGATGTGTGGAAATGCCTGGATGCCCAGGCAAAAGTTTGCTGCAGAGGCAGAGCCCTCATGGAGAACCTCTGCTAGCACAGTGTGGAAGGGAAATGTGCAGTCAGAGCCCCCACACAGAGTCCCTACTGGGACACTGCCTAGTGGAACTGTGAGAAGAGGGCCACCATCCTCCAGACACCTGAATAGTAGATGCAGCAACAGCTTGCACTGTGGGCCTGGAAAAGCTGCAGACACTCAACACCCGCATGTGAAAGCAGCCAGGAGGGGGGCTATACTTTGCAAAGCCACAGAGGCAGAGCTGCCGAAGACTATAGGAACCTACCTCTTGCATCAGCTTGTCCTGGATATGAGGTATGGAGTCAAAGGAGATCATTTTGGAGCTTTAGAATTTCACTGCCCTGCTAGACTTTGGACTCATATGGGCCCTGTAACCCCTTCATTTTGGCCAATTTGTCCCATTTGGAACAGCTATATTTACCCAATACCTGTACCCCCATTGTATCTAGGAAGTAACTATGTTGCTTTTGATTTTACAGGCTCATAGGCAGAAGAGACTTGCCTTGTCTCAGATGAGACTTTGGACTGTGGACTTTTGTGTTAATGCGGAAATGAGTTAAGACTTTGGGGGACTGTTGGGAAGGCATGATTGGTTTTGAAATGCGAGGACACGAGGTCTGGAGGGGCCAGGGGAGAATCAATATGGTTTGGCTCTGTGTCCCCACCCAAATCTCATCTTGAATTGTACTCCCATAATTCCCACCTGTTGTGGGAGAGACCTGGTGGGAGATAATTTGAATCATGGGGGCAGTTTCCTCATACTGTTCTCGTGGTGGTAAATAAGTCTCATGAGATCTGATGGGTTTTTTTTTTTTTTTATCTCTAGGTGATGCATGTTAAACTTTTTATTTTTTCTTTTTTTTGTTTTTATTTTATTTTATTTTATTATTTTATTATTATTATTATTATACTTTAGGTTTTATGGTACATGTGCGCAATGTGCAAGTAAGTTACATATGTATACATGTGCCATGCTGGTGTGCTGCACCCACTAACTCGTCATCTAGCATTAGGTATATCTCCCAATGCTATCCCTCCCCCCTCCCCCCACCCCACAACAGTCCCCAGAGTGTGATGTTCCCCTTCCTGTGTCCATGTGTTCTCATTGTTCAATTCCCACCTATGAGTGAGAATATGCGGTGTTTGGTTTTTTGTTCTTGCGATAGTTTACTGAGAATGATGATTTCCAATTTCATCCATGTCCCTTAGGAAAAGAGGAAGTCAAATTGTCCCTGTTTGCAGATGACATGATTGTATATCTAGAAAACCCCATTGGCTCAGCCCAAAATCTCCTTAAGCTGATAAACAACTTCAGCAGAGTCTCAGGATACAAAATCAATGTACAAAAATCACAAGCATTCTTATACATCAATAACAGACAAACAGAGAGCCAAATCATGAGTGAACTCCCATTCACAATTGCTTCAAAGAGAATAAAATACCTAGGAATCCAACTTACAAGGGATGTGGAGATCTGATGGTTTTATCAGAGACTTCTGCTTTTGCATCTTCCTCATTTTCTCTTGCCACTGCCATGTAAGCAGTACTTTTTGCTTCCCTCCGTGATTCTGAGGCCTCCCCACCACGTAGAACTGTAAGTCTAATTCAATTTCCTTTTCTTCCCAGTCTCAAGTATGTTTTTATAAGCAGCATGAAAGTGGATTAATAGAAATAGGTTAATTGGCTCACTGTATTCTTTGCCCACATTCCTCCATATAGAAACTATATCGTTCATTATGAATGTAGATTTCCCCACTAGTGTACTTATTACTAGAATAATGATAAAGGTACAGCAGTGACACAGAGAACTAAAAGTTGTTGATGATTTGGTATTCCTTTCCACCAACATTTGGTAAAAAGGTCTTAGAGTTTACTGTAGGGGAGAAAGAAGGAGATTTTAGAGATAAATGTGGTCTGCATTATGCCTGCATAGCCCACACTATAGATGCTTTGCCTATATATAATTTAACCTTAACTGAAGTAAGCAGTCTTGACTTTTTTTTTGTTTTTTCTTCCTATGAGTTATAAGTTTGATGCTAGTAAATTAAATAAATTAAACTTAGTTCTGAAAGCCAGTTCATCAACAAGATATTTGATTTTCAAGGAAAAAAAAAGAGATTCGGTGTCTACTTCCAAGTTTTACTTTACTAACAGATTCAGCTAAGTATCAAACACACAAACAAAACTATCATCAAGATAACCCATTCATTTCAAAGTGAGATTGATTGTACAGCCTTCAACAAGAGCTCCAGCTCATTTATATACTTACTACAATGCTTATCAATTTCATTTGTCAGAACGTGCTGTTTGATGTACCAGTTCACAGTCTGACTTAACTACATGGTCTTTTAGGAAAGATTTTCTTCAGGTGAAATGGTTTAAAATGTCTGTAAAACACTAAATAAGTTAGTGCCCAAAAAATGATAATATATAGGTTTTAGTGATAGGTGACTGAAATTATAACTTATAGTCAGTGTAGTAGGTCCTATTACCATGATTGTAAATATTGTTTTAAGGGTTTTATATCTAACACAGTGGCTGCATATGTACCTGTAAATAAATGATTTTCTCCAAGACAAAATTACCCAATATTAAACTGTTTTTGCAAATTAAGACACAATAAGAAAATATTTTAACAACAGTGGGAAAATGGCAATATGATTAAAAAATTATTGAGCTTTTGCCCCAAATATAAATTTTCTTTTTTCTAATATAATAGTTTTTTAAATGAAGATTTTGTTGAGATAATTTTAGATTCACATGCAAGTAAGAGAGAGATCCCATTATTTCCTTTATCAGTGTTCCACGATGGTAACATTTTTCAAAACTATAGCACAATATCACACCAAGATATTCACATGGATACAATCTAATGATCCTATTCAAATTTCCTTAGCTCTTGCTATACTTGTTTGTGAGTGTGTGTATGTGCGTTTAGCTCTATATAATTTTTTCACAGGTGTAGATTGTGTATCCACCACCACAATAAAAATATTGAACAGTTCTCTCACCACGAGGATCCCTCATGCGTTAGTCCGTTTTTGCACTGCTATAAGGAACTACCTGAGATGGTAATTTATAAAGAAAATAGGTTTAATTGGCTCATAGTTCTACAGGCTGTACAGGAAATATGAGGCTGGCATGTACTCAGCTTCTGTGGAGGCCTCAGGAAACTTTCAATCATAATGGAAGGTGAAGGGGAAGCCAGCACTTCACATGGCTGGAGCAGGAGGAAGAGAGAGAAGAAGGAGGTGCTATACACTTTTAAGCAACAGGATCATGTGAGAACTCACTCATCATTGTGACACAATACAGAGGGAAAAATCCACCTCCATGATCCAATCACCTGTTTTCAGGCCTCACCTCCAAAACTGGGGATTACAATTGAATGTGAGATTTCATATTTGGGGATCCAAACCTATCACCTCACATAGCTTTTACTCTTTTATTATCACACCCACCTCCCTCCTGCACACCACCACTTACCAGGTTGTCTAACTCCATACAACCACTACTCTGTTTTCCATTTATAAAATTTTATCTTGCCAGGCAAAAGCCTGTAATCCCAGCACTTTGGGAGATGGAGACAGGCGGATCTCTTGAGGCCAGGAGTTCAAGACCAGCCTGGCCAACATGGCAAAACCCTGCCTCTACAAAAAAAAATAGCTTGGTGTGATGGCACATGTCTGTAATCTTAGCTACTCAGGAGACTGAGGCACGAGAATTACTTGAACCTGGGAGATGGAGGTTGCAGTGAGCCGAGATGGTGCCACTGCACTCTAGCCTGGGTGAGAGAGCAAGACTCTGTCTTAAAAATAAATAAATAAAATAAACAAACAAATACATAAAATTTTATCTCAAAGCATTATATAAATGGAACCATACACTATGCAACCTTTTAGGATTGATTCTTTTCACCTAGCATAATTCCGTGAAAGTCCTTTAAAGTTGTTGCAGGTATTAATAGAGCTTGTTTTTATTGCTGAATAGTATTCAATGGAATGTAGATAACAGTTTGTCACACCAGTCATGTGTTGTTCACATGTTAACATGTTGAAGAGTATCTGTGCTATTTTCAGTGTTTAACTATCTGTGTTCTTACTATTATGAATAAAAGTGCTATATTCGTTTACAAGCTTTTGGATGAACATAATTTTTTCTCTGTGATAAATGCCCATGAGTACAATTGCCATACAGTAATTGCATATTTACTTTTATAAGACTGTTAAAATTGTTTTCCAGAGTGGCTGTATCATTTTATATTTCCAGCAATGTAAGAATGGTGCAATTTCTCAGAATTTCTGCAAACATTTGGTGTTTTCACTAATTTTTTTTTAATTTTAGTAATTCAGTAAGTGTGTAGTGATTTGTCATTGTGATTTTTATTTGCATTTTTTATGTTGAGCATCTTTTCATTTGCCATCTGTGTAACCTCTTTGGTGAACTATCTCAATATTTTTATTCATTTTCTTACTAAATTTTTTTAACTGTTGAGTTTTAAAAGCTTTAAATCATATTTTGTACACTAGTTCATTTCTGATTATGTGATTTGCAAATATTTTCTCTCATTCCATACCTTGACTTCATTTTCTTCATGTGTGATTTTATGTAGTAGAAGTTCTTAAAAATATTGATGAGATCCAAATTGTTAATTTTTTCTTTAATGGGGCATGTTTTTGGTGTCATGTCTAAGAGTTATTTGGCTAACCCTATACCCTCAAATTCTCTCCTATATTTTTTCTAAATATTTTATGAGTTCACATTTTGCATTTAAATTGGTGATCATTTTTAGTTAGGTCAAGGCTAATATTTTTTCTTATGGATGTTTAATTTCTCCATCACCACTTGTTGAAAGGGCTGTCATTTTTCTACTGAATATCTTTTGCCCCTTTGTAAAAATTCAGCTGGGCATAGCTTTATGGGTCTATTTCTAGGTTCTCTATTCTGTCCTATTGACCTATGTGTCTAGCCCTCTGCTGTTATTGCACTATTTTGATTATTTTGGATATATAGTAGGCCTTATATCAAGTGAAGTAATTGTTCCCTTTTTACTCTTCTTTGTTAAGATTATTTTACCTGGTCTAGGTAGGGCCTGTACCTTTCAATATAAAATTTAGAAGATACTTGTCTATGTCTACAAAAATCTTGCTGGGATTTTGGTAGAAATTGTTTAAAGCCTATACACCAATCAGGGAAGAAATTATCTCTTTTTTCTGTTCAGTTTTCCAATCTATAAACATTATGTATTTCCATATTCATTTAGGTAATTTAAAATTTTATTAATCAATATTTTGTAATTTTCAACTTACATATCCCACACATAGACCTGTGATAATTGTATGTATCACCTTGATGGGGTTAAGGGATGGTCAAATAGCTGGCAAAACATTGTTTCTGGATGCATCTGTCAGGGTGTTTCCAGAAGAGATTAGTATTTGAATCAGTTAACTGAGTAAAGAAGATTACTCACCAAGGTGGGGCATCATCCAGTCCCTTGAGAGCCTAAATAGAACAAAAGGGTGGAGGAAGGGCAAATTTGCTCACTTTTCTTGAGCTGGGACATACATTTTCTCCTGCCTCCAACAGGTTCCTGGTTGGAGCCCCTGGTTGTTCACTCTTTGGACTCCATGATTTGCACCAGTGTCACCACTACCAAACCCAAGCCCTCAGCCTCAGAGTTGGAATGACACCCTTGGCTCCACTGGTTTTCAGTCCTTTGGACTCAGACTAAATTTTACCACCTTCTTTCCTGGTTCTCCTGCTTGCAGACAGCACAATTTGAGACTTCTCAATTTTCACAACTGTGTAAACCAATTCCCATAAAAAATCATCTTATACATATGTATACATTATTTCTGTTTTTCCAGAGAATCCTGACTAATACAGATTTATTTAAGAATTTATTTGTGGAGCAACTATAAATGGCATTGCATTTTTAATTTAAGTTTCTACGTGTTTATTGTTAGTCTATATAAATGTTACTGATTTTTGTGTGTTGATTCTATGACATTGCTAGACTCACTTATTTGGTCTAAAAGATTTAGTTTGTTTTTTTTAATCCCTTGGAATTTTCTAGGTAAATGATCATGCCATCTTCAAGTAGTGCAGATTTATTTCTTCCTTTATAAACGATATCCCTTTTTGTTTGTTTGTTTGCTTTTCTTGCCTTATTGAACTCACTGGAAATTCTGTCTGAATGTCTGTTCAATAGAAAAAACAGACATTCTTGACTTATTCCTTGTTTGAAAGGGAAAGTATTCAGTCTTTTATCATCAGTATGATGTTAGATATAGGCTTACGTAGACACTCTATGAAATTGAGATAATTCCTTTCTATTCCCCACTTGCTGAAAAATGAGTGTCATATTTCATCAAATGCTTTCTCTGAGTAAATTTTATGGGCATATTTTTACATTTTAGCTTGGAGATTTGGTGATTTATTTTGATTTTTTTTCCCAATGTTGAACCAGCCTTACATATCTAGAATAAATCCCTCTTGGTCACAATGAAATATAATGAATTTAATGAGAATACTTTCAAAAAATTTAGATTGTTCTGAAAGAATTTCAAATAGCCATTAGATCTATTATTAATATTTCCAAACAGTTGTGGGGAAAGTGTCATAAAATTGGTAGTACATTCATTTTAATATATCTCATAAAACAAATCATCTACCTTTGTCCCATACGCAACATTTGTTTGAGAAGTAACGTATGATCATTGAATGAGCTCATTTTCTAATTACCTTCAAATGACCTTAGTAATCTCACATGTTTATAGTAGCAGAGTCCTTTCTCAGGTTTTCCAGTTTTAGGGTGATAGTTTCATTGTCATACGTATATTATACAGGAAATTTAGCAAGTTGGCTCTTTTGGCTCTTTTGGCTCTTTTTCCTAAAGCAGAGGCTTGAGTTTCAGTTCTATACCCATTGAGCCTCACTTTTTTAAAAGTTGAGTTTCTCATACATAGTAATATGACTAATTTGTCATAAGGAGAGATAACACTAAGAAAAATATTTAATACAAATACATTCAAAGGCATTGAAAAATGAAATGCTGTGTGTGTGTGTGTGTGTGTGTGTGTGCGCGTGTGCGCGTATGTGTATCAGGAGATTATTTTAAAATTTTACCAGAATGATTTCATTACACTTAAACAAAATTAAGTTTCCAGATTTATCTTGAACGTAACTGCCATTGTTTGAATGATGGTGTTGGAACTTAATCCCCATTGTGATGGTATTCAGAAGTAGGGCCTTTTAATTACATCCTTAGGTCTCTTTCCTTGACTGCCCGGAGTCGTCTCAAGTCTCTGCTTTACTGCATTCTAGTACAGTGCTCCTTGGCTGCTTCAGCTGTGGCTCAAGTGGGCCCAGGTGTGGCATGGACTACCATTCCAGAAGGCACAAGCCATACAACTTTGTGACATCCATGTGGTTCTGAATCTGCAGTTGCACAGAGTGCACAAGCTGTGGAGGCATGGCAATCTTCACTGAGATTTCAAAGGATGCCTCAGGGCCCAGGCACAAAAATGCCACAGGGTGGGAGCCAGTACAGAGATTACCATCAGGGCAATGTTTAGTGGAGCAACAGAGGAGGTAGGACCACTGCAGAGAGTCCTTACTATAGCAGTGTTTAGTGGAGCCATGAGAGAGGGCCCATCTCCAAGACCCAAGAACTATAGAGACACCAGAGTGTGATATCAGCCAGGGAGAGCTGCAGGCATTTGACTCCAAATTAAGAGAGCTGTTGTGGGAGCCGAGCCCAGCAGAGCCATGGTGGCAGGCTCTTGCTGAACCTTGGGCACTCTACTCCTACTCCGGTTTGTACAGAAGACAGGACATGGAGTCAAAGATTATTCTTAAGCTTCAAGATGAAATGTTTGCCCTATAGGGATTTAGATTTTGTTGGAATTTGTTGCTTCTTTCTTCTTTCCTACTTCCTCCTGTTGGAATGGTAATGTCTGTCCTATGACTGTCCTATCATTTTATTTGGAAGTATGTAAACTGATTTCACTTACAGATGGAGAGAAATTTGCCTCAGGATGAATCATACTTTGAGTCTAATCCATATCTAATTTAGGCAATATTTAGATGAATCTTTGGACTTAGACGTTAAAGTTGATTCTGGAATGAGTTAAGACTTTTGGGGCTATTGGGATGGAATGAAACTATTTTGTATGTGAGAAGGACATGAATTTTGGGAAGGGGGCAGAGGCAGAATGCTATGGTTTGAATGATGGTGTCCCCTCTGAAATTTATGTTGAAGCTTGATCCCCATTGTGTTTATGCTAAGAAGTGAGGCATTTTAGGAAGTGATTAGGTAAGAAGGACTCCTGCTTTGTGAATGGGATGAAGGCCACACAGAATTCAGCTCTTTTTAATTATTTAATTATTTTTAATTATTTTAATTATTTAGAGAAAGGGTCTTGCTCTGTCACTCAGGCTGGAGTGCAATGACACAATCATGGCTCACTGCAGCCTTGAACTCTTGGCTCAAACCATCCTCCTGTCTCAGGCTCCTGAGTAGCTAGGATTGCAGGCATGCACCGCCACATCTGACTATTTTTAAAATATTTTTTATAGATGAAGTTGGGCTATTGCTCAGGCTGGTCTTACTTGTGGCCTCAAGTAATCTAGGGCTCAGGCAGTCATGTTTTAGTAGGGATTTATCTATAACACAAAATTCTAAAATGCAGAATACCACTTCATTTTACTTGCGTTTTTAAGTCTACCAAAATAATGCCTTTGTATATAGCCTCTTTTTCTTTTTGAGGTAGAAACACAAATATTTAAGAAATAAGCATGTCCTTTAAAAAAGAGTACATGGGAAATTAGTTTTCTTTTAATCAAAAATAAGTTAAACTGGAAAAATTGATTTTTTCCATTAAGAAACTGATGGATTTTCTTGATAGCATTGAAAATGAGTTGACAGAAGGTAAACACTTAGCTAAAATATATTTAGAACTTGGTAGAATATTAGCTACAAGATAATGACATCTTAGCCATAGAATGAATTAAAATTGCTTAGCTATGAGCAAGGGTATAAAGACTGAAAATCAGCACTGGAATCACAAGATAAAGATAATAATAATAACACCTTCCACGTAGAGTACTTAACTTCATCAAAACACGTTTGCTTGCATTATCTCCTTTGATTTTCACTGTATATTTTAAAAAATGAAAATGCCATTTTAATGTAACTCATTTACAATTCTTTCTAAAGACAGATACCATAGAAGCAAAACGAATTTACTTGTGCATTCAATCATATTGCAGTGGTTCATGACAATAATAGACTTAATTCCATCCATTTTTTTCTTTTCTTCAGTTCTTCCTTTAATTATGCAAGCAGTTTCTCCAGGCTTCTTTGTATTTAACTGATTTTATGTACCTCTTTTATGATTTGCAGGATCTCTTTGTGGGTTTCGGTGATCTTTTCTTTAACTCTTTTGCTTCCATCACACTGTGATTTTCTTTCTTTTGCTTTTCATTTTAGCAAGTTTTTAATGAAAGTTGTATATGAGATTACTTTATTCTGGCATCTTCTCAGTTTCTTTTTTCTTTTTTCTTCATTTATTTACTCTTTTTATTTGCCCTTTTTCTTTCTTGCTTGGTGAATTTGGCTTTTCATTCAAGGATCCTTTTGCCGTCTTGGCCCAGTTTTAGCCTAGTGATAACCACCTTGCTGGGGTGAATGCCCATATGAGCAGTTGTGCCATTAGCCTTTTCCTGCTGCATTCATTCAGTGAAGATGACATACTTCTTCCTGTAAATCTAGACTGCTTTGCTGACCTGTTAGTGTCCTCACACAACATGAACTCCATCATTCTTTTAGATGGACATAGATCTAACCTTCAACTTCTGTCTCAGCACTTTGGAAAGCGGGGGAAGACATACTCTTCCTGAGAATGTGGGAAGGGGCATTGAAACATCTTTTGCAGTTCTTGCTTTGGTCAGAAGTCACAAAGGAATTGACCTTCATTTTGACTGCTTCTGCTTTGGTGATGGCCACAAAAGGGAAGAGGGGAAGAGTGCTTTGCTATTTTCTTTGTTTTGGGGGCAGGGGCAGGGGCAGGCAGGGACACACTCTGTCACCTAGACTGGATGAAATGGTGTGATGATCACCACAGCTCACTACAGCTTCCACCTTCCTGGGCTCAGGAGATCCTCCCACCTCAGCCTCCCGCCCAGTGAATTTTAAAAATTTTTGTAGCAATGGGGTTTCCTCATGTCGGACAAGCTGGTCTCAAACTCCTGGGCTCAAGTGGTACGTCTATCTCGGCCTTCCAAAGTGTTGGGATTACAGGCACAAGCCACTGTGCCTGGTCTGCTCTGCTGTTTTCTACTTCCATTTTCCCCCCACTTTTATAAAATTTCTGGGGAATTTATAATTCTCTGCTTTTCTTCTCCCTCATTAATTCCTCTAGATGTTTTTCCAAAACAGAAACTATTATTTGTAAGCATGGAGTATAATTATATTTTCTCAAGCAGGCTCAGACTCTGTGTTGGGTTATTCTGTGCTAATTTCAGTTTTCCATTGCTCCAGTCTCTGAATCCCAACATTATTTTCTGTGGAAGCTCAATTTTACTGTCTTCTATTCCTCTTAGTCTTCTCTCCTACTCCCACTTACCTGTATTTCACTGCACCAAATGTTAAAAGTCCAGATTTTCCACTTTAAATTTTAATTCTGGGTCTTTGAGGTTGGTTTGGCTCTATTTGTCTCCTGTTAATATCTTCTCGTTCATGGGCAATTAATACTAATATGTCCTTTCTTGTCCTCTTCCTGATAACAGAATGACGTTACTCTGTCAATATCCTGAACATTGGAGCTGTTTCTATCTACACATTACGTTCTGTGGAGTTCTTGAACCACATTTATGGCAAGTGCTCAGCTGTCCCTTAATCAGTTAGAGTGTTTCTCCACCTCTAAATCAAATTCATCGGGCAGTTACTTAGACCCGTTGTCTCATATTCAGGGTGGAGTATTCCTCTGTCTCTGTCTCTCTTTGATATGAAATCCAAACCAATCTGACACTTTGCTGAGGCTGTTACTATTTCACAATATCTTTTTAACCGAGTCACTGTGTCTCCTGCTTTTGCTGCTTGTTTCAGACTTTATTCATGAAAAGTCTTAGCTCAGTGGGCTTATCAAACATCTTCTTAGCGGTTTTAGTTTTTTTTTTTTTAAAAAATATTCTATTTGACACACTTTCCAATGTAAATCCAAGTGCTCTGATAATGTGGAACTGTTAGCAAAATTCTTTGCTCCTGGGAATTTGAACTAGGTTAAATATTTCCCTTGAGTTTATCTGTTAGGTTCCCACCACATATTGCTTTTCTCGGTGGATGCCATAATACCTTGTATACATAGTCCTCACTATATTTTTTTCATATTCACACTGATATCACTTTTTAAAAAAACTTAAATTCTCTATCTTTCTTATTCTATTTTTCCCCCCACTGCCAAGGTCACCGGTGATTTTTTTTTTATAGTCTAACACAGTGAGTTATAATCAGTTCCTATCTATTTGACCTCTGAGCCCTCTTTGAAATAATTGCCATCCTTGTATTTCAATATTCACCACTTCTTTGATCACATTTTTCTCATTCTCTTTTGTCAGATTATTTTACTCAATGGGTTCCTTGAATGTTAGTATCGATCATAATTTTCTTCTTATCTCTTTTCTCTTTTTTTCTTGCTTGGGCAATTTTAACACAATAGTTTCAACTATCACTTGCAGACAGATACTTTCAAAATCTTGATCTCAGCCTTGCTTCAGACACTGCCCTGCAATTCTCTCCTGAGTATATGTATGTTTCAAGCTTCAAATATTCAATATGTTTGCAGCTGAACTCTCTCTAATTCACTCTAAACTTTTCCCCCATCTTTGTACCCTATTTTTGTGAATGCTAATTTATCAGCCCAGTTACTCCTAATTTATCAGCCCATTTACATGCACACATACACACAATAAATTATATTTACCAATTTTTATTTTCTATATCATAAACGTCTCTTGAAAAATGTTTCTTCCTCTTCAACTTCGTGGTTTGTTCAGAATTTCATCAGCTTTTTCGTGGACTATTGAGATACTCTCTTTACTTCTCTCCCTGCTACCTGTCATATTCTCCTTAATCCATTATTCGGTTCTTTCCTTAACGCAATTTACTAGTTCTTCATTGCTGTTCTACAAGTTTCCTAGGTAATTCTTATGTGGCCAGCCAATTGTAACAAGGTCTACCTAGACTTACATTTGAAACTGATTATATAACTTTGCTGCTCAAAATGAGCTCTGGTTCCAGCAACATTGACAACATCTGGGAACTTGTTAGAAACACAGAATCTCCCATCTTGCTTCAGAGATCCTAGATTGTAACCTGAATTTTAGCAACATCCCCCATTGCTGCACAAGCACACTCAAGTTTGAGAAGCATTGTACATTGGTTCTATTCCAAGCTCTGCCAATCCAAGTCCAGGAGTTTAGGGGCTACCTGGGTATCTGTATCTATTTTGTAGAGTTCAGGGAAAGCTCAATTCAATTTTTTCCCTATACCTTTATCCCATTTACATTGCAAATCTTATCCATGGTCCATTAAGATTATTTCTCCCTGACAAATTATTGGTCTTCAATAGATTCTCCTCTTTCGGTAAACTAGAAAAAATACTCGAAGCTTTAAAATGATTTAGATGATATATCTATATTTATAATATATATACACTATATATTATATATATTTATATACATATTATATATATATATATATATATATATATATATATATATAAACATTTCCTAGGTTTCAAAAGGGCCCAGCTGGAGATTGAGCACAAGCTCAAAATACGTTTTTTTCTTAATCTACATTCAACCAATTGCTGTAATCTCTCATAACAAAAATATTTCTATACGTGTGAATCTTGGGTCAAATTTGTTTTTAAGTTTCTTAATATAACTTAACTTTTGTGTATATATCATCATAATGGCCCCTGAATTTGATTCTTCTGATGTAAAAGATATTCCCTGGTTGTATAAGAGGACTAATCAGTGTACACTCTAAACCAGTGGTTCTCAAAATGTTTTTCTATAAGCAACAATATTAGTATCACCTGTAGACTTATGAAAATGTGAATTATGTCACCACATCAAAGATCTATTGAATGTAATCTTTTTTTTCTGAGAATTGTGATCTGTGTTTTAACAATTTTGACTGATGCATGGTAAAGTTCAGAAATTATTAGTCTATCTAAAATAATTACTAAAAGTTCATTTTCCTTTCTAGTGCTGGATTTAGATATGGGCATGATATACAGTAATAGTCAATGAGATATGAGAGAAATATGTCAAGGAAGCCTCTTGGAACAATATTCTTACCGTTATAAAATAACAAACAAAAAGGAAGAGACCTTTTTCATGGTTGGATATTGATATATTACATACAGTTCCAAGACTGGCTATAACCATTTTACCATCATGACACAGAGTTACACGTTGAGGTTGGTTTAATTAAAAGATTGTAAACATATAGGTTCATTATGACGTCACTGAGCCAGAGAATAAACCAGCTCTGGCATGGTATTGTTCTGGGTTTTCTGTTATATAGAATTGGCCTTATTAAATAAGCCAACTTATGTTGGATTTTCTGTAATCTGCAGTTAAAAATGTCTCAACTTATACATCATGAGTCTCTTTTATAGTCAATAATAAAATAATAAATGCTATTTAAAAATCATCGATGCATAAGAATTTTTAAATAGAGTTTTCTATTCATACACATAATATTTGCTGTCAGTCAGTGCTAGGGGTCTGTAGGTTTTAACAGGGTCAACACCTCACAATTAAAAAGGTATATCAGAAGTTAAAAATAAAAACACTTAACATAAAGTGGATAAGATTAACCATCTATGAAAAGCTTGTGAAGCACAAAAAGACCATAAAGTAATTAACAATTGTGATTGGATTAGATCAGAGTCCCTTATTTAATCTCATAAGGAACTTTAAAAATGCCTATAAAAAGAAAAGTAATTATTGGAGTGTAATTAATAAAAAAAAATCTATAATGAAAACATGTCCAGTAGATGGAAGTGTTCTAAGGATAGATTTTTAAAATAATAAGAAATATTGGAGATAGAGAGTAGGTACTTTTCAGATTTATTTAGCTTCTATATCTGACCAACACTACCATTAAAAATTCTTCAGGCTTTGCCATAGATGAGATTGAACAGCAGGCAAAACTGTCAGACTACCTTTGTTCTTTTTTCATGCACACATACTGCTTTATCATTCTAAGTTCAAGTTTTGCAGGTATCTTAGTTTTGAGATGATAGTGTTACAAAAAACAAATTGATGCATTTTGTTAACTATGTATATATTCTCTACTTTAAAAATTAGTGTTTAGGAGAGTAAATCAATGTTTTGGCAGTTTGGTTAGTGTGACTCACTTACCTAGATCCTAAATCATCTCATAGTTATAAAACTTAGCTTGTATGGTGCAAAGCTGAGAATCACATTTTGTGTAGTACCCCCACTGCCATAAATATTACATGGCATATTTTTTTTCTTTTTTCCTTGCTAATCATTTTAACTTCCTGAGTCATAACTGCTCTGTAATTTCATTTCCAGTGGAGCGTCTCAATACTTTATAAAAGCAGTTTAATAGTTATAAACATAAACAGGAAATAATTACCTTTTGTAAGTAGGGTCATAATACCTCTTCAACTGCTTTTATGAATTCTTACACTTTTCAATACTTTATATTTTCCTTCTCTTCTTGCTACTTTAGCTAACAAGGGAGCAGTTATATGAAATTTTTTTTTGCATATTTACTAGGCAATTTTTCTGGTTGGTGTTGGAAAAATATGGAAGGCAGTATGACGGTAACAATTATCATGCTTTTCTTTTTTTTCTTTTTTTTTTTTTTTGACAGAGTCTTACTCTGTCACAAAGCTGGAGTGCAGGGGTGGAGTCTCAGCTCACTGCAACCTCTGCCTCCTGGTTTCAAGTGATTCTCCTGCCTCAGCCTCCCGAGTAGCTGGGACTACAGGCGAGAGCCACCACGCATAGTTAACTTTTGTATTTCTAGATAGGGTTTCACCATGTTGGCCAGGATAGTCTCCATCTCTTGACCTTGTGATCTGCCCACCTCGGCCTCCCAAAGTGCTGGGATTACAGGTGTGAGCCACCACACCCGGTCACTTTTCAATTTATATAGAAAGCAATCTAATTCATTATTCTCCAAAGAGTGTTTGTATGTATAATACTGTTGCAGATATGAGATATTTGTTGTAGAGTCTGCCTTTTACTAAAAGTATGAAAACTAAGATATCAGTAAACCCACACTGAAAGAGTTTCAGAGCCATTGGATGAAAACTTCTCTTTGAATTCTTATAAACAATTCTGAAAATTCTATGCAAAATGTCAGCTGCCATTTCAGTGGTTTTCTTAACCCAGGATGGAAAGATGGGATATATTGCTTAGTATAGATTCTTTCAACTACAGGGAAAAATGTGGTCTTCATGTGGGGAGAACAGAACTCATTATTCTTTTCTTCATAAAATTAATTGCAGTGCACATTTAAAAATGAAACTTAAGCCAGGCTTGGTGGCTCATACCTGTAATCACAGCACTTTGGGAGGTCGAGGCAGGTGGATCACTTGAGGACAGGAGTTTGAGACCAGCTGGCCAACACGGTGAAACCCGTCTCTACCAAAAATACAAAAATTAGCCGGGCATACTGGTGCATGTCTGTAATCCCAGCTACTAGGGAGGTTGAGGCACAGGAATTGCCTGAACTCAGGAGGCAGAGGTTGCAGTGAGCCCAGATTGCGCCACTGCACTCGAGCCTGGGCAACAGAGAGAGACTCCATCTCAAAAAGAAAAACAAACAAATGAAAAAAGTTTGAAAAATCCTTAAAGCCTTAATGCCCATTATGACACATTTTGACAGACTGTCACTATGTTGTGGGGGAGGAGGAGAGCTTTCTTTTTTTGTTGTTGCTCTTTTTGCACGAAGTGATTTGGTTAAGCAGGAAAAAGAATGAGGGAGTTTTGACACCTCATCCCCTATTCTATTCGCCAAACTACATAATCCTCTCCTTTGCTCAGTTTGATTTTCCTTTATTGAATTTTGCTTTCTGTGATGTTCTCATTTCCCTTATTAGATTAAATCAAATTGTTCTTACCCATCCAACATTATCCCTTTGGGAGAGCAAAATTCTGTCTCCTGAGAGAAAAACGTAAAGAAAATCTACTTAGAGAAGATTACTCAGCTGCTGTTATTACCCGTTTCCAATTTCCTTTTTACTTTACAGAGTAAGTTTGACTCATTCCCCAATGGCAAACTTTCCTCTCTTCTACTACATAACAAGGATGAGGACAGGCCATTTATAATAGATGAAGCCTAATGTGAAGTGCAGAAACTCAGGATTGATCTGACATGTTATATAAGATAGGTCAGAAAAACTCTTAGGTTATTGCTTGGGCTTGCAGCTACTGTCTTTTGAAATCACAAAACTGTCCCACTGAACCAAGAATTATTTAGGAAATTCTGTTAGACCATTTAACTGACACACAGGTGATACTCTTTTGGTGATTATGATGGAAATGCTGAAGATCTGTCACAACAAAGATGTGAGAGCACAGCAACTTTATCTGGATTGCTTTGAATTCAACTTCCTTTCTACACAGAGGAAAGAGGAAGCTTAAGACATACAACCTCAGTGGAAATCATGTTTCTGTCTTTACAAACTGTTTAAACCTCAACATAGAGATTTGCATGGAATTTTTTAAACATTTTCAAATTTGCTCACAAAACATTTATCTTTTTACTGTAGTACAAAAAAATGGAAAAAAAGTATATTCTGGTCCAAATTGTAATAAGTACATGAATAACTTAATGAATTGTGGACTTACACACTCCCTTTTCTCTGTGTGTGTGTCTGTGTGTGTTTTCTAACCCAGCATCTTAAATTCTCTTGAGGTCACCCTGTAAGCATCAGTTCTGTGGCCTGGATTTAGTTGAATCAATCCTAATTGCAATTCAGCACAGGTCTGCTCCTCTGTGGAGATTGCAGATGAATGACAGTGCAGTGGCAAGAAAGATAAATATGCTGGCAAATAAGATCCTGGCTCTCCACAGAGGATGGAATAAATTACTTTACCAATGGAGTGGAGGTAATATGTTGGAGGAAGAAAGTGAAATCGAAGCCAGTTTAATACAAGGTTTGTTAAAGTTTAAAATAAGGCATTTTAAGCTTAAGTAATACATGGATGGTGGTTCTTTTTATTTAGAAAACATTCCATTGCTCTGTACTATAAGAAATAATGGCATACACGAATTTTGTTTATGCAGATGACAGCTTGGACAATTTTAATTCATGTGGCATTCTCTGGTATCTGAGAGGCTGGTGGTAACTGTGGTGTAGCATATTGATTAGTAATTTGATAAATACACAAAATGGCACATTGAGCTTTAGGTGCTTCATGCAAAATGCATTTAAATGACCTTGGCTAATTAGAGTGCATAGCTGCAAGGCAGGATCATATGAACAAGAGCCAGTTTGTTGGTCCAGATATTTATGTAGGTTTATGACAGAGAATAGAAGAGACCTGAACACAACACTAAGACTTCTATCAAGGAAATAGAGTTAGAGTACATCGTCAGGAGAAAAATCGTATTTTCCATTGTGAGAATTATTAACCTTATGCTATATAATTAGTTCAATGATTTTATATCTAAAATGCATTTTGCAGATTTTTAACCAGATCTTGGATTATATATAAACTTGCATTTTACTATAATAATCAGGCAAATACCTTTAAAGCAATCTTAAAATGAAAATTATATATTATACTTAAAGATTAACATACATTCTTCATTTTTATTTAACCCAACATTTTCTAGCTGCATGAAATGTAAAGTTCCAAAATAATATGCTATCCCTACAGAATATACATTTAAGGTTTATCATCACGGATCATGTTGGATATCCTTCAATTACATCTTGAAATACAAATTCTAATTAGGTTTCATTGGTAAAGGTCAGGTTTTCCCTATATTCTTATGAAAAAGATGTTTATCGTATAATTGGAATGCTCTAAGAATCCAAATAAATAATACCTGGAAAATTTCTGTAGTTAATTTCCCTGTTTCACTTGGCTATACATTTCCATGACAACACTGGATAATAAATTAAAAACAAGATGTCATAGACAAGTGATTTGATTTCATCATCCCTTGTGCACGTAAGCTAGGCATTTCTTGGAAGTATACTGATTTTTTTTTTTTTTTTGAGATGGGGTTTCACTCTTGTTACCCAGGCTGGAGTGCAATGGTGTGATCCTGGCTCACTGCAGCCTCTGCCTCCTAGGTTCAAGAAATTCTCCTGCCTCGGCCTCCAGAGTAGCTGGGATTACAGGCGCTGGCCACCATGGCTGGCTAATTTTTTTTTAATTTTTAGTAGAGATGGGGTTTGACATGTTGGTCAGGCTGGTCTCGAACTCCTGACCTCAGGTGATCTGTCCGCCTCCACCTCCCAAAGTGCTGGGATTACAGGCGTGAGCCACCGTTCTTGGCCAAAAGTATACTGTTCTTATAAACATCCACAGAAGCTTCTGGAAGCAAAGTAAGAAGGGACTCTAGGATGACATTTCTGTGTAAATATTCAAAATCTCTAAATTGTGTTTAGGCTAAAGTGAATTGTTCTTAACAGCATTATGTGCACCTCCAATTGTATTGGGTTTTTCAGAATGCATATTGCTCTGAAAAAAGTCAAGCACAACTGTCTATCGTTACAATGTATGATTCATGTCTACTAGAAATCTGCTGGCATGCTTCAGTTTGGAGTGAAATTTGCACCCCGAAAAGAGAATATGTGAATGAGATTTTTCAATAACTTAGCTCTAAGTCAATGTATTTTTGTTTTCAAATTTCAAATGGCAATTTTCTTTACCTACTCCGAGCATCTCTTAATGAATCTAGGTTATGTCAAATACAACTTTCTCTGACTCTCCAAAATCACACTTCTCCTCACGTAGTTGCTTTCAACTTCAGAGAGCTGCCAGAGACTATTTCAGTTTGGTTTTCATTGTAAGAGATATGATTTTGAAAGGACAGATTTCTAAAAAGAATTTTCAAAAGCCTTAAGGAAAAATCTTCTAGAAGACTGATAATCTCTTTTTTTCAACCTACTTACTTTAATTATTGAATATTTTGAAACTAGAGAAGACTTAAAATGTTAACAAAGCCTAAATCTTTGGTAATACATGATAAGCTTATGAATATTGATCGTAATCTATTACTGTTACTCTCAATACTATACACATACAAACACATACATGCACATATATACATGATGGTGAAAGTAAAAAACTTGAGAAATGTATTAAATAGTTGAGAAATGAGTTATATGAAGAAATTAGACTGAAGAGTTCTACGAAGGTGAAGATAACTTAAAATCTATCTTGAACAAAATGCATATCAGGATGATAGCCTCTTCTTTGTCAGTGTATAAAAAGTACTCAATATTGTACTTTAATCTGACCTAAGTCTGTTCTGTCCAAATTAAGCAGAATATCTTTTCAGAATTCTTGACTAAACAAAATCGTCTCTTTAGGTTTTTAATTATGTCATTGAACACCTTGCTAGGCAACCTGAAGACTCAATGAATGAGTTTAATAGATTGTGGTTCACCATATGCATTAGCATCAACTGGGGTGGTTGTGATAAATGCAGACTCCTGCCTTAATCCAGGATTCTGACTCAGGGTTAAGGAGAAAGGGGCCAGAATCTCTATTTTAAGGGGCTCTCAAATGGATCTGAGGTACTTTCAAATTTGAACTCCACACAATAAATGCTTACTGTCTGAGAGATTTCACTTTAGAAGATAGGCTATAGAACAGATTATCCATATTGATTCCTTCCAGCATTATCATTCTTGAGAAATCAAGACACAAGTATTACTTAAAGTCATAAACTTGAGAAGGGATTGTTAACAATTTTTCTAAAGCAGTTGAAGAAGTTAAGCTAAGAAAAAGTAGTGAAATTTACTCCAATAATGAGTTCTTATTTTAATTCACTTGAATAGACAAAAAAAGGTAATAGACAAGAAAAAACTCTCTTTAATTTTGAGATGAGTAAAAATGGTTAACTATGAAATTATGTACACCAATATAGTTCCCACTTTACAAGTTTCTATCATAGAGAAATGGACTTTAAAGAAGGTGTGCGAAATAGAAATATCTCGAATAAAAAAGATTCTGAAACATAACTTGCACATATTGAAATTACTAAGAAAAATCCATTAGCATACCTTGTCTTGTCCTTACTATGAAGAACATCATTCCAGTGGTAGCTATGACATAAGCAGAAGCTAGAAACATGAATTTTAAAATGGCTAACTTCTGCCAGGTTTACTCCCTTATTTGCTCTTAGATATGTATGCACACACACAACGTGATAGAACGGAAAGAGGCAGAGTATTTTTTTAAATGCTGTCTTTTTTCTCTGATCATTTCTCTCTTCTCCTCTTAGGGACCTTATTTATTTCCACAGCTTCAGTCACTACCTCTGTGCAGATACTCTCCAATCTGCTTCTACAATTTTCTTCCTTTCTGAGAGATGATATCACATCCCAAAGGATTACTAGGTGTTTCTACTTGCTTAACTTTCTCTTATTTCAAATTCAGTACTTAAAATCAAGACTCATGATCTTCTCCCTCTCAGCTGACACCCATTTTTGCTTGCCTATGTTAAAAAAAAAACTTTATACAAAATAAATTTAAGAGTTCATTTGAGCAAAGAAAAATTCATAAATCGGGCAGCACTTGGAATCAGAAAAGGTTCGGAGAGCTCCTCTCAGCAAAGTACATATACACTTTCATTTAATTGGTGGTGTTTCCCTTCAGTGTAAATTTTTAGAAGTGGAATTGCTGTTTCAAAGATTAATATATACATAGCTTGATTAGATATTGTCAAAACTTCCTCCATAAGTGCTGCATCGGTTTGCATTTTCATCACAATATATGAAAGTATCCATTTCCCCAAAGCCTCACCAATATTTTGTGTTGTTATACTTAATTTTTTCTAATTTAATAGGTGAAAATTAGCAACAATGTAATTTTTGTTTGCATTTCTTTTATTATGATTAAAATTGAGCATAATTTCATGGATTGAAGTGTCATTTTTATATATGTTTTGTGAATTGTCTCTTCATGTCGTTTGCCCATTCTATTTTTCTTTTAGATAGTTCCCTCAATTTTTAAGAGATTTTCATATATTAGGAATAGCCATGCTTTATTTGTTATATATATCATCTCTCCTTTTTTTTTAGTTGTTTTGGCTTTGTCTGTGTTTTTTTCTTGCTTTATAAATTTTAAAAATGTTTAAATAAATTTGTCATTTTTTTGTATCTGGAATTTTAATTGTAAATAGAAAGATATTCTCCATGTCCAGGTTAAAGAGGAATGTGTCTATGTTGTTTTCTTCTAGTTATATGGTATAATTTTTTTCTTTACATTTAGAATTCTGATTTACATGTTGATGTGAAGCAAGGATCTAATTTTATCTTTTTAAAATAGTTTTAATACTTTATTTATTTTATCTTTTAATTTATTGTCTTAGAATACTTTCCTAAAATGTCATCTTTATAACAATAATTTAATATGCCACATTTAATGTACTAAAGTTTTGTATGTTCTTGTATCTATCTCTGGCCTTACATTCTCTTCTACTTATCTGTATATTCATGAGTTTGTACTATGTGATTTTAGTTATAGAGACTTTGTAATGTTTTAATATGTGGTAAAGTTAGTCCCCATTCATGACTGTGTGAAATAGACAATTTTTATATGTGAAAATATTTTCATATTACAAGACATACCAACTGAGGAAATACCTGAAACATATATGACCCAGGGTAAAATATGTTAGAGCATCTGAGTAACAAAATACAAAGTTCATAAACAAAAAATAAAAAGAGTCATTAAGAAATAAAAACACTCAACATGACTATTGATTAACTATATTAAAATTGTAAAGTGATATGCAATTTTCATCAGTTACATTGGAAAAGATTAGAAAATGATATTTCTGAGTTTGTCAAATGTTCAAGGTATATGTCGCTTTTAAATATTCTTAGTGCACTTGGAACCAACCCAAATGCCCATTAGTGATAGACTGGATAAAGAAAATGTGGCACATATACACCATGGAATACTATGCAGCCATAAAAAAGAATGAGTTCATGTTCTTTGCAGGAACATGGATGAAGCTGGAAGCCATCATCCTCAGCAAACTAACACAGGAACAGAAAACCAAACACCACATGTTCTCACTCATAAGTAGGAGTTGAACAATGAGAACACATGGACACAGGGAGGGGAACATCACACACTGGGGCCCGTCAGTGGGTGGGGTGGGTGGGGATCAAGGGAGGGATAACATTAGGACAAATACGTATTGCATGTGGGGCTTAAAACCTAGATGACGAGTTGATGTCACATGTATGCCTATGTAACAGACCTGTATCTTCTGCACTTGTATCCCAGAACATAAAGGAAGTAAATAAATACATAAATATTCTCAGTACAAGAGTTAATTGACAAAACCTATTTGGAAAACAATTTGTCAGAATGTATTAAAAGTCTTAGTACATTGAAGAATCCACACCTTTCTTCAATGATTTAATCAGAGATATTCGCAAATTAAGTACAAGAATGTTTTGCATTATTGCTTGCAACAGCAAAAATTGGCAACAATTTATATGTTTAGAAAGGAATTGAATAAATTAGACGACTTTCAAATGCTAAAATGCTAGGTTACATGGAAACGATTATATTTTAGAAGATTTTAATGGCCTAAAAATGCATTCACAATATAACCTTCAAAGCTTCTATTACAATTTTAATTCTTATTTAGGAAGTTCTTCAAACAATTGGAAAAGCAGAAAAATAAAAGCTGATTGTATTGTTGAATATAAAGCTTGATCACAATTTTTATAAAGGAGCTTGAATATCTAATAATAAGAAATATGTATGTACACATGGACACATTTATACGTACATGCATACACATGTACATATTTGTGTGTGTGCATTATGTGTGTTTATATGTAAGTCACCCGGGCCGCCTGTCTTTCTCTCACTTCCCATTGTAGTCTGTTTGAGTTCCTATAGGCTTGCTTCTTCCTCAACGTTCAACATTTTTACAATTATCACTAATCGACATTACCATACTCTCTCATTTCAACTCCTGCAATATTCTTCTTAATAGCTTTCCATGCTTCTGCAGGTAGTGGAGAAAAAAAATTCTTCTTTTTCTTGGGAGCCCGAGGCAGGCGTATCACAAAGTCAAGAGATGGAGACCATACTGGCTAACACGGTCAAACCCTGTCTCTACTAAAAAAATAAAAAATAAAAAAATTAGCCAGGCGTGGTGGCGGCACCTGTAGTCCCAGCTACTGGGGAGGCTGAGGCAGGAGAATGGAGGGAACCCGGGAGGCAGAGCTTGCAGTGAGCCGAGATTGCGCCACTGCACTCCAGCCTAGGGGACAGAGCGAGACTCCGTCTCAGAAAAAGAAAAAAAATTCTTATTTTTCCTACTGTCATCACAGGTTATCTTGCTGGGGTCCTGTAAATTGGACTGACAAAAGACAAATTAACAAGAAAAAAAAGCAAAAAAATTATGAGTATGCGTATTGCCTTTACACATGGGAGCATTTAGAGATAAGTGACTTAAAGAGTTAGCACAAGGGCTTATATAGCATTTTACCAAAAAAAAAAAACAAACCCAAAGAAACAAAAAACAAACAAAACAAAACAAAAACAATTTTTAGAGAAGTGACAAAACAAAGAGAAAGAACTTTGAGATTTTTTAGGACAATAAATTGTAGGAAGGCAAATATCTAGGAATTTAACAGTAGACAAAGTCTAGTTGGTAAATTATTTTGAGTTAGATAAGTGCCAAATCTATCTCTGGCAATTATTTTTTGTCTTTCCTAATACGGAGGAAAGCACTTCAAACTTGTATCCACCTTTTAGGCAAATGGAGGAGGGTAGAGAGCTTTTCTTATTTTTGCTTTATTATTTGAGCTGAATTGCTTCAGCTCAAAGGGGCATATTTTCGGGTGGCACAGTGTGCTACCGTACACATGCTTCTCTCTATAATCAAATTTCTAAACAATAAAAATAATGACTATATCATATCATACTCTTGCTTCAAACTTCCCATAAGCTTTTAAATAAAACATATATTTTTTGTCTTTACACATTGCTACGTGATTGCTTCCTTCCAACATCTTCTTTGACTTCATCCCAAGCCTCTCTCCCTTGATCATATCTATATCCCTACAAGCTTCTCTTGCTTTTTTGAGCCCAACAGATTTATTCCGATGTCAGACAATGAAAGGCCTTAAGATGTTTCCATGATTTTACTATTTCTTGTTATTTAGGTCTCAGCTCAACTGATGATTCTTCAAAACATTTTAATTCATCTTCTTTTCTAAAGTACTCATCCCCTCCCCCAGAGTAATTCTCTGGTTATATCTATATCTAGCAATATCTATAGATACCAACATAAATATATATATATATACACACACACACATAGATATATCTAGATATATATATCAATAGATACAAATATAGATGTAGATAAACGTATATGTAGATATCAGTTGTTTGTTTTTTGAGATGGGGACTCCCTATGTTGCCCATGCTGGCCTTGAATGCTTGAGCTCAAGTGATCTTCCTGTCTCGGCCTCCCAAGAAGGTGGGACCACAGATGCACAGCCTCATGTTTGGCTTGGTGGTATATATTTGAAGCGCTTATCATTGATGAAACTGTGCTATTGTTATTGTCATTATCTGTATCTCGAAACTTAAATGTTTAGGCTTCAAGAAAGAGGGATGTCAGTGGTTAGAACAACATTTGACATGTAGTAGGCATATGAAGGCAGAGTTCATCAAGCATATTTCAAAAGAAGAATGAATATTGTGAGGCCTGAGTTAAAACTCTGGGATACCTTTCTTCCACGGAAAGTGTCTCTGGGTTTCTTAATATTGGGAAAAGGCAAAAGCTGCAAGCATTCCCCTTGAGGGTGGGAATAAGACAAGGATGTCCGCTCTCACCACTCTTATTCAAAATAGTACTGGAAGTCCTAGCAGGAGTAATCAGGCAAGAGAAAGAAAGAAAAGGCACCCAAACAGGAAAAGAGGAAGTCAACTTATCTCTCTTTATAGACAATATGATTTTATACCTCAAAAATCCTATAGTCTCTGCCCAAAATCTCTTAGATGTGACAGACAACTTCAGCAAGGTTTTACGATATGAAGTCAATGTACAAAAATCAGTAGCATTTCTACACATCTATAATATCCACAATGAAAGCCAATTCAGGAATACACTCCAGTTCACAGTAGCCACACACACAAAATACCTAGGAATACAGCTAACCAGAGAGGTGAAAGATCTCTACATCTCTACAACAAGAATTAAAAAGCACTGCTAAATAAATCAGATATGAAACAAAGAAAAACAATTCCATATTCATGGATAGGAAGAATGAGTACTGTAAAAATGACCATACTGCCCAAAGCAATTTAAATATTCAATGCTACTCCTCTCAAACTACCAATGACATTTTTCACAGAATTAGAGAAAACTAATCTGCAATTCATATGCAACCAAAAAAAAATTCCAAATAACTAAAACAATCCTAAGCAAAAGCAACCAAACCTGAGGTATTAAGCTACCCAACTTCAAACTATAAGGCCACAGTAAAAAAAAAAAAAACAAAAAACCCCAGCATGATACTGGTACAAAACAGACACACAAACCAAGGGAATAGGCTAGATGAACCAGAAATAAAGCTGCACACCTACAACCATCTGATGTTCAACAAGGTTGACAAAAACAAGAGATGGGGAAAGGATTCCCTATTCAATATATGGTGCTAGGGTAACTGGCTAGTCATGCAGAAGATTGAAGCTGGACCCCTTCATTTTACCACATGCAAAAATAAACTCAAGGTAGATTAAAGACTTAATTATAAGACTTAAAGTTATAAAAACTCTGAAAGAAAACCTAAGAAATCCCTTTCTAGATATAGGTCCTGATAAAGATTGCATGATGAAGACTCAAAAAGCAATTGTAACACAAACAAAAATTGACAAATAGGACCTAATTAAACTAAAGAGCTTCTGCACAGCAAAGGAGACTATCAACAGAATAAATAGACAATCTATAGAATGGGAGGTAAATATTTGCAAACTATGCACCAGACAACAGTCTAATATTCAAAATCTATAAGGAACTTAAAGTAACAGACAAAACCCAAACAACTTCATTAAAAATGGGCAAAGGACATGAATAGACACTTTTCAAAAGAAGACATATATGCAGCCAACAAGCATATGAAAAAATGCACAGTATCATTAATCATTAGAGAAATCTGAATCAAAACCGTGAGATACCATCTCCCACTAGTCGGAATGGCTATAATTAAAAAGTCAAAGAATAAAGATGCCAGCAAGGTTGCAGAGAAAAGGTAACACTTATACACTGTTGGTGGGAATATAAATTAGTTCAACCACTGTGGAAAGCAGTTCGGAGATATCTCAAAGACTTTTAAACAGAATTACCAATTAACGCAGATATCCCATTATTGGGTATATACCCAAAGAAACATAAATCATTCTACTATAAAGCAACTTGCATGAATATGTTCATCGCAGCACCATTCTCAACAGCAAAGACATGGAACCAACCTAAATACCTATCAATGGTGGACTAGATTTTAAAAATGGAGTACATATATACCATGGAATACTACACAGCCATAAAAAGAGTAAAAGTGTGTCCTTTACAGCAACATGGATGGAGCTAGAGGCCATCATCAATGCAAGAACAGAAAACCAAATACTGCATGTTCTCACTTATAAATAGGAGGGCTAAACTTTGAGTACACATGGACACAAAGAAGAGAATAGAGATTGGAGCCTACCTGAGAGTGGAGGCTGGGAGGACGGTAAGGATAAAAGAAACTACCTGTCAGGTACTATGCTTATTACCTAGGTGATGAAATAATCTGTACTCCAAGACCCTGTGACACAATTTACTCATGTAACAAACCTACAAATGTACCTCTTGAACGTAAAATAAAAGTTGGAAAGAAAAAAAAAGTTAGCAGGTTTTCTTATGCCTTCTAAACTCATGTTGGTTAGAGTTCACCTTATCCAGGGTGAATTTCTTGGCTCATATGGCAAAATTAAAACATTCTCCAGCTTACGATAAAGATGCATAATTTTTAAACCCCCCATTAAGAAAGTCTTTTTCAACTGTAGGTACTTCAGAACACATATGAAATATTAAATGTGAACAATATAATATCCTTATTCAAATATAAGGGTCCATTGTATCTGTTAATAATACACATTTGTATAACAATATGCTATGCCAGGCGTTCTTCTAATAACTTTACAGATGTTAACTCATTTATCCCCCAACCATACTTCAATAAATTGCTCTTCTGTTTTACAAATGCGAACTTGATATACAAAGAAGTCCAGTAAGTTGCCCTAGGATACAACTAGTAAGTACAGACGGCTCCAGAATCCGCTTAATCCTTATGTATGTTGCCTGCCCATTCTTAAACAATAGACTAAAATAAAATAAAATACAGTTAGATAATGGGACAGAATAATGAACCCAATAAGGCAGAAGCTAAAGTTTGAGGTAGTAAATAGCAGTCTAACAATACACAAATAAACTCGGGAAATCCTTCAAGAATACAGAAAAGTGGAGAAAAATAGTGAAAAAGAATAGAGTAGAGAAAGTAGACATGGATAACATACATGAAGATAAAATCATCAGAATTAGCTATTATATAATAAGCAAAGTGAAAACATAGAACATAAATTTTATACAAAGTTATATTAATAAAAGCAACAACATTTAACTGTTTCAAATCTTACAAAGACCAGGTAGATTCTGAACAAGTTTCACTGTTACAAGGGGATCAAAAGAATTAGAATACACACATACACACACACACAATCAGAAGTGAAGACTTTTTAAAAAGTTTAAATTCAAAAAAGGTTACTTTAAGGAAAAGAAAACACAGACAGAACCTTTTAAAGAATAAATGACAAAGACAAAGCACTGTTTTCATGCTTTTAGTGAAAAATGACTGTGATCTAAGAAGTTTTTTCTATCCAGCTGAGTTACTATCCTGATGTCACGTGTTTAAAAAGGCCCCAAAGACATTTGTGTTGTGGTTACTGATTGTCAATCAAAAAATAAGAATGAAGGTAGTAAAGATGTAAAAAAACTGACAATACATATTGAAATTAATTAAAGATTGTAACTACTCAATTAATACTATCAAGCTCTAATTAAAAATAGATGGATGCTGATAAGCATATGTAATAACTGTAAACTTGTAACATTGAACATGAACAAATTTAAAAATAAAAAATGCTTGGCTCAAATATGTTTAAGAGTATTCCCATTTTTGGCTTGGTAAATATTATTTAGAAAACTGACAATATTTATTTATTTATTTTTTGTGAGATGGAGTCTTGCTCTGTTGCCCAGGCTGGAGTGCAGTGGGGTGATCTTGGCTCACTGCAACCCCCACCTCCCGGGTTCAAGTGATTCTCCTGCCCAGGCTTCCCAAGTAGCTGGGACAACAGGCATGCATCACCACGCCCAGCTAAGTTTGTGTGTGGGTATGTGTGTGTTTAGTAGAGACAGGGTTTCACTATACGTTGGCTAGGCTGGGCCCAAACTCCTGACCTCAGGAGATCCACCCACCTCGGCCTCCCAAAGTGCTGTGATTACAGGCGTGAGCCACCACACCTGGCCTGTTTCTATAGTTTTTATCAAATTTATGACAAAAACTGTTTGCCTTACACCATTCTATAGTTGTACCTTTTACCCTGTCTACTGTGAATAATGAATTTTGTCCACAGATGTTTGTATATAGTTTAGCATGCTATAATTAAAAAGATGTCCAGCAATATGACCTGGAAAATAATCATTTCTTTTTCCATGTTATGAGTAACTTAGGGATAGTGGTTCTAGAGTTGTATTAGGGATTTAATGACAGCAGGACTTGAGATAAATCATATGGTTTTTAAAAGTATGGATCCTCCTATATTCAGAACTTGGCCCCAACTCTGCATGTGTGGTTTTGGATAGATTACTTAATCTCTACAAATTTCAGTTTCCTTATTTATATCATTAGGATAGTAACAGTATTCTCTTAAGGTTTTTGTAAAGATCAATGAAAAAACATCTGGCAAATCGTAAACAAGCTGCAAATAATAACTATTTCTATTATTATTAGTAGTAATATTATTAGATAAATATATTGCTCAACTAAAGGTTGCTAATTAGTGAGTAATGTAGCAATTACCAAACAAGGAAACAAACTTTAAGCCATTGATTTAAATTCTAGAATAATTAAAAGTTTCAGTTTAATTTCAAATGTATATTATTAGAAGTATTTAAATAAACTAAATTGTGTTGGTATGGAGTAATAAAAATCAGAATGAACTTTATGTTCTAATTCTATAATTAAATTATAAATGGAGGAAGAAACATTTTTATTAATTATCAGATCAGGTTAATTAAATAAAAGTTAATAAAATTTGCCTGTCAATTTCATTACATAAGCTTAAATAGTGAAGAGAAGTAATAGAGAGGTCTGAACCAGTTAGGTAAAGTACATGACCTGGCTGATTGGGGTTGCTGTTTTCAACTATACTTTCTCTTACTGTTATTTGATAGAAGTTTCTCATGTTACCATTTTAAGTCCTTCAATAGCTCAGGATTCAGGTAAATAAAAATTGGTCCCTTGAGGCAGAGTCTTGTTGCTTTTAAAAGATTCACTGTACCATCTTTCTTAGTTATATGATTCTGTCTTTATTCTGGGAGCAATGTGCTCAGTTAAATGAAAATTTTCCAACCTGTCTTGTAAATCAAGGTGGCAATAAAATACAAGTAGAAATTGTTGGGTGGTCTCTAAGAAAAGCTTATTAAAAGGGATGCCACACAGTTAACATATGAACTATTTTGACACCCTCTCTCCCCATCTATTATCAAAATTCAGATAAGATTTCTGGAATTCAGCAGTTATATAAGACTAAAATGCTGCAATGACGTGCAAGAACTTTCTTGGACAGAGAGTAGAGCACAAAGGTAACGAGAGGCTGTGTCCCTGAGTACCCATGTGGTCACTATGCCAACCCTGAATTACTGACCTCACGTCTAGGAGAAAGAAAGTTAAACATTTTTGTTGTGTAAGTCTTCACTTTCAAATGTTTAAAAGACCTGAGGTGCAGAAATCAAAGAGAAGCTGGCAGACGCTCTTTTATCTCTTCTAAAATGAATCATGTCTTTGCTGCAGTAGCAATGTGTACACATCATCACTTTCTCCTTCTGTTCACTGCCAGTTTCTTTCTCTTCTTAAAATTTTAAATTTTGATATCTTCATCTCAGTAGTGACAATATATATTCCATGGTGCTGTGAGACTAAAATGAGATAATTATGTGTAAAAATACTTGTAACTATGAAGTTCACTTGAAAAATATGACATTATAAGAATTGAGGGTGATGGAGTCAAGATGAATGTGGGGAGGTTAAGTGTTCTCAGTCAAATCATCTTGTTTTATTCCTCTTTCACACTAAAAAAATACCTAAGTGTTTAAAAACTAACCCAGGGTTCCAGTTCAAGATGACTGACTAGACACAGCTAGTGGGTGCCTCTTCCTTAGAGAGGAATCAAAACAGGGAATAAATATTCACGCTTCAAATAGATTGTCTAAGAGAGAACACTGCAATTCATCAGAGAAACAATGGGAATCAGGAAATGCAAAGGACAGTGAAGCCAGGTAGCCTGCTGAGCTGGGATCAGTGTGAAGCTGGGAGAAGCTACCTGACGTGGGGAACAGGTGAGTGAGAGACCTCTGGGGCTCCACACTCCTGCTGTGGACTTTTACAATCCTAACTACAGTAGAGTCCTTAGATATCCCTGGGCTTCCACACTAACAAGGAACTGCCTCGAGATTGTGCTGAATCATTGCTTGAACTCGTGTGGAATTCCACAGGCTTTTGAACCCTGAGCAGCTGCAGGCTGATGCTATTCTTAGCTCCCGGTCCCCAGAAGCCTGTGTCCTGCCCTTGCACTGCCACCGTTGCTGCCACCACTACACCAGAGAGGAAGCGGGGAGCTGGGCACTTTTGCACACTCCAAAGATGGATACTGCTGCCATTACTGCAGAATGGAGGAGGGACCAGACTGTGTGCCCTGTAGCTGCCTGTTTCTGCTGAGGGAGTGCTGTCATCCCTGGTGAGAAGGCCACGCCAGTCACCTTGCTCTGAATTAGCATTTCAGCTGTGGCATGGCACCATTTTGAGAGCTAAGCACCCAGAGGGCTGCATTCTGCCCTGGGGCCAAATCAAGGAGGGAGTTGGGAAACCAGGCACCTTCACATGCCCCAGGGATGGTATCACCACCTCTGCTGTGGGATGGAGTTATGAGCAGGCTGCATACCCTGCAGCTGCATGCCTTTGTTGCTCCTGCTGAGAGGGTCCCACCCACCTTGGGGGCAGGCCTTCAGCACAGCTGCTCTGTTCCCACCCTAGTGTTCTGCTGGGGGCCTGGAGAACATCCCATCTCTTACTATCACAACTAGTCCTGGGGAACTGAGGACAAGTCCACCAGTCTAGTCCTAATCCAGCCCCTCCAAGACTCGTGTACATCATCCAGGGTGCTGTCTAGGGGCCAGGGTATTGGGGCATTGCCTAGCCCAATCCACCACTGCTAACACCTGATTAATACCCAGAGGGTCTGAAGTTAAGCCAACCCAACCAGCCAACACAACCACAGCTGGCACCCACCCACACGCATTGAAAGGCGCAGCGCCTCCCCGACTTTACACTAATAGCAGTGTTCCAGCATTGGAGAACAGGCATGCCACGAAGCTGTCTGTATTGGATTGAGAGATGAGGCTCCTCCTGATAGCCACTTCTACAGAAAACCAAGAGACAGGTGTTTTCTGTGCCTGTCAGCTACATTGTTGCCTGGAGACAACTGAGAATGTCTGACTGAATTGAAAGCCATGAGCCCTGCAACAAGGGTGTAACAGGGAAATGGATCATGTTCCTGCCTAGGATGTGGAGATGATGCAGCCACTTACCCCCATGTGAATACTTTGGTGCATTTCACCAGGAGATCCCCCTGCCACCTCCATTAGGGCTGATGCCTGTACTCAACCCTGAGAAATTCATGCGCAAGCTTGCTAGGTCAGCTCCACATAGCTTTCTCCCCCATACTTCCAGGCTGAACAGTGAACTCAGGGCATTAGATGTTGCACAAACCAGCTCATCACCTTAAACAGAGAGCACCTCCCAGTGGACAAAGATCAAGTACATACCCATACATTTCTGCCATAGAAAGCTCTAAAATATTTCACCTGCCGGCCTGGTGGTTGAACTGCATAACCTAATACAAAACTTGGTAACACAATTGCACATTACTGGTGAATGAGATAAGCTTCTTGAGACCTACACAATCCCAGTTCCACAGCAGGCAGTGAACCTGCTCATATGCACAGTATAACACTATTGCAACTAGAGTTTGAGAAAGCCAGCATACAAACACTATCTATAAACAAGGAACTCATACAGAGCTTTGGCCCCCTGAAAGCACCTAGAATTGAAGGCAAATGACCATACACAACATACATTACAGAGTACCATCAAAATGAGAGTAAATTCAAAAATAAGAAGTGACTAGTTCAACCCTTGTGGAAGTCAGTGTGGCGATTCCTCAGGGATCTAGAACTAGAAATTCCATTCGACCCAGCCATCCCATTACTGGGTATATACCCGAAGGACTATAAATCATGCTGCTATAAAGACACATGCACACTTATGTTTATTGCCGCATTATTCACAATAGCAAAGACTTGGAACCAACCCAAATGTCCAACAATGATAGACTGGATTAAGAAAATGTGGCACATATACACCATGGAATACTATGCAGCCATCAAAAATGATGAGTTCATGTCCTTTGTAGGGACATGGATGAAATTGGAAATCATCATTCTCAGTAAACTATCGCAAGAACAAAAAACCAAACACCGCATATTCTCACTCATAGGTGGGAACTGAACAATGAGAACACATGGACACAGGAAGGGGAACATCACACTTCGGGGACTGTTGTGGGGTGGGGGGAGGGGGGAGGGATAGCATTGGGAGATATACCTAATGCTAGATGACGAGTTGGTGGGTGCAGCGCACCAGTATGGCACATGTATACATATGTAACTTACCTGCACATTTCGCACATGTACCATAAAACCTAAAGTATAATAATAATAATACTAATAATAATAATAAAAGAAAAAAAAATAAAAATAAAAATAAAAAAATAAATTACAAAAAAAAAAAAACAAAAATAAGAAGTGACAGTTTTGGCAGATGAGAAGGAACTGGCATAAGAACTCAGGCAATATGAAAAAAAGTGCTCAATGAGATCCAAGAGAAAGTTGAAAACAAAACAAAGAAATAAAAAAAACAACTCAGGATCTAAAGAATTTTCTAAATAGATACACATTTTAAAAACACCAAACAGATTACTTGAAATAAAAAAAATCATTGAAGGAATTATAAAATACAGTTGAAATATTTAACAATAAAATAGACTAAGCAGAAGGAAAATATCAGAGCTGGAAGACAGATCTTTTGAATTAACCTTGTCAGACAAAAATTAAGAAAAAAATCCTCAAAAATATCAGCAAGCCAATCCAATAGCTCATAAAAAAGATAATACATCACAATCAAGTGGGTTTTATTTCAGGAATAAAGGAAGTTTAAACATATTAAAATAAATGTGATTCATTACATAAACAGAAATAAAAACAAAACCCATATGGTCATTGCAATAGATGCAGAAAAAGCATTTAATAAAACCCAATAGCTTTTCATGACAAAAAACTGTCAACAAACTAGGCATAGAAAGAACATACCTCACAGCAATAAAAAGCATACACAACAAACCCACAGCCAACGTTATACTGAACAGAAAAAAGATTGAAAGCATTTTTCCTAGTAACTGGAAAAAGACAAGAATGCCAACTTTCACCACTCCTATGCAACATAGTACTGAAAGACCTTGCCAGAGCAACGAGGCAAGAAAAAATAATCAAAAACATCCAAATTGGAAAATAGGGAGTCAAATTTTCTCTTTGCTGATGATATGATCTTATACCTAGAAAATCCTAAAGACTCCTCTAAAAGCTTCCTATATTTAATAAATGACTTTAGTAAAATTTCAGGATACCAAATTAAAATGAAATCACAAATAGTATTTCTATACACCAGTAATATTCAAAGTGAGAACCAAATCAAAAACTCAATTTTATTTGTAATAGCCACAAAAAGAATAAAATGCCTAGGAATACATTTTTCCTAGGAAGATAATGGCCTTTACAAGAACAACAAAACACCAAAACACGAATTAAAGAAATTATAGATCTCACAAACAAATGAGAAACATTCCCTGCTAATGGACTGATAGAATAATCATTGTTAAAATGACCATACTAGCCAAAGCAATCTATAGATTGAATGCAATTTCTGTGAAATTACCAATGCCATTCTTCACAGAATTAGAAAAAACAACCCAGAAAAGATCCTAAATAACCAAAACAATTCTCAAGAAAACAATAAAGCTGTGGGTGTCACATTACCTACTTCAAGTGATACTACTAGGCTATAGTAACCACAACAGCATTGTGCTGATGTGAAAATAGACACATAGATCAATGACGCATAATAGAGAATTCAGAAATAAAGCCACATACCTACAACCAACTGATCTCTGATAACCTCAACAAAAATATACAATGAGAAAAGGATACCCTATTCAACAAATGGTGCTGGGGAAGTTGGATAGCCATATGCAAAAGAATGAAACTGGACCCCTGTCTCTCACCACACACACAAATTAACAAAAGCTGGATTGAATACTTAAATGTGAGATGTGAAACTATAAAAAATACTAGAAGAAAACCTAAGAAAAACTCTTTTGGACATTGACCTCAACAAAAATGTTATGATTACCTCAAAAGGAAATGCAACAAAGCAAAAATAGTCAACTGGGACTTAATTAAACTAAGCAGCTTATGCACAGCAGGAGAAACTCTAGAGGGAGTAAACAGGCAACTTACAGAATGGGAGAAAATATTTGCTAGTTATGCATCCTACAAAGGACTAATATTCAGAATCTACAAGAAACTCAACCAGAAAAAAAATACCCAATTAAAAAGTGGGCAAAGGACATGTACAGACATTTCTCAAAATAAGACATACAAGTGGCCAACAAACAAAAAAAATCACCATCACTAATCATCAGGGAAATGCAAATTAAAGCCACAATAAGATAATATCTTAAACCAGTCAGAATGGCTATTACTAAAAATTCAGAAAATGACAGATGTTGGCAAACATGAAGAGAGAAGGGAATTCTTTTACACCGATTCTTGGGTGAGAATGTAAATTAGTACAATCTGTGAAAACAGTATAGAGATTTCTCAAAGAACTAAAAATAGAAGTACCATTCTATTTTGCAATGCCACTACTGGATATTTACCCAAAGGAAAACAAGTGATTATATAAAAAGACAACAGCGTTCATGTTTATAACAGCTCTTTTCATAATAGCAAAGTTATAAAATCAAGCTAATTGTCATCGACAGATAATTACATTTAAAAATGTGGTATTTAGATACCATAGAGTACTACTCAGCCATAAAAAGAATAAAATCATGTCTTTTGCAGCAATGTGCATAGCGGGCATTATTCTACATGAAATTACTCAGAAACAGAAACTCAAAAACTACACATTTTCGTCCATAAATGGTACCTGAACCATGGGTACACATGGACATACAGAGAATAATAGATATTGGAGACTCTAAAAGGTGGAAGGGTAAGAGGGGGGTGAGGAATGAAATACTATTTATTAGGTGTAATGTACACTATTGGGGTGATGAGTATACTAAAAGCCCAGGCTTCACCATTATGCAATATATCTGTGAAACACAGCTGCACTTGTATCCCCCACATCTATAAAAATTTTACAAAGGGGAAAAAACCCTAACCCATTCATGCATTATTAAAATTTAAAATATCAGCCTAAAAGACTGAGGTAGGAATGAGAGGGAATGGGAAGAAATATATTTGAATGCCTTGTAAAGAATAGTTACCTAAAGAATAGTAGATTCATTTACATATATTTTTCTAATCCTTACAAAACCCCTGAAAGTTATGTGTCCTTATGTTTATGCTAAGAATATTAGGATACTAAGTTTTAAATATGTAAGTTAACTTGCCTTTGGTAGTATATCCAGGATCCAAAACCAAAGTCCTTTTCTCCATTACATCATTTCTACTGTTGGATCAAATTTGGATACAATTATACAACTAATTGCATGTACTAACATTTGTATGTTCTTGATAACTATACTTTATTTGGTTACATTAAATTCTTCAAAATAAAAAATTCTCTCAAATACATTATCTGTCTAGTGCCTATTTCAATAAATGTGATCTGTAAAGTAGTGGCTAATGTTTGTATTTACCAGGATATGTCGTGCCAGCTAATTTTTTACGTCAGTTTTCCTTTAATCAGAAAAGAAAAAAGGATAAATCAAGTTAAACTATTGCACAATACAAAAAGTATGGCTACTGACATAGTTTGGCTCTGTGTCCCCACCCAAATCTCATCTTTAATTTTAATCCCCCTGTGTCTAGGGAGAGACCTGCTGGGAGGTGATTGGATCGGGGGGCAGTTTCCCCCATGCTGTTCTTGTGATAGTGAGTGAGTCCTCGTGAGAGCTGATGGTTTTAAAGTGTGGCACTTCCTTGCTCTCTCTCTCTTGCCTGTTGCCACATAAGATGTGGTTTTCTTCCCCTTCACCTTCCACCATGATTGCAAGTTTCCTGAGTTCTGCCCATCCATGTGGAACTGTGAGTCAGTTAAACTTCTTTTCTTTATAAATTACCCAGTCTCAGGTAGTTATCTTCATAGCAGTGTCAGAACGGGCTAATACAGCTACTATGTGTAGTGACTTCTGTTTACTTTCTGATATTCCACTCTGTAGCTATAGAACTGCACACAGAAATTGAGCTTCCTGAATAAGTTAAAATTAACCAGTCATCATAATATCATCAAGAGGACCCAAGAACAAGATTTTCTGTTGAGAAAGGTGTGCTCCATATACAGAGTTTCATGAAGGAGAACTAAGTAAATTATTTGACTCATAAAATGACTAGGAGACAATGCTTTAAAAATATTGAGTAATAACACATATAGTATTCTATAATATGCAGGTGCTCTTACATATAATAATTTTATTTAATTATCACATGAAATTCATATTCTATTTGTAGAGATGAAGCAATCAGAATCAGAAAATTTAGAAAGTTTTTAAAGGTCAAGTGGATAGTAAACGACCGTTATACAACTTGAATCCAAGTCTTTTGACCAGACTAGATCCTGAACAGTAAGTAATATGGCAGAACCTCCAGATGTACTGATACTGTGCAAACGTATTTAGCTTTAAAATATTTTATTTATATTGATTATTCTTAGAAAGTTATTCCAAGACTATTCGTTTATGTATCAATTTATTGATTCTTTTGTTGAATATTTATTGATTGCTTACTATATGCCAAGCACTTATACAGACATTAAGGATATAGCAGTGAATACATGAGATACAAATTCCTGCCTCAAAGAACATACATTTTAATGCAGATGAGACAGTAAAACAAACAAACAAATAAGGAAATTAGTCCTATGTTTGTATAACATAAACTTTAAGAGCTCAGGCTCTTGCCTCTTCCTAGCTTCTGGTTATTCACTGACAATTTTTGTATTCATTGGCTTGTAGATGCATCACTTTAAGCGCTGCATTTGTCATCACATGACGTTTTCCCCATGTGCAACTCTCCTCACTTGGTTGTCTCCTTATAACACCAGCTATATTTGATTAGAGGCTCGCCCTATTTCAGTATGACCTCATCTTAATTACATCTGCAAAGACCCTATTTCGAAATAAGGTCACATTGCAAGGTACTGAGGGTTTAGATTTCAATGTATCATTTATGTTTTTGAGATGGGAAGGCACAATTTAACTTATAACAGAGCTCAAGAAGTATTTCTGGGACGTTTAAGTTGATAAATAAAAATTTATGAAATAATCTTAAACTTTCTCTTTCATATTGAATTAATTGCAATACCTGTATTGCTTATTAATAGTTATTTTATTCAGTGGCTTTTATGAAAATTGCCACATTAGGATGATGAGGGGTTTAAAGTACAAATGCATTTGGTTCTTTTTAGTAAACCTTATTTTCTGGAGCAATTTTTGGTTCACAAAAAAATTAATCATATTCTTCAATGTCCTCCACACATAACCTTCCCACTGTTAACATCCTATGTTATAGCGGTACATTTATAACAATTAATGAACCTACATTGACATATTATTATCATCCAAACTCCATGGTTTATAGTAGAGTTTACTCTTGGTGTACATTCTACGAGTTTTGATTAGTGTATACTGACATATATCTGCCATTATATCATCATACATAGTATATTTACTGACCTAAAAATCCACTGTGCTCTGTATATTCATCCCCCACTCCTTGTTAAACCCATGCAACCACTGATCTTTCTTTTGTCTCCACAGTTTTGTCTTTTTCAGATGTCATATAGTTGGAGTCATACAATATGTAGGCTTTTTAGGTTGGCTTCTTTTCACTTAGCAGTGTATTTAAGTCTCCTCCATATTTTCTCATGTCTTGAAAGCTCATTATCTTTATAGTGGTGAGTAATATCCCATTGTCTAATGCACCATAGCTTATCTAAACACTCACCTACTGAAGGAAATCTTGGTTGCTTATACATTTTGGCAATTTTGAATCAAGCTCTAAATATGTGTGTGCAGGTTTTTGTGTGAATATAAGTTTTCAACTCCTTTAGATAAACACCAAGGAGTTTAGATAAATAAATATCAAGTGCTGGATCATAGAGTAAGAGTCTGCTCAGTTTTGTAAAAGAATTTTCAAACTGTCTTCCAAAGTGGCTGTACCGTTTTGCATTTTCAACAGCAATGAATGAAAGTTCCTGTTGCTCCACATCTACTTCGGCATTTAAGGTTTTCAGTTTTGGATTCTTCCCATTCCAATAGGCATGTAATGGTATCTCATTTTCGTTGTAATTTGTAATTTCCTAGTGACATATGGTGTTGAACATCTTTTTATATGCTTACTTGCTATATGTATATCTTCTTTTGTGTGGTTTCTATTCAAGTTTTTGCCTGTTTTAAAATTGGGTGGCATATCTTATTATTGGTGAGTTTTTTGAATTTTTTGTTCAGCTGCCCTTTATCAGATGTGCTCTTTGCAAATATTTCCTTCAAGTTTATAGCTTGTTTTCTCTATCTTTTGATTTGTATGTGTTTACAGTGCATATTATAAAGACATTTCTGACATTATATAGCAAGTGTAATTTTCTTTATTTTTGAGAGGAAGAATCATTATGCTATAAAGTGGTCTGGAAAATTATATTTTGCCTGTTAATGTATTCAAGCATCAATTTTGAGAAAATACATATAACATCTAAATTATATTTAAAATTTAATATTTTCTTTATTCTTGAAAGCTAGTGAATATTTAGAATTCAAGCAAATAAAAGTATTACATATCAGAATTAAAGTAGCTATTAAAATAGTAAGAAAGAAGATGCTTTTAAAGTGTAGAATATATTTAAATTAAGTTACAATTAGGAAAATAAAGTATCAATGCAAATGAGAGAAAAAATGTGCTCGGGTAGTCAATGGAAGTATATTTGAGAACTGTTTTTATTTGTGAAAATGTATGGGGCATGTGATACATTTTTTATGGGTATATAATGCATAGTGATTAAGTTGAGATATTTAGGGTGCCTATCCCCTGAATACAATACATGTTTTAAGTATAGTCCTCCTACTCTGCTATCAAACTGAATTTATTCCTTTATCCTTTAGCCCACTTCTCTTGATTTCCCCCATCTCAACTCACCCTTTCCAGTCTTTGTTATCTGTTTTCACACACTGTATGTCTATGCGTTGAAATTTTTTAACACCCGCAAATAAGTGAGAACATAAGATATTTGACTTTTCTTGCTTGGCTTATTTTACTTAAGATAATGATTTCTAATTCCAGCCATGTTGCCTCAAATGACAGGATGTCATTCTTTTTCATAGCTGAATAGTATTCCATTGTGTATATATACCATGTTTTCTTCATCCATTTCTCCACTGATGGACACTTAGTTTGGTTCCTTGTCTTTGCTATTGTGAATAGTGTTGCAGTAAATATGAAAGTGCAGCTATACCTCTGATATATTGATTTATTTTCCTTTGGGTAGATATCTAGCAGTGAAATTGCTGGATCAAATGAAAATTTTGTTTCATTTTTTTGCAAAATTTTCATACTGTTTCTGTAGGGGCTGTACTAGCTTACATTCCCTCCAATGGTATATAAGAGTTTCCTTTACTCTGCATCCTCACCAAGATATCTGATAACTTTCAAATCTCCTTTTTCATGGATAATTATTTCCACCCTCACCAAACTTATCGTAGTTTCCAATGAATTACATTAGATAAGCAGCAGGTCTAATCCATATCTTGCTCACCTTCTAAGGCACCTATTTATAGAGAACTAAAAAACAGAAAGACACTAGGTGAAAAAAGAAAGAATATATGTTAGATCATCATAAACCACTGAAGCTTGAATATATGGATAAAACTGTAGAACAAAATACTAACCCACTTTATGTATCTAAAAGAACATTGTGAAATAAAAAGGAAATATTAGATTCAAAGGTTATACTCAGCATAATAATTTGAAACAGTGTAATCTCCATGCAAGCCTTGGAATAATAAAATAACAGTTATTCCCATTACTGTTGTCGACATCTCATTAATTGCATATCTTGATATCCCTTAGAAAAGGTGAAAATGCCCTGATAAAACCTTGGCAATGAATAAGTGTAGCCTACCCCTAAGGAATTAAGATAAGATGAGAAAAGGTTATAAGAATAGATCTCTGGAGCCCAACTGAAAAACTAAATTCATTTACTGAGCTGCAGTAAGCTAACAGGAATAAACAAAGCAATCTGAAAAGCAGAATAAAAAATATCTGGAGACATAAAAGTCAAGATGACACAGAAATTCCCTGAGCTATGAAACAAATTTCCTACATATTCTGTCATTGATGGGTACAGAGAATTCCATTTGAAAAAATGTATTAGCTTTGTTTACACTGGTGGTGCCAAAGTCACTTTTCTATAGGGAGGCTTATCTCCAATGATGGGGCAAAAAGTGAATCTGCCTATTAAAAAATAATAACTACACTGAGTTTATACAAATATATTTCTTTTGACTTTGTAGAAGTATAATCATTACTAAGTAAAATTTATACATGTTATACAAGCATACATCACGTATGTATATAGAGTTTATACTTTATACATACATGTATACGTGTGTGTGTATGTACTTAGTATTATTTCTCTATGATAAGGAAACTGAAATTTCCATTTTCTTTAGGAATCTATTGTCCATAAAGCCTGAGCACTTTTGGAATTTAGGACTGAGACTATAGCAATAGTCAAGGAGTACGATGAAGAGCTGGGGTAAGAATACTCAGATTATTTAATGGGTTATTCTCTACCACTTTTGGAAAAGAAGTAATCAAAGAGATTTGCATGTGAGAAAATGTATAATACAGATCCTACTGAGCAAAAATAAATCACCCAATTTTCAGCAGTGACCTAGTCATTTTCAAAATAGTAGTGTTATGTCCAGGCAATACTTAGAGAGGCAGCTGCTGTTCAATAGTATCAAAATAGTACTATTAGTTAGAATCACTTTAATTGTGAAAAATTATATAAATCCAGAGATTTTCTTTGAAATTTAGTTCCATGTGTATAGGTTTTAAAAGACTGGGTTTCTGTGTGACTAAAATATAAAATCAAATGCATATCAGATTTTATAATTCACATATTCTTATAAAGATGGATAGAAATTAATGCTTTATGTAAAATGTATTATGTTTTATTTTTCATAGATACAAATATTTTTGTAAAGTGAGTTTTCACACCTTCATTTTTTAAAATATATCTAATTGTTCATGGAATTTTAAAGAATTTAGAATGCCAGACGTTCTGCTACATAATCTCTTTCATTATTTTTTTCCAGACACTGCTGCATTTTCTAATTATAATATGTCTGACAAACTCGTGCATCATTGCAGTGCCTACAGGACCTTAGCAATATGCATTGAACGTAGAAGGTGCTCAATGATGAATGACTTCTCAATTCAAATGGTAGGAAAAGCTTTAGGAAAAAGACCTATAACCACAATTGTGTTCATAACAATTACAATAATGATCTTCACTATTAGACCTACCTACTCAAAATGATTATAATATGCCTCTTCTAACAACTGAGGTCAGTGGACCTGTTTTGTTTTTTTGTATAGCTCCACGAAGTTCCTAAAACCATGCCTTAAGAGATTTGTGAAGCAATGTGGGATTTGGCTTTAAGTCTTACATTATGATCAATCTGCTTGGTCCTCTGGTCTCTAGCTGGTACTGCAGCTCTGGAGTCCTTTATTGTTCTATTTGTTTTTCCTCCAATTCTAGTGCTGTAAGAATTGAGAACTCTGCGTTGTTTTCTTGAAGTTACTTTAGAGGTAGAACCCATTCTTCAGCCTTAGCCTAGCAGCTGGACCATTGTTAGTTACTGAGTCAATATTTTATGTCTAAATCAATACATTTTTCAATCTCTAAGTAGGATTTTTTCTTAAAATTTCCTTGGTTCCATAACGGATTCTCCCTTCATGTTTTTTTTAAAAAAATTCTTTCAGGCTAAATACTAATCTGTTGTAATACCCTTGGAACACCATGTTGTGCCTGACTGGAGCAGATGACCTTGAATTATGACTGAGTTTGTTAGCTCAGAGCTTTACCTCCTCAGGGAGCAAGTCTCATTTCAGATTGTATTTATCAGGTAGTCTTTTCTTTTCAACTACAGGTAGTGGAATTATGACTGAATCCATGCTGAGATAATTTCCTTAGTCTCAGCATAATCTGGGCTTGAATTAAAGTTAACAGTCATCCATCGTTAGCCAGATTTCTGTCACAACTCCTAGGTTGTCTACTTAGAACTCAAAGCTGTCTGACTAATTCCTAAGTATGAACCTTGAAGAAGCCAACCATTTGCTAACCAGCATTCCAAATCAGACTCTTAAACATTGACTTTAAAATTCTGCCATCTTGCAGCAACTCTGCTATTGTTGATTTATTTTCAGTCCTAACTTGCTTAGTTCTTATCTGAATCTCACCTTTATTTCACTCTAGTCTTCTAACTAAACTCCTTCAGGGCCCATTAGTTACCCTAAGATTTTAACTTGTCCATTTTGAAGAGCAAGGACTGCTTAAGCTGTGGTGTGCCTACCTAACTCCAACAAGCCATTGCCTATACTGTTTTACTGACCAGATTGCCATGTCTCATAAAGATTCCACCAGGAATTCAGAAGTATCCATTTAGCAACAGAGCTGGAGGGCTATTGCAAAGATTACGATTCATGTCTCTGAAGCTGTCAGTGTAAAAACAGATCTTAACATGAATCCTAAATACTGACACCCTGCTGCTTTGCCTGTGGGGTGAGTGAGGAATGTACAGCAGAGGTGTAGTAGCTATAAGGAAGAGAAAAGAAGGTCCCTTATTTTGTACTTTCTCTCCTCCCCACTTTCCCATTTCTCTCATTATACACCATCTTAATATTACCACCCAACCATTAGGATGAGAGGTGTGAAATAAGATTGTGCTCAATGCTGGAATGGTTGGTTATCAGTGATGAAGTCTAGAGGTGGCTTTCCATGAAGGGCTTATTGTAGCTAGGACACATAGCAGCACAACTACGGAAGCAGTAACGGAATGGCACAGACAGCAGTTCCAGGAAGCTGCTAAATTTGAGATGTGTGAATATTCTTTTTAGCTTTTCACTATCATTCACCAAATTGTTTGCCACATGATAAGAAAAATTAATTGCTGTGGCCTCATGTGACCTCAAGTACAAAATAAAATGTAGAGTTATGGTTACTGAATACAACTATGAGAGGATTTTATAACATTATATTTTAACCCAAAAACATTAAGACTGAACTTAGGTGATATCAGCAAGAAGACTTCTAGTATCCCTCCATGGCAACAATAATTTGGCAACCATCTACAGATATAAGTGCCTTTATGGAAGCTTTGAGATCCCAATAAGAGGCTGAGAAACATGGGTGGAACCCAAGACTGAGGAAGGCTATTTGAGAAGTCAGGCTCATACCAGGTAGTAGGCTTGCCAGCAGTGGTCCTGGCTAGAAACCTTGAAGCAGCCCACCTCCCTATGGATTCAGCTCCAGCTCTCATTTGGTTGTGATCCTACAACAACCCCTTATCCACCAAGGGACCCGGGAGAAGCAACACCCATCTGTATCCTGGTAACTGGTTCATAGGCTGTAGACTTAATTGTGGATCCTAAAGTGACCCTGTAACCGATATGCAGCCCTGCTCTATCACCAGTTCAAAGTCATCCTGCCTACACAGGGGCAGCCAGACATAACCCTTCATGATTCTGGCAACAGGCTCATTGGCCGTACTGGACTGCAGATCCTGAAGCAGCCGTGTGTTCTGGCCCTAATAGCCTCATGACTCAGCTCTAGCCATTCAATATTACTATAAATGTAAATGAATAATATTATCCAATCAAAAGACATATAGAGTGGCTTAATAATAATAACAAAACAAACAAAACTAAATTCTGCCTGTAAGAGATGCACTTCAGCTTCAAGGACTCACATAAGCTGAAAGCAAAATGATGGAAAAGATATTCCACGCAAATGGTAACCAAAAGAGAGGAGGAATAGCTATAATTATATCAGATAAATAAACTTGTCAAAACTGTGATAAGAGACAAATAAGGTTATAATTATATAATGATAAAAATGTCAATTCATCAAGAAGATGTAAAAATTGTAATTAAATATGAATCCAACATTAGAGACCTTAAATTTTATATAAAGCAAATGTTAACAGAACTGAAGGGAGAAATAGACAGCAAAACAATAATAGTATGGGACTTCAGTACCCTACTTTCTCTCTTTTCTTTGTTCTTTTTGAGACAGGGTCTCACCCTGTCACCCAGGCTGTAATGCAGTGGCACGAACACAGCTCGCTGCAACTTTGACCACCTGGGCTCAAGTGATCCTCCCACCTCACCTTCTGAGGTGGAAGCTCGTTGTGCACCACCACATGTGGCTAATTTTTTCATTTTTTTGTAGAGATGGGGTCTCACTATGTTGCCCAGTTTGATCTTGAACTCCTGGACTCAAGCAATCCATCCACCTCAGCCTCCCAAAGTGCTGGGATTACGTGCATGAGCTCACTTTCAACAATATATAGATCATCTAGGTAGAAAGTTAATAGGGAAAGTTAGACTTGAACTAACTTTAGACCAAATGGATTTGACAAACATACACATTACATTTCATCCAACAGCAGCAGAATATACATTTTTTCTCAAGCAGACACGAAACATTCTCCAGGATAGATCATATGTTAGGACACAGAACAAGCCTTAGCAAATTAAAAAATTAACATCATATCAAGTATATTTTCTGACTACAATAGCATTTAACTAGAAATCAATAATGAATGAAATAATTCTAGGTCAAAAAACACATCCTAAAAAAATAAATAAGAGATACAGACAAAAAAAAAATAATGAATAAAATTGGAAAACATATAAACGTGGAAATTAAGGAACATCCTTCTGTACAACCGATGAGACAAAGAAAAAATGAGTAGGGAAATAAATATACTGAGACACAAAAAATGGAAACACAGCATACAAAACTTATGGAATAGCAAAAGCATGTTTAAGATGGAAGTTTATACTTATAAATGAGTACATTAAAAAATATCTCAAACAATCTAACTTTAGTCTTAAGAAACTGGAACAAAGAACACACTAAGCCCAAAGTTAGCCAAAGGTAAGGAATAACAATGATCAAAGCAGGAATAAATGAAATAGACACTGAAATCTTTAGTTAGACCAAGGAAGGAGAGAAGGTTAAAGTAAAACAAAATAAAAAATGAAAGAGGAGGCATTTTTGTGAGATTACTGTGAATAATTATATGTTGACAAATTGCATAAACTGGATCAAATGGATAAATCCCTAGACATATACAGCCTACAAACACTGAATCATGAAGAAATAGAAAATCTACATGGGATAATAACAGAAAATCAAATCAGTAATAAAAAATCTCCCAACAAAGCAAAGTCCAGGACCAGATGCCTTCACTGGTGAATTCTACCAAACATTTTAAAAAGAAATAATATTAATCCTTCTTAACAAAATAAAATTACAGGCCATGATGTCTGATGAACACAGATGAAAAAATCCTCAACAAAATACTAGCAAACCAAATCCAACAGCACATTAAAAGGATCATATGACATGATCAAGCAGGATTTATCCTTGGTATTTAAGGATGGTTTCACATACACAGGTCAATAAATATAAATCATTAAATTAATAGAATGAAGGATAAAAATTATATAATCATCTCAATTGATCCAGAAAAACAATTTGACAAAATTCTACATCATTTTTATAATAAAAGCTCTCCACAAATTAGGTATAGAAGGAAGGTACCTCAACATAATGAAGATTCTGTCTGAAAAACCTACAACTAACATCATGCTTTCAATGGTTTCAATAAGAACTGGAACAAGACAAGAATGCTCACTCTTGCCACTTCTATTCAATATAGTATTGAAGGTCTTAGCCAGAGCAATTAGGTAAGAAAAAAAAAAGGCATTCAAATAAAAAAGAAAAAAGTAAAATTATCTTTGTTTGCAGATTACATGATCTTATATATAGACAAGCCTAAAGACTTCACCAAAATACTGTTAAAACTAATAAACATTTCAGTAAAGTTGGAGGATATAAGATCAACCTACAAAAATCAGTTGCATTTCCACACTCTAGCAAAAACCTATCCAAAAAGGAAATTAAGAATACCATCCCATTCATGACAGCAACAAAAATAATAAAATACTTGGGAATAAATTTAACCAAGGAGGTGAAAGACTTGGGCACTGAAAACTATAAAATACTGTTAACAAGTTGAAGAAGACACAAATAAAAAGATATCTTGTGTTCTTCGATTAGAAGAAGTAATATTGTCACAATGTCTATACCACCAAAAGTGTTTTACAGATTTAACGCAATGTCTATTAAAATCCCAATTGCATTTTATTCACAGAAATAGAAAAGAAATCCTGAAATTAATTTGTAACCACAAAAAACTTTTAACAACTACAGCAATCTGGAACAAGAAGTACAAACCTGGAGGCATTGTACTTTCTGATTTCAAAATGTATTACAAAGCTATAGTCACCAAACACCATGGTACGGCAATAAAAAGACAGACTCATTGTCAAGCTGAACAGAACAGACAGCCCAGAAATGAACCCATGTATCTGAGGTCAACTAATTTCTCACAAACTTGCCAAAAATACCAATAGGGAAAGGAAAGTATCTCCAATAAATGATGTTGGGAAAATTGAATATACACATACAAAAGAATGAAGCTGGACCTTATCTTGCACCATACACAAAAATTAATTCAAAATTGATTAAAGACCTAAACATAAAACTGAAAATGTAAAACTCTTAGAAGAAAACATAGGGTGAAAGTTCCTTGACATTGATTTTGGCAATGACTTTTTGGGATATGACATCAAAAGCACAGGCAGTAAAAGCAAAAATAAACAAGTGAGACTAAATGAAACAAAATAGTTTCTGAATAGCAAAAAAACTCAATCTAATGAAAGGCAATCTATGGAATAAAAAATTGCAAACTATATCTCTAATAAAAATTGATATTCAAAATATATAAGAAACATACAAGTTCATAGCAAAAAACAAGTAACTTGATTAAAAAATGGGCAAAGGACTTAGACATTTTTACAAAGATGATATAAAAATGGCTTTTGGGTAATGAATGGGTTCTCAACGTCATTAATCATCAAGGAAATACAAATTTACACCACAATGAGCTATCAGTTCACATCTGTTAGGATAGTTATTAAAAATATAAGAAGTAAGTGTTGGTGGATATGTGGAGAAAAGGGAACACGTACACACTGTTGGTGGAAGTGATATTGGACAGCCATTATGGAAATCAGTATGGAGAATTTAATAGTAGAGCATACATATAATTTTGCAATCTGACTTCTTGGTGTATTTCCAAAGGAAAAATATAATCTGAAAGCATTCCGTGCATTTGCAGATTCACTGCAGAATTATTCACAATAATCAAGATATAGAAACAATATAGGAGTCTGTCTACTGATGAATGGATAAAGAATATATATATGTGTATGTGTGTATGTATGTAGGTATATATTTATATAGATATATAAGTATGTGTGTATGCATTGATATATGTACACTCTATGTGCATATATATATATATACACACACATATACATACACACGAAGTAGAAAATTAGCCTTAAAAAAGAGGTAAATCCTGTCATTTACGACAACATGGACGACTCTGGAGGACATTATACTAAGGGTAATAAGTTTGACACAGAAAGACGATACATGATTTTACATATATGTGGAAGCTAAAAAAGTCAAACTAATAGAAGTAGGGAATAGAAAGGTGGCTGCCAGTAGCTTGGGGGGATGGGGAGTGGAAAGACATTAGTCAAAAGGTATAAACATTTATTATAAAATAAGTAAGTGCTGGGGACATAATGTACAACATGGTGGCTATAGTTAATACTAACCTATTGTATACTTGAAATTTGCAAAGGGAGTAGATTTTACATGTTCTCTCCACACAGACACAATGGTAACTATGTGAGGTGGTGGATATGTTAATTAGTCTGAGTATTTCAAAAATTTCACAATATACCTGTATATCACAGTATGTTTTACATCTTAAAGATATACAATTTGTATCTGTTAATCATATCTTAATAGGCCTAAAAATACTGGTATTATTTAAATTTATTAATTAAATCTAGGAAACTATTTTCTAAAGGATGAGCTATTTTTTCTTTATGTAAATATGAGAAATAATAATGGGGGAGGTAGATTGATTTTGCTCCCTGCTCCCAGTGGTGCAAAGGGATAGAGAATCAATTAATTAAAGCCTACACAAAGGAGTGCCTAATATATTCCCAACCTCACTTTTCCTCTCAGTAGTCATATACATAAAACTTGGAAACCAGCACAAGAAAGTTGGTCTAGCTGGCAGCTCTTGATTAATTTGGTGGATTTGTTGAATATGTGGACTTTAACATCAGTGGCTAATTTGGACATGTTTGAGAAACACTTTAAGAAGTATGTGCATTCAGTTACCTTCTGTTAGTTACATCAAGTATTTAATGTGCTTTTCTCCAACAATAATAGTTTTTGATACATAAATAATTCAGTAATTAGATTCATATAATATATTAATAAAAACAACTAAATAAATCTTAAATTGCATTTAATGTTATCTTTTGAAGTCTTTAGGGAAATATGTTCAAAATAAGGCTAATCATTTTTATTTCAACATTCAACTATAAAATATCCTATTTGATAATCTAAAAAATCATTTCAGTATCGGCTGCTTTAGTGGTTGTTACAAGCTTCCATCTGGTGAAACAGCAGCCCCAAATGGACAGATGTTTTAAATTTCTTATCAGGGAATAATGATCTTAATATACACGTCACAGCTACTTGGCATGGAGCAAGTGTATTTTTGGCTAGATTCTTTGATGTCCATCTGCTAGGCTGGCCAGTTGCCTGCTCACAAGTTGGTCAAGTCTTTGCCATGAGACATAAGTTTCAACTTTGAGAGCATTTACATGGAAACCTTGGATTTGAGTAAAAGTAAACATTATCCCAATACTGGGCCATTTTCTATTTAGTGGTATCATATATTTTCATCCTCTATTTTAACTTAGATTCCATAGGTATATATTTCTTTATGTACTTTTCTTCCCATTTGAAAACATGATCAAGCCTATTTTTGAACCTAGTGTCTCTAACCACAGTGTCAATAAACAATTTAAGAATGAATAACCTATCCATTTGGAGGTTATTGTTTTCATTAGGAAGTCATTTACAGAAGCTATGCCTATGAAATTGACCAATCTACCAACTAGCCACACATAAAGTAATAACTTCCTGTTTCAAATGTCATTAATTTAACAATACCCAGATGCTTTTACATGTTAAACTAACAGGAAGCAATACCTTTGTGTAGTGTTCATAAATTTGGCTTACAGCTTATGAGTTTTGGAAATACCATAAAATTTTCATTGAGAATCTAATTATTTAAGACAGAATTTGAAGAAGCTTGATTATCTAATTTTCATTCCAAAGTGAATTACAACATACAAATTAGAAACTCAGAATAAAGGTAAGGTAGAAGAAAAGGTATTAGTTCTTCTGTTTTTACCATTGAGACTGGCGAAGATGTCAAAAGAAGCTGTATGCAGAGCTATCCAATATCATTCCTGTTGTCTGATAGTCCAAACAGCTCTATTATGCTCTTGATCATCCAAAGGATATAGTTGATAGTCTTCCTTTCTTCTCAAGTCTGTATGGGGATAACTAAAGTCTTGAAAATATGTATAAGGCACAAATGGGGAAAAAAATAACATTTAAAACTCAAGAATGAACGCTTTATTCTTAAAATGGAAGTACATATTGTATTTGTGGTATTTTAAAACTAAACTCTATATTGTAACTAATATAATACAATATTAGTTAATCAGAATTCTTAAGGAATAAAACATTCTTTGCAATTTTGTTTTCTGGTGAGTTGAGGGGCTTTCTAACAGAAACTCTTCATGTTTTAAATTCAAAATATTATTAGTCTATTTTTTGCCTTAATAAGAGTAAAGTGAAGATGATATAAGCATTCTCTAATTTGGGAGGAGATTATAGAACAGCCTGGTTCTTAATTTAAATTACCGTTATAACATAGGTGGAGTAGATAAATGATTCATTTCAATTTGAGCTAAATCTTACATGGTCACATTTTTTTGCTAGAGTTTAAGTTTATTTTATACCTATTTTTCTTTTAAATATTTTGCAAACATGACTTGATGTTCTAATTCTGATTAACTGAGTTATCACTGAACTTTTCATAGAAATGTAATTGAGACTGTTAAATTTAAAGAAAGAACTTTCCTTTTACCTTTCAAAATATTTTTATATGCCAATGAAATTCCATTCTACTTGATCTGAAAAAGTGTAAATACTCAAAATAGAAAATTTTCAAATAGGCTTTAGAGGGCCATGTAAGATTCAATCTAGTCTAAAAATAATTTTAATATAGTAATAATTAGGATGGAAGTGTAAAAGAATCTATTTTGTTTAAACTGTTTAACAAAAATATATTCTCCAGAATGTTAAGGCAATATTATTAGTCATTTTTGATAATAATGGCATATTATATATTTAGGAAGATATTTGGCAATTCCTTGTGTCATTTGCTGAGAAAAATGTGAATTGATAAAAGAGAATGCTATATATATTTAAAAAAATATTTTGCCTGTCAGTAACTTAGACACCTTTCTATATAGGGAACTAATTAAATACTGAAATAAAAAAGCACATGCTCTAATACATGTAGAATGAATATTTTAGTTCTGGATGAAAAATAAGATTCTCTGAAAAATATGACAGAATTTTGAGGAGGAAAAAAAGTACAGCTCTTAAAGGTGAAAAATTATATAAATTTATTAAACAAATTGCATATAGACAAAAAAGGGGCTTGAGTTGTCTTATATGCCAGCTTTCTATCTGTAAGTAGCAACACATTCACCTAAGAATAATAAATTTTATTTTTTAAATAATACACTCCCAAAATCCACTGTGCCAATAATTTCAGGTCCCATTATGAGTAATTTATTCTACAAATTATGAATTATCCCTCTGATAATTGTTGGGTCCTTCAAAGAGATGTAAAAAATTTGTTTTCATTGTTCTTCCTAAAAAGACTTTAGTATTTAAAGCCCTGCATTATTACATGACCCTTTAACATTTTCTTCATTCAGCTAAAGATTCTAGTTTTATTCTCTGTTGTTTTTATGAACGTTATTTTCTTTCTTTCAGTTTATTTTCTGTTCTGTAATTTTCATAATGTCTCTTTGGTTACAAGGTTGAGAATTAGATGCAGGTTTCCACTGATGATCAAAAGTCATTTTGTTCTCACTTTGACTCAAGATATTACACTGTTGTGTATGTAGGCAATTAGCTTGAAATTTAATTAGCTAACTTTTTCTCAGGGAAGTGGTTGAGAATGGCAAAGGAAAGGGTTGCAGTGTAAATTTCAACTGTTAATAGGGACAAATAACAGGCAAAAATGGATGGTGCTTCCTAAAGTTTGAATTCATTTTAAAAATTATTATTATCGAAGACATTCTTTGAATAAAATGAAAAGTAAATACAAAGCTTTTCCAGAGACCATCAGTGCTTTATTTTAGGGGGGTGGTGATGTGGTGGTGATGGTAGATAAATTTAGTTTATTTATTTTACGAGTAGCTAATGATTATAAGGAATTAACTTTCTTTAAGACATATGCCAGCAATGACATGTTCGTGATGAAATGAAAATTTCTTTTGTTTGAGTCTTTAATTTAGTTTAGTTTAGTTTAAGGTTGAGAGATGAATAATCATTCTTTATATTCTTATGACATTCATGAATAATTAGAAAGATGAAAAATTAATGTCTATGTACACAACGCTAATATCTAGCTTACATGTTGTATTTTATGTATTTTACTCAAGTAACTACACACATTCATTCATAAGATGGTGTTTACATGGTAGTATGAGTTTTGACTCTCATTTCTTTTACTCCAGTGACACTGCTGAACAAGATTGACATATGGCAGGTCTGCAAAAGTCTACTCCCCTAAACAAAACCATGCATTTTATGTGTTAGTCATGCATTTTATATGTCAACAAAGCTGTTGTATGTGTCTCAGATCTATTGTTTTCTACCATGCGGAGCAGTTGATTGATCATCATCAATACAAATGACAAGAGGAACAAGTAAAAGTTATAACCTTATCTCATGGTCACTGTCAAAGGAGCTTGTGCCTGACATTTCTGTTTGTTGATACCAAATGCAAAGGTATTATTATGAGATTACATGTGGAGTAGTAGCATTGATAGCTGTTAGTGCTGATGGCTGTGGAACAGTATTTGTTCTAGGTTAGCAATATAGGAATGCCTTGTCAATGGAAGCTGAGTCATGGTGCTCTTTAGAATAAGTGTAGCTTCCTGCATTATAAGGCATAAAATAGTTCAACAAATTTTAGCTATTCTCTCACAATTCTGCCTCATAAAGGCAGCATCTTTGTCTATTCAATTGTACAAAGAAAGTAGAACACTATAAATATTGGATAAATAAATAAATCTTACATATTAAATCCTTCAAAATATCACTTAAACAATGTTTCTACTTAATATACCATTTGTGGAATATAAATTTGATTATGTATGCAAGAATATGCCAAATAGCACTTCTATTTCTCTTTTTGCTGTGTCCCGAAGAAAATAGACAGACTATCCCTGAATTCCAATTAAGACGCTAGATCATATAAGCAAGAGTAGTAGAAGAGGTCTTCCAAAATTATAACCTTTAACTGAGAATGTACCTTCTCAGAAGGTACATTCTGAGAATGTACATTTATAAAGAAAAGTTATTGCATTCTCATGGTTACGAGGTCAAATATATTTGCTTGCGATGATGAAATATGGGCCAAGCAAGCAATAAGTCCAGTTTCGGGTCATTATAATTAGTCCATAAAAGGGTGAAAAAAGAAGGGGAATGAGAACAAGAAGGAAAGAGACTGAAATTAATTCTGGATGCCCAGAAGCTGTGAGGACTGTGTTGAAAAGATACATTTTGCCCTGTATCAAGAAAGGTATGATGAGAGATACTTAGTTACACGCTCACTGAAAAACCCATAAGACCCCATGAGAGCAAAAGTCAGCTTTAAACATCTACCATGGACAGAGGAAATTAATACCAAGTTGCTTTACACTACAGATGCTTCCCACCCTAATATTTATTTTCCTCCTCCCCATACACAACTCCTACTCTAGAGGGGGCAAGTATTAAGGCTTGCTAGCAAGAAGATGTAATGTCCACAAGGGCAAAGGCTAGAAAATAAATATTCCAGTTTCAGGGACTCTTCTAAGTGCTGCACTCTCTCTCTTTCTAACTCACTTAACCCAGACAATAATCCAATATGAGTAACTATTTTCCCAAGATCACAGAATTAGTAAATTTCAGAACTGGGATTCCTTCCTAGGTGTTCCCAGGTGATCTGATTCATATCAGTACCTTGCAAAATATCTCTGTAACACACATCTCAGTACACCTCAATTACAACCCTAAGGAAGTAGAAGTTGATCTGTGCTCACTTCCTTCTGCAAATTCTCCACCTGAAGCAGGTCAGAGCTGGAGTAGAGAAGTGTGAATTTTAAATGAGAATTCAGAAGTTTGACTATTACATGGAATTTCAAGTCCTAACTATTTATGTGAGGTTTTTTTTTTTTTAATCAAAACAAGTCACAGGGCAACTTTTTATTTACCAATAGTTCCCAGAAATGTCAATAGCACATGTCCAAAATTTTACCCAATTGGCAGATAATCATTAACCCTAAAAATGATTGGTAGGTGTAGTCTGTTTTCACACTACTATACAGAACTACCTGAGACTAGGTAATTTATAAAGAAAAGAGGTATAATTGATTCACAGTCCCACATGGCTAAGGAGGCCTCAGGAAACTTACAATAATGTTGGAAAGCAAAGGGGAAGCAAGGCACATCTTACTTGGTGGCAGGAGAGAGAGAGGCACCCCTTCCCCCACCACACAGACCCACAGAGAGAGAGAAACTACTACACACTTTTAAACCATTATATCTCATGAGAACTCACTACTATAATGAGAATGGCATGGCGGAACGACCCCCATGATCCAATCACCTCCCACCGGGTTCCTACCCTGACACATGGGGATTACAATTGGGGATGAGATTTGGGTGGAGACACAGAGCCAAACCATATCAGTAGGCCAGGTAAGAATTAGCATCACTTTCTGATTGCACATGAGAAGTTCCACTTGTTCATTTTGTCCATTACTCTAAGTATGTGCACATGTAAGTTGAATTATATATCCAAATTTGAATAGCTAACTATGAACCAGGAAACTGCTATTATATATGTTGACAATAAAATTAAGGGATGGCTCTAAAGGAAACAGATAAGACCACATGAGGTAGGAAGTCAGATTCCACTCCAGAGGTGGGGATTGGACACTGGACCAGGTTGAGGACTAGCTGAAATAGAGAAGAGGCAAAAGCCCCTCTCTGTAAGACACACCTACCAGTGTGCCATGTCAGTTTACCTGTGCCATTGCAACTCCCCAAGTTACTGCTTTTTTCCATGACAATGATGTGATGATCTGAAAGTTACCACCCTTTTTAAATAAAATTTTGCATAATCTGTCCCTTACTTTGCATATAATTAAAGTGGGTATAAATATGACTGCAAAACTGTCTGTGAGCTGCTGCTACTCTGGGAAAACTGCCTATGGGGTAGCCCTGCTTTGCAAGGAGCAGTACCTCTGCTGCTACTGTCTACTGCTGCTTTAGTAAAAGTTGCTGTCTAACATCACCAGCTCACACTGGAATTCTTTCCTGGATGAAGCCAATAACCCTTCTGGCTAATCCCCAATTTTGGGCCACATCTGCCTTGTACCATCTGGCTACCATGGAAGGATGAAGAAAGCCAGAGAGGTGGCAATTGGAAAGAGACAGAGATGTGGCAGTAGGTGGGACAGACAGACAGTGAGAAGTGGCTAGACAGTGGTGAATGGGATGGTGAGATAGTAAGAGGCAGCAATTGGCCAGGGAAAGCAAGAAGGTGATCAAAATCTGCAGTTATGACACCGAGACTGCAACAATAAGGAGTTACTAGCACTACAGAGTTGTAACACTAGTCGAAGTCTATGTGGGAGGTGCTGCTCCTACCAGCAGGCAGGCAGGAAGCTGGACTCCACACTGTCCCCCAACTCGCACTGTGGCTGTCGATTCTTCCCAAGCTGAGAAAACCTGGAGAGATGTTCAACTGGGTCCCATGTGGAAGATGGTCAGCCTCATTTGGCTCGTGTGGATGGGTGAGTGAGTGTCCCCTCTGCTTTTCACTCTCCCACAATATCTGATATGCTGTGGAATAAAACCCTTTAGCTAAGTGGTCAATGTCCTCTATTGTTTGAGTGTCCCAAGGACATCCTTGTTTGTTTAAGATAGGACAATTTGTTGTGAGAAGTCCCCCATTGTGTTGACTCTGGAACAACAAAGTCACATGGTTTTGTAGTCCCAATCAGGCCTTTTGGGTTCACTGTGGTCCACACCTGTGTGCTCTAGAGTTTTCAGCATTTGGTTGGCTCCCGGACACTTTGGGGTTTATGGCATGTGATGTGAGGGCCCTCGTCGGTTGATACGAGGGTATTCCAGGGTTTTGGCATTTGGCATTGTTGGCTGCCTTCCCCCGTCCCCCTGATGCTTCGGGGCTTTTGGCATTGCCATTCCTTCTAGGATTGTGGGTTGAAGGTCTGCCCTTAGGGTCTCTTGGTCTTTTCTTTTCTTTTTTTCTGCCCTAAAGTTATCATTTTCTGTAACAGCATTATCTTTTCTTGTCACCTTCTACATTTTGCTTAATAAAATTACTTCTTTTGCATACTTAGTTCACTGGCAAAAGCTTATAATACACTTTAGTAACATCCCATTACCTATACTGCAAGAAGTGAGAATCTTAAAGGGAAAAATAGCAAGGGTGTATAGTTGCTTTCCCTCTCACTAGACATAGAAACACTTCTGTGTTCAGTAAAAATCCTTGTTAGACATGGGGACAATGATGAGCATCCCAGAGGACTCATCACTAGGGTGTCTTTTAGGCTACTGAAACATATTCAAATTTGGCTTAAAGAAAATGAAACCCATTTTCTATTCCAACACTATTTAGGTTCAATACAAATTAGAAAACCAACAGATTTGGCCTAAAAATGTTTCTATACATTATAATGATATTTTGCAATTGGACTTATTCTGTAAAAATGAAAGAAAATTGGAAGAGGTCCCTTATGTACAGACTGTTATGGTCCTTTACTGGTCCACATCACATCCAGGCACAAGGAAGCTGCACCTAAGGGACTTCCTCCTAGCTGCTTCCCCTAGAAAGCCTACGGTCTCCTCAGAGTCTTCTCAAGCCTCCAGTTCTGAGGGGGTTCCTGCCAGTTCACTAATGAAGGATTCCACCCCAAGGTCATCAGACAATCCCCCACCCCCCTTTACCAACTAGCCCCAGACTATACCCCCTACTGTGCAAGAAAGTAAACTCAACCAGTACCACCAGAAGTGAGGCCCCAATATAAGCCCTTAAAGTCAAATCTGTGACCTGTGTCCATTGCAGGAGGTAGCTGATGAAAATGAGGAAACACATAGAGCGCATGTGCCATTTTCTATGTCTAATTTGGCTTTATACAAGAAGAAATTTAGCCATTTTTCAGAGAATACAGAAAAGCTTATAGAGGAGTTTATTAAGTTGACCATGTTCTTTAACTTGTCATGACTTATAAATATTCTCATCTTCTTGCTGTGCTGTGGGAAAAACATGGAGGAAAAATTATGTGGCCAAGCCACTCAACTATGACAAGATTAGAGAAATAACTCAAGGAAAAGACAAAAATTATATTCTGTTTCAGGGTCATTTAGTTGAGGCACTCAGGAAATATACTAATGCAGACCCAGACTCCCCAGAAGGGCAAGCTCTCCCGGGTATATGTTTTATTACTCAATGTGCCCCTGACATTAGGAGGAAGCTACAAAAATCAACAATGGGATCTCAAACTCCTATGAGCCAACTCTTAAATGTGGCTTTAAAGTTCAAAATAACAAGGACACAGCAAAAGAGATGAAAATAAATAGCAAAAAAAAAAAAAATTAAAAAGCAACTATTAGCAAATACTTTAAGCACCCTTCCCACTCAGGGTTACCCATCTTGAGAAAGTCGTGAGATCAGCATCTGAGATGCCCAGACAAGAGCTCCTGTTTCTCTAGCCCCTGGGCCAGAATCAATGTGCCTACTATAAGTAAAACACTACAACTATTTTACTTGAAGTAAAATGTTATAAGGCCATTGACAATGATAATGTCTTAACTGTTCCCAGTGAAAGAGAGAGAAAAGCTCCGCATCAATTTAAGGACTAACCTTCTTCAACTAGCTTTAAACAGCTGCCTTTCTCAAGGAACTTTACAGGGGATCTTGGACTCTTGACCCTATGTATACCTTCCTGCAGTGGCAGACAAACAGCTATCTGAACAGTTTTCTTCAGTATCTACACTGCTGGGTGAGCTGTCTGGCAGCTTGGGAACTCTGGGGTCTCCCCTTGAGCGCTGCATTTACCCTCTCCCTTCTTTATGTGATGCTAGGGGATCCTTCCCTGTGTCTTCTTGTCTTCTATACCTAATCGGGCAAACATAATTTGGCAAGTTGGATGGGTCCCAATTATGTAAATAACTTGAATCCAATTGTATTGTATAGTTCATTTTATTTTATGTATTTGCTAGGTGTATATACAAGTATTGTGAGGTATACTGTGTCTAGCATGCTAGCAAATTGGCTTATGAATAAAAGAGTATTCATAAATTAACAAGACTAGCCTAAGCTTACTAGTTTGAAGAGAATGTTGTGTCTTCTAAAATTTAACTTTAAAATGATGACCTAAGTAAATCACTTATGTTCATAGGCTTTAAAATGGCTAAAATGGCTTTAAATCATGACTAGCTTTGCATGGTATCCTGGTTCTTGGAGATGGTATAGATAAGACTGTTCAAATTGAAAACGTTAAATACATGTAAATGGAGTAGTTGCATAACTATTGGGCTTTTTGTGTAGCTTAAAATCTTAAAATTGTGGAATGGTTCTCATCAGCAGAATGCTAGTGTCTAGTGGGCAGTTCAGGATTTCTTGCCTCCTAGATTTATACAAAATGTGCCAAAGAAATGTATTCTTCATTAAGAAAAAAATAATTTTGGTCTAATTCAGAACTTACTGCAGGGGAGATTCAAAATATGAGGGCACCATTGAGTAGAAAAAAGAGAGATGTTAAGAATGTTATGGACAGAAAATGTTTTTTTTTCTTTTTTTTTTTTTTGCAAGGAAGGATATAAAAAGAGTAATTCCGTATGAGAAAGAATCTTATAAATTCTTGTCCTTGAGTAAAATAATTGGTAATTTAATAAAAAGATGGTATAAGACAAGTCAAAAATTCCAAGCATGTTTTAGATGCTCTATGTAAGTTGTGATAAGGTTCATTAAAGATAATTTATGAAAGAAATTTGTGTGTGTGGTTAAGCTAGAGGTGATTAAAAGAAAATTCTTTATAATAGACTTTCTAAGGAATGGTCTACATGTTAAAACCAAATTTTCTTAGGGTATCAATTTACTAAATTATATGGATTGTCCCTGCCCAAATCTCATGTCAAATTGTAATCTCCAGTGTTGGAGGTGGGTCCTGGTGGGAGGTGATTGTATCATGGGGGCGCTTTCTTATGGATTAACACCATTCCCCTTGGTGGTGTTGCGATGGTAGTGAGTTCTTGTGAGATCTGGTTATTTATAATAATGTGTGGTACCTCCTCCTTCTCTGTCTCTTGCTCTTTCTCTGGCCATGTAAAATGAGCCTGCTCCCACTTTGCCTTCCACTGTGAGTAAAAGCTCCCTGAGGCCTTCCCAGAAGCAGATGCTGCCATACTTCCTGGTGAGCCAATTAAAACTCGTTTCTTCATAAATTACCCAGTCTCAGGTATTTCTTTATACTAGTGCTAAATGAGTGAATTACCATTACCAGAAACTTTGCTTTTTCAATTCTGTAGTCTATTTATTTTGAAAGCTTCTCGGATTTATGTAACTCACTTCTTTAGCTTTTTCATCAGTTCCTGTGAGTTTTTTTTCTAGATTCTGACTGTCACTGTAGCCTGTTGCTAAAGTGCTTTCTCTTAGAGGTCTGTGGGAGTAGTGTCTTCTCCCAATATAGCTTAATTCTATGATTTTGGTTTTTCTCAATTAGTAGCCTTATTTTGGCTTTTGGATTTTGACTGTTATATTGCTTAGAAGAGTTTTTGGAGCTGGTGAGTGCCTGCCCGATCCCATCCTCTTTGCCCCAGAGGGAGTCATCTGTTCGGTGTGTTGGAGGGCTATGGATTTTGATTTTTTTGTTTGTACTCAGAGTATGCCAGAGGCAGTGTCGATAGCCAAGCTTTTTTTTTTTTTTTTTTTTTTTTTTTTTTTTTTCTGTCCTGTTCCAATGCTTGGGTGGTGTAATGCCTGCCCTGAGTCCATTGTGTCCCTTGGACCGACCCCGATAGCTGAAGGACTTGGAGTCAGGGGACTTGTAACCAGTTGGATGTTCTGGGCCAGATGAGAGTGGAAGTGGGTAAGCACTGATTAGCCCTTGAATCCCTTTGGAGCAGTATGAGAGCCAAAGACTAGGATCTTGGAAATGGGGTTATAAAACGGACTTGTCTGTGGATTCTGTGTGTTCAGCTGTTGCGGCCTTGGTTTGTAGTAATTAGCTACACAAACCTTCTGCCTCCTCTTTCTAGTTTAGACGAGGTTCAGGAGGCCTTCCACATGAAAAGAAAACATTTCCCTTGCCCACAAAGGAACAGAATATCTCCCCTGTTCACCCTGGAGACTTAGTCTTGCTAAAAACTTAAAAAGAAGAATCCCCTGAAGATCAATTACAACCAAAATGGAAGGGCCCTTATCAGGTATTGCTAAGAATCTTTTCTGCTGTTAAATGTCAGAAAATAACTATTGTGTACACCTAACAAGGATTAAACATGTTTCTTATGAGTTACAGGCACAAAGACAGGACACACCACAACCTACATGTGTAAACCTTTGGAAGACCTCTGCTACCTATTTAAAAGAATCAACCCTCAACCAGAAATGCTAGTGTGATGCTGTGGGTGGAAGTAAGAGCATTCATTTTTCTCTTCTTCTTGGCCGTAGTACTTCTTTTCTATCACTTTAGCCTGCTGTCTCCTTCTGGGAAAAGTCTTTTTTCCTTGTTGGGTATAGAGGTCACTTTAAGGCCCAACCAGACACCATGCTGTCACTGTTAATCCTGTTTACTTTCCTAATTACCCTGATCCAGTGGGGGTGGGAATAAAACTCTATAGTAAATACTTCAAAAATCATAGCATCAGGGAATCATCTTCATAGTTGCTAGATCTGTCATCTACATTCCCAGGATAGAGAGTTCCATCTTCTGGCCTCTCTAGAAAATCTCATAGCCCTGTCTCCAGACCTTCTAACTAACCATAGTGATCCCGAAGTACCCAAACCCCTGTTTGTTAGGAAGAACTTTTCACCACTTAAGGGATTTTACAAAACCACACCCCATCCCCCACCACTATTACCAGGACCTAGGAAGTTGGGTATTTAAATCTCCACTGCACTAATGATTCTCTCTTTTGCACCTACTGCTGTGTTAATGACACAAAAGCAGAAATTTCTCTGAAATGCTCTTATGCAAGTTGAGTTGCCTACTTCCTAAGGCTGCAGCAAGGCAAATGGGATTCCATGTGCAAGTGAGGAGACCATATATGGTGTCTTCTTCTGCATTAGAACAACAATCTAGTCTCAGAAGGTGAAAGTACTGCTCCCTTCTGAAAAAATCGATTGTTTGGCCCTTTCATTGGAACAGGAAAAGAATATCTCTATAGACCTAATTTGGCAGCAATAGATATTGTGCCACATAGGGCCTCTATTTGTGCCCCAACTGAACTCATTGTTTATGGCCATAAATAGGAAGAAGTCATACCCCATAACTACACTTGTCTCCCTGGGGAGCCGCCGTAGGAGGAGCTTTCCCTTGTATATCAAAAACTTGCAACAGAGGGAAGGGCGCCGTGGCTCATGCCTGTAATCCCAGCACTTTGGGAGGTCAAGGTGGGCAGATCACTTGAGGTCAGGAGTTTGAGACCAGTCTGAACAATATGGCAAAACCCCATCTCTGCTAAAAATACAAAAATTAGCCAGGTGTGGTCATGCACTCCTGTAGTCCCAGCTACTTGGGAGGGAGAGAAACGAGAATCACTTGAACCTGGGAGGCAGAGGTGGCAGTAAGCCAAGATGGCACCACTGCACTCCAGCCTGGGTAACAGAGCAAGACTCCATCTCAAAAAAACAAACAAAACAAAACAAACCACACAACTTGGAACAGAGATAAATGTGCATTGGCCACCCTTGCCCCTCTGGGGTTCACAGTCTATAATCCTATAAGACCCAGGAGTACTAGAAGTTAAGCAAGCAATATGTATCAGTTCATTTTCACACTGCTGATAAAGATATGCCTGAAACCAGGCAATTTACAAAAGAAAGAGGTTTATTGGATTCATAGCTCCTCATGGCTGGGGAGGCCTCACAATCATGGCGGAAGGCAAGGAGGAGCCAGTCACATCTTATGTGGAGGGTAGCAGGCAAAGAGAGAGCTTGTGTGGAGAAACTCCCATTTTTAAAACCATCAGATCCTGTGAGACCCATTCACTGTCAGGAGAACAGCATAGGAAAGACTTGCAGCCATGATTCAGTCATCTCCCACTGGGTCCCTCCCACGACATGTGGGAATTATGGGAGCTACAAGATGAGATTTGGTTGGGGAAACAACCAAATCATATCAGAATAGGATTAATTCTGGCAGGAACTGGGGCAGCCACAGCACTAGTGGCACACTGAGGCATTTGCCTATCATGAGCCAACCCTAAGAAAACTTAACTCAAACCCTGGAATCTTGAGCCACCAACACAGGTCAAGCATTAAAGAGAATTCAAGATCTCTGGTCACTTTGGGAAATGTAGCTCTTGATAACAGATAGTGTTGGATTATTTACTATCTATACACATTGGATTCTGAGGAGTTATTGATAAAACTGCTGCACAACTCTGGACAGGTTGAGGTTAATATTCCAAAGATCTATAAGCAAGCTACCTTGTTACATAGCTCTGTCCAGGGAACTGACCCCAACTATATTTGGTCTACTATCAAAAGTGCCTTCCCAAAATCTCACTTTTTTTTTTTTCTCTCCAGTACCTTTAATACCTGTCGTGTGTTATCACTAATCTTTGGCCTTTGCTTCTTTAATCTCTTAATAAAATTTGTGTCTTCTAGATTACAGTAGTTCCAGGTAAAGACAATGCTGACATGACACTTCCAACCTATCCTGTCTAGTGACCCAGGGAATAAATATGTCCTGCCTCTGCGCCCCTTAGATCAGGTATCCAGAGAGTTTTACTCCTCCAGTGCTAGGCAGAGCCTGTGCCTATAAAATCAGTAAGGAGTAGTTACAGAAAATGAACCTCCACCCTTCTACAGCCCCCTTAAGATTAAAGAAAAATATCTAATTTCTAAGGGAGGAGTGAGGAAAAAGGTGGGATTTGACTCCAGAGGCAGGGCTCAGACTCTAGACCAGATTCAGGATTAGCTAAAACAAGGAAGAGATGCAAGCATCTCTCAGTAAGACAAGCCCACTAGTGTGCCATGTCAGTTTACCACTGCCATAGCAGCTCTGCAAAGTTACCACCCCTTCCCGTGAAAATGACCCAATGACCCAGAAGTTACCATCCTTTTTCTAGAATTTTCTCATAATCTGCTCTTTAATTTGCTTCTAATTAAAAGTGGGTATAAACATGATTATAGAACCGCCTCTGAGCTGGTATTCTGGGCCCACTGCCTACGGGGTGGCCTTGTTCCACATGGAGCAGTGTCTTTGCTGCTGCTGTGCACTGCTGCTTCAATGAAAGTTGCTAACACCACCAACTAGCCCTTGAATTCTTTCCTGGGTGAAGCTAAGAACCCTTCCTGGCTAAGCCACAATTTTGGGCTTGCCTGTCTTGCATCAATAAAAGCTATAAAAATAAGAGAATAAATAATTATTTAATAGGATAGAAGAAAAATTCTGTCTCATTAGTATTTCAATAAATATATTCATCATTTTATCTGTCAAAATAAGTGATTAAATAAAGTTACTATTCACTATAATAGAGAATGTAGAGAGGTGAAAAATCTCAAACATTACTGTTGGGGCTGTAAATTAACACAGTTCTTTTGAAAACAAAATTTAAATATACATCAAGAACCTAAAAGGAAGTTTGTATAGTTTGACATTATTCTAGCCTAAGGAAACAGTGCTTAATATTTTAAATGAAGTTGCTGAGTTCTCATTTCATTATTATGTATAATACTGCAAAATTGAAAGTAATAATTTGTAAAATGTCTACCAATAGGAAGTTGGTTATGTATAAGTGTAAACTTGCTGTGTAGACTACAATGCAGTCATTAAACTACTATTTAGAGCTTGGACATGGTGGCTTGTGACTGTAATCCCAGTACTTTGGGAGGCTGAGGAGGGCAGATAGCTTGAGCCTGGGTATTCAAGACCAGTCTGGCAAGATGGTGAAACCCTGTCTCTACAAAATAAAAAAAAATAATAAATAAAAATAATAATAATAGTCATAACAAATTAGCCAGGTATCATGGTGTGTGCCTTTAGTCCTAGCTACTCAGGAGACCACAGTAGGAGGATCTCTTGAGCCTGGCAGGCAGAGGTTGCAGTGAACTGGGACTGGACCACTGCACTCCAGCCTGAGAAACTACACCCTATCTCAAAACAAAAACAAGAGCAAAAAAAAAAAAAATCAACAAAAAAACAATCATTTAATGCCCATGCCTATGTGGAAAATGCTGATGTTACAATATTATGTGAAAAGAACAAAAAATAAGGAATTAAGGTATGACATTTTATACAGTATGTAATTATAAATAATTTAATTCCTTTTTATGTTTCTTTTTGTGGGGAGCATTAAAATTAGAGGTGCTTATACTTATTTTCTCCAAGTTTTCTCTGCTAAATATATAATAAACTTAAAGCTATTTTTCCAACCTGGGGTTATGATATTGGCTTATAGTTTACAGAAAATGGTATTAAAATATTATAAATCTTAGAAATAATAGATGAAAGAAGAACATGCTACAACAACATTGAAAAACATGGGAATAATACATTGTACCCTGTATTACATAGTGTCATTTAATTGGGATGCATAAAAGAAAATATTTCTCAAGTCTCACTGTTATTAATAGTTTCACCCAGTACATAATAAATGTTAACCATTACACTCACACACATCTCTGTCTTTTTTTGAATTCTAGAAGACTCAGATACATATATGAGCTCTATGTATTTCATTTTCAGCCTACCTTTAGAAAATACATATGAACTTATGATATGCATTGATCTTATCTTTCCTACCTAATTTTACTAAATATTCCCTCATTTTCTTCATTCTTCTCATTTATTAACTTAGTTATAACAAAAACAATTTATAAATGCCTCAAATAAAATGAGGAATCAATCAATAAAATTTTCCCATAATGTAAAAGTCTCTATATGCAAATTGTTTTTGCTAATGTGAAGCAGGATTTTATAGTACTGACAACAACAATCTTGGGGTCAGGAGTCCTGAATTCTTGTCCTTATTCTACCATCTATATTTTCTAGTGTCTTCAGAGCATTTTCTTCATTTATAAAATTAACCAGCCAGACAAAGGACTTCCAAGTTTGTATGTATACCAATAAATTCTCTGAAATTAACTGGTACATGGATGGATGGATGGAGAAAATTGCTATAGCATAGTTTCTTTAGTTTATGTTCCATAATATTCTTGAAAAAAGGGGAAAATTATAATGAGACTATAATCAGGATATCAAGCTATTTTTTATCATGGTAAAATGCACATTTCATAAAATAGACCATTGTAACCATTTAAAAGTGTATAATTTAGTGTTATTAAGAATATTCACTGCATTGTTCAAATAATAATTACTATCTAGTTCTAGAACATTTCATAAGCTCAAAAGTAAGCCATAACTCATTACACAGCCACTCTCCATTTGTTCTTCCACCCTGCAATCTGTGGGCAAATACCAACCTGCTTTCTGTCTCTATAAATTTGCTAAAGTTTTTACATTTTATGTAAACATAACTGTAGGTTACATAGATATTGGGTGAAATTCAGCCCTGATATTTCACATAGGTTCTTTTCTATTTTCCCTACGTGTTGGCTGGTCTGAGAAATAAAGGGACAGAGTACAAAAGAGAGAAATGTTAAAGCTGGGTGTCCGGGGGAGACATCACATGTCAGCAGGTTCCATGTTGCCCCCGAGCCGTAAAACCAGCAAGTTTTTATTAGTGATTTTCAAAAGGGGAGGGAGTGTATGAATAGGGTGTGGGTCACAGGGATCACATGCTTCACAAGGTAATAGAATATCACAAGGCAAATGGAGGCAGGGCAAGATCACAGGACCACAGGGCCAGGGCAAAATTAAAATTGCTAATGAAGTTTCAGGCACGCATTGTCATTGATAACATCTCATCAGGAGACAGGGTTTGAGAGCAGACAACCGGTCTGACCAAAATTTATTAGGCGGGAATTTCCTTGTCCTAATAAGCCTGGGAGTGCTACGACCGTGAAAGACAGCCATCCCCAAAGTGGCCATTTTAGAGGCCTCCCCTCAGGGATGCATTCTCTTTCTCAGGGATGTGCCTTGCTGAGAAAAAGAATTCAGGGATATTTCTCCCATTTGCTTTTGAAAGAAGAGAAACATGGCTCTGTTCTGCCCGGCTCACCGGCAGTCAGAGTTTAAGGTTACCTCCCTTGTTCCCTGAGCATTGCTGTTATCCTGTTCTTTTTTCAAGGTGCCCAGATTTCATATTGTACAAACACACACGCTGTACAAACAATTTGCGCAGTTAACGCAATCATCACAGGGTCCTGAGGCGACATACATCCTCCTCAGTTTATGAAGATGTTGGGATTAAGAGATTAAAGTAAAGACAGGCATAGGAAATCACAAGGGTATTGACTGGGGAAGTGATAAGTGTCTATGAAATCTTCACAATTTATGTTCAGAGATTGCAGTAAAGACAGGCGTAAGAAATTATGAAAGTATTAATTTGGGGAACTAATAAATGTCCATGAAATCTTCACAATTTATGTTCTTCTGCCATGGCTTCAGCCAGTCCCTCCCTTTGGGGTCCCTGACTTCCTGCAACACATGGACTTCTTTGTTTGTTTGATAATTTTAATTATCATAATGTTTTCAAGGTTCTTTAGTATTTTGTTCTTTTTTATGGCTAAACAATATTACATTGTATAGATATACCACATTTTGTTTATCCATTCATTAATTAATGGACATTTTGGTAGTTTCCACCTTTGGCTATTATGAATAATACAGCTATAAATGTCTGTGTACAAGTTTTTGTTTGAACAATTGTTTTCAATTCTTTTAGAGATATACCTAAGATTGAAATTCTATGCAAAGAAATACATAATACCAGAAACTGAATATGTGGATGAGTATAAAATACTTTTTCTCAAATTTCAATCTTCTTAAAGTTAATGCTTTAAGTAAGAAAAGGCCCACAATGTAGCATATAATATACATAAAATAAAATATGTGACAATAGTAGCCCATAATATGAGTTGGGAAAATGGGAGTCTACTATTATAAGGCTCTTATATTCATGAGGTGAAAATAGTACTTAAAAGTAGACAGTGATAAAAATGAATAGTATAAAACCTAAAATAACCACTAAAAACCACAAACAAAATTCCATGTAAAAGATTGTTAGTTTTGATAAAAAAGAAAGACCTAATAATATGCTGTTAATAAGAAATTCAACCTAATATAAAGACTGAAATAAAATTAAAGTAAAATAGAAAAATTCCATTCTAACATTAATCAAAAGAAAATCAAAGTAACACTATTAATATAAAATACAGTAGATGTATGTGCCAAGAATATTGCCAAGGTTAGTAATCAAAGTTGTCAAATTCTTTAAGAGGACCAAATAATCCAAACTGATGTGTACTTAAAGCTGAAACATCAAATAAATAAAACAAAAATTGATAAAACATCAAATAGAAACAGATAAGACAATAATTATTGTGACATAATTCACCATATAAACAGACTAAATCAAACAAAACACACTGTCATCCCAACAGATGCAGAAAAAGCATTTAGAAAATTCATTCCTGATAATATAGCTTAGTAAATTCAGAATATAATGGATTTTTCTCAGTCTGCGTAAGGACATCTCCAAATAAATTTACAGCTAATCTCATGTTTAATCATGAACTACTTAATTATTTTACCCTAAAGTCAGGGGTAAAGGATGGATAATTGCTCTATTCACCTATATTCAACTCTGTACTAGAGGTTTTAGCCAATGTAATAAAGCCAGAAAAATAAATAAAATTTATTCAGTTTTGAAAGGAAGAACTAAATCTCCACTTGCAGAAGACGTGATCATTTGTATAGAAAATCCTACAGAATCTACAAAATAAACTTCTAGAATAAATAACTTTAGCAAAGTTTCAAAATATAAGATTAAGCTAGAAAAATGAATTTAACTTGTATATACTAAGAACAAACATTCAACCACAGAAATAAAAACTACCACCTACAACAGAATCAGAAACATGAAATGCTGGGAGATATAATCAACAAAAAATGTTCAAGATCTATAGAGAGAAAAATACAAAGTAACGTTAAGAGAAGTTGAAGAAGACAAATAATTATGTAAAGGTATATGTAATATATCTGAAGACAATATTATAAAGATGTCATTTATCCTTAGATTGGTATATGAATTAAACTTAACACCAATCAAAAATCATAGGAGCCTTATTTTGTAGAAATTAACAAGATGATTATAAAATTTATGTGAAAATGCAAAGACCCTAGAAGAGCCACACATTTTTTGAAAAATAAGAATAAAGCTGGAAGGCTTGTACTACATGACTTAAAGGCTTATTACAAGGCTTGAATAATCAAGTCAGCATGGTATTGGCATAGCCATTGAATAATTTATCAATGGAACAATGCAGATTATTCATAAAATGACCCACATGCATGTGGTTGATAGATTTTTGACAAAGATGTATAGGTAATTCAATAGATACATGGAAGTCTTTTTCAACAAATGGGCATGTCAATGTTTCACATATAATTCCAAACTTATGTTTTTTTTATTATACTTTAAGTTCTAGGGTACATGTGCACAATATGCAGTTTGTTACATATGTATACATGTGCTGTGTTGGTTTGCTGCACCCATTAACTTGACATTTACATTAGGTATCCCTCCCCCATACCCCCACCCCACTACAGGCCCCAGTGTGTGATGTTCCTTGCCCTGTGTCCAAGTGTTCTCATTGTTCAGTTCCCACCTATGAGTGAAAACATGCGGTGTTTGGTTTTCTGTCCTTGTGATAGTTTGCTCAGAATGATGGTTTCCAGCTTCATCCACGTCACTACAAAGGACATGAACTCATCCTTTTTTATGGCTGCATAGTATTCCATGGTGTATATGTGCCACATTTTCTAAATCCAGTCTATCATGGATGGACATTTGGATTGGTTCCAAGTCTTTGCTATTGTGAATAGTGCCACAATAAACATACGTGTGCATGTGTCTTTATAGCAGCATGATTTATAATCCTTTGGGTATATATCCAGTAATGGGATTGCTGGGTCAAATGGTATTTCTAGTTCTAAACTTATAGTAAAAATTATCTCAAAATGCATCATAGGACTAAATACAAAGCTATAAAACATCTAGGAGACATCATATGAGAAAAATTATAACCCTAAGGTTGTCAAATATGTCCTAGGACTCATGTTCACTCTGCTGAAAAGAATATGCAAACAAATCACAAACTAGCCAATTATCTGTTAAAGGACTTGTATCCAGAGCATGAAAAGCAGTCTCAAATAATTGAGCAAAGTATTTGAACAGTCCCTTCTACAAAGAGGATGTACATTGATGGCAGAAATGTAAAATGGTAAATTAACTTGGAAATAATTTTATCAGTTTCTGAAAAAGTTAAACATAATCCTACCATACAATTCAGTTATTTTCTCTCCTAGGTATTTACGTGGGTAAAAGCATACATCCATACAAATACTTACATACATATAATGAAGCAGCTTTATTTATAATAGCCAAAACTGGAAACCACCCAAACATTCACTAATAGTGAATTGGGTATAAAAATTGCAATGTGGAAATATAACAAAATACTATGTAGCAAAAAATGATAAACTATTGATGCCCATAACAACATATATGAATCTAAAAATGATAACAATGAGTAAAGGGAGCCAGATGCCTTAAAATTACATTCTGAATGATCGCTTATATAATATTTAAAAAAGCAAAGTTAGCTATATTGATAAAAGACCATGCAGATCAATGGTTGTATAGGGAGAGGGTAGATACTGGCTGAACTGAGAATACAAGAGAATGACAAAGAGACATGAGTGAACTTTTAGAGATGAAGAATATGCTAATTATTGTCATTGTGGTGATAATTGTATGGGTCTTTCTATATTTCAGACTTATCAAATTGTACATATAAATGTGTGCTGCTTAATATACAATTATACTTCAATAAATAACCTAACAAACAACTGAAGGGAAAGCTTAGTATTCATTATTAAATATTAAAAGTGATTCTAAAACTTCAGTAGTCTTAAACATTCTAATATATGTATGAGGAGAAAGTATAAAACAGAACAGTGCAGACAAAACCAAAATACTTTTAATGTACTGTAATGATTATATTGCAAATCATACATGAAGGATTTTCTATGACTGACAATTGTCTACCTTTACAGGAAAACTTAGAACCTTATTTCATTCAAAAGCAATTTCAAATAGATTTAAAGATTAAATCCAAATAACTGAGTTGATAAAACATTTCAAAAAAATGAGAGTAATTTTTATCTCTCTAGATGAAAAAATTTATATAGAAAAAATGCTTATATAAATTAAATGGTAAGAAAACATTTATATAAGATACCAAAGGCAGAAATTGTGAAGAAAGTGATTAATAGCTGTAGATATATATATATATATTTTTATATATATATAAAAGAAATGTATAAGATCTGTTATGAGCAAAAAACACAATAAGGATTATTAAAAGGCTAAAAGTAAATGAAGGAAAATTATTTGCAACTTTATGTCAAATATTTATTTAATATCCTCAGAATATGAAGATATCTAACACATTGACAAACAATTAAAAAGCCAAATCTCTCATTAGAAAGTGGGTAAAGAAAACAGATACAGACAATTTAGAAAAAAAAAAAAAAAGTAGAGATGACTAATATAAGCAGGTGAAAAAAATGTGTCTCCAAAAGTTGACAGTCTCTACATCTCACCCGCTTGTAAGAGCAGAGGTTCCCCAACCTTTTTGGCACAGAGACCAGTTTTGTGGAAGACAGTTTTTCCACTAACTGTGGGTTATAGGATGCTTTCAGGATAATTCAAGTACATTACATTTATCGTGCACTTTATTTTCTGTTATTATCACTTTGTAATATACAATGAAATAATTATACAACTCATCATAATGTAGAATCAGTGGGAGCCCTTAGCTTGTTTTCCTGCAACTAGATGGTTTCATCTTGTGGTGATGGGACACGGTGACAGATCATCAGGCACCAGATTCTCAAAAGAAGCACACAGCCTAGATCCTTTGCAAGTGCAGTTCATAGTAGGGTTCATGCTCCTATGAGAATCTAATGCCACTGCTCATCTGACAGCAGGCGGAGCTCAGGTCCTAATGCTAGCAATGGGGAGCAGCTGTAAACTCACCAGCAGCTCAACTCCTGCTGTGTGGCTCAGTTCCTAACAGGCCACGGACTACTACTAGTGGTTAGGGACCCCTGTTGTAGAATATTTGTCACAGATCATATGACTGTATCCTGATGGCCAGTGCAGTCATCTCTGAGCCAAAGGTGGGTAGGAGAGACATCCAGAGTCCTAGACAATCCTAACAGTAGTGGACACTTGGTTCCTAAGTAGTTTCTTTTCTGGGTTTGGAAAAGTTTCTATGCCAGTTGTCAAATTTAAGCGACTAATACTGTTTCTTGATGCAGATAGGCCCTTGCCATCTCGGGAAGATTTCTGACACCTACCCCATCAGCGATATCTATTTCAGTCCATGTAAGCTCGGTTCCCTAAAATGGACTTTTTTCTTCCATCAACATTTTAGGAAACACAATATGGTATATTTATTTGTGATCAAAGTAAAACTGCGTATCTCTGTGGGTTTTTTTTCTCTCTGAAGCATATTTTCTATAGACTGAAACTGTAGTTTCATCTTTATTTGAAAAAGAGTCATTGTGGACTGGTGTTCATTATTCCTTACTTTTCATTCCCCTAGAAATTTTTTTCTGTCTTTGCTCCTGAAAGCTGAAATTGCATGGATCCTCCTGTTGTTTGTAGATTAGCTGTAATTTATTCAGTGCCCAAAGGGTAGCATAAGAGGATTAGCTAGAGTAGATCAGGAATAGGAAAGTTCCTTCAGGCTTTGCTATGTTACAGCCATGCAGATGAAACCAAAATTAGGTCAAAGTGTCACCTTTCTTTAAGATTAACAGCATAACGAGTTTCCAACTTATTCGTCCTCACTATCTTATTTAATATGGTTTCCTGAATCTCCAATCACTCTAAAATATAACTGCCAGCTTAATTGAAAGCTGACTATTTTCTACTAACACTGTTTTCTTTTTAAGTGTTTTATCTAAACATATTTTTTGGAAGTGACTGTTCTAGTAAAATATTGACCAGAGTTGTGCATTGCATTTATTATTAAAGTATCTAATGTTACATAATTTTCTCCTTATCTCTGCTCCCCAAATTAATCAAACTTTTCTAGTAAATTTTCACTTTAAAAATTGCAGGAGTATGTTAAAAACTCTGAAGTTGTACAGAATTGTATAAAGAGAAACTTTAAGTTTAACCAGTGATTTAGACATATATAAGTATTATTTTTCTGGAACCCATATATTAGGTTTGTTACAAAACCAGAGGCTAAGAGTAGCTCATATGAATGCAAAGCATTCCAAAATAAAAAGTAAGAACTTTTATTTATAAATGATCTGTGTAGTTAACATTAGAAAGTAGGTCCAGAATCTAGGCAATTATTTTAACCTGATAGGTTAAAAACACCATCAAAAGTTATGAACCTATTAATTGTGCTCATAGCCATGATCTTGTATTTCATATTAAAAAAATGCCATGTTTGCAAAGCGGTAGGATTCCCTATAGCCACATTAGATTGTACACTGCTTGTACTAGTACATAGCAAAGTTGTTACATCTGAGTGAGTGAACCTAGGCGCTCAGCTGTACCAGGCATAAGGCCTTTGTCTTTGGTTTCTGGGAAATTGAGCTTGGTAAATAATACTCTTATTTTATTAACCCCTTTATAGCTCTTATGTGTTGTTTTGACATTATTTCTTCCAAAATTTTTTATTTTAAGCCTAACAAAAATAATATCAATATATTACCCTTTATAAGTACCAATATTCAAAAACCAAGCTTAGAAAAAGTGGCTGTTTCCAGCTGGGCGTGGTGGCTCATGCCTGCAACCCCAGCACTTTGGGAAGCAGAGTCCAGCGGAACACAAGGTCAGGAGTTTGAGACCAGCCCGGCCAACATGGTGAAACCCGGTCTCTGCTAAAAATACAAAAATTAGCCGGACATGGTGGCACATGCCTGTAATCCCAGCTACTCAGGAGGCTGAGGCAGGAGAATCACTTGAACCCGGGAGGCAGAGTTTGCAGTGAGCCAAGATTGCACCACTGCACTCCAGCCTGGGCGAAGAGCAAGACTTTGTCTCGGGGGAAAAAAAAATGGCTGTTTCCAATGTCCCCACACACTATGTTTCTCATTAACTCAGAACAAGCATTTCATTAAAATGTAGTGAATGATCAAATGAATGATCAGGTTGATTTCCACAGAATATATAATAAAAATAATATATTTCACAGATTCTAAGATGTGTTTTTCACAATTTAACTTACCTAATATTGAAATTCCTTAATCGTTATTTTAGACAGCAATTATGACATAATTATCTCTGCCTGTTCTTACGCAAATTTGGTCAGAGCTATTCATTTGATCAATTTAACTAAGTTGGTACAATTACAAATGTACTAATTGAAGGTAGATAAAATATCAAGGTTCCTTTGAGTAAATGAAATTTCAAAGTCAATAAAAGAAGGTGATGTCTAAATCATGCATAACATAAATCTGTCATTAACATTTCACATATCAATTTATCAAAATTTTGCAGATTTTGAATGAAAGCTGCTTGACATCCAGAGACATATATTCAATAGAAGAATAAGAACCAATCCACAAATTATTAAGTAAGACCGTATCAGATCAAAATCTATAGGATGAATGTTAGCATCTTGGAAGAAAAGCCACAAAATTGGAGTGGAATACTCTTAAATACTGCATCATCAATTCTCTTCATATTACACAAGACATTATTGTGTGGAAAGCAAAGCATGACTTTATCTGGATTTAAAAGTAATTTAGGATTTTCATTTGCATCCATGAAAGACTAGGTATTGCAGTCCAATCCTCTTGACAATGGTCACTAAAAATAGATTATGACTTGATGACATTTGGGTGCTCACAAGCTATAAAAATCCAAGATAAAACGAAATCCGTGATAGTGAGTCTCTTGGGGCACATTGTCCCCTGGAGAAATCTGCCAGATAACTGATATGTGACTGAGGGTCTGGGAGGTTGAACAGAGCTATTTTCAGCCTCAATGGAGCTATGGGATGTGAAGAAAAATACTGGAGTTCAATCCAGGACACGCCAAGAAGAGCTAGCTTAAGGACACCAACTTATTTTAGTGGATATTCTAAAGGTCAAAACAGCAATCACTTGCTCTCACAGGGAGGGAAACCCTGTTTAATAACACCTTAATCTGTATAATTAAATTCAGCTATCAATCTTTGCTATTGTTTGGTCTGCCTATTGGAGGCAAGTGTAATTCTTCTCTAAAGGAAGAATATATGTCTACAAGTTCTTAGTTATTTCATAATTTTGTTTTCAAATCCAATGTCTATTGCTTAATGAAAACTCACTAGCTTAATTAGCATAGAAAGTGGCAATAATTAGGTTGACAGCAAAGAAAAAATACATAATAGAAATAGACTCCCAGAGTACCCAGATAAAGTTGTTAGAAAAAGATTTTAAAATAACTCTGCTTAATATTTTTAATAAAAGATGAAGATTGACAATATAATCAGAGAACTAGAAACTATTAAAAAATAACAAATGGAAATATTAAAAGTGAAATATACTATTATTGAAATAGAGAACTCAGTACATGGATTTGTTAAATTAGGCATAGTTAAAGGAAACATTAATAAACTTGAATGTAGGTTAGAATACAATTTTCAGAATAAAACATGGAGGCAATAAATGATAGAAAATAAATATGGAAGAATATTAAAATATACAAGGAATGAAAATATCTAATATACATATAATTGGTTTCCCAGAAGAAAAGGAAAGAAAATAAAGGAGAAGCAAGATAATGGCTGAAATTTTTTCAAAACCAGTGAACAGCAAGTCATAGATTCAAAAGGCTCTAATAACCTTAAGTAGGATATTTTAAGAGAGAAGCACACCCAGACAAAATACTTAAATCAGCCAGAGAAAAATAGGACAAATTATTTTCAAAGGAGTAAATATTAATGAAATAGTTAATCTTGCAGCTGAAACAATGGGACCCAAAAGACAATGGTTCCCAAAAGATAATCTTCAAGTCCTGAATGGAAATGAATGAAAACAAAAGTATCTGTCCAGGAAAAAATATCATTCAAAAATTTTGTTTCAAGGTAAAATAAGTAAATATTCACACATAAAAATCTGAGAGAATTAATAACCAATAAACATACTAACAGAAGTGTTAAGAGGTATTACTTTTAGGGAGAAGAAAAATGATTTCATATGAAAAAACATTTGTAGATGCAGAAAACAATGAGGCATAAGAGAAAGCATAAAAATGTGGGAAAATCTAAAGGTACATTTACTGTACAAAGATCATGTGCAGTGGCATATAAGATTATAGGAAATTAAATTATAATAACATACAAGTTAGGGGCACAAATGAGTTAAAGTGTCATAAAATGCTGTGTTTTTACACCAAAACTAAACAAAGAAATATTAAGAAGGCCAAATAGAAAGTAAAGAAAAATACAAAGACATATGTTTGCTTAATTCTAAATTATCTCAAGGCTTCAAGTAAAAGATGAAGATGACTGCTATGGTTTGGTTTATTTCCTCTAAAACTCAGGTTGAAAATTGATCCCCAGGGTGGCAGTGTTGGAAGACAGGGCCTAATGGCAGGTGTTTGGATCATGGGGGGCAGATCCCTCATGAATAGATGAATGTCCTCCTATGGTTGTGAGTTCTTATCTTCATTGGAATGGATTAATTCCCAAGAGAGCAGTTTGTTAAAAGTCTGGCTTATTCAGTTTCTTTCTCTTGCTTCATCTCTTACCACAAAATCTCTGCATACACTGGATCCCCTTCCACTTTCTGCCGTGAGTACAAATAGCCTGAGGCCCTTACCAGATGCAGATTCTGAATCTTAAACATTTTAACCTCCAGGATTGTAAGCCAAATAAACTTTTTTTCTTTATACACTATTCATTCTCAGGTATTCTGTTTATAGCAACACAAAATAGACCAAGAAAATTATGAAACTTTATTTTAAAAACCAAAAATATCAACAAAAACATTGTGTGCTGTGTATGAAAGATATTTCAAACATAAGGATATAGGAAGATACATGAGGGTTGACAGTGAAAGCAATGAAAAAGCATACTATACTGGTACTAACGAAAAGAAAGTTGAAACCACTCAAATAATATAAAAAAAGTCGATGACAAGGTAAAAACCATTACCAGCAATAAAGAGATAAACTTCTTGAGGCTCAAAAATATGTAACAATTATAAGTTTGCATGGAAATGCAAGGAATCATGCAACTTATAATGGGGGTTCTGAGATTTCTCTCTCAGAAACTTATAATACAAAATTCAATAACAATAAAATATTAGGGCTGAATAATTAACAAAGTTAATTTATTTAATACATATGAAATAATTTGTCCAACAACTCCAGATTCCACATGATTTTAAATACAGTTGAAACATTTGTATAATGAATAATAGCCTGTGTCATGAAGTATGTCTCAAAATTACAATAAAAAAACACATTTTTCCAAGTATACTTGGAATATTAGTAAGAACAGGCCATACATGGGGCAATAATGTAAATAACAACATTTCAAAAATTGAAATTTGAAAGTAAGTGCTCTCATCTAATGGAATTGTTAGAAATAGTTGTTAAATAATAATAAAATTATCCTCAAATTCTTGGTAATATACATAGCATGATTCTATCTAGCATGCAAATACTGTTTCAAAGAAGAAACAAGAAATAGTAAATAGCAAATATTTTGAAAAGGATGATTATTAAAATACTGCATATAAAACTTATTGGATGTAGGTTAAAAGTTCTTAGGTAAAAATCCACAACATTAGATTAATATTTTAGGAAATAAGATAGCCTGAGAATCAGTAACCTATTCATTCTAGAGGTTAGAAAATGAACAGCAAATTAAAAAATAAAAATAAAGATAAAATATAGAAGTTAATGAAATGGACAAATTCCTGAAAGACCTGATAAAGAAAATAATTGAGATAAGACATAAAAACCAATGTTAGTACTGGAAAGAGTAACATGACTTCTAATTTTATAGATATTTTTAAAAGTTAACTGGTTAAACAAAGTTAGTTTAACCTTTGAAGAACAGTCAATGTAATTCACCATATTGACAAAAACAAAGAAAGGAACCATGGTCATTTCAATGGATGTTGAAAAAGTATTTGACAACATTCACTATCAGTTCATGAAGAGAAACCTTCACAATAAGAATGAAAAGGGACTTAATTTGATAAAAAGTCTCTACAAAAATTCCATAATAAACTTGATAATTAGTAGTGAAGTAATGAAAACTTTCTTCCTGAAATCAGGAAGAAAAAGGAGGCTATCTATCCACACAAGTATTGAATACTGTACTGAAATTCATGTTATGCATGAGTGACATAAGAATCAACGTGTAACTAATTCTCAAAAAACATGAATAGTAACAAAAATTAAAATTCAAATGAAAGTAAACATGTCATAGTTAAATAGCAGTATTTTTTTCTTACCTGTGGTATATGAAATAGTTTAATAACCTTGTGGTATATGATATTCTACATTTGGTGAGGTTAGATATTCAGTAAAGTACAGCAAGCCTCTTTGTACTTGTTATACATCGTTGTTTCTAGAGACATGTTTTCTTAAAATTTGTAGTTTCCAAAGTTATTTTACATACACTAGCTCATTTAATGTATTATTATCATAGGCAGGCATTTCTTTAAATATTTTTCCATCCATTCAGTTATTTAAAACCTGCAACAACTCTAAAAGGTGAATATTATTGCTACCTGAATGATAGATAAAGAAACTGAGGCACAGATAGTTAAAATAACTTGTGCAAGATCACATTAGTAAATGTCAAATACAGATTTCAAACTGTTCAGCTTGACTCTAAAGCTGAGGCCTTTCATCCATTGTTGTCATTCTCGTATGTAACGGTTGTAAAAGAAATCATAGGGCTATGGGGAAGTAAAAAGTAATAGTACTATTTTATTCATATTTATTTATTTTTAGAGACAGGGTGTTGCTATGTTGCCCAGGCTGGAGTACAGTTGGTATCACAGTGTAACAGCCTTAAACTCCTGGGTTAAAGCAATCTTCTGTCCTCAGTCTCCCAAGTAGCTGGGACTACAGGCCTATGCCACTATTCCTGGCTTTTTACAAGTTAGCTCATGGTTGGACAGTAATTGAGGTGGATATTGAATAAGAAAGAACAATTGCATATGTTTTGTATCTGAACTGAGGGTCAGTGGATCATAGAAAACTAAGTATCTCATATCAGAGCTACATAGAAAGAAGAGAATGCTACATAGAGAATAAGAAACTGTGATATAAAGAATTATCAGCAATTAAATCTACTCACTTAATAATGTTAAATTATACATTACATTGTTAACTATGGTCACCGTTATACAATAGATCTCTTGCATGTATGACTTGCGTGAAATTTTGTATTCTTTGACCAACATCTCCCCAGTCCTAAAGAACCATAAGCAGGTAGTTTTCAATAAACACATCAAAGCATCACCTTTAGTATTAAAGAAAGATTGGTAAAAAGAAACGAGAAAACATCAGCAAAAAGGAGATGGCACTGAGTCTTAACGTTACAGGAAAAAAACAATTTTTTTTCTCAAAATATATTTTATGTTGAATGCTAGGGCAGACCAGTGAAAATCTTTGACTACAAAGATCAAATGTTTTTATTTTGATATCCCTTGACTATTAATACTTGCTAAATGTAGCAAAGACAGCATTGGAAACATCACCTTAGTTTTTTAAGCATGGGTAATAACCACTCCCAAGTACCAAAATCTTCACTTCACTATAAGCACTCTAACATTGTGAGCACTGCGCATGGTAGGGAAATGACTATGCATGGTAGGCTGTATTGTACAGGATTTGTTAGATTCATCTGCAATACCATACTCCAAGGTGTGCTCTGGAATGATAGGAAATCTTATGGGTGAAGAAACTGTCCATAATGAAACGAGTTTGGCAAAAATGGGTTAAGAAAAGATTTTTTTCTTAGCTATTTATATATTAATGTAAATTATGAATATCTAAGGAGAATAAAGTCTATGTTTCTTTCTCTTTTGGGGGTGAGGCTGGGGCAGGTTATAAGGGAAAGTGTATTAAGTGACATACCTTCAGAGACAAAGTCACAGTCTTTTAATACCAATCATCTGTTCATAAGTATCTTTTTGTCTTCAATAGCCAGGCACTGTTCCCTGTTCTAAAAGAGCTGCATACACAATAGTAAAAGAAGAGTCAAATACCCTCAGCCTCATTGATTTTGCACTTTAATACGGGAAGTCAGACATACTTAAGATAAATAAGCAGCCTGCATATTATATTAGATATTAGTAAGTGATAATGAGAAGAATAAAATAGAGAAGAGAGGGTGTAAATATCAGGAGGACCTGCAATTTTAGATAGAGTGGCCTGAGAAATCCTCGCTAAGAAAGTTTCATTAGAGCAAATCTCTAAAGAAAATGAGAGAGTGAGCTCTATCAATATCTGGGGAGAAGAACTTCAGGTTAGGGGAAGAGGACTGTCCTGAGACGACAGAGTGACTGACACATTTGGGAAAAGAGAAAGAGCAAAAGAAAAATTATCAGAAGAGGTCAACTAGAAACAGAAGGCTGTTCATGCTTTCCATTGTAAAGATGCTGACTGATTCTGAGATGGAGAGCCAAAGGAGGGTTTTCAGAGAGGAGCAGCCTGGTCAGACTTGCATTCTAACAAGACCATGTTTGCTGTTGTGTTGAAAACAGACTAAAGGCGAGACAGTCTGGAAGCATGGAGGCAAGTTTTCAATAAGTAATGATGGTGGATAGGACAAAGGTGGTAGCAAAGGAAGCAGTAATACATGATTATATTCTTGGATATGTGTTACCTGCATGGACCTTGGCGGACTGAACAAAGGTTGAGGAATGTGAGAATAAAGACTACAGACAAAAGAGTATGTTTGGAAGAAGGGGTCAGGGGGCATCTTGCCTCTAGTGGACAAGGGTCCTGAGCTTTACACAGCCCTCCGTATTTTTTTTTTTTTTTTTTTTTTGAGACAGAGTGTCGCTCTGTTGCCCAGGCTGGAGTGCAGTGGCACGATCTGGGTTCACTGCAACCTCCACCTCATGTGTTCACACCATTCTCCTGCCTTAGCCTCCTAGTAGCTGGGATTACAGGCGCCCACCATCATGACCGGCTAATTTTTTTGTATTTTTAGTAGAGATGGGGTTTCACCATGTTAGCCAGGATGGTCTCAATCTCCTGACCTCGTGATCTGCCTGCCTCAGCCTCCCAAAGTTCTGGGATTACAGGCGTCAGCCACTGCGCCCTGCCAGCTCTCCGTATTTATTAGGCAAAAGAGATGGTGAGAAGTGGGGGTGGAAGAAGAGGTCAGCTGCTCGGTCAGGAGTAGGCTTGCAAGACCGCACTCCTCGAACAATAGGCTCTAGATGTCACAGTAGATAACCTCAAGGAGCCCAGCACCAGGGAGTGACCGCCCTCAGCAAACCTCCTGGCAGCAGGCACAGCCCTGAGTTTGCCCACATCCTGCATTCCTGATAGCTTACTGTTTGATTATATAGCCTCCAGTGGAATGCTGAGTTGGTCATGATTCCTTTGGCCTTTTTGGCTCCCAACATCTCCCCCTTCTTGTTTATGTATTAATTGAAAGAATGTAAGGCCAAGCTGGATAGCTCTCATTCTCTAATTGGCAGTCCATCTGATTTTACAGACTATGAACAGAAGGCAGAGAAAAAACAACGTTATTCTAAGAACTACATATAAGATGTTAATGTGGTGCTTTAGACAGGTCCAAGGGTTGAAGCTCTCCAGGCCTTGCTGGAATTGGGTCCAGTCTTCTAAAGGAGGCTGAAACTCTTGAGTTTGTTTATTTAAATCAAGAATTTTGTTTTGTAATTCACCAGTATCAAAGGTGATGTTGGATGTGAAAGCTCCCTGCAAATGGGCTTTCACAAGGTCCCACGGATACTCACTATGGTTATACTCTAAGTTGGTTACACAAATATGAGTGTGATTAAAAGGACAACAAAATTGCTGCTGCAATTGCAAGCTTTCTACTTGTTCCCCTAACCATAGAACCATGGATTTTAACATTGCCACTTCAATTTGCAACTAAGTGTCAATTTTATTTTGAAGTACCCACGCTTGGTTGGCTGTGCGTGTCCAGTTCTCCACATACTGAGCTGTTTGAACAGAACTATGCAAAACTATAGAGGACATCACAACAGAAATTGTTAGTGTGACCAAGGAAACAATAGCAAAATTATCATGCCTAAGGCTCTGTGGACACGATGAGTAAGTTGAGTTAGATTAGTGCAGTGATATAACTGGCAAGATTTACAGGTCAATTGGGTATTGTTTACCTGCAGCTGATCCTTCTTAGCTGCCAAAAAGATATAAGGATTAAAAACACAAACTGTAAATTGAGTGGTGATATTCTTTACAAATGCAACATAAGAATAGTAAGATAGTCACTTCCTATTGCTATTACTGGATAGTATTCCAATCCAGATGTTGCCATTCATAAATGGGAGTGCTGCCTTCCAGATCATCTCTTGAATTGGTCCTTTCCTCCTGAGAAAATGCCACTGAGGAGGAGGCAGGCTAAAGCCTGCTCCATGCCAAGCAATCTGGATGGCAGGCTGGGATTGGATCCCGGTGTTGTATAAAGAAGAAGCATTAAAAGCTTGCCACCAATGCCAGTGAAGTTTGTGCCATGATTTCTGATTTTCATCTTTTCCATCTAATTGACCTTTAAGTCCCCAACCCACAATGTCTCCAGTTAACATAGATTGTTTTCTAGCCAGTGGCCCAAGACACTTGGTCCATGGAGGAGGGTAGGAACTATTGTAGGGAATCCATTCTATACAGTCTGCACAATTAGGGCTATTGGGCCTGGAATTGTTGATTAACATGCCAGTTATACTAATACAACCAAGACTTAATAAGAACATGATTTTTCCATAGTGACTCAACCATGTTTCAGCTTGAATTGTAAGACAGCTATTGCTGAGTGAAGTCTTTGTGGTGATACAAAAGGAAGTACTTCCAGTGAAGCGGTATAATTAATGATATTGTTCTGAGACTGTAACTTTTCTATGTCGGGGGAGTTAGGGGTCCTGGAGCCCACGCTCCCTGATCATGATAAATCACAGAAGGAGTGTCACTCCAAAGTACAGCTCATACTACTGGGGGATTGGGAACATATGCCCAATATGTTTTTGCCTCTGCACAAGGAAAACATACTGCAAAGGACATTATGGCTAACATGGCCATGAATATGGAATCAGGGGTTTTTGTCCGGCCTTGAAGTCAGCTTCCTGCGTGGTTTTCTTGAGTTGTCCCCAGGTTATGGGGGTTGATGTCGTCGTGACTCTGGTTGGTCTTCTCTCTGTCTTTGCACTCAGGCTCAGCTGGCTCATGGCTTGTACTGGAGGGACTGGGCCCATGGTTGGCCACCCTGGTTTCCTCCAGTCTCCCATTCCTTGGTCACACACACCTTGATGGCACCCACAGAGTTTGTCCATCTCCTGTGAAAACACAAGTGTACCCTCTTCCCCATGTCAGTAAATCCACCAGACCTTTCCATTATCCTTCTTCCGGGGATTTCCATAACACTTTCGGATAACCTTTCCTCTTTTCCTCTAACACTTGCCAATGTCTTTCTACCGGAGTCTTACCATCCTTACCAGGAGTCAAAAAATTTAAAGTAAATAAGGGTAATTGTTGTTTTGACTGAGGTGATAGTTGTCCCCCTATACCCCCTTTTTGTCTTTTCAACATGCCTTGTAATGTTTGATTTGCCTGCTCTATAATGCCTTGTTCTCTAGGATTATAAGGAATTCCTGTTTTATGGGTTATAGCCCAAAGCTGTAAGAAATTTTGAAAAGCATGACTAGTATAAGTGGGTCCATTGTCAGTTTGTAATTGTTTAGGTATCCCCATATGAGCAAATGATGGAGACAATGTCGCCGTACATGACCAGCTGTCTTACCTGTTTGGCATGTAGCATGCAGCATATGAAACTAAATGTCTATAGTCACATGAACATAGCTAAGCTTACCAAAGATTGCTATGCGTGTAACATTCATTTGCCAAATTTCATTTGGAGCCAGACCTCGTGGGTTACAGCCTCTGAAGGTGTGGCTCCAGGGACATGCTGGCAAGTAGGACAGGCTTGTATTATAGCCCTAGCTTGGTTGGGAATTAAAAAATGATAAACTTGGAAGGTTTTGACTGTTTGATTAGGTAGAAGGAGCCATTCTATTACTGTTACAGACTTGTCTATGAACTGGCCCAAAAGTCCTGTTGGAGAGTGGGGGGTAGGAAGTATAAACAAAAGCAAAGGTTTTTGTGGTTGTAGCCATGAGGCATGTCTCTGCTGTAACATTTGCTCTACAAGCCAAAATTTGGCTTCTGCCTCTTTAGTTAATTGCCATGGGGAATTTAAAGAAGAGTCTCCTTGCAGAGTTTAACCTGCCTTTCCAGTTACTGATATCGGGTTAGGGTTTCCTTGCAGGAATTTCCCTAAACCTTTCCCACTCTGATATCCCATGTCCTTCAACATTTTGAATCCTGGGTTATCAAAGTTTTCATTTGTAAGTCTCATATCCCATGCTATAAGTAAGTCTCAACCCCATAAATTGATAGCTATATTTTCAACATAAGGCTGAAAAGTATACGGTTGCCCATCCGGACCAAGACAAGGTAAAATCTCATCACTCTGTTGAATGCTTTGAACTGTTCCTATTCCCACTAGGGATGTGGAGGTTAGTCTGAGAGGCCATGCTGGGCGTCAATCCTTACTGAATATTACTGACATACCAGCTCCTGTGTCCAAAAGCCCATAAAATTTCTTTCCTTTAATGTGTATTACACAGTTGGGTCTATTAGAGGCTATAGGTTGTGATAAACAGATTTCTCATGTAGTTGTGCTCCCAGACCCTTTATTTCCTCATTTCTTCTTTCATGGAGAAGGAGGCAATTTGCAGGGAATAAGCAATAATTGAGCAATATATTCTCCCGCTTCAAAAACTCAAAGATCTTGTGACATTAAAACTACTTGAATTTCTCCTTCATAATCGGAGTCAACAACTCCTGGGACTACAGTAATGCCTTGCAAGTTAAGGAAGTTTTTGCCTAAAACTAGTGGCCTATATATCCATGTATCCTGCTGGTAAAGGTCCCGAGATGCCAGTGGGAATCTTGGTGGGTTTGTCTCCCCCAACTAACGTAACCCCTTTTCTGGCAGGGAGATCTAATCCTGTACTTCCTGGTGTTCCTGGGGTGAGGGAATCAATGTGCCCCCATACCTGAAACAGGGTTGTGGTCTGAATTGGGAATGCCTTCACTGTTTGAGGGGCTGGGTCCAGGCCCCCATCTCGTTTCCCAACAGGGGGGTGCCATTCTGATGAAATTTTTAGTGGCACTGATTAGCCCAGTGATTTCCTTTGTTACAGCGAGGACAGATTTCTGGCATTTTTTCCACTTGGGAGGGAACTGCATTATAAGACCCCTTCTGTCCTGGGATCTAGCGGCATTCCTTTTTCAAATGCCCAGTTTTTCCACAATTATAACATTTTCCCACTTTAGGGCTTACTCTTTGGTTCTTCTTAGATTTGTCAACTCCTAAATTAGCCATTGCTTCTGAAGGGGGCCTGCCCCTCCACACCTGTGGGTATTTCTCGTCAGGTGGAGACAAGAGGCTGAGAAAAGAAATAAGACATGGAGACAAAGCATAGAGGAAGAAAAGTGGACCCAGGGGACTGGCATTCATCATGCGAGGACCCACACTGGTGCTGGTCTCTGAGTTCCCTCAGTATTTATTGATCACTATTTTTACTATATTGGTGAGGGGAGTATGGCAGGGCATCAGGGTGATGGTGGGGAGAAAGTCAGCAAGCAAACATGTGAGCAAAGGAATCTGTATTATGAATAAGTCCAAGGAAAGGTACCATGTCTGGATGTGCACATAGGCTAGATTTATGTTTCACTTTACACAAACATCTCAGTGTAGCAAAGAGTAGCAGACCAGTATTGCTGTCAGCATATCTCACCTCCAGCCACAGGGCAGTTTTCTCCTATCTCAGAATAGAACGAATGGTTGGCTTCACACCGAGACATTCCATTCCCAGGAATGAGCGGGAGACAGAAGCCTTCCTCTTATCTCAACCGGAAAGAGGCCTCCCTCTTTCACTAGTCTTCCTCAGCACAGACCCTTCATGGGTGTTGGGCTGGGGGATGTAACATCTTTCTTTTCCCACAAGGCCATATCTCAGGCTGTCTGAGTTGGGGGAAACCTTGGAAAATACTCAGGCTTTCTTGGGCAGAAGTCCCTGTGGCTTTCCGCAGTGCATTTTGTCCCTGGTTAATAGAGAATGGAGAATGGCGATGACTTTTACGAGGCATACTGCCTGCAAACATATTGCTAACAAGGCACATCCTGCACAGCCCTAAATCCATTAAATCTTGATTCAATATAGCACATGTCTCTGTGAGCACAGGGTTGGGGCTAAAGTTACAGATTAACAGCATCTAAAAGCAGAACAATTTTTCTTAGTACAGATCAAAATGGAGTTTCTTATATCTTCCTTTTCTACATAGACACAGTAACAATCTAATCTCTCTTTCTTATCCCCACGGCTTCAGCTAACATTGAAGAGCAATGAAGCTCAGTTCCCACATCCTGACAAGCTCTGAGAAAATTTCCCAAGTTTTTTGTACACCTCACAGGTGCCAGTGCATGTTTACAAATCCATGTTTGCATTATCAGAAGCTAAAGTTAAGTTTAGCATTTCTGCAGCAGTGGCATGAGGAATTTGATGCTTCACTGCCTCTTGTAATCTTACAAGAAATTGCACATAGGGATCCTGCGACCCTTGCATAATATGTAAAAAGGATGTACTGGGACTCCCTCTTCTGGAATTGTGGCCCAGGCATGTTTAGCAGCCTGTGCACACTGCTGATACAGCATCTGGGAGTGCCATTTGATGTTCCAGTCTGAATAAGGGCTATTACCCAGTAGCATATCCTCTGTAACGTCTCCATGTCTGGCATCATGGTTCTGTCTAGCCTGGTCTGCACACATTTCTTGCCAATTTAAATTCCATGTCAGATATGCGCTAGCGGACAAGCAAGTTCACGCCAAATGTTTTACATCAGAGGGTAAAAGATGCATAGCACCTAACACAGATTCTAGCAATCCTAAAGTGAATGGGCTCTGTATGCCATTATTTACTACACTCGTTTATAATTCCTTCAACAACTTAAACTCTAGTGGAGTGTGTTCATGAATAAGCTGCTGTGGATTATTTGGATCAGTCCTTACAGAAACAGGAAAAGCACAAGGTCCTAAGGACTCTCCAGCTATGGCAGCAGACTGTAAAATTCTTTGTATTGGGGTCTCTATTTCTGCTACCAAAGGAGGTAGTACAGATGTTTCTGCAACTGGAGGAGGCAGTATAGGCCAATTTTTATCTTCCCTCTCCTGTTTTTTATTTTCAATCGGTGCTATGGGTGGGTCAACAGATTCTTTCAGATTTTTAGACTCAGCCTGCTGTCCCACAGAATAATGAGATAATGGTAGAAGTACAGTATGAATTAAACTTCAAGTGGGGAAAACAGAAGAATCAACTTTAAGACCTTTTTGATGAGCCCATTTTAATCCTTCTCCTGCTCTATCCCAATTCTCCACATCAAGAGTGCCTGCCTGTGGAAACCATGGGTTATGTGTAATAACCTCCTGCAGCATCTTAGTTAATGTCTGAGAACTAACCTGAGCCCCAGTTTGTTTCAACAAAACTCTAAGCAACTGCACATAATGTTTTTCTTCAGTAGACAAATTCTGCCCCATGTTACCCTGATTCAGAAAACTTCCCGTTCCCAGTACTTCTTTAAAGCACTGTTCCCAGTACCTCTTTAGGGCACTGACCTTATATCCACTGCTGGTAGACTCATCCTGGGGTCCCTGTTTGCGTTGTCAATTTCAGTTTATCTGCTCCAGCAGACCTTCTTCATTCAAGTCCTTGAAGTCCCTGTGTTCAGACATCACTTGTCGACGTCCTCAGAGTCCCTGTTCTGGGGCACCACTTGTTACCTGCATGGATCTTGGGGGACTGAACAAAGGTTGACAAATGTGGGCATAAAGACAAAAGACAAAAGAGTATGTTTAGAAGAAGGGGTCAGGGAGCACCTTGCCTCTAGTAGACAAGGGTCCTGAGCTTTACACAGCTCTCCATATTTATTAGGCAAAAGAGATTGTGAGAAGTGGGGGTGGAAGAAGAGGTCAGCTGCTCGGTCCAAGACTGCATGCCTTGAACAATAGCCTCTAGATGCCTCAGTAGATAACCTCAAGGGGCCCGGCACCAGGGAGTGACTGCCCTCAGCAAACCTCCTGGTGGCAGGCACAGTCGTGAGCTTGCCCACATCCTGCATTCATGATAAACAGTTTGCTGTTTGATCATATAGCCTCCAGTGGAATGCTGAGTTGGTCACGATCACTTTGGCCTTTTCAGCTCCCAACAGATATGGTATCTTGAAGGTACTATACATAGAATGTCTTCTCAAATATCACGGATTTTCTAATTGTGCACTGGTTCCATAAGAAAGCTATTGATATGAACTCTGGTTAGATCTCAATATTACTTAAATCTTTCTGATTTGAAGCACAAAGTAGTTGGCAAAAAATTGGAAGACATACCACATTGGTTCTGCAATCATGTGTCATGATAAAGAAAAATTGCTCTCCAGATTATCCTATCACTTGCTGGGAAAATACTATTAGCTGCCATGTGATGTATAGTATAACAATTTGCTATGTGCATAGAAATTGCTTTTTCTCTGCTCAGATTCCATCTCCTTGACATCTATAATGACTTCTTCTGCATGCACTAAAACTTGGTAAATATGTCTATTTTCAAATATATCATCATATATAGCCCTTTCTTTCTTTCTTTCTTTCTCTGTTTCTTTCTTTCTTTGTTTCTTTCTTTCTCTTTCTTTCTTTTATCTTTTCTCCTCTCCTTTTACTTTTCTTCTCCTCTCCTCTTCCTTTTCTTCTCCTCTCCTCTTCCTTTTCTTCTCCTCTCCTCTTCCTTTTCTTCTCCTCTACTCCTCCTCCTCTTCCTCCTCCTCCTTCTTTTTCCTCCTCTTCCTCCTCCTCCTTTCTTTTTTTCTCCTTTTGACAGAGTCTCAGTCTTTCACTCAGGCTGGAGTCCAGTGGTACAATAAGAGCTCAGTGCAGCCTCAAAATCCTAGGCTTAAGTTATTATCCAGCCTCAGCATCCCAAGTAGCTAGGACTGCATTCATGCACCACCATGCCCAGCTAATGTTTTATTTTTGTAGAGTTAAGAGTCTCAGTATGTTGCACAGGCTGATGTCCAACTCATGGGCTCAAGTGATCCTCCCACCTTGGCCTCCCAAAGTGCTGGAATTACAGGCACAGCCTCCTCTACCTGGCTGTGACTACTATTTTCATGATTTTCTTAACCTTAATTCGCTACCTTGAATTAGGTATTGTTCAGTACATTTTTGATTGGGTAAACCAGTTTTTAACACATTTAACAGTTAATGTAATTCAGTCCACGTATTCTTTTTAAACTTAGAACATAGAGATGATATAGTCCTATAATTTTCAATGTCATATTGCTGTTGCTCTCAAATTTTAGTTTGTATGAGGGTCCAAGTACAGAAGAGTTTGCTAAAAAACCAGATTTTGGGGCCCCACCCACACAAAGTTTCTATTCTAGTTTATCTACATCCTATGGATGTGGGGAGTTGGGCTTGGAAATTTATATGTATGGAGTTGGGCTTGGAAATTTGCATTTCCAGCATGTTTCCAGGTGATGCTCATGGGACTGGTCTCAGAACTATACTTTGAGGATCACTGCCTTAAGGGCTTCCATAAGAGCTTTTTGGAAAAAAAAAAAAAAAAAGAAAGAAAGAAAAGAAAAAAAGCTTCCATAGGAGTTTCTGGGAAAAAGAACTGAAACAGTGAGTGAATAGGATTATGCAAAATAAAGCATATATATTTTAAATATCCTGGTGTATAGGCACTGTTAATAGATTTCCTGTATTATGTTCATGAGAGAAAAAAACAGTTATACATTTTATGGAAAAAAACAGGGTTTATTATAAAGGTTTATTACTTAAGTAGATTAGAATAGAAGAGATCTAGATTCAAGGCAGGTCCAGAAACTGTTCTTCCCTTTTCTCTCCTGCTCTCAATTTTCTGATTTCTTTTTCTTAATCTATTCAGCCTTTTTTTCATTCTTCATTCATTCCGTCTCTACCAGTTGTCCACTTATCTTTGTGTTTTCCAGTCCAAATCAATGACAGATATTATTATTAATTGATTGAAAAGAACCTTCCCATAGGCCACATCAGGGATAGGCATGTGGGGGTCTGCTGATTTATTCGGTGGTTAGACAAATATAAAGATTGATCTAACACCCTTTTGCTGATCAGGAGTCCACAGGCAGGGACACATCTGCTTAGAAGGAGATGTTGAGCATTTAGGCTCCTGTGACAGACATGTCTAGATGAGTGTTTCTAACATCCAGATTGAAGGGAGAAAGAAAAGTAAGCAGAAAGTTTCTTGCATAATTAATAAAAAGAGACATCACAGTTCTTGGAAAAAAGATAAGAAAACAAAAGATATTGAGTTTTATGGTATTTTCTAATCATGACAATCACAAGATTCTCTGACTATTTATAACATAAATAATGTTGGAGTGCAGAGCCCGTATATAGATCTGCCTTTGTTCCCTTTTACTTTTGAACACACTTGAATTTCTCAGGAGTAAGCACTAGTAGTGTGAAGAAAAGAGGAAACTTAGGAGAAGCCAGATGTTGCTGGAGGATGCATTTGCCCAGTGGGACCCCAGAATGTGGACCTCTTACAAATTTGGCTCCAGGATGTTAGTCTCTTTCTCTTTCCAAGTGTAAATCATTTCTATGATTCCTGCTGAGAAAAACTGACTGTGATTAGTGGATCTCCTAAAAAATAAAAAGATCTGGGCACAGATAATAAGTTTATGCTGTCTTGGTAGGTGGTCCTTGCAGACTTCATTGTTATGTTAGGACGCTGGGAAAGAGAACTGATTATACTCATTATGATTTTTTTTTACCATAGGAGCCAGCTGCAAGAGAACAGGTGGCAATCTGCTAACGGATTCCTAACATATCTTTCTAAGTTTGTTAGAAAGATAGACATAGCTGTTAATTATTTTGAAACATTCTCTATGCTGTGCTGTTGTCTGTGATCAGATTTGAACTTGGTGTCCCCTACTTTTATAGAACAGCATCTTAATTTTCTTTTCACCTTTCTGAATAGCTTTGATTTAATGTTAAGACTAAAAGACAAATAAAAAGAATCTTGCTCCTTCTCTTTTGAGGTCAATTACCTCTGCTTAAATAACTTACTTCAGGAAGTTCTAGGGCATATGATAAATTCATTTACATACTCTTAACAAATGATTAGCATATTGGTGAAATAATAGAGTACAAAAGACTGATTTACCTCATGTTTTTCTACCTTTGCAGCTTTCTGATAAATCACAAGACTCCATATATGTTAAACTGGGTACAGCAGTCTCTCGGTGTGTGGAAAGAAAACTTGCTGAGTTAATGATCTGTGGCTGAGCAGGAAAGAAAATGAGGGTAGCATAATGAATAAAGCTAAGGTTCTTTGTTCCTCTCTTCAAGTCACCTCTTTACCCTGAGACCACTCAGACTCATCTAGGCCAAGACCCAGAGAGAGTAAACTGCTTCTGTTTAATTAGTATAGGTCAAGCTCATTGTATTTTCTTTTGAACCTGTGGCTCCCCATGAAAAGATGAGCTGACCACAGTGTAGCCCTCTGGATATGAAAGAGCATAATTATTTTAGATATTCCAAACACGTACAACTTCTGCTTTGATTTTACACTTACTTTGTCCTTTTTTTCCACTTAATTTTCTAGTACACTGCACAGCTATGCTAATTTGGCACGGATGCTAAATATAAGGTCAGAGCATCTCACTTTGGTCTTTACTTGATTGCTTATCACCCTTCCTGAATGCCATTTCTGTTTACTCTATGTATCTGATCTCATGTCAGCACTGCATCCCCTTGGCAGGCTGGTGTTCTTGTTTTTCTCTCTTTCCAAGCAGCTGTTCAATAATTTCATATGACATAATGTAAATGTATTTTCTATTCATGAGGGAAGAAAATGAGTCCCCCTAATCTCAGACCATCTTTCATCACAGATTCTTTTATCCAATTATCAGAAGTTCTGTAGTTTTTGCATGTATAATCTTTGTTGTATAAAGGCATTTTGAGAGAAATTACACAAATATTTATATTTTCCTTTTTTAAATCACGTGTCACAATCACAGTACATTTTACAAGTCATTTCAATATTTATTATAAGCCAATGGACCCATTCCCTGGCTTCTCATTCATTGACACCTGCAAATAATCAGTGAAGATAATTAGGCACATGAATAGACATAGCTCTACATAAATTAGTTTGGAAGCATTCTGGTATGGGGTAGATTTGGAAAAATTATGTTTCTATGTTTAATTTTTATGTGAGGAAGAAAAACCTCTAGGCTCTAATGCAATTCTTGGTTTGTGCAACTGATTAAAAGCAAAAGAGTAAAAGTCAAATATTAAGGTTCTTTGGCTTCAGCTTTTGGCACCCAGAGAAATCTCCATGGTTCCTGAATGGAGAACAACATTAACCAGCATGCTCTTGTTCTGTCTATACAATTTCCAACACTACTTTGACTTGAGGTTTTAAATACCATATGGCAAATTTATAAACACTCTGAGTGAGCAGGTTTTTCTGAGAAATTATATGAGATTACCACCTACCCGAGACTTAGGGAAATCAAAAAAGACATGCATTTTCTGGATGTCTGGCTTCTGTTAGTCATTTTTGGAAACTCTGCCAAGAGCTATTTAAGAGTTTTCAAGTTGGTGGCTGGCAAACAAGATCCATATAGAATATAGGCAATATCTATTTCCTAAAGAAGTAATATGTAATTATAAGGATGGATTTAAAAATATATTTATTGTTTTCTATCAGTTAAAAAATTATGTTAATCTATTGAAATAATAATTAATTGAGGTACTATCTTCAGAGCTATATTTCCAGAACAAATGTGATCTTATCGCTTCCTTGATTAAAACTCCGTTTCCTACAGGGAAAATTCTAATCTGCTTATCTTGATATATCATTCTTCATGTCCTGTTCTAAAACTGTTTTCTATTTCCATTTTCTATATAGTATTTTGTTTTCTTTTTCATGCACCTTATATTACAAATTATTATCTAGTCCCTAAGTTGACCATTTTCAATGTGGTTTCTTTACTGTTTTTCCATCTGAATCTCATATTTATATCTAAAGCCTTTTTTTTTTTTTAAACGGAGTTTTTCTCTTGTCACCCAGGCTGCAGCGTAGTAGTGAGATCTCAGCTCACTGCAACCTCTGCCTCCCTGGTTCAAGTGATTCTCCTGCCTCAGCCTCCTGAGTAGCTGGGATTACAGGTGCCCACCACCATGCCCAGCTAATTTTTGTATTTTCAGTAGTGACGGGGTTTCACCATGCTTGCCAGGCTGGTCTCGAACTCCTGACCTCAGGTGATCCACCCAGCTCGGCCTCCCAAAGTGCTGGGATTACAGGCGTGAGCCACTGTGCCTGGCCTAAAGCCCAGTTTTTAAAAAACAAATAAATAACTGTTGAAACATTATCCATTATTCACCTCCTCAACTATGAATGGTACAATCAAAGATAGCTAATGTATCATATCTTTGAATCCACTCACCTGTGCTCTCTGAAGATTCAGGTACATAGGAGAATCTCAAAATATGGCTGCTTAAAGAAATAATAAATAGAAAAATTAATTATGTCTATCCTAGATTTCATGTGTAGACATTTATATCCAGAGTATAGTATGTAAAGCACTCTTAGAGTTTTCTCAAATACTACTTCTGATTTACTCAGAGGTCAGATTTCAGTAATCCCTGAGAGCATGCAACATTATGAAATTGCTTTTCTCTAGCACTGTTTTTGTCATATAAAAAGAAACTCTTAGATTTTTAACCCAGAGCTAAATTTACTTTTACTTACTCTCTATAACTTCAAAAATTTGAAGAGAGTTTTTATAGCCTATAGTACATAAAAGTCAGCAGGCCAGATGCGGTGGCTCACGCCTGTAATCCCAGCACTTTGGGAGGCTGAGGCGTGCGGATCATGAGGTCAGGAGATCGAGACCCCGTCTGTACTAAAAATACAAAAAAAAATTAGCCAGGCTTGGTGGCAGGCACCTGTAGTCCCAGCTACTCGGGAGGCAGAGGCAGGAAAATGGCGTGAATGCGGGAGGCTGAGCTTACAGTGAGCCGAGATCGCGCCACTACACTCCAGCCTGGGCGACAGACCGAGACTCTGTCTCAAAAAAAAAAAAAAAAAAGAAAAGAAAAAGTCAGCAAACTAGAAAGACAGAGAGAAGATAGAAATGGGTAAAAAAAAATCACTGAGAATATAAAAATAAAGTATGTGGTATTATATATTTTAAAACACTAAGTAAAGTTCACATTCTGAGTCAACAAGAGAAAAACCTTGTGTATACCCTTTATTTAAGGAGGAAGAAAAGTCTATATTTTAAAACCATTTCCTAGTAATGGTTAAAGTAAACAGAGCCTGCCTGTCTGGAATTTTAAATTGCAAATGTATTTCTAGGCAATTTGTGTGAAATATCTGTGTTCCGATATGCCAGAGAATTGGGAAAAAACAAACTAGAGTTGCAGAAAGGACTAAGCAGACACTGCTGAAATATCCTGAAGTACAGATATTTCTGAACTTTTATTGGATTTAGGAAGCCACAGGAACGCTGAACCTTTAATGAATTCAGGAAGCAAAATTAAGGAATTTTTGTGAAAATTTTTAGTTAGACTTGCTTTTAACTCCTACATCGACTAATAAGGCTCAACATGGAAAAATCTGAGCTGGCCATGATGTGACAGGCAACACCGAACAAGTGGGTGCAGATGGTTCCAGCAATGAGACTACAGTAGAAAGCCTCCTAAAAGACAATAGAAATATCTTTATGGATAACTGAATAAACAACTTGAAAACATGCAATTGTGTTTTTTCACTGGATTAGAGCCACTTTGAGGGCAGAGTTTGTGTATAATTTGTTCAACATGATATATATCTAATGTCAAGCACAGGATCTTGTACATATCAGAGCCTAAAAAAATACTAAATGAATGAATGAATAAATGAATGACTTGTATTAGTAGATGAAAGTTGCACATTGTTTTTCCCATAAACTGTTTATCACTGATAATATTGTGAACCCTACACACATTGTTCTAATAGGTACTTCATTTTATTTAACTAAGGAGGGGTAAATAGAGACATGAAAAGAGATAACACAGTTTGTGGACTTAATTGGAGCAAACTTTTCTTTAAGTTGATTTTATAGAAATCACATAGAAATTTGCCAATTTTCTTTTTAATTCTATTCTTCTACATATAATCTCTCTACATTTAATTTACAGCAAATAATTCTGTCAACTTTGTGTTCCAATAACCTATAATTAAATGAGTCAAGGTCAGAGAATATTGGAGTGTGAGATGAGAATCAATCTACCGACTTCCAGCTGCAGCTAACTGACCTGCTGCCATTTGGGCATGATCAATTGGGCACTTGGGGAATAACAATGAAAGAAGCTGATGCAACACACCACAGAGCAGAGGTCAAAGTATACATGCATTTTCTTTGAGAAAAAATTAAAAGTTAGGGATGCTAAAAATTATGATAGAATTTTTATGCATGTTCTTAGAATTTAAGGCTCATGAAACTCATAGATAATATAGGTCTATTAATTCAAAGGTGCTTAAAGTGATATTCAAAAAGTCACATTGCATAATTTAGTCATATTAAATATAAAAGAAAGTTAGCAGTGAAAATTAACCATAATCAGTGTTACACAAAGTTGTTATATGCCCTTGAATGAGACATCTTATTCGTCAGTTATTTTCATATGCAATCTTGTAATTCTCCTTAATAAAGTAACAAAAAAGAGTTAGCTATAGATATTTATATTATTTTTCAAATTTGTAAAATAAAACAAATAGCAAAAAGCACATCTAGAGATATTTGTAAGGTCACAGAAGCCAAAATGAAGGGGACCAGAGTAACAATTTACTCGAAGAAATGTGCCTGGGTTACTATGAGAACAATTGCAGAGTGTTTGCCTCATCTGCACCACATTTCTCTACTAAAGGGCTCTTACAGAAGATTAAATTTTAAAGCATTCTCTTGGCAAATCCAATTACTTCATTCAAAAGAGAAGTTCACTGTATACATAAAATTTACTTACACCTGCTTCTTGGAGAAAATTTGGAGACAGAAAAAAATGGGAAATGTTACAATAAACAGGCTACTTAAACACTACTATTATAATCTTTTAATATACTTCCTTTCTATCTTTATCTTTTTCCACTTTCTTCTCTGAATATTTAATCATATATTTCTTAATTTTCTACTTTGTAGTACATTAAAAGATTGTTTCTTGCTAGTATATAATTTAGCTATTACATTAAAAGTTGCCAATTATGCTTCTAGCCAAGATGGACTAACAGGAATAGGCAAAATGCCCTAGTCAAACTAATGAAAAAACTGGACAGGAGACAGTTATTTTTTCAACACACTGGAGATAGGCAATTAATGACAGCTATTCCTGAGGGTCTAATAAAATTGATATTATCCCTCAAATTTTTTCAGTATACTGCCTGAGAGAATTTCTCTCTATAGCACAAGGAAAGGGATACATAACACCCCAGCTTACTCCTTAAATTGAGAAGATGGACTATGGAGCCTGGGAATACCAATGCAGTTAGAATTATTAGGGAATACCAAGTAGGAGAGAGCTGCAGAGACAGAGGACTCTGACGTATCCTTCTCAAATATTCAACTGAATATTGATCAGTACTGAGCTTGGGAAAAGAATCTTCCAAAAAGACTAGAAGAGAAAATGCTGATAAATCAAAAAAGAACTGAAATAGATGTTAGGATTAACAAAGAAGATGATCAACATATATATTATGTCTACATCTTTTATATTTCAAATATTAAGTAGTCAAATTGTAAAATATAGACAGATCAAATTCTAAAGACAAAAACTTCAAAGTCCAAGATAAAAAACATAGTGGATAAATAATAGCAGATTAGACAGGGCAGAAGAAAATATTAGTGAATCTGAAGACATAGCAATAGAAACTAACAGAACTAAAGACCAAAAATAATCTTTAAAAAATGAACAGATTGAAAAAATATTAAAAATGTTGAGCTGAGGGGCAAAATCAAGCAACCTAATATACAAAGGTCCTTGACTTATGATGGGGCTATGTCCTGATAAACTCATTGCAACTGGAAAATGCATTTAATACCCTGATAATCCCATCTTAAAGTCAAGAAATTTTAAGTCTAACCATCGCAATAAACACAGAAGTGCCTGAACTTATGAAGAGGTCACATCCGAATAAACCCATCTTAAAATTGAAAAATCTTAAATAGAACTATAATAAGTTGGGAACTATCTACATGAATTTGGAGTCCTAAATGAAGAGAAAAAAGCCAGGGTGATAGAAAAATGTTTGAAAAAGAAGGCTGAAAAAATGCCAAATTTGTCAAAAATTATAACCTTAGTTCTAAGAAGAATAATGAACCCTGATTACAAGAAAAATGATGTAAACTAAATCAAGTCATAACTAATATACCCATAAAATGGATAAAAAATTCTTAACAATACACAGAGAAAAAATGCATGTTACATAAAAAGGAACAGGCATGTCCGCAGATGTTTCATTGAAAATAATGGTATAGTCAAGCAACATCTTTAAAATAGTAAGAAAGGATGTTGCCAACTTAGAGTTTTTTACTCAGCTAAAAACATTTCAAAATTGAAGGCAAATAATAACTTTATTAGACAAAAGATTCAGGAATTTATTGAGCAAAGATTATACTATAAGACATATTAAGGAAGTGTATAAAGCTAAAAGAAAAATGATCCTAATGAAAATACAGACGTACACAAAGAATAAATAACCCCAAAAATGCTAATCACATGAATAATTACAAGACATCTTTCTTATTTTAAAGATCTTTAATAAATAGTTGACTGTTTAGAGTGACATCAGCAAACGTAGTGGAGTAAGGAAATTCAAAAAAGTCTGTTACTCCATAAAAGCAAGCAGAAGTTTGCCAGAATCAACTTTTACGGAGCTCTGGAAAAGGACCAAATCCTGAAGCAATCATGTAATGCTTAATAAAACAAAAACAAAACCAAAAACAGCTGTATATCAGAAAGAACAGTGAGATCTGTGGTGTTTTAAGTAACCCTAGTCCAATGCACCTCTTCCCCACTCAGCGGTGGCCTTGAAGATTGTCCCCTAACAACCCACATTCTTGATGAAGGTACTGGGAAAAACATGCCAGATTTAATTTGTAAGGAATTTTGACACTTTTCTTTTTTTTTGATCTACCTGGTCCCTGTAGGATCAGTTTAAGAGTTTACATTTATTTTTCCCTACTTGGAACTCTCTTGATGCTGAGTCAGCTACCAAGGGGTGTTTGGAAGAAGCATTTATAGGGAAACATATATTCGTTGTTGCCGGGGTCAATGGATAACAGTTGGAGCAAACATAGATTAACCAAAAGCTTAGGAGAAAGACTAGGAAATGGGATGCTTTGGGGAATATGGATTTTGAAAAGATCTAAGACATTTCTGGGAATCGAGAAGGCCAAAAATATGCCCAAGTCTGTGCACATGCTTCAGAAAGATCTTAGAAGGTCTTGATCTCAACTCTGGCTGACCTTAAGGTTTCACACAAGCAGAAAGTAAAGGCTAAGACGGAGTTGTGAACTACCTGGCTAAGTGTTCATTGTGTGTCCCAATACATACAGAGAAGCAATTTACCAGAGATTGTGAGTTTAGTTTTTGTTTGTTTTGATTTCTGGCATTCAGGAAAATTTCTGTCCAGTAACAAGCTGATTATTAAGTTAAAATAACAGATACTTTAGTGAATACATAAAATAAAGAACATTCACAACATTTGTTCATGAAATGTCTCTGAATAAACAAGTAGCAAAAAATAAAACAATTGTTGGAAGAAACCTTGGGACAGAAGGGAATCTTAATTTGGGAGTGTCCACATTATTATATCCCAAATGTTCAGTTTTCAACAACAACAACAACAACAACAACAACAAAAACATGCAAAGGAAGAAGAAATTATGGGCACTACACAAGGAAGAAAAGCAATTAATAGAGCCTTTCTGTTAGGAAGCCCAAGTATTGGATTTTTTAGGCAAAGATTTTAAATCAACTATATTAAATATGTTTTAAAAAGCTAAAGGAAACCATATTTGAATAACTAAATGAAGCCATAAAAATAATGTTATCAAATAGAGAATATCAATAAAGAAATAAAAAGTTCAAAAGAGAGTCCAGAAATAAACTCATATTATCTATTGCTAATTGATTTTTGACCATGCTGCTAAGTTCATTCAATGGGGTAAGAACAGTCCTTTCAACAAATGGTGCTAGGATGGTTGGATTTTACATGCAAGAGATGAAGTCGGAACCCTACCTCAAACCATATGTTAAAAATTATCTCAAAATGACTTAATGACCTATATGTAAAAGGGGTAAATCTGAATGACTTTGAATTTGTCAGTGGAAATTCTAGACACCAGAATAATGCTCAGCAACAACAACAACAAAAAATAGGTAAATTAGACAAATTAGACTCAATATCAACGAAAAATTATTGTGCATAAAATAGCTTTATCGAAAAATAAAAATATTACCTATATAATCCAAGGAAATACTTGTGAATCATATATCAAAAAAGGGCTTGCTATGTAAGTAACTCTTACTTCTCAATTAGAAAATAATCAAATTCAAACCACGGGAAAAGTATTTGAATAGACATTTCTCCAGTGAAGCTATTCAAGTGGCCAATAAACACATGAAAAGATGCTCAATATCATTAGTTTTTAGGGAAATGGAAATACACTAGTAGTATAGTGCAGTAGTACAATAAGGTACTACTTAACCTCTACTAGGTTGTCTATAATTTAAAAGAATAAAATAAAAATTACAAATGTTGTTAAGGATGTAGAAAATTTGGAATTGTCCTACATTGTTGGTGGGAATGTAAAATGGTGCAGCCACCATGAAAACAGTTTGGTGGTTTTCAAAAAACTAGAAACAGAAGTACCATTTGATACAGTAATTTTACTCCTAAGCATATTCCAAAAAGAATTGAAGAAAGAGATTCAAACAGACACTTGTACACCAACGTTTATTGTAACACTATATACAAGAGGCAGAATGTAGAAAAAACTCATGTCCATAAACAGAAAAATTGATAAATATAATGTGATATATACAAACAATGGATTATTATTCAGCCGTAGAAAGAAATAATGCAAAGTATGAAGAAATAAAGAGCACTGGTTAAGGTAACAGCATAGGTGAATCTAAAAGTCATTATTAATGAATTCCTTATTTGTAATTCTTTTGGTTTCCAATCTGATTTATATGGCTACTGCATAAAACAATTGTACATCTCTGTTAATGGATGCTGTATAAAGATTTAATTTGTGACAATGACAACCAAAAATGCAGTTGTAGCTATACAAATAAAAGGCTTCCATACTATCCAAATTAAGTTCAGAATTAATTTTATCCTTATCAGTAATTATATTAGATGTAAACAGATTATTCAACTGAAGGCAGAGTTTGGCAGGACAGATAAGAAGATATGAACCAAACTATATGCTATCTACAAGAGACATTCTTTGGATTCAAACACAAATTGATAGACAGTAAAAGGATAGAACAATATTTCCTGAAAAGATCAACCAAAAGAGAGTTGGTGTGGCAATATTATTATCAAACTAAATAGACTTTAAGATTTTATACAGACAAAGGATATTATATAATGATTAAAGAGCCAACCATGAAAAACATATACCATTTATAAACATATATGCATCTAATAAGATAGACTCAAAATTTATTAAGTAAATACTGGCAGTGCTTCAATAACGGATAACAGAACTGAACATATTATAAGCAAGAAAATAGAAGACTTCAGCAACATTAAAACCTAACTATACCAAATAGGCAACTACTGAACACTACACACAGGAATATCAAAATATACATTGTTTTCAACTGTACATGAAACATTCTCTAGGCTAGACCATTTCTTTGGCCACAAGACAAGTCTCAAAAAGCTCAAACAGATTTAAATTATTCAATACAATTTCTCTGGATAAGGTAGAATTAAATTAGAAATAACAGAAGAAAATTAGAAAAATTTACAAATATGTTGAAATTAAATATTACATTCTTAAATAACCAATAATCAAAGAAGAAATTATAAGACAAATTAGAAAAAACTTTGAGGCAAATAAAAATCAAAATACAACATATGAAAATACATGGGATGCAGCAATAGCAGTTACTCAAGGAGAAACAATTACCTTTAGTATTATAATCCAAACATTTACCTTTAGAAGGCATTCAGAAGAAAGATCTCAAAACAGTGACCTAACTATACACCTCAAAAAAATAGAAAAGGGAAAAAAGTAAACTAAAATGTAGAAAAAGGAAGAAAATAATAAATAATAAAATAATAAAAATAATAAAGATTAAAATGCACAACTTGATAGAAAGTAGGAAATCAGTAGAGAAGATCAATGAGATACAAATTTGGTTCTTTTAATAAAAATCAATAAAATTGAGGAACTTAGGCAAGACTGACCAAGAGAAAAAGAGAGACAACTAAATTTACTAAAATCAGTAGTGAAAGCAGGAACACTACTACTAGGCTAACAGCAATAAAATGGATTGTAAAACAGAGGCTGAGGCAAGAGGATCACTTGAAACCAGGAGTTTGAGACCAGTCTGGACAATACAGTGAGACCCCATTTCTCTTTTTCCAAAAAAAAAAAGTTTATAAAATAATACTATGAACAATTTTATGACAAAAGATTGGATAACCTATATGAAATGGAAAAATTCCTAGAAACAAAATCTAACTCAATGAGAAATAGAAAGTATGAATAAGTAAAAAGCTTACATTAGTAATTAATAACAAAAAGAAAAAACAAAAGCCAACAACTAGGACCAAGGATCAGAACCACATGGTTTCACATAGGAATTCTGCCAAATTTTAAAGAAGATTTAATACCAATCCTTTTCAAACTTGTCCAAAAAATAGAAGAGGAGAGAACAGCTTCTAATTCATTTCTTTGAGGTCAAAATTACCAAAGCGAAACCAAGACATTATAGGAAAAGAAAGCTAATGACCAATATGCCCTATAAATAAACATGAAAAACTCCCTATCAAGATATTAACAAACCAAATCCAACAGCATTTTAAGAAGATTATACATCATGTCCAAGTAGGATATTAAAAAAAAAAAAAAAAAGCATTTGACAAAGTTCAGTGTTTCCACGATAAAAACACTTTTAAAACTAGGAATGGGAAGGAATTTCCTCAATGTGATAAAGAGTATGTACAAACCTGAAAATGAAAGCTTTCTCTCTGTTATGGACTTAATTGTTTCCCCCTAAAATGTATATGTTGAAGCCCTAACCCTCAATGTGACTTTATTTGAAGATAGGGTCTTTAGGGATGTAATCAAGGTTAAACGAGGTCAGCGGTGAGGTTCTCATCCATCCAACAGGACTAGCATCCTTATAAAACAAGGAAAAAGACGCCAGAGATCTCTTTTTCTTCATGTGAGCAGACAGTGAGAACTTAGGTAGAAGGTATTCATTTAAAAGCCAGGAAAAGTGTCCTCACCAGAAACCAGATTTGCCAGCATATTGACTGCAGACTTCTAGCACCAAGAACTGGGAGACAATAAATGTCTGTTGGGTAAGCCACCCAGTCTGTAGTATTTTGTTATGGCAATTAGAGAAGACTAATATGCCCTTTAGTATCATAACAGTACAAGAAGAATGTCTGCTCTTGCTTTTCTCCTCCAGATTGCACTGGAAGTTCCAGTCAGTAAAATTATGTAAGAAAAAGAAATAAAAGGCATTCAAGACTTCTGGTTTCCTATGTAATATGTAAGAAGCTTGAAAGTTGCCCCTCCATTCTTAAAAGAAGCAAAAAGCAAAAAATAAAGATAAAATAATTGAAAAAAATCAACAACTCTTCTTAAATCCATAAGAGAAATTTGATTCCAGGGCAAACCATTGTCCCCAAAATTGGAGAGAGTGATAGATGAATACAGAGAATCACAGCTTAATGGAGCAGAAACCCAGAAGCTGAAACCCCGGCAGGAACCAATGCCAGAACAGGAAAACCTGAACTTTAATTGATGAATTGCTGCAGGTCCAGCATGAATAAATCTGAGAAATAAGAACTCCAGGAAGATTGAAGGTGGAGATGTGACCTTTGTACTTTTGCGAGTTTTACCTTCAGGAGCGCTACCAGGTTCTCACAGTGAACAGCAGAAACAGTACAATACTTCTTAGAGCAGGCCAACAAGAAGAGAAATTATTTTGAAATATATTAGACCATTCTGTTCTTCTTATGTTCTTCTCTCAGGAGAAGTTATTTAACCAGGTATCAACCTGATTGGGTTTTATTAGAGCCTAACTGGTCCCAAGGAACCAAAGCACGCATCTCTAACTGGCTCTAGACTTCCACTTGGAGGAGGAAAATACTCAACTCAAGCCCACTCTAGGTATCCTATCCTACCTAATGGAGAGAGGGAAAAAGACATGAGAATCACACATGAAGTTCACAGTTCAGAAGCACAAGCATACTAATAGACTGAGACCTAATTGTAAGACTGCAGAATGCTTCCCCATCCCCAAATATTACCACTACATTACTAAAGGTTTACCTACACCAGATCTTTTTTTCATAATTAATAAAATATACAGTATGAAAAAACAGATGGGCAATGTAAACAGAGAGATACTGGAATACAAATAATAAATATCTCTGAGGGGATTATTAGTAGCCTGGACATAGCTGAGGAAAAATATCTGAGCTTGAGGATATATCAAAAGAAACCTCCAAAATTAAAAATAAAGTAAAAAGAAAGATTGAGGAAAATAGAAAAGAATACTAAAGAACTGTGAGGTAACCACAAAAGGTATAACATATGTATAAACATGTGTTTAATAAGAACCATAGGAAGAGAAGAAAAAGAAGAAAGAAAGAAAGAAAGAAAGAAAAAGTGAAGCAATATTTGAAAGGCTAGTGACTGAAATTTCCCCAAACTAACATTAGATATCAAACCACAGATCCCAGAAACTCAGAGAACAAATGGGATAAATGCCAAAAGAAAAAAAAAAAAAACACCATTTTTTTTTAAAAAAACAACAAAAAATGACCTCCAGGCATATTACATTGAAATTTCAGTGTCATAAAAATGTCTTGAAAGAGGCCAGAGGGGAATAAAATTCTATCTCTAGAGGAGCAAAGTTAAGATTTATGTCTGGGTTTACCTCACAACTATGCAAGCAACGAGAGACTGCTTTAGATGGAAATATATAAAGTGTTGAGAAAAAAATAACTCTTCAATCTAAATTCTGTTCCCTGCAAAAATTGTTCTTCAAGAGTGAAGATAAAATAAATACTTTCTCAGAAAAACAAAAAAATGAGAGTTTATTGCCAGTAGACTTGCCTTGCAAGAAATGTTAAAATAATTTGATTTGAGAGAAAGAACATGATATAGGTCAGAAACATAGATCGATGTAAAGAAAAGAAGAACATCAGAAAATGTGTAAATGGATAACCAACATTTGAGGAAGTCATTGTACAAAAGCTATCTATAACAAAGGAACAAACAGAAGTGTGGTCCTCTGAAAGCATCCAGAATTGAAGCCAAATGATTATGTATTAATATAACATACATTACAGTGACACTTTCATGTGGTGAGGGAAAGTCCTAGCCAAATGAAAGTAAAATGAAATATACGTGATGGCTTCTCCAGATGAGGAAGAGTCAGCACACACACACACTCACACACACACCCTGAATAAGCAGTATTTCAATACTCCCAAAGAATCATACTAACTCTTCAGCAACGGATCTTAAACAAAATAAAAATTCTGAAATGACAGATATATTAGTTCATTCTCATGCTGCTAATAAAGACATACCTGAGACTGGGTAATTTTTAAAGGAAAGAGGTTTAATGGACTCACAGTTCCACATGGCTGGGGAGGCCTCACAATTATGGCAGAAAGTAAAGGGATGTCTTACACGGCAGCAGGCAAAAAAAGCCTATTCAGGAAAACTCCCATTTATAAAACCACCAGCTCTCAAGAGACATATTTACTACAATGAGAACAATATGGGGGAAAACGCCCCCCATAATTCATTTATCTCCACCTGGTTCTGTCCTTGTCACGTGGGGATTATTATAATTCAAGGTGGGATTTGGGTGGGGAAACACAGCCAAATAATATCAATAGGTAAATAATTCCAAATATAGATTATAAGGAACTCCATGAGATCCAAGAGAAAATAGAAAAAAAAAAAAAAACCACAGAAATCAGAGAAACAATTCAGAATATGAATTAAAACTTTACTAAAAGCATAGATTTTTAAAAAAATCAATTAAAACATTTGGAAATAAAAATTCATTGAAAGAGTTATAAAATATAGTTAAAATATTTTAAAAAGACAAAATTAAGCAGAAGAAAAAATTTCAGAGCTTTAAGATTTTTGAATTAGCATAGACAAAAATAAAGAAAAAATAATTTTAGAAAATGAATAAAGCCTTCAAGTAATATAAGATTATGTAAAGTGACCAAACCCATGAATAATAGGCATTCTTAAGGGAGAAGAAAATGTAAAAAGCTTGGGAAACACATTTTAGTGGATAATTTAATAAAACTTTTCTAGTCTAACTAAAGAATAAAACATCTAATAGAAGAAGTTCAGAGACACCTGGGAGAGACTGCAAGATGAACTTCATCAAGGAATAGTCATCAAACTATCCAAAGTCAACATGAAAAAAAAATCCTAAAAGCATCAAGAGAGAAGCATCTAATTACTTATAAAGGAAACCTCATTAGATTGACAAAGGATCCTTGAGCAGAAACCTCACAAGCCAGAAGAGAATGGAGGTGTGTCTTCAGCCTTCTTAAGGAAAACAAACAACCAACCAAATAAAAAACAAACAAAAAACAACCAATAATTCTATTTTCTGCCACACTAAGTTTTGTAAGTCAAGGAGAAATAAGGTCTTTCCCAGAGAAGCAAATGCTAAGGAAATTCATCATCACTAGACCAGCCCTACAAGATATGCTCAAAGGAGTTCTAAATATGGAAACAAAAAGAAGTAGTCACCATTATAAAAGCACACAAAAGTACAATTGTATCCTATAATGCAGTTACACAACTGAGGCTACAAATAAGTAACAATACTATGACAGGCACAGAACCTCACATATCAATATTAATCTTGAAAGTAAATAGCCTAAAGGCTTCATTTAAAAGAGATACGCTGGCATTGGATTAAAAAAACAAGATCCAACATTGGCTCTCTACAAGACAGTCACCTAATGGGTAAGGACATCCATACATTCAAAGGGGTGAAAAAAGATATACCATGTAAATGGAAAGCAAAAATGAGCAGAAGTAGCTATACTTATATAAAACAAAACAAACTTTAAATAAAAAACAAAAAAAGGACAAAGAAGATCATAAAGGATCCAATTCAACAAGAAGATATAATATCATAAATACATATGCACCCAACATCAGAACACCCAGATCCATAAAACGAACACTTCCAGACCTAAGAAAAGAGATAAACAGCAGTACAATAATAGTGGGGGGCTTTAGTACCTCCTTGACAGCACTAGACAGATCATTGAGGCATAAAATCAACAAAGAAATACTGGACTTAAACTGGACTTGAGGCCAGATGGACCTAACAGACACTACAGAACATTCTACCCAACAGTAGAATGTATGTTTTTCCTCTCTGCACACAGAACACTCTTGAAAATGGACCATATTCTTGGCCATAAAACAAATCTCAATAGGTTAAAAAAATCAAGATAATATCAAGTATCTTCTTGGACAGCGTGGAATAAAAGTAGAAGTCAAAACCAAGAAGTCTCACAACTATACAAATAGATGGAAATTAAACAACTTGTTCATGATTCATCTTTGGTTAAATAATGAAATTAAGGCAGAATTAAAAAAAAAAATGAAACAAAGGAAAATAGAGACACAGCATTCGCAAATCTCTGAGATGCAGCAAAATATAAGAGGAAACCTCATAGCACTAAATGCCTACATCAAAGGGATAGGAAGATCTCAAATTAACAACCTAATGTATCACATCAAAGAACTAGAAAAACAAAGCCAAACCAACCTCAAATCTAGCAGAAGAAAATAAATAATAAAGATTAGAGCAGAACTAAATGAGATTGAGACCACAAAATAAAAACCAATATAAAGGATCAATGATATGAATAGTTTATTATTTGAAAAGATAAATAAAATAGTTTGACCTCTAGCTAGTTTAACCAAGAAAAAGAGAAAGAAGATTCAAATACATACAACCAGAAATGATAAATGTGACATTATAACTGATACCACAGAAATATGAAAGATCATCAGAAACTCTCATGGGCATCTTTAGGTGCACAACTAGAAAACCTAGAGGAAGTGGACAAATCGCTGCAAACATGCAGCCTCCTGAGATTGAACAAGGGAGAAACAGAATCATGAACAGACCAATAATGAGTAATGAAGTTAAGTCAGTAGTAAAAATGTCTCCCACAAAAACAATAAAAAGCCCAGATCAAAATGGATTCATACCCAAATTTTACTAGACATACAAAGAAAAATTGGTAAGCATCTTAGTGAAACCATTCCAAAAACTTGAGGAAGAAAAATTTCTCTACAGCTCATTCTACAAAACCTATATCATCTTGATTTCAAAACCAGGCGAAGACACAACAGCAACTAAAAACTACAGGCTGATATCCCTGATGAACACAGATGAGAAAATCATCAGCAAAATACTAGCAAATCAAAACCATTGAGGACTAAACTCTGATTTTTTTTCTCGTCCAAATTCCTGTCTAAGGGGCCTGGGGAGTCTAGTCCTACAAATCATAAATTCTCATAAGATGAATTTTATTTGACTCTATATATTGTGACTTACTTTCCAACCTGACTCTCGCATAACATTATGAGACAAGGAGGAAAATAAAATATTTTACCCCAAATCATGTTTCTTTGCCATATTTTGAAATGGCCCTGCGAAACTCTTCTTTGTTGGGGAAAATTTGCATATGTAAAGAATCTCTAGTAAACATAGCTAGGTCTCTTTCTTCCAGACCCTCCCAATCCTAAAGAGATTAACTGAGATCTGAATAGGAAACATTTGTCAGCTATTGTCTCTAAGGACAGCCACTATAAGACTTCAAAAGAACTTTGATCTCCACTATCTTTATCTTAACCTGAACATGCCCTTTCTATCAATCCCAGGTCTTTAGACAAACTCAACCAATTGGCAACCAGAAAATGTTTAAATTCACCTGTAGCCTGGAAGCCCCCACACTTTGAATTTTCCTGCCTTTCTGGACCAAACCAATGTATTTCTTAAATGTATTTGATTGATGTCTCATACCTCTCTAAAACGTATAAAACCAAGCTGTGCCTAGACAACCTTGGGCACATGTTCTCGGAACCTCCCGAGGGCTGTGTCATGGGCCATGGTCACTCATATTTGGCTCAGAATAAATCTCTTCAAATATTTTACAGAGTTTGACTCTTCACTGACACCATAAGCACATCAAAAAGATAATACACTACAATCGAGTAAGTCTTATTTCAGGGATGTGAAGAAGGTTCAACATTTGGAAATCAATACATGTATTTCATCATATAAATAGAATAAAAACAAAACTATATGATCATTGCAATAGATGCAGAGAAAGCTTTTGATAAAATCGGACATCTCTTCATGATAAAAAACCTCAACAGGCTAGGCATTGAAGAAACATACCTCAAAATAATAAAAGGCATATACTACAAGCCCATAGCCCACATCACACTGAATGGGGAAAGGTTTAAATCATTCCTCCTAAGAACTGAAACAAGACAAAGATGTCCACTTTCACCACTCCTATTCAACACAGTACTGGAAGTCCTTGCCCAAGCAATCAAGCAAGGGAAAAAAATAAAATGCATTTCTCTGTAGAGAAAACTCTATAGACTCCCGCAAAAGACACTTAAATTTGATAAATGATATTGGTAAAGTTTCAGGATACAAAGTCGAGTGTAAAAAGAAGTAGCATTTCTAAACACCAATAATGTTCAATATGAGAACCAAATCAACAACTCAATCCTATTTATAATAGCTACAAAGGATAATGAATATCTAAGAATATATCTAACCAAAAAGGCGAAAGATCTCTATAAGAAGAACTACAAGACATTAGTGATAGAATTGTAGATGACACAAACAAATGGAAAAACATTTCATGCTCATGAATTGGAAGAATTAATATCATTAAAAAGACCATACTTCAGTCCCAGCTACCCGGGAGGCTGAGGCAGGAGAATGGTGTGAACCCGGGAGGTGGAGCTTGCAGTGAGCCAAGATTGCTGTCACTGCACTCCAGCCTGGGTGACAGAGTGAGACTCTGTCTCAAAAAAAAAACCAACAAAAAACCATACTTCACAAAGCAATCTAGATTCAATGCAATTTCTATGAAATTACTAATGTGATTTTTCACAGAATTAAAAAGCACCACCCTAAAATTTATATGAAACCAGGAGAGAGGCTGAATAGCAAAGCACTCCCAAGGAAAAAAAAAAAAAAAAAGCTGCAGTTATCACATTTCCTGACTTCAGTTTATACTACAAGTCTATAGTAACAAAAACAGTGTAGAACTGGTACAAAAATAGAAACATAGATCAATGGAATAAAATAGAGAACCCAGAGAGAAAACCACTTATTTATAACCAATAGATCTTTGACAAAATCAATAAACATATACAATGTGGAAAGGATGCCCTATTGGGTGCTGAAGAAATTGGATTACCATACACAGAAGAATGAAACTGGGTCCTATCTCTCATCATACTCCCAAATTAACTGTTGTTGGATTAAATACTTAAATATAAGACCTGAAACTATAATAATCTTAGAAAAAAACCTACGAAAAGCTCTTCTAGCCATTGACCTGGGAAAGGAACTTATGAGTAAGATCTCAAAAGGATATGCAAAAGTAGACAAAGGGGACTTAATTTATATAAAAAGCTTATGCACAACAAAAGATGTAATCAACAGAGAAAACAGACACCTACAGAATGGCAGAAACTATTTGTGAACCACGCAGTGACAAAGGACTAATATCCAGAATCTACAAAGAACTCAAGAAACAACTCAATAAGAAAATAAAAAAAAAAAACCATTAAATGTGGACAAACGATATGAACAGACTTTTCTCAAAAGAAGAAATACATGTGACCAAGAAGCCTATGAAAAAAATGCTCAACATCACTATTCATCACAGAAATGCAAATTAAAACTACAATGAGTTACCACCTCACACAGTCAGAATGGCTATTATCAAAAATTTAAGAACTATGGATACTGGCAAGGATGCAGAAAAAAGGGAATGCTTACATACTTTTGATGGGGTTGTAAATTACTACAACCTTTATGGAATACCGTATGAAGATTTCTGAAAGGTCTAAAAATGGAACTACCCCACATCTGCTACTGGGTATCTACCTAAAAAAAAGCAATTGTTATGTCCAAAAGATGCCTGAACTCATATGATTATCACAGCACTATCCACAATAGCAAAGTCATGGAAACAACTGTAGTATCCATCAATAGACGATTAAAGAAAATGTGGTATATATATTTCATGGAATTCTACACAGGCATAAAAAGAATGAAATCATGTCTTTTGCATCAACATGTATGGAGCTGGAGGCCACTATCCTGAGTGAAATAACTTAAAAACAGAAAATAAAATGCTACATCTTCTCACTCATAAGTGGGAGCTAAACAATGTGTACACATGGACATATAAAGTTGAGTAATAGACACTGGGGATGCCAAAAGAGGGGATGCTGGGAGGCGCTGAGGGTTGAAAAATTAACCTTTGGATACAATGTTTATTATTCAGGTAATGGTTACACCAGGAGCCCAGACCTCACCACTATGTAGTATATCCATGTAACAAACCTGCACATGTATACTTTGAATATGTAAAAATAAAAAGTTAAATAATAAGAAACAAAAATGACAAACAGCAAGTGATGTTAATTTTCTCCTTCAAAGATCTCATACTCCAGTGTGGAAAATACTTTAATCAACAAATAATTGTATATTTTGATGTATGTATTATATACACAATTATTTACATTTAGTTATCTATTATTCTAGAAATCAACTATCAAAAAGTATTGCCTAACCTGCCTAATATCAGGTCAGGCAATGTTTTTGGAAAAATTGGAAACAGGTTCAGAAATATGAAAACAAAGATTTCCTTTTTCCAAATGTATGTGGACCCCATGATTCTTAGTCCTTTATAAAATATGCTCTTAAAAAGGCTGAAGATCATCAATATGTTTGACCATGTTGTCATTTGGAAAACAGTACCCAATTCATTTATCTCTTCGGCAGATATTTATTGGGAAGCTACTATGTGCCATAAATAAATGTAATCATTCACTTAGAAAAAAATGATAAGTATATTGTACTCAGAGTACAACTATTATGCTGAGGAGTTAAAAGATAAATCAGATTTTCAGTGGTTCTAAAACTAATAACCATTAAAAATAATGTCTGTTATTTTACTTTTGCTTTATGTTATGCTGTTCAGTTGTGTACAACTGAATTATAAACTGAAAGGTGTTTGTAGAATTTCGTTCATATTTATAGTATTTTAAACTGTTTTTGTTATAAAGAAACATTAATTTTTCCCATGTCTGAATGATAATATAATGGAAAATATTTTCTATATTAATTTCTATATTTGAGATATTTTCAAATATCATCTTGTATTCTCTTAGAACCTTATTGAGTTCAATGGCCAATACTCAACATTTATATTTTTCTATTAATCAATCATCTTGATTATTACATATATCATATTTCCTAATTTTTAAATTTTTGTTTAGGCTGTCCCTCCCACCTTAATAGCTTTTTGGTGGATCCAGAGATCTTCTAATCTACAGGGCTAGGAGCACAGATTCTAATCTACAGGTTTAGGAGCATGGTTCATAAATACTTCTTGAAAATTTAAGCTCATAATGCTTATATTTATTTTGAATTCCTATTTTACAGTGAAAATTACAGTCAAACTATTCATAATCCTGTGATAACTTTATATTAAAGAGTTGATGACTCATCCAGATTGGAAATGTTATTTACAGAGCAGTTTACAATATCAGTATTTATTAATTATATATTAATTAATATTTCCATATCAAGATATACTTTCTTTGATATTAATGGCAATCTAGATTTTTTATGTTCCAAGAAAAAGCACAATTATAAAAAATTATTTTATTTATTTTCTTCTGTTTTATTGTAAGGTATGACAATATATCTCAGCTTGATTCTTTTATTACTACACAACAAATATCCACAATGTATGATTATTATGACAGGTTTCAGATTGTAGCTTGTATTATTCCAGCAACATGACTAATGAATCTGTCAACTTTTAACATTAAAAGTGAGCCAGTTGAACTATTAGTGGTTGAATTGAAAGATGATTTAATAAATAATCTTGATACATAAAAAGGAATATAAATGCAAATTTAAAATATGAACTTCATATATATACATTTACATATAGAGTATAAACACAAAAGCACACTACACACACACACACAAGCCCAAGCTTCAATATACTCAACAGATTCAGTGACACATAATATACAGATAATTTCAAAAGGATTAATAAGTGTATTCAGTTTTAAAATGAAAGTGAATATCTTTATACTTATATCCTTATAAATTTAAAATTATGCAGGAATTTGTTCAATAGTTATATACCACTTATAAAAGAATAATCATGCATGGATCTTTCTGAGAAATACTTCTCAGAGAGTATTTATATTATATTAATTATGTATTATATTAATTTATAAAATCTATATTTTAGTTATAAGGATTAGCATTGATTTATTTCATAACATATTAATAATGTTTCCTTAACAATATTGTACATAATCTGCATTTGAAATGCTTTTTTTGTCCATGAATGATTTTTCATGGGATAATATAGCAAACATTTATTTAGCATGTAATATGTATAAAAGAGTCTTGGGTATATAAGAAATATAAGAAAATTTTAAGCATTGAGGGGAGATATATTTTGAAAAATAAGAAGCACTACAAATTAATTAAAATTCTATTTATAGCATAAATTTTCCATACTCAGATTGAAGAGTTGTGCTAATGTTTCTACCATGTAAATATAAGCTTTCCAAATGTAATAGAAAACAAAAGATATTCGTATTACATACTTAGCCTCAATAATTTATTATAAATATATTAATTTAGGTCAAGCGCAGTCCTGAATTCCACATTATAAATATATCATACTTTTCAAAATTTCTCAAAAACTTCACATTCACAGCATAAAGAATGCAATAATAAAATCAGCAGCTATTGAACCATAGTGTACATTGGGTTTATGTATTCTGAAATCTTTATGACTGGCTTAGTTGTCATAAAGGAAGTGGGTTATCATGAAGGAAATGGGCTTGCGTTGCACAAAATATTTATACTTAATTCCCGCCAAATCACTTTCAAAACCTATAATGTATGACTCATTTGCAAAACATTGAGCGCTATAGAACTTCAAAGGTATTTGAAAGTGAGTCATTGAGAACAGCAGTTCAGCAAAGAGTACATGATATGCTGTTCCCTGTGGCTCAATCAAATACTGGATAAAGTCTCAAAGGCTGAGGCTAGATGTCGAATACCTAGAGTAGAACACTGTGATATTAATCTCAATTACGAGCCAAGTTCTATATTTTTTGCCTTCTTGCAAAGCTATTTCAGTGCCAGTTACCATTAATTCTTTCCGAAACTGTAAAAAAATCTGCTGAAAATTCTTGAAGAATATAAATTTCTTTGAAAAGATTGACAAGGTCATATCACATTATGATTTAGAACCAAATGATTTAAGCCTTTGCATTTTCATGAAATTCTAGTGGTTGACGATGACACACTGATATGATTGAAGTGTTGCAAGAGAAATAAAAATCTTGCAGTGCTGGGAAAGGAGTGATTTATGTATTAACTATTTCCTGGCTTTCGTGACTATTGTAAAGATTTTGATTAACATTAAAAAATAAATGAAGGCTATGGGTTTTTTAAATAGCAAAAAATACTATCTTCTTAGTAGCAGAAAGTATTTGACACTACTGCTATCCTCTTAGTTGAAGAAAACAGTTTAACTCGTCTCTTGATAAATGCAACTTATTGGCTAGGGTGAGGGGCACACTGTTGACATTTTCATGGAAAGACATCAACAATGACGAAAACCTACACAATTTTATCTAGCTATTGCACGAAGTGAATAGAGTTTCAAGAGATTTCTAAAGCACAGCTACAACATATAATTTGGTTTGCATATTTATATAGCATATATATGTTGCAGCAGGTCATTTCTGATTCTAGCTTCAATTCTTACAGACAGATGTCAGAAAAAGTCATATAATTATCCTAATTGGTCTATAATAATGATAAATTAAGATAATATTCCATCTTGATAATATTGTTACTATATTATTAGCAAGATATATTATTATGTATTTTCACTATGAACTAATATTGTACATTGGATCATGAGTTTGGGAAAAATAAATGGAAAATGAAGACAAATACATTATTTGGAAGTTGAATCACTACATATTATCTATTATCTCTGAAACTGCTTTATTGCCAGTATGTTCACGAAATTATGTTTTTATTCACTTGTGTGTGTGTGTGTGTGTGTGTGTGTGTGTGTAAGCACACATACATGTATTTGTCATTTCATCATCATTGACTTGGGTATGAGTCATTAAAAATACTTGGCATTTATATTGAAATATTTATTTAAATTTTCAGACTTTTTGAAAAGATCTATAAAATGTTTAAATTTTGATTCCATTAATCATGCAACGTTAATAACAGAGACTATCACAGCATATGCTTGGGTCTAATAGTTATTCTGGAATTGTTCTGTTCAGGGCCCACTCACTAAAGTAAAAATGTCTCTACTTAAGAATTCTTAAAAAGTGAGTGCTTGCTTTCAGATACTCCAGTGAATTCTAAACAAGCCATAGTAAATAAAGAGATTCTTCATGTGTCAGAGGAAACACGGGATTGAAATGTTGATCAGAATTTACTGTGTCTTTATGTTTACTGCTCTTTTTAGATTCATTTGTGCAACATTTAATATTTTATTTTAAAACGTATATTGAATGCCTATTCATTAGCAGGCAGAGTTCTAAATGTGGAAAAACAATGTGGAAATCATAGCATTTCCCTCACCTGGGGGAACTTCATAAGGAAGATGCTAATTTTCAGTAAAAGTAACATGTAGAAGATGGGCAGGCATTCTCAATAGTCCTTTACTTAAATCCTATATAAAACCTACAGAAGAGTTCAAATCTCCGTTCATGTTTTCAATGATAAATATTCAAGTGAATAAAGTATTTAGGAGTTTTAAAGTATTATGCACAGAACAATTAAAATCTAGTGCCACAAATATACACAAGTTTTAATGTATTTTCATTCATTTCATCTTTTATTTTACTTTCCTTGATATTATGTCAAAGCATTAGGGGAAAATACACTCTGTTTTTTGGGAGGCCTTTTATTATCTGATCAAATAAATGAGATTTTCAGTATTTGCATGGGAACAGATGAAGGACCCCAAATTCTTAAAATGTAAGAATGTAGATCTACTCTTTATTATTTCTTGGAAACTAGCTTGTTTTTGCACCACCATCTCCACATCTGAATAATTTAGCAAATTAAAACGTTACAAAGGGAATAGCCCTGTAGCGCTTGACTGCAAATGGATAGAACAAAACTAAAAAATAATCTATAACTCAAATTATTTTGCTTGGCTCTTTTTGTTTTAATCTTGGTAAAAAACATATACCACGAGATCTCGCCACTTAAGAAATCTTTTAGTGCAGTACAGTATTGGTAACTATAAACAAAATTTTATAAAGCAGATCTCTAGAACTTTTTTTCTATCTTGTATGACTGAAACTCTGTACTCATTGAATAGTAACTTCCCTTTCTCCCTGTCCCAGGCCTGGCAACAATGATTCTATTTTCTCTCTTTATAAGTTTGACTACTTTCTTCAGATATCTAGTATAAGTGGAATCATGTAGTATTTGTCCTTCAGTGAATGACTTATTTCACTTAACATGATGTCCTAAAGGTTTATCCATGCTGTAGCATACAAGAGGATCTCCTTCTTTTTATGGATGAATAATATTCCATTATATATACTATGTCACATATTATATATTCCATTATATATATATTTATCCATCTATCTATCTATCTACCTTTCTATCTATCAATCATCTATCTCTATCATCTATCTGTCATCCATTTATCCACCTGTACCACATTTTCTTTCTTTTCATTTTGCCTATAGATTTGACAATTTAATTAAAATGGACAAATTCCTTGAAAGACAAAAACCACGAAAGCTCACTGAAAAGGTAGTATATTACCCAGAAATTCCTTTTTAAAAACTTTTTTTCAGTAGTTTTCTTTTTTCTGTCTTTTTTTTTGTTTTCTTTCTAGGTGTGTTGTGGCATAATTGGTATACGAAAATTGCACATAGTTAATGTAGACAATTTGGTGAGTTTGGACATGCGTATACTCATTCTACAATCACCATAATCAGGGTAATAAAAATATCCACCACCTTAAAAAGGTTTTTTTGTATCCCTTTGTTATTTTTGTTGTTGTTGTTTTGTGTTTCAGACACTTACCATGAAATATATACCCAACATATTTTTAAGTGCATAATACCTTATTGTTAACTATAGGCACTATGTTGTACAGGAGATCTCTGGAACTTACTCATCTTGTATAACTCTAACTTTACACCAATTGAACAACTCCCCATCTCCTCTCTCCATCCTGTAGTAACCAATATTATATTGTCTACTTCTATATTTTAAATATTTTAGATGCCTTATGTAAGAGGAATCATGCAGTAGTTGTCTTTTTGTGACTGACTTATTTTATATAGCACAATACCTACCCAGTCCACACATGCTCCTGCAAATGGATGGATTTTCTTCTTTCTAAACAGCTGAATAATATTTCATTGCATATATATACCATGTTTTCTTTATCTATTCACCTGTAAATGAACATTTGGGATGCTTCCATATCTTAGCTATGTATATAATGCTACATTGAATATAGGAATATAGATATCTCTTTGAAATCATGATTGCAACTCCTTTGGCTATATACCTAGAATTAGGATTGCTTAATCAAATATTAGTTCTATTTATAACTTTTGATGGACCTTCATACTGTTTTTCATTGTGGCTACACCATTTTACATTCCCACTTACAGTGTACAAAGTTTCCATTTTTTCCACAACCTCACCAATTCTTGTTATCTTTTTAAAAATAATAGCCATCCTAAAAGATGTGAGGTGATATCTTTTTCTGGTTTTTATTTGCATTTCTATGATGATAAGCTATGCATTTTTTCATATACGTGTTGACCATTTGTATGCCTTCTTTGGAGAAACAGCTATTCATGTTCCTTGCCCAATTTTAAGTTGGGTTATTTGTTTCTTTGCTATTGAGTTGTAGGAGTTCCTTATATATTTGGAATATTAACCCCTTATTAGATACAAGGTTTGCAAATTTTTTTTTCCTATTCCATAGGTTGCCTTTTCACTCTGTTGATTAATTGTTGCACAGAGGCATAGTTTGATAGAATTCTGTATTCTATTTTTACTCTTGTTTCTTGTGCTTTTGATGTCATAGCAAAGAAAGTATTGTTGAGACTAAAGTCAAGAACATTTCTCCTATGCTTTTTTCTAGCAGTTTTACTGTTCCCAATCTTACACTCAAGTCTTTAATCCATATTGAGTCTCCAATGGTTTCTTCTAGGAGTTTGACTGTTCCAGACCTTACATTCAAGTCTTTAATCCATATTAAGTTAATTTTTGTATATTATGTAAAATAAGAACTCAATTTCATTCTTTTTCTTCTGGATATTCACTTTTCCCACCTCTATTTTTTGAATAGACTATCTTTTTCCCATTATGTATTCTTCTTACCCTTGTCGAAGAATAGTTGACTATTAAGTAAGTAGATTTATTTCTGGGAGTTCTATTCTATTCCATTGCTCTACTTTTATGCGAGTGCCACATTGTTTTGTTTTGATTACTAAAGTTTTATAACATGTTTTGAAATCAGAAAGTGTGATACCTCTAGCTTTTTCCTCCTGCTCAAAACTGCTTTGGCTAATCAAGGTTTTTTGAGGTAGCATATGGATTTTAGGACTGGTTTTTCTATTTCTGTAAAAAAAAGTCTTAGGATTTTGATAAAGATTGCACCGAATCTGTAGTTTTCCTTGGGTAGAATGAACACTTTCACAATACTAATTCTTCCTATTCATGAATAAAGGACGTCTTTTCATTTATACATGTCTAATTTTTTTCATTAGTGTTTTATAGTTTTCAGCATAGAAACCTCTAATATTGTTAGGTTTATCCCTCAATATTTTATTCTTTTTGGTGCTATTGTAAATAGAATAGCTTCTTTTTTGAGAGCTCACTCTTGGTATATAAAACTGCAACTGATTTTTACATTGATTTTGCAACTTTATTGAATTTGTTTATTAGTTCTGACAGATTGTGTGTGTGTATAGTCTTTAGGGTTTTATTCATCGTGTACTGTTAGTTTTTCCTTTCCTATTTGGAAGTCTTTTATTTCTTTTTCTAGTCTAATTGCACTGGCTAGGATTTCCTAGTATTATGTTGAAGGAACTAGTAAGACTGGACATCCTTGCTTTGTTCCAGATACTAAAGAAAAAGTTTTCAGTTTTCTACTGTTTAATATGATGTTAGCTGTGAGCTTGTCATATCTGGGTTTATTGTGTTGAGGAAGTTCCTAATTTGTTAAGGATTTTTATCATAATAGTGTATTAAATTTTATCAAATGGTTTTTCTGCATTTGTTGAGATGATTATGTGCTTTTATTCTTCATTCTATTAATAATGGTGTTCCATAGTCTCATATGCTTTTCTCATTCTTTGCATTCTTTTTTTCTTTTTATTCCTCTGAGCTAATAATTTCAAATGACATGTCTTCAAGTTTGCTGATTCTTACTTCTGCTTGATCAAGTAGGTTGTTCAATTTCCTTAGCAAAGTTTTTAGTCAGTTATTGTATTATTTCCTTTAAAATTTTTTATTTAGATAAAATATATGTATATGATTTATTATCTTAACAATTTTTAGGTTTACAGTTTGATGGTAATAAATACATTTATATTCCATTTTTCCCGTTTATCATCCCCACCCCCACTCTTTGCTGGCCTCTGGTAATCCCCAGTCTACTCTCTATCTTAATGAGATCCACTTTTTTAGTTCTTGAATATGAGTGAGAATATATGATATTTGTCTTTCCGTGCTTGGCTTATTTCACTTAATATAATGGCCTCCACTTCCATCCATGTTACTACAAACGACAGGGTTTCATTCTTTTTAGGGCTGAGTAGTATTCCACTGTGTATATATAACATGTTTTCTGTATCCATTCATCTGTTGATGGGCACATAGGTTGATTTCATATTTTTGGCTATTGTGAATACTGCTGCAATAAAATGAGAGTGCAGACATATCTTTAATATATTGATTTCCATTCTTTTGGATATATACACAGTAGTGGAATTGCTGAATCATATGGAAGTTTGAGTTTTAGTTTTTTGAAGAATCTTCATACTGTTCTCCACAGTGGCTATACTAGTTTACATTCCCACCAACCGTGTGTGTATGAGGGTTCCCCTTTCTCCACATCCTCACCGGCACCTGTTATTGTCTGTCTTTTTGATGTAAGTCATTTTGACTACGGTGAGATGACATTGCATTGTGATTTTGATTTGCATTTTTCTGATGATTAGTGATGTTGATCATTCTTTTTCACATACCTCTTGCCCATTAGTATGTCTTCTTTATTATTATTATTATTATTATTATTATTATTATACTTTAGGTTTTATGGTACATGTGCGCAATGTGCAGGTAAGTTACATAAGTATACATGTGCCATGCTGGTGCGCTGCACCCACTAACTCGTCATTTAACATTAGGTATATCTCCCAATGCTATCCCTCCCCCCTCCCCCCACCCCACAACAGTCCCCGAAGTGTGATGTTCCCCTTCCTGTGTCCATGTGTTCTCATTGTTCAATTCCCACCTATGAGTGAGAATATGCGGTGTTTGGTTTTTTGTTCTTGCGATAGTTGACTGAGAATGATGATTTCCAATTTCATCCATGTCCCTACAAAGGACATGAACTCATCATTTTTTATGGCTGCATAGTATTCCATGGTGTATATGTGCCACATTTTCTTAATCCAGTCTATCATTGTTGGACATTTGGGTTGGTTCCAAGTCTTTGCTATTGTGAATAATGCTGCAATAAACATACGTGTGCATGTGTCTTCACACCAGTCAGAATGGCAATCATTAAAAAGTCAGTATGTCTTCTTTTGAGAAATATCTGTTCAGATCTTTTGCCCATTTTAAAATCAGATTGTTTATATTTCTTCTATTGAGTTGATTGAGCTCCTTATATATTTTGGTTATCAATGCCTTTTCAGATGGGGAATTTGCAAATATTTTCTCCCATTCTCTGGTTTGTCTATTCACTCTGTTGATTGTTTCCTTTACTGGGCAGAAGTGGTTTAGTTTGATGTAATCCAATTAGTGTTTCTGCTTTGGCTGCCTGTACTTTTGAGGTTTTACACAAGAAATATTCACCCAGACCAAAGTCCTGGAGTGTTTCCCTAATGTTTTCTTCTAGTAGTTTTATAATTTCAGGTATTAACGTCTTTATTTTGATTTGATTTTTTTAATGTAGTGTCTAGAATTCTTAAGCTTCAAAATTCTGTTTGGTTCATTTTTATATTTTTCTCTCTGTTGATATTCTCATTTTCTTCATGCATTTTTTTCTTTTTCTTTTTTTGAGACAGAGTCTTGCTCTGTCACCAGGCTGGAGTGCAGTGGTGCAATCTCAGCTCACTGCAATCTCTGCCTCCCGGGTTCAAGCAATTCTCCTGCCTCAGCCTCCTGATGAGCTGGGATTACAGGCGTTCACCACCATGCCCAGCTAGTTTTTGTATTTTTATTAGAGACAGGGTTTCACCATGTTTGCCAGAATGGTCTGGATATCTTGACCTCGTGATCCGCCCACCTTGGCCTCCCAAAATGCTGGGATTATAGGCATGAGCCACTGCGCTCGGCCTTCCTCATGCAATTTTTAGCTCTTGAAAATCTTTAGGATGACTATCTTGAATTCATATCAACTAATTCATATACCTCTGTTTTTTAAGCCTTGTTTTCCAGAGACTTGTTTTGGTCCTTTGCTAGGACCATGTTTCTCCCTTTCTTTGTGTTATTTTAGAACTTTCTGTTAGGATTTATTCATCTGAAAAAAATAGCCTCCTCTACTTGTCTTTATAAACAGGCTTTGTACAGCAGAACACGTTCATGAATCAGCCTGGCTAAAGATTCTGGGAGCATCTGAAACCTTTGCAGATGAGATGCAATTTCTTTGAGCCTGTGCATGCAAATTTCTGAGAGGCTTGACAGGAGCTTTTACTCTCTTGCCCACTTTGGTGTCTGCCTGCACCAGATACTCAAGTTCTCTGGTTCTATGGTAGCAAGTTGCTCTTCCCTCTTTTGATCTCAACAGCAACCAGGCATCAAAAGTATCTCAGCCCCCTGTCAGTTCCCTAAGTCAGGAGAGACAGATATCAGCCTCTTGGGAAGCACTCCAAGTAGCCAGAATTTCAGACACAAGTTCCACTCTTGTCCCTCGTATCTGAATGAGAAAGCTCAAATTGTATGTCTTCTGATTACACTGACTCATGCCTTCTACAGCAAGTTGCCCTCTTGATCTTCTGTGTTCCCAACACCTTCTAGGCATTCAAATATTAATTCTGTCAGTGCTCAGAGTGTGTAACATGTATAAAAACCTTCCAGTGAGAAAATTATACAACATTTTCTTTTCTTTTATAGGAAAGATGGAAAATCATGTAGCTACATAAGGCAAGAGCTAGCAGTGGCGAATAAAGGCCACCGAATCAAAAGAAAATATCCGTGGTAGAGCAATCCAAAAAGCTTATAACTTAAAAGGACACTCTTTAAGCTGATTTGTTAGTGCAGTGATTGATTTACCTTAAAAAAGATAAAACAATGTTAAGCTTTGAACTCCACAAGAAAGTATAGGTCTCTACTTTGGAGAAAAAGACTCATCATAAAGGTTTCAGTGAATTTACAAGTTGAGTAGAGATACAGTCTCTGCTTACAGAAGGCACATGCTTCTTCCTAACTTACTGGCAAATGATGGCTAAAAAGATCATTTAAACAACCAAGTCCTATGTTCTATTAAGGAACTCAGTTATGACCTGGGTAGACATGAAATGGGTTAATAAGAATCTGCTCAACCTATTTTCAAGAAATAGGCACATATTGAACTTAAGACCAAATCCTTTATTCATAAAGATGAGCACTAGAGTACACTACAACAGTGGATGCTTATATTTTGCTTCCTATGTGTCAGGTACTGTTTCTCAGTGCTTTACATTTATAAGCTAAATCTGAAAAAAAAAAAAAAGCTTATTGAGATAGGAAGTATTATTTATGCCCCATTTCAACAGGGAGCAAAAGAATATCAGAGTGGTTCAGTAACATATTTGAAGCCACACGGCTACAAAGTGGCAAATGCACAATTTGAAAGCACTTAATCTGACTCTAGTAGCTTTGTTATTATTATTATTAGCTTAAGTATTTTAAAGTTATTGCAAATGTAGCATTTTATCCCTGAATAATTTAATGTTCATTTTACAAAATATAAAACCATTTCCTTCTTAGACAAAAATAACATAATCATGTATAATTAACAATAATTCCTTACTATCATCTAGAAGCCGGTTCATTTTTATAGTTATTCCCAATATGTTCTTCACACTAGTAGGCTTGTTTAATACAGAATCATGGATTGTATCTTTTTGTTACATCCTTTATGTCTCTTTTAATTTAGAAATGTCCTATAACAACAGCCCTGTTTTAATGTGGACAATCTTGTAGAATGCCCCATATTTTTGAGTTTCTGTGATAGTTTCTTCCGGTGGTCATTTAGTTAATTCATTAAGCTTTTACTAGTTCTTAGAAGCAAGAAGTTATATTTCTTAGAAACAGGAAGCTAATTCATTAAGCCTTTACTATTTCTTAGAAACAGGAAGTTATATCTAAGTGTTGGTAAGATTCAAATTAAAATTGTTTGGCAACCTTAAATAATTAATGATGTATAGTTTTTATAGTATAGTTAACATGAGGAGACTCATCCTATCTGGTTGACCTACTACAAATACGACTAAGGATTAACCAATGATTCCACAGTGGGTCAACATGATCCTTCCTTTATTTATATGCTGTTCTTCAGATGAACGCCCAGGCCCACATCAGCCATTTTCCTAGTGATTTTCATTCCAATTAGTAAAACATGCATGAATAATTTTTTTTTTTTGAGACAGGGTCTTGCTTTGTAGCCCAGGCCGAGGGCAGTGGTGCAACCATAGCTCACAACCTCAATTTTCTGGACTCAAACAATCCTCCACCTCAGCCTCCTAAGTAGCTGGGACTACAGGCATGCATCATGCCTTGCTTATTATTATTATTATTATTATTATTTGTATAGATGATGTTTAACTATATCACTCAGGTTGGTCTCCAACTCCTGGGCTCAAACAATCCTCCCCTCTTGGCCTCCTAATGTGCTGGGATTACAGGTGTGAGCCACTGTGCCAGGCTTAAATTTTTATCAGGGTTGCATGTTGATAGTTTCCTAATTGTATTGTTGTTTTAATATGTATTCGTTAGCTACTTTTTTAAGTTTTAAATTTAAAACTTATGTGGGTACATAGTATGTGTATGTATTTATGGGGTACATGAGATATTTTTATACAGGCATCCAATGGGTAATAATTATATGAAGCTAAATGGGGTATCCATCACCTCAAACATTTACCCTTTCTTCGTGCTACAAACAATCCAATTATACTCTTTCAGTTATTTTTAAATACATAATAAATGATTGTTGACTGTAGTTATCCTGATTTGCTATCAAATACTAGATCTTATTCAATCTATCCAATTATATTTTTGCACCCATTAATCATCCCTACTCACTACATCACCCCTCAACTACCCTTCTTACCCTCTGGTAACCAGTATTCTGCTATCTAACCTCATAAATTCAATTATTTTAATTTTTTGCTCTCACAAGCTATTAAAAGAGAACTTTTTTTTAACAGGTTAAACTGTTTGGTTATCATGAAAAATAACTCCTACTGCAAAGGCAGACTACGTTAATTTTTCTCCTTTAATTATGATACTCAAAAGTAAAACTTTGGTTATAAATCACCTTAGGTGCGCTGCACCCACCAACTCGTCATCTAGCATTAGGTATATCTCCCAATGCTATCCCTCCCCCCTCCCCCCACCCCACAACAGTCCCCGAAGTGTGATGTTCCCCTTCCTGTGTCCATGTGTTCTCATTGTTCAATTCCCACCTATGAGTGAGAATATGCGGTGTTTGGTTTTTTGTTCTTGCGATAGTTGACTGAGAATGATGATTTCCAATTTCATCCATGTCCCTACAAAGGACATGAACTCATCATTTTTTATGGCTGCATAGTATTCCATGGTGTATATGTGCCACATTTTCTTGGTGGGTGCAGCGCACCAGCATGGCACATGTATACATATGTAACTTACCTGCACATTGCGCACATGTACCATAAAACCTAAAGTATAATAATAATAATAATAATAAAAGAAAGAAAAAAAAAGACAATAAATCACCTTAGGTGGTGAGAATGATACTTTTTTTGGGCTTTCTCTTTTTGAAGTATCATTTTAGACTTATGGATTTTCATAAACTTAATGTGTTTCAGTTAACTAAAGTCATCACTTGTTTGATGCTCAAATTGGCATGCTTTCTTTTTCCCCACTGTTTTTGTTTTTTCAAGTTGGATTCTGGGTCTTTTTATCACAGCTTTGTTAACCTTTAAAATGTTCTCTCTTTTCAGTAACAATAAAATATTTTAAGTACTAAATGTTTTCCTTACCAAAACCTAGTTATTTTTAGCTGCAAATGGCTTTGAAGTCTAAAATGTATATTTCAAGAAAATAATTGCAAGAAAATATAGTTTCTGGGCCAGTTCAATGGTCAGAACAATAAAATATGTGTATCAAAGAAACCTGCACGTTCTGCAAATGTATCCAAGAACTTAAAGTGAAATTAAAAAGAAGAAAATATGTATATCAGAAATTATGAGTTTTTAATAATATTTTCAGTAAACTTTTAGCTGAATAAATAGTATAACTCATTTGATTTTAGAATGTTTCTTGGCTGAAAATATTGATTTACTTATTATTTACTTCCTCTTACAATGCACAAAGGCAGTGATTTGTGCTTACCAGTAAGTTACAAATTAAAAATCCAAAATAACTTAAAAAGTTTTGAAGTCTATTTTTGATTTTTAGAATATGTCTTACTAAAGATATACAAAATTAAACTTCAGACTTATTTGTAAAACATACTTTCTGTAGTTTAGTCTCTAATTTGATGCATAGTTAGCTTCATTCATTTTAGAGAATTCTTTTCTATTTGAAGAATTTCTTTATGTTTGGATTTTTGTAAATTTAATAAGTGAGAAACTATATATTAGTGCTTTTAATTTTTATTCCTCATATTATGACTGAAGTTGAACAATGTTTTTACATGTTGAAGGCTATTCATATTTCTTTCAATAAACTTCCTTAAATGTCAAATATAAATTTTTGTCTTGGGCTACTCTCTTTCTTCTGGATTCCTAGCTTATTTTATATTAAGCTAATTAGCTTTTGTCTATGTTATAAATTATAAAAGACATATTTAATATAAATTATATCAATTATATAAATATAAATTACTAAATATATCTTTTGATACATTAATATATTTTGACTTTGTCAATGTAGGACTTTTGAATTTTAGCCAATCAAATCAATTTTTTTCTCTTAATGTCTTTTGCACTTTGAGTCTTAGTTAGAATTACATTATCCACTTCTAGGTGATAAAGTAATTTGGCCAGATTTCCTTCTACTAATTGTATGGTTTTATTGATTTATGTCTTACTTTTTAAAATTTATGTGAAGTTTATCTTGGTAGACCATATGTGAATTAAAACTTGTTTTTCCAAATGACTACCAAGTACTCACAAAGTTCTTTATTAATAATTTATTTTTAGCCCACAGATCTGAGATGTATTGATCATAATCTTAATCGGTATTCAATGATACCATAATGAAGATATACTAGCCATGAATTTTAATTGATGAGATGAAAAGGCATCCAATTATAACTCAAATCCAGATTTACTAAGCAAATAGATAGATTTTCAGCCATACTAAGAGATTTTTGCCTAGTTCTCTCAGTTCTTAGAAATTCCAATATCGCACAAAAAAAAAATTTTCGGAAACAAAAATGGATTACTTTTATATTTGAGATATTTTGTGTTAATTATTTTCTCTACTTTATTCTTTTGTATATAATTTTATTCTTATACCAAAAGGATTACATTTATATTTGCAATAAGCACAAATTAAATTATTTAAATATAAAATTATACACAAAAAGATACAAATAACTTTAATTCTAGATTGTTTTATTGTCTGGAACCCTGAGTTAAAGCTGTTTTTTTCGTGTAGAAATTTCTAATAAACAAGAGATTACATAATGTTAATATGAGATTAGAATCTCTGTCATACTTTGGTAAGCCAAAAGTGAATGTTTCATGTCCAGAAAAATATTTCTTGAAATATTTTAATTATAATAAGTAAATATACATTAAAAATAAGATACATCCTGCCCACATTACATTAGCTAGGAATTGAACTAAATTAAATTAACTCTCCTAAAGAACTTGGATAAGGGTCCATTCATTCTTAGTTATCATTTGCTAAAATTAGGGCAAATAAGGTAAATTGTTGGAAACAGAGTACTTATATATTCCCTAAAAATATTATCTGGGAAGGACAAAGTTGCCTTAATTTTAAGTTTTCTTGTTACATCATCAATTACTTGTTTTTTATGGCAGAACTATTTTAACCTGGTTTTTCAAGCTTAACGTTTATTGTTTGAATGAAATAGATCTCAATTTGAATGTAATCAAAGGGACGTTTTATTATAAAAGAATTGACTCAGGAGGAGTTATAAACTTTTCCTTGAGATTTAGTAAAACATGCCAAATTTTCTGAAAAAATTAAGAAAAAGCTTAGGCTAATATGTTGCAAGAATGCAATGCTTATATGGGTTCTAGAATTGTAAACATAAAGTGACATCTGTTTGCGAAAGAATGTATTGAAACGCTGTTTCTCTGAATTTTGTCCTCAGGTTTATAGAAAAGTTATAAATACTAATTCTAAGTTTAGTACTGATTAAAGAAAAAAATGAAGTGGATCTCCAACATTTGAGCAATAAGTAACTTACAGAAAAATTTAACACTCACAGAGCCCTATGAGATTCATTGTGGGTACTCATAAGCACTAAGAAAAGACTTGATACTTTGTTTTCTCTTATTCTGTAACATTAAAAAGCAAAATTTTTCTGTTTTCTAATATTAAAGAAATAAATGGTTTATGGGTTTATGTGAAGTACAGCCCTAAAGAGTTTATCTTTTCAAGGCTTAGAATCCATGGAAAGGCTGTAATGCTTAAATTTTTTTATTATGGTGATCAAAAGGCAAATATAAATATTTGCCGAGTTATCTAACATCAACCAATTTTTGAGACACTGAAACAGGTATGAACACAATTAATTGTAATTTATTGCATAATGCAATACACACAATAATAGAAAAACAATAAAACTGTTACCACATGCAAAAAAATGGATCATCTGGTGACTATTGTTGAGCATAAGGAACACTTCTTAGAAATGACCTATTACTTAGGCCTTGAGCAAGGTCTAAGGTCTTGAAAGATAAGTTGGATTTCAAAAGCTGGAAATGAGAGAATGTGTGTGTTTGTGAAGAGGGGAAAAGGGTTAGGCTACTGTATCAGGGATAAAAAGCATGTATAAGAAAGAAAGAATATTTCAGTATGGAAATAGATCAAAGAGAGTTAAAGATAAGAAAGTTAAGAATATAATCCCAGAGAAGTATGTTGTTCTTGTTATAACCATCAAACAGAGATAGATAGAAATAATAGATAATCCTGTAAGGTTGAAAAAGAGAGTTATATGGTCTTAAAAATGGACATTTATTTATTTATGTAAATAGATCTCAGATTTTTTTATTATTGTCATAAAATATACATAACATAATTTACCATTTTAACAATTTTTACGTGTACAATTCAGTGGCATTAAGTACATTCCTTAGGTTCAGCAACACTAAGTGAAAAATTAATAACTGTATTATATATTTTATTTATTGTCAACAATCTTTTAAAACACTTGGAGTCATCGCTCCTATTTTCTCAATTCATAAAATCTATTTAGTTTATTAGATATCTTAAGATTTTTTTTTAAAAAAGCAACACAATTTATGTTGAAGGCAGGAACCTAGGATGTTCCATATTTTTATATATACTGTAATCATAGATAAGTCATTGAGCCTCTCTGGTTCTGTACTTCCTCATTTGTAATTTAGAATATTAAACTACATAATCAGTAAAATTCTGTTTATACACAAACAGGGCCTGTGATCATGCAGTCATACAGAGCCCCAAGCTTACCAGAGCACTGTGCTTAGATTTAAGCCATCCTAAAATTCTTAGTAAGTTTTGAATAAGTAGTCTCAAATTTTTGTTTTCCACTGGGCTCTGTATTTAATTGTATAATTGGCTCTGTGTGAAAATAACTGGTTTTATGACAAAACGAGCTTGGTGAGACCCTTAAACATACCCTCCTTGTCTTCTTTACCATATAGAAAAGGAAATTATCTAAGGGAAAATGTGAGGATAAATAAACATCAGAAAAATTCAACTCTCATACCTTCACCTCCATATATACAGCACTATTCTTAGGACTGAAATTGAATCACTTTGATTGCCCACGGAGAAAAGTGAAGCATTTTGATTTACCAACCCAAGAGCTTTCTAAATGTTCTTTTCAGGCAATATCTTTAAACAGCAATGCAGTTATGACAGGTTGGATTACAGCATTTAGCACTTTTCCAGGAGTTTTTAGATTTTACATGCTTTCTGCCTTTCAGAAAGATTTGTGCCAGACATCTCAGATATGAAATAAATATATTTTTATTGCGTTTTCTGGACTGCATGATGTAACCCAAGCATTGATGGTAAATCTGTTTTCTCCTTTCAGAAAAACATGAATAGCTGGTGGTCTCCAAAAATTTACTTCTCTCTAGAATATAAAATTTAAAAATAATCAATCTATGAGCAGATACATAATCTATAGTTTGAAAGAAAGCTTCTGATAATTTATATCTTGGAATTTGGTAATTAAAGGAACAATATTAAACTAATGTGTTAATGAGTAAATAATAGCTTTTTCATGCCTTAGTGAACAGGAAATTATCATGAGTTTCTGCTTGTGATATGAAAGCTACAGATGGTTAATTACTATTAATATAGAAGGATTTGCTATAATAAACCTATTATTTTGAATTTCATATACTTTCTTCCACATTGCCATAGTCGCAATGTTTTGAAATGAGTCAGTTCTAAAAATATTCACAAATATGTTTCCATCAACTAATTTTGTCTTCTGATATTTTAACCGTTAAAAAAGTCTTTCTCATATCCTTTCCAGACTACCCATAATACTGAATAATCTGACATTATTTCCCATAACTCTTCAAATCTTTCTCCCTTGAAGGCACGACCTCCTCAATGTTTTGCAATTGGCCACAATTTTTCTAATGACAAGAATGGCTTTTCATTATTTCTACAAAAGTTTGTTAGGCACAGATTATATGTCATACCTTATGTTAAGTATTAGAAAAATAATATTGTACTGTGTATCATAGTCTCTGTGAATGGATTGTCTACCATTTTGAAAACTGTGCAAAAACATAGACACTGTGCAAAAACATGATCACTGTGCAAAAACATGGTCAACTTCCATGTCTTCCAAACACTCTGTATGAAATATTAATATTTTTTCTAATTATTTTGTATATGGACAATGATAAGAATTCTCTGAATTTAAGGACCTGGTTTAGTGTAAATCTAATTGTTATATTTGTATAATATAATGATAAATAAACATAATTATTGGTTGACTACTCAAAAAGAGAACATGTTCAACATGGGAGAAAACAAGTACTCTTTTATTTTCAGGTCAGTCCCACTTTAAATAGCTTCTCACTGTGATGACTAATCAATTTCTAATAGCAGGCATGTTATAACTGTTATCACACAACAATATGGTCCAGGCATATTATAACTTCTAAAGATAGGTCATTTCTTTTTTTCTAAAATAATTTAATGGTTGTCACTGGTCATGTGTCTGTAGAAAAATTTCCTTTTTTTCACAAATTAGACTATTTTCCTGATAATTTATTTTCTAGGGATATTATCAAATAGGACCATTCTTGAACGAACCTTAAAATTTATCGTAATTCTTGCTCTGCTGATTGGGTTATTCTGACCTTCTCTTCATCATATGCTTATTTTAAGAGAACAAATTCCTTTTGTTTGCTCAGATATACCAGAATATTTTCTTAAACAATATGTGATATATATTCCAATATAATAATTATAAATTATAGTTGTTATACTCTAAAAGTATTAAATATAATGAACACAATATAATTATTCTTAAAATTATATATATAATGTATACATATATGTATGGATTATATGTATATACTAAATTATATTTAGATTATATGGTGAATATATAGAGATTATATATTCACCAAATTATATGGGTGTATATGTTGTACTATCTTCTTAATTTAAATCATTTAAATAAACTACCTCCTAAAAATGGAAGATTGCACATATTTGAAGTCCTTCTCTTTCAGAAACCTTACTCAAATGAGAGCAAAGAAATAAAAATGTTACCAACAAAGAAACAGAGCTAGAGTAGGAGACAAGAATAAATACATGAATTCAACAAATTTTAGAAGAGAGAAAGAACGTAGTTGGGTGGTAACTGTCATAGCAGAGCAGAGAAAGGTAAAAGATAACTTGCTGCCAAAACACTTATAAGAGAAAACCAGAACAATCTCTCTGAAAAATTTTCTAGAAACTCTGCTGAATATGCCAGGAACTCTACTGAATATGTGTGGAAGGCCAGGATAATATATAAGCCTGAAAACAGGAAAATAGGTATCTCACTACACAGAATAGGCCACTACCCCTAATTCCTATATTTAAACCTTTAATCTCACAGGAGAGTGGAGGATTATTATTTATTGCTTATTCATTAGAAGTTTACCAGGTTCAGATACACCCAGACACATAGTAATAAAAATATGAGTTTGTGGACTGCGAACAGGAGCATTAAGTAAAAATCTGTATGTTGAACTATTTGAAACCTCAGCTCTACTTTTCCTCCCTGATCCCATCACATTCCTTGCCAAGCGTGCACAACTTAAAAGGGAAGAGTTCCCTCATCCCCTCTGCAGGACATGTGACAGAAGTGTGGCTTGCTTCTTCAGTGCCCCCCTGCTCAAATCCCTCGGAGGACCATGCAGACAGGCAGGTCGTCGGGGGTATTTTTGGACTCCAACCCCAAAGCAGCATCTTTGCTGCTCCTGAAGCCCCAGTGGGCGTGTGTTACAGTGTGCTCTTTCAGCTCAGCCGTCTGCAGGTGGCTTGCATTAATCAGCTCAATTATACTCTCTGTTTTCTTGCAAGGACAGAGGGCTTTCTGTATCCTGGGTTCCTGCCCTAGAGTACTGGAAAAATAGGATCACATGTGGGTGTGGAGGATAGGATGGCTGCAAGGTTTTATTGAGAGGTGGAGGTAGCTCTCAGTGAGGCGGATGGGGAGCCAGAAAGGGGATGGAGTGGGAAGGTGGCCTGCCCCTGAAGTCAGGCTGCCCAGTAGCCGGACTGTCCTCCAACTGCCCGGACTCTCCTCCAACTGCCCCTGACTGAATTCTACGTTGTCCTGCTGTTGATGGCCTGCCGGTGTCTGCTAGTGTCTGTTGGTGTATCCTTCTGCTCCTCTTGACATCCAGTTGCTTGTGTGTGTGCCTGCTACAGTACCAGGTTTCTATGGGCACATGATGGGGGCATGATGGGCTAAAAGGCAACTTTTGGGGCACAAAAACAGAAATGCCTGTCCTCACTTAGGTCCCTGGGCACAGGCCCAAGGGCAGAGCCCTCACTGGGGACCCCACCCTTCTTTACCCAGCATTTCCCTGCCCCACTCCCCTATCACAGCTATGCATTGCTTAACAATGGGGATACTTTCTGATAAACGTGTTGTTAGGTGATTTTGTTGTTACAAACACACGACTGTATTTACCTAAACCTAGATAGTATTGCCTACTACACACCTAAGCTATCTGGTATGGCCTATTGCTCCTGGGCTACAAACCTGTAGAATATATTTACTATACTGATTACTATAGGCAATTGTAACACAATGGTATCAGTATATCTAAAAATAAAAAGGTATAGGAAAAATATTGTATAAAAGGTTTAAAATGGTACACCTGTATAGGGGAGCTTCACTGTAATCTTATGGTAATACCATTAAATAAGTGGTCCACTGTTGCTCAAAACGTTGTTATATGATGCATGATTATACCTCTTTTTCTCCCACCTCTAGTTAAGATATTGGATCATTCTCTTCTAAAAAAGTGTAATGGCTTCAAAGAAAAGTTATACATATCCCATTATCTAAGAAGTTTTAATTAAAAAGTACTTGATTATTTTACAATGAATCCAAAGAATTGTCAAGTCCTACCTTTTATCCAAAGTTTTCAATTATCTTTTTAGTTTCCAACTACATGAGTGGGATTATCTCAAAATTTGTGATAGACAGACAAAGCTATTGTGAAATATTTCAAACTCAATTGGATATCAATTTATATATCTATAAAATTTGTGTGAGCTAAAGAGTATAAAAGAACCTAAATTCCATCAAGTTGAATAGAAAATTAATTTACATATTTTAGAACTTGTAAAATTCATTCTGAATGTTAGAATCATAGCATTCAGATGTCTTTTGCATTGTTTGAAAAATATTTTACATATTTAAAAGCTGAAGAAGTGTAAAAATGTAACAAAGTAATTAATCTGGTTGAGAGCTTCAGACTTCTGTGGGTGGACAGAAGAATTTCTTGGATATGATTGTAAAACTTTCTGATAAATCCAGCAACACACATTTAATAACCTCCAAGACAAATCTCCTTAGAAATTTTGAAGTCCCAAACAAAGCAATTATAAAATAGTAAGTAATTTCAATTAACTGAGAGGAACTGTCTTTCTTAGTATAAAAAACCATGGTAAAGACACCTTCGTGTTAACAAAGAAACTGTGTAATGTCATTATTACTAAACCCAGTAAGGTTTATTGGGGTAGCTAACAGGCAGAGAACTCTGCAGCAAAGTTCACATGATTCTTTTATTACTCGCTCTCACCATCCCACTGAAAAGCTTACCGAGGCCGTCAGAGAAAGACAACATGGTAAGAGAGGCAACGGAAGGCCCCATTCCTTCGCCTCAATATGGAATCAAAAGGGAACCGGAAGGGAGCAGAGAACACTTAGTTGGCTGTAACAGTGGGAAATTCTAGATGAAGGAAATATTTTTGTTTGGAAGGTGGAGCCTCTGGGGAGTCTTGTGTTCTTCTATTTTGCTGCCTTAAAACTGCTTGGCTTTATTTTTGCCAAGATGAGGGAAGAGGGAAGAGAAAAAGCCTCCTGGGATGTCTGGATCTGTACCAACATTTTATGTCATATATGAACTTGTTATTTTTAAGGGAGTTTGGCATATATTAAAGTGACAGATTTCCAATTACTATTATGTAACTTAGTTTTTTTGATTTAAAAATGCAATCTAATTAAGCTTATACTCAGTGTTACGATCTGAGAGAACTTTAGATTAATCATATTCACAAGTTTATTAAATTTATGAATCATTTAAATATGCAGGAAGGTTTTGTTTGAATCAGACAATTGAAGTAATTTAGAAGGTAATTGAAAATATTACATGTATAAATGCAATTTAAAGTTTACAATTAATTACATTTGAATTGAATGTGTTAGTCAAAGACTTCTTTAAACTTACAATTGTTTTATAAACTCTCCTTCGAAAGGTAAATGAAAATTGTAGCGTTAATAAATTGAATATTAATTCTTAAAAGACAAAATATTGTCCTTAATAGTCTTTTATGAATACAAAATAACCCTTGAGGCTATAAAATTCTCACAACAGTAAATATGAATAACTACATATTTGAGAGAAAGTAGACGGCAAGCCAACAGTAACAAAAGAAAAAAAAAAAAAGCAAAGAGCAGAACGATGCCTTAAAGAAACTGTAAATAAAATCAGTAGAAATCTAAGAGAAACTACTGCATTCATAAAGAATAAGGTAATATGGAAAAGGAAAAAAATGTATAGAACAAGACAGATCTCTTGGGCATTTAAACATGGTGGCTAATTTTTTTAAAACAAAGAATTAAAATATAAAGCAGACCAATTAGACAAAGGGATTAAAAAAAATACATGAGAAAAGCAGGAGTGAATCAAAGGAACAATTATGCAAGTACAAATAATATAACCTTAAGACTTCCTCTTTGGCTGATCTGTAGGTTCAGCATAAGCAGAAAGTGAAGGCTAAGGCAGATTTGTAAATGATCTTGCTAAGCATTGAAGGGTTTCCCTCAACACAGAAACAATTTGTAGAGACTGGAAAAGATTTTATTTGCTTTTTAAATTTTTATTTTTTTGGCTTCCTGCATTCAAGAAAATCTCTTTCAAAACACTAGTTGACAATAATCTGAGAAAAGAGAGACTTCAGTGACCATAAATGACAAGAAATATAGACTTAACAAAAATAATTTTTAAAAGTCACTAAGTAAGCAGACTAACTACAATCAATAGTAAGCAACAAAAACAAATCCTGAGAACTGGAAATAATCTGATATCCAGAGTTAATATAATAATCAAAATGTTCAATTTTCAACAAAAAATTATGAAGCACACAAATAAACATGAAAGTATGCCAAATTCACAGGAGAGATTAACATAAATTGTTCCTGAGGAAGTACAGATAGTAGACTTACTAGACAAAGACTTTATATCAACTCTGTAAATACTCACAGGGCTAAGAAAGAAACCCATGACCAATAAGGTAAGGAAAACTCAGAGAAAAATGTCTGAAGAAATAGAGAGTGTCAACAAAGAGAAATTATAAAAAGGAATGAAACAGAGATTCTAGAGTTAAAAAGTACAATAACTGAAATGAAATGCTGTTGTTTCAATAGCAACTTTGGGCAGTCAGATGAAAAAAACCCTGAAAACTTAATTACAGGTCCATTGAAATATCCAGTCTGAAGATCAGAAATCAAAAGGAATCAGGAAATATAAACAAAGTCTAAGAGACTGTGGGACACCATCAAGCATAACAACATATTCATAAATAGAGTACCAGATGAGTGGAGACAGAAGAGGAAAGAAATAATACTGGAAGACATAATGACCCCAAATTTCCATATTTGGTAAAAGACAGAAATCTAGACATCGTGTTATAATCAAACTGTTAAAAGGCACAGACAAAGAGAAAATCTTGAATGCAGCAAAAGAGGTTACTCATTAAGTGCAATGTCTCCCCAATAAGGTTAACACCTGATTTCTCATCATACACCATGGAATCCAGAAGGCGTTGGGATGACATGTTTTAAGTGCTAAAGGGGAGGGTAAGCTATCATCCAAGAATTTGCTTTTTTTTTGAAAATGCAAACTAAAAGAGTTTCATTAAAGCAAATTACTGAGATGAATCCTTTCCATTTTGAGGAAGAAAGATACTAATATTGAGTTTGGCTTTACCACATTATGATTTACATATTTAACCTCTCAGGCCTTATTTATAAAGACACATCAGATCAATAATTTTATCCTTTTTAAATTTACACATTGTCTCCTTTTTTTCTGGGAATACAATCTTATTTGGAGGTGGGAAGGAGTGATTTATTTGGGGAATATTTTTCCTTTCTTCTCAACTTTAATTTAGATACAGAAGCTACATGTACAGATTTGTTACATGTGTATATTGCACTGTTAGTGAGCATGGTGTCCAGTGGGTAGTTTTTCAACACATAACCCTTCCCTTTCTCTCTGCTTTAGTACTTCACACAGTGTCTATTGTTCCCATGTTTACATCCTTAGGTGCTCAATGTTTAGCTCCCATTTATAAGTGAGAACATGAGGCCTTTGATTTTCTGTTCCTGTGTTAATTCACTTAGAATTATGACCTCTAGCTGAATCCATGTTGCTGCAAAAGACATGATTTCATTCTTTTTATGGCTTTGTAGTATTCCGCTGTGTACATGTACCATGTTTTTTATCCAACTGCCCTTCAAAATTGAGGAAGAAATTGTCATTCCCAGATAAACACAGGTCATCACTGATCGAACTCCTCTACAATAAATGGTAAAGGAGTTCTTCAGGTGGGTATGAAAGGAATTTAGAAATTAACTCAAACTGTGTGATGGAATGAAGAATAGTGATAAAGTTAACTATCAAGGTAAATACAAAAGCCAGTATTATATATATTTTTTTACTTTTGACGTTTCAAATGCTATGACTTAATAGACAAGTACAAAAACCAGTGATCGAAAATCTGTATTAGTAGACACACAATATAGAAAGATAAAATTTGTGATGACACAACATAAGGGAAGAGGTGCAGAACTATGTAAGAGGAGAGTTTTTGTAAAATATTGAACCTAGAAAGGTTTTAACTCTAAGTACATAGCTACAAGTTTAAGAAACCGATTGTAATCTTCAGGGTAACCCCTAAGATAATAAAAATGAACAGAAAAGGAGAAAGGAATCAAAACTGTATACCACAAAAATCAATTAAATACAAAAGAAGTCAGTAATGAGTAGAAAAATGAGGACAAATGATATATTCAAAATGAAAATATAGTTTATATTTAAGTCAGAGAAGTCAAAATGTGAAAAGATGTTTCAAATCTTTATTTACATTTGTAGAATACGTGTCCTACATCATGGGGATTCTGCTGATTTGTTCTACTTACTAACTATAAGGAGTGAAACCAAAGCTAATTTGTGTTGAGGTGGTATGATGGAGATACAATATCAAAATAACTTCAAATTACAGTTAAACTATGAGATCTCACAGCTTATTTAACCTGTCTAAGGCAAAGATGGTTTAAGGATACAATCATATTTTAGTAATGCCCAATAACTATATAAAAATAATTAGCACTTATTTCTTGTCATACTTCCTACTGGAGAAAAGTAATCTTAGAATAGGGCAATGAACAGAATATTAAGCAAATAGTCAAGATGTTTTTGTAATATTGTGTTGCCTATCAAAACCAAAAAACTTGTTACTACTTCTTTCCCTCAACTAATCAAGATACATGTAAAAATTTGATATAGTAACTTGAAAATAAAATTTGTATAGAGTTACACTTTAAAATAGGGAAACAAAAATTGGACTTCACCCCTGATTAACATCTCACTCAAATTACATGGAATAAGACATGCCTCGGCCTGGACAGTTTTTGTCCTTAACGTTTTTATTCCCTAGTAGAATATCCCTGCTGATTTTGTTGACAGAATAAGTCAACATACTTTTTTTTCCTTTTTTTAATAGTTGTGAATTGTACAACTTATTACACAACTGGTTCTTTTACAGTTTTCAGGATCTCTGATTAAAGAAAACACTTTGCATTTGATTGAAAAGATAAGTACATGAAGGGCCTATGTCCTTTGCAGAAAAGGTAGAAGAGCATTTTTTGGTGGGGTGGAAGCAAATCTCTGACAAGCCCTACCGTGGCACACTACAACTCTGCTGGGCTGTTATTCAAATGCTGTTTATCCAGCCGATAGGAAGCCCACATAAGAAATCTAGAATTATATTGTAAAAACTCAACATGTAATCTAGATCATTCCCTTCTTTAAACAGACTTTAGTTATTTTCTTCCATTATTTTAATGTCAGTGTTTCGAAGTGACAAGGTTCAATTCAAGTTATGTGATAACGTTTAAGTATTTCAGGAACAAAATAACATAGATATAAAACAGTCAACTCAAAGATCCAAGTTTTCCATGCAAATCATCCATTATCTTGTCTTTTTCTTCTCCCATAAGGCTCTCTATCAACTCTAATTCTTTACTGAAGCCCGTAATTGAAACAACACTATTTTGGGCACTAAAAGTCATTAAGTGGAAAAAATGCCTTGGAAGAATGACAAGGTGATTGGCTACCTCAGGTCTAAATTTTTGGCCATTAGAACCCCATTTTATCCTGCCTGGCCCCTGCAACCTTGTTTTTAAAATCAACCTAAATACAATATATTCACAGAATCTTGAAATTTATATTACAAGGTTTTCTGTTTGTGGCAGCTTGCAATTTACCCAGCAATATAAAATGTTGGAAATCTATTTTCTAACATATTATTGTAATGAAATATAAAAAGGAACCAACCAATATATAACAAGTTGAACACTTTATAGCTATTCTATAAAAAAATAAGTCAGTAGCAATTGTAAAAAGCTTGATGAATAAACTTCCCTTAATGCTGCAAATCACTAATGTGTCTGGTTTACATGGTTTCTGCCTTTTACTTTATGGTCTCTTGATTTCCCAATAAAATTCAACCTTGGCTTTCAAACTATTCTGCATTTTTGCCACAGTCTAGATATAGTTTAGGTTTAATCAAAATTATAAAATCTTAAATTTCTCAAGTAGAAAGACTCATTTTATGTGTCAACTAATTGTATCACCCCTTCACACACACGTTTGAGCACATAGTTTGAGCACATAGTTTTTGTTATCTATTGCCTTGTTTTGCTTTTTGCTCTGACTTTAAAAATTCCAGGCTGGGCATAGTGGCTTATGCCTGTAATCCCAGCACTTTGGGAGGCTGAGATGAGTAGATCACAAGGTCAGGAGTTCAAGACCAGACTGACCAACATGGTGAAACCTTGTCTCTACTAAAAATACAAAAATTAGCCGGGTGTGTTGGCAGGCACCTGTAATCCCAGCTACTCAGGAGGTTGAGGCAGAAGAATCGCTTGAACTCAGGAGGCAGATGTTGCAGTGAGCCGAGATTGTGCCACTGCACTCCAGCCTGGGCAACAGAGTGAGACTGTGTCTCAAAAAAAAAAATTATTACTTTGGTTTGATTTTTTTTTTTTTGGCAGCTGACATCTGGTGTTGTCAGTATATCTGGAAATGGCCCAGAAAGCCTAGCTGCCAGAAAAAAAATAGAAGCATTCTCTTTTATAAAGGTTAGTTTCTTATCCTTTCCAAAGCTAACTAACCTTTCCATGATTCTCATTTTAATAAATTTCTTTTATTAATGAAAATTGAATGACTCTTCAGGTTCCTGTAACCATTGAAAAACATTGATAGACCATACATTTAATGGCATTCATTCAATATTATTCACACTTAGAACATTAAAAATAGTTATGTAAAATCTGCCCATACCTGACCATTTTATATTTAATGTATATTAAATTATTCATGACTAATATATCCATCAATAATGTCCAACTTCAAATTCTGTGAGATGCCTGTGATGATAGAGATGGAAAAATACAGGGTAATTTCTTGCTATAGCGACCCATCTATGTCACTTCACTTTCAAATCTGAATAAAAAATAGTTTTTTTCCAGGCCTTTCAGAATAATGCTAAAATATATAAAAATGGAAGTACTTTAGAAACTATATCCTTAATTCTGTGTAATCAGCACAGACTCAATAATTAAACATGAGAAGATCTGTTGCTGTCAGGGACCATTTCAAAAAATAAAAAACATTGCTGCCATTTTAAACAGAAAGACATTTAATATAAAGAGCTGGATGATTATAAAGTAACGAAGGATTAGGATGAGGCTTTGGTCTGGTCCTCTAATAACACTCGAAGATATATGCTACATCTACCAGAAGAAGATGAAATCTGAGATCAGGACTGATAAGTTCAAGAACATGCTGCTGCAACTACAATCCAGCTAAGAGCTAACATCACCACTGCTGCAACTCCCCCTTGACACTCACATAACCACTGATTACTCAGTAGAAGGCTGAATTCTGTCGTCATCCCTGCCATAAACGTGCTTCTTATTACTTATGAAGCTGAAGACTGGAACATTGCAATAGAAATAAACATCTCCATGAATTTTGAAAAAGTATTGTTTATTTATTTAATACTTTCAACTTTTAGATTCCGGGGACACATGTGCAGATTTGTTTGTTATAGGGGTATATTGTGCAATGCTGCTGAGGTTTAGGATGTGACTGATTGCATCATCCAGGTAGTAAGCATACTACCCAATAGGCAATTTTTCTACCCTTACCCACTTCCATCCCTCTTCCTTCTAGTAGAACCCAGTGTTTATTGCTGCCATCATTATGTCCCTGAGCACCCAATGTTTAGCTTCTACTTATAAGTGAGAACATGTGGTATTTGGTTATCTGCTCCTGAATTAGTTTGCTTAAGATTATGGCCTCCAGCTGCATCCGTGTTGCTGCAAAATACATGATTTCATTCTTTTCTATGGCTGTGTACTATTCCATGGTGTGTAAGTACCACATTTAAAAAAATGCAATCCACCTTTGATGGGCACCTAGGTTGATTCAATGTCTTTGCTATTGTGAATAGTGCTGTGATGAAAATGCCAGTGCATGTGTCTTTTTGATAGAACAACTTTTCTTTTGGATATATATCCAATAATGGGATAGCAGGGTTGAATGGTAGTTCTAAGTTCTTTGAGAAATCTCCAAACTGCTTTCCACAATGGCTGAACCAATTTGCATTCCCACCAACAGTGTACGAGCATCATGAACTGCTTTGATAGAAGCAGTAGACAAAGTGGCAGGAAGCTAGTTCTCAACTAATTTCCACCTTCCAGATCTTGTGTTCAGTAGTCTAGTTGGTGGGAAGTAATTAGATTTCAGAAGCCTAGATGCAGGGGTCCTTAGATTGTAATTCTAAGCTTTCTAATTTTAGAACTACAGAAATTCAAACTAGAAATCTGGGATGAGAACTTAAAAAGGACAGAAATGTGTACATGAGGTTTGAAGAAAGCAAATGAAAGCCTGTCAGAGGGTCTTTCTGTTAAAATAATTGACACATGTTGTTTACAACTATACCTTACAACAAACCATGATTCATACAATAGAACTAAGGGTTATAAAGCATGTCAATAGATTAAAGAAGTTTTCCATGCTATATAAACATTATGAGAACAAAACGAAGATGTGATAGTCAAACAGAAATTGATTAAGTAGCTATTTAAAAAGAACTTTCTTGTGGCCTAAAAACTATGTGTTTTTTTATCTAGAGTGCAATAAGGTCAATTGGATTTATTAAACACCAGCTATGAATCAGGAACTTTAGCAGATACATTCACTGAAGTAATTTAGTAGTACACTAAGACACACGCAAGATTTCTAAATAAGCCAATGAAAGACTCAGTTACATTTATTACATGGCAGCTATTAAAGTAAAAATATAAGCATTTGAAATAAAGTTTTTAAAGCTGCATATGTGAAAATAAAGAAGTATTTTATTTAGATGTGGATTTTAGGGGTGAGGGGTGGTGGTTAGGGGTTGAATACTTAGCCCCACTCTTTACCCATCTGGAGTTTAGAACCATTTAACAGGAGTAGGAGTTAGGTAGATGGAGACCAAATTGATTTTCATTACCAAATTTGCTTTTAGTGAACATGATTCAGGTCTGAGGGCCAAATGAGTTGTCTGGTTCTTCCTGTTCCACAAATTTAGACCTAAAGGCAGTCATTGGAGTGTAAAAATTGAGTCTACGGAATAGTCATACTTAACCATGACCCACACTCTTCTGGGGTGGAAGGAAAAATAGATGGAATTTCCAATGCTAACAGTCATTATACCCACCAGTGGAATATGGGGACCAATACCGTTGCCCTCCAAGCATCCCTCAAACCTCCTGCTGGACTGATTAAAGCCTGAGGCAAAAGAAGCTGGCCATGTACTCTGGGGAAGTCCCAATTAAAAATTCCTCCTCCTGGAAACAAAAGGAAAGGGAAATAATTTTTCCCTTCAGAAACAACTCTATATTTGTAGTATATAGTATATTCGATGATTAAAATCAATATGAATTTTTAAAAGCATTAAGGAAATAGCCCATTCCAAAGAGTTGCATTCATTGTGCTAGTAATTTAAAAAGATATTAGAGATGTTATAAATGTGTACAATTTACTTAGAGCAGTTATCCTTTGTTTTCAGTTTCCAAGTGTCTTCTAAATGTTCTAGAATGTTAAATTGTAAGTTTTTTTTTATTTCAGCCTCATCTTTCTGAGAATCAGAACTTTATTCAGGCAATTCCTAAAGATAAATTAAGTCATAATTGTCTTATTTTTGATTAAGCAATAAAGTATTTCTCAAAACCACTAGACTGTATGACACCCAACTCAGCCAGCCTCTGTTTAGCTTAGGAATACAGGTCTTCAGAAATATTTTAACACTTGGCACACTTAAATTTTTTCATTTTACTATGGTACATGTGGAAAACAGCAGTAAATAGTAGTTAGTAAAAAGTTATTATGCCTAAGATTTAGGCATGATGGATTATTGGTACAGTGGAAGGAGTGGGTACTCATAAATCAGTCAGGAGGAAAGAGAAATAAAATGAAGGTATGCTCAGTTGAAAGTGGCCATTATAAGTGGAGTATGAGCTATATAAATTATAGTTTTCACCGCTAAATGTATCAATTAACTGTTTAGGGAAAGTAGGCTAGAGTGTGTAAAAACGGTTAGCAAATAAGACAAGAGAGTATGTGAGTAAATTTTAAATCATATAGTTTGAACTTTTAAATATATAAAATATCAAGGAAAATGAAATCAATGAGAAATATAGTAATAGTGAGTTATAATAGAGATTATTTAACGAATGACTACTATCCTCAATGCTTTCTATACCTTATTTCTGATGTTAAAACTACATTATTTTAAATTCTCATAATAATGCTGAAAGGAATTTTTCAGATGAGGAAACTGGGAAAAGCAGTTTACCAGTTTAGGCTGCAGTTTCCTCATTTGTATAAGGGGAGAATAATCACAGTACTTATCTAATTAGTTTGTTATGAGGATTCAATGACAGTGTAGTGTCTGACAACTGGTAACCCTTCAAATGTTGCATTATTATTATTTTATTATTATTATTATTTTGAGACAGAGTTTCATCCTGTTGCCCAGGTTGCAGTGCAATGGCGCGATTTCGGCTCACTGCAAGCTCCGCCTCCCAGTTTCAAGCTATTCTCCTGCGTCAGCCTCCCGAGTAGCTGGGATTACAGGCGCCTGCCACCACGCCCAGCTAATTTTTTGTATCTTTTAGTAGATGGGGTTTCACCATTTTGGCCAGGCTGGTCTGAAACACCTGACCTAAGGTGAACCGCCCACGTTGGCCTCCCAAAGTGCTGGGATTACAGGCGTGATCCGGATTGCACCCTGCTCGCGTTATTATTATTAAAAGAGATCATGTAGTAAGTAAGTGTTGAGGCATGGATTAAAGTCAAAGTAAATATTTGCAAAACCATGTATGCTTACAATGCTGTTATACACAGCTGCTTCAGTGTATGCTGTATGGTAGACAATCAATAAATGTTTCTCGAATGGTATTAAACTCAGGAGTCACTGAGAACATCAGTTGAATGAGTCATTCCATTGCAGCACCTTTCCATACATTGTGAATATAATAGAGGACACTCTTCCCATTAGGGTGTCTTGCTCTGATGAGCCGTAGCTCTTTTGCGTTCTATTGTCTGTCACAAAATGTATAACCTCATGTATAAGGGCAAAGAGGACACAGAGGAATGATTTCTGATTTACAGTGAATCTATGAACCATTTTCTTCCATCATGAAATCTATATAAATTTCTTTGGAAAAGTGGCTCTTACAAAATTTAGTTATATCCAACAGCACATTTTTTTTTTTTGCATTTTGGGGTGCTTTTCCTTAAATGTGAAACTTTGTTAAGTATACCACTCTTTTATCCCCAACTTTTGCTCAGAGATAGGCTTAAATTGACGCTGTCACATTTACTTTCTTAAATGCTGTAGCTCTATTAATATGTCTAACAGCCTCACTGATGTACTGTTATGGGCTCAGAGAATTTTGAAGAAAAATGCCAAAGATATTATTTCTGCCTAAGTAGTGGCTCTTGGAAACCACGACTCTTTGACTTCAACCATATGTTCTGCCTACAGCTGCTGGGTTCTTTTTCAATACCTGGATGCCTCCATATCTCAGTCAATAGGTCAGTTGTATTGAATAAAGCCACAGATTTATGTTTGATCCAATTATTAATTACTGTGATTATTTTTCGCTAATATCTAGTGACATTAGTGCTTTTTTACCACTTGTCTTAATCCAGAAATATCTTTTGAACATTTGCCGTGTAGAAGATACTGAGTTAGGCTTTGAGACGGGCATAGATTAATTCAAGACCCTATTCCTAGTCCAGTTAAATCTCAGTAGAAGGGGAGGCTGAGAAAGTTAATTTGATACCTTGCTTTGCATCATAAACAGCATGCATGAAATTTCCTCAACAAGTATTTATTTAGGGCTAGCTTTAATGTAAAAAGATCATGAGAAGAATATGAAATATTTTCATCAAATACCAAAAAGTACAAATGAAACATTAGTATAAAGGAAAACACTGGAAAGACAAGTTGATGTTAAGTTATTAAGGGCCACTCTAAAAATACTGCTAGAAAAAAAGTTGCCAAAAGTTGTCCCAGAAAATTTAAGAAGATAAGAGCAAGTTTTTCTTTTTTTTCAAATTCAGCAGTAGCAATATTTATCTGTCCCTTTATGCATTTACCATTTCATAAATATTGCATGAGCATATACTGGTAAATATAACAGACTTGGCTCTGCATTTTTGGCATTTATAATCTATGGCAGAGAAGAACAAAAGCAAGATAGGCCAGAGAAATTTTATTTCATCTCCAAGATGAATAACACTTTATGCTCCTTTGTAAATCTAGTCATCAAAAATTTAGAAGCCATATATTAATGGTTCTTAAATATTTTGAGAATATTTCTTAGATAAACTCTTACTGATAGATGCTGAGGGGTAAGACTTGGTGGAATCTGAAAGTGATTATAAGAAATGATTAGTTCTGAATGTGGTGCCTGCTGCATGGTATCAGATGGAACAGGAAAATACCAATGTTTTATACTGTCCTGGGCAACAACTGTATGGTAGCCCTCTGGTCACCTCAGCCTTGTTCAGTTGTAGGTATTGAAGATCTGCATTTTGAAATCTCAGGCTACCCAGTGTCTGGATCAATGTAAATCAAGTTTATACAGAATTTGGAGTCTCATACGCCATTTGTATACATTGAGTTCATTTTGGAAGTTCCAGGTGGGCTCCTTGGAGCCAAGTACTTGTTTTCTAGTTCTGGATTCATGCCCAGTTTCCTGCTAAGATGAACATCGTACTATAAACTTCAGTCACAAGCTTCTCTGAGACACTGACCACCAGTCAAGTCCCTACTGTCTGACTTACAGTTACAGAATTATTTTTTTAAAAAATGTGGCCAGGTTTTGGTGTGTATCTACTTCAACTATGAAGAACTCCTAAAAATTGAAGCAATCCCTCTTCATCATCACTTTGCAGAGATTCTCTTTCCATGTCCCCACTCCACGGCAGAGACCTTTTGGACACAAATTCTACCTGTGGATATATACTTATTTGGATAATGTAATGTGAACTGTCCACATCCTTTAGGGTAAACTATTCCTAGTTAGTGATTCCAGCACCAATTCTACCAGTTTTCCCTTATTACCAGTAAAATCACATCATGACCTTAATTTTTTTTGGAGGAATCTGAACACTGATAAACTGACTTGGACATAGGAAATCAGGACGTCAGGTAATTTGTGCATTTTTACACTAATATTTGAGACATTTAAAAAATCTGGGGATGATAATAAACATTTATTGAGTGCTATGAGTATGCCATTTACTGTACTATATGATTGGCTTGTTTTACTTCTTTTATTTACCTCAGATTTTTGTGAAAGGCAGATAAGCAAATATAAAACAATAAAACCATCATGGGCCCTGCAAGCAACTTTTGAAGGTCACTTATTCCTTTTCACTTTACCTTTAGAGTATTGCTTAAGCTATTTAAAAAATATGGTTTCTTGGAATCACTTGCAAAGCCTCATGTTTGAATATAGGGCTTTAAAGTAAGCCATTTTAAATCAGTAACAATGTGGTGTTTAGACCATGATTCCTCTTTGAAATAACTGCAGTTGGTTCGTTACCAATGGATTTCAATTGACACTGTTTAAAAATTCAGTTTTATATAAGAATATATATAATTCATGGAGATTTAATTTTGAAACTGTTATTTTCTCTGTTCAAGTCTCAAGGTTAAAGCTGCTGTTCCCAAGCAGTCTGATTCAATGAGTACTGCTGTGTATAGTCTATGGTACGCAGTAGACCAATAAAAACAATCTGATTGATCTATCTCGTTATGGACTTGATGGCTTCCAAAGCACTAGCTATAAAATAAGCTAACTGGAAAATCAAAGCTTTAGTGACCTCAGAGGACTCTTCATCACGTAGTGCAGTTTAAATCATGTTACTTTAAATTTAGATATCACAGGCACAACACATTTTATATAACAAACCAGCAAAAACTTGTAAACAGCTTTTTATTTTCCACCTTTTTAGGCTAAAATACTTGGACTACTGAATAGCTTTCCAACTACCAACCTTCTCTAAATATTTAAACTTTCATTTTAGGTGGATTTTCAGATTCTTGAGTCTTCTTTCCCAGCACCTATACTCTTCTTTAAATGCTTTATTTCAAAGAGAGCCACCAGTCCTCTTTATATAGCTCTCTAACTCCCAGGTCAATATATTTAAATGTAAAATAAATTATTAGTTTAATCACCAAATTTCAACTTGTCAAAAATAATTGACTTTTTTTTCTAGTTATCATTGAATATTGACAGGGTAGTTGTACAAACAGAACAGTTTAGTGTGGTGAGACGGCTGTGCCTAGTTGGTTTCATTTTGTAGGAAAGGTAGTTATTATTACAAAACCAAAAGATGGTTTTTAAGTTCTTGGAAAGTTGAGTGCATTTACTCCTACCAGACAAAACTATAAAATTTGCATCATTTTATAGTTTATAAAAATTTGCATCATTTTATAGTATATAACACCTAAGTTTTCATATATCCCTTTTCTCTTTCATATCATTCTGAACTTCCTCCCTATCCCCAAATACACAGTGTCCTAATGCTACCCTCTAGGTATGTAATTATCATCTTGACCTATGTATCAACAACTGGGTAGTTTCCCTATGCTCAGTGACTTCCTCATTCTTCTCTGTTATTTTATTTTTGAAAATATTTTATGTACCCATATGGAAAGACCACCTTGCCTGCTAGAAAACTGAGTTGAAATGAGATAGCAGTGGTTGGTGGTTGGTGGTGGCATGTATTCATTCATTCATTAAAAATTGGTGTATTATTTTAAATTATGCCACTGTGAATGGAACGAGTTATAGCGAAGCCCTTACAAAGTATTTGAGAAAATAGCGTGGCAAATTTACATTTAATTCAAAGCACTGAGAGATAATTTAAGCATTTTAAAAGGAGTTTAGGTGTGTTAATTAGAGGAAGATTAAAAATAAATAAGGTGGCCGGGCGCAGTGGCACACGCCTGTAATCCCAGCACTTTGGGAGGCTGAGGTGGGTGGATCACCTGAGGTCAGGAGTTCGAGACCAGCCCGACCAACACGGAGAAACCCTGTCTCTACTAAAAATACAAAATTAGCCGGGCATGGTGGTGCATGCCTATAATCCCAGCTACTTGGGAGACTGAGGCAGGAGAATCGCTTGAACCTGGGAGGCAGAAGTTGCCGTGAGCCGAGATCGTGCCATTGCACTCCAGCCTGGGCAACAAGAGTGAAACTCCGTCCAAAAAAAAAAAAAAAGAATAAGGTAACACAAAATTCTACGAATTCACTACAGGATTTTATAAAGAGACCAAGTTCATTTAGATAGCTAGCTTCTGGCTGGGCATGGTGGCCCATGCATATGGTCCCAGCACTTTGGGAGGCCAAGGTGGGAGTGTGGCTTTGGGCCAGGAGTTTGAGGCCAGTCTGGGCAACATAGTGAGATTCCATCTCTATTTTTTTTTTTTTTAAGTCAGAAGCCTGTGATTTTGGCACTCTGGGAGGCTGAGGTGGGTGATCACTTGAGCATGGCAAAGCCCCATCTCTACCAAAAGAATATAAAGATTGGCTGTGTGACATGGTGGCACGTGCCTGTGGTCTCAGATACCTAAGACGCTGAGGTGGGAGGGTGGCTTGAGCCTGGGGGTGGGAAATTGCTGTGGGCTGGGATAGCAGGCCACCGCGTTCCAGTTGTGCAACAGAACCAGAACCTGTCTGTCTCTCTAACACCCACACCCACACCCATGCACCCACCCACACACACCCACACACCCACACACCATATATATATATGGTGTGTGGGTGTGTGGGTGTGTGTGTGTATATATATATATCTTAAATATGTAGCTTATATATGTAGGTACAAATAGACGTGTAGCTTTCCAGGACGTAGACAAAATAGACTTTGACAGTTGTTAAAGATAAAGATTCATGTCCTTTGCCCACTTTTTGATGGGGTTGTTTGTTTTTTTCTTGTAAATTTGTTGGAGTTCATTGTAGATTCTGGATATTAGCCCTTTGTCAGATGAGTAGGTTGCGAAAATTTTCTCCCATTTTGTAGGTTGCCTGTTCACTCTGATGGTAGTTTCCTTTGCTGTGCAGAAGCTCTTTAGTTTAATTAGATCCCATTTGTCAATTTTGGCTTTTGTTGCCATTGCTTTTTGTGTTTTAGACATGAAGTCCTTGCCCATGCCTATGTCCTGAATGGTAATGCCTAGGTTTTCTTCTAGGGTTTTTATGGTTTTAGGTCTAACATGTAAGTCTTTAATCCATCTTGAATTGATTTTTGTATAAGGTGTAAGGAAGGGATCCAGTTTCAGCTTTCTATATATGGCTAGCCAGTTTTCCCAGCACCATTTATTAAATAGGGAATCCTTTCCCCATTTCTTGTTTTTGTCAGGTTTGTCAAAGATCAGATACTTGTAGATATGTGGCATTATTTCTGAGGGCTCTGTTCTGTTCCATTGATCTATATCTCTGTTTTGGTACCAGTACCATGCTGTTTTGGTTACTGTAGCCTTGTAGTATAGTTTGAAGTCAGGCACTTCTCAAAAGAAGACATTTATGCAGCCAAAAAACACATGAAAAAATGCTCATCATCACTGGCCATCAGAGAAATGCAAATCAAAACCACAATGAGATACCATCTCACACCAGTTAGAATGGCAATCATTAAAAAGTCAGGAAACAACAGGTGCTGGAGAGGATGTGGAGAAATAGGAACACTTTTACACTGTTGGTGGGACTGTAAACTAGTTCAACCCTTGTGGAAGTCAGTGTGGCGATTCCTCAGGGATCTAGAACTAGAAATTCCATTCGACCCAGCCATCCCATTACTGGGTATATACCCAAAGGACTATAAATCATGCTGCTATAAAGACACATGCACACGTATGTTTATTGCCGCATTATTCACAATAGCAAAGACTTGGAACCAACCCAAATGTCCAACAATGATAGACTGGATTAAGAAAATGTGGCACATATACACCATGGAATACTCTGCAGCCATAAAAAATGATGAGTTCATGTCCTTTGTAGGGACATGGATGAAATTGGAAATCATCATTCTCAGTAAACTATCGCGAGAACAAAAAACCAAACACCGCATATTCTCCCTCATAGGTGGGAATTGAACAATGAGAACACATGGACACAGGAAGGGGAACATCACACTTTGGGGACTGTTGTGGGGTGGGGGGAGGGGGGAGGGATAGCATTGGGAGATATACCTAATGCTAGATGACGAGTTGGTGGGTGCAGCGCACCAGCATGGCACATGTATACATATGTAACTTACCTGCACATTGTGCACATGTACCATAAAACCTAAAGTATAATAATAATAATAATAATAATAAAGAAAAAAAAAAGATTCTTATAACATTAAAAAAAAAAGATAAAGATTACAAAGGGCATATATAAAAAAGGCATGGATAATGAGAATATGATGTTGTCCTGATAATTGTAAAATATTAAATATTACCTAACAGTATAATATGAGAAAAATATGTGAGGAATGAGAGCTGGGGAAGTTTTGAAAGGGAAAACCATGCAGAATCTTACATGTTCTACTAGGTTTCAATGTAGTCAGCACTCAATCTGGAGTCAGGTTATTTTAAATCCTACTTCTGCTACTCTCTGGTCACACACCTTTAGATGAGTTACTCAGTCTTTCTGTGCATTGGTTACCTCATCTGTAACATAGACATAATGATAGAATCTACTTATGGTCAACATGAGGATCAAATGAATTAATATATATGAGCTTTTAGATAAGGGTCTATATTGTAGCAAGCACTCGGTAAGTCATCATCAATCATCATCATTATAAACATCATTATCATCATCATTGCAATTATTGTTACTATTACTATATTAAACATCTTGTTAATGGAGGCACATTGAAAGGAGTTGCCCCAATTCAATGTGTCTGTCTTCAGCATGAGTTCCCCCTGAACAAATGCATTTTCATGAACATTCATTCTGGCAGCATAAGCAAAATGAGTGTGGCACAGCTGAGATTTGAAACAGGCATTTGCAGTAGATCAGTTAAGTGATGATGAAGAGAGAGCCAAAACCAATGGTATTATACTGAGGTATGAGAAAAAAGATGCATTAAAGTGATTCCAATGAGAAAATGTCATTTGAGTTGGTTATTTATTGGGTACCTAGAGTAACCAAGGCTATCTACAAGGTTTCTGAGGGGATGGCGGTGTCTTTCAGTAAGTCAGGGAATGTAGGAGGGAGAGCTGGTCTAAAGGAAAAGATGGTGAGCACAGTCTATGCATATGTATAGTGACTACTAGACAATGGGTTTAGAGCTCAAAAGAGATTCTGAAGAGTTATCAGTGTATACAGGTGTTAGATAAGATTATGGGAATGATTTATCAAAGGAGTATGTGTACTTTAAGAAAAGTGGAGAGATTAAATGGAATTCTCAGGAAATACCAACAAATTAACAAAATAATTGTAGTGTTAGATACACCTTCAAAAGGAATATGGAGAAAAGAAAGCACTTGTTTTACCTTTAAATATAAATCAGAAAACCCCATGAGCTTTGATTAGGACACTTCAGTAGCTTTCTGTTGTATTGGACATAAAATCCAAACTCGCTATGTAACCTTGCTATCACAATGCTACTTCTTGATCACTCTGCTTCAGTCTCACCATTCTTTTTCCTGTACAAACACATCAAAGCTCACTCAACATTCTGGGCATTTGCACTTATTGCTTGTTTTTCCAGGAATACCTTCTACTAGACTTCACATTACATTTTTATACTCAAACAAAACCTTGTCAAAAACTTTTTTTCTGATCTACCTATGTAATGCAATCCCTACCTCACAGTCTTTTCTCCTAGTCATTCTGTCAAACTATGTTGTCTTATTATCATATTGTTTCATGCTTCCTGAAACTATCTTGTTTATCTGTTACTTCTTTGTTGTCTGTTTTCTCAGACTTGAATGCAACCTTTGGGAGAATAAGGACTTGCTCTATTTTGTTCACCACTGGATTTCCTGCTCCTAGAAAGTACCTTGCAATTGAAATAAACTCATTAAATATTTAGTGAATAAATGGATGTCTAGAGTAGTGAGAAGGATATAGTTAGAAGGATATGTATTAGGTAGAGACAGAATCAGGAGAAAGTTAGACTACAACATTCAGAAAGAAGACAAATTATATCAAAAACAACAAAAAATGGTTTTATTGAATGTGGCAAAAAAGAGGGTCAGGGATGAGAGCTATAGAAATAGTTTTAGTGCAATATTAAAGTAAGAATTCAAGTACATACAGTTGAAGAATGAAAGAAAGATGAATGAAGAAAGCAAATGAATTGTATTCTTTGAAAATAGGCTGTACAGAATGAAAGGAGATAAAATAATATCAAGAACAGTTCATTTTTTTTAAAGTAAACACAAGCAAACAACTGTTACAGTGTTAGGGTCATATTCTGAAGAGTGTTAGGGTCAGTGTTTTTGTTTTGCTGTCTTTTAATTTTGACACATTTTTAAACTTAAAATGTTGCAAGAATATTTCAAAGAATTCCCCTGTAATTTTTATTTAATTATCTTATGTAAGTTCCAGGAATTATTTCAAGTAATCTTGATAGCTAAAAGATCCATTTCTGGATCTAATATTATACCCAGTTGTCTTGTAATCCCTTCTTCAATATAAAAGTTCCACAGTCTTGAATTTTATTACTTTGATATTTCTGAAGATTCTAGCCCAGGGATTTTTTTAAAGAATGTCCCTCATGTTGGTTTGTCCCATGTTTCTTCATGACTAGGCTGAGGCAATGCTGTTCCGGCTGGAATATCACTGAAGTAATTCTGTTTTTTCCTCATTGGCTTCTATTGAATGATATGTGATACTAATTTCCTTCGTTACTGGTGATTTAAACTTTGATCATTTGATTTTAGAACTGCAAAATCACTTGTTATTCTTTTTACTCACTTTTGTCTCATGTTAAACGAATAATCATTTTGTGGGGAGGAACTTTTATATTATACAGAAAATTCTGTGTCTCATCCCACTTTCACCCACTAGTTTTAACATCCATTGGAGTTTATTTCTTGAATTAATAATTACTGCAATGGTTGTTGAATAGTGTTTTTCTAATGACAACTTTCTCATTTTTTTAGCTCTCATTCCATTATAAGGAAAACCTAATTTCTTTCTTTTTTAAATTATTTTATTTTATTATTATACTTTAAGTTTTAGGGTACATGTGCACAATTTGCAGGTTAGTTACATATGTATACATGTGCCATGCTGGTGTGCTGCACCCATTAATTCATCATTTAGCATTAGGTATATTTCCCAGTGCTATCCCTCCCCCCTCTCCCCACCCCACAACAGTCCCCAGAGTGTGATGTTCCCCTTCCTGTGTCCATGTGTTCTCATTGTTCAATTCCCACCTATGAGTGAGAATATGCGGTGTTTGGTTTTTTGTTCTTGCGATAGTTTACTGAGAATGATGATTTCCAATTTCATCCATGTCCCTACAAAGGACATGAACTCATCATTTTTTACGGCTGCATAGTATTCCATGGTGCATATGTGCCACATTTTCTTAATCCAGTCTATCATTGTTGGACATTTGGGTTGGTTCCAAGTCTTTGCTGTTGTGAATAGTGCCACAGTAAACATACGTGTGCATGTGTCTTTATAGCAGCATGATTTATAGTCCTTTGGGTATATACCCAGTAATGGGATGGCTGGGTCAAATGGAATTTCTAGTTCTAGATCCCTGAGGAATCGTCACACTGACTTCCACAATGGTTGAACTAGTTTACAGTCCCACAAACAGTGTAAAAGTGTTCCTATTTCTCCACATCCTCTCCAGCACCTGTTGTTGCCTGACTTTTTAATGACTGCCATTCTAACTGGTGTGAGATGGTATCTCATTGTGGTTTTGATTTGCATTTCTCTGATGGCCAGTGATGGTGAGCATTTTTTCATGTGTTTTTTGGCTGCATAAATGTCTTCTTTTGAGAAGTGTCTGTTCATGTCCTTCCCCCACTTGTTGATGGGGTTGTTTGTTTTTTTCTTGTAAATTTGTTGGAGTTCATTGTAGATTCTGGATATTAGCCCTTTGTCAGATGAGTAGGTTGCGAAAATTTTCTCCCATTTTGTAGGTTGCCTGTTCACTCTGATGGTAGTTTCTTTTGCTGTGCAGAAGCTCTTTAGTTTAATTAGATCTCATTTGTCAATTTTGGCTTTTGTTGCCATTGCTTTTGGTGTTTTAGACATGAAGTCCTTGCCCATGCCTATGTCCTGAATGGTAATGCCTAGGTTTTCTTCTAGGGTTTTTATGGTTTTAGGTCTAACATTTAAGTCTTTAATCCACCTTGAATTAATTTTTGTATAAGGTGTAAGGAAGGGATCCAGTTTCAGCTTTCTACATATGGCTAGCCAGTTTTCCCAGCACCATTTATTAAATAGGGAATCCTTTCCCCATTTCTTGTTTTTCTCAGGTTTGTCAAAGATCAGATAGTGAACAATCTGCTCCTGAATGACTACTGGGTAAATAACGAAATGAAGGCAGAAATAAAGATGTTCTTTGAAACCAACGAGAACAAAGACACAACATACCAGAATCTCTGGGACACATTCAAAGCAGTGAAATGAAGGCAGAAATAAAGATGTTCTTTGAAACCAATGAGAACAAAGGCACAACATACCAGAATCTCTGGGACACATTCAAAGCAGTGTGTAGAAGGAAATTTATAGCACTAAATGCCCACAAAAGAAAGCAGGAAAGATCAAAAATTGACACCCTAACATCACAATTAAAAGAACTAGAAAAGCAAGAGCAAACACATTCAAAAGCTAGCAGAAGGCAAGAAATAACTAAAATCAGAGCAGAACTGAAGGAAATAGAGACACAAAAAACCCTTCAAAAAATTAATGAATCCAGGAGCTGGTTTTTTGGAAGGATCAACAAAATTGATAGACTGCTAGCAAGACTAATAAAGAAGAAAAGAGAGAAGAATCAAATAGATGCAATCAAAAATGATAAAGGGGATATCACCACCGATCCCACAGAAATACAAACTACCATCAGAGAATACTACAAACACCTCTATGCAAATAAACTAGAAAATCTAGAAGAAATGGATAAATTCCTCAACACATACACCCTCCCAAGACTAAACCAGGAAGAAGTTGAATCTCTGAATAGACCAATAACAGGAGCTGAAATTGTGGCAATAATCAATAGCTTACCAACCAAAAAGAGTCCAGTACCAGATGGATTCACAGCCGAATTCTACCAGAGGTACAAGGAGGAACTGTTACCATTCCTTCTGAAAGTATTCCAATCAATAGAAAAAGAGGGAATCCTCCCTAACTTATTTTATGAGGCCAGCATCATCCTGCTACCAAAGCCGGGCAGAGACACAACCAAAAAGTGAATTTTAGACCAATATCCTTGATGAACATTGATGCAAAAATCCTCAATAAAATACAGGCAAACCAAATCCAGCAGGACATCAAAAAGCTTATCCACCATGATCAAGTGGGCTTCATCCCTGGGATGCAAGGCTAGTTCAATACAGACAAATCGGTAAATGTAATCCACCATATAAACAGAACCAAAGACAAAAACCACATGATTATCTCAATAGATGCAGAAAAAGCCTTTGACAAAATTCAACAACTCTTCATGCTAAAAACTCTCAATAAATTAGGTATTGATGGGACGTATCTCAAAATAATAAGAGCTATCTATGACAAACCCACAACCAATATCATACTGAATGGGCAAAAACTGGAAGCATTCCCTTTGAAAACTGGCACAAGACAGGGATGCCCTCTCTCACCACTCCTATTCAACATGGTGTTGGAAGTTCTGGCCAGGGCAATTAGGCGGAAGAAGGAAATAAAGGGTATTCAATTAGGAAAAGAGGAAGTCAAATTGTCCCTGTTTGCAGATGACATGATTGTATATCTAGAAAACCCCATTGTCTCAGCCCAAAATCTCCTTAAGCTGATAAGCAACTTCAGCAAAGTCTCAGAATACAAAATCAATGTACAAAATCACAAGCATTTTTATACACCAATAACAGACAAACAGAGAGCCAAATCATGAGTGAACTCCCATTCACAATTGTTTCAAAGAGAATAAAATATCTAGGAATCCAACTTACAAGGGACGTGAAGGACCTCTTCAAGGAGAACTACAAACCACTGCTCAAGGAAATAAAAGAGGATACAAACAAATGGAAGAACATTCCATGTTCATGGGTAGGAAGAATCAATATCGTGAAAATGGCCATACTGCCCAAGGTAATTTACAGATTCAATGCCATCCCCATCAAGCTACCAATGTCTTTCTTCACAGAATTGGAAAAAACTACTTTAAAGTTCATATGGGACCAAAAAAGAGCCCGCATCGCCAAGTCAATCCTAAGCCAAAAGAACAAAGCTGGAGGCATCATGCTACCTGACTTCAAACTATACTACAAGGCTACAGTAACCAAAACAGCATGGTACTGGTACCAAAACAGAGATATAGATCAATGGAACAGAACAGAGCCCTCAGAAATAATGCCACGTATCTACAACTATCTGATCTTTGGAAAACCTAATTTTCTTTCTTTCTTTCTTTCTTTCTTTCTTTCTTTCTTTCTTTCTTTCTTTCTTTCTTTCTTTCTTTCTCTTTCTTTCTTTCTTTCTTTCCTTCTTTCTTTCTTCTTTCTTTCTTTGTTGTTCTTTCTTTTTTCTTTCATCAATATGAGCTTGCAAATTTCTATTTATTAATTTAATTATAAACTGTTAGTATTGCTTATTTTGATGCTTAAATTCTCACAGATTTGAAGTGTCTTTTACAATTATAAATCTAGAAATAATTTTGAATGCTTTGTATTTTGAGAAAATGGAAAAAAAAAAAAAAGAGAAAATGAACTAGGAAAGTGATGACTTTAAACCCTAGTTGCACAGAAAAATTCCCTGAGGAGCTTTAAAATGTTCTAATGCCCAGGCCACATCTCACATCAATTACATAAGAATCTTTATATTTGAAACCCAGCAATAAATACTCTTTTAAGCTCTCCACGTGATTTCTGTGTAAAGCCAAGTGTGAGAACGATTGTAGAGAGAGTGACATGTTAGGAATTCAGTAGAGACATAAGATAAATGAAGATGGGAGAAAATTAAATTCCTAGAACGAGAGGATAAATTTATCACAGACACTATAAAGACATAAATATAAGAGCAGGTTCTAATTTGTTTTCAGCAAGGGGAGATTAAGAAGCTGAAGGATTTCCGACCTGGTAGTTTATATTTTTCTGTGAAGGAGAATGCTGAGATGTGGTGTAAAGAGTAGAGGACACTGGTAAGGCTGTTGTGGGGAGTTAGAAAATATATGACCACACAACACTGAGATCCTATAGAGAAACAGGAGGACTTATTTTGAGCTAATACAAAATTACTGGTACTTTTCCCCTGAATTTGTTTTAATCAAGTAGATGCAGCATAAGAGCTTCAGAAACCAAAGGCTAGGTTGAATGACAAGAACTAGGATTCAAAGGGAAAAAGCGAATATAGGAAGGGCAAAATTGTAGAAAAGTGACTAGTATTAAAAACTGATGAAAATTTGCTAAACGTTTTCTAACAAGAATGATTGATTGATTAGATTTTTAGGCATTGTGATAGGAATTGTATTTGGAGCCACAAATGTTATTTTCAGCAGCTTTAAGTTACCTTTATCTTCAGTAGATTAAAAGTGGGAAGAAATAAGTAAATGTCATGTTATCCTGTCTTGCATATGATGTCCTTAAAGGCCTGATACATTTAGAACACCTGAGGTATGCCACAGGCTTTTACCTGGGCTTCTGTCTGTGTGATTTGTGGATTTGTGATTTAATGTTTTTGACTTCTAAGTTTTCTTACCTTTTTCTGTTCTTTTTTTTTTTTTTTTTTTTTTGAAATAGAGTCTTGCTCTGTTGCCCAGACTGGAGTGCAGTGGTGTAATCATGACTCACTGCAGCCTCAACTTCCTGGGCTCAAGAGATCCTCCCGTGTCAGACTTCTGAATAGCTGGGACTACAGGTGTGAATCACCACGCCCTGTCAATCTTTTTATAGTTGTGGTGGGCCTTGATTCTGGTTCTTCAACTTTTTGATGTCAGTGAACCATGATTAGGTATATACCACCAAAATCCTTCTTGGTAAGTAAACATATTATATTGGTAGACTATTTTGGAGAAGCTATCCTGCAACTTACTCTAATATCAATCAGTTCTTGACTCTTTAGAAAAATAATCTTGTGACACAGAGACTGATTTTATTTTATTGAGTAGAAAATAAATATTTTAATCAAGTTCTAGGTCACCATCTGATATTGATAAAAAGTATGAAGTTTTAAGCATAAGTGTAGCCATCACACTAGAGCTTTTAACTATTTTTTCATTTTGTTATTATTTGTAGCTCTCTTATAAAATGATAGCACTCATATTGTGGCAAAATAGAAAGAATTATTTTATGGTAAGAACAAACCACATTTAAGCTGCCTTTTAAGACTTTTTAAAAACTATTGGTGAGCACATAAAAAATTAATACAAACAGTAGGAATAAAAATGAATAATCACATATATAGCTAAGTAAATGAAAACCAGTTTATTGATAGATGTTGTAGAGATCTTTTTAAACTCAGGGTGCAAGAATGTGATGAAAAATTACTGATGGCAATAATAAAGCCATGATATTACTACTCTGGGCAGTTACAGTGTTTCTATACTACACACAGTTCTGACTGCCCTGACTTGCAAAGGCAAGGACACAAAAAAAATCTGGACTCTTAAGAGTATAAAATGCAGAAAGACATGAAAAGCCGAAATAGATGCTATCCAATTATCCATTTGGTGTAGAACCAAAGCAGCTGCTTGGCCCATGGAAAAGAATCCAGAGAGCTGGAAGCAAGTTCAGGCATGATTCAATCAGGAAATCCAATGTGATGATCAAAGTATACAACAGGAAAGAGTTATAGTCAGAGAAACAAAAAATCAGCAGGCTGTGGACGCTCTGGCAACTTTGTCACAATTATCTGTTCATTCGCCCATCAGTGGAGAGGTAACAGGAGCTTTGAAGAACAAAATGTTTAGAAGCTTGTAAGGTTACCAGAGTCCTAGACTCATGTTTCCCTTTAGTGCCTTGAGTTCTGATCATTTCCAATTAAAAGCTGTGAATTATAGTTCAGATGTGAATATCAAACCCTCAAACTAGTCTCACAAAACTTGAGATTCTGAGATAAGATAATTACAGGAGTATTCTCTGTTCATGTTGTCAGTAGTGATAGTGGCTTTAGTGTCACATGGCGGCAAACCAAATTCCAACTGCCAACTGTTGAACTGAATTTAGATTTCTAAAGAAGACTGCAGAAGTCAATGAAGTTTTCAAATGAAATCGCCACTGAATAGGTATCAAACATTTGCTACCTGCCAAAAATCTAAATTATAGAAGCCTGATGCAATCTACTTTTGTATTTGACTATCATCCATGACTGCTGCTTGGAGTTGGAGCTTTCCAAAAACATAATTAGTAAACTAAATTTCAGAACCACAGACAGTTTTACTATGTTGGGCTTTGACCTGTGAAAAATAGACACACCTCTCTCTAATCTTGTCTATTGTTTGTCTCCTCCTGACCATCCACCTTTCGAACCTGCACTCACAGCTTGCAGCCATCTTACCTTGAAATTAACAAATGCCAAGCATCACATATGCCACTTACTCACTTGTTATACCACTTTCCTATTTTCCATCAATATTTCCTTTCCATAAATTAATATTGGGTTTAGTTTTAATAGTTATTAATAAGATTGGTACAATTTTACTAATAATTTTTTTCAGGCTTGATAACTTGATTTTAAATTAGAAGCCCATAGCAAAGAAAACAAGTATATAACAATCTCAGATTATTTATCTTTTTTTAATTATACTTTAAGTTTTAGGGTATTTATCTTAATTTAGATGTTAGCCTCTAATATTCTTCCTGAAAATCCTGGGAATTTATTGAGGTTTGTATATCCATGAGCTTTAGAAATATTTAGATTAAAAATAGAGTTCTTTTGCTAACATTATTATGGGTACATAATAGGTGTATATATTTATGGGGTATATATGATGCTTTGATAAAGACATATGATGTGTAATAATCACATCAGCCTAATAGGGATATGCATCACTTCAAGCATTTATCATTACTTTGTGTTACGAACATCTCAGTTCCACTCTTACAGCTGTTTTAAAATATACAATAAATTACTGTTACTGATGGTAGTCACCCTGTTGTAGTATCAAATTCTAGATCTTATTCATTCTAAGTAGTTTTCTTAATGAGTTCTTAATTTCCTGGAGTGCATCTTTTAATCTAAACAATGTACATCTATAAGCTGAAATTCTAACTATTGATCTTTTCGGGTTAATCTTTAGGGGTTAGTTTTTAAAAATATGATATGATTTTTCCATTCTCCTAAACTTTGACTCCTTTCTTTGACATTTTATCTATCAAATATCAAATAAAGTTATCTCAGGAAAATTATAACTGCCATTAGCAATAACCTGACTTCAGTAGATTTTGTAGTTTTCTTTCAAGAGCATATCTGGAGTGATAATTGGGAAGGTAAAACATTAGTTATTTTGTATTCATTTTCTGTAACTTTGAAGCAAGTCAATAGGTAGTAAAAATATACTTCTATTTTAATATAGTGATACAAACACTAAAATCATAAGAAATAGTGGTAGGACATTTTCCTCTGTTAGAGGATTCAACCATATGTAAACAAAGATTTCAAAAAAAATGTGCTCAGTTGTTCAACTTTTTCCCTTTATAAACTATCAACTCAATGAACTTCATTGAGATGTCTTTATTTCTTTACCTTTTGATCAATAACATCGACAATTGATATAATAATTTTTACATCCTAAAATATACCAGATCATATAGTAATAGCTAATACTAACGTATCACTTGCTACCTATCAGGCAGAGTTCTAAGTGTTCAATTAATAGTGACTCATTTAATTCTCACTAGATACCGATAAAGCATTTGCTATTATTATCTCCATTTTACACACAAAGAAACTGAAAAACTAGAGAGAGGTTAAGTAACTAACCCATGGTCACAGGGCACAGGCTATTTTATGTTCTATTCTATCAATGCTACACAAAATAGGATTAACTGATATTGAAAAACATCAGGTTATATTTTGATTGTATGATGTAAGAGATACACTTGATTTTAATTAGTTGGCATTTAGTGATAAATAGCTTGGACACAGAAGTCTGAATTGGTGCTAAAAGTATTAACCGATGTATAATGTATCATACTTATTTAGTGCAATCTGCGCACAACTTTATCCAGGGTCTTCTCCTTTTCCTCCCTTCCATCCAACTATTGCTGTAAACCACACTCTTCATCCTAATTGAAACAGATAGTAGTTGATTTAAACTAAGCATATGGAGAATGAGGCCTTTATCTAGTATCTGAGATTGGTTCCCACAAAGAATAAAATGAGCTAAGCAGCTTCACAATGATAGAAGACTTTTGAATAAAGGCAGCAGCACGTACAGCTGTAGCTAATTACAAATTTGGGCTTCACTTTTGTTAACAGCAGACTAATGTTTGCATACCAAGCATTTGTTGTAAATAAATAGCTTTAATAAGTGGGAAAAAAGACAGTAAGCAATACAATGCCAGGGGTAATTACAGCTATGTTTGCAAAAGCCACAAATGCAGTATATAATTATTTTAATATGAAAAATGGAGATTATCTCATATTTTAAGCTCTTTATTAGGAGTAATTCTAACATTAGAATATTTTAGTATTGGAAGAGTTGTCTGATTCAGACTTAATTTTCTTGATGTGCTATTTTATGTAACACATAGAAATACAAAATAATACAGCTTCAATGAATAAATCCTTATCTATTAAATGTGATATTTCAAAACACACTTGATCATATATTTGTGGCTTTTAGTTTAGTAACGATTTACTATCTGAAGTAAGGGCAGTATTAAAAAGCTATTGAGAGGAGATATAATTCATTTTAAGTAAGTCTATACACAAACCATCTTCTCCACACCTTTCCTCTCCCAAAGAAAGACAGCAACACTTTTTATGCTGCCGTGATAACAGACAGCAGCATAAAAAGGTATTGCATTATATTTCAAGAGTGAGATGAAAACAAAAAGACAACCACGTAACTGTGGAGTACCCTAAAGGGATTCCATAATCCTCTGCATTAGCACCTTTCCTGAGAGATGAACAAGAATTAACACAAGAGACAATTGTATGTCAACCATCACATAACAATAATAATTACGTATCTAAATCTGATATTCTAGTATAAGAAGAAAAAACAAATAAATCCAAAATTATTTGTAAAAAACTTATGAATGTTCACACAAAACTGGCACACAAATATTTATGGCAACTCTGCATAATTACCCACACTGGTAAGTAACCAAGATATTTCTCAATAGGTTAATGGATAGAGAAATTGTGGTACATTTTTACAATGCAATATTATTAAATGATAAAAAGAAATGAGCTATCTAGCTATGAAAAGACATGAAGGAACCAAAAATGCTTGTTGCTAAGTGAAAGAAGTCAATCTGAAAAGACGACATATTTTATCATTCCAAATATATGACGTTTCGGTAAAAGGAAAATCTGTAGAGATGGTAAGAAGATCAATAGTTGCCAGGGTTCCTGGAGAGAAAGTGGTGAACAGAAGAAGCACTGGGAATTTTTAGATAGTAAAACTGTTCTGTATTATACTGTAATGTCAGACATATGTCTTTGTAAATTTGTCAAAACTCTATAGAATGTTCAACACAAAGTGTGAATCTTAATGTAAACTATAGATTTTTGTTAATAGTAGATTACTGATATTAGCTTGTGAGTTGTAACCACATACCACACTAGAGCAAGAAGGTATTAATAGAGGAACCTGTATGTGTGAGAGTGAGACAGCATGTGGGCACCCTATGTATTGCCACTCAATTTTTCTGTAAACCTCAAACTACTCTAAAAATATAGTCTATTGATTCAACAACAACTACAATTAATATTAAAGAAAAAAGGGTAAAAGATTTTTCCTAACCTTAATCACAAAAGTCTGAAGCTACCTTACTAAGGTAAAATTGGCTTAAAGTAATGGTGAGCAGAGCCTATCATTTTTTCCCAAATTCACATCAAAATATTCTTTTAAAAATTTTATTAAAAATCAACAATTAAAACACTAAAAATAAGTATCGACATCAATTTATTGCAAAGTCTGTTATCACTTTTTGTTAGGTAAAAATTCAGTGGAACTAAAATGAGAAAAATGCATGCATTTACTATTCCTTCCTAGAAGTGTGGAGGCAAAGGGAGGGGGCACCTATGGATGGAAGTAACTGAGTTATATTTTAAATTAGACACCAAATCTAATAATATCAAATATGCTTTTAAACTATTGCAATTTATAAAACTAGACAATAAAAGGAGAAAATGTATACTCTGGAAAACAAATTCTATAAAATTGAACTGAAAGTTTGTCATAATTTTTAGCAAAGCATATGGTAAAGAAAAATCCCACTTTACAAAACATGCTTGAAGAATGCAGGGTTGTACTGTTAGATTATAAATGAGGATATGGACACATTTCTCTAGACCTTATAGTAAACTAAATGATCAAAGATTACCTGGACTGTTTGATTCATTTATTAAAGCTTTAAAAGAAAATTTAAAACAAGATTTAACATAGCAAGATGCACACTGGGATACAGAATATCAATTTGCTGCCAGACAAAATAAGGATGCCTAATTAGATTTCAATTTCAGATAAACAACAATTTATTTAGTATAATTATGTCCCATGCAATATTTAGGACATTCTTTTTTTTTTTTTTAATTAATTAATTTATTTATTTGTTTATTTTTTTCTCCCCCCTCCCCCCACCCCACAACAGTCCCCGAAGTGTGATGTTCCCCTTCCTGTGTCCATGTGTTCTCATTGTTCAATTCCCACCTATGAGTGAGAATATGCGGTGTTTGGTTTTTTGTTCTTGCGATAGTTTACTGAGAATGATGATTTCTAATTTCATCCATGTCCCTACAAAGGACGTGAACTCATCATTTTTTATGGCTGCATAGTATTCCATGGTGTATATGTGCCACATTTTCTTAATCCAGAGAAATGCAAATCAAAACCACAATGAGATACCATCTCACACCAGTTAGAATGGCAATCATTAAAAAGTCAGGAAACAACAGGTGCTGGAGAGGATGTGGAGAAATAGGGACACTTTTACACTGTTGGTGGGACTGTAAACTAGTTCAACCCTTGTGGAAGTCAGTGTGGCGATTCCTCAGGGATCTAGAACTAGAAATTCCATTTGACCCAGCCATCCCATTACTGGGTATATACCCAAAGGACTATAAATCATGCTGCTATAAGGACATTCTTACACTAAAATTATTGTTCATTCAAATTAAAATATGATTAGGTTTATTTTTCTTTACTTAGCCTGGCAACCCAACAATTTGCCAATCTTGTACGTATACAACTTAACCATTTCGTTTCATTTTTACACATTTTCCTTTTTGGAATTGGGAAATCATAAATTATAATACAATCTCTATATACACACTTATTTTTTTAATATTTATTGTAAGATTGTGTGTTAAGCCAGATTGGTAAGTAGATTCTGTCTTTATGGAAGATATACCAATGAAGCAGAGGCAGATGATTATATTGGATCCAACTGGCTATTATTTTTAGTTTAATGTAAAATTATATTCAAAGAAGCAACCGTAGCAAGTGATTGATACAGACTTTCAAGAAATCGTTGAAAAATGTCCACAGCAAAGGGTATTTAAATAAAAATAGCTGTCATAAAGTAGAAAGAAATATCTCACAAACAGCAATCAGATTGAAAGAATAAATAGAGCAGCATAAGTATCAACAGAGAAATTCACCAAAGATAAAGATTTGGCCAGTTTCATTTAGCATTTATATGCACAAACTGTTAGAGAAAACGCATGGTAAAATTCTCCACTTTGATTGAAATGCCAGGCTGAGGAGGATGAACACAGGATATTTTCAGGATGCTGTGAGTGTGGTTAAAACATGTGGTAAATGATTTTCCACGTTAGATATTTCCATGTACTGCCTTATACAAACAACAGCAACAACTACTACAACAACAGCAAATGTTAGGTATTGTAAGACTTGGTATTGCCTGCCTGTTAGGTGAGAAAGTATCTCATGAATGCAATTTACATTTGCCTGCTCAATAGTGAAAGTAAACATTGTCATATGTTTATTGGCAATTTGGGTTTTATATCAATTTGCCACCTTTTGTACTAGATTGTATTGATGCTTAATATGTTTCCTATGTTAATCTTTTGCCAAGTATATATGTTCTTCTAAATATACCATTTGTGTTATTAAATTAATTGTAATTTATTTTGTTAAAGTTTTGAATTTATTACAATTAAACATCAAACTACTTATCATTTAGGTCTCAATCTCTAAATGAATCTTTAATTTTTTTTACAAGTTTAACAACATTACATCTTCATTCACCTAGATTTTATCTTTGCTAATTGTGCAAAGTGGGCGATACAATGTAATACATCTAAACAGGATTGTTAAGACGGGATTGTTAAATCTTCCTAATTAATTATCTCTCCCTTTTTTTTTTTTCTTTTTTTTTTTTGAGATGGAGTCTTGCTCTGTCGCCCAGGCTAGAGAGCAGTGGCGCCATCTTGGCTCACTGCAATCTCCGTTTCCTGGGTCCAAAAACTTTCAAGCAATTCTCCTGCCTCAGCTTCCTGAGTAGCTGGGACTACAGGCGCCCGCCACCAAGCCTGGCTAATTTTTTGTATTTTAGTAGAGAAGAGGTTTCATCGTGTTGCCCAGGCTGGTCTCGAAATCCTGAGCCCAGGCAATCTGCCCGCCTTGGCCTCCCAAAATGCTGGGATTATAGGCGTGAACTACCGCTCCCGGCAATGAATTATCTCTTCTAATATGATCACGATTTAAGCCTAAAACTACTCTGATACTTAAGTCTGCATGGTAATCTGTGAATTTACTCTTTTTCTATGACTGTAGGTTTTAGGGCTAACTTTTGTAAATAATGATTTATTCTGGAAAGACAGGTCCTTTAAAAAGTAAGCTCAGTCCATTTGTATTTATTATGATATATTTGAATTTATTTCTTTTATTCTATTTTGTGCTTTCTTTTTTGTGTTTGTTCTAATAAAACTTCATTTTTTAAAACTTTTATTTTAAGTTCAGGGGTACAAGCGCAGATTTGTTATATAGGTAAACTTGTGTCATGGGGATTTGTTGTACAGATTATTTCATCACTGAGAATTAAACTTAGTTATTTGATTAGTTATTTTTTTCTGATTTGCTCCCTCCTCCAACTCTCCGCCCTCCAAAAGGCCCCAGTGTGTGTTGTTCCCCTCTTTGTGTCCATGTGTTCTCATCACTTAGTTCCCACATATAAGTGAGAACATGCAGTATTTGGTTTTCTGTTCCTGTGTTAGTTTGCTAAGAATAACGGCCTCCTGCTCCATCAATGTCCCTTTAAAAGACATGATATTGTTCATTTTTATGGCTGCACAGTATTCCATGTGGCGATTTCTCGAAGACCTAAAGACAGAAATACAATTTGACTCAGCAATCCTATTACTGGGTATATATCCAGAGGAATAGAAATCATTCTGTTTTGTGCCTTCTTTGTGTCCTTTTTCCTCTGTTTTGTCACCCCATTGAATTGATTGTGTTTTCTTCATTTGTTACATTTTCCCTCTGCTGGTTTGGAATATATGCATTTTATTGGTACTTTAAAAATGATTATCTATAATGTTTACTCACACTTGACTGAAATCTAATAAATATTTGTGTCTCCCAAATAATATAAAGATTTTTTAAATTAATCTTTATGTTTAAATAGCTTTTGCAGTACAAGTGGTTTTCAGTTACATGGATAAATTGTATAAGTGATGAAGTCTGAGATCGTAATGCACTTGTTCCCAAGTAGCATAGATTGTACTCAATACATAGTTTCTTTTCCCTCACCCTACTTCCATCCTCCCACTTCTGAGTCTCCAAAGTCCATTATAATCCTCTGTATGTCTTTGCTTACCCATAGGTTAGCTCCCACTTATAAGTGAGAAAACGTGATATTTGTTTTTTCATTCCTGAGTTACTTCACTTAGAATAATGGCCTTCAGCTCCATCCAAGTTTCTGCAAAAGATATTTCATTCTTTTTTTTTTTTTTATCGCTGAATAGCATTCCATGATGTATGTATACCACATTTTCTTTATCCACTTACCGGTTGATGGCATTTAGATTGGTTCCATATCTTTGCAATTGTGAATTTTACTGCAATAAACATATGTGTGCAGGTGTCTTTTTAATATAGTGACTTCTTAATATAAAGATTTTTAAATCTCAGTCTCCTCTCATGCCCTCATGTTAATCTTATCTGTTACTGTATTTTAGTATTTTGTTCCAATTTGTTTTTAAGCTGTTCAGAATATTTATTACTATCCTACCAGGGACAGTGGCTCAAGCCTGTAATCCCAGAACTTTGGGAGACTGAGGTAGGAAGAGTGTTTGAAGCCAGGAGTTTGAGACCAGCCTGCACAACATAGGGAAACCCTATCTCAATCAAAAGCTTAAAAAAAAAATAACTGGACATGGTGGCTTGTGTCTGTAGTCTCAGCTACTTGTGAGGCTGAGGCAAGAGAATTGCTTGAACCCAGGAGTGCAAGGCTGCAGTAATCTATGACTGTGTCACCGCACTGTAGCCTGGGTGGCAGAATAAGACCCTAAGTGTGTGTGTGTGTGTGTATGTATTTTATATATATGTATGTATTATATATGTGTGTGTGTGTGTTTATTATTCTTTTACACATCTGATTTTTAGGTAAAGTAACCCACATAATTAGTGATCATTTTGCTTAACATTATTTTTGGTCTCATATCTTCCTTCTGAGTTGAAATTCTTTCCTACTGAAGTTTGTACTTCAGTAATTTTTCTAGTGAGGAGTTTTTAGTGGCAAATTCTTTCTGCCTTTGATTGTTTGAATATGTCTTTCATGCCCCAAATGCCAGTAATATCTGATTAAGAAATGTTAAGCCTCTTAGGACAACCACTGTGTGATTTCATACGTGTAACACGTTCATTTTTAGTTCTGTCTTCATTTCTAGTCTCTGGTAGTATCCCGAAAAAGAACATGTTTTATGTTATATGTGGCACTATATAAGTTAAATTTTTTTCAACTTATTAATCAATTGTGTTACCAAAACCAGATTTATGCTAACTAAATGTATATGTATGTGTGTGTATATATATACACACACATATATAAATAAATACATATACATGTACATATAATATATGAATACACAGGTGATGAATACACATATATAAATATACATCTACAGATATACATACTATATATACACATATATAGTATATGTATACACATATATAGTATAATGTATATAGTTAATGTACTGTGCATGTGTTTATATATATATATATAGTTTGTCTACTTATCTATTTATATAACTAGTATCTGCATATAATCTTATATTTCTATTTTTCTGTCTTTAAATATACAGAGAGAAAAAATACTTGGACTCCTGTTAAATTGATGCTAATAATGGCTATTTATGTGTTGTAAGATTTGTTGATTTCCTTAAGAATTTTGGACTTTTTTACAATGCATAAAATCCTTGTATAACTTATTTTTGTGTATAAATTCCTGTGTAAAATATTGTGTATTCATACAATTATTTCCCTTTAAAACTTAACATTAGTCATGCTCAAAGAATATATTGATTATAATTGAAGACTACAAAATCAGGAAAAGATACGGTGGGCATGGGTTATTTATCAAATCTGAAAAAGCTATCTTTAAAGATACAGAGAATTGCGGTGTCTTCTTTGAAAACAGACAATAAAAGAAGAATGACTCTATTTGTAGTCCAATAAGGCAGTTACCAGAAGTTGCCTACACAAACACCAATTACAACCACTTTCTTCCTGGCTCCCTTCTCTAGGTAATTCAGGAAATGAAAATCTCAGTTAACTATCCTCTTTCACAGCTAGGAGAGGTTGTATGATCTGATTCTGGCCAATGAGATTTATGAGAAAGACTGCTGGGTGGGATTGCGGGGAGACTACAGAAGTGTGTCCTTACAAGCTAACATTTACCAGGCTTAAGGATATGCCCAGGTGATCAGTTTGAGTATCCTTAAATGTAAAATGAATTGATAAAAAGCAAATGGCCTGCAAATTGGCTATATTTTTGGCAGTAGAAAGTTATAAAACCCTAAGCCTGGCCAGCTACGGTCCCTGTTTTTAAATCCCTAATATAAGGACTGTATTCCTTAAATTACACACAGAAAGAGTTTCTGTGGCCACTCAGGATGCAGGAAGGACATCTCTCTTCTCTTTGCCCACCAAGGAGGAAATATAGAAGATTTTCCTACAGAGAAAATGAGAGATGTCAATACGTCTGATTAGGAAAACTACTTCATTGTAGGGCATGGAGTCTCACTAATCCTATCAGAAAGTTTTGATATACTGATTTTAATATATAATATAGACACTGCTATATGTTTTTTGTTCTCCTTTTTGCCAAATATGCTATTTTTATTGCAGTTACTTGCTTCTTCTCAACTATTGTATATTGCGTATGCTATGGGTAGATTTTTTTTTTGGCATGCAATTTGGGTTTAGTGACTAGATCTCTAGTGTGACACTCTCTCTCTTGAAGAGTAGGTTAGTGTAACAAAGAAAATGATACACATAAATGTTAAGATTGTAGAGACTGTAAATTGGCACATTTAACATCTATTTTTAAAACCCTTTATATTGCTTACCTCTATAAAAGATATTGAGAAGCCAGTTTCTCAGTTGACCAACCTCCTTCTAAGTTAGGATTCTGTGAATATGTCATCTAGTTTTTGGTGAAGTGTAAGTACTTTTACTGCAGCTGTTGCAAAAACTTGCTTTCTTTATGTGAAAGGACAGACTCAATTTTCAAAGACTCATTTATCCCTTGACTTTTTTGACCTGTAATTAATATATGATGCCTGGATACATAGTAGCCACACTGTGACTTTCAGGTAACAAGCACACATGACAGCATTATGGTCTCTTGATGCCATCATTCTGCAATTCAAACAACCTTGGTATACTTCTCCACTGTTGGTCAGGTTTTCTATTACATGCAGGTACAAGTATTCTTCATGGAATCATCCCCAAATGGAAAGTTCTGTTATTTTAACCTTTTTAGGAATTCACAGCATGAAGACAGAAAATATTCTTGGATTCCCAAGATCTATGTCCAATATCAACTTAATCTCTGACCCAAACAGTCATGAGATAGGGTTTGAGATCACTTCTGTCTCCTTTGTCTTTCCTATTCTTCTTTCTTTGTGCATTTTTTTTTTCTTTTGATGTAATCTCTCTCTGTCACCAGGCTGGAGTGCAGTGGCACAATCTCTGCCCCATGTAACCTCCGCCTCCAGGGTTCAAGCGATTCTCCTGCCTCAGCCTCCCGAGTAGCTGGGAATACAGGCACGTGCCACTGTGCCCAGCTAATTTTTGTATTTTTAGTAAAGACGGGATTACACCACGTTGGCCAGGATGGTCTCGATCTCTTGACCTCATGATCTGCCCTCCTCAGCCTCCCAAAGTGCTGGGATTACAGGCATGAGCCACCGCACCCTGCCTGTGCATTTATTTCTTAACCAATGGAAACATTTATTCATTTAACAAGAACCTATTATCATGCCTTCTTTTATACACTTGATAGTGTATAACAAATGTATAACATGCCTTCTGTTACACACTTGATAAAAACATTTTGCTATGCACAATGAAAAGAGAGGCCATCAAATTTATCCTTCCTAGTTCTGATTTGTTGTAAGAATAGATTGCATATCTAGCAATTTTGTGTATAATGATGCCTTGAAGCATCACATGTTTCAACTTTAATACTACTAACTGGATACCACTTACGTGGTAGGCTCTACAATAAAAGTTTATGCATGTATGTTTCATTTAATCTATGCAATAATCTGGAGGCTAATATTATCTTCCGTATATACTAGGAAATAAAATTCAGAAAAACTTATTTAATTCAGATTTCATTATACTATTATTATAGTTGGTGTGCTAATCACTATGGAAACAAAAGAGACACTATCTCTCCACCATGACCTCATAGTTTAAAGGGGGAAACTCAGGTAAGATGAGAATGCTATGAAATTCCAGAGGGAGATGATCTATCTGGGGGACATTAAAAAAAAACGCTTAAGTGGAGGAGATGTTGGAGCTGAGTTTTTAAAATTGTGTTAAGATTTTACCAGACAGAAGAAGGACAGGTATTATCTACAAAAGGAGAGGCATACACATGCATGGCATATTCAGTGAACTGTTGGTTTTCTTATGTAATTAAAGCACTAGCTCTAGCGAGACACAATGGTGGCAGACTGCTGACAGAGAACTACAAATTAAGTGGAATGGTATTTTTAAATTTTATATATTATATGTATATATAATATATAGTTTTTATATATATTTTTTACCCTACAAAAGTATGGAGCTATTGAAAGTTGTTAAAAATGAAGGATGGAAAAGGGACTTAATGAGATTTGTACTTTCAAAAGATTACTCTGGTAATGGTGTAAATATTAAATAGAAAATGAAAGGAATGAGAAATTTAATCACCTGTTAAAAAGTTATTGCATTAGTTTAGGGAGACATTTGCACAGGTTGGGTCAATAGGACTTGTGATTTAATGGTTGAATAATATGAGGAATCCAAGATGATGGGAGGAATCCAAGATGACGGAAGGAATCCAAAACAAAAAGCATTTTTAATAGCATTGGCAGAAAACGCTATATCCAGTTATCTACAACACAGGTAGAAATAGTGTCTAGATTGTGTGACCAGCTAATTCCTCTTTAAATATAACTTAGATTGCTCATAATATAATTTGAAAGTTTTTTTAATTAAAAATGCATCAAAATGAAGGACAATAGTTCATATGGAAGAATAAAATATTTCATATGTATTGTGATGTCACAGGTATTTTTAGTATTTTTTATACAATGACCCTCTGGACTTTTAAAATAAATTTGTATGATCTATATTATAATATGCTTTGAAAAATATGAAGAATAATATATGATTAAATGGAACAAGAATATATAACTGGTTATTTTGACTAGTTCTTGCTCTTTCTTCCATACACACAAAAAAGTATTGTTTTTCATGATTTTTTATTAATTTAGATATCCAAATATATACCTTAATTCCAGTGTAATTCATTAAAATAAAAAGCCCTGATGTGAACACTACTAGAATTTTACATTAACAAATAATTTATTCAACTATCTTACTCTTTTGTGTTCCAACGGTCATCATAATTTATTTCTGTTTTTAGAGTTTTGAGTGAAACCTATATATAGTATCCCTCTTCCTCATATGATTTCTGAATCAATGGGAAAATAAGACACAGGCTTGAGGAACAAAATATACCTTCATCACACATAAAGAAGTTTTGGAATCGTTTTCTTATTTTTTTTAGATAGTTGTAGTGTATAGAAACACAACTGATTTTCAGATGTTGATTTCACATCCTGCAAATTTACTGAATTTATTAGTTCGAATAATTTTTGGTGGAGTCTCTGGAATTTTCTACTTATAAGATAATGCCATTGCAAATAGAAATACAAAATTACTTGTTTATTTCTGATTTGGAAGACTTTTATTTCTTTTTCTCACCTAATTGCTCTGTCTGGGACTTCCAATACCATATTGAATCTAGGTGGTGAGAGTAGGCATTCTTGACTTGTTTCTAATCTTAGAGAAAAAGGAGGAGGTGAAGCAAGATAGCTGAATAGAACCTTCTAGCTATTGTCCCTCCATTTAAAAACACCAAATTAAGAAAAAAAAAACATGCAAGAAAGCACCTTTATAACCAGCAAAAAGTCAAGTGAACAATTACATTACCTGGTTTTAATATAACATCAAGGAAAGAGACATTGAAGAGGGTAGAAACGACAGTCTTGCATTTCCTAAACCACCTCTTCCCCATCCCCCAGCTGTGCCACATGGAAAGATAATCTGTGTGCTTGAGGAAGAGAGAGTGAAGTGATCCTGGAACTTGACATTGGAACTCAATGCTGCACTATCACAGCAGAACATGACACACGGCAGGATTCTGCCAGTGCTCACAGAGGAGCCCTGACCAGAGGGGAATTTTTAGCCCCAGCAAGGGGAAGCAGTAGATTTGGGTACATTTGACTTAGCAAGACACCAGCTGTGTCAGTCTGGGGAGTGCCTGTCTCACCTCTCTGCCAACTCCAGGCAGTCCAGCACAGAGAGACACTCCTTTGAATTAAGGAATAGAGAGGCAAGAGAGGTAGAGACCATCCAGTAACACAGGGAATTCTTTCTTTTCTTACCCAAGCCTACCAATATGGTACCTCTGAGTCTGCAAGAGTCACAAAGGACTGCAGCAACTACAGGCTTAGATCACATAATTCACTTTCCTTTGAATGTGTGGAAAGTCTTCTAAAGAAGGATAGGTACAAGCAAATCTAGACTGCTAAGATTAGAATAAATGCCTAACTCTTCAATGCCCAGAGATTGATAAACATCTGCAAGCACCAACAATATCCAGAAAAATAGTTCTTCACTAAATGAACTAAATGAGGCACCAGTGAGCAATCCCAGAGTGATGGAGATATGTGATAATTCAGACAGAGAATTCAAAATACCTGTCTTGAAGAAGTTCAGTGAACTTCAGGATAATATAGAGAAGCAATTCAGAATTCTATCAGAGAAATTTAACAGAGAATGAAATAGTTAAAAAAATCAAGCAGAAGTTCTGGAGCTGAAAAGTTCAATTGACAAACTGAAACCCTCAATGGCAGAACTGATTAAGCAGAATAAAATCACAGTCGGAGGAGAAAAAAAAAAGGAAATAAAAAGAATAAAAAAGAATGAAGTGGGCCTACAGGATCTATGAAATAGCCTCAAGAGGGCAAATCTAAGAGTTATTGGTCTTAAAGAGGAAAGAGGTCAGAGTAAAACATGTATTCAAAGAAATAATAACAGAGAACTTTCCAAACCTAGAGAAAGATATCAAAATTCAGGTAAAAAAGGTCATAGAACACCAAGAAGATTCAATCCAAATACAACTACCTCAAAGCATTTACTAATCAAACTCTCATTGGTCAGGGATTTAAAAAGGGCTTCTTGAAGAAGCAAGAGAAAATAAACAAATAACACATAAATGAGCTTCCATACATCTGGCAGCAGACTTTACAGAGGAAACCTTATAGGCCAGAAGAGAGTGGGATGATATGCAAAGTGCTGAAGGATAAAAACTTCTTTCGTAGAATATTGTATCCAACAAATGTACACCATGGTGACTACAGTCAATAATAATATATTGTTCACTTGAAATTGGCTAAGAGAGTAGATCTTAAGTATTCTCAGCACACACTCACACACCTGCAAAATGATAACTAAATGTGGTGTTGGATGTATTAATTAATTTGATTGTGGTAATCATTTTGTAATATATATGTCTAGCATATCATGTACACCTTGACTATATTTGATTTTTAACAATTATACTTCACTAAAGCTAGAAAATTTTTTCTTTTTTTCTTTTTTTTTTTTTTTTTTATAATTTACAGAGTTTATTCAGATTTCACCAGTCATAGATGAACTCATTTGTGTGTATTAGTGTGTATGTGTAGTTCTATGCAATTCTATCACTTATGTAGCTTCATGTAACTACCACCACAAACAATTTGTAGAACTGTTCCATTACGTCAAGGCAACCTCATGCTACCGCTTTATAGTTACCCCTCCCTCCCAAATCTTAGTCTCTGGCAACTACTAATCTGTTTTCCATTTATATATTACATGATTTCAAGATTATTATATAAACGGAATCATAACATATGTAAACTTTTTTCACTGAGCATAATTCCCTTGAGGTCCACCAAAGGTGTTGCATGTATTAATAATTCCTTCTGTTTTTTTTTTTTTCTTTTATTATTATTATTATTATTATTATACTTTAGGTTTTATGGTACATGTGCGCAATGTGCAGGTAAGTTACATATGTATACATGTGCCATGCTGGTGCGCTGCACCCACCAACTCGTCATCTCGCATTAGGTATATCTCCCAATGCTATCCCTCCCCCCTCCCCCCACCCCACAACAGTCCCCAGAGTGTGATGTTCCCCTTCCTGTGTCCATGTGTTCTCATTGTTCAATTCCCACCTATGAGTGAGAATATGCGGTGTTTGGTTTTTTGTTCTCGCGATAGTTTACTGAGAATGATGATTTCCAATTTCATCCATGTCCCTACAAAGGACGTGAACTCATCATTTTTTATGGCTGCATAGTATTCCATGGTGTATATGTGCCACATTTTCTTAATCCAGTCTATCATTGTTGGACATTTGGGTTGGTTCCAAGTCTTTGCTATTGTGAATAATGCCGCAATAAACATACATGTGCATGTGTCTTTATAGCAGCATGATTTATAGTCCTTTGGGTATATACCCAGTAATGGGATGGCTGGGTCGAATGGAATTTGTAGTTCTAGACCCCTGAGGAATCGCCACACTGACTTCCACAAGGGTTGAACTAGTTTACAGTCCCACCAACAGTGTAAAAGTGTTCCTATTTCTCCACATCCTCTCCAGCACCTGTTGTTTCCTGACTTTTTAATGATTGCCATTCTAACTGGTGTGAGATGGTATCTCATTGTGGTTTTGATTTGCATTTCTCTGATGGCCAGTGATGGTGAGCATTTTTTCATGTGTTTTTTGGCTGCATAAATGTCTTCTTTTGAGAAGTGTCTGTTCATGTCCTTCGCCCACTTTTTGATGGGGTTGTTTGTTTTTTTCTTGTAAATTTGTTGGAGTTCATTGTAGATTCTGGATATTAGCCCTTTGTCAGATGAGTAGGTTGCAAAAATTTTCTCCAATTTTGTAGGTTGCCTGTTCGCTCTGATGGTAGTTTCTTTTAAGGCTGGTTCAATATACGCAAATCAATAAATGTAATCCAGCATATAAACAGAACCAAAGACAAAAACCACATGATTATCTCAATAGATGCAGAAAAGGCCTTTGACAAAATTCAACAACCCTTCATGCTAAAAACTCTCAATAAATTAGGAATTGATGGGACGTATCTCAAAATAATAAGAGCTATTTATGACAAACCCACAGCCAATATCATACTGAATGGGCAAAAACTGGAAGCATTCCCTTTGAAAACTGGCACAAGACAGGGATGCCCTCTCTCACCACTTCTATTCAACATAGTGTTGGAAGTTCTGGCCAGGGCAATTAGGCAGGAGAAGGAAATCAAGGGTATTCAATTAGGAAAAGAGGAAGTCAAATTGTCCCTGTTTGCAGATGACATGATAGTATATCTAGAAAACCCCATTGTCTCAGCCCAAAATCTCCTTAAGCTGATAAGCAACTTCAGCAAAGTCTCAGGATACAAAATCAATGTGCAAAAATCACAAGCATTCTTATACATCAATAACAGACAAACAGAGAGCCAAATCATGAGTGAACTCCCATTCACAATTGCTTCAAAGAGAATAAAATACCTAGGAATCCAACTTACAAGGGATGTGAAAGACCTCTTCAAGGAGAACTACAAACCACTGCTCAAGGAAATAAAAGAGGATACAAACAAATGGAAGAACATTCCATGCTCATGGGTAGGAAGAATAAATATCATGAAAATGGCCATCCTTCCCAAGGTAATTTACAGATTCAATGCCATCCCCATCAAGCTACCAATGACTTTCTTCACAGAATTGGAAAAAACTACTCTAAAGTTCATATGGAACCAAAAAAGAGCCCGCATCGCCAAGTCAATCCTAAGCCAATAGAAAATTTTTTCTAATTTAAGAAGGCATGTTTGGAGAATGTAAAACAGTATCAAAATTGGCTTGCTGATATTTTACTCCTTCAGTAGAGACCTTACAACAACCTTCTGAGCGTAGACCTTGCAACAACAACACAAAGTGCAAAGTGTATGTCTGTAAAACAGACACTCTCAGCTTGATTGCTATACTCTACTGATGTCTGTGGTGAAGGATGGAGGAAAAAGACAAAATCTTCTCAAGCCCTGGGCCTCTTTTAGATGAATTCTATCCACGAGAGAACCATGAACTAATCGCTACTTGCCTAGCAATTAGGAGAATCTTTCCATTTCTTGGGGGAATGTAAAGGGAGTAGGATTGTTTTGGGAGATCACTCCCCATAGAATGAAACATCAAAGTGAGGAAGCAGCATTCCCTCCCAATGGTTGTCCTGTGGTACTTGTCACGTAGTTAAGCATCTAATGAATAACAGTGGTTCAGGAACCTATTAGATCAGCAAGATTAACTGAGGAAAAATTTTAGGCTATAATCTTTATCCCATCCCAGACTTAATAAATCAGGATTTTAATTATGGATCTCCTGGGTAGACCCAGGAGATCTATAGTTTTAAAAGCTTCTCGGCACTTCTGTTTAAATAATTACTATTTCTTGTTTCAATCTTGAGCCATATAAATGTATCTTTTAATCTAAGATGGCTTCTTGTTATCATTGCAATCATTTCTTCAGGCTGTGATTATCATCTTTAGTATTTTTTCTAGAATTTGCCATCTGACTATTGATACAAAAGTATTAGACGTTCATTCCCCTTTCAGGCTTCTAAATGTGGATCGAGGAAGCCTAAGTCTGGAGAAATACTTTGAAATTTAAATATTTGTGTAAAATGAAAACATGCATTGGATGAAAAAAGACAAAAGAGGACTAATCTGATCCTGGTTTTATCTACATTTTTAATTCTGCACAGCTAATGAAAAAATTGCACAGGTACTATCCAACTAGTTGAAAACCTCTGGGAACTAACTCAAATAACACTTCAAAAATGAGGTGGACTAGCAGTAGGTAGTAGCAAATGCTTGATAGCTAAATGTGTAAATAGCTAAATGTGTAGAAAACACTCACTTTGAAAAAGAAAAATCAATCAATATTTACAACCTACATGAAATGATGTCTAAGATTCAGCATAAATAGACTAGATGTCTAAGATTCAGTATAAATAGACTAGAACAGTATTTAGTACAAGTATTTAGTACAAGTCGATGTCTCCAAATGTTCCCACGAAAGCTTGAAATGAGATTATTTTAGCAGAAAATAAAATAATATGTACAAAATTCAGCATTTAAAATTTTCACTTTTTCATACTATCTCAGCAAGAAATCAATCGCAGTTAATTGTATGAATTAATTATTAAATATGTAAACAAAGCACAATTTCACATGAATTACCTTGTTAATATTTATTTCCAACTAAGTAATAGATTTAAAAAGAATAATTATTAATGAAAATTTTACTTAACATTGGTTTAATCTATAACTTTCAACTCTGGGATATTGAACATATTATTAAAATCCTATATTTTCAGGAAAAAATAAATATTAAAACTATTGTTGGAAATAACATTAAAGATTTAAGTGGTGCTCTTTAATATCATTTTTGTTTAACATAATGACAGGAGTTTACAGAAAACTCAGTGTTTTCTTGAAAAGACATAGTTCTGTCATATCTTCCTGTCTACACTATATTATGAAATGTCTACACTATTAAAAGCCAAGTTTTCCTTACTAGCCAATGCAATTTTAAGAAAGGTTTACTTCAGTTCCTTCCTGACATAAGCCAAGAAAAAAACTAAAAATTACTAGTCTGAATGCAAAATACTAGGAAGAAATGTGCAGCCAAGCAATCAGGAATGGAATTTGAATAGTTGCTCTGCTTAAGGTCATAGCAAGACATATCTGTTTTTGAAAATTTCATTTTTGGATAGGAAGTCATGTATTAGAAAGCTAATTCTCTCTTGATAGGCACATTTTTAAAATTCAAATAATCTCTTGAATGTGCTACTAAAAAGAAATTCAACTATCACAGAAAGTAAAAATTTACTAATACTGGCTTCTGCCTCATATTGGCAGTGAGTTCATGGGATAAAATGACCTATACATGTGAAATATATACATACTATCTTCTCTAAAACTAGATCAAAGGAAGAAGAGGATGATGTGGGTAAAAAAGTGGCTGAAGGAAAGCTAAGAACAAACTATAAATAATAAAAGCATAAGATGAATTTTATAACTTTCATTGAAATAAAGATATAACTTAAAAAAAAACACGGTCAACTCAGAAGTTAGGTGTAATTTAAAATTCCTCTTTGTTTTGTTCAGGAGTTGAGATTCAGTGGGATTGCGTTTTGATTACTCTTACTGATTTTTGAATGCCAATGGTCCAGTGTGGCCCCAAGCATTTAACTCCTTCATATTTCTGTGATCTATTCCGTTAGAGCCAAATACTTTCCTATCACATCTCATCCCTGTGAGTCAGAGATTTCAGAGAGGACTGTGAAGAGTAGGAGGCTCAGGTAGAGGTGAAGCACAGACTTAATTTACCTATCAGAAGCTAGGTAAAACCTGGGCAGAATTGCTGACTACAAGCCAGAGATTTGAAAAAGATGTAAGGTTGAGAAGACTTTAAGTGGTGTACAAGAAGTATTTGATTATCATTGTCACATGTGATGTATACAAGTGTGTATACATATACATTTATCAATCAAAACCCTTTTCTAGTATATCATGCTGCACACTAGGTAACTCGGAACCATTTCATCTCACACATTGACAACTTAGCCATTTTCATTTTAACATTTGCAAGGCAAACTGAAAATTTTTAAATGGACATCCTTAACTCATGAAATCACAGACTGTTTTGACAATTTCATCGTGTATCTTTCCTAGATGTCAAAATTTGCACAACCCTTAAATATGCAGTGAAATACTCTGCTTATTGATTTTTCACTTCCCCTGCATTTATTTTGCCAATCATTCCTAACATTTAACATTTCTTTGTTTCTCACTGACTTCTGCATATGCTTTATTTCTGTACATAAGAGAAAACACTAGAATGGCAGTGTCCTGCAAACTCTTAGAAACTGAAGACTTTTATCTGTTCTGATTACAAATGTTTTATGTCTAGAGATTCAAATTGTTCCAACCAGACAAAGAAAATTCTCTGGTCAAATTCTATATGCAAAAGGTAACCAAAAGCATTATGTTCTATTAGAAATGCAGGTGCTTGACACTATTTAATAGAACACAGTGGTGTCCCACACGTCTTTGAATAGACTTGTGAAAGTTTAATTGGATAGGAGACCACTCCACCAGGGACCACTAGCACTTTAATAGCTAGTTGCAGACCCCTGGTGAGGTTGAATAATTACAATCAAGGAGCTATAGCCGTTTCCATGACTGCACTTATATTTCTGCAGAAAGGCCCATTTCCCTCCCCATCCCCCATGACAGTTCACTTTGTATTAATTATAGATTACATGCTTCAGCCCTCTATCATTATGCTAGCATATTCTCATAAAGAATGGTACATTAACCGTAAAATACTGTGTTCATTGCATGTATGATTGTTCAGCTCTCTGCACTGTGTGTGTGTCTGTGTGTGTGTGTGTAAGAAAGCGAAAGAGGTCACTTTATAAATGTCAGTGGCACAAGATGTACAAATAAAAAATCAAAAGGCATCAAAAGAGAGTCTGGCACAGTATCAAGCCAAAATGGGGCTTTCACATACTTTACCCTCCATTTCCATTTCCCAATACATGTTGGTTCGGAATTTCAAGGCTACTGCTTGAAATATAGTCAACATCAGAGAGCTGAATTTATTCTAAGTTAAGAATCATCTGCACAGCTACTCCTTTCACTCTTCAAACCTCTCTTTTTATGAACAGTGAAATGCAAAAAGCATTTGCATATTCTCAAACTTTTCTTAGAAGTTTACCTGTATGCTCCTTTCCTCTAATTAAATATTATATTGAGAGTTAAACAGATTGCTAGATATTTTCTTTCAAGTTTTCTATATATGTTCCTATTTCCTGATGGAAGAGTAAAAGGATAATATAAAAAAAATCCTCTTTTCTTGAAGAAACTTTAGCAATAATGGATAACTAAATACTAGAGAAGCTCTTATTTGTTGACATAAGGTTTGCACTAATGGGGCTATAAATTGGTATTCCAATAGCCAAATTCAACTACAAACACAATTAATGTTGCCAAATCGCATTGCCTGTTGGTACAGACATCCTCTTTACTTGCCCATAGACCCTGCCCTTCTTTATTGCTTAAATTCCTGCTGCTTTGCATATTTATAGTAAGAATCTGGTGCATAAGGCCATTTGACTTTATGACCTACGCCTAAAATAATTAGAGATTTTGTTCAGAAAGTTTCAAGAAATTATAACATATAGATAATAACTAAATACACAATTCAACTTATATGGGACTTACTAGTAAAACTTAAGTTATAATTGGCATAGTGCTATCATGGGAATTAGATACCGGTAGTGATACTCATTAAGTCTGATACATGCAAAGTTAAACAATTTGCTAGTTATTAGAAAAACTGCTGAGGATTCACTTATGAGTTGAATGATAGTTGTGAAATTGATTTTTTGGTAATAATAACAGCTGGCACTTGCATAATAATTCTATAGTGTAAGGCAGTGTTCTCAGAGTTTTACATAAAATATTCACATAATTATTTCAACAACTCTGTGAGGTACTATTATATTCCTTATTTTACAGATAAGAAGAATAATCTATAGAGAGTTTAAGTTACTAGTTTCCAGTTGACATAGCTACTTATTATTGGGATTTGAAGCCAGGCAGTTCCTGTCCAGACTCCATGCTCTTAGCACATCACTATGCTGCCTCTTCATTTTATTTTATATCCTCCAGTTCTAACAATCCTGGTCGATTCTCCAAACATGTCAGTTTTCTCTCTTTATGGCTCTGCTTGTAAAAACATTGCTATAGCAACTGTGAGGTATTTGATAGAAGGAACCTCACAGAGATGACACTGTTAATCCCTTCCTTATGTTCAGAGTGTTAACATTTAAAAAATATTTCTATTTAGAAAACAAAAGTGTTAGCAGGATCAAAGAAAAGGATTTATAAACTGCACATTTCAGGAGTTTATTTTACAAAAGCTTCAGGGAAGTAGAACATTTTCTTATGGTTCTCAGAATGCTTTCAGCCTCTCTAATCCAGGGTACTCTTCATTACTTCCCATCACCGACCTTTCATCCAGGAAGACCTGGCTCCTGGTTTTCTTTATTTAATTTATACATCTATTTGCTTAAAACTGTGACGGAATTTGGTTTACTCAACAAGTTAGACTGACTTTCCTCCCCCAGTAAGCCTTAGCTCATGGTGACTGTACTACATTGTATGTCTCATTAAATTATGTATTGATTCTTTTCAGGTGATTGTTCTTTTGCAAAATAAATTTTCTCATTTATATTTGAGGTTTACAACATGATCTCATAGATACATAAAGATAGTAAAATGGTTACAACAGGAAAGCAGATTAATATAGCTATCATTTCACATAGCTATGTTGTGTATAAGACTAACTAAAATCCATTTAACAAAAATACCTTATATAATACAATTGTATTAATTTTATACTTCATGTTGTGTATTAGATCTCTAAACTTGTTCATTCTACATATGTGGAATTTTGTGTCCTTTGACATACATCTCCCCATTTCCCTCCCCAACTCCACCAGTGGTGACCACTGTTTCATTCTCTTTCTCTGTGTATCTGAGCTCTTTGTGTTGTTATATATTTTACATATAAGTGAGATTATACAATATATTTTTCTGTGTCTGGCTTATTTTACTTAGCACAATGATTTCCCTTTGAACTCATCTATGTCTTCAGGGCATCCATTAGCCACTCCCTAAATCACCTCCTTCACCTAAAGAGTCTTTTCCCTTATTTATATGTTTATCAATATCCGAAGCCTTTTTTGAAGCTTAGAAAAAGCCCAGTGTCCAGGGTAATATTTGCTCTTCTCAAGTTTACATTATTTTTAACCCTTCAAAATATGGCACACAATATTTTTTTTTCAATTACTCTGTGTTTTAAAAATATTATTCTTGCCTTTGTATTTAACTGCTTTATACATGAGTGCCTCATTTCACTGAATAGATTATAGGCATCTTCAGAAGATTAGATCTATTTTATGGTTATTTTTTATCTTCCCCTTACCCCATGACTAGCATAGTGGCTGTATTGAGAATGCATTTATTAAAATAAGCATTAATTTTAATAAGATGACTTAACAGTGAGTTGAATTAGTTACATTTTCATGCCATATGTGGAGCAGATATAAAGTAATAGCCACAAATAAGAGATTTTCTTTCCCAAAAAAAGTGTATGTGTGTGTGATGTGTGTGTACATATGTACACATATGGAAAAGGTACATATTGTATCTCTACCATACATTAAATATGCATACACTCACATACATTCAAAGAATAGTGAGGTAGAATAGGAATTATGCAGGACAGGGAACTACAAAAAAAAAAAAAATAAGAGAGAGAGCAAGCCATTATAACCTCTTGTGTTGACTGTCTGAAAGAACCCATCGTTTTTCTCTCACAGCTGCATTGCTAATTAAATTGAATGGGCTCAATTTTAGCTGAACATTAATGGTATAATTGCATTGCTGTAAGTAATTAAAACCTTATCCTACTTATCCTAACAGATGGTTGGGTTGAAAGTTTCAACTGCAAAAAATAAAATTTATACAAGTGGATTCTAGAGAATAGAATCACTCACCATATTTTGATTGCCTGGGAAATAATTTCATATACTTTTATCCTACTGAATGTGTTATGAGAGGTAGTTAGTAGATTAAAACTCTTCAACAAGTAAGACTACAGATAATCATTTCTTTACATAAATTTATTTTACCTATTGTAATGGCTTTATTTATTGTGAGGGTTGAAGACTTAATTTACTATAACACTAAACTTAAATTTTAGAACTTAATATGAGAAAAATGTTTTTAAAAAAATGAGAACTTTATCTCACATTACAAAGCTGTTCTCTAAAACTTGCTTATTTTAAACACGTTAAATAGATTTTAAAGAAAAATTAGTCCTGTATTATATTAATAAAACATTGCAGTTCCTATGGAAATTATTTAACCAAATGTGCATGGTAGCAAATTTACAACAGATTATTAAATAAGTGTCCTATTCTATCATACGGTTATTTTATCCCAGGTTATTCTTGAGCAGGAAACTTAGCTTCAATGAGAACACACCATTGTTTGAAGAAGTATATGTAACCTCAGAAATACTTTATTCAGTATGTTGTGAGGGGATAATGTGTGAGAGAACCAATGACAAATTTTCTCTCTCTCCTTCCTTCCTTCCTTCGTTCCCTCCCTCCCTCCCTCCTTCCTTTCTTCCTTCTTTCCTCCCTCTCTTCCTTCCTTCCTCCCTCTTTTCCACCCCCATCCTTTTCTCCTCCCTTTCGTCTTTCTTTTTCTATTTACTTAAATGTACTACATCAGTGTAAATGCTGAGAAACAAATTAGAGAGTTTATCAGCTGTGTCATAGAATCTGAAGTGCATGAGAAAGGGTCTGAAAAGCAAAGAAGCCCATCGGAGGAATACGGCCAAGTTAAATAAGCACAAAAACTACAGGATTCTCTTCCGAGACCTTTCACACTAGAGGAGACTAGTACGGTCTCCTCTAATCCTGCATCTAGTTTTAAAAAATATAACAAAACTTTCTTCTCGTTAATGTCTACAAATCTCTTAAGAATATCTATTAGAAATATTTTTAATGACTGCTGATTTTCAGTAATCACCAGATGTATCAAATTCAAAATTCCCTATCAAAGATTTTTTTTTTTTTTTTTAAACAGAGTTTCACTCTTGTTGTCCAGGCTGGAGCACAATGGCATGACCTCCGCTCACTGCAATGTCTGCCTCCTGAGTTGAAGCGATTCTCCTGCCTCAGCCTCTGAGTAGCTGGGATTACAAGCACGCGCCACCACTGCTGGCTAATTTTTTTGTATTATTAGTAGAGATGGGGTTTCACCATGTTGGCCAGGCTGGTCTTGAACTCCTGACCTCAGGTGATCCACCGGCCTTGGCCTCCTAAAGGGAATGGGTGATTTTGAAAAATATATAATGTTGTTATATCAACAATATTATTGTAATGGAGTTTTTATAATTGACTACTTCATAAATTCTGTATAGACAAAAAAGTAATTGCACAATTTTACTCTATTTTGCTCTAATTATTGGAAGTGATAGAATTCCTAGAATATATTTTCACGTGAATGTCGTCAGAAGCATTTGGAGGAAAAAAAAAACAACTAGTGGACACGACTCAGAGCTTTGGAAACACTGGTAGATTCTTCGCAAAGTATTTAAAAAATTAACTTTGGAATACCTACTGTACCGCTAATTACATCTAACTTAGCCTACTTGAAATTGTGCATAAAATAACTGAATTTAAGCTTTTTATGTTTTATTTGCTGTAAGTTGCCAAACAATCTCATGCAATCAGATGATAAATCTTTCTGAATTAAAAATTATAGTATGGGAAATCATTCACATCTAACGGTTTGTTGAAGGCACAAACAATGTGTAAATTTTCACTGTTATAGTAAAGCATATCAGTTAAGTCCAAAAATAATAATTCAATCATACTTTTTAAATAAAATTGTACCAGCATCTGGGAAATCTCCAACCACCTGTCTATTGCTGCGATTATACATGAACTGTGAAAACAGTCTATCAAACATGTACAAGTAATATGTATGCATGCGTTCTTTTTCTGGAAAAATCAATTGCTCTACTGCCTATCATGACCTGTAATATTCTTTCCATGAGCTGTTTGAACTAGGTCCATTTGCTTAAATGTTAGGCCTTTATATATTTTTACTCTCATATAAATAAAAAGTTGAAAATTTTCTGCATGTTAGTGTTTATTTTTTATTCCAAATTATTGTGCTATGCTTATTATTAAGGTAAAAGAGAAAGTTTTTTGACTCTTGTTTAGTCTAGGTTGAATTGAATTTATATCAGACTACTCTAGTTTCCTTCAAACATGATTTGTGTCAAATGTAAGAGTTCTTGACTCTTACATAATATTTCATAAATAATATATTACTTGTATTGTCATATTTACTTATCATCCATCATGAAAATATGTTTTTTAAGTGCCTACTATGTGAAAAGCACTTGTGTTTTAGTAACAAGAGGTCAAAGACTGGATTATTGCTTTCAGAAAAATGTATCCTGTAATAAAAATTATGTGATCAAATTCTACTCCTTCACAAATTTCACACACAAACTAATTACTTATAATTTGTTCTTTAAAAATTTATCATGTGAAATCTATGGTGCACCCTCAGGATATGATGAATTACAAAGCATAGTGTTAGTTCACTGCTGCTTACATTCACTGATCTGTACAATAGGTATTTACTAATCACCTACTATATACCAGTAAATTAACCAGATGCCAAGGATAAAATGAGAGCAAAACAGGCAAAGTTACTTGCTCTTATAAAACTTATCTTAGATAAGACTGGTATTGACTGTAAACAAACAAAGCCTTAAGCTGGGAAATAATGAGGTAAGAGTTCCTTTAGTTGTCTTGACGGTCATGAAAGGGTTCTTTCAGGAAATTTGGTGAGATGGATGACATATATGTTAATAATGTCTACTTGCAACTATCTATAAGAAGTTTGAAAAGGTTGCTTGCTCTTAGAAAATGAAACAAATGCAGTTTTAATTTAATTAGAATACCTAATTAGGAAGATATATTTTGACTCAAATGCTCGATGTAATGATTTGGAAATAAAGTAGATAGAGGGAAAAGTAATTTGATAGAGTCAGGTAAGACTAAATAGGGAGTTTGAAAATTGTTTTCAGAGATAATATTGATTTGTTTCAATAGTTAGAGAAAAATAAAATACAATCATGATTGAAGTACTAGCAAATCACAAAAATGGTGGGGAATATAGGGGAACATCACACTTCGGGGACTGTTGTGGGGTGGGGGGAGGGGGGGAGGGATAGCATTGGGAAATATACCTAATGCTAGATGACGAGTTGGTGGGTGCAGTGCACCAGCATGGCACATGTATACATATGTAACTTACCTGCACGTTGCGCACATGTACCATAGACCCTAAAGTATAATAATAATAATAAAAAGAAAAAAAAATTAAAAAAAAAAGATATCCATTATCAGTGTACAATCTTCTTTCAGTAATACAAAAACCTAATTTTTCTTTCTGTTTCAGAAATGACTGGATGGGTAATTCTATTTGTGATTCTCTTTCTCAAAGAGTACTCCTTCAAATAACAGATATAAATATTTGAAGAATTCAATGTCTATAACACCTTATATGAAAATTGAGATAACATTAACATAAATTAGCTTACATATAATAAACCTATTATAATAAAGTTTCCACAAATATCTTCTTATAAACAGTTCTCAGTAGGCTGGCCAATGAATTAGTTTAAATTTTTTAAATGTGAACATGTTAGTAAAAACTGAGAAGGAAAAGTAATTTAAGTTGGGTAGGAAAACTGAAAGGGGTTTGAACATGGAAATCACCATATTTAGGAGTTACAAAAAGATTTTCTGTGACAGGCAGTTTGTTATCCAAATTGAAATGGCAGCAGCAGGATCAGTCAGCCATGTATTTAATAATATAAGTGCATAATGAGACTGTGGGAGATCTCAAGAGGAGACAAGAATGGAACAATTATTATACAGATCACCTAAATTAAAAATTAGGCTAAATAGGCTCTCCTCATCAAGGAGCTGGCTATAGGTACTGGGGCTGCAAATAACAGATCAAGTTTCAGAGACAAGATCCCCATTCCTTACCAAGAAACAGGCAAGAAAATCTCAGGGGCTTCTGTTTTCAGCATTTGGATCTCCGGAACAGGAGTCCAGGTATAAAATCTGAACCATAGTAAAAGGAACTGCTAGCAGAATTGAACTACGTGCTATGGTAGATGCTAAAAGTAGTAGATGTCTTAAAACACCAGAAAGAAAGTTACCAAAGTGAGCCAAAAATAGCAAATTATTGAGATTTGAATTCATGTTTGGAATTAGGTTAACATTTGACATTAATTCTTGGAATGTGTCACTAAAGCATCTTAAATATCCATACTTTCATTTCAGGATCGGTCCCAGGAAGTTGTGTTAGAGTATTCACTTCACATATTCTCACCCAGCAACTTCTGTCAACTTTGCTGTATACTTGGTACTGAAGGATGCAGAGATGAAATAACTTGGTCTCTACTCTTTGCAGACTAACAATCAATACATAATAAAACATTAATAAGTATATATGTTGTACAGCAATACTTTTTGCTTGTGTTTCCTGGTTATTAGTAGAAATCCCTGTGGTGAGCCAAGTGTTATGTGAAAGGTCTTCAAAAAGTTCATGAAATAATCTATGCATGGGCCTTTTTCTTTTTTTTTTGCACCAAAATAAGCTCATTCTAAGTTATAACATGTCTGAACAGGATCTAATTTGAGGCACTAAGAATATAACATCGACTGAAAAGAGCTTCTACTAGAGCAACATAAATTCTGCTAAAATTAAAACATGAACAAGCTTCAAATTTATGGAAAAACTTGTGTGGAAGAATGGCAAAATCATTAATCCTTTATGAAAAGTTTATGGGATAATGCCCCCATCCAAATCATCACTTTACAAATGGATAACTAGTTTTAAGAAGGAACGAGACAATGTTGAAAATGAAGCCTGCAGCAGCAGACCAACCACTTCGATTTGCAAAGAAAGATTAATCTTTTTTGTGTCCTAATTGAAGAAGACTGACTATAGCAAAAATAATACGCAACACCATGGACATCTCAATTGGTTCGGCTTACAGAATTCTGAATGAAAAATTAAAGTTGAGCAAACTCTCCTCTCCACGGGTATCAAAACCATTATGCCCAGATCAACTACAGACAAGAGCAGCACTTTCAATGGAAATTTTAAACAAGTGGGATCAAGATTTTTGAAGCATTTTTTCAAAGGGTTGTAACAGGAGATGAAACATGGCTTTACCAGTAGGATCTTGAAGACAAAGCACAATCAAAATAATGGTTATCAAGAGGTGGAAGTGATTCAGTCTAAACAAATGCAGGCCAGTCAAGAGCAAAGGGCATGACAGGGCATGACAACATTTTTTATGAATTGCTCAAGGCATTTTGCTTGCTGACTTTCTGGAGGGCCAAAGAATAGTAACATCTGCTTATTATGAGACTGTTTTGAGCAAGTTATCCACAGCTTTAGCAGAAAATCACTCAGGAAAGCTTTACCAGAGAGACCTTCTCTGCTATGACAGTACTTCTGCTCATTCCTCTCCTCAAATAAGGGCAACTTTGTGAGTTTTAATGGGAAGTCATTAGGCATCCATCTTACAGTCCTAACTTGGTGGTTCCTTCTAATTCTTTTTGTTTCCTAATTAAAAAAAAAAATCTGTAAAGTGTGCTCATTTTCTTTCAGTTAATAATGCAAAAAATAAAAATAGAGAGAGAGAGAGAGAGACAGACAGCATTGAAATGGTTAAATTCCCAGAATTCTTAGTTCTTTAGGGATGAACTTAATGGCTGGTATTGCTTACAAGGGTATCTTGAAATTGATGGAGCTTATGCTGAGAAATAAAGTTTTTTGTTTTTTAAAATTTTCATCTTATAATTCTATTTTTCCTCTAACTTTGTGAAGCTATCTTTCATATCACAAAAAATCAGTATGAAATGATTAACTCAATATATAGATGGAAGAAAAATTCCTTTTATTACTCCTCACCGTAAGGTGTTTAAAAAGCAGGAGTTCTCTGGCTTTAATCTGTCAGCTTTGCATTTGTGGGGAGATGATTTCTACATCTTAGGTAACTTGACACAGTACCTAATATGTTGCTCCTTACTCAGAGCTCTGCAGAATGCCTGAATAAATGTAGCTTTTAAATTATTTGATTTCCTAGCAAATATGTATCTCTATGTATAATGGTTCCTGGGTAATTTTATAGCATTTATACAACTTCAAATATTAGGAAGAAAATCAAGGAAAATATTTTCTATGATAAGCTCATCTAAAGAAAAGTATTATTTGTCCTGGAAATATAAATGCATTCTCTATCTTAGGCAATACTGGCTCATGAGTTTGTGTGGAGAAAAATAAAAATGAGATTAATGATTTCTTTGTTTTCACCAATGATATAGAGTACAAGGTAATGCTATTACATTTCTGACTTACCCAGTTCTTCAATTTACAAAGAATGCTTTCAATTAATTAAAAAACACAGGCAACAAAAGCAAAAACAGACAAATGGGATTACATCAAAATAAGAAGCTCCTGCACAGCCAAGGATACAATCAACAGACTGAAGAGACAATTTACAAAATGGGAGAAACTATTTGTAAGCCACACATCTGATAAGGGGTTAATATCCACAATATATAAGGAACACAAACAACTCAACGGTAAGAAAACAAATGACCCAATTAAAGAACAAATAAAGGATCTGAAGAGACAGTTCTCACAAACAGGCATACAAATGGGCAACAAATACATGAAAAAATGCTCAATATCCCTAGTCATCAGAGAAATGCAAATTAAAACCATGCAATATAATCTCACACTTGTTAGAATGGCTGTGATCAAAAAGATAAGTGTGGGAGAGAATGTGGAGAAAAGGGAATCCTTGCACACTGTTAGTGGGAATGTAAAGTAGTATAGCCAATATGGAAAATAGTATGGCGGTATCTCACAAATAAATAAACACAACTACAAAAACTGCCTGATTTTTTTTTAAAAAAAGTTAATTCACATTAGGCCACAGAATCTAGAGAATATTTGTAGTTTTACAAATATGTCCTAGGATACACTGAAAGGCAAGCTTATTTGATATACGGGGTAACAAATGGGCAATAAAATAAATGAGATTTTTCCCTGTGACTCAGAAAAAAGGAAAAAAAGGTGCTTTACACTTGTCTTTTAACTGTTTTTAGGGTGACCAACTGTCCCAGTGAAACTTTCAGTGATAAAACTGGGATACTACTGAACAAATCAGGATGATTGGTCCCCCTAGATTATCATTGATTGATTGATTTTTCTTTCTTCATGCCTGTCATCCATTAGGGGGATTATATTATGCAAAATTTAAAGAAAGTAGTTTTATTTTTAGTTCTTTGAAACATCTCCATACTGTTTTCCACAGTGATTTTCATGTAAAGTCATGGAATCAACCTAAGTGTCCACTAATAGAAGATTGGATAAAGAAAATGTGATATCTGTATCTGTATCTACACCTTTATCTACCCATATCAAATTATACATATATATCATACTATATGCACTATATATCTATGTATATAGTTTTATAGTATTCCGTTAAGTGTGTGCTTTTGTGTGTGTGTGTGTGTGTTTATTCAGACACACAAAAAAATGAAATAATGTCTTATGTAGCAACGTGAAAAGAACTGGAGGCCATTCTCTTAAGTGAAACAACTCAGGAACAGAAAGTCAGATACCACATATTTTCACTTATAAGTGGGAGCTAATAACATAGAGCGTGGAATAATAGGTATTGGAGACTCGGAAGTGTGGGAAGGGAGTGAGGGATGAGAAATTACCTGATGGAAACAATGTACATTCTTTGGGTAATCGTTACCCTAAAAGTCGAGACCTTACTGCTGCACAATACATTTATGTAAGAAAATGAACTTGTATCCCTTAAATTTATACAAAAATAAAACCCTTCACACATACACACACACACACACACACACACACACACACACACTCTACAGAAATATTACAGGAATATACTATGTGTAAAATTACAAAATTTGTAGAAATTTCAGGAGAAGAATGTTTTTGTGAGAACTATTGCTGGATCAGCTGGCTATTGTTGCAGTGATTCTGCATAACAAATACTGACAAAATTTTAGTGGCATTCAACAATACTCGCTTGTTCCTCAATCATGGGTATGCAAGTCTGCTGGATTGACTCTGCCTCAAGCAGTGGGTTGCTGGATTTTGTCCTTCCTATTTCAATCTAGAGTGCAGGGTGAAGAGGCAACAGGTACCTGAGGGATGTTCCTTTTATTTTAGAGGTTGGACTCTCTCAGCAAAACATGCAAAAACATGTTCAACTTCCAAAGGCCTAGGCTTGATATTGGCAAACACTGTCACTTGCACATACATGGCTTTGGCCAGAGAAAGTTATTTGTTCCAGTCCAACTTAAAAAAAAAAGGATATGTGAATATTTGCTAAACAGTAACCTAATCTACAGCACTGGCAAACTGGATATCCTAATTTGGAGAGATACATATTTGTTTCTTTCCTGGTGGATTAGTATTTTACAAAGTTATGTGCTTCTTTGACCAGTAAATTCATTTTTTAACTTACAAGATTTTGCTGCTTCTTTCATGTATTATTTATAACTTCTCATTGAATTTAAATGATTTCTTGATGTGGTTGTCTGAATTCAATTGCCTTGAAGGCATCTAACATATTTTTCCTTCTCATTTAGCATTGCCAGAAGAAATATAGGACACAGTAAATTTTGAATTTTAGATAAATAATGAATAATTTTCTAGTAAAACATGTCCTGGAAATTGTGTTCTGTATCTGAAATTCAAATTTAAGTAGGCATCTGTATTTTTATATGATAAATCAGGCAACTTTATTCTCATTTGACTGGTTTATTTGAACAACATCCTTTGGATTACTTAATAAGTTCTTACTCTGTGCCAGATACATCCATGGATACAGAGAGTATAATTTCCTGACTCTAATAATACTTGTAATAAACTCTTTGAAGGCTTAAGTATTTTATGTTATTAGAGCACATCAGGGGCACCTAAGGGTGAGAAGTTTAGAAAGTAGGTTTTTTTTGGTGTAGGTAATTAATAAAAGTAACAGGACAAATTAAAAGTAAAACAGGTGCATGGGCCTCAGAAACAATTCAACTATCCATTGAAATAAAAAAGAATGTGACTTCTGCTATGAAAGAAACTCTTGTATGTTTATATGCAAGGATATTTGGTTACCTAGTTGTTTTGGAGAAAGTTGCTTTCTTAAATTGTCAAGGTTGAAGTATTTGCTTGACTAAATTACAGAAAACTCAATTTCTCCTTCTATTTCTTTTTCTTCTTTGTCATTGCTGTCTTTTTAAATTATAGTTTCTATTACTATTACTACTAAAATCTAATATTACTGAAAATATCTTGAAAATCATTTTCATAAACATTATTTAATTGAACTATTCAACAACTCTGCGAAGAGCAGAGTACTTTTATTAACATTTTCTGTTGAATAAATCAGAAGTCCAGAGAACCAAAAGAATGGATTTTTATTCATAAAACTAGTATGTCTTAAGGCCTTGATTTTAACTCAGATCTTCTGACACCATTGACTTTGTCCTTTATGTTGACATTATAATGCCTGAATTCCTCTTCATAATCTCACAGTATCATAGTTCCATAGATATGAATTATTTGAATTTTAGGATATTAGGCAGTACGGAGAATGGACCAATATTGCCTTTCCTGAATTTAGTTCCAGACACCAAATATAGTATGCAGCACTCATCAAAATAATTGGACTTTTATTATTTTCAGCTGTCAATTTCAAAGCCACTTAGTTGGAACACATTTAGAAATGGAAAGAAAGGGTATGCCATCTCACCAAATTTAATTATTTACTGGGCCAGGAGTATTACATTTTACCATCTCCACTGCATTTTTACTCCCCTCTCGGATTTTTGTCTAATGTATTTTATAACATACAGTAGAATTTGGATCTAAATAAATTATCAGAAGACTACCTGTAAAAACCAATTTTGAGTGGGTGTGATATATTATAAAACTTCATTTTAATTGTTATCTGCTTTTAAATGAAACTGAGTTTTCGAATTTACAGAAGTAAAATCTAGAAATGATATCTAATGTATTTAATATTCAGAATGCATAACCTGATTTAATCAGTTGTGAGTGCTAGACACTTAAATGAATGAACTGCACATACACAATCAACAATGTATTATTTGTAATTTAGATAAATGCCAAAATGAGTTTAGTTTATCCTCCAATGTTGAAGATGTTTATAACTCACTTTGAAATAAATTCTTCTTTACTAGGCACAGAATTGTGGAAAACTAGATTTTAGTGCACAATATGACACTTCTATTTTTCAGGATTATTTAGTTAAGTTAAAAGAGCTTAAATTGTTTGGAGCACTGTGTAGTAGATATATAAATTTAATTGGTTACTTTACCAATAGCATACATTTTAATTGAGATGGTTCAGTCTTATTACATTCATTTGGATTTCACTTAATTTGTCTTCCTTATTCCTCTCTCTCTCCCCTTTCCCTTTTTATCTTCAAAGTGTAGGGTTTTAAAACATGAAGTGAATGACCACATTGGGAGCCCATTGGGAGCTGGTTGAAATTATTAATTCAGTATTAGTTTTTTAAAATGTTTTAGATGGCAATGTATCCATATGAAACTAGAAAAATTAGAAGATTGAACAGGTCTCTATCTTGAGTAAATATGAATGTCTGTTAATATCTACCCTTCTATTGTTTGCAATCACTGTCCTCACAATATTGAGATAGGGCAAATTAACTCCTCATTCTATTTACAATATTAGTCATTAGCATTAACTTTATGAAAGGATGATTCATTTTGCACAAAAATTCATTTGTACATGATTCACTCATGTACAAGATGTTATAGGCTTCTCTAATATTTAAAGCTCAGTGGGAAACATTGCAAGGAAAGTAAAATAAATAGAATATAATCTTAAATCCACAAAACTCATGTTCAGTGTAACAGTAAGGATCTCTAGAGCTTGAAAAATAAATGAAAACATAAAAAAAGACCAGATGTGCCAATGAAAATAATTAGAAAGTTGAAGGAAGAGACTTAGTGGGAAGATTATATATATATATATATATATATATATATATATATATATATATATAAAATAGCCTAGATAAAAACATGTGCAGCATTTTATATTTCATTGAAAGTATTTCATGAAGTAAGGAAGTAATGCTAATCATTACAAGATTACTTCATGTATTTTGAGATATCAGACTATTAATTTAAGAAACTGTCAATTTTTGTTTTTGTCGCAATTGCTGAGGTCTTAGCCACAAATTATTTGTACAAGGCTCATGTCCAGAATGATATTTCTCAGTTTTTCTTCTAGTATTTTTATACTTTGAAGTCTCACATTTAAATCTTTGGTACATCTTGAGCTACTTTTTGTATATGGTGAAAGGTAGGGCTCCAGTTTTATTCTTCTTATGGCTAGCCAGTTACCCCAGCAGAATTTATTGAATAAGAAGTCCTTTCCCCATTGCTTATTTTTGTCAACTTTGTCAAAGATCAGATGGCTGTAAGTGTGTGTTTTTATTTCTGGGTTCTTTATTCTGTTCTATTGGTCTGTGTCTGCTTTTGTACCAGCACCATGTTATTTTGGTTACTGTAGCCTTTAGAGTAGTTTGAAGTCAAATGAATCTTCACTGCAAAATAAACTCTTCACTGCAAAGGAAACTTACAACAGAGTAGACAGGAACCCAACAGAATGAGAGAAAGTGTTTGCAAACTATACATCTGACAAAGGTCTAATATTCAGCATGTATAAAAATCTTAAACAAATTCACAAGAAAAAGCCCATTAAAAAGTGGGCAAAGGACACGAATAGACACTTTTCAAAAGAAAACATACATTTGGCTAACAAGCATATGGAAGAAAGCTCAACATCACTGATCATTAGAGAAATGCAAATCAAAGCCACAGTGAGATATCCTCTCACACCAGTCATAATGGCTATTATTAAAAAGTCCAAAAATAACAGGTGCTGGCGAGGTTGCAGAGAAAAAGAAACTCCTATACACTGTTGGTGGGAGTGTAAATTAGTTCAACCATTTTGGAAAACAGTGTGGCAGTTCCTCAAAGACCTAAAACAGAACTACCATTTGACCCAGCAATCCCATTACTGGGTATGTACCCAAAGGAATAGATATCATTATATCAAAAAGACACATGCATATGTATGTTCCTTGCAGCACTATTCACAATAGCAAAGACATGGAATCATACTAAATGCCCATCAACAGTAGACTAGATAAAGAAAATGTGGTACATATTCACCACAGAGTACTACACAGCCATAATAAAGAATAAAATTATGTCCTTTGCAGCAACATGGATGCAAATGAAGACCATTATCCTAAGCAAATTAACACAGGAACAGAAAACCATATACTGCATGTTCTCATTTATAAGTGGGAACTAAGTATTGGGTACATATGGACACAAAGATGGGAACAACAAACACTGGGAACTCCAAAAGGATACTGTGGGGGGCAAGGGCTGAATAACTACCTGTTGAGTACTATGCTCACTACCTGGGTGATGGGTGCCATCATACCCTTAACCTCTGCATCATAAAATACACCCATGTTACAAACCTACACGTGTATTTCCTGAATCTAAAATGAAAGTTGAAATTACATAAAAAAGAAATATTGACATTTCTTTTTGATAAATTTAATATTAAAGTTGACTTTATATTTGATCTATTTTGGGTGTTACAGCATGTCACCGCCCTGGCTTGGGGACCACTGAGGTCTGGGCCTCCAGAAGGTTTGTAGCTCTTCTCTCCTTCCTGCCACCTGCAGCACAACAAAAGGTAACACCGGGGACAGTGTGTTTCAGCTCGCTTGTGTTACAGCTCATTCAGCCCCACTGCTCTGCTCCAGCCCACAAGTCCTGTACTGGCCTGGCCCTACCACTGTTTTCTGTCACATGGGGTAGCTGCCCAGCACCAGCAGAGGGTGGAGGGCTACAGTGTTGCAGCCTTTTTTGTACCCGCATTCAACAGGTCCCATGTGCTTGTCCCGTGTCCAAAATGAGTAAGGTTACACTGACAACTGGAGGGTAAGCAAGGTGGAGATTTTTATTGAGCAACACAACAGTTCTCAGCAGAGAGAGGACCCAAAGTGGGCAGCCCCCAACCTGAAGTTGGATAGTCCCCCCAAACTGAAGGTGGATAGCCCCCCCAAGTGTGGCTGAGTCTGGGGCTTTTACGAGCTCAGAATGGGGGAGGTGAGGGCTGTAAGTAGCCTTGGAAAAGGCAACATTTCATTGATTAAAAAGCATAATTCAGAAGGAATAAATTGGGAAAGACTGGGCAAACAGGAATAAAAGTTCCCACTCATCTGGAACCAGCAGCCTAGTTTTCAGGTTTCAGGATGTTTTTGACTTGAAAGTTGGGTTTCACCAGGGACCTGTCCCCATCTGCCTAGGATTTGTCTGTCTCCTGCCACTATTAAGAATATATTGGTGAAGCAGTCAAATTCCTATCAACAGTGTATGTATGAGCCTTTCATTGATAGTTTGACTTTGGGTTTATGAATTTCAGAGTTTGGTGAAAACAGATCTCTTCTTCAGAAACTTCAACAAAATAAATTGTCAAGTAGCAGAGCTCAAAATGAGTCATCTTCAGATCTTTAAAACTAGAGTTACTGTTTCTCTTGGAGACCTTGAATTTTACTTTGACCAGTACTTTCATACACACTCACTTTTCCCATTAGGCTATTTTGAAGTGCTTAGCAGCTCTATTTGGCAGTATAGCCTGAGGAATGTTTGAGATAAAGTGACATTGCTAAAGCATTGTGGGATGAAATAGTGATGTAGACCTGACCTGAAGATACATTAAACTTGAAATTTTGTTTTCCTTTTGTCTGAATAGCATGGAGTTATTCATTCTTTGAAATAATAACACTTTATAACATTACTTCTATCATTTATGGAATTAAAACCATCCTTTAAAATGTCATCATGTTGTTTCTTATATCTGTAATACTTTTCATGGGATCCTTTCTTATTTTCAAACAGGAGTTTACCTTGGCAATCTGTACTTACATGCTGACTGTGACACCAAGAAGCTACTATTTGTGTGGATTTTACTGAAACTTTGTTACATGATTACAATAAAATAGAACTCAAAATAACATGTGCCATACTTGTACTTCATCAAATGGAAGTTTTCTGAATAGAATAACTGATATAATAAAATACTGTCACCTACAATATTAAAAACTCAGTGAGGGGAGTGGCCAAGGTGGCCGGCTAGAAGCAGCTAGTATATACTGCTCTCACAGAGAGGAACAGAAATGATTGGTAAATACAGTAACTTCAACTGAAACATTCAACTATATGCTTTGGGATTAATCAGGGAAACAACTCAACCCACGGAAAATGGAGAAAAGCAAGGCAGGACAACAGCCCATCTGGGAGTGACACAGAGCTGGGGAACCTCCCCCACCCAGGGAAGCTGTTAATGAATTAGCAACCCTGGGAACCCACATTTCTCTCACAGATCTTTGCAACCCTGAGGTAAAGAGTTCTCCTCATAAACCTACTCCATAGGGCCTTCAGTCTGACTCACAGAGCAATGGAAAGTTTTGGCAGAGTAGCCACTCAAGCATAAATGGAGTGCCTGGAAGCCCTAGATATCAAGACTTTCCCAGCTACCCAGCAAGAGCAACTGAAACTCTGGCAAAGAAGGAGATTAGACCCCTTGTACATACTCCTAGAATAGGGGTTGAACCCAGGGGGCTGAGTGGTGACAGTCTTCAGGTCCTGCTTCTCCAGCACCTCACAGCATAAGAACCACTGGCTTGGAACTCCAGCCAGTCACCAGTAGCAGCATTACACCTCACTGAGATGGAACTACCAGGGGGAGGGGCGGGCTGCCATCTTTGCTGTTTGGGCAGGTTAGCCATTCTGACCTTCAGGCTTTGGAGAGTCCAGGTGACCAGGGGCTGGAGTGGTCCCACAGCAAAGCACAGCTGCTTGATAAAAATGTGGCCAGAGTGCTGTTTTAAGTGGGTGCCAAATCTGGTTCCTCCTCACTGGGTGGGACATTCTTACCAGGGTTTCCAGGGACCCCCTCTGTATTAGTTCATCCTCATGTTGCTAATAAAGACATAACTGAGACTGGGTAATTTATAAAGGAAAGAGGTTTAATTAACTCACAGTTCTGCAGGGCTGGGGAAGGTGTGCTCAGGAAACTTAAAATCATGGCAGAAGGGGAAGCAAACACATCTTTCTTCACATGGTGGCAGGAAAGAGAAGAATGAGAGAAGTGCAGAGTGAATGGGGGGAGAAGCTTCTCATGAAACCGTCAGATCTCATGAGACCTCACTCACTATCATGAATGAGAACAGCATGGAGGAATCACAACCACACCACGATCCAGTCACCTCCCATGAGGTCCCTCCCCAACACGTGGGGATTACAACTTGGATTACAATTCAAGATGACATTTGGGTGGGGACACAGAACCAGACAATATTATTCCATCCGTGTTCCCTCCAAAATATCATGTCCTCGCATTTCAAAACACAATCAAGCCTTTCCAGCAGTCCTCCAAAGTCTTAGGTCATTCCAGCATTAACCCAAAGTTGAAGTCCAAAGTCTGGTCTGAGACAAGGCAAGTCCCTTCAGCCTATGAGCCTGTAAAATCAAAAGCAACTTATTTACTTCCCAGATACAATGGTGGTACAGGAATTGGGTAAATACAACCACTCCACATGGGAGAAATTGGCCAAAACAAAGGGGCTACAGGCTCCATGCAAGTCTAAAATCCAATAGGACAGTCATTAAACCTTAAAGTTCCAAAATGATCTTCTTTGACTCCATGTCTCACATCCAGGTCATGCTGATGCAACAGATGATCTCCCAATGGTCTTGGCCAGCTCTGCCCCTGTGGCTTTGCAGGGTACATTGCCCACCTCAGCTTCTTTCATGGCTGACATTGAGTGTCTGCAGCTTTTCCAGGCATGTGGTGCAAGCTGTTGGTGGATCTACTCTTCTGGCGTTTAAAGGATGGTGGCCATCTTATCACAACTCCACTAGGCAGTACCCCAGTGAAGACTCTGGATGGGGGCTCCCACCTCACATTTCCCTTCTGCACTATCCTAGCAGAGGGTCTCCATGAAGGCCCTGCCCCTGTAGCAGATTTCTGCCTGGATATCCAGGTATTTCCATACATCTTCTGAAATCTAGGTGGAGGTTCTCAAACTTCAATTCTTATCTTATGCACACCTGCAGGACCAACACCATGTGGAAGCTGCCAAGGCTGGGAGCTTGCACCCTCTGAAGCCACAACCTGAGCTGTAATTTGGCCCCTTTAGCCATGGCTGGAATGGCTGGGAAAAAGTCCCAAGGCTGCACATAGCAGATGGGCTCTGGACCCAGACCAGGAAACTATTTTCTTCTCCTAGCCCTCTGGGCCTGTAACGCTGTGATTGGAGGGACTGCTGTGAAGGTCTCTGACATGCCCTGGAAACATTTTCCCAATTGTCTAAGTGATTAACATTTGACTCTCCATTACTTATGCAAATTTATGCAGCTGGCTTGAATTTCTCCTCAGAAAATGGGTTTTTCTTTACTATTGCATCATCAGGCTGAAAATTTTCTGATCTTTTATGCTCTGCTTCCTCTTGAACACTTTGCTGCTTAGAAATTTCTTCTGCCAGATATACCACATCATCTCTCTCAAGTTCAAAGTTTCACAGATCTCTAATGCTGAGGCAAAAAGCTACCAATCTCTTTGCTAAAGCACAGCAAGAGTCACCTTTGCTCCAGTTCCCAACAAGTTCCTCTTCTTCATCTGAGACTACCTCAGCCTGGACTTCACTGTTCATATCACTATCAGCATTTTGGTCAAAGCCATTCAACAAGTCTCTAGGAAGTTCCAAACTGTTCCACATTTTTCTATCTTCTTCCGAGTCCTCTAAACTATTCCAACCTCTGCCTGTTACCCAGTTCTCAAGTCGCTTTCACATTTTTGGGTATCCTTGTAGAAGCTCCCCACTCTACTGGTACCAATTCACTGTATTAGTCTGTTCTTATGCTGCTAATACCTGAGACTGGATAATTTATAAAGGAAAGAGGTTTAATGGACTCACAGTTCAGCATGGCTGGAAGGCTTCGGGAAACTTACAATCATGGCAGAAAGGGAAGTAAACACATCCCTCTTCACATGGTGGTGGGAAGGAGAAGAATGAGAGAAGTGCAGGGCAAAAGGGGAAAAAGCTGCTCACAAATCCATTAGATCTCTTGAGACCTCACTCACTATTATGAGAGCAGCATGGGGGAATCACCCCCGTGATTCAATCACCTCCCAGGAAATCCTTCCTGCAACACATAGGGATTACAATTCAGATTATAATTAAAGATGAGATTTGGGTGGGGATACAGAGCCAGACCATATAACCCCACTGATGTTTTCTGGCCGACAGAGGTTTCAAACTCCTAGAATGGAACACTCAGACGAAGGAATGGGCTGCCATCTTTGCTGTTTGAGCTACTTACCCATTCCAGTCTTCAGGCATTGGAGAGTCAGAGGCAACTGGGCACTGGAGTGCACCCCAGCACAATAGAGCTGCTCTATAAAATGTGGCCAGACTACTTTTTAAAGCAAGACACCATTCCCGTTCCTCTCCACTGAGCAGAACCTCCCAGCCAGGGTCTCCAGGAACATCCTACATGAGCATTTCTGCAGACAACGGATTTGTACTTACCTGGGATGAAATTCCCAGAGGGAGGGGAAGGCCACGTCTTTGATGTTTTGTAGCCTTCACTGTTGATAGATTCAGGTACTGAAAAATTCGAGGTGACTTGGGATGGGAGCAGAACCCCAGCATATCGCAACAGCCCTAACGAAAGGTTGCCAAACTGTTACATGAGTTCTCATTCCCATATCTCCACAAAGGGCAGGTCCAACCAGTCTGGGCTTCCAGCTACTTTCTACTGGGGTTCTTGAGCCAGTAACAGCTCTGAAACTCCCAGGACAGATCTCCCAGTGAGTAAGGTGGGTTGCCATCTGTTTTGCAGCCCTTGCCTTTGCTGTCTCCAGGCTCTGGAGAGTCTTTGGGGACCAAGAACTGGTCCAGACTCCCAGCACAAAGCACCCACCTCACAGAAAAGTGGCCAAACTGTTGTCCATGCAGATTCGAGTCCTCACTTCTCCTTACCGGACAGGGCCACATTACCTGGGACTCCAGCACAATCACCTTGCCTCTCCTGATCACCACAATCAGAAGAAGCCCAGCATTTCTCCAAGGAGGAAGTCCCAGAGTCAATCCACAGCTCCTCCACCACTACAATTGCAGTGTACAGCCCTAAGAGCCCTCAGCCTGGGGAAAGAATAAAGGGCCTTGTCATTAGGCTGGCACTCCAGCACACTGCAGACACAATACGGAGAGAGTCCAGTTCCTCTCCCCTGGGAACCAACAACCCCTACTCTTTACAAGGCAGGGGCCCTGGCTGGGGAAGAAATAAGGAGACTGAGGGCTGTACCCAAGCTTACAATACACTACAGCCGTCACATAGAGAGGAGACCAATGTCTTCTCCCTGTGAGTCTTTGAACCCCCTGTTCCCTAAAAAGCAGAACTCCAATCTGGCACAAGCAATGCAGCCACCCCACCCCACTGACTGAACTCCCCCAATAACAGTGGCTTCATGTTTCTTGAAGGTGAAACCCCAGAGGGCAACTGATAGCCTTTCTGCCAATGCCTCTGCAGTGGAATTGTCCTTGCTACCCTCTGACTAATGAAGGAGCAAAGACCCTAAGTGCCTTATCCACACCTCCAACAAATGGCAGTTGACTCAGGAGAGAAAGACAGTCCTTCTCCCACAACTTCCACCCACATCCCCTTGCTCATCATCAAACAGGGAACCCCTAGCTTAGGCCCACAGCACAGACTTTCCATCCTGGGCTAATTGCACTGAGCAATTGCTGACCTGCATCTTGCTGAGGTGGAACCCCCAGGAGAGAAACAAAAAACCCTTGGCCACAAACACTACTAAGTTCTTTTGCTCTGCTCCCTCCAAGTTGGGAAGGAACATAAATCCTGAGATTGCCCAAGAATTGGAGTAGGAAGCCTGGGAGTGCCCAGCCACGATCTAAAGCCAGCACATGAGGGTGAGAGGAGCCCACACTTTCAGAGCATTGAGAGGAAGCAAGTGTGCAACTGTGAGGCAATATAGGAGAACCACACAACCAAAGAAGGGCCTACCAACTGACTAACATGACTCAGCGCCACCTACTGGATCACAGTCAAAATATTAAACACCAAAAATATTTTGTTAACGTACCTTCTTGAAAACAACGTCATGGAGTTAGCTATAAAAAAAGACCCTGCACCATGCCTCAGCCCTGTGAAAACATCTAGAAAAGAAGTCTATTGAATGTGCTCAGTCTACCCTTCAGTTAAAGGAACACCCACATGCAGCGATGAGAAAGAATGAACACAAGAACTTCAGTAACTCTAATGGCCAGAGTGTCCTGTGTCCTCCAAATAACTAACTGCACCAGTTTTCCAACAAGACTTCTTAACCAGGGTGAGCTGGCTGAAATGACAGAAATATAATTCAGAAAAGAGATAGAAACAAAGATTATCGAGATTCAGGAAAAGGGCAAAATTCAATCCAAAGAAACTAAGAATCACAATAAAACAATAAAGAAGCTGAAAGATGAAATGGCCAGTAAAAAAAAAAAGAATTTAACAGAGCTGACAGAGCTGAAAAACACAATACAAGACTTCCACAACGCAATCACAAGTATTAACAGGAGAACAGATCAAGCTGAGGAAAGAATCTCAGAACTTGAAGACTGGTTCTCACAAAGAAGACAGTCAGAAAAAAGTAAGATAAAAGAATGAAAAGGAATAAACAAAACCTCATAGAAATATGGGATTATGTAAAGAGGCCAAACCTATGAATCATTGGCATCCCTGAAATAGATGGGAAGAAAGCAAACAACTTGAAAATCATATTTCAGGATATCATCCATGAAAACTCCCCCAACCTACATAGAAAGGCCAACAGTCAAATTCAGGAAATACAGAGAACCCCTGCAAGATTCTACACAAGACCATGCCCGAAGACACATAATCATCAGATTTCCCAAGATCAAAATCAAAGACAGAAGGTTAAAGGCATCTAGAGAGAAAGAGCAGGTCACCTACAAAGAGAACCCCATCATGCTTACAGAAGACCACTCAGTTGAAACCCTACAAGCCAAAAGAGATTGGGGGTCTATATTCAACATGCTTAAAGAAAAAAAAAAATCTTCAACCAAAAATGTCAAATCCAGCCAAAGTAAGCTTCCTAAGTAAAGGAGAAAGAAGATCCTTTTCAGATAAGGAAATGTGGAGGGAGTTTGTTACCACCAGCCTCTCTTAAAAGACATCTTGAAAGGAGGACTAAATATGGAAAGGAAAGCCACTACCAACTAATACAAAAATACACCTAAGTACACCTGCCAGTGACACTATGCAGTAACCACACAAATGAGCCAACATACTACCCAGCTAATAACTCATGAACAGGATCAAAACCACAGATATCAATACTAACCTTGAATGTAAATGGGCTAAATGCACCACTTAAAAGGCACAGAGTAGCAAGCTGGATTTTTTTTTAAAAAGCAAGACTCAATGGTATTCTGTCTTCAAGAGATTCATCTCACATGTAATTACACCTATAGGCTAAAAATAAAGAGATGGAGGAAAATCTATAAAGCAAATGAAAATCAGAAAAAAAGCAGGAATTGCAATCCTAATTTCAGATAAAACAGACTTTAAACCAAAAAAGATTTTTAAAAGACACAGAAGGGGCCAGGTGCGGTGGCTCATGCGTGTAATCCCAGCACTTAGGGAGGCCGAGGTGGGTGGGTCACAAGGTCAGGAGTTTGAGACAAGCCTGACCAACATGGTGAAACCCTGTCACTACTAAAAATGCAAAAAATAGCCAGGTGTGCTGACGTGCGCCTGTAATCCCAGTTACTTGGGGAGGCTGAGGCAGGAGAATCTCTTGATCCCAGGGGCAGAGGTTGTGGTGAGCCAAGACTGCTACTGCACTCCAGCCTGGGTGACAGAGCAAGACTCCATCTCGGGGGAAAAAAAAAAAAGTAAAAGAAAAAGTGGCTGTTTCCAATGTCCACATAGGTTATGCGTCTCACTAACTCAGAACAAGCTACTGCACTCCAGCCTGGGTGACAGAGTGAGACTCTGTCAAAAAAAAAAAAAAAAAAAAAAAGACAAAGAAGGGAATTACATGATGGTATAATGTTCAATTCAACAAGAAGACCTAACCATCCTAAATATATATGCACCCAACAGAGGAGCACCCAGATTCGTAAGGCAAGTCCTAAGAGACTTACAAAGAAACACAAACTTCACACAATAATAATGGGAGACTTCAACACTCCACTGACAGTATTAGACATATCATCGAGGCAGAAAATCACTGAAGATATTCAGGACCTGAATTCCACATTGGACCAAAAAGATCTGATTGACCTCTACAGAACCCTCCACCCCAAAACAAAAGAGTATACATTCTTCTCATTGCCAAAGGCACATACCGCAAATTTTAGCATATAATTAGACATTAAACAATCCTTAGCAAATGTAAAAGAAATGAAATCATACCAAACAGACTTTAAGACCACGGTACAATATAAATAGTATTCAAGACTAAGAAAATAACTCAAAATTATGCAATTACATGGTAATTAATCAAAATGATCCTGAATAACTTTTGGGTAAATAATGAAATTAAGGTAGAAATCAAGAAGTTCTTTGAAATGAATGAGAACAGAGATATAACATATTAGAATCTCTGAGACACAGCTAAGAGAGTGTTAAGAGGAAAATTCAAAGTGCTAAATGCCCACATCAAAAAGTTAGGAAGATCTCAAACTAACAACTTAACATCACAGCTGAAAGAATTAGAGAAGGAAGAGCAAATCAACCTCAAAACTAGCAGAAAATAAGAAATAACCTAAATTAGAGCTGAACCGAAGGAAATCAAGACACACCAAACCATTTAAAAGATCAACGAATCCAGCAGTTGGTTTTTCTGAAATTATTAATGAGACAGGCTGCTAGCTAAACTTATGAAGAATAAAAGAGAGAAGATCCAAATAAACACAATTAGTAATAATGAAGAGGATGTTATCACTGACCCCAAAGAAATAAAAGTAACCATCAGACACTACTATAACACATCTATGCACACAAACTAGGAAACATAGAAGAGATGGATAAGTTCCTGAACACATACACCCTCCCAAGGCTGAGCCAAGAAGAAATTGATTCCTGAAAAGACCAATAATGAGTTCCTAAATTGAAACAGTAATAAATAGCCTACCAATGAAAAAACGCCCAGCACCAGATGGATTCACAGCTGAATTCTTTTAGATGTACAAAGAAGAGTGGGTACCATTCCTACTTAAACTATTCCAAAAAATTGAGGAGTAGGGACTTCTTTCCAACTTATTCTATGAGGCCAAAATCATCCTGATACTAAAACATGGCAGAGATGCAATGACAACAACTACAAAAAATTTAGGCCAATACTCTTTATGAACATTGATGGAAAAATCCTCAACAAAATATTTGCAAGCTGAATCCAGCAGCACAACAAAAAGCTAATCCACTGCAATAAAGTAGGCTTCATCACTTAGATGCAAGGTTGGTTCAACATATGCAAATCAATTAATGTGATTCATCACGTAAACAGAACTAATGCCAAAAAACATGATTATCTCAATAGATGCACCAACTGCTTTCAATAAAATTCAACAACTCTTCATGTCAAAAACTCTCAATAAACCAGATATTGAAGGACCATACCTCAAAATAATAAGAGCCATCTATGACAAATCCACAGCCAACATCATAGTCAATAGGGAAAAGCTGGAAGCATTCCTCTTGAAAACTGGCACAAGTATGCCCTCTATCACCACTCCTATTCAATATAGGAAGTCCTGGCCAGAGCAATTAGGCAGGAGGAAGAAAGAAAAGACATCCAAATAGTAACAAAGGGAGTCAAGCTATCACTGTTTGCAGATGACATGATTCTGTAAATCCCATAGCCTCAGCACAAAAGCTACTGGAGCTGATAAACTTCAGCAAAGTTTTGGGACATAAAATCAATGTACAAAAGTCACTAGCATTCCTCTACATGAATAACAACCAAGCTGAGAGTCAAATTTGAAATGCAGTCCCATTCACAATGGCCACAAAAAGAGTAAAATACTTGAGAATACAGCTAACCAGGGAGGTAAAATATCTCTACAATAAAGGTTACAAAACACTGTTCAAAGAAACCAGTGAAGATGCAAACAAATGGAAAAACATTTCATGATCACGAATAGGAATAATCAACATAATTAAAATGGTCGTACTGCCCAAATTAATTTACAGATTCAAAGCTATTCCTATCAAGCAACAAATGACATTTATCACAGAACTAGAAAAAAATTATTTTGAAGTGAATATGGAACCAAACAGGGGCCCAAATAGCCAAAGCAATCCTCAGCAAAACGAACAAAGCTGAAGGCATCATGTTACCTGACTTTAAACTATACTACAGGGATACAATAAACAAAAACAGCATGGTACTGGTACAAAAACAGACACAGAGACGAATGAGATAAAATAGCCCAGAAATAAGGCCACACACTTACGACCATATGATCTTTAATAAAGCTGCCAAAAACAAGCAATGGGGAAAGGACTCCCTATTCAATAAATGGTGCTGGGATAACTGGCTAGCCATGTGCAGCAGACTAAAACTAGACCCCTTCCTTTCATCATACACAAAAATCAACTCAAGGTGGATTAAAGACTTAAATGTAAAATGCAATGGTATAAAAATCCTGAAAGACAACCTAGGCAATATCATCCTGGACATAGGAATGAGCAAAGATTTCATGAAGAAGATGCCAAAAGCAAAACTTGACAAATGGGATCTAATTAAACTAAAGAGTTTCTGCACTGCAAAAGAAACTATCAACAGAATAAACAGACCACCTACAAACTGGGAGAAAATATTTGCAAGCTATGCATCTGACAAAAGTCTACTCTCTAGCATCCATAAGGAGCTTAAACAAATTTACAAGACAAAAAACAACAACTGCTTAACAAGTGGACAAAGAACATGAATATACACCTTTCAAAGTAAGACATACATTTGGCCAAAAAGCATATGAAAAAAAAGCTCAATATCACTGATCATTAGAGAAATGCAAATCAAAACCACAATGAGATGCCATTGCACACCAGTCAGAATAGCTATTATTAAACAGTCAAAACATAACAGATGCTGGAAAGGTTGTAGAGAAAATGAAACACTTACACACTGTTGGTAGGACTGTAAATTAGTTCAACCATTGTGGAAAGCAGTATGATGATTCCTCAAAGACCTAAAAACAGAACTACCATTTGACCCAGTAATCCCATTACTGGGTATATACTCAGAGGACTATAAATCATTCTACCATAAAGACACATACACACAACACTATTCACAATACCAAAGACATGGAATCAAAATAAATTACCATCAATGAAAGATTGGATAACAAAAATATGATACATATATACTGTGGAATATTATGCAGTCATACAAAAGAGTTAGGCCATGTCTTTTGTGGGAACATGGATAAAGCTGGAGGTCATTATCCTTAGTAAACTAACACAGGAACAGAAAACCAAATACTGAATATTCTTGCTTACAAGTGGGAGCTAAAGGATGAGAACTCGAGAACACAAAGAGGAGAACAAGGGGTTTCCTAGAGTTTGCAGGTTGGGAGGAGGGAGAGGAGCAGAAACATAACTATTGAGTACTGGGCTTAGTACCTGGGTGATGAAAAATCTTTACAACAAACCCTCATGACATGAGTTTACCTATATAACAAACCTGTATATGTTCCACTGAACCTAAATAAAGGTAAAAAAAAAAAAAAAAGTCAGTGAGACTCAAAGGTAAGTTTAGTCGACCAGAGTCAGTACTGAGTTTTATCCCTGACTATATTTATATAGCAATTTTGTTAGGCTGCTACTTTCATCAAGAGTAATATCTATGTAGTTCAAGGAATTTTGACTACAGCATGGCATAGTGTGTGTTGACTTCAAAACTATTAAGTACATCAGGTATACATTGCTGCCATCTATATTTTTACATAAAATGTCTATTGCATAGATCTTGAGGAAAACTTTTAATCAATCTTGAATCTTCTTGTCAAGAGAGGCTATTAAACTATAAAATGTGTGAATACTTTATATCACAGATTCATTATCTACATTCTGAATGCTATCAGCCATTTTACTTTCTTCCATAATATTAGCTTTCTATCCACTGATAAAGGAAGACCATGATTTAGCTCTATAAAACAGATGGATTTAGAGGAACCTTTATCAACTGTTTTTTTTAACTCTATACTGTGTATTATATAGAAACAAACAACAGTGCCCCCCTCATCATTGCACAGCAATAACTGGCAATGTTAAATAGACTTTGATACTGATTACATTTATCTTTCTCTCTTGTGATACAGTGTGAAGATTCTCATGCTGGAGTCAAATTCAGGTTGGAACATGAGCCTCATTATCTTCAAATATAAAATAGAGCACATGGGAGATTAATGGCAATATATACACACCTACATACACACACATCAAAAACGTTAACAATTAATGATTTAAAATTTTAGGAAATGCAAATATGTAAACATAGCACTATATAAAACAGCACTCTGAGCATTAAACAATAACAAAATTTTTACTGGATCAAAATTTTAGAGACATCTATAAGCAACACTGGGATTGTATAAATTCACATACCACATTGAATTTAACCTTCAGAGTCTAACAATGGTAGTTGAGATCTTGGCTTTGATGTCTAGATATTTTTTTTGCCTTTTTTTTCTCGTGTGTACGTCTATCCTTTAATCATTCCTTGAATGAGTATGTTTTTCAGACTCAGACCTTCTTTTTCTGTTCCAGTCACTCTACACAGTTTTTTATATGAGGTTATCCAAACGTATAGCCTCAGCAAATACTTAAAAGTTAATTACAATGATCTTCACCAATGACATCCTTGCTGACCTTCAGAAAAATATAACCCAAGTTCTTAAAATATCTTTTAGAATGTTTCATAAGCACATTAATATGTCTAAAATGAATGAGCTATCATACTTCTTCCCCAGAATATTCTTTCCTTTTGTATTTATTTCATCATAGGTTAATCCAGTACAGTGGTGGTTAGCCTGGGGTCTTTGGAGAGACTCATGAAACCCATAAAATACTATAAATCACTTTTAGTCATAGGACAGGGGTTAATCAGATACTTAAAGAAGTCTGTGACCCCAAAAATACTAAGAAAAACTGTATTATGGAAAAAGCTGGAAATGTGAAGCTATTCTATTTCATATTACTTAAATCCCTATATTCCATGAGTTATCAACATGTGCAGACTAATATATTAATCATCTGCTATAGTTCCATTGCTGCAGCCTTACTTGAGATTATCAGTACCTGTCATCTGAATAATTGCAATGTCTACTGACCAATCTTTCATTCTTACTCTCTCATCTGTCCTTTATGCTGCTGTTAAAATATCCTTTCTAAATTTCATACCTGTGTTATTTTCCCGAAAAAAATTCACCAATAGGCCTCATGTAACTTTCTGAGAGAATTTTAAGAATCAAAAGCTGCATAGTGTTTGAGACTTCCTCTTTTAGTATCAATTTAGAATCAGTGCTATCACAAGGTGCAGATACTAATTGGAGTATATATTTTTCAGGTGAGGTATAATGAGCCAAACATAAAAGATGATATTACTCATAATACTGATCTCTGCATACCTCTTCAGCTTTATTTGTCACAATTCAGATTTATGCATTTTTTTTCCGGTCACATTGAACTTACCGAAGTTATCCAAATGGCCCATATTTTTCTCCTGCCTTATAATGTATTGTTACCTCTGGACACGTCCTTCCCAATATTATTTATCAACCTAACTCTTAATAGTTCTTTAAATCTCAGCTTATATTTTACTTTCTTCCCTTGTTCTCAATATGATTTGTGTCCACTTATGTGCTCCAAAAGTATTCTGTTCATGCTTGTACCACAGCATTTATTACTGTGTTGTGATTGTGAATTAATATTATTTGCCCTTCGATAGACTGTAAGCTGAACAGAATAAAGACATTTCTATCTGTAGCAATATGTTTAGCACTCAATATATTTTTGTTGAATGAATGAATTTTTGTTCTACCATTCATTGGCTATGTGACCTTGGGTAAAAAAATGACCCAAATCACTCAGTATTATGTTATCTTTCTTAATGTTTTATTTCTTATCAGTCATGTGGAAATAATACTGTTTGCTTTAAAGAGCTACTTTAAAACAAATTATATGATGACAATCTACTGTGAGTTGTATTATGCCATTATTTTCTAATAATGTTCTATAATTTGCAGGTAATATTTACTGGAAATTGGAGTTGATTCCAGATAATCATTTGATATTATCAGCCTTTCTTATTCACATATAATTATTTGGAAGTTAATGTGGTTAAATGCTAGATATCCTGAAATGCACACTGGAAGGAGCCAAATAAAAACTTAATCCATCACATTCATAATGACAGGGGAAAAATAACTGCTTATCTGCCTTATGATTGTATTTCATAAAAAATTGTCAGTTTCCTCTCCTTTATAGTATCATTTCACTTTTCTCAAAAGTGTGATTAGGAACAAAATATTTTAAAATATTATTAAAGTTTCAGAAGTGTTTGTGAGGGTGAAGATGGTTATATTTGGCATGTAACTAGAAACTAATGTTTAGACAAATGCCTTTTTTGACTCTTAAGTTTCATATTTTGAGTTCAAATATTTTGACTAGAGAAGGAGATCCCATAAACTGTTTCAATTATTAATACTTCTGACTATTTGAATCTCTTTATAGTTTTGAAGGTGTGCTTCAGAGACAACCACGAAGTTTCTTGAAGCTTTAGTATAAACACATAAGAAGAAGACAGATAAAATGGAACAGGGTGAAAGAATATGAGATGGGAAGAATTTCGTAAGTCATTTGGTACTTGGAAATCAGCCTTAATGAAAGCATTGATGGCATGAAAATGTGCAAACGCCACAAAGCAGGAATTCTCTTTTCCCCAAGTACCAGTTTAATAGCACAACCACTGGCAGTTGGGAGAAATGAAAGGAAGATTCTAAAGATAGTCATGTCTAATTCAGATCTGAATTCTAGCAAACTAATGCCACATAGATACTCTTGGCCCTTTCCATCTAGAGGCTTGTTTATAGAAGGCTATTTGGGGTTCAAGGTCAGGAGTTAACTCAGTTAAAACTTAATTATGCTTTTATGTAAATGCATGGAAAGTAAAGCTAACCTTTTCCAAAGAGATCCTTAGGAGGGAAAAGAAGAAAACAAACTTGAATAACTTATTCTGAACTATAGTACTACCAATAATTACTTTATAAATACACTTTATTCTTAAGAGCAGTTTTAGTTTTACAACAAAATTGAGCAGAAAGTGCAAAGAGTTCTCATACACTATAGAGGCAAGGGCTCCTGCACTATCAATAGTCTACACAAGAGACGTACATTCGTTATAATTTGAACCTACAGGTCATTATCACCTAGAGTTTATAGTTTACATTAGGGTTCACTCTTGTTGCACAGTTTATGGGTTTTGTATAATTATATGTATTCAAGATTATAATGTCAGAGAAAATTGTTTTATTGTACTAAAAGTCATCTGTACATCTTCTGTTCATCCCTCCCTCCCCTCCAACTCCTGATAATCAGTTATCTTTTTTACTCTCTCCATAGTTATGCCCTTTTCAGAATGGCATATATCCATAATCATACAGTATATAGCCTTTTCAGATTGGTTTCTTTCACTTAGTAATATGCACTTAAGTTTCTTTTATGTATTTTCATGGTTTAATAGTTCATTTCTTTTCAGCACTGAATAATACTTCGTTGTCTGGATGTATCTCTATTTATCCACTTAACTGAAGGACACCTTGGTAGCTTTAAAGTTTTGACAATTGTGAATAAATCTGTTATAAATATCTGTGTGCAGGTTTTGCCTGGACATATGTATTAAACTCATTAGGGTAAATGCCAAGAAGAGCAACTGCTTAGTCAAGACTTGATTTGCATGGTGCTACGGTTTGGATGTGGTTTGCTCCAACCAAAATTCATACTGAAATTTGATCCCCAATGTGGCAGTGTTGGGAAGTAGGGCCTAATGAGAGGTGTTTGGGTCATGGGGTGGATCTCTCATGAATAGATTAATGTCATCTTGAGGGAGTGAGTTCTCACGCTCACAGGACCGGATTAGTTACCTTGAAAGTGTGTTGTTCCTTCTAATGTTTGGTGTCTTTGCAAATTTGTACTTTTCCTTCCACTTTCTGCCATACGTTGAAGCAGCACAAGATCCTTACCAGATGAACTGCCTAAGTTTGGGCTTCCCAGGATCCAGAATTGCGAGCCAAATAAACTTTGTATAAATTACTTAGTCTTAGGTAGTCTGTTATAGCAGTACACAACAGACTAAGACACATGGTAAAAAATATGTTTAGTTTTTCAGAAACTTGCAAACTCTCTTCCAAGTGGTTGTACCAGTTTGCATTCCCACCAGCAAAAGAAGAGAGCTCCTGCTGTTTTACATTCTTTCCTATATTTGACTCCTATTGTGCCACATCTTTGCCAGTATTTTGGCCATCCTAGTAGTGTAGTAGTAGTGTCTCATTGCTGTTTTAATTTGCATTTCCTTGATGGCATATGATGTTGAACATCTTTTTATATGCTTATTTTCCATAGGTATATCTTTTCTAATGAAGCTTCTGTTCAGGTACTTTGCCTTTTATTAAAATGTTTTTTTTTTCATTTTCTTATTGTTAAGTTTTAAGAGTTCTTTGTATATTTTAGATAGCAGTCCTTTATCTTTGCAAATATTTTCTCCCAGTCTGTAATGACTTCTCATTGTCTTGACAGTGTCTTTCACAGAGCAGGTATTTTTAATTTTAATGATGTCTAATGTATTGATTCTTGTTTTTATTTATCATGTTTCCATTATTTTATCTAAAAAGCGATTACCAAAAGCAAGGTTATCTAGATTTTCTCTTATATTATCTTCTAGGAGTTTTATAGTTCTGCATTTTACATTTAGGTCTGTGACACATTTTGAGTAATTTTTTATGAAGGGTGTAATATGAGGATCTAGATTTTATTATTATTATTATTTAGCATGTAGATATCAAGTTCCACTACCAGATAGTCTTTGTTGAAAAGACTATCCTTTCTCTATTCCATTTCCTTTACATTCTTGTCAAAGATCAGCTACTATATCCATGTGGTTCTTTTTCTGTACTTTCTGTTCTCTTCCATTGATCTGTTTGTCTATTCTTTGGCCAATACCTAAGTGTCTTGTTTATTGTAACTTTAAAGACAGCCTTGAAGTCAGTTAGTATTAGTCTTTTGACTTTGTTCTTTTCCTTCATTGTTGTGCTGGTTATTGTGGGCCTTTTGCCTCTTCATGAAAACTTTAGATTGAGTTCATTAATATCTACACAATATCTTCCCAGGATTTTGATGAGGATTGCATTGAATACATGGATAAAGCTGGGAAGAGCTGACATCTTGAAAATATTAGGCCTTCCTGTCTCTGAGCATTTAACCTCTCTCCATTTATTTAGATTTTCTTTTGTGTCTTTTATCAGAGTTTTATAGTTTTCCTCATAGGTATATTATACATATTTTATTAGATTTATACTTACGCATTTTATTTTGGGGGGTGCTAATATAAATGGTATTGTTAATTTTAAATTCCGCTTATTTATTGCTGATATAAAGGGAAGCAACTGACTTTTATATATTAGCTTTGTATTCTGTAACATTCTTGTAATCAGTTATTCATTTCAGAAGTTTTGTTGCTGTTGTTGATTCTTTTGAACTTTCATCATTCATGTTGTCTGTGCTTATTCACAGTTTCATTTCTTCCTTCCCAATCTGTATACATTTTATTTCCTTTTCTTGCTGCATAGTATTAGCTAGGACTTCCTATATGATGTTGAAAAGAAGTGGTGAAAGAGAAAAATTATTTTTAAAATACTAGACTTCCAATTGATAAATTACATTATATATCAACCAAGTAATTAATTGTTTTCTATAAAAGATTTCTTACCTGCTCCTACCAAATACTGAATCTTAATTTCACCAACTTCCCTAGGCATGCAAGTTGGTCTGAATATATATATAGTGAGAAAAACATAAAAGGTTAGAATCACAAGTTGAGGATACAGCCTGTAGTGCCTACACTTTATTTTCTTGGTGAATGAATGTCTTTCAGCTGGGAAGCTCAACCTCAATGTTGCATTCCCTCTGAATCTACCTGTGATTCTCTCTTGTATACATAAGGGATCTTTTCCGCTTATTCATATCTTAGTAATACCACTTGACCTATTCTATTATATTAAAAATAGTATATATTATATTCTATTATATTACATTAAAAGTAATGATGGAAACTGCAATTACTTTTGGATCAACCTAATAATTGCATTTTAAATATGTTTTCTATTTTTTTTCCATGGCTGGAGTATGTCATACTTTTATCTCTACAATGTAACACTGCCCTGATGCATATTTATTCTCACTACATTCTATTGAATGAATGTGTGATGGAGTAAGTAGATCCAATTGATAATAATGTCAATAATTAAAATGTTGTGCTGTTAAATATGCCATATGTATTCTAAACAATTGTATAACAACATTTATAATAAATAAAAATGTTTGCATACATTTTAATACATTTTAAGTACTTATTTAGTACTATGTATCTGGTATTTTATGCTTTTAATATATTAATACATTTCAAAACAAAAAAGTTTATGGCTTTTGTATAATAAATACACAAGTTAAAATTACTTAAAATAGATTCCTTCAATGTTGTTGTTGTTGAAGAAAATCATTTGAAATAATTACTTTCAAGTTTAGAACTAAATTTAGTTTGTGATTTTGAAGCTCTATCTGCATATTTGGATTTAAGTAAGATGTTGGTAAGTATGGAGGGATGTGAATAAACAAGTGAAAAGTCTGAAAAAATAGTTTAATGGTTTAATATTTCACATGGCTATTAGTGCACGTAGCATTTTTAGAGAAACTTTGTATTTCATGGGAAATTTATTTAAGCACAATCATGTAATTAATTATAGAAATGGCAGGCTAAAGAGAATTGCACACTATACACATTATGAATGGTGGAACGTTAGTGGTCTAAAAAAACATAAAGCTTAGGAGAGGTTTTTGTTACCCATGATAGCAAAACAAGATCAAGTTAAAATATTTTAACATATTTGGTTTAAGTTCAATTCCTTTTCTGGGTTAAGGTCTATAAATCACTGTTACTTCACCTAAGAATTACATGATCTATAGTTAGTGTAGACTAAGATATTCAGTGGTCTGCTATGCCATTGGATATAGCTCAGTTAAGATAGTGACTGGCATTTTTCATCCATTCATTAGAGCAGAGGTTAATCACAGAGAAAAAAATCAAAATGGAGAGCAAGAGCCATTTAAACTCCATTGAGAACATTTTAAATACGAACTGTAAGTTAACATGATTGAACTTTAGTGTTTATAATATATATTTACTTTTATTTTAATTTGACTCTCACATAAACCTGTAAGATAAAATATTTAGCAGATGAAGTAATCAAAGCTAATATTTAACAGATGAAGTAATCAACATTACTCTTAAGAAAGTAACTTATTAATGAACAGTGTGTAGTAATTGGCAGCGCCAGACTTCTATTTTTGGTTTCCTTTTGTCAAATCCGGAATATTTTCCCAATTCTGAATCGAAGTCCCAAGAGATTACCAAGCAGAGCCTGGAAACTAAAGTTTGGATGGTAAGAAACAAAAGGCTATAGAAGCAAATAAAAATAAAAATTATTTTAAATGTCAAAAGATATAGGAAATATGGGTCATAAACTCAAATTAAAGACCTTATGTCCCAAGTGGTGTGAATCTAATAAATCCCAGGTATTAGAGGCAACTCAGGTAAAACTGAATACTATTTCTAAATTTAAAGCTATAAAACCAAGGTTTTCTATTTCTTTCCTGGGTGGGGTTAGTGGATGGTGGACAGCAGATGAAACTGGCTGGGGAAAAGGAGAAAATTAATGTACAAAATGTTATTCTTAGCTTTGAAAATTTATATCATTTTACACAAAAAACATTAACATTTTGTGAATTTTAGTATTCACTTAGGATGCCTTGGTTTTCATGAATTTAATGCTCAAATGTTTGAGTCTGAGCTTTTTAAAGTAAATAAACTAAATTTTAGGTTTAGATTAAAATGCTAAGGTAAGATTCTAAAGCAGGATATCTTCATCTCGGCACTATTGACATTTTCTACTGGATAATTCCTCTTTGTGGGGAGTTTGCCTATGTGTTGTAGGATATTTAGCTATGTTCCCTGCTCCCAGTCACTAAAAACTCCCCACCTCCAGTTGCAACAATGGAAAATGTCTCCAGACCTTTTCAAATGCCCTCTAAAGGGAAGAATCATCCCAGTTGAAAACCACTATTCCAAAGGTGCCGTTTTCATAATGTTTCATTATTAGAAACATAGTTTTATATAGCATATACTCACGAGAGCATAATGAAACAATTTCTGTGAGCTCTTTCAGATCTTAAACAGGAGCTTTTGATTTCTAGGAATAAATTAGTTAAAAAAAACAACTTATCATCATTGTTTTAAAATCAGTGTTTTTAAATCAGGAGACTAAAGGCATTTCTAAATTTTGACAGTTTTTGCAGTGAATGCTTGTTTCTCAAAATGAAAAATACCCTTTATTATTAGGCTTGTTTTCTAACTAATAATTCTATAGACATTTTTCCTTGAATGTAAAGGAGGGAATCAATACAACCAAAATAAAATAAAAATTTAGCCTTCTAAAACTCAAACCTATAAGAATTTTTCTTGATTTAATTAGTGATCTAAATTATTCTCTTTCTATTACACTGTGTGATATATAAATAAAATGGCCATTTTTCTCATCGTTAGGAGCCCAGTATGTTATCATAGTCATTTCAAACTATATGTAGGTATTTACTCTTCTGTGAAACTTGGGAGTTTTAACTATTTCTTTAAACTGTGTAACATGCAAAATCTTTCAGATATAAGGATGCTGCATTGTGGTCATTACTTTTAGTACAACTAAGCATTAGCTTCCTTAAATTCTCTTTACCAAACACAAAAGACAAAGGAGAACAATTTGAATGCTCCTGTGGTACATGTTGAATGGCAATGCAGTGCATCCTTATTTCACTGCAGACAAATTGTACATACCAAGAGAATAATTTTTTTCAGGAGACTCCAGCAGATAAATTTTTATTAGTCTAAATAATTCAGCAGCTTGTTATAATAAAACTACTTCACATTAAGCATTTTTTTTGCCCTGTCTTAAATGCACACAGTAGTATTGACTGGATACTATTAATATATAATGCAAACTAGAGGTTTTCCAGTTTATGATGAGTTGTAGCTCTTCAAGGAACTGAGTCCATTGCTAAGGGAGTTGGTTCAACATTTACTAGAAAAAGAGAAGCTAATCACAGTGTAGAGTAAAGGAACAAAGAAAATAACAGAGCTTCGCTGGTCATTATGTTGATCCGAGAGGAGATTTCAAAGTCACAGCACATCTGGAGGTTAGTTTTCAAGTTAGTTCGTCAGGGACTATGAGGGAGATTCAAATTTATATAGGGCAAATATAATTCTCAATAAAATTTAAAGGGCAGTAACAAGTTTCCACATTTGGTAGCTCTCTTCTTAATATATCACATATAGAATGGAAAATAAGATTATGCAAAGTCTAACCTTTTTTGAAATATAAAAGGACAACGAATTTAAAATCTGAAAAATACATCTTATGGGACTTTATCAAATTCTCCCTGACTTAGCAGCTTAATTCTGTAAATCTTTTGCAATAACTTTCTTTTTGAAGTAGCAACCTACTTACCTACTGACATGTCCTGGGTTTCAGGCACTCTCAGTCTTGAATTGCAATAGTCTGTAGCATCTGTTGCCACACTTGCCCACACAGCCCTCACTCCCTTCTCACTCTTACTGCCTCTTTTTACTTATAACAGGCTTTGTATTGATTCCTGGTATGTTGATTTGAATCTTGTTTAATATATTTGTACTTGTCTAGTATCAAAGGATGATCTCAGGATGAATTCCCAAGGGGGATATTTCAGCATTTTCAAGTGCAGAATATAAATATTTTATCCAACTTTTAATTTAATGTAATATCTGGCTTATAGCCCCTAATGCTAGCTTCCCCAGCTTCCCATCAGAATAGATGAGGAGAAAAGAGAGCAATATTCCCAACCCTACAACTGACAGTTTATGTAAGACTAAAATCCAGAAAAAAATCTAAAAATGCATTAAATATAAATGAATCCAGAATGAGAAAACCATGTTCAGACCATCTGAGAAAGGAGAGAACGACATCAGAATCCTTCTTTACTCTCTTTACCTCAACCCAGTGTCTTTACCATGCAGAATATTAGGCAACTGCACCTCTGCACCAATTTCAGAAGTAGTCTGGTTAGTATTTCCCACTTTGCCTGGCAAATATTTTTAATTACACTCTTATAGATAAAATCTATTTTCATTTACGAATTAACAGTGTGTTGGTAAAGGAAAAAGTTTCCTTAAACTCTACTCAATCCCACTCTCCTGCCCTAGGTAACCCCTTTTACTAATTTGGTAGGCCATTACAGATTATTTTACTATACATTTACATACATATGAATGTATGAGCATATGCAAACATGTAATAGTTATATATATTTGTGTAAACATACACGTAACCATTTTTGGCTGTATAAAACCACATGACTTGAGACCTTTCTCTTCTTGTTGTTTTTCCGTTAATAACACACACATATTTTGGGAGCAAATCTTTTGTCAATAGAAAAGAACTGTGTAGTAGTCTGCAATATTGATGTCTCACATTTTCTTTAACCACTTGTGTATTTACACAAAGACTTTAAGGTATTTCTAATTTTTTTTAAGTTACAAAATCATAGTGCCTAAATCAAGCCATTTTGTTCATGCATAAATATTTCTCCATAAGGTAGATAGTATAGAATAAATACCTATAAACGACCTTATCAGTCTATCATCTCATCAGAAATGGATGAGGCTAACCATTTATTTATATTCTTACCAAAAATGAATTTTATGAATATTTTTTCAACTTTGGCCAATCTGAAAGGCAGACAGTATTGCTACACCTTAATTTCATTTTTGTTGATTTCTAATGTAATTAATCATCTTGTCGTTTGCATTTCCCTTTTTATTATTACTTGTTGATACCCTCTGTCCACACTTTTATTGGTTAATTTGTATTTTCTCCTGCTTTATGAGGATTCATTTTATATTCTGTTAGTTATCTTTTATGTCCAATAGGAAACAGTAGTTCCCAGAAAACAACTTAATGAGATATAGGAATGAGGGTGGGGAATTGCAGTAGCACATTATTTTCTGGGAATTTTAGCTCCACAAATAAATTGTCACAGGTGGGGTTTCAGAAAAACCACAGTATGAATTGGAGCTGTGAATTGAAATGTTTTATGAGCTTGTTTTATTCAATGTATGAGAAAATCAAACAGGAGTGAAGGAGGAGATACACCGGGTAAAAGCTATTAGCACAGGAGAATTGGATGTACACGAGAATTGGATGGGAAGCTACATATATTTTTCCTCCAGCCATGAATTTGAGTGAGAATGTCAGCTTTCACAAGCTAGTGAGGTAAGGCAAAAGCAATTCGTCTTCTTTATAGGTTGATAAATAGAGAAAATGTGTATGGGTAGAGAATAAAAACCCATGTCAACAGAAATACTAAAAAGTACTTGAAGCTTTTATAATTGAAATTGAGTTAATGCAAATAATGTGTTAGGAACCACCACTGGCTATTTCATGATGGAATTAATACCACACATGGGGAGGGGGGGAAGACATAGCATTGTTTGGGTCTTTTGCCTCCCCTCCTCCCACCCAGAGATGGAGTCTTGCTGTGTTGCTCAGGCTGGTTTCCAACTCCTGGCCTCAAGTGATCCTCCTGTGTCAGCCTCCCAAGTAGCTGGAATTATGGGTGCAGGACACTATGCCTCGTCTTTTTGTTTGCTTTCAGATGACAATGTAGAAAACTGTAATAAGATAATAAAAATCCATGAGGAAAACTATACAAAGGGTTGTGGTGGTGAGAGGAAGGAAAAACTATATCTAAAATAAACAGTTTCAAAAGGATCCATTTTGACTCTGACAGCTAGAGCAGAGTTTCCAAATATTAGTGTGTGTTGGATTTACCTTAAAGCTAATAAGGAATACAGACAATCAGGCTCATTTAAATAGGATAGAGCCTGGACCATTGTATTTTCACCAAGTTTCCCAGGTGGTCCCAATACTCACTGAAATTTAAGAATCACTGAACTAAAGGAACATAGTTTTTAAAAAACATCATTTGAAAGGCTTAAAGGAGTGTAGCCTCAACTCCTGCTCATTAAAATTTCTGCCCATATTATTTAAACCGCAATGCTCCCACTAAAGGGAATATTCTGAAGTCTAAAAAAATCTCACTACACACATTTGGGTAGCTTTAGGTCTTTTAAAAAATAGCTCATGTTTGTGTAGACCATTTCTTTGACTATATTTAATCATTTGCTCAGGAAAAGATATTTTTGCTAGGTGTTAATCCTGGACATTTCACAAAAGATGCTAATCCCATCTATTAGGTGAGTGCTATAGTAAAATGAACATCACAGATGCTAAAATAGATACACCATTTAAAATAGTGAATGTTGTATCTTAGAGATTTTAAAATGTGCCTTGAATAAGATTAACTGGGAAGACTCTTCAAAAATGCAAATTTCAAGAATTCATTTTCAAAATTCTCATTTATTAGGTCTAGTTGGGGCTTTTTAGAATCTGTAATAAAAATTCTACAGATTATACTGATTTAAGAACTTCATAAACCAGTTTCAGAAACACTGTAATGAAAAATTTATTAACAAAGATGAACACCAATGATGACAACACAAAAGTAATGTTAGTGACTTACAGTAAAAGCACTTTCAAAAACTGAATTAGGATTTCTGAGAACTAATGCATGCAATGCATGGCAGATTTTTTTATTTTTTATTTTTTAACGTATGCATTACTTTTTCTTGGCAAAATACCGAGACAGAAAAGAAGATATTAAAACCCAGATTTAGAATATTAAATATATTTTTAAAAATAGAAGTGTTAGATCTATGCTTCCCAGTATAGCAGCACTAACCACATGTGATTATTTCAAATTGAATTTGTTAACATTAAATAAAATTAAAAATTCCATTCCTCAGTAGCACTAGTTGCATTTCAATTATTCAATGCCACATGTGTCCAGAAGTAATTTTATTAGAGTATTTCCATTATTTTTCCAAACTTCTATTGGACAGAATTGCACAGAGAGAAGGAATAAATAAATTAGAAAAATAATAAAATAAAATCTTTGTTAATGGAAGACAGTTTGAGTTTTGCATTAAAGAACTTCTACTACCGGTATTGATTACTATAGCAAGTTTACTCTAAATATATGCAGGATATTTTGAAAATTAGTATTGTTTCTTTTGAAAAAAGTAAGTATTGAAAACATGGAAATACTCATATTTATTATTAATAAATGTAAGAAATTAATTTTGTGGCTATAGCATTATTCATCTTGTAACTATGCAGTATTGAAACTGAAGACAATATGCCACAATGGAATTTATCCTATTGCACTATTTTAGAACTTCCTTGTCTATCATAAATTTTATTCTCTCATCACAAAAGACAATTAGGTGCAACCAATTTTTAAAGAAGCTGCAGGGGTGAAGGGAAAACTTCCTCTTAGCCCTTTAAAGGTTCATTGAAAATCAAGTGATAAAAGACAGATTAATAGGAGAAAGGGAATGCCAATTTTTATTACCATAGATAAGAGGAAAACCACAGAGTGATTACTTCCACCCGTCCAATGGGTACAGATGCTGATAAGCTCTTCTTCTTGGGGAAAGGGAGATGGGGAAGTGTGGATGATTTTAGGGAGGTAGTAAGTGCCTGTTACAGGAATTCAATGGGCAGGAAGTACATTTACCATGGCCTGGAAAAAGTCTGTTGGACCCACAAAGCAGACAATAGTTTGTGACAGAAGTTTGTACAGGTGTGTGGACAGACTTCAGCCTTTCTTCCTATGATATGGGTTTAGTTAATGAAAACTCAGGGAAGGGACCAGAAGCAAACGTTTTCTTTGGCGGGTCTGAACTTTAGGTAGGTAATGTAACTTCAGAGAACAACTCCATCTTAAGCTTAGGGAGAGACAGAGGACTGAGAGATAGGGGGAGAAAGGTCAAAGAGACCTTGAGGTTTCTTCTTCAGTTTGGCATATTCAAAACACCAAATTTTTAGATATCAGTTTCTGAGCCCCAGCAAAACGTTTTATTAAATATATGTCAGACTGAAATGGGCAGATATCAAACTATTAAAAAATTATAAATTTTCACAAAAAGAACTCACCCATGCAATAAGCACCTGGATTGAGAAAGAGTGTCAGCACTGGGAAAATCTCTGTCACTTCCTTTTCAGTCACTACCACCCCAACAGGGTCACTACTAATACTGCTTCTGACACCAGAAATTCTTTTTTGCCTCTTTTATAATTTTATGTAAATGCAATACAATTTTAGTTTATTTTGTTAAATATATAGGCTTTTGAGATTCTGCTATGACATTTCTTGAAGTAGGAGCTTATATCTTCTCATTGCTTTTTAATATTTCATTGTATAAATATTATATGTCACAATTTATCCATTCTACTGTTGATAAACATAAACATTTGGGTAGTTTTTCATTTTTGGCTCTTATTCTGGTTAATGTCTCGTAGGCTGGAGTGAAATTTTTAGGTTATACGGTGATATGGTTTGGCTGTGTCCCCACTCAAATCTAATCTTGAATTCTCACATGTTGTGGGAAGGGCCTGGTGGGAAGCCATGGGGACATGTCTTTTCCTTGCTGTTTTCGTGATAGCAATAAGTGAGTAAGTCTCACGAGATCTGATGATTTTATAAAGAGGTGTTCCCCTGCATAAGCGCTCTTTTCCTGCTGTCATCCACATCAGATGTGACTTGCTCCACCTTGCCTTCTGTCATGGTCTTGAGGCTTCTCCAGCCACATGGAACTGTAAGTCCATCAAATCTCTTTCTTTTGTAAATTGCCCAGTTTTGGGTATGTCTTCATCAGCAGTGTGAAAATGGCCTAATACAGTAAATTGGTACCAGTAGAGTGGGGCGCTGCTAAAAAGACGCCCAAAAATGTGGAAGCAACTTTGGAACTGGGTAACAGGCAGAGGTTGGAACAGTTTGGAGGGTTCAGAAGAAGATAGAAAAAATGTGGGACAGTTTGGAACTCCCTAGAGACTTGCTGAACGGCTTTGACCAAAACGCTGATAAGGTTACGGACAATGAAATCCAGGCCGAGTTGGTCTCAGATGGAGATGAGAAACTTCTTGGGAACTGGAGCAAAGGTGACTCTTGCTATGTTTTATTAAAGATACTGGGCCGGGCACAGGGGCCCACGCCTGTAATCCCAGCACTTTGGGAGGCCGAGGCGGGTGGATCACAAGGTCAAGAGATCGAGACCATCTTGGCTAACACGGTGAAACCCCGTCTCTACCAAAAATACAAAGAATTAGCTGGGCGTGGGCAGCGTGCGCCTGTAGTTCCAGCTGCTGGGGAGGCTGAGTCAGGAGAATGGCGTGAACCTGGGAGGCGGAGCTTGCAGTGAGCTGAGATCTTGCCATTGCACTCCAGCCTGGGCGACAGAGCAAGACTCCATCTCAAAAAAAAAAAAAAAAAGATACTGGCAGCATTTTGCCCCTGCCCTAGAGATTTGTGGAACTTTGAATTTGAGAGAGATGATTTAGGGTATCTGGCAGAAGAAATTTCAAAGCAGCAAAGCATTCAAGAGATGACTTGGATGCTGTTAAAGCATTCAGTTTTAAAAGGGAAACAGATCATAAAAGTTCAGAAAATTTGCAGCCCGACTATGCAATATAAAAGAAAATCTCATTTTCTGAGGAGATATTCAAGCTGGCTGCAGAAATTTGCATAAGTAATGGGGAGCTGAATATCAATCCCCAAGACAATGGGGAAAATGTCACTAGGGCATGTCAGAGGTCTTCCCAACAGCCCCTCCCAACACAGGCCCAGAGGCCTAGAAGGAAAAGACAAGTTTTGTTGGCTGAGCCCAGGGTTCCCCTGTTCTCTACAGCCTAGGGACTTGGTTTTCTGTGTTCCAGCTGCTCTTGCCATGACTAAAAGGGGCCAAGGTACAGCTCAGGCTGTTGCTTCAGAGGGTGAGAGCCCCAAGCCTTGGCAGCTTCCACATGTTGTTGAGTCTGCAGGTATATGGAAGTTCAGAATTGAGGTTTGGGAACCTCCACCTAGATTTCAGAGGATGCATGAAAACTCCTAGAAGTCCAGGCAGAAGTTTTCTGCAGGGCTGGGGCACTCATGGAGAACCTCTGCTAGGGAAGCGTGAAAGGGAAATGTGGGGTGGGCACCCCCACATAGAGTCCCCAATGAGCCACTGCCTAGTGGAGCTGCAAGAAGAGGGGCACCATCCTCCAGACCCCACAATGGTAGATCCACCAACAGCTTGCACCATGCACATGGAAAAGCCACAGACATTCAATGCCAGCTCATGAAAGCAGCCAGGAGGGAGGCTGTACCCTGCAAAGCCATAGGGACAAAGCTGTCCAAGACCATGGGAACCCACCTCTTGCATCAGTCTGACTCGAATGTGAGACATGGAGTCAAAGGAGGTCTTTTTGGAGCTTTAAGATTTGACTGTTCTGCTGAATTTCGAGCTTGCATGGAATCTGTAGCCCCTTTGTTTTGTCCATCCCATTTAGAATGGCTATATTTACATAATGCCTGTACCCCCATTGTATGTAGGAAGTGACTAACTTGCTTTTGATTTTACAGGCTCATAGGTAGAAGGGAGTTGCCTTGTTTCATCTGAGACTTTAGGCTGTGGACTTTTGAGTTAGTGCTGAAATGCGTTAAGACTTTGGGGGACTGCTGGAAATGCATGATTGTGTTTTGAATTGTGAGGACATGAGATTTGGGAGGGGCCAGGGGTGGAATGATATGGTTTGGCTTTGTCCCCACCCAAATCTAATCTTGAAACGTGTAATAGTTCCCACAATCCCCACATGTCATGGGAGGAGCCAAGTGCAGATCATTGAATTATGAAGGTGATTTCCCTCATCTTGTTCTCGTAATAGTGAGTTAGTTCTCAGGAGATCCGATGGCTTTTTTTTTTTTTTTTTTTTTTTTGAGACAGAATCTCACTTTGTCACCCAGGTTGGAGTGCAGTGGTGTGATCTTGGCTCACTGAAACCTCTGCCTCCCAGGTTCAAGCAATTCGTGTGCCTCAGCCTCCTGAGTAGCTAGGATTACAGATGTGTGCCACCATGCCCAGATAATTTTTGTACTTTTAGTAAAGACAGGGTTTTTTCATATTGGCCAAGCTTGTCTTAAACTCCTGGCCTCCCAAAGTGCTGGGATTATAGGCATGAGCCACTGTGCCTGGCCTGAGATCTGAGAGTCTCATAACAGGATTCTCTCTTTGCTGGGCTTTCATTCTTTCTCCTGCTGCCATGCAAGAAAGACGTTTGCTTCCCCTTCTGCCATGATTGTAAGTTTCCTGAGGACTCCCAGTCATGTGGAACTGTGAGTCAATTCAACCTTTTTCCTTTATAAATTACCCAGTCTTGGGAAGTTCTTTTTAGCAGGGTGAGAAAAGCTTAATATAAGCTTCATCCGTATTCCTGCAAAAGACATAATCTTATTGTTTTTATGGCTGTTTAGCATTCCATGGTGTATATGTACCAAGTTTTCTTTATCCAGTCCTCCAATGATGGGCATTTAGGTTGATTTTTATTCTTTGCTATTGTGAATAGCACTGCAAAAAGCATTCACATACATGTGTCTTTAAGGTAGAATGAATTCTATTCTTTTGGGTAGATACTCAGTAATGGGATTGCTGGGTCGAATGGTAGTTCAGTTTTTAGCTCTTTGAGACATCACCACACTGTTTTTCACATTCGATGAAGTAATTTACACTCCCACAAACAGTATACAAGTGTCTCTTTTTCTCCACAACCTTGGCAGCATCTGTTATTTATTGACTTTTTAAAATAGCCATTCTGACTGGTGTGAGATGGTATCTCATTATGATTTTGATTTGCATTTCTCTAATAATCAGTGATATTGAGCTTTCTAAAAGATGCTTTTTGGCTGCATGTATGTCTTCTTTTGAAAAATGTCTATTCATGTCCTTTGCCCACTTTTTAGTGTGCTTCTTTAGTTTTTGTTTATTTTAGATTGGTGCAAAAGTAATAACGGTTTAGGCCATTAAGAGTAAATTAAAAGTAATGGCCATAACCACAATTATTTTTGCACCAACTTAGTAAATTTGTTTATTAACTTTGTTCATAAGTTCCTTATGGATGCTGGATATTACACCTTGTCAGATGCATAGTTTGCAAATTTTTTCTCCCATTTTATAGGTTGTCTGATTACTCTGTTGATAGTTACTTTTCCTGTGCAGAGCTCTTCAGTTTAATTAAATCCCGTTTGTCAATTTTTACTTTTTTTGAAATTGCTTGTGGCATCTTCATCATGAAAACTGCTTGTTCCTATGTCCAGAATGGTATTATCTACTTTGTCTTCCAGAGGTTTTATACCATTGCATTTTACATTTAAGTCTTCAATCCACCATGAGTTGATTTTTGTATATGATGTAATGAAGTGGTCCACTTTCAATCTTTTGCATATGGCTAGCCAGTTATCTCAGCACGGTTTATTGAAAAGGGAGTCCTTTCTACATTGTTTGTTTTTGTCAGCTTTGTCTAATATGGTCATAAGTGTGTGGCCTTATTTCAGCACTCTCTATTATGTTCCACTGGTCTATGTGTCTATTGTTGTACCAGTACCATGCTGTTTTGTTTATTGTAGCCCTATAGGATTGTATCAAGTTGAGTGTGATGTCTCCTGCTTTCTTCTCTTCACTTAGGATTGCCTTGGGTATTTGGGCTCTTTTTCGTTCCACATGAATTTTAAAATAGTTTTTTCTTTCTAGTTCTGTGATGAATGTCATTGTTGGTTTGATAGGAATAGCTTTGAAACCATAAATTAATTTGGGCAGTATGGCCATTTTAATGATATTGATTCTTCCTATCCATGATTATGAAACGTTTTTTAATTTGTGTTATCACTGATTCCTTTTAGCAATGCTTTTTAATTCTCATTGTAGAGATCATTCATATTCCTCATACGCTGTATTCCAAGGTATTTTATTCTTTTTGTGGCAATTTTGAAAGGGATTGTGTTCCTGATTTGACTCTCAGCTTGGCTATTGTTGCTGTATAGAAATGCTAGTGATGTTTGTACATTGATTTTGTATCCTGAAACTTTGCTGAAGTTATTTATTGGCTCAAGGACCTCTTGGGCCAAGACTATGGAGTTTCCTAGATATAGAATCATGTGGTCTACAAACAGGGATAGTTTGACTTCTCTTCCTGTCTGGATGCCTGCCCTTCCTTCCTTCCTGCCTTCCTTTCTTCTTCTTTTCTTTTCTTTTCTTTAATGTCATTTCTTTCTTTCTTTCTCTTGCCTGATTGCTCTGGCTAGTACTCCCAAAACTATGTTGAATAGGGGTGGTGAGAGAGGGAATCCTTGTCTTGAACCAGTTTTCAAAAGGAATGCTTCCAGCTTTTCTGCATTGAGTATGATATTGGCTGTGGGTTTGTCATAGATGGCTCTTATTATTTTGAGGTATGGTTTTTCAATACCTATTTTATTGAGGATTTTTAACATGACAGGACATTGAATTTTATCAAAAGCTTTTTTCTGTGTCCATTGAGATAATAAGAAGTTTTTTTGTCTTTAGTTATGTTTATGTGATGAATCATGTTTATTGGCTTGCATATGTTGAACCAACTCTGCATCCAAGAGATGAAGCCTACTTTGTTGCAGTAGATTAGCTTTTTCATGTGCTGCTGGATATGGCTTGCAAGCATTTTGTTGAGGCTTTATGCATCAATGTTCATCAAGTTTACTGGCTTGAAGTTTTCTTTTTTGTTGTGTCTTTGCCAGCTTTTGGTATCAGGATGCTGTTGGCCTCACAGAATGAGTTGGAGAGGAGTCCCTCCTTCTCAATTTTGTGGAGTAGTTTCCTTAGAAATGGCACCATCTCTTCTTTGTACATCTAGTAGAATTCAGCTGTGAATCCATCTGCTCCTGGCTTTTCTTGGGGGGCTGGAAGGCTATTTATTAGTGATGCAATTTTAGAGCTCATTATTGGTCTCTTTAGGGAATCAATTTGTTCCTGGTTTAATCTTCAGAGGGTGTGTGTGTTCAGGAATTTATCTCTTCCAGGTTTTCTAGTTTGTGTGCATAGAGGTATTCATAGTTTCTGATGGTTACTTTTATTTCTGTGGGGCCACTGGTAACATCCCATTTGTCAGTTTTAATTGTGTTAATTTGGATCTTCTCTCTTTTCTTCCTTATTATTCTAGCTAGCAGCCTCTCTATCTATTAGCATTTTCAAAAAACTAAGTCCTGACTTCATTGATCTTTTGAATGGTCTTTTGTGTCTTGATTTCCTTCACTTCAACTCTGATTTTGGTTATTTGTAGTCTTCTGCTAGCTTTGAGGTTTATTTGCTCTTGCTGCTCTGATTCTTCCAGTTATGATGTTAGGTTGTTAATTTGAGATCTTTCTAACTTTCTGATGTGAGTTTTCATTACTATGAATTTTTCTCTTAATATTATCTTAGCTAAGTCCCAGAATTGGTTATATATGTTGTATATTGCTCTCATTAATTTCAAAGAACTCGATTTCTGCCTTAATTTCATTATTTACCCAAAAGTCGTTCAGGAGCAGGTTGCTTAACTTCTATGTAAGTGCACAGTTTTGAGCAATTTTTAAAGTCTTAATTTTTATTTTTATTACACTGTAGCCCAAGAGTGTGCTTGGTATGATTTCAATTCATTTGCATTTGCTGAGGATTCTTTGATGTTCAATTATGTGGTCAAATTTAGAGTAGGTGTCATGTGGCAATGAAAATTTATATTCTATTGTTTTGGGTTGGAGAGTTCTATAGAGGTCTATCAGATCCATGTGGTCCAAGTTGAGTTCAGGTCCTGAGTATCTTCATTAACTTTCTGACCTGATAACCTAATATTGACAATGGAGTGTTGAAGTCTCCCACTATTATTGTTGTGGGAGTCTGTGTCTATTTGTAGGTCTCTAAGAACTTGCTCTATGAATCTGGGTGCTCCTGTATTGGGTGCATATATATTTAGGATAGTTAGGTCTTTTTGTTGAATTAAACCCTTGACCATTATGTATTGCCCTTCTTTGTCTTTTTTTTTTATTTTTGTTGATTTAAAATCTGTTTTATCTGAAATTAGGTTCAGCACTCCTGTCTTTTTTGTTATTATTTTCATTGATAAATTTTCCTCCATCCCTTTATTTTGAGCCTGTGGGTATAATTACCTGTGAGATGGGTCTCTTGAAGGCAGCATACTGTTGGGTTTTGCTTTTTTAATGCAGTTTGCCACTCCATGCCTTTTAAGTGGGGGCATTTAGCCCATTTGCAAGATTAGTATTGAAATGTGGGGCTTTGATCCTATTATTGTGTTGTTAACTGGCTATTATGCTGGCTTGTTTGTGTAGTTGCTTTATAGTATTACTAGTCTGTGTGTTTAAGTGTGTTTTTGTATTGGCAAGCAAGTGTCTTCCTTTTCTATATTTAGTACTACTTTCAAGATCTCTTTTAAGGGAGACCTGGTGGTAACAAACTCCCTCAACATGTCCTTATCTGAAAAGAGTCTTATTTCTCCTTCACTGAGAAAGCTTAGTTTGGCAGGATATGAAATTCTTGGCTCAAGATTTTTTTCTTTAAGAATGTTGAGTATAGGCTCCCTCCCAATCTCTCCTGGCTTGTAAGATTTCAACAGAGAAGTCCATTGTTGTTAGCCTGATGAGGTTCCCTTTGTAGGTGAGCCTGCCCTTTCACTTTAGTTGCCTTTAACATTCTGTCTTTTACCTCAGCTTTGGAAAATCTGATAATTATGTATCTTTGGGATGATCTTAACTAGAATGTTGCATAGGTCTCTGTATTTTCTGAATTTGTCTGTTCGCCTCTCTAGCAAGGTTGAGGACATTTTCGTGGACAAAATTTTGAAATGTGTTTTTCAAGTTGTTTGCCTTCTTCCCATCTTTTTCAGGGATGCTAACGGTTCATACATTTTGCCTCTTTACATAATCTCATATTTCTCAAGGAGTTTTCATTCTTTTATAGTCTTTGTTCTTTATTTTTATCTGTCTTACTTCAGAGAGCTAGTCTTCAATTTCTGAGATTCTTTCCTTAGTTTTGTCTATTCTGCTGTTAATACTTACAATTGCATTGTGAAATCCTTATAGTGTGTTTCTAGCTCTGTCAGATCTGTTAGGTTCTTTTTTATTGACTATTTCATATTTCAACTCCTGTATCATTTTATTGTGATTTTTAGTTTTCTTGGACTGGGTTCTGCCATTTTCCTGAATCTTGATAATCTTCGTTTCTATTCATATTCTGAAATATATTTCTGTCATTTCAGCCAACTTAGCCTGATTAAAATAACCTTGTGGGAGAACTAGTGCAGTCATTTGGTGGACATAAGACACTGGCCATTTGAATTACTGGAGTCCTTGTGTTGGTTCTTTCTCATCTCTGCATGTGGTTGTTCCTTTATTTACAATGTAAATTGAGTACAGGAAATAGACTTCTTCTTGGATGTTTTCACAGGGCCAAGGCTTTGTGCATAGTCCTTATTTGTAGCTGACTTATTTTCTTTGGTTTCACAGGGGAGTCTGTTAGTGAAGTATTTTTGGTGTTAAAGCTTTGGGACATGATCCAGTAGGTGACGCTTAGGCATGATCAGTTGCAGGCTCTTGCTCAGTTATATGGCTCCCCTATATGTCCTCAAGGTTGCAGCCAGGCTTTCTTTCAGTGTTCTGAAAGTGTGGGCTCCTCTCCCCCTTGAGTGTTGGTTGTAGATTATGGCTTGACACTCCTGGGCTGTCCACCACAACTCTGGGGTATGTCCTTATGTTTTCCCCCCAACTTGGAGGCAGCAAAGAAAGGTACCTTAGCAGTGGTTATGGCTGAGGGTCTTTTGCTTGTTTCCTGGGGGGTCCACACCAGAGAGATGCAGGTCAGCAATTGCTCAGTGCAGGGGTCCCCAACTCCCAAGCCATGAACTGGTACCAGACTATGGCGTGTTAGAAACCAGGCTGCACAACAGGAGGAGAGCAGTGGGTGAACTCTGCTTCCTCACCAGTCAACAGTGGCATTAGATTCTCATAAGAGTGTGAACCCTATTGTGAATGGTGCATGTGAGGGATCTAGGTTGCATGCTCCTATGAGAATCTAACCAATGCCTGATGATCTGAGGTGGAACAGTTTCACCCCGAAACCATCTCCCTCCAAACTGGTCCATGGCAAAATTGTCATGGAAGGAAGTGGTTCCTGGTGCCATAAATGTTGGGGACTGCTGACTCAGTGCAATTAGCCCACAATGGAGGGCCTATTCTGAGAGTCCATGATGGGGTTTCTCTCACTGGTGACAAGTAGGAGTGGTGGGTGGGACCCATAGGAGAAAGACTGGCCTCTCCTTGGGTCAACTGCAGCTTTTCTGGCGGTGTGGATAAGACGCTGGGGTCTTTGGTCCTTCATTAGTCCAAGGGAGGAAAGGGCAGTTCGACAGCAGAGGCAGTGGCAGAGAGGCTTTCAGTTGCCCCTCGGTTCTCCACCTCCAAGGACTGCAGAGCCATTGTTACTGGGAGTGTTCAGCTAGTGTGGTAGGGCAGCTGTACTGCTGGTGTCATCTTGGGGTTCCACTTTTGTGGAGCAGAGGTTCAAAGGCTCACAGGGAGGAGAGATTCATCTCTCCACTTGGTGGCTGTGGTGTGTAGCCTTTAAGCTCTTTGTTTCTTCCCCAGACCAAGGGCAGCAGGGATAGAATTTTTGCTGTGGCTGTGGCAGAAGGGCTGTCAAATGCTTCTGGGAGCCTCTCCCCAAGGAAACACTGGACCACTATCAGTGGGTATGCTCAGCCATGGGTGGGGTGATTGTTCTGTGTTCATGAGCCGGGGGCCCTGCCTAGTGAAGGGATTGAGGGTTCCCAGGGAAGATGGGCTGGACTCCTTTCCATATAATGGATGCAGTATGCTGGAGGTACCAGCATAGTGACTAGACCCCTTGTTCCTTTCCCAGCCTGAGAGATGTTAGAGCTGTACCGTAGTGGAGGAGCAGTTGTGGGTTGATCTTGGGATTTCTTCCTTGGAGAAATGTTGGGCTGCTTCTGATTGTGGTGATCAGGAGGAGGCAGAGTGGTTGTGCTGGAGTCCCAGGTAAGGTGGCCCTGTCCAGTGAGGAGAAGTGAGGACCACCATCTGTATGGAGAACAGTCTGGTTAGTTTTCTGAGGTGGTTGCTCTGTGCTGAGGGTCTGAACTAGCCCCTGGTCCTATAGAGTCTCTCATTCCTGGAGATAGCAAGAGCAAGTGCTGTGAGACAGGAAAGATGGCAATGCTCCTCTCACACTGGGAGCTCTGTCCAGCGAGCTGCAGAGCTGCTACTGGCTCAATAGCCCCTGCAGGCCATGGCTAGAGATCCAGCCCTGGAGGACTCACCCAGTGAGGAGATATGGGAAGGGCACTTACGTGATAGTCTGGTCACTTTTCCATAGATCTGCTGCAGTATGCTGGGGGTCTGCTTCAGTTCCACATCACCTCAGATTTTCCAGTACCAAAGCTATCAACAGTAAAGGCTATAAAACAGCAAAGATGGTGGTCTGCCCTTCCTTTTGAGAGCTTTGTCCCAGGGAGACACAAATCTGCTGCCAGCTCAAATGCACCTGCAGTTGGTGGCTGGAGACCCTGGTCAGAAGATCCTGCCCAGTGAAGAGGAATGAGATTTTGGACTCACAGAAGAAAGAAAAGAAGTCTTGCCACTTTTTTCTTAAAGAAACTGTGCTGTGCTGGGGATCTGCTCCAGCCCCTAGTCACCTTGGACTCTCCAAAATCAGAAAACAAGAATGACTAAGGCAGCCAAACACCAAAGATGGCAACCTGCCCCTTTCTCTGGAACCTCCATCCTCAGGGAGGTTTGGAACCACTGCTGACTGAAAAACAGCACTTGGGGTACCTGGAGACCCACCCAGTGAGAAGGAATGGGATTAGGGGCCCACTTTAAAAAGCATTCTGACCACGTTTTTTTAGAGAAGCTGTGCTGTGCTGGAGGTCTGCTCCAGCCCCCATTTACCTCTCACTTGCCAAAGCCCTAAGGCAAGAATGACTAAGGAGGCCAAAGGGCAAGGCTGCTTGGGCCACCCCTTCCACAGGGAGCTCCATCCAAGGGACGTCTGAAACTGGAAACCACCATCAGGGGTAACTGGAGACCCTGGTTGGGAGATTGCACAGTGAAGAAAAAGGGGATTCCGGATTCACATGAATAAGCAATCTGACCACTTATCTGTAGAGCTGCTGGGCTGCACTGAGGGATTGCTCCAGTCCCTAGTTGCCTCGAACTCCCTACAACCCTAGGGAAACAGGGGCTAGACCTGTGAAAGAGCAAAGATAGTGACTCGCTTCTCTCCCTGGGAGCTCCCTCTCAGTGAGAAGCAATGCTGTTACAGGAGTTCCAAGCAAGTCTTATCCTGTGAGGTGCCGTGGAAGCAGGTCCTGCAGACCGTTGTTGCTCAGCCCCTTTCCAAGGAGTATGTACGGAGGTCTAAGCTTCCACTTTGCTGGAGTTGCAGCCACTTTTGCTGGGAAGCCCAGGTTTCTAAGATTCCTGGGGCTCCATGTGTGCCCGAGCAGCTGCTCTGACGAGACTCCACAGAGCTCTGAACATCAGTCAGTCTGAAGGCCCTGGTGGAGTGGGTTCACTGGGGGATCTTCTGACCCCAGGCTTGCAAAGATCCATGGGAGAAGCATAGGTTCCCGAGGTCACTCACTCATTCACTGCTTCCCTGAGCTGGGGAGGGTCCCCTGGCTCTGTGTCACTCCCTTATCACATCTAGTGATTTCCTAATTTTTATTGTGTGTTTTCACTATATAATATCTACCTCATTCTATTTTCTTTAATATTTTTGTTCAGGTACAATTTGCATACAGTGAAATACGCAGATCTTAATATGCAGTTCAATTAATTTTGACAAATCCACACATCCGTGTAAACCATGCCCAATTGAGACATTAAATTTTGCCATCTCCTCTGTAATTTTGTTTATGCCTTTTCCCATGGATTATGCTCATGTAAGTCAAGGTCTGTAAATTTTCTTTAATCTTTTTAGATGCAGTTCCCTTGTGAAATTATTCAACTTTTTCTCTATACTGTCTTTATTTTTTTATATTTTCTTTAATAGATTATTATTAAAGCACTTGTCTGCTAGTCCCTGTAACTGAATCGTTGTACCTATTTAACATATTTGTTTATTTTTATTTGCACCTGTTTACTGTCACATCTACTAATTATTAAGTGACTGCCAGATGTTGTATACAAGAAAATACTGCAGAGGCTTCAGATGATTTTTTATTTTACCAGAGAATGTCTATCTTTTACTCTGCTAAGGAGACAGACACTGATTACCTTAATTCAGTTAAAGGTAGAGCTGATTTGAGACTGACTTCCAGTTTTGGTAAGGCTCAACTTACTGCTGCTTGAACTCATTCCAAGAATATATCCCCCAAGCCTTCTAACTGAAATCCTGATAGGTTCACTGAGGCCCATTATTTTGGCAGGTCTTAAACCTAAATCCTTGTTTTTACAGCATTGCAAGATTGCCAAAAGCTCAGTTCTTTATTTTTATTTTTTCCATTGTGTCCGTTTACTTTTCACCCTTTCTACTTCTTGTGGATTTAAAATTCTGCAAAGGTCTTCTAGAAAAGAAATGTCCATGAGTTTGAGACCTTCAGAGTACCAATTCATATTCATCCTCATTAGGCTTCTAATATTTGATTTAGTCTCTATCCTCCAGAAGTTATTCATTGCTTGTCAAAGCTAGGATTCTCAGCCGGTTTCATTTTGTTCAGAATTTGCAAATTCCTCTAGCAAATAATTATAGATATCAGCTTATTGCTCACATTTCTCTGTCATCGCAAATCTTGTTCTCGCTGGTCTTCATGACTTTGCTGCTCTTAAAAAAAGTGTTTTGTATTATATCTTGAGGAATGCTGGTCTGCTACGAAGAAATATGTCCCATGCTCTTCAGTCAAAAATTTAAAGTCCAGATGTAAAAATAAACCATTGTTATTACACACACAAAAAAATCACAGAGAAGTATGGCAGACTGAGAACAGAGTTCTGATTGGCAGAATAAATACTTGAAAATAGCTTTCTGAGAGAAATAAATTGTGAGTATAAAATTGTATATGCACTTAATTTTTGTTTGACGATACATGAAAATAAATTTTAATGTGTGAAAATGCAGAAAAATATGTGTGAATGTGTGCTGCTTAGAATGATAAAATTGAGATTCCACCTGAATGAATAAAAGAAAAGAATGAAATACTAAAATAGATAAGAGTATGCTGAAAAGAGTAATAAGCAATAAAACTATCAAAACATTTAAAAGTATAGTATTTTAGAAATATAAATGTAAAGGAAAAAGTAATAGTTAAAATGTACTTTTTAAAATCAAAGGCATATGGAGGAAATTTTTTTAGAATATCAAAAAACACTTTAGCAATATAAAAGATAAAGAATTTGAAGGGATGGTGTGAGTGAGATAAAATTGTCCTCAAACTATTGTTTGCTGACAGGAGAAAGAAAGGCTTAAAAACGTATTGAATATTCACAGTGATGGAAAATAAAGCAGTTGTTTCCATTAAAATCAGAAACAACTTTGGGAGGCCAAAATGCAAAGATTGCTTGAGGCCAGGAGTTTGAGACCAGATTGGGAAAGAGTCTGTTTCTACTAAAAATTTAAAAACATATCCAGGCATAGTAGTGCACACCTATAGTCCTAGCTACTTGGTAGGCTAAGGTGAGAGGATCACTTGAGCCCAGGAGTTTGAGGTTACAGCCTGGGCAACCGAGTGAGATCCTGTCTCTAAAAATATAAATTAAATTAAATAAATTAAAAAATGGAATGAAGAAAAAATTGCTTATTATCATTGTTATTATTACCGTTATTCAGGTTTCTTCGGGAAAGCCTTGTTTATGATAATAGAGAAAAAATCTAAAATTACCTCTAATTACAGGAAAAAAACACAATTATTTTGTTGATGATATTTTTTAGAAAAAACTTTTGGAAAGATTGGCATTTTGAAACCTTGGGGAAATGTTCGTATGCTTCAAAATGTGACTTGTATAAGAGCAAAAGTAAACAAGGCTAACTTATGTGGTTCAGAGGAGAACATTTTAAATATTCTAAACCATTTGTTATTTCAACCTATATAAGAAAACAATATAATAAGTTTCTTAATTCACCTATCATCCAAACATCATGGACAGTATAACTTGGACAAGGTTATATTAAAAGAGGGATTAAAGGTGACTTAAATAATAACTTATATCAAGTGAGTTCCAAAAGCAATAAATTTCAAAGTGTATTGAAATGTATGCAAACTAAATAAAAAATGTATAAGACTCATTATAATCTTGGGAAAAAATGGCATTTGCAGATGGACATGAAACTTACCAGCCACACAGAAAAATATATTCAGATTTTACCCAAAAATATTAAAATATTTTGAATGATGAACATAGTGAAAACTGAGACTAGAATCAAATATTAGCCATGTATTAACAGAAAACTGACTAATTGTCATACTATATGAAGAACTCTTATAAATGAATAGGCTATTAACTGAAAGGAAAGATGGTCAAAGTCTATAAATAGGTGATTCACATAGAAAATACAGATAACAATAAGTACACAATGGATATTCTGCCACTCAAATGATAGAAAAAGCAAACCATATTATAAGATAACATTTTCTTAATAATATTATAAAACATTAAAATTTTAACAAAACAATATTAGGAATGGTATGCAAAACAGATATTCTAATGCAGTGTTGATAAAGAGGATAGCTTATTATAGTAAAAGTAAAAGGTCTTAAATTCATATTTTGCTTTTGGAAGTTGAGCTGGGTGTGCAAACCCAGAAATTCCCTTTTTTCTTCATACATTCTGTATTGGAGTATTTTTGAAAATAAGAATATTTTAGTTAAAAATGTAAAACATAACAAACAACTCAAAAAACAATGAACACCTAAACAGGCTACTCATAAAAGTTAAGATAGGTAATAAGTATATAAAAAGGGGCTAAACCTCACTAAAATGAATCACATACAAATTAAAATATTTAATAGCATTTTGAAGTGCCAATTTGTGAAAGACCTATAAAAATAAGAATATATGCTTTGCTTTCTTGGTGGAAAGTACTTTCATTATGATGAAAGCATAAACTGGATCTCAATTTCAAAAAGGCAATTTGGCAACAGGTATGATAATGAATTTTATTATTTTGATTTTTAGACAAATTTTATTTATTCAACAGACTACTAGGAAAATACAGAGATATCTCTTGAGGCATTGTTGTTTGTTTTTAGATATGTTTTATTAAGATAAAATGTATATAACATAAAATTCATTATTTTAAGCATATTAAAGAGTACAAACAGGTGATTTTTAGAATCTTTAAAATGTTGCAAAATAATCATCACTCTCTAATTCCAGAACATTTTCATTACTCCAAAGAGAAAACTCATATCTGTTAGCAGTCAATCCCATTTTGCCCTCTCTCCGTATCCTGGCAGTCACTAATCTACTTTCTGTCTCTATGAATTTGCCTGTTATAGATGTTTATTTTTAAAATGGACTCACATAAATGTATTTTGTGGTTGAACTGTTTCATTTAGCATAGTGTTTGTAAGTGCATCTGTACCAAAGTCATGTATTAGAGCTTCCTTCCTGTTTATGGCTAAGCAATATTCTATTGTATGGATATAACACATTTTGTTTATCGTTGTTCAGTCGGAGAGCAGTTGGGTTATTTCCACCTCTTGGCTATTATGAATAATACTGCCATGGACACTTGTGTACAAGTTTTTGTCCTACGTATGTTTTGAATCTTCTTGTTTATATTCATAGGAGTGTGATTGGTAGGCTGTATGGTGACTCTGTATTTTACTCTTTGAGAAGCTGCCAAACGATACCATTCCACAGCAGTGTCACTGATAATACCATGAGCAATGGATGAAGGTTTTGATTTGTCTACATCCTTGTCAACATTTGCTATTTTCTTTTTCTTTTTAACATTATTATATCAATTTAGTATGTGTGGAGTGGTATCTCACAGTGGGTTTGATTTGCATTTCACTAAAGACTGTTTTATCACATTTTTTTCATATCCTTATTGGCGATTTGTTTATGTTCTTTGGAGAAATGTCTTTTCATGTCCTTTGCCAATGTAAAAAAATTGGGTTGTCTTTTTATTGTTGAGTGGTGTTTTAAAAATATATTCAGGATACTAAACCCTTAAAAGATACATAAATTGCAAATATTTTCTCCCATTCTGTGGGTTGTATTCTTACTTTTTTGACAGAGACTTTTGACACACATTTTTCACTTTGATAAAGTCCAAGTTAATAATTTTTTGTTGTTTATTGTGCTTTTGGTCTCATATTTAAGAAACTTTTATAATGCAAGCTTATAAAGGTTTATACCTATATTTCCTTCTAAGAGTTTTATAGTTGTAGCTCTTACGTTTACATATTAGATTCATTAGGGCTACAATTTTATTATTTTGCATATGGATATCTAGGCATATCAGCTCCAATTTTTGAAAACACTATTCTTTTCCCATGAATAATCTTGGCCTTCTTGAAAAGCAATAGACCTTCTTCAATATCAATCTCTAATTACTCAATTCTATTCCATCTATCTATATGTCTATCCTTATGACAGTATGACACTGCTTTGCTTATTGTAGCTTTCTTTTACATTGTAAAATTATGAAGTATGATTTATATAACTTTGTTCTTTAATTCCAATATCGTTTTAACAATGTGGTGTTTCTTGCATTTGCATTTATATTGTAGGATTATATTGTCTATTTCTACAAAAAGGCAGTTTGAATTTGGTAAGGGTTGTCTAATTCTTCAAAAAGGTAGTTGGAATTTTGAAAAAGTAGCATTGACTCTGTGGAACAAGTAGTTTCGTATAACCATATTAACAATATTGAGTCTTACAATTCATGAACATGGGATATCTTGCATTTTAAATATTCTTTTTAATTTATTTTACAATATTTTTTGTTGTCCATGTACAGGCCTCATACTTCTTTGGTTAAATATATTCCTTAGCATTTTATTAATTCAGATGCCATTTAAAATGGATTTTTAAAATTGATTTTAAAATGATTTTTAAATTTCAATATAGAGTTGTACAGTGCTAATGCATAGAAATACAACTAACGTTTTTATGGTAATATTATATCTTGAAGCTTTTATGAACACATATATTCATTGTAATGGTTTGTGTATCTATGTGTTCTTCAGGATTTCTGTATATATAAGATCCTGTCACCTGTGAATAGAGATACTTTTATTCTTTTTCTTTCATCTGGATGATTTTATCTCATTTTAGTGCCAATTTCCCTGGTTAGAACTTCCAAGATAATGTTGAATGGAAATGAAAATAACAGATATCATGATTTCTTCCTTATCTCAGAAGTAAAACTTTTAGTATTTCATCATTAAATATGGTATTAACTGTGGAGTTTTTATAGATGCTTATTATCAGGTTGAGGAAATACGATTTTATTATTAGTTTGTTCAGTATTTTTATTAATACTGAACAAATGAAAACATTTTGTAAAATGTTTTTTTGCATCTTTTGAGATTTTTTTCTTCTTTTCTTTATTATTGTGGTGTCTTATATTGAATAATTTCATATGTTAAACTTGAAAACTAGCCAAATTCTACAAGGTCATGTTTAATCTTTTTAATGTACTGCTGGATTCTGTTTTCTATTATTTTGTTAAGGATTTTTATGTCTATATTCATAAAAGATATTCATTGGTACTTGTTTTTTTTTTCCCTAAGTTCTCTTGCAATTTCTTTATGACTCTTTTATTACTCAACAGTGTGTTATAAGTTTAATAATACCACTCTTCTCAAAAGATATACTGAAGTTCTAACATCCACTGTTGCAGAATGTGGTCTTATTTGGAAATAGGGTTGCTGCAGAGGAGATTAGTTAAGTTAACAAGGTTATACTGGAGTAGGGTAGGCCTGTAATGCATGACGACCAGTGTCCTTATAAGAAGATGGCTTTGTGAAGACAGACTTACAAGGAAAATGCCATGTGGTGATGATGCACAAATTAGAGTTATGCAGTTGCAATTCAAGGAAAACCAAGGTTGCCAGCAAACTACCAGTGGCTAGGAAAAGGCAAGGAAAGACATCTCTACTGATTTTAGAGGAAGTATGTTCATGCTAACAGCTTAATTTCAGACATGTAGCTTCTGCAACTATGAGACAGTAAATTTTCATTATTTTAAGTTTGTGACACTTTGTAACAGCAGCAGAAAAAGATAAATACAGAGTGTGCTTTTCAATTTCCACATATTTTTGAATTTTAAAAATTGCACTTGTATTAATTTCTAACTTAATTCCATTTGTTTGAAGAATTTGCTTTTAATTATTTCAATCATTTAAAATTTATTCAGATTAGTTTTGTGACATAACATGTGGCCTATCCTGGAGAGCATTCCATGTGCGCGTAAGAAAAATGTGTATTTTGGAGAGCGACGAAGTAAGACAGTGGGATAAAAAGCTCCACTTATCATCTTCCCTGCAAGGACACCAAGTTAACAACTATCTACTTAGAAAAAGCACCTTCATGGCTTAGTGCAGTGGCTCACGCCTATAATCCCAGCACTTTGGGAGGCTGAGGCAGGCAGATCAGAAGGTCAGGAGATCGAGACTATCCTGGCTAACACAGTGAAACCCCATCTCTACTAAAAATACAAAAAATTAGCAGGGCATGGTGGCGGGCGCCTGTAGTCCCAGCTACTCGGGAGGCTGAGGCAGGAGAATGGCGTGAACCCAGGAGGCAGAGCTTGCAGTGAGCCGAGATCATGCCACTGCACTCCAGCCTGGGCGACAGAGCGAGACTCCATCTCAAACAAACAAACAAACAAAAAAAAACAAAAACTACAACAACAAAAAAAACCCACCTTCATAGGAACCACAAATCAGGTGAGTACTAATAGTACTTGATTTTAACTTCATATAGCTGAAAGAGGCACAGAAGAGATAGATAAAATAGTCTTGAATCACTGACTCCACCACTTCCCCATTCCTGGCAGGGGTGTGATGCGGAGAGCATCTCTGGGCACTGGGGAAAGGAGAAAACAGTAATTGTGAGGAATTAAACTCTGTGTTGTTCTGTTAGTGCAAAAAGGAAAACTAGACCAAATTCGGATGGTGCCCACTCATAGAGGGAACATTTAAGCCAGCCCTTAGAGGGGAATTGCCAATGTCAGCGGTTAGAACTTGAGTGCCTGCAAACCTTGCTACTGAGGGTCAAAGTGCTCTATGTCCCTAAGTGAACTTGGAAATCGGTCTGGGCCATAAGGACTGCAACTCTTAGATGAGTCCAAGGGCTGAACTAGGCCCAGAGATGGTGGACTATGGGGGCAGGCAACATACAGAGACACGAGCTGGGGCAGCCAAGGTAGTGCTGGCATCACTCCTCCCATAACCCCAGGCTGCACAGCTCCTGACTCCAAATGAGATCCCTTCCTTGAGGAGAGGAGAGGGAATAGCAGGGAGGATTTTGTCTTACATCTTGGATACCAGCTCAGCTGCAGCAGGATTGGGTACCAGTCAGAGCCATGAGGCCCTTGTTCAGGCCCTAGCTCCCAGATGACATCTATAGACACACCCTGAACCAGAGGGGAACCTGCTGCCTTGAAGGAACTGACCCAGTCGTTCCAGCATTTATTACCTGCTAACTGAAGGGCGCTTGGACCCTGAATAACAAGCATTGATACCTGGTCCTAGATAGAGGGCCTTGGTGAGTCTCTGAGACTTGCTGGCTTCAGGTAGCAACACTGCCACAATGGGGTAGAGCACCTAGCAGGATTTTGGGGTTTTCCATTCAAAGACATGACTCTTGTATGGCATTTCTGGACATTCCCTGGGCCAGAGGGGAGCCCACTGCCCTAAAGAGTGAGTCCCAGGCCAGGCAGCATTCACCACAAGCTGACTTCAGAGACCTTGAGTCTTAAGAAAACATCAGTGGTAATCTGGAAGTACTCCTTGTGGCAAGGAGTGATGGTGGCTATGGGATGAGGCTCCTTTGCTTTTGGAAAGGGGAGAAAAGAGTAGGAAGGACTGTGTTTTGTGGTTTGAGTGCCAGCTCAGTCGCAATACAACAGAATACAAGGTAGACTTCTAAGGTTTTTGATTCTAGTCCCTGACACTTGGAGAGCACTTCTGGACCCACCCAGGGCCTGGGGTATCTCGTCGCCCTGAAGGGAAGGTCACAAGCCTGGCTGGCATTGCAACCTGCTGATTGTAGAGCCCCAGGGTTTTGGGCAAACATAAGCAGCAGCCGGGGAATGGTTGCAGCAGGCCTTGGGTGAGACCCAGTGCTGTGTTGGTTTCAGGCCTGACCCAGTGTGGTCATAGTGGTGGTGGCCACAGAGGTGCTTATGTCACTACACCCCCAGTTTCAGGTGGCTTAGAATAGAGAGAGAGACTGTGTGTTTGGGAGAAAGTAAGGGAAAAGAACAAATCTCTGCCAGGTAATCCATGTAATTCTCCCATATATTTCTAAGACCGTTGATATGGTTTGGCTCTGTGTCCCCACCCAAATCTTATCTTGAATTGTACTCCCATAATTCCCAGATGTTGTGGGAGGGATCTGGTGGGAGATAATCTGAATCATTGAGGAGGTTTCCCCCATACTGTTCTTGTGGTAGTAAATAAGTTCCATGAGATCTGATGGTTTTACCAGGGATTTCCGCTTTTGCATCTTCCTCATTTTTCTCTTGGCATTGCCACGTAAGAAGTGCCTTTCACCCTCCACTATGATTGTCAGGCCTCCCCAGCTATGTGGAACGATAAGTTCAATTAAACCTCTTTTTCTTCCCAGTCTCAAGTATGTCTTTATCAGCAGAATGAAAACTGACTAATACAGTAAATTGGTACTAGTAGAGTGGGGTGCTGCTGAGAAGATACCCAGAAATGTGAAAGCGACTTTGGAACTGGGAAACAGGCAGAGGTTGGAAGAGTTTGGAGGGCCCAGAAGAAGACAGGAAAATTTGAGAAAGTTTGGAACCTCCTGGAGATTTGTTGAATGGCTTGGACAAAAATACTGATAATGATATGGACAATGAAATCCAGGCTGAGATGATCTCAAATGAAGATAAGGAACTTGTTGGGAAATGGAGCAAAGGTGACTCTTGATATGTTTTAGAAAAGAGACTGGCAGCATTTTGCCCCTGACCTAGAGATTTGTGGAACTTTGAACTTGAGAGAGATGATTTAGGGTATCTGGCAGAAGAACTTTCTAAGCAGCAAAACATTCAAGAGGTGACTTGAAAATTTGAGTTTGGAAAATTTGCAGCTTGATGATGCAGTAGAAAAGAAAAATTAATTTTTTGATGAGAAATTCAAGCTGGCTGCAGAAATTTGCATAAAAAGGAGTCACATGATAATCCCCAAGACAATGGGGAAAATGTCTCAAGGGCATGTCAGAGGTCTTCATCGTAGCTCCTCCCATCACAGAACCGGAAGCCTAGGAGGAAAGAATGGTTTTGGGGGCCAGGCCCAGGGTTCCCATCCTGTGTACAGCCTGCAGACTTGGTGCTCTCTGTCCCAGCCACTCCAGCCACTGCTAAAGGGGCCAAGATTACAGCTCAGCCCATGGTTTTGGAGGGTGCAAGCCAAAAGTCTTGACAGCTTCCATGTGGTGTTGAGCCTGTGGGTGCACAGAAGTCAAGAATTGATATTTGGGAACCTCCACCCGGATTTCAGAAGATGTATGGAAACTCCTGGATGCCTAGGCAAAAGTTTGCTGCAGGAGCAGGGAGAAACTCTCCTAGGGTACTGTGGAAGGAAAACGTGGGATTAGAGGCTCCACACAGAGTCCCTACTGGGGCAACTCCTGTTGGAGCTGTGAGAAGAGGGCCACCATCCTCCAGACCTCAGAATGGTAGATCGACCAACAGCTTGCACCATGCATCTGGAAAAGCCACAGACACTCAACACCAGCCCATGAAAGCAGTCAGGAGGGGGCCTATACTCTGCAAAGCCATAGAGGTGGAGCTGCCCAAGTCTATGGAAACCTACCTCTTGCATCAGCATGACCTGGATGTAAGACATGGAGTCAAAGAACATCATTTTGGAACTTTAAAATTTGACTGCCTTGCTGGATTTCAGACTTTCATGGGCCCTGTAAGCACTTTGTTTTGGCCAATTTCTCCCACTTTGAATGGCTGTATTAACCTAATATTTTTACCCCCATTGTATCTAGGAAGTAACTAGCTTTCTTTTGATTTTTACAGGCCCATAGGTGGAAACAACTTGCCTTGTTTCAGATGAGACTTTAGACTGTGGACTTCTGGGTTAATGCTGAAATGAGTTAAGACTTTGGGGGACTATTGGGAAGGCATGACTGGTTTTGAAATATGAGAACATGAGATTTGGAGGGGCCAGCAATGGAATGATCTGGTTTGGCTCTGTGTCCCCACCAAAATCTCATCCTGAATTGTACTCCCATAATTCCTATGTGTTGTGGGAGGAACCTGGTGGTAAATACTTTGAATCATGGGGGTGGTTTCTCCCATACAGTTCTCATGGTAGTGAATAAGTCTCACAAGATCTGACGGTTTTATCAGGGGTTTCTGCTTTTGCATCTTCCTCATTTTTCTCTTGCTGCCATCATTTAAGAAGAGCTTTTCACCTCCTGCCATGATTCTGAGGCCTCCCCAGCCATATGAATCTGTAAATCCAATTAAAACTCTTTTTCTTTCCAGTCATAGGTATGTCTTTATCAGCAGCATGAAAAAGGGCTAATGCAACCATCAAGGTGGTACCTCTACGAGACTGCCAGAACCACAGCATTACTAGGCTTGGGGTGCCCCCTAAAGCAGAAACAGCTTAGATTACATCAAAGTCCTTTCAAATATCTGGAAAGCCTTCCTAAGGAGAACGGCTACAAATAATCCCCGAGGGTGAAGACTACAATAAATAGACAAAGCTCTCCTAAGCAAAAAGAACAAAAACTGGAGGAATCACATTACCTAACTTGAAATCATACTACAAAGCTATAGTAATGAAAACAGCAAGATACTGGCATAAGACACATAAACAAATAAAACAGAATAGAGAACTGAGAAACAAATCCACGCACCCACAGTGAACTCATTTTTGACAAACTTTGCAAGAACATTCAGTGGGGAATGGACAATATCTTCAATACATGATGCTGGGAAAACTGGATATCCATATGCAGAAGAATGAAAAGAGATGCCTATCTCTTACCATATACAAAAATCAAATCAAAATGGCTTACATATTTAAATCTAAAACCCTCAAACCATGACTGTCTACAAGAAAACATTGGGGAAAATCTCCAGGACATTATTCTAGGCAAACATTTCTTGAGCAATATCCCACAGGCCCAGGTAACTAAAGCAAAAGTTGGCAAATGGGATCACATGAAGTTTAAAATGCTTCTGGACAGTAAAGGATACAATCAATGAAGTGAAGAGACAATCCTCACAATGGAAGAAAGTATTTTCAAACTATCTATGTGATAAATGATTAACAAAAAGAATATATTAATAAAAGTACCTGAAATAACACTATAGGAAAAAAATCTAATGATCCAATCAAAAGATGGGCAAAATATTTGAATAGACACTTTTCAAAAGGAGATATACAAATGGCAAACAGGCATATGTAAAGGTGCTCAACATCACTGATCATCAGAAAAATGCAAATCAAAACTACAATGAGATGTTATCTCACTCAAGTTAAAATGGCTTATATCTAAAAGACAGGCAATAACATATGCTGGGAAAGATGTAGAGAAAAGGGAACTCTCATCCATTGTTGGTGGGAATGACAATTAGTGAAACCACTATGGGGAACAGTTTGGATCTTCCTCAAAAAACTAAAAATTGAGCTATCATATGATCCAGGAATCCCACTGTTGAGTGTATATCCAAAAGAAAGAAAATCAGAATATCAAAGAGAAATCTACACTCCTATGTTTGTTGAAGCACTGTTTGTAATAGCTAAGGTTTGGAAGCAACCTAAGTGTCCATCAACAGATGAATGGATAAATAAAATGTGGCACATATACACAATGGAGTACTATTCAACCATAAAAAAGAAAGATCCAGTCATTTTCAACAACATGGATGGAACTGGAGATCATTATTTTAAGTGAAATAAGCCAGGCACAGAAAGGCATGCATTGCATGTTCTTACTTATTTGTGGGATCTAAAAAGCAAAACAACTGAATTCATGGACATAGAGAGTAGAGGGATGGTAAAGGTTGAGGGAGTTAGTGGGTGGCTGGGGAGGAAGTGGGGATAGTTAATGGGTTCAAAAATTGTAAGAATTAATAAGACCTACAATTTGATAGCACAACAGGGTGACTCTTGTCAATAATAACTTCACATTTTGGAACAACTTAAATGGTATAATTAGAAGTTTGCAACTCAATGGATAGACACTTGAGGGGATGGATACACCATTCCTCATGATGTTCTTATTTCACTAGCATGCCTGTATCAAAACATGTCATGTACCCCATAAATATATACCCCTACTATGCACTCACAGCAATTACAATTATTTTTAATTAAAATGTATATTTTGCTAGATACATTGGGTGAAATTCTCTATAGACATATGTCAGTTCTAACTGGTTTATAGGGTTATTTAAATCTTCAATTTCCTTGGTAATATTCTGCCTAGTTGTTCTATCTACTATTGAAAATGAAGTATTACTTCTTCAACAATTATTGTTGAACTTGCTACTTCTCTCCTTAAATCTAAATCTGTCAGTGTTTGTTTAGTGTATTTTAAGGCTTTCTTGTTAAGTGCTTATAGTGTTTATAGTTCTTATATATTCTTCATTGATTCATCCTGTTATCTTTATAAAATATCTTTCTTTGCATTATAATGTGTCTTAAACTCTACTTTGCCTGATGTTAGTATATATAGCCACAGCAGATCTGTTTTAGTTACTGTTTGCATAGACTATATTTTTCCATACTTTTACTTTCAATCTATTTGTGCCATTGAAAATAAAGTGAATCTTTCACATTTAGCATATAGTATATTAATCCAATGGTTGCAGTCAATGCATGTTACTCAGGGGCATTTTATATTCAACTGTATAAATGCATAGCATTAATTACATTTACAGTAGACAATTTAGAGATTTTTCTATTGAAATAAGTATCTTTCAAAACAAAGGAGAAGATAAAGGCAAAGTAACATAATACCGACAGCAAATGCCTGGAAACAAAGAGAAAAAGCAAGGATGCCGGGCATGAGTTGCAAAGAAAATGACAGATGTTGAGACCAAGTGTTCACATTAAAGCAGACATAGCTCTGCTGTTGACTAATGCCAAGGGGAGCCCTTTGTAGGGATCTTCAAAAGTAAATTTTTGGAATGTGAACAGATCTGCCACCTGGCCAATGACAATGAAAACTTACTAGCTACAGTGATGAAAATGGTGGGCATATGTGTTTTATACCTATAATATATAATTACTGGAATTAAACAAAATGTGTCATGCCTTTGTGTGATTTTTTCCATCCCATTTCTTACCAGCTAAATTTCCTAAGGATATTGATAACTTTTAAAACTTGTGAAAAATTTGTTATTTTACATGAAGAAAATTAAGCAGTTGTAAATGTCTGTAATAGCATTCTTTCCATAGATTATGAAATAATAGTCAAATTATTCTGGATTATTATAGGATTCTTAGTAAAGAAAAGAGATCCAAAAGTACATCGATATTGAATATCTGTCCAGGAAGCATGTGTTTTTTTTTCTTTCTGCTATTAGGTGGCATATTTGGTTTCATTACTGTCACTTACCATATTGCTATAAAGAATGTCTCAGGTTAGTCTTTAAGAAAATGTTATTTATAATTTTATCTGCTGCATGTATAAATTGGTGACATTTTCCATGTTGGAAATTTAAAGCTAGTGGACAAAATACAGAAATCTAATATGTCATCTTATCTGATACTAATTCCCAGAAGTCTGTCTCATGATAAATATATAATCATCAGGGACCTAAATATGTTATTGACCATTAAGAAAACTTTACCACGATAAATTTTACTTTTTAAATTATGAAATACTTAAAATATATAAAAAGTTAAAAATAATATTATGATAGACATACATACCCCCTATATTAAATTTAAAAATTGTAATAATTTACCTTTTTAGTTTAGAATATTTTTTAAACAAAGTAGAACATTACAGTGAACATTAGTGTTCCTCTCGTTTCCATTTTAGGCACATCCTACACCATCTTCCTAAGAAAATACTGAGATACATGTGTATACTTGTCCAGTCCTTTAAAAATATCTATGTATTTACATAATTGGTGATGTCATCTGTGCATTTTTTGGAACTTGATTTTTTTACTCAATAATTTCACTTTCAAATTCTATCCATGTTATATATTTCTTTAAATATAAAACATTAAGTACACATATTAATGTCTGCTTCTGTCTTAATCTCCAGTAAATTTTAGTAAAATAATAAACTCAAAGGGCAAAGAGCATATGCTTTATGGTGATAGTGAAAGAGAAAGAGCTAATAAAGTGTAGGTTTAAAATAGACGAGTAAGTGGTGACTTATCAAAGTTGGAAAACCTCAAATTTAACTCTGTAGGGTGGTGGAAGAGGGGGAATTTTAAGAGATGTTCATTTTATAGGCAAAATCCTAGCAAGAATGAGGAATTAGAATACTGTGTACATCTGAAAGCAGGGATTTAGGCTGAAAATGAGATGACTGGATAAAGGCTCTAAAAGGAGTTAATTTCTTCATCCCATGCCTTATCCCAGGCCCCCAAATGCCTAACATTCCTCCACTGCTGCAGATGTTAGATAATATGTCAGGGATTGATTACAAAAAGCCTCAAAAAGAAATTTTTGGAGTAGTAAAAGTTTTCTAGCAGTATTAGGGTGTTTTTTTTTAATCAGTTTGTTAAAACTCATACAACTGTATACCACAAGGGATGACATTTACTGAATGGGAAACACAACAATGACAGAACAACACCAAGGATAACAACAACAACAACAACAGGATTTTAGCATATAAAAGATGGAATGCAGACTGTGACAAATAAACATTATAAATATATAAAATAACCTTATTGAAGTAGATAAAGAAATAAAGTACTGACATATGTAACTTTGAAAAATGGTGTTTTGACTGGGTATTGTAAGGCTAAATGCAAAAGAATTGTACATAAACACTATACTCTAGTTGGTACATATTTTACTCAAAACAGTTCTAAAGTCACTTTACATGTAAACTAGGATCAAACAAATAAATAAATAAATTGAAGTTAATGGAGCCAGGCTTCTTATCTTCAGACAAAGGGTTAAAGGCTAAAATAAAATCTGTGTGCTGTCTGGAGTAAAGTCAGAGATATCAATATGATCTCATGTTTACTTCAGTATAAATACAGACACATAAATACAGGAATAAAGATGTGTGTGGGTGAATATACATGGGTTAGTAGACATTGCATATTTCCTAGAATTGTCCCCTAAAAATCCTAGAATTAGTACATTCTTGGAAAAATAGTTGAGTCTTATATTGTGGAAGGGAAAATTCAAAACTAGCCTGAGGTAACTTGCACTGTCACAAAGTAAAAAGTGCTGAAGAAAGGGCCAAGGGTAATTTTAAAGGAACACAAATGACAACATAGAAGACCTTCCAATGGCCAAATCTGGAATAATTTGATTAACAAAATAAATAATGGAAGTATTATATTAAAACACGAAATAATAAAATAATATCGATGAATGTATACTGAAATAAATGATTGAGTCCATAAATGAGGAAGAAGAGATAAATCTTTACAGAATAAATCTAAATATTTCATGTAGATATATTTTGCCTCTTCTTACACACACAAAAAATTAATGACTCCAGGGATACTTTGCAAAATATTTGTTCAGTATTCTTTGAGGTCCTGAAAAACTCAGTGATTGTCACATAGAAGAGGACAGTAAGGAGATATGACTAAACACAATGACTGGATCAAAGTCAGAAAAAGACGTTAGTAGGAAAACTGAAAACACAATAAAGGCTGTAGATTGTTAAATAGTATTGTATCACTGTAGTATAGTAGAAGCACTAATTCTTCAGTGTTGGAAAATATGCTACGGTTACATATGAAGGTTGGAGAAAGCTGGGTAAAAGGTGTTCATGAAGATTCTGTAGTATCTTTACATCATTTCTCTAAATCTCTTGTTACAACGTTTCTCTAAATCTTGTTACAACATTTCTCTAAATCTCTTTTGTGAAATCTTGTTACAAAATAACAAGTAGGAGCATATTAAAAGCAGGGTAGAAAAGTGATGCTGGGGTCTGTAACAGTAAGTAGGGAAGTTAGGGAAGTACTGAACTGTGAAGGTGAAATTTGCACAAAGACCTGTTTGAGATAAGGGAGTAAATCGTGTGTATATCTAGGAGAAGATAAATATCAGAAAAAATATCAAGGAAATTTGTGTATCTGGAATGTTGTGAGAAGGAGGAGGGGAATATTACATTGTATTCATGAATAATAGTGGGGTGCAGTATTGGGGAGCAGATATTAAGCATTGCAGGCCATGGTCCTTTCTTTGGCTTTTATCTGGGGAGAATGGAAAGGCATTGGAGGGCTTTAAGCAGAGGAATACTATGACCAAAGCAAGGAAAGCTTGATCATAGATTTATAAATGACTAAGTTACACTACTACCTATGTCTAGTAAATACACAATTGTTTGTATCTATTTTAGTTTATTTTATTTATTTTTTGAGATGGAGTCTTGCTCTTCCGCCCACGCTGGAGTGCAATTGTAGTATCTCCACTCACTGCAACCTCCGCCTCACAGGTTCAAGCGATTCTCCTGCCTCAGCCTCCCGAGTAACTGGGATTACAGGCGCCTACCACCACGCTTGGCTAATTTTTATATTTTTAATAGAGATGGGGCTTCTTCACCATGTTGGCAAGGCTGGTCTTGAACTCCTGACCTCAGGAGATCTGCCCGCCTCGGCCTCCCAAAGTGCTGGGATTACAGGGGTAAGCCACCGAGTCCAGCTGTTTGTGTCTATTTTAACTCTTCTGTTTTTATTCTAATTGTACACTTACTTAACCAGAGTTGATCTACAAAACGAGACAGGGAAATTTTTTCCTGCCTTGACTATTCTAAGAGGACTAGTTTCAGACTCCACAAAATCACTTATGAGCTACTCCTTATACCAAATTTACTAATAGACTATTCTCAAGAAGGCTGAATGCTGGACAGCTCCGGTAAGCTGTGTGTGACTCAGGATGGTGATTGTTGTTAAGCTGAGAAAGAAGAAGCAAGAGAAGAACTGCTTTAACAGCATATTGATACACAAACGAAAATACTACAGTGCTTTAATAACTGCATATTGATTCTTAATCTTGTATATGCCTCGTTACAGATGCATTTATAATTCCAGATGCTGCCTAAAACAATTACCATGGACTTGTTAACACATAGCTGTGTTTTAAAATTATTTTGAAAAGGCAAATTTTAAATTTACGGGTTATTTAAAATCACCATTATGAGCAGAAAAATGCACAGCTTTCCGACAAAGATTACACACACACGCGCGCATGCATGCACATACACACACACAAATATATATTTTCCCCCAGAACATTGGAGAAATAATGAAATAGCAAAAGCCTATTTCATGAAATACACATTATGTTGGCATCAATGCTTCAGTAATTCCTGATGTTTCTCCTGACAATAACTCAGATTGTTGCAATGAAGACTGCATGTTTGATTATCTGGATACCTGTCATGCATAACTAGAGGGCGGCTGTAAAAAACAGGATTAATCAAAGTAGGATTATAATTTTCTGCAACACCTGTTTCGACCAGCTGCCTCTGATTGTAGATTCTATTCCTCTAGTCCTCCCAAATTACACAATAAAGCAATTTAGAAATCAGTGGAGAGTCCAGTGTCATTGTGCCAGAATGGAAGTCAAACATTAGAGCAGAGGAACCTTTGAGCTACCTGATTTAATTTGTTCAGATTATTCCAGAAAGAGTGGAGCAAGCAAATAACATAATACAATGGGACATCCTCAAAAAGGTTTTATTTTTAAGATTTTATACCATTTGCTTTGTTCTTATGTGTTTGCTTAAACTTCATACTGAGCACGTACTAACAGGAGGAAGCGGAGTTAACTTTTGAAGCTATATATTATTGATCAGAAATTAAATTATACCTTAGCATTATAATAATGTATCTAAAATACCATGAAGATTTCTTTCTAAAATATTTTATTACTTTATCAATTTATTTTATTTACAACATATTAAGCAAAATGTAAACAAGTTAAACTTTACCTAAAACAAGTGATGGCAAGCATGTTATAAGAGGAGTCAATATTATGTTTAAAAATAGGCATAAACAACCTTGGAAAAGAATTTACAGAGTTTTAAATTCTGTCATGGTCCTGAAATGTATTCTCATTATAACAACAGAGGGGAATGTGTTTTTCAAGTTACTGTTGGGTCTAAATGTACCATTAAGTGACTGCAGTCTCCTTGAAATATAAAGGATTTTCAGAATATTTAACCGTTATGATTTTGGAAGCATAGTATTTATGGTTGTTTCATGAGTTAAATTTGGGTTAAAAGTAGTCTTAGTACAAATAATTTTACAATAAATAAAATTATAATTCACATTATGTTTATAATAAATATTACCACATAATGTATTTAAGCTCCCTTATGCCTTAATGGTAGGAACTATAAACATTAAAATATGTAACTATTATTGCATTTTCTCATGATGATATATATATGTTATTAATAGGATAGACCTATTCCTAAGTTTTCTCTATGATATTCATGTCTTAAGAATGTGTCAGGCATACAAATGAAGAGTTGGTTAAATGAAATTGATTTTTTACAAATATAGTGAAAATAGCATCAATTAAATGCAATCTTAGCTAACTGTAGTCACTTGTCAAGTAATATAAATGATGTCATATAAATGAAATGTGCAAAACAATTTTAATGTTGCTGGGGAAACAACAGTTTAGAAGGTATATTAAATATTCAAAAACATTTATACCTAGAAATTTCAGAAGAGAACAATAAATGAAGTAAAGTAGTTGATAAGATTTCTTACGGAGGGAGCAAATCAGTTGTTTTTGATGAAACACACTAAAATGGATGCATTTCATCCACAAGGAGTATTAGTTTGGCCCATGACTGTGGCACAAATGAGGGTTCACTGTCACAAATAAAGTATATGAAAACATATTGAAGTTTTCTGTTGCATGTATGAGATCTATGATGTATTAAATATTAGATGTGTTCTGTATACATGTCTATATTAAAAGAGAGATATGAATGTACATGAATATGGCAGAAGTGATATTCATATGTTTTCATTTTAAAAATTATACACAAATACATTTTTTATTCTTTTAAATGTCATAGTGCTAAAATGTCCATCCTTACCTTGTTTTCTGGTTTCTTTGAGCTTCATAATTAAACTCAGAAATAAACAAATATTCTCAAGTGCACAAACCTACTGTTCTTCTGTTTATATTCTTTCCTATAGCTTGAAATATTAACTAATGTAATTCAGGCTTTTTTAATACAATAAAATGCTAATTGTTTAGTTAACAAAAACCATGATTAACAAAGACACACATATATTTTACCCTTGAGCTAAGAAAATTTTACTTCAGCTAATTAGATGCTTTCTATGATAAAACTATCCCGTCTTTTTGTTTATTAGCCTCAAAGAATGCAAATGAAGAGTTGTTAGCATAAATGCATTTAGAATTCCTAGTTGCTTCTTGTAGTCATGATTTCTGTGAACCATGAATTCAGTTAGCTGTGTATTAAAAACACAGAGTTGCTGTTGAAACTGTAATTTAGAACAAAGTTCAGAAAACTCAATTTTCAGCTCTATTGTATTTTTTTAAATTAAATTAATGACATAATTTTCATTATATTAATTTTCTATTTCACTTGTAAGATGAACAATTTAAGTTCTATTGTATACTTCTAATTTATGAAAACCTTTGTGAAGTAATTTTAAATAGCAGTATAAGAGACTATAACTGATACTAACTGTCTTCAACTGGGAATCAGTAATATAATATGTGTGGACCTGTTTAGACAGCATATATTTAGCCTACTTTGTAATTATATAATTGTCCTAGGAAACATCCTTGAGTACACTGGAAATCCAATCATGCTTACCAATATGACTTTAGCTTCTAAATTTGTTTCTAGTGGACCATTAAAGCTACCTATCAAACCAATTTTTCCTTTGTCTATTGATTCTTTAATTTTTCTAAATGACAGCCCCTCTTTCCTCAAACCTGCAATATTTTCCAATTCCCATTCACACTTGATGACTCTAATTCTTATTTTATAAAAATATATCAAATAAAATAGTTCCCACTGCTATAGTCACCTTTTATATGTATCTCTACTCATACATCCTATCTGGTCTTTTGAATCAACTGCCTTTGCTCCTAGCCTAGGCCAGTATCTTTACTTAGGCAATAAAACTCCTCCCCTCTTACATATTCCTGTTAATTGTTCCACTTTTCAATATTCAATTTTTATTTCCCCCCACACTAATGAATGATTACATTTTGAAAAACAAAAATGTTTCTCTCATATTTAAAAACAAAAGAAATTTCTCCAGTAATTTAATAATCCTCCAGCAATAATCCTATTGCACTCAATTGTTTGTATTCCCTTATAGCAAAACAAATTTGAAAAAAATTGCTCATAAACCATACTTCCAATTCACCTCCCTTGTACTCTTAACTCTAATCAGGCTTATGTTCCACAACTGTTCTTATCAAGATAACCAGTGACTTTTACATTGCTAAATGCATGGACAACTTTTGGTCTTTATCTTTCCTAACTTACATTTGGCAAAGTTAATCCTAATCTCATTCTGGAAACAAATATTCACCTAGATCCCAGTAGAACTGCCAGGATTAAGAACTCCCTTTATGAATGCTCCTTTTCAGTTTCCCTTAGTGGTTGTTATTCGTCTGTTCTCACACTGCTAATAAAGACATACCCAAGACTTGGCAAGTTACAAAGAAAGAGGTTCAATGGACTCACAGTTCCACATGGCTGGGAAGGCCTCACAATCATGGCAGAAGGTGAAAGGCACATCTCACACGGTGGCAGACAAAAGAAGAGAACTTGTGCAGGGAAACTCCCCTTTGAAAACCATCAGATCTCATGAGACTTATTCACTATCATGAGAACAGGATGGGAAAGAACTTCCCCCATAATTCAATTACCTCCCACCAGGTCCCTTCCCCAACACCTGGGAATTGTGGGAGCTACAATTCTAGATGAGATTTGGGTGGGAACACAGAGCAAAGCCAGATCATTTTGACCCTGGCCCCTCTCATATCTCATGTTCTCACATTTCAAAACCAATCATGCCTTCCAAACAATCCCTCAAAATCTTATTTCAGAATTACCTCAAAATTCCATAGTCCAAAGTCTTATCCAAGACCAGGCAAGTCCCTTCCACCTATCAGCTTATAAAATCAAAAGCAAGTTAGTTACTTCCTAGATACAATGTGGGTACAGGCATTGGATAAATGTAGCCATTCCAAATGGGAGAAACTGGCCAAAACGAAGGGGCTAAAGGCCCCATGAGAGTCTGAAATCCAGCAGGGCAGTCAAATCTTAAAGTTCCAAAATAATCTCCTTTGACTACATGTTTCACATCTGAGTCACACTGATGAAAGAGGTGGGATCCCATGGGCTTGTGTGGCTCCACCTCTTTGGCTTTGCAGGGTATGACCCACCTCCTGGCTATTTTCATGGGCTGGCATTGAGTGTCTGCAGCTTTTCCAGGCCCATGGTGCAAACTGTAGTTGGATCTATCATTCTGGGGTCTGGAGGATGGTGGCCCTCTTCTCACAGCTCCACTAGGTAGTTCCCCAGTAGGGACTCTGTATATGGGCTCTGACCCCACATATCCCTTCCACACTGCCCTAGTAGAGGTTCTGCATGAGACCCCTGCCCCTATAGCAAACTTTTGCCTGGGCATCCAGCCATTTCCGTACATTGTCTGAAATTTAGGCTGAGGTTCCCAAACCTAAATTCTTGACTTGTGTGCACCTGCAGGCTCAACACTACATGGAAATTGCCAAGGCTTGGCACCTCTGTAGCAACAACCCAAGCTGTACCTTACCCCTTTTTAGCCATGGCTGCAGTGGCTGGGATGCCGAGCAGCAAGTCCCTAGTCTGCACAGAGCAGGGGGGCCCTGGGCCCAGCCCACTAAACCATTATTTCCTCCTAGATCTCTGGCCTGTGATGGCAGGGGCTGCTGTGAAGACCTCTGACATGCCCTGGAGACATTCTCCCTATTTTCTTGGGGATTAACATTTGGCTTCTCATTTCTTATGCAAATTTCTGCAGTGGGCTTGAATTTCTCCTCAGAATTCTTTTTTTTTTTCTATCACATCCTCAGGCTGAAAATTTTCTGAACTTTTATGCTCTGTTTTCCTTTCAAAACTGAATGTTTTTAACAGCACCCAAGTCACCTCTTGAATGATTTGCTGCTTAGAAATTTATTTAACCAGATAGCCTAAATTATCTCCCTCAAGTTCAAAGTTCCACAAATCTCTAGGGCAGGGGGAGAATGCTGCCAGTCTCTTTGCTAAAACATAGCAAGAGTCACCTTTACTCTAGTTGCTAACAAGTTCCTCAGCTTCCTCTGAGACCACCTCAGACTGGATTTCATTGTCCATATTATTATCAGCATTTTGGTGAAATTCAACAAGTCTCCAGGATGTTCCAAACTTTCCCACATTTTCCTGTCTTCTTCTGAGCCCTCCAAAGTGTTCTAACATCTGTCTGTTACCCAGTTCCAAAGTTGAATTTCCACATTTTTGGGTATCTGTTTAGCAGTGCCCCACTCGACTGGTCCCAACTTACTCTATTAGTCCATTCTCATGCTGCTTAAAAAGACCTACCCAAGCGTGGGCAATTTACAAAAGAAAGAGATTTAATGGACTCACAGTTCCATATTACTGGGGAGGGCTCAAAATGATGGCAGATGGTGAAAGGCATGCCTCACATGGCAGCAGACAAGAGAAGAGAACTTATGCAGGGAAATTCCCCTTTATAAAACCATCAGATCTCATGAGACTTACTCACTATCATGAGAACAGCGCAAGAAAGACCTGTTCCCATGATTCAATTACCTCCTTCCAGGTTCCTTCTACAACATGTGGGAATTGTGGGAGCTACATTTCAAGACAAGATTTAAGTGAGGACACAGCAAAACCTTATCAGTAGTTCTTACTGAATTTAACAATATCTAAATATTGGTGTGACCCATGCATCACTATTTGAATCTCTTCTTTTTAAACTACTCTGACTTTGTTTGTAATCTCATCTATATTATGATTTTAAATACCACCTACATTCTAATGGATGTTACATCTTTATTTTTAACCTTGACTTTGCCCCTATGCTCTAAACCTTCATGGTCAACCACTAACTTGACATCTCTGGAAATAAAATAAATATTAAAACTTTATATGATAAACTAAACTACTAAAATGATATACAGAAGCACCTCCAAAGTTTTTCCCTTAAAATCGCCCCATTACAATACTGTCACCCTTGTTATCCCTGGAAGATTGGTTCTGGCACTCCCTGTGGACATAAAAATCCATAGATGCTCAAGTCCCTTAAGTAAAATAGCACAGTATTTGCATATAAGCTATGCACATCCTCTTGTATACTTTAAATAATCTCTAACTCATTTATATTACATAATAAAAGTCCTATATATCATTTTATTTGAGTGGATTCAATATAGTGCTGAGTGTACAGCACAGTCAAAATTTGCTTTTTGGAACTTTGTGGAATTCTTTTTTTCTCAAATACTTTTGAAACACAGTTGGTTGAATCTATGGATGTAGAAGAGACTCATGGGTACAGAAAGCTGACTTTGTATTAAAACTCTATTCTTTCTGAGTTTTATACATAAATCTGGGATTATCCTTTGCCTTTCTGTCATACTGCACATTCATCCACCATCAAAACCTTTAAAGATATCAGAATATAATCATTTCTCTAGAAGCTCACTGCCATCACCTTTGTGTCAACAGGCAATACATATTTGCTTAAGTTATTGCAATAGTCTATTAACTGGTATCCTTTATTCCCCCTTTTACCCTTAAGATGAAAGTATTCATAGTGATTATTTTTAAACACAAGTTATATCAGTCACTTTTCTACTCAGAACCCTTCGGTGACAGGCAGGGATTTGGTCTGATGTAGTGAAGTGCTTGGCAAATATTTTTCCTATGTAACTATAAAACTGAACCAAATAATAATGGTCAAAAGTAACAATTTTAGGCCTCCAGAAATAGATGAAAGTCAAAGAAAATATTGAGAAGTATTTATCCATTAAATACTTCTGATCTCCAGGTAAGAATAATAAGTGTCTGTGGCTTTATTACTTGGTGCTGCACTCATCATCCCTAGTTTGGTGGGATTGTAGTTCTACTAGAGACATGCTGAAAGAACCAGCAGCTTTAATACAAGAAAGATCACAGTCAATTTGTAGGAAAGAGAAAAATCTACAAAAAGTGCATTTCTGTGGCATTTTCCATTAAAGTAGCAATTTCATTTGTAAAAAGAAAGAAGACCAGAGACTATGCTAGCTAAAGTTACATTACCATTTGCATTAAGCAATGGCTCGTCAGACTAGAAACATTTAATAGAAAAATCTTGGAAATACAGCAGCTTCAGAGACAATAATAGGCCTCTACATATACATGGTTGCCTTTTGTATTCATGTGTAGGGAAGACTGGACCTGTGTAGAGATATATCCATACATCTCTAGCTGATCAAGAGGTTACATACAGAGAATGGTGACACATACAATCTACAAAAGACACATCAACAAATGATGGAAACTTTACTGGCTTGAGATCTTTAAGGACAGTAGTTCACTGATCATTGCCTGACTATAAAACTTTGTAAAGAGAAGGACAACTCCTGGGATCCTGACTTTAGCAAACAAATAAACACACTAAGCAGAGTCATCAGTAGCCAATCATTGCAGATGGTCTTCACAAATTTAATTCCATTATATTTCTAAAGAAGCAAGCAAACAAAAAGCAATGACAACAGTTCTTGAGAAGTTGAGCATGATTCAAATCCATATTACCTAAAATGTTCCCCTTTAAACAAAAATTTACAAGATGTGCAAAAAACTGAAAAGTGTAATCCATGCTCAGAAAAAAGAGCCATCACTGCAAATAGTCTCTAAGTATGCTCAGATAGTAAGCTTAGCAGAAAAAAACTTCAGAGAACCTATCATAATATGTAAAGGAAAGCATAATGTCATTAACTCAATGCAAAGAGATATTTAATGATGAAATCAAAAGTATAAACATTGAACAAAATGGCAATTATGTATTTTAAAAATAAATTAAAAAATCGACTGGGCACGGTGGCTCACGCCTCTAATCCCAGCACTTTTGGAGGCTGAGGCAGTCAGATCATTTGAGGTCAGGAGTTCGAGACCAGCCTGGCCAACATGGTGAAACCCCATCTCTACTAAAAATACAAGCTAGGTGTGGTGGCAGATGCTTATAATCCCAGCTACTGAGGCAGGAGAATTGCTTTAACCCTGGAGAGAGAGGTTGCAGTGAACAAAGATCATGCCACTGCAATCCAGCTTGGGTGACAGTGAGACTCTGACTCAAATAAATAAATAAATTCAAGTCTTACTAAGTTGTAGATTTGAAGTGTAAAAGATGGAATCAATTAACTTGAAGAGAAATCAATAGAAATTGTAGAAATAGTCGAGAGAAAAAAATGAAGAAAAAAGAAAGCCTCAGAGATCAGTAAGACAGTCCATATACACATAATAGAAGTCAATTAAGAAGACAGAGAAGTGAAAACTATTTAAAAATTAATAGCTTAAAACTTCTCAAATTTCATTAAAAGTATTAATCTACAGATGCATAAAGTACAAACTCAACATAAGATAAACACGAAGAGACCCAAATATAGACACATCATACTCAAACTGCTAAAAAATTTTTAAAAAGAAAATCCTGAAAGCTGCAGAAGGAAAATAATTAATCACATCAAGGGATACAACAATATGTTTAATAGCTGACTAATTTTCAGAACAAATGAAGGCCGCAAAGCAGTGGAACAACATATTCAACGTGTTGAAAAAAAAATTGGTAATCCTGGAATTTTATATCCAGCAAAATGATCTTTCAAAAATGAAGATAAAATAGACATTCTCAGTTAAACAAAGGCTGAGATAAATTGTTACACACAAGTCAACTTCATAAAAAATACTAAAGTAAGTCTCTTCTATGAAATAATTTTGTTCCAGATATTTCCACAACTTCCTTAAAATATTTTCTCAAATATCACATTCTCAGTTAGGTCATATGTGGGAAACCCATCATAAATTGCAATCCCTGACCTCTGACATTTCCTATGTCCTTATCACTATATGTACTGCTTGTGCACTATTGCCATCTTGCATAATATATGTTTGATGATTCTCCAACCAAAATGTGAACTCTAACAGAACAGATATATTTTCTCTTTCTTCATTTCTATATATCACAGAAGATATGCTGCAAAGGAAGGTTTATGGGTTTTTTTGGTATATTTTGTGTGCAAATGTATGAGTCATGTACCAAAGACAGATGGAACGCTCAGAATGGTTAAACTTAAGGTGATGTACTGAAGGTATGCTCTACAGTAAGATAATCATCGTAAGAGAGCCAGAAAGAAATTTCGAGACATCCAGAGTTTAGCGATAGTGGCAAATAGTTTCCATCCATAGAGTTGAAGGGACAAAGGGAGGGAGTGATGTAACTGAAGCAATGTACCTCTAGCTCTTACATTACTTACATTGTTTGAGGGTCAACAAACCAGAGCTTTAGATACTTCCAGACACTGATGAGGCAGAATGGGGTAGTGCAGATAGATATGCCAATCTCTCTATCTTCCCTAGTGTGCTCTCCATCTGATGATTTCCATCAGCAGAACTAATCAGAAACCTAATATGGATGACAAGGTCTTCCTGGTTATGGAGAAGGCAGAGAAAATAAATAAATAAATAAATAAATAAATAAATAAATAAATAAATAAATAATTCTTGGAGGAAAAACCAAGAATAACCAGACTATCATTATATATTTCCAGAAGGTTAGTATTGGGCTTATTAGTCAACTATGACATCAAAACAATGATTATTACAATATTGAACTTGTAATCTGTAACTATTTTAAAGTAAATGTACAGATTTTTAAAATGACTTTTCCAGAAATTTCACATCTGAATGATATCAATATTTAAAAGGTAGTTGCCTTCCAAAACTATGTACAGAATCTAACAATTATCTTTTTTAATATGTTTTTGGACTTTATTTCTTTGCATTAAAGAAATCTCTTCTCTAGATTTGAATGTTTTAAAGCATTGTCCTTTGAGGATGACTCACATATTTTGTAAGTACTCAAAGTCATTATAAACAAAGCTAACTAATAAAGTGGGTGATTATTTTAGGAGATTTCTTGCAAAAATTAGAAAAATTATCATAATGAGGCTGATTTTCCAAGCCCTATGTAAATAAAGGGTCATTCTATTTATAATTAAACCATACATACAGTCAAAATACATAAGAAAATACGGCATCTCCCAAAAATAATTCAAGTTTTAATTTATTGTACATTGTCGTGGCAGAGAAACCTAAATAATTAAAGTATATTTATATTAATGTAAATTTCCAGCTTCCATGTTCAGTAAATTTTGACCAGTATTCTGATTTAAAGTGTCTCTTGGTGGTAACAAGTAAGAGCATCTTATTAACCTTTCAGAACTCATTAATGAGGTAACATAATTAAGTTGTGTTTTAATAATTAAGCGTGTGTTTTCCTGGTGGTTTAACAAACAACCCTTTTAAAAGGTGAAATGTTATATCCCTATTATACAAATATGTTATTTTCTTTGCCCTACTCTTCCTGAGGTAAGAAATGATGTTGATCATAAAATATATATATTTAAAGGAGATGGTTGTGAGGTTGATTGTTGTTCCTTCCCCTTTTCAGCTGTATGATTTTGGTATGTGACTTAACTTCCTCTAAATCTCAGTTTCTTTGTAAAACAAGGATAATAAGATTCTACTACTTGCTTGGAAGATTAAAGTATGGAATAAACTTAAAGTTCTTAAAATACTGCCTGTTTTTAATTTTGTCTTTATTATGTAGGAAAAGCAGGACAGTAAATATTTATAGACTCCACAAATTTTGGACTATACAATCTAATCACAAATATGCTGATATTTATCTTTAAAATTTTCTTCTATAATTTCAATAGAATTAAATTTAAATGACTGCCAATTTTTTTTCTGGTGACATAAATTTAATTTGGAAATATGAGTGAATATTTAATGTGAAAGTAATACATGCAATTTTTTAAATTGAAGTAAGGGCAAAATATGTAGAATTTATTTGGCTGATACATAATATTTCTAAAGACTCTTTGAAATTTACTTTTTTGGGTTAAAATATCAGAAACAAAATTGGGCTTTCAAAGAAATTATATAAGTAATACAGTATTATTAAAATAGCCATAGACTAACAAACTACTTGACTTAGACTCTTAATTTAGTTATTCTCTTATTTGTGCAACTTTGGACAAGTTATAAAATATCGTGGGATTCAGCTTTCTTATCTGCAAAATAACGTAATTTCTAAGGACTGTCACATCTAACAGGAATAGTCATTAGAAGCGTGGATTTTGGATTAAGAGACTTCATGTTCTAGACACATTACTAATTTAAGTAACTTTGGGCAATTGACTTAAGATATTTCTCTAAGCCTTTATTTGTGAAATATAATTAATAATGTAACTATTTCATAGAGTTACAGGATTAAAAGGGATAATATATGTGAAGCATTTAAAAGAGTTTTTGGAACTGAAAACAATGTTTAAAAGTATTCATTAAGATGATGACTATACACTGATTTTATCATCAGTGACTTTTACCTAAATTCCTTCTGTCAAGCATATTAGGTAAATAAAACCAAAAACACTAATTGATATGGTTTGGCTGTGTCCCCAGCCAAATCTCATCTTGAATTATATGCCCATAATTTCCACATGTTGAGGGAGGGACGTGCTGGGAGATAATTTTAATCACAGGGGCAGTTTCCCCATACTGCTCTTGTGATAGTGAATACATCTCTCTACACTTGATGGTTTTATCAGGGGTTTCTGCTTTTGCACCTTCCTCATTTTCTCTTGCTGCTGCCATGTAACAAGTGCCTTTCACCTCTTGCCATGATTCCAAGGCCTCCCCAGCCATGTGGAACTGAAAGTTCAATTAAACCTCTTTTTCTTGCCAGTCTTGGATATGTCTTTATCAGCAGCATGAAAACTGACTAATACAGTAGTTTGGTACCAGTAGAGTGGGGTTTTGCTGAAAAGATAAACAAATATGTGGAAGCAACTTTGGAACTGGGTAAAAGACAGAGGTTGGAACAGTTTTTGGAAGGCTCAGAAGAAGATAGAAATATGTGGGACAGTTTGGAACTTCATAGAGACTTGTTGAATGGCTTTGACAAAAATACCGATAATGATACGGACAATGAAATCCAGGCTGAGGTGATCTCAGATGAAGATGACGAACTTGTTGTGAAATGAAGCAAAGGTGACTCTTGATATATTTTAGAAAAGAGTCTGGCAGCATTTTACCCCTGCCCTAGAGATTTGTGGGACTTTGAACTTGAGAGAGATGATTTAGTGTACCTGGTGGAGGAAATTTCTAAGCAACAAAGCATTCAAAAAGGTGACTTGGGTGCTGTTAAAGGTATTCAGTTTTAAAAGGAAAACAGAGTGTAAAAGTTCAGAAAATTTATGGCCTGACAATGTGATAGAAAAGAAAATCCCATTTTCTGGGGAGAAATTCAAGCCAGCTGCAGAAATTTGCATAAGTAAGAGGAACTGAATGTTAATCTCCAAGACAATGGGGAAAATGTCTCCAGGGTATGTCAGAGGTCTTCACAGAAGTCCCTCCCATTAGTCAAGGGCCTGGAGGCCTAGGAGAAAATGGCTTCATAGGCTGGGCCCAGGGTCCTGTGCTACATGCAGCCTGGGAACTTAGTGCCCTGTGTCCCAGCTGCTTCAGCCATGGCTGAAAGGGGCCAACATAAAGCTGGGGCCATGGCTTCAGAGGGGTGTAAGCCCCAAGACTTGGCAGCTTCCATGTGGTATTGAGCTTGCAGGTGCACATAACTCAAAAATTGGGGTTTGGAAACCTCTGTCTAAATTTCAGATGTATGGAAACACCTGGATGCCCAAGCAGAAGTTTCCTGCAGAGGCACCCCTCTCATGGTGAAACTGCTAGGCCAGTGCAGATGGGAAATGTGGGGTCAGAGCCCTCACACAGAATTCCTACTGGGCCACCACCTAGTGGAGCTGTGAGAAGAGGGCCACCATCCTCCAGATCCCAGAATTGTAGATCCACCTACAGCTTTCACTGTGCACCTGGAAAACCCACAGACACTCAATGGCAGCCCATGAAAGCAGCCAGGAGGGAGGCTGTTTTCAGCAAAGCCACAAGGCAGACCTGCCCAAGATCATGGGACCCCACCTCTTGCATCAGCGTGACCTGGATGTGAGAGCTGGAGTCAAAGGAGATCATTTTGGAGCTTTAAAATTTGACTGCCCTGCTGGATTTTGGATTTGCATGGATCCTGTAACCGCTTTGTTTTGGCCAGTTTCTCCCATTTGGAACAGCTGTATTTATCCAATGCCTATACCCTCATTGTATCTAGGAAGTAACTAGCTTGCTTTTGATTTTACAGGCTCGTAGGTGGAAGGAACTTGTCTTGTCTCAGATGATACTTTGGACTGTGGGCTTTTGGATTAATACTGAAATGAGTTAAGACTTTGGGGACAGTTGGTAAGGTATGACTGGTTTTGAAATGTGAGGACATGAGATTTGGAGGGGCCAGGGGCAGAATGACATAGTTTGGCTGTGTCCCCACCCAAACCTCACTGTGAATTGTATTCCCATAATTCGCTCATGTTGTGGGAGGGACCCAGTAGGAGATAATTTGAATCATGGGGGCAGTTTCCCCTATACTGCTCTTGTGGTAGTGAATAAGTCTCATGAGATCTGATGGTTTTATCAGAGGTTTCTGCTTTTGCATCTTCCTCATTTTATCTTGCCGCCGCCATGTAAGAAGTTCCTTGCCATGATTCTGAGGCCTTCTCAGCCATGTGAAACCATAAGCCCAATTAAACCTCTTTTTGTTCCCAGTCTCAGATATGTCTTTACTTAACAGTGTGAAAATGGACGAATACATTCATTCTTTCAGATAGTCAAGATGCAGATAAAGTTGACAAGTTACCTATATGGTAGAATATATTGGGTAATTATAATATTGTTTGTAAATATTCTGTTGGACATATATTGCTGTGTTCCTCTTTCTATGTACAATAATGAAATTGACAACAAGTAATTCAGGAAAAAAACTTGTTTCCGAAAATGTATAATAATTTCACTCAAAATTCTCTAGAAATTTAATATAGTTTTTTATTTTAACTGCATTATTATTTCATGCCTGTAGCTACATGTTGACCCTCTTGCTTTGCTTAAGACATGTAAACTGCTCTCATTTGTCATTCACAGTCCTGAGAAACATGAACAACAATGTAACTTTAGAGATTTACCATGGTTCAACGGACACAATGTATGTATTTTGACATGTTTATATATAAGCTTATACATATACATTTGCATAAGTGTATCTATTACCACTGTATCTACTATTTTTGTGTACACTAAATATAACAGAATCTTTTCAGCTTACACAGGAGCACATTATGAGATTCACCATTCTCAATAAAAACAATGATAATCAGATTTTAGAAGTTTCAGTCAAGGTTTGATTTGGTTATACATTAGATGAGCATTACCTTTATTATTATTCCTATTTATTTTGTGCATAGTTCAAAGTAACTTCTGGGAATCAAGCTTTCTTTATTTTCTATCCTCACTTTGCAAATTAATATAAAGTTAATAAAGATGTTCACAAAATCCCAATTCTAATTATTTAGTTATCAGCCGCACTGATTTCCTTGGGGGCAACCAAGCTAACTATTTTCTTTCTTTATTTTTTGATTAAATACCATTATAGTTTTTCTAAACCCCAAATTGTATTTTTAACATCTAGCACTTTATTTGTTCTTTCAAATGATTGGGAAGTTTTGTTTAGAGTTTAATGATTATTGTTTTAAGATAACCTTAATATTTTAGTTACAAGCATAATGATGTGTGAATCTTAGAATAATCTATAACCTATAAGATGTTAACATTTTAATATAAAGAAAGACTGAACACTGATTTTTTATGTGGAAACTCTCCTTAAAGAAAACATTACTTTAATATGTAAGCAATATTTTTGTTGTTACCTTTCCAAAATAATATAAATGGTTCTTAACTAAGAGTACTAGTCAAGATTATATTGATTAAAATGAATAATTCAAGATATGACTTTCAGAGCAAATTCTTTGTTCTAATACATAAATATAATATATTCATTTATTCTTTCACCAAAAAAATACCAAACTCCAATTGTAAAAAGAAACTTATGTTCAAAGTAATAAATATCTTTTGGTATCAATAAGCATTATATTTAAAAGGAACCATATTTTCTAAAATATCACAATAAATAATTTAATTGCAAATTTAATCTCTGAGTTTTCTAAAAATGTTCAAAAATATCTTTCATGATAAAAATCAAGATACTATTTTATAATACTATAATGTCATTGTATTAGTCCATTTTCACACTGCTCTAAAGAAATACCCAAAATTGGATAATTTATAAAGGAAAGAGGTTTAATTGACTAACAGTTCCGCATGACTGAGGAGGCCTCAGGAAACCTGCAATCATGGTGGAGGAGGAAGTAGGTACTTCTTACATGGTGGCAGTTGAGAGAGAGCATGTGTCAATGCAAGAAAAACTACCATTTGTAAAACCATCAGATCTCGTGAGAATTCACTCACTATCATGAGAACAGCATTGGGGAAATGACCCTCATAATTCAATCACTTCCCTCCCTCCACATGTGGGGATTACAGGTCCCTCCCTCAACACATGGGGATTATAATTTGGGATGAGATTTGGGTGGGGACACAGAGTCAAGCCATTTCAGCCCTGTTTGGAGCTCTTAATCTTATAACTAGGATATGTCTCTTATTGTGTACTAGAAACAATATGAATTAGAAGTTTGAAAATCGTGTTGTTAGTTCCCATACCCTGACTGTATAACAAATTCATACCAAAATTTTAACAATTTTTGTCAAAAAGGTTGGTTGAAAATATAAATAAGGGAATTTGAAGATATTGTTATAAATACAGTTATAATTAGATATTTACATAAATAATCCTTTTTTGGGAGTTAAATGTTTTCCCTCTATCAACTTCTGTTTCTTTTATTACACACTTCAAAAAATTACTGGTCATGTGTTGTGGCTCATACCAGTAATGCTAGCAGTTTGGAGGCCTAGACGGGTGGGTCACTTGATGTCAGGGGTTCAAGACCAGCCTGGCAAACTTGCCAAAACCCTTTTCTGCAAAACACAGCCTGGCGTGGTGGTGCATGCCTGTAAACCCAGCCACTTGGGAGGCTGAGGTAGAATCACTTAAACCCAAGAAGCGGAGGTTGCAGTGAGCCAAGATCACACTACTGCACTGCAGCCTGGATGATAGAGCAAGACTCTGTCTCAAAAAAAAAATAAAAACAGACAAACAAAAAAACTTATTTTTTGGTGTACATTAACCATTCTTTTGTCATAAGTAAAGGAGTAAAAAAAGTTTAGTGACCAAAGGTGCTTTGTTTTGTTTGTATCACTGAGAGTTGTGCTCTGAATTATTTACCCCTAAAATATCTGCTTAAAATTTTGTGAAGCTATTCTCAAAGATAAATTTCACAGAGTAAGTTTGCTATAACTTTGTACAATTTTTGTGATCCATAGTTATTTGTGACCTTCAATAATATGGTAATTTATTTAAATATGCTTTACTAATTAAGAATATTTAAAATAAGAGTGCACTTAAATTACTCTTACCAATTATCTATATAAGAAATTATTGAAATGATCAATTACCATAATCAACAATCATTACTGAAATAAGATAATAAGCATCTTCAAAATACTAACTGAATAAATTTTTTAAATGTTTTCCCTTGGGGATTTAAATTTGTTCCCTAATCCTTTGCCTTTAGAAGATTGATGGAACAAAATGTCTATACCATAACACAAACCAAATAATGTCACTAATGTTTTTCATGTAAAGATAATAAATACATAAGAAAAAAGTGTGTATTTTTTCTATTTCAAGTATGAGTTTTATTATCTTTATGCTTGGATAATAGAAATGAAAAGAATGTGAAGTAATCCTAATCCCATACCTTCACTTCAGGTCATTCAAATAAAGGCAGATAGTTGGGAATTTTTTAAGCTCTTCAGGGATCCACATTTTATAACCTACATGGTTAGTCACTCAGTTATTTGTTTCTTAGTGACTTAAGATGTTTTTCTGAATATCAAATGACTCTTTCTCACTTTCAGTTGCTCATTTCCTCTTACTCAGTGACTACCATGGTAATTATCATAATAAACCATCTTTCATGTATTCCAAGGTAGGGATTACATTGCCAATCAGCCTTCTCTATTCTGGACAAGAGTGTTAGTAAGGTGTGATTGCTTCTCTATTTTCACATTTCTACAACCTTGTTGTCATCAGCAACAATAAGCAGATGCCCTTCCTTTCATTTCCTTCTTCCAAATTTCACATGAGTTCGTATGATGGGTAAAACTTAATCTCTAAGTAAGGATTAAGCATGCTAATTTGTGAAGATAGAGGCAACATGTGCAAAGATTGGAAAGAGCTTCCCTAACAAGGCAGAACAATGACCAAATTGGGCCAAAATGAGAAAGCTTAGGTTCAATAGGAGCTGTCATTAATGGGTGTTTGCTCTGTGTCAGAATGTGTTAAACTACATTAGTGTTTTTAGCTGCTATTACCTGATTTAATAAACTCTTAATGGGCTAAAAATTTCATATATGAACCAATTGGCTTTCTATATTATACTGACAACGTATCTTCTTTTTGCTAATCATTGATTACCTAATTAATTTATACTAGAAAAATTGATAATATACAATTAAAATGTTATTGTAAATTAGTAGAAAATTAATGGGTTATTTATTGGCATTTGAGGAAAAATAAAATATTTTAGGGCAAGTTAAGTCAAAACAATACTTCAATCACAAATGAAAATTAATTTCAGAAAGATAAAAATAAATACTATTGTATTAGAATAAAATATAAGTAAATATATAATCTTGTAGAAACAGACCATTTAAAGTATCTCCTCAAAACCAAAAATCATAGAGGAAAACACTTTAGTTGACTGCATTATAAACATTACTTTCATACTGAAAGTGAATCAACTTTTGATTGTATTAAAAGGCCATCAACAAATTTTAAATGGATCTTGGAAATATACATGGAAAAGGCTAACTACACTTTTATATAAATCACTTTTCATATTAATTAAAAAGAGAATATTACTCTTAAAAGAGAAAAAAGACATAATACAGAGGAAGAAATGTACAAATATCTTATGTAAAACAGTTCAAATCCCACTAATGACACCTAGGCAAGTTTCAAATATATAGGGATAATTTTCTTTCCTTATTTTATTGAAACACATATATCATCTGGTGTGTATTAGTACTGGCAGAAGTCAATTTTGTAATTATATGGAATAATTTATAGATGAACATTTCCTTTGAAAGAGAATTTTGAAAGAGACATTTTAAAAATTTATCCTAAGTACATATTTGCCAATGCATGCAAAAAATGTTTTTATCAAGATGTTCATTTTAGTGGAATATTAATTAGAGTAAAAATTTAAAAACAACCTAAATGTCCAAAAAATTGGACTGGTAAAATAAACCAAGTTGCATTCTAATAATATTTTATTAACTTTTTATTATGGAGAGATACATATGTGTGTATGTGTCTATATTTATATTTAAATATATTCTTGAAATAGTGTTAAGTTATAATGCAAGGTTGTAAAGTAGCTTCTAACAGTGTAAAACAAGTAACAATTTTCTCTGTCTTTTTTTCTCTGTGTGGCTTTCTCTGTCTGGTCAAAACAAAGACAGAAAGACTGTACATCAAAAAGTTAGTGGTGGTTATTTCTGTCTGTTTGAACCATTTTCTTCAATTTTTGATTTTCACTGTTGTTTGAACTTTTATTAATTTAATGTATATTTCTTTATTAATTTAAAAAAGTTATTTTAATTTTAATAAAATTTTACTAAGGAATGACTGAGTAGATAATTGAGTAAATTAACCATTGACTCACCTTATTCTGTAAAGCAACTAGCAAACAATATCAACAAATCTAAATAAATATGAATAAGAGCAATTTAAAATAATTAAAAGTAGGAGAAAAATATAATAACATATGACAGAAATTACAAAAATGCAACAGAAAATACTTTATATGATAATAAAATGAAAAATACATACATATTGTATTTCCTTAAACTGATTCAATATGACATAAAAACCTGAGCAATAACTGTGTAAACATTAATAAAAATATTAAGTTACATATAAAAGTAATGTATTACATTTATAGGGAACTATTTTTAAAAATTTTAAAAAGAATTACATTTTTTCAATAGTATAGAAAAAGACCATCACTATGCAAACAGTTATATGAACCCTATTAATACCTACTTTTTCAGCCTGACAAAGTTAGCAAACACAGAAAACATAACATGGTAAATGTCATATTGGAAATAGTGTTTTAGGAATATGGATTTGGTTGAAAGGCGCAAAATGAATTTTATGTGGGAGGAGTTAAATGAAGAAACCAACCAAGAGTTTCTGAATTAAAACTGAGTTGAATGAAAGGGAGGAATAAAGGAGGCATTTTGAGAAAAACTATGGAACTCAGTAGTAAGACATTTGACTGGATTATGTAAAATAACCCTGGATAAATCATGTATGATCTCCATGATCAGTTACTTCAAATGTTAAATTTGAGTTGCAATAAATTGTTTTATAGTTGTGGTTCTCAAAATTCCCAGAAGTTGATGGTGCTAAATTAATATAACAACGGCCTTGGTGTGTGTGTGAGATGTGGGGGCGGGTTAGAGTTGAGGGGACAGACAGAATGATTCGGGTTTCCATTCCTAACTTCAGCTGAAATAGGTCAATTTGATTTTAAGAAAAATGGTACTCTAAGGTTAATAATCAGAAATACCATCATTGTGACATACATCTTCCCAAGTCTGTTCCTTTATCCAACCTTTATCTGTTTATTCTGGTATTTACTTCCATATTTGCAAACAATATTCTTCAAATACCCTTTTATGTTTATCAATTTCAGGCATTTTTTTACTAATTTCTACTATGGCAATACAAATTAGTTATCTTAATCACCACCATGAAGTTCTTACTTAACATCCTTTCCTCCTCCCATTAAAGTACATCTCAATATTTGATTAAACAAATCTGTACTATTTACCTTATACTGACTATGATTGACTACAGTGATACAGAAATATTTGTTTCTTTTTTCTTTGTTATTTCTGATATTCACAATCTCTTGTTCTCTCTTAATTTTCTATCATTTCTTCAAAGAAAATTATAAAAGTTGGTGAATGTTGTATTACACATAGTAAACACATTAGGGGCTCTGTAAGTATTTTTATTTTTTAATTTTCTTGAAGAACTTCTTGAGCCCTGTCTCCAGTCTTTTGATCTGGACTAGTTGATTTAATATGTCTTTTTCTTTCTTGGTTTATGTCCTACTTTTGTGGACAACGACCTAAGAACTTTTGAAGATACATTTTTTGATGATTTACATTACATAGAGTATTTGATAATATATTTTAGAAAATATATTTATTTGAGCTACATTTTGATTATTTACATGTGTTTAGATATCTAAGTTAGAAAAAATTTTCCCTCCAAAATAGAAAGGCATTCATCTATATTGTCTTCTAGCTTCCAATGCTACTGTTCTGATTTTTGATCCCTATATGTGAACTGTCCTATTCTCTCTGGCAGTTACGGTTTTCTTTAGGTCTCTAGAATCTTGAAATTTTTTTGAAAAAATACCATGGTGTAGTAGTGTAGGACTTCAGGGAAACCTGACCAATCATTTTAGTAGAAAACTAATGCCTTTAAATTTTTTAAAAAATTACTTGACCTCTAATATTTTTCCATCTTTTATTTTGTTGTTTGAATTTTCCGTTATTTGGCTACTGATATTCTTAAACTGATAATGTATTAATTTTCATCTTCTATTTTGAATTTTTTATTTTTATGCTAATTTTAATATTTTTCCTGAACTGTGTCTTGCATTTTTCAGTGTGTTTAATGAGACTTGTGAATGGAAGATTTTATTATAGAAAATTTCCTCTGATCATTTTCATTGGGGTTTGTAAACTTTCAGTATCTGCAAGCCTTTCTTTTGGGCCAATTTCCTTCTTGAGAAAGGATCTGCCCAACTTCCAAATGGAGGTTATAAATCTGGCTGCCAGAATTATTGAAATGAAGATGGAATACATAAATAAAGGTGTAAATTTTGGGGAGGAATGAAAGACTAGATGATCTTTAAATTCTAGCATTCTTTGCATCCAGATATTAAAACTAGGTTAATGATGAAATGAAGCTACATATAACAGAAATGTGGAAATTCTGGATTAAAGTTTTTTTTTAAGAGAAAGAATACTGCCTTTTACTCTTGAATTTGAAATGATATTGAGAAATATAAGTGAGAATATCAGTCAACTGTACATAAGCACGGCTGTATGGGTGCTAAACAGGGCTTAATTTAAAGTTAAAATATGCTGTGTTCATTATTAAATACTTATCAGTATCTTATGCAGTATGCAACAATTTTTTTGCAGCAGATAATACTACTTCTCAGTACACAAAGATTTCTTAGGAAAACAAAACAAAACAAAAGCATAAAACAAACCATACCTGGGCAACTTCTCCTCTTAAATACATGTATAATATTCTGTGGTCATTAACAGTAGATATTATCTCAAAGTTTTATCTTTATCTAATTATATCAGAGCAAAGAAAATACTAGAAAACAAAGTTTAAGACATAAAATTCACTGAAAAATTAGTGCAAAATCCAATCTACTTAATCTATTAATACAAAGACGATGGAGCCTTATTTTCACATGCAATGTTGAGTAGAACCAAAACATCAGGGCAGTGTGCACAGAGGGCATTCTTCCTCAGTGATGAGGATCATCCTCTGCATTTGGCCACTGCTACAGTTTAGATGTTCACTGTGATGCCATCTGTTAAGGTTGATTGTGTAGTGACCTTAGGCAGTCTGAAACCTGTTCAATTGAGACCGTAGATAGCGTTCTGGGCGGGAACCAGGAGGACAGATGGTGGGGTTGGAGATGAGGAACTTGTTTGTTACAGCTGATGAAAATCATTCTTCTTGCCAAAGCCATTAAATGCTATATCCTTGGCACAGCATTTCTCAGCAAACAGGGTGCCCCACTTGGTGTGTTAGCTGCAGGTGAATTGAAGCAGTCAACAGTCCCTGACTATTTAGGTTTGTGTAGTTCTTTACTTTTCCATCCCTAATATTGTAGGATGAAAACAAGGTTCAGCAACAGGGAACAGTTTGTGCTCAGTTATGTATCTTTAAAAATATACCTATACAATGGGGAGTACAACTGGACTATAACTTGGCAGCTAATTAGAAGTTTAGAAATATTTTTAATTGAATAAAATTGAATAGACAGAAGCTTCTATAAGGAAACTGGCTAAAAAACTCAAATAAATCAACTTGTAATATCCATGTATATGTTTAATGAAGACTTATCAATTCCAATTGTTTGAGAAAAATGTATTAAGATCATCTTACAGAATTTAAAAGTGTGTGTGATTAGACAAGATAATTATTATGAATTGATTTTTGCAACTTGCAAAGCAGAATTTTTGCCCACCCACATAGAATTTCATATTTGATAGCCCGAAAATGCTACTCATCAAAAGTATGAATATCTAAGCTATGTAAACTACAGAATAATTTTAAAGCATTTTCTTAAGCATAAGATATTTAAAAGTCAAAGTCAACATGAAAAAAGTGAACATTACAGATAATAATAACTTTTAGAATTAAAAAGAAAGCCTAAAGTTAGAGAGTGCCTTTCACTATCAAATTAATTGTTTCTTGGGAGGTTACACTTAAAGCAAACCTAGCTTCTATGGAATTGGTGTAATGTAATTTATTTAGTCAAGTCCTGTGAATGAAATATTTGTTGTCCTCAGTAATATTTCCACTTCCTTTGATTATTGTTGACAATGTTGCAGAAATATTCCTGTGTACGCTCCTTGTGTCCATACCTGAGTATTTTCTAGAGAGAATATATTAAAGTGGGATTTTCTTATGATAGAGCAGGTGAATATTTAATGTTTCCATAACTCCCTCTCAAGTGGCTCTACCAATTTAAATTCCTAGAATCTCTATGAAATACTCTATCTTTCTACAAGTCAAAAACAGATAATCTTAACAAATGTTTTAATTTTTGCTAAGATATATGAAAACATGTATAATCATTGCTTTTATATTTCCTATCAGGTTGAATATGTTGTTTTCTTTATAATTGATTAATGTGAGAGAATACTCATTTATTTATTTGTGTTTATTTTCAATAGATTTTTTACTGACTAGTTATTTTGAATTAGTCAAAGAGTATATAATGGTGATCAAAGTTGAGACAATGCCTGTCTCCTTAGAAGTTATAATGCAGTGAGGTGTGAAGAATACATTTTTTTGCAGATGGACTGCTCATTTGTAAAGTTTTTTAAAAGTTGATTTTATAAATAATATTTTATTTATAACTTTTAATTCATCCCAAGTCTATGGTTGTTTCCATTAATTATATTGCGGTATCTGCAGTTTTGCTACTTTTTTCGCTCTTGACTACTTTTAAGGTATTTTTCATTTTCTGTATAAAATACAGAAAAAGCTCTATATGTTATGAATATATTTATGAATTGTAGACAGTTCTTCCTGTTTTAATATATATCATTTTCTTAATTTTATTTTCTGTTTTTGTAACGTTTCTTCTTCCCTAGATACACTAATTGAAGCTAAACTAATTTTTCCTTGAATATATTTTGTAATTCTAAGATTATTATGTAAAACTATTTTTAGAGTTACTAACTTTCCTTTGGAAATTTGGTTCATTTTCTAAATTTTAGTTTAATTAAATTAATATTTAATTATATTTTGTACTTTCTGACACAATAATCATTTTGAAGTGTATCATGCTTTGGTGTTATTTTAATTTCAGTTTTTTTAGATTACAAAAATGAATACTTTATTAATAAATTTAAAGTTTATAACACCTTGGTCAGAGAATATGATCCGAATAATATTTTTAAAAATTTAATTTGTGTTTCTAATTTTTGTGATTAATTTTGTAGAGAGGAGGCAGCACAAGATTGGAGAATAGAAGCCTACACTGCTTGTCCCCTCTGCAGGTATACCAAATTTTAACAACCATCTGCATACAGAAAAGCACTATCACAAGAACCAAAACTCAGGTGAGCAATCACAGTACCTGATTTTAACTTCATTTTACTAAAAGAGGCCTTGAAGAGGGTGGGAGAGACCGTCTTGAATCTCCAACACCACCTATCCTCCATCCCTAGCAGCAGACTTGCAATGAGGAGAATTTGTGCCTTTGTGGGAAGAAGAGAGCAGCAACTGCAGGACTTTACACTGAACTCAGTACTGCCCTGTCACAGTGGAGAATAAAGCTGTGCTGGGCTTAGCCAGTGCACAGGGAGGAGGCATTTGGATCAGACCTAGCCAGAGGGAACTCACCCATCCCAGTGGTCAGAACTTGAGTGTTTTTGCAAGCCTCACCGCTACAGGTCAAAATGCTCTGAGGTGCTAGGTAAACTTGAAAGACAGTATAGGACACAAAGCTTGTAATTCCTAGGTAACTTCTAGGGCTGAACTTGGCCCAGAGCCAGAGGACTAGGGCAGCAAGCAACATAGCATATCACCAGCTGGGGTGGCTAAGGGAGTGCTTTTGCTATCCTTCCCCCAACCCCAGACAGTGAAGCTCACAGCAACAAAGTGACTCCCTCCTTCTGCTTAAGGAGAGGAGAGCAAAGAGTAAAGAAGACTCCATCTTGCGTCTTGAATACCAGCTCAACTACAGTAGGATAGGGGACCAGGCAGAATCACGAGTTCCCCCATTCCAGGCTTAAGCTCACAGATTACATTTCTAGATGCACCCTAAGCCAAAAAGGAACCCACTGCCTTGAAGGGAAGGACCCAGTCCTGGCAGAATTCATGACCTACTGACTAAAGGGTCTTTGGGCCCTGAATAACCAGCAGTGTTACTCAGGTAGTACTCCACTGGGGCCCAGGGCTCTGAGATGCACTGTCTTCAGGTGTGACCCAACCCATTCCCAGTTGTGGTGATTATGGCAAAAGACTCCTTCTGTTTAAGTAAAGCAGGGGGAAAAGTAAAGATGATTTTGTCTTACACCTTAGGTACCAGCTCAGCCACAGTGGGGTAGAGGAACAAATAGGCTCTTGGGGTCTCTGAATCTAGGTCTAGGCTTTTAGATATCATTTCCGGGCCTTCTCTGGGCCAGAGGGGAGACCAAGCCCTGAATGATGAGTCCCAGGCCTAGCAGCATTCACCATAAGCTAACTGAAGGGCTCTTGGGCTTTAATTGAACATCAGTGATGGCCTGGCTGAACTCCCCCATGGGCTGCTGATGGTGGTGGCCATGGGGACAGGCTCTTCCACTTATGAAAATTGGGGGGAAGAGTGGGAAAGACTGTTTTGTGGTGTGAGTGCAAGCTTAGCCACAGTAGAATACAGAATCAGGCAAATTACTAAGGTTTTTTTTTTAACTCTAGTGTCTGGCTCCCATTCAATCTGTGGACCTGCCCAGGGCCTGGTAAAACTTGCTACCCTAAAGGGAAGGACAAAAACCTGGCTGGCCTCACCACCTGCTGATCATAGAGATGAAAGGTCTTGAGTGAGCATAAGTGGTAGCCAGGTAGTGTATAGAGCAGATCTTGGGTGAGACACAGTGCTGTGCTGGCTTCAGGTCTGACCCAGCACAGTTCCAGTGGTGGTGGTCACAGGGGTGCTTGCATCAGGACACTCCCAGTTCAAGGCAGCTCAGCAAAGAGACACTCCATTTGTTTGGGAGAAAATAAGGAAAAATAACAAAGGTCTCTACCTGGTAATCCAGAAAATTCCTTTGGAGCTTATCCAAGACCACCAAGTTGGTACCTTTGAAGTCTGCAAAAACCACAGCATTTGTGGGCTTTGGACTCAAATTCTCTTGGATACCTGGAAAGAATTCCCAAGAAGGACAGGCACAAATAAGCCCAGAATGTAAGGACTACAACAAATACCTAAGTCTTTCATGCCCAGACACCAATAAACATCTACAAGCATCAAGGTCACCCAGGAGAACATGACCTCACTAAATGAACTAAATAAGGCACCAGGAATCAATCCTGTAGAAAGAGATATGTGAGCTTTTAGACAGATAATTCAAAAGAGCTGTTTTGAGAAAACTCAAAGAAATTCAAGAAAACACAAAGAAAGAATTCAGAATTATATCAGAAAAATTTAACAAAGAGATTGAAATAATTAAGAAGAATAGAGCAAAAATTCCATAGCTGAAAAATGCAGGTGACATATTGAATAATGCATCAGAGTTTCTTAATGACAGAACTGATCAAGCAGAAGAAAGAATTAGTGAGCTTAATGACAGGCTATTTTAAAATACACAGCCAAGGGAAACAAATGAAAACAGAATAGGAAAGAATGAAGCATGCTTACAAGAGCTAGAAAATAGCCAGAAAAGGGAAAATCTAAGCATTATTTACCTTAAAAAGGAGGAAGGGAAAGTGATAGAGATAGAGGTAGAAAGTTTATTCAAAGGGGTAATATCACAGAGCTTCCAAAATTAGAGAAAGATATCTGCATTCATGTATAAGAAGGTTATAGAACACCAAGAAGATTGAACACAGAGAAAACTATCCCAAGGAATTTAATAATCAAACTCCCAAAGATCAAGGATAAAGAAACTATCTTAAAAGCAGCAAGAGAAAAGAAACAAATAACATACAATGGAACTCCAATACATCTGACAGCAGACTTTTCAGTGGAAACCTTACAAGCCAGTAGAGCAGCACGAAATAGTTAAAGTACTGAAGAAAAATAACTTTTATCTTAGAATAGTATGTCTGTTGAAAATATCCTTCAAGCATGAAGGAGAAATAAAGACATTCCCAGACAAAAGCTGAGGGATATCATCAACACCACACTTCTCCTACAAGAAATACTGAAAGGAGTTTTTAAAGCTGAAAGAAAAGGATGTGAGCAAGAAGAAATCATCAGAATGTACCAAACTCACTGTAATAGTAAGCACACAGAAAAATAGAATATTATAACACTAATTTTATGTTAAGTAGAAAGACTACATAATGAACCAATAAAAAATAGTAACTACAGCTTTTGAAGACCTAGTACAATAAGACATAAAGAAAAACAACAGAATGTTAAAAAGTGAAGGGATAAAGTTAACATGTGAAGTTTTTATTAGATTTTTATTTCCATGTTTGTTTGCTTTTTGTGCAATCAGAGTTAAGTTACCATCAGTTTAAAATAATGGGTTATAAGACAGTCTTAGAAAGCCTCACAGTAACCTCAAATCAAAAAAAAATATGCAATGGATACACAACCAATAAAAAGCAATAAATTAAATCATACCACCAGAGAAAATCACCTTCACTGAAAGGGAGACAGAAAGAATAAAAATAAGGTGGGGAAGACCACAAAACTATTAGAAAACAAATAATAAGACGGCAAGAGTAAATTTCTATTTATCAATAATAGTATCAAGTGTAAATAGACTATACTGATAAATTAAAAGATGTTAAGTGGATGAACGAATTAAAAAAACAAGACTCATTGACCTGTTGCTTACAAGAAACACACTTCACCTATAAAGACACAAACAGACTGAAACTAAAGGAATGGAAAAAGATATTTCATGCCAATAGAAACCAAAAAAAAACTTAAAAAGCCAAAGTTGCTAAACTTATACTAGACAAAATAGATTTCAAGACAAAAAACTGTAAGAAGAGACAAAGAAGGTCATTATATAATAGTAAAGGGGTCAATCTAGCAACAAGAGATAACACTTGTAAATATATAGGCACCCAACACAGGAGCACACAGGTATATAAAACAAATATTACTTGAGCTAAAGAGAGAGATAGAGCATGGTACAGTAACAGTTGGAGGCTTCAAAATTCCACTTTCAGTATTGCACAGACCTCCCAGGCAGAAACTCAACAAAGAAAGGTTAGACTTAATCTTCACTGTACAACAAATGGACCTAATAGATGTTTACAGAACCTTTTATCCAAAAGCAGCAGAATATACATTCATCTCTCCAGCACATGGATCATTCTCAAGGGTAGGCCATATTTAGGTTACAAAACAAATCCTAAAATATTCAAAAATTAAAGTACTATCAAGCATATTCTCTGACCACAATGGAATAAAACCAGAAATTACTAATAAGAGGAATGTTGAAAACTATATAAACACATGGATATTATATAATTTGCTTTTGGATGACCAGTGGGTCAATAAAGAAATTAAGAAAAAAATTGAAAAGTTTCTTGAAGCAAATGATAATGGAAACACAACACATGAAAATCTATGGGATATGGTGAAAGTAGTACTAAGAGGAAAATTGATAGCTATAAGTGCCTACATCAAAAAGAACAAACTCTTCAAATAAATAACTTAGTAATGTATTTTTAAGAACTAAAGGGCAAGAGCAAATAGAACTCAAAATTAATAGAATAAAATAAATAACAAAGATGAGAGCATAAATAAATTTTAAATGAAGAAAACTATACAAAAATGAATGAAATAAAAAGTTTTATGTTAGAGAAGATAAACAAAATTGACAAAGTTTTATTTAGCTAGACTAACTAAGAAAAATGGTAAAAGACCCAAATAAAGAAAATCAGAGATAAAAAAGAAGATATTACAACTGATACTGCAGAAATTCAAAGGATCATTAGTGGCTCCTATGAGAAACTATATGCCAATAAATTAAAAAGCCTAGAAGAAATGGACAAATTCCTAGACACATACAAGATTGAACTGGGAAGAAGTTCAAAACCAGAACAGACCAATAACAAGTAACAAGATGAAGGCAGTAATAAACAGTTTCCCGGTAAAGTCCAAGACCCAGTGTCTTCAATGCCAAATTTACTAAATATTTAAAGAAGAGCTAACACCAATCCTACTCAAACTATTCTGAAGAGGAGGAGGGATTCTTTCCGAATTCATTCTATGAGGCTAGTATTACCCTGATACCCAAACCAGACAAAGACACATCAAAAAAATATATCTCTGCTAAATATTGCTGCAAAAATTCTCAACAAAATACTAGCAAACCAAATTCAACAATACCTTAGAAAGATTATTTATCATGACCAACTGGGATTTATCCCTGGGATGCAAGGATGATTCAGCATATGCAAATCAATCAAAGTGATACATCATATAAACAGAATGAATGACAAAAACTATGACTACTATGATCTTTTCAATTGATGCTGAAAAGCATTTCATAAAATGTAGCATTCCTTTCTGATAAAAATGCAAAAATCTGGGTATAGAAGGAAGGTAAACCAATGTAATAAAAGCCATATGTGACAGACCCACCGCTGGTCTCATAATAAATGGGAAAAAACTGAAGGCCTTTCATCTAAGACATGGAAAAAGACAATGATGCCCACTTTTACCACTGTGAAATGTCACAGTACTGGAGATCCTAGCTAGAGAAATTAGACAAGAGAAAGAAATACTGGCATCTAAATTGGAAAGAAAAAAGTAAAATTACCCTTGTTTGCACATGATATGATATTTTCAAAAACTGCACAAGAAAACTATTATAACTGATAAACAAATTTAGTTAAGTTGCGAAACAAAAACAACATGCAAAAATCAGTGGCATTTCTATACCAACAGTGAAAAATCTAAAAATAAATAGAAAAAGTAGTCCCATTTAAAATAGCCACACATAAAATTAAATACCTAGGAATTAACTAAAGGAGTGAAAGATCTCTACAATAAAAACTATGAAAATAATGAGGAGGATGTCAAAAAATAGAAAGATAGTTCATGTTCATAATTGGAAGAATCAGTATAATCAAAATGTCCACACTACCTGAAGCAATCTACAGATTCAATGTAATCACTATCAAAATACCAACGACATTCCTCACAAAAATAGAAAAAAAATATTCCAAACTTTATATGGAACTACACACAAAAAATCACAGAACAGCCAAAGGTAGCCTAAGCAAAATGAACAAAACTGGAGGAATCACATTACCTGACTTCAATTTATACTACAGAGCTATAGTAACTGAAAAAGAATGCTACTGGCATAAAAACAGATACATACACTAATTCAACAGAATAGAGAACCCAGAAATAAATCCACACACCTACAGTGAACTGATTTTCAACAAAGTCACCATAAATATACACTTTGGGAAAAGACAGTCTCTTCAATAAATAGTGCTGGGAAAACTGGATATCCATATGGAGAAGAATAAAACTAGACCTCTCTCTCATACCATATACAAAATTGAAACTAAAGAGTTAAATTTAAGACTTCATGATATAAAACAACTAAGAGAAAACATTGGGGAAACTCTGTAGGATATTAGACTGGGCAAAAATTTCTTGAATAATATCCCACAAGCACAGGCCACCATAGCAAAAAGAGACAAATGGGATCATATCACTTTAAAAAGCTTCAACACAGCAAGGGAAAAACCAACAAAGTAAAGAGAAAACCTCCAGAATGGGAGCAAATATTTTCAAATTACCCACCTGATGAGGGATTAATACCCAGAATATATAAGGAGCTCAAACAACTCTACAGGAAAAAAAATCTAATAATCCAATTTAACAATGTGCAAAATATTTGAATAGACATTTCTCTAAAGAAGACATATAAATTACAAACAGGCATATAATAACGTGTCAAAATCATTGAATCATCAAAGAAAGGCAAATCAAAACTACAATAGGATATCATTTTACTCCTGTTAAAATTGCTTTCATCCAAAAGACAGGCAATAACAATTGATGAAGAAGATGTGGAGAAAAGGGAACCTTTGTACTCTGTTGGTGGGAATGTAAATTAGTGCAATTACAATGGAGAACAGGTTGAAGGTTTCATAAAAAACTAAAAATAGAACTACCATATGATCCAGCAATTCCACTGCTGGATATATATCCAAAAGAAAGGAAATAAGAATATCAAAGAGATATCTGCATTCCCATGTGTGTTACAGCACTGTTCACAATAGCCAAGATTTGGAAGCAACCCGAGTGTCCATTAATAGATGGATGGATAAATAAAACCTGGTACATATATATAATGTAGTACTATTCAGCCATAAAAAGAATGAGAGCCTATAACTTGTAACAACATGAACAGAACTGGAGGTTATTATGTTAAGTTAAATCAGCCAGGCACAGAAGACAAAATTTGCATGTTCTCACTTATTAGTGTGGTCTAAAATTCAAAACTATTGAATTCATGGAGATAGATGGTAGAAGGATGATAGAAGGATGGGAAGTGTAGTGGCAGTAGGGGGCAGGTAGGGGTGGCTAATGGATACAGAAAATAGAAATAATGAATCAGACCTACTATTTTACAGCAAAACAACCCAACTACAGTCAAAACAGGGTGACTGTATTAGTCGATTTTCACACTGCTGATAAAGACATACCAAAGACTGGGCAATTTACAAAAAAAAAAAAGAGGTTTATTGAACTTACAGTTTCACATGGCTGGGAAGGCCTCACAATCATAGCAGAAGGCAAGGAGGAGCAAGTCACATCTTATGTGGATGGCTACAGGCACAGAGAGAGCTTGTGCAGAGAAAATCCCATTTTTAAAACCATCAGATCTCATGAGACCCATTCAATATCAGGAGAACAGCACAGAAAAGACCTGCCCCTATGATTCAGTAATTTCTGACCCAGTTGCTCCCACAACACATGGGAATTTTGGGAGCTACAAGATGAGATTTGGGTGGGGACACAGAGCCACACCATATCATTCCACCCCCGGCCCCTCTGGAATCTCATATCTTCACATTTCAAAACCAATCATACCTTCCTAACAGTCCCCTAAAGTCTCAACTCATTTCAGCACTAACTCAAAATTCCACAGTCCAAAGTCTCATCTGAGACAAGGCAAGTCCCTTCTGCCTATGTGCCTGTAAAACCAAAAGCAACTTAGTTGCTTCCTAGATACAATGGGGGTACAGGCATTGGGTAATACAGCCATTCCCAATGGGAGAAATTGGCCCCCATAAACGGGCTACAGGCCCTATGCAAGTGTGAAATCCAGCGGGGCAGCCAAATTTTAAAGCTCCAAAATGATCTCCTTTGACTCCATGTCTCACATCCAGGTCATGCTGATGCAAGAGGTGGGTTGCCATGGCCTTGGGCAGCTCCACTCTTGTGGCTTAGCAGGGTACAGCCTCCCTGCTAGCTGCCTTCATGGGCTGGCGTTGAGTGTCTGTGGCTTTTCCAGGTGCATGGTGCAAGCTGTAGGTGGATCTACCATTCTGGGGTCTAAAGGATGGTGGCACTCTTCTCATAGCTCCACTAGGCTGTGTCCCAGTAGGGACTCTGTGTGGGGGCTCCCACCCCACCTTTCCTGTCCACACTACCCTAGCAGAGGTTCTCCATGAGGACACTGCCCCTAGAGCAAACTTCTACCTGGACTTCCAGGAATTTCCATATATCTTCTGAAATCTAAGTGGAGGTTCCCAAACCTCAATTATTGACTTTTGTGCACCTCCAGGCTCAACACCACATGGAAGCTGCCAAGGCTTGGGGCTTGCACCCTTTGAAGCCCCATGGCCCGAGCTCTATGTTGGCCCCTTTCAGCCATGGCTGGGACGCAGGCCACCAAGTCCCTAAGTTGCTCATAGCACAGCAACCCTGGGTCCAACTCACCAAACCACTTTTTCTTCCTAGGCTTCTGGGCTTGTGATGAGAGGGGCTGCTGTGAAGACCTCTGGCATGCCCTGGAGACATTTTCTCCATTGTCTTGGTGATTAACATTTGACTCCTCTTTACTTATGCAAATTTCTGCAACCAGTTTGAATTTCTCCTCAGAAAATGGGATTTTCCTTTCTATCATACTATCAGGCAGCAAATTTTCTGAACTTTTATGCTCTGCTTCCCTTATAAAACTGAATGCCTTTAACAGCACCCAACTCAGTTCTTGAATGCTTTGCTGCTTAGATATTTTTTCTGCCAGATACCCTAAATCATCTCTCTGAAGTTCAAAGTTCCACAAATCTCTAGGGCAGGGGCAAAATGCCACTAATCTCTTTGCTAAAACATAACAAGAGTCATCTTTGCTCCAGTTCCCAACAGGTTTCTCATTTCCACCTGAGGCCACCTCAGCCTGGACTATATTGTTCATATCTCTATCAGCATTTTGGGCAAAGCCATTCAACAAGTCTCTAAGAAGTTCCACACTGTCCCACATTTTCCTGTCTTCTTCTGAGCCCTCCAAACTGTTCCAACCTCTGCCTGTTACCCAGTTCCAAAGTTGCTCTCACATCTTTTGGTATCTTTTCAGCAGCACCCCACTGTATTGGTACCAATTTACTGTATTCATCCTTTTTCACACTGCTGATAAACACATACTCAAGACCGGGCAATTTACAAAAGAAAGAGGTTTATTGGACTTACAGTCCCACATGGCTAAGGAGGCCTCACAATCATGGTGGAAGGCAAGGAGGAGCAAGTCGCATCTTACACATGGATGGCAGCAGACAAAGAGAGAGCTTGTGCGGAGAAACTCCCGTTTTTAAAACCATCAGATCTCATGAGACCCATTCACTATCATGAGAACAGCATGGGAAAGGCCCACCACCATGATTCAATAACCTCCCTCCAGGTCCCTCCCACAACACGTGGTAATTATTGGAGCTACAAGATGAGATTTAGGTGGGGACACAGCCAAACTATATCAGTGACTATAATCAAAATAATTTTGTCATACATTTTATAATAACCAAAAGAGTGTATTTGGAAATTTTGTAACACAAATGATAAATGCTTGAGAAGACAGATACCCCATTTTCCATGATGTGATTATTATGCATTGTATGCCTATATCAAAAACTTTCATGTGCCCCATAAATATGTACACCTACTATGTAGTCACAATTAAAAATTTAAGAAGTTTAATGTTTTACATCTTTCATCAGCTTTTGGAAATAGTACCCTACCTTTTATTTTGATAGTAGGTTTTCTGAAAATATATTGTTTTATAAACTTTTCCTTTATTATATCTATTGCTACATGAGACTCACATCAGAATAGTAATAGTAATAATGATGATGATAACTGCTACCATTTGGTGAACAATTACATGCCAAATATCATTTGTGTGAATTGACCATGACATTATTTACTTGTTTTTATTTGTTACTGTTTTTGTTTCCATATAATTACAAACTTACAAAAACTATGCAATAATAGTAAAAAAACACCCATATATATTTTACCAAGATTCACTAATTTTTACTTTTTCTTCAGTTTGCTTTATCATTGTCTCCTCTCTCTCTCTCTCTTTCTCTTTCTCTCCCTGTCTCTTTTATTCTCTCCCTTTCACTTTATGTCTGTTGGTAGTAGTTATCTATTGTAGTTTAACAGATTACCTCCAAAACTTAGCATTGCTGTACACTTCAATATCATTTAGTTTTATCTAGCTTAGGATTTCAAATGAAAAGAAACATATAGTATATATTCATTATTGGGTAGTAAATCACTCCAACTTAAAACAAACAACTTTCAACATATCACACCATTTGCAAGGATTAGGAATCAGGGAGCGCCTCAGCTGGATGTCTCGCTTAGGATCTCTCTTAAGATTGTACTCAATATGTCTGCAGAGTGTAGCCTGAAGATCCTGAAAGTCTTGAGAGATGGTAAGGCTACAATGACTCTTACAAACTCCTATTGAAAACACATACCGTCCCTCTGCCTTCTAGTCCTGAAAAGCAAGTCTCCAAAATCCAGCCCATGAAATACCTCGAGGCAGGGATCATGGGAGCCCTTTGTGGAGGCTACCTTCTAAAATATGTATGGAATTTTTATTTTTCTGAATCTTATAAAAATAATTTAGAGACATTGTTTCTCATTACCCCTAAATATATCAGGAAGTATTTCTAAACGACAGGAATATTCTCTTACATGACAACAGTACAATTATCAAAATAAGGACATTTGATATTGATAAATATTATCCACAACTCTAACCAGTATTCAGATTGCGTCAATTGTATCAATAATTTCCTTTACAGCTTTTTTTGCTGTTGTTGTTTAGTCAAAGATGCAATCCATAATCTCAAAATTCATTTTAGCCCTCATGGCTCTTCAGCTTCTTTTAATCTAGAATATCTCTCAGCTGTTCTTTCTTTAACCTGACATGTTGAAGAGTGCAGGCTAATAAATTTATACATTGAGCCTCAATTTGGTTTATTTTATATGTCTTTTTTTTTTGAGACGGAACCTCATTCTGTCACCCAGGCTGGAATGGAGTACCATCTTGGCCCACTGCAACCTCCACCTCCCAGGTTCAAGCGATTCTTTTGCCTCAACCTCCTGAGTAGCTGGGATTACAGGCACGTGCCACCACGCCTGGCTAATTTTTGTATTTTTAGTAGAGACAGGGTTTCATCATATTGGCCAGTCTGGTCTGGAACTCCTGACCTCAAGATCTGCCCACCTCAGCCTCCCAACATGCTGGGATTACAGGCGTGAGCCACCACGCCAGGCTATTTTATATTTCTTTATTATTTGATTTAGGTCATGCATTTTGACAAGAATACCACAGAGATTATATTCTACCTGGAGAAACATGATACCAATTTATCCCAATAATGGCGATATCTTTGCTCAGTTGCTTAAGGGGGATATTGTCAAGTTGCTCATGTAATCTTATTGTTTTTTCTTCTTGTATTAAATAATTTGTAAGGAGATATATTGAGACTATGTAAAAGTGTTCTGACCTTCGTTTTTTTAAACTTTCACATACCAGTTTTAACATCTTTTGATGGTTTTCTAACTTCATCTAATTCTATATCTGTATATGTTAAAATTCTACAGTACAATTTCCTCATTTACTTGCTTCTTCATGCATTTATTTATATCATGGATTCTTATTTCTTAAACTGGGTTATAATTCATTAGTATAATGATTTATTTTGATGATCAAATTGTCACAAATTTAGCCAGTGGAACCTCCTTTGTGATAATATTTACGTTCTTTTTATATTTATATTTTGGAAGCATGTTATGAACTGAAAGTTTATGTTCCCACCCCCAAATTTCTATGTTACAGTTTTAACTCCCAATTGTATGACATTTGGAACCAGGGGTCTTTGCAAGGTAATTTGGTTTGGGTCATGAGGTGGGGCCCCATGATGGGATTAGTGTCCTTGCTAAAAGTGGAAGACAAACTAGAACTCTCTCTCTCCACCACTGAAGACCATTGAAGACACAGAGAGGAAAGAGAAGGAAGAGGACCCTCACTAGGATCCAAATTGGATGGCACCTTGAACTTGGACTTCTCCACCTCCAGAAGTAGAAGAAATAAGTGTCTGTTGTTACACTCAGTCCATGGTATTTTGTTATAGCAGCCTGAACAGACTAAGACCTAGCACTTTCTTATTTCCTGATGCAAAAAGTTATTTCAGGCCCATCTTTTGCTTGCTCTACTTCCAACTCTGAAATCAGCATTTTCTCCAAGGAATCCTTGTTCTTATTAGTGAAATATGGCATTTTCATTTATTAGTGAAATATGGCATTAGTGAAATATGGCATTTAATAAGCAATAAGTAGATAAGTTTAATCGCACTTGTTATTATTTCTAGACTCTTTCTGCAGAGAGCTACGATATAAACACATAGTTTACATATATTGAAACCATGATTGCATATTGATACATTATCTCTGATATCAAACAAACACCACAGGGTACATTCTAGTCTTCTGCCTTTCCATTGGTAACATTGTGTTGGAACCGTGAGAAATCAGAAACCTATAATTCTGAAAAGCTTATTTATTTGCTTAAGTTGATAAAAAATAGTTTCAGAATTTTTAAAGATATCACTTGATATGGTTTGGCTGTGTCCACGCCTAAAGTTCATCTTGAACTGTAGTTTCCATAATCCCCACGTGTTGTGGGAGATAATTGAATTATGGGGACGATTATCCCTATGCTGTTCTCATGATAGTGAGTGAGTTCTCATGAGATCTGATGGTTTTCTAAGGCGCTTTCCCTGCCTTTGCTCAGCACTTCTCTCTCCTGCCACTCTTTGAAGAGGCGTCTTCCACCATGATTGTAAGTTTCCTGAGGCCTCCCCATCTACTCAGAACTGTGAGTCAATTAAACTCTTTTCTTCATAAATTACCCAGTCTTGGATATTTCTCCATAGCAGCATGAGAATGGACTAATACACCATTATAAAAGGAAACCTACTCAATGGTGTTTAATGTTTGTTTCCAAACATCAAACTTATCACTGATTTGTTTTTTTGTAAAATTTACATTTACATACAGTGCAATGGACTAATCTTAATTTTACAACTTAATACATATTACAAATGCATACACAAATATAAGCCCCATCCTTTTCAAGATAAAAACATGTTTATTACACCCAAAATTTTTTACTGCCTCTTCCTGCACAGAACAACCACTGATCTGTTCTAGAACTTCATATATATGGGATTATTCAGTATGTGTTTTTTTGTGTCCAGCTTTTTCTTTTCCTTAGAATGTTTTTAGAATTCATTCATGTTGTGTTTCTTTCTTTTTATCATTAAGCAGTATTCTATTAAACAAATATACTAAAATGTGTGCATGTATTGCTGATTGAACTCTGGGTTATTTTCATTTTTTTCTATTGTAAATGAAGTTGCTATGAACATATTTTTATAAGTCTTTTGTAGGCATACATCTTAATTTCCCCTGGAAAAGTAACTAGGAATAGAATTGTGTGGTTGCAGAATAGATGGATGTTTAATTTGATAAGAAAATGCAAACTTTTTTTCAAATTTCATTATACCATTTTACCATTTTAACATCAACATAAGAGGTCATTCCACAACCTCACTAACATTTGTTGTTGTCAGTCTTGATTTATCTGTTCTTGGCTGCTTGCAGTTTCATGTGTTTGTGGTCCTAATTTGCATTTCTCTGATGGCTCATGATATTCAATATCTTTTAATGTAATTATTGGCCATTGATACATCTTTATATGTGAATTGTCTCTACAAGTATTTTTGCTTACTATTAATGGATTACTTGCTTATTATTATTGACTTGTGGGTGTTCTTCATATATTCTGAGCATAAGTTCTTTCCAGATATATGTATTGTGAATATTTTCTCCTTGTCTGTGGCTTGAGGTAAAGGTTGACAATCCTGTAGTAATAATAATGATTATAATCATTACTATAAGATAATTTATCACTTGTTGAGAAAGTATTATGTACTAGGTATTTGAATCAGTGCATTAGATACACCATGTCATATAATCTTGACAACCTCAGAAAAGGACTGAGAATTTACTTGAGAATAATATTTTTCATTATTAATTCATTTTTATATTATTGTTAAGACTAATAAACATATTAAAGCAATGACTCAATAAATCTAGTTTTATATTATTTTACTTATCACTTCTATTTTTCCAAAACAACTTTTCAACTAACATTTAAAAATTAAATTAATAAAAAATATTAAATTAAATTATTTTATTTCATTAAATTAATAAAAAATTAATAGAACTTTAAAAAATTTGTAATTGCTTTTTTTAGAGTATATAATTCTTTTTTAGAATATTTTTCTCTTTGGGGAATAGAAAATACATAGAATTTTCATACTTATAGTTTCTATCATCTTATCCTTGTTTATATTCTGAAATAATTTACCATGTAGATCTTCACCACCTCTATAAAGTTTTGTTTGCATAATTCTATTGAGTTTTTCCTCTCAGTAATTATGTTTTTAAATAGCTATGATTTTTCTCACTTTTCTCAGTATTTTTTCTATAATTTCTAAATAAATTTTATATAATTTATGTAAGTGCAATTATCTTTCAAATCACGTTTTTAAAATGTGAATGTTAGGAAAGACTTTTTCAGTTTTGGGCAAGTTCTTTTCAAAGAAAGATATTTGTTAAGATTTCACATATTAGGCTCTCTCTTTATATTCCCAAATCAACCCACTTTCTCTGTTAGAAAAGGGTCTGTAATTGCAAAGAATTTGGAAGTGATGTGGTTTTTGCCAGACAATCTTAATCTTGCACAAGCAACAGAAAATACTGAATGATTTTTCATCTGTCTATGGCTTTTATAATCTGCACTCAGTAAGACAGGATATACATAGGCAGGGAGAATACTTGCAAAATATTTTGTCTTTCAAGTACTATAGCAAGTCAAACGAAATAATGCAAAAATCCATCTCTAATTGTCTTTAAAGGAAGCATCCTTGGTAAGGCAGAAGATTTATTCAGAATGTTGTTCATAGTAAGTGCAAACTGTAAGTATGCTACATATAGTAGAATTCAGTCTATCCAAATGTGTGCTTGGGACAATTGTTATAAATTCAGATGCAACAGATTCAAACACATATACCTTAACATCCAACATCTCAAGCCCCGTTCTGAAGGACATGAGCTTCTGTCATCTTAGCAAATAGCAGAAAAACAACCTGATCAGTGTTAAGAAAAAATACTCTAGGTGACATTACTCTGAGTTGGAAAGGCCCTCCTTCTAAGGAATTAGTGCTCTGGAGTAAAAGTTGGATTTCAAAAACCTAAATTTTAGCAGCATACCCCCCTACTGCCTGTCACACACACACCCTTAGCTTGAGTTGGCATTTTATCTAAGGTACACTATGAACAATCATTAGTTATGCCCTTGCATTTTACCCTTAGTTTCAAAATTCATTTTTAGGCAGGTTTCTTATTCTCCTCCCTGGATTGTTTCATATCTCACTTTGGTTTCATTTATATCCAGTTTCTTGAAATGTCAATATTTAGATGATATTCTCCGGCTTCTGCTGAAATACATAATTTTTCCTACTGAATATATTTTGTCATTTACATACATTTTAAGTATATGAGCTCAAATTTTTATTTTTAACAGAAAATACTTTAATAATATGCATGGGTCATTTTATAAAATGTTTTTTAGCAATAATTATATTTCAGAAATATATTTTTGATTTAAAAATTTCAGTTTCTGTGAACTACCATATTTTCTCATGAAAGTAATGATTTTTCACGTTCAATTCCTTGCATAAGGTAGATTGTGCTTGCCTAATTTTGGCTTATATTTGAATAAGAAATTTGTGTACTTTGAATACTTTAAATTTATTGGTGGATAAATGGAAAAAATAATATTTAAAGTAATGTTGCTTTATTACTACTGAGATTCAGGAGCCTGAGGAAAGTGAGAAAGAAGTTGGAATCACAGAAATGTCTTAGTCTCTGTTTTCTTGGTTTGATGTGAGTGCTCCTTAAAGGAGCAAGGCTTAGTAGGAATGTTCTCTGCTCAAGATGACTCGCAGTTGAAGAATAACACCTGGGAATTATAAAGCCTTGAGGGGTGGGGATCTAAATCTCATCAAATTCCTGTGACAAGTAGAAATGGGTGTCTCCAAAGATCTCTAAAGCTTAAACTTAACCCTCTGAGTTAGGGGGTGTCAGATAATTGCTATCAGAGTCTCCTTCCTTGAATTTGTATCTATCCTGCTTTTCCATAGAAGGGTGATTCTACATTAATCTGTCTTTAAATTTAATCTCAGTTGCATCAATATCGGCAAAAATTCCTCTGTGGTGCTGATCTGTGGATGGTATTCAGCCACAGCTTCCAGTTCTGGTGCAAAACTAAAACCTTATTTAGTTACATAGGAAATAAAATATAATGGCTATGCAGCACAAAATCTAAAATTTGACTGCCTGGGTTTGAATTTGGGCTCTGCTGTGTGAACTTGCACAAGTTATACTATTTTAGGCTTCCATTTCTACATTTATGAAATAGAGATAAGTAACTACCTAAAAGAGTTATCGCAAGAATTAAAAGAGGCTATACACATATACAGATGTATGTGTGTGTATATATGTACAAATAAATATCAATTTATAAATCAATATCTATGTCTATATTTTTATCTATATCTCTACCTATCTATGTCTATTAGTGCCTAACATGTAGTAGCACATAATAAATGTTATGGGTTTGCTACTTTTATCACTTTCACTGAAGTTAGAGTTAAAAGAACATGCAGACTTCATGTGCTTCACAAGCTCCAACATAGAATACAAAATACACACACACACACTCACACACACACACACGGCACCTAGACATGTTATATTCAAGTGGTAGAAAACCAAAGACAAAGAGAAAACTTGAAGGTGGTCAGCGAAGTAGAGAATATCTTATCTATAGAAGAACAAGGACAATAATTACATCAGACTTCTCTTAAGAAATCATGCAAAAAAAAGATAAATACAGTGAAATATTAAAGTGTTGAAAGTAAACAAAACAAAAACAACAAAAATCTAGAATTCTGTATCCTGTGAAATTATCCTGCTGAAGTGAATGGGAAAGACTTTCCTCACACAAACAAAACTTGGGGAATTAGTCACTAGCAGACTTGCTCTGCAAGTAATGTTAAAAGAAGTATGTCAGGGAGAAGAAAAATTATATAGATCAGAAATTAGGATCCACATCAACAAAGGAAGAGTTTTAGAGGAGGAAAAGTTTGAAGGTAAAATATACTCTTTATACTTTTTTCACTTTAAATTTATCTACAATATAATTGCTTAAAGCAGTAAGAAGAACAATATATTGGGTGATTATGTCATGTGGATAGATAAATGATGGCAATTAAATAATGGATGGGGGGAGAAATTGGAGATACATTATTATGAGGTACTTGTACTATATGTAAAGTCATATAGTGTATTTGAAGGCAGACAAATTATTTTAATACGGATATTGTACACTCAAGAGAAAACAAAATTAAAAGAACCATAAATGGCATGTTAAGAGAAGAGATACCATTAAGTCAGATTAAACTCTTAATTAAAACTAGGTAAGAAAAAGATTTAAAATAGAAATGAGAAATGCAGGAAAGAGAAAACAATTATAACATGGTAGATACTAATCTGACTGTATTAATGAGGACTGTAAATGTGAGTGATCTAAATATGGCAGTTAAAAGACGAAAATTCTCAGAGTAGATAAGTGAGTTCTCTACAAAAGAATTAAATATAAAAACTTAGGTAGGTTGAAACTAAACATAAAGAGTGATAATGGTATATCATGTTAATAGTATTCAAAAGAGGAGAAAATGCATCTATTGTTGCCCCATCCAGAAGTCTACATATACGTGTTTTCCCTGTAAAGTGAGGAAAAAGCTACTGATATAGCTAGCATTATCTTTGAAGTTATAATCTTCTCTTAAAAAAAAATAACACCACTGAGGTTACTCACAGTTGATTGGTTTGCTTCTGAGAAATTGTCACATTATTCTTACTTTTTTTTTTCTTAAGCTTAAAACGTCTGCCTCATGAAGTCTGATTTAACCACTTTTCATATGTAAACTAGCTAGAAGTTATAATAACTGTGATTTCACTGAGAGTCAACAGTGTGACATGGCTGTCAAAAGACAGCTAATGCATTATTAAGTTTTATTAATAGAAATGTGGTGTTCAGAATTAAAAAAGGAACTAGTTCTACTGTTTTGTGCATTAATCATACATCATCTTGAGTATCATTTTCAGTTCTTGGCATTACAGTTGAGAAGGACATTGACAAGTGCATAAAAATGTTCCCAGATGAGTGATCAGAATATTGAGGGCCTGGAAGCTGTTTCAAATGAGAACTTTTTGAAGACATTAAACACTAAAAGATTTTTGGAAAGAGATATTAAATATCTAAATAAAATTTGATAGACTGTGATTCTGGAAAAGTAATTATACTTGGATTGATACGAGAAGGGAGGAGGTTTTCTCAGAATAAGGAGAAATTTCTTCATAATTATAGCTGTTCATCGTAAGTATGGGCTATGTTCTCAGATGTTCTTGAGCAACCTGTCACTGGAAGCATTCAAATGGAGAATGGATGACAATATGCCTGAGATATTGCTATACTGGTCTCTATAGCATTGTAGAAGGTGAACTTCATGACCTTCCAAGGTCTCTGGTAGCTCAAATGCTTGGTGGTTCAATTTTAAAAGCCTTTAAAACTCTGCTGTTTATTAACCAATGAAATGAGTTCCTGTTAGCTTTGATTTTCTTTTTTTTTTTCTTTTTCTTCAGAGCTGTAAGGATATAGAATTAAGCAATTAAAAAAAAATCCCCTCCTAACTCACAATTAAGCCAAAACTTTTAAAACCCAAAAATGACAACTCAAGTTTAGTACATGTGAGAGAGAGAAAGAAAGAGACAGAGAGAGAGAGAGAGAGAGAGAGACATAGAGTGATATCTTGAAGACATTCTATGGAAGTAAAGGCAATTATTTTTGAAATTATAAAAGCATATATTTTTAAAAAGTAATTTTATTCATCAAATATGGAAGCATGTATAAATTTAAAAAATAATTTGTAATTCTACTACTCAGTGATAAATGTGCATAATTTTAATTGTTGGGGTGTTTTAGGGGAAATATGAACATAGTTGAGATTATTCATAAATATAATTTATATCATTCCATTTAACAAGAAAAATCAAAGTATGGGAGCAATGAGGCTGATCATGCCTTTTGGAGACCATCAGGCCTAGATCCAAGACCTATCTCATCCATTTATTGAAAAATTGGTCGAGTTATCTAATATATCTTTCCTTGAGTTCTCAAATAAGAAAAATAAATCTTAAATAGTAATATTATTATTAAGATCAAATGTAATACATGTAGAACTACTATTTTGTTACTCAATGTATGACAACTTCAGACTAAATAATACTTAATTTAACATAAGTCCCTTTTTACCTTATTGTTTTAAATGTTTAATGCCTGCATGTGATTCATTATATGAGTTAATCATGATTTACTTTGATTTATTTCTTTCTTAAATTTTTTTTTATTGGTGATTTCCACAAGGTAGGGGAGAGTAAAACAATGTTTCTTGGAAGCCTGGGTTACAACAAAAAAAAGAATCTCTTATTGACATGAAACTTTCATATTTTCTTATATTTATCAACTTTTGCTATCAGAGTTTGATTCTTTGTAAAGTTAATTGGGGAGTTCCCACAGCATATATGTCTGCATATGCTTCTATTCCCTAACTATATGAAAATATTCACCTCTGAAACTTTATAGATTCCAAGTTTATTGGAAAATAATTTTCAAATAAACCTTTTTCCATTTTTCATGATTATTGATTTTAATATTTTACTTTTTTTTAGAAAAATTTGGTTGTACATACTTATTTTACTATCCAATTTCAATGAAATCTTTATTACTACAGTCTTCCATAATATTCTCTGAAATGTTATATTTCTATAATTATTTTATTGATTTAGTTACATAATTATACTTAATAATTTTAATAAACCTATTCTATGTTTAATAGTCAGTCCTATTGTATTTATTTTCTTATTCATGATTTTAGGAATCTTCATTAAAATGAATCATTTGTTTCCATTACAGTCGTCCCTAAGCGTCTATGAGGGATTATTTTCAGGACTTCCCATGGATACCAAAATCTGCTCATACTTAAGTCCCTCAGTTGGCCCTTCAAACCCACCCATAGGAAAAGTTGGTCCTCCATCCCGCCAATATTGTACTTTTGATCCATGTTTGGTTGAGGATGTAGAAAGGCCTGAGTATATATTTAAACAAATTCACATATTGCGCAATTAAAACTCATGTTATTCGAGTCAACTGTACTTGTAAACTTTTTTTTTTTTTTTAGTTGAAAGGTGAGTTTATTTTTTTCTCTTGGTCTAATATTTGAAGTACTAAATTTCTATATGTATATTTAATCAAACTTCAATAAAAAAGGTAGGAATTTGCTTACCAGTATCAAAGTAGCTGTATTTCTATGGGAGCGATTTTTATCAAATTTTAAAAATCAGTTTGCAAGACATACTGAAGTCTCATTTGTGATTGTATTCTTTATATCTCTTTGTACTTGCTGCTTTTTCATTGTCTTTACTTCAGGCATACTCCCCTATTTCCAATTTGAGTATATTACGAGTTATGAAAGCAAATTACTAAACTAAAAATAATATTTCTGCTTGTGATACTAGTTTAGGCGAGCTCAAAGACTTGACTTGTTTTGGTGGCTATGTTTCCAGTGCTTGAAGCCTAAAAAATAATGGAACTCTAAATAAATATCATTTGTAAGAGACTTTAACTTTATCAAGTAAATACTTCAATCAATTAAAAACATAATAAATACAATTATTTACAAAGAGTTGTGGGCTTGTTAGATTCATTTTAAACATATTTTTCTAGCCTTAAAAAATTGAGGTGCAATTTCAATCATATGACTTGATCTATGCAAAGTCTTCCTAGTAGTAAAAAAGAGGGCAGAGTAAGTGCAGGTTTCTAGGAAACCAGACAAAATAAATAAAATAAATAAAACTTCACATATACTGAAACAAAAGAAGAACTGTCCCATACCAGTGTCTCTGCAATCATGTAAAATTAAATCCAAACTAGACTTAATGGAATAAGAACAACAAGGCTGGGTGCGGTGGCTCACACCTGTAATCTGAGCACTTTGGAAGGCTGAGGCGGGTGGATCACATGAGGTCAGGAGCTCAAGACCAGCCTGGCCCACATGACAAAACTCTGTCTCTACTAAAAATCCAAAAAAAAAAAAAAAAATTAGCTGGGCTTGGTGACACACACTGTAATCCCAGCTTCTCGAGAGGCTGAGACAGGAGAATCGCTTGAACCTGGGAGGCAGAGGTTGCAGTGAGCCGAGATTGTGCCACTGCACTCCAGCTTGGGCAACAGAGCAAGATTTCGTGTCAACAACAACAACAACAAAAGAACACTGGGCTTTATCACAATTGTCATATAATTGCTAACTCAACACAGTGCCCAAAACATGCTTAATAAAGTTAATAGATCTTATAACAACCCCTAATATGGAGGAATAAGGGCTAAATGGTCAGAAATGAAATAAGCAATACCTCACATTTTTTTTTCTTTTTTCTCCTACAGCTATATAGGTCATAATGAGCTAAAGGATGGAATGATTAAGTTGGACCATTAAGTTATCAAGTCCTAAGTGCACACATTAATGAATTATCATAAACTGAACATACCACGGTAACCACCATCACATCAAAAAACATGATTTCCAGCACCAATGAAGACTCCCCATTACTTTAGGAAGACTCCAGTTTCTACACTTGCCTTTCTGAAAAGAGCCATCATTGTAACTACTAACCACAGATTGTTTTACTTCTACAAAAATGAAATTTTACTCAATATATTTTTCAGTTAATATTACATTTGTGCTACTTAAGAATGTATGTGATATTTATACGTCTATAGCATTATTTAATTTACATTACTATATGATATTTTATTGAATATAACTATTCAGTCTACATTCGATGGAAATTTGGATGTTCTCTAAATTTTGGCTATTATAATATTGTGACGAACACTTCAGAACATTACGGTTGGTGTAAATATGTATGTATGTCTGTTACGTTCACAGTTAGGAGTGTATATGTGCTGCACTACATATGTTCATATTTTTTAGGTAATGCCAAAAAGTTTTTCAAAGTATTTGCACTGATTTATCCTTTCACCAACAGCACTTGAGAAGTAAGTTGCTCCACATCCTTGCATTTCCTTGAAACAAACAAACAAACAAACAAAACAGCCATTTTGATGAAGAATATCTTATTGTAATAGTAGTATTGCATTTAAAATTAACCACATTTTCACAGGGTAACTGCTTTTATATCTTTCCTGTTTTGTAAAATTCCTATCCAAGTCTTTTTGCCCATTTTTTATTGGGTTGTCTCTCATTTTCTTATTAAGATGTAAAAGTTATTCATATTTTCCAGATCACTCCCTTCTTTATTATATGGGCTGCAAATAACCTCTTTACAGAGGTTGAAAGTTATGCCAACAAAACTCTATTGATGTCTTTCAATGTAAGCTAATTATTCTGTTTTCATTTATGGGAATTAATCCAGAACCATTTTTTAAAAATATTGTCTCATTCCCACTACTCTAAAATGCCACCTTTGTCTTAAATACATGTCCATATATGTATAATCTCCCTCTGAACACTCTGATCTATTGTGTATCGGTGTGGCAAAACAACACTACATTAATCACTGCAGCTTTACAACAGTCTTGATCAATGGTAGAATATATTGTCCATTTTGTTCTTCTTTGACAAGATTGTTTTGCCTATATTAGGTCTTTTGGATTTCAATTTATTTTCAGAATACTATTCCATATTCCTAAGATTTTAAATGAAATTGCAATGGCTTTTTAGATGAATTTAAGAGCATTCATCTTTTTACATTATTCTTTTAATTTAGGAATACAATATATTTCTTCAATTAATATTTTAATTTTTTATAGTTTGTATGATGTTTTGCATGTATTCCTACATATTTGTTCATGTTGAAGCTATTTTAGCATTTTTAAATTTTATTTTTATATTTTTGACTGACATATATTAATATGATTATTTTCTATATGAACCTTGAATTCAGTAATCTTGTTGAGTTATTTGTAGATTCATTTACATTTTCTACAAAATGAATATGTTAGTTTACAAATACTGGTAGGCTTATTGTTTATTTCAAATCTTTATGTCTATAAGATTTGTATGTTTTGTTTCCCTTCTTGCACTGACTATGACCTCAAAGGCAATGCTGAACAGATGTGGTGACCTCTAGCATTCTTGGCTAATTCCCAAACAGATGTGGTGACCTCTAGCATTCTTGTCTAATTCCAAAACATTTCAATATTTTGTCATTATGTATAATTTATGATATTTTTCTAGCTATCTATATCAGATTAATTTTCTTTTAACAAGTTTTATTTTTGCCCTTTAGGTGATAATATAGCTCCTTTTCTCTTAATTATTTTAAGAATGTTTTCTTGGATTTTGTTTTCCCTAGGTTAACTATTATGTTTCTACATGTGATCTTTTAAATTCATCCTGTATGAGAATTCATGATATGTCTTTAATCAGTGGCTATATTTTTTCTTCAATTTTGAGAAAAATTTCATCATTGCCTCTTCAAATATCTGTTTACCATTCATTCTGTCTCCACCTCTTGTCATCCTTTTTTATAGATCCTGTGCTCTGCCAAAATTCACAATCTTGCCTTCTAAGTCTTCAAGTATATTAAACATAGTTATTTTCAAGCCAATTTTTAATATATCCAAAGGATATCCAGAATATCCAATGTAATATTTAAATATCTCATATTAATTCCTAATATATACATACAATTTATAAATATTCAATATGTAATAAAGTCAGTTTCTAAAATAGCCAGACTTTTTGCAAATCTGTTTCTAATTTTTGTTAGTTCTCTTTGTTTTCAGTATGTCACGCATTCTTTCCTCCTCATCTGCCAAAAATTACTAAATTTTTGATTCAATGACAGACACTGCAAACAAAAATGGTAAAGAAATTAAAACCTCTTGATTATATAAGTTTCTTCCATAAACTTTCAATTTCTTTATTGCATTATCTTGGGAAACTAGTTAGTACAGATTACTTAATATAATCAGAGACTGACTTGATTCAAAGTAAGGCTTTTTTTTTCCTGTGAGGGCTTGTCTATTTCTTGTCTAACTTTTCTTCTAATCTATAGCTTTTCTAGGATCTCAAACCAATAAACAAACTAACAACATTGAGAATCCCCAAAAAATACAGGGAAGAGAATAGTCACTCAGAAAAGTTGCCAGTGTGTGCATATCTAAGGTAGACACAGAAGAACATAGTGCTCTGTGGGAGCAAAACCAAGCATCACTGACTGAAATATTAAGCCTCTGTATGCTGCTGTGTCTGTATGAACTAGTGAATATCCGCATATGCTTTTCTACACACGTGTATTCTAGACCATATCAAACTATTGTGAGTTAAAAGACACTCGACACTGCCTTATTTAGACTTTATTAGTATTGTCCCTCACCCACCCCGCCACCCTAGAATATTCTCCATAATATGTATTTTAAGTAGAGAATGCAAATAGAATAATATCTTGGTAAAATATGATTTCCACAAGTAAAATGTAAAGTAACCATATACTTAGTTTTTTTATTAATAGAGAACCTCAAAAGATGCATTAAAAATAGTCTCAACTGCATGACTTTAAGTGTGTATTCTGGAACATTATTTTCATTTCTGGAAAACAATGTTAAAATTAGAATATGAGCCAACTATTATACGGGCTAATGACATTTTTAAAGCTCAGCCTCACTGTTAATAACTACCAAATTGAATTATACATATGTGTGAACATTTTTGCACAAAAATAATTAAGCATTTATATAAGATGCAATGTCACTCAAAAAGTTTAAAAAACTTTTCGTCAATGTTTTCAAACATTTCTTGTGCATCGACCAAGACTAAATGTTTAAAAAATCTCTATGTAAGAGGGTAGACTGCAGTTTGTGCATTTAATTCATCAAGCACGAAATTTAACTGTCTCTGGTAGTTATTTACTATACCCAAGATGTAGTAATTTTAATGTAAAGCAGTTCCTTTTTTAAAGTGAAAGCAAGTTTCTTAAGAAAGTAAAGGAATAAAAGAGTGGCTACTCCGTAGGCAGAGCAGCCCTGAGGGCTCCTGATTAGCTATTTTTTGATTATTTCTTGATTATATGCTAAACAAGGGGTTGAATACTCATGAGTTTTCTGGGAAAGGCACGGGTGATTCCCAGATATGAGGGTTCCTCCCATTTTGAGGCCATATAGGGCAACTTCCTGACATTGGCATGGCATTTATAAACTGTCATAGCACTGGAGAGACTTTTTTAGCATGCTAATACATTATAATTAGTGTATAATGAGTATTGGGCATGACCAGAGGTCAGTTTTGTCACCATCTTGGTTTTGGTGAGATTTGGCCAGCTGCTTTACCTCAACCTGTTTTATCAGCAAGGTCTTTGTGACCTGTATCTTGTGTCAGCCTCCTATTTCATCCTGTGACTAACAGTGCCTAACTTCCTGGGAATGCAGTCCAGTAGGTCTCAGCCTTATTTTACCCAGCCCCTATTCAAGATGGAATGGCACTAGTTCAAGCACCCCTGACAGATTTCTCCCCTCCCTTTTAGAAGGGAACCCTTAACCCTAAAGGCTGTAGAGGGACAAAGATTCATCTTTTGTAACTTCTTCATGTTGAATAGGGGTGATGATATTTCTACCTGACTATTAGAAACTCTTATATTCAGGGTAGAGAGGAGCTCAGTCAGAAAGCATGGGTATGGTGAAGCCATTCATGACTTTTGAGTTCTGATAAAAGGTGATATATGAAAGATTATTAAGTGTTCAATTTAAGAGAACGTTCAGTAAGCTTATCCTGCATTCCTATACAAAGAGTACAACAGCAATATATTCCACAACAGTATGCAAAATAAGTGAAATTTTCCCAAGTAAACTAAGTAAGCAGGCTTTCCATGAACTGGGCAAATGTTGGAACCAAACTAATATAGAGTTACTAGCTGATTCCATATGTGCCCAGAATTAGAATGCTGATCCAGATTTTTACACTATGCATCCCTCCTGTTTCTTCTGAGCAGCAGCCAGAGATCACTGGTTGGTTCACAGGAATAAGCAGAGTCAGTCTAAATTGCAGAAAAAACTCAAAAACAACTTACAATGCTAGAATCTAATAACAAGTGTACCATAGTTCCTGAAACATAACTTTAACCTCTCCAGTCTCCTATGTTTAGTAAAGACAAATCATAATAGGAATGATTTGTTTGCAAAATAAGCTTTAGTCTTTTATTTGGCCTGATTGTTTGTATAAAGTGCAGCAAGAATAATTTTTCTCTTTCTTCCATAAAATAAATCTTAGATAAGTCTTTTTTTTTTTTATAAAGCTCTGAGCCCAGCCATGAGTTTGAACCACCAAATACCTATATAAGTTGGTTAAATTCCTCACCTTCTGAGATCCCAAGATAACTAGGGGCTCCTGAGCCTGTCAGAAAGTGCCATTCTTTACTTACCATAAGTCAGGAACCTGTACAGGGACTGTGTAGTCAAGGTATGAGGCCAGTTTTCCCAAGGGGCTTTTATTGGCTCTATAAGTCAAGTTTGATTCTTTAAAAGGAAAGCATGCCATTCTAGTCAAAGCCTTGGTAAAATAACCAGTTTCTCCAATGTGTCCCACTGCAAAATAAAACATTCTTATGCACTTATTGCCATAAGTTAAATACTCACAAATAGTTTCCAAATTCTGGAGAAATCAGGTAGAGAAACAAATATGCTCCAAATTTTGTTCACAGGAGTGTACTTTGCTCAATTGTTACAAGCTGTAAATAGCTCAAAAGTTTTCTTGACTCTGAAAAATAAAACAAAAAATCAGCAAAGTTTTGAGCAAAAAGTCATAAAAGGAGTATTTTAGTCTTCTATTAGTTCAGTCCATGCAGTTAACTTCTGTTCTGGAAAAGCAGTTCCTAATGAATGATGCAATTAATTACCTTAAATAAAATGTCTGCAAAATGTCACCACCTCAGATTTAAGTAAGGTATAAACCTATATAGCACAAGAACTTCATCTGTGTTTAATCTTTAATTTTAATAGACTATATAAGAAATCTAAGATGTATAATAACACATAAGATCACAACTTTCATCATTGTCACAAATAGCATAGCCAATTGTGTTGTCTTTATATAGATACATATACATATCTATATATATTATGTTCAATATAATATAAATAAAAGTCTATCTACCTACCAAGGTTTTTTTTACAACTTTCTTTTTAAAAATACTTGTTTATGCATTTCCCCTTTTATTTTTAATTGACACATAATAATTTTACATATTTATCAGATACAGTGTTATTTTAATACTTAAGTCTAATGTATAATTGATCAAATTAGAGTAATTAACATATCCATCACCTCAAACATTTACCATTTACTTGTGTTGTGAACATTAAAATCTCTTCTCCTAGCTTTTTGAAAATATACAATAAATTAGTTAACCATATTTACCCTTCAGTGGTTCAGAACACTAGAACTCATTCCTCCTATGTACCTGTAATTTTGTATTTGTTAACCAACCTCTCCCTATCCTCCCCTCCCCTCTATTCTTCTCAGCCTCTAATACCCAATTTCTACTCTCTGCTTCCATAAGCTCGTTTTTTTTTTAGTTCACATATAAATGAGAACATGCAGAATTTATCTTTCTCTGCCTGACTTGTTTTGCTTAACATAATGTTAAGCAAGCTTATCCACGTTTCCACAAATAACAGATTTTTTTCTTTTTTATGGATGAATAGTATTCCTTTGTGTATGTATACCACGTTTTCTTTATCCATTCATCTTTTGATGGACATATATGTTGATTCCATATCTTGGCTATTGGGAATAATGCTGCAATAAACAAGGGGGTGCAGATTTACTGATTTCCTTTCCTTTGGATAAATACCCAGTAGTTGGATTGTTGGATTGTATGGTAGTTCTATTTTTAATTATTTGAGACACCTCCATACTGTTTTCCACAATGGCTGTATTAATTTACATTACCAATAACATTGTATAAGCGTTTCCTTTTCTCCACATCCTTGTTAGCATTTTTTTTGTCTTTTAATAGACATTCTAACTGAGATGAGATGATATCTCATTGGCATTTTGACTTGCATTCATCTGATGATTAGTGATGCTGAGAAATTTTATATATGTTTGTTGGTCATATTTATATCTTCTTTTGAGAAATATATATTCAGTTCATTTGCCCACTTTTAAATTGGATTATCTGTTTCATTGCTATTGAGTTGTTTGAGTTCCTTGTGTATTCCAGATATTAGTCCCTTGTACAGTGAATTTTTTGCAAGTATTTTCTCCCATTGTATAGGTTGTCTCTTCATTCTGTTGATTGCTTCCTTTGCCATGTGGAACGTTTTCAGTTTAATATAGTTCCAGTAATCTATTTTTGCTTTTATTGCCTCTGCTTTTGAACACTTAGCCATAAAATTGTCACCTAGACCAACTTCCTGAAGTGTTTCCCCCATGTTTTCTCATAGTAGTTTTATAGCTTCAGATGTTAAATTTAATTTTTTAATCTATTTTGCATTTTTTACATGGTAATATTTAGGAGTTTAGTTTCCTTCTTCTGCAAATGGATATCTAGTTTTCCAGCATAATTTATTAAAGAGGTTTTTTTTTCTCCATTATATGCTCTTGGTACTTTTACTGAAAATTAATTAACTGCTAATACATAGATTTATTTCTTCATTCTCCATTCTCTTCCTGTGGTCTGTCTGTTTTTAAACCCATACCATACTATTTTTGTTACTATAGTGTTGTAGCATATTTTAATGTCAGACAATGTGATGCCTCCAGCTTTGTTCTTTTTAGCTCAGGACCACTTTGGCTATTTGAGGTATTGTAGAGTTCAGGATAAATTTTAGGATTATTTTTCTATTTCTGTGAAGAATATCATTGACATTTTGATAAAAATTACATTAAATCTGTAGATTGCTTCAAATAGGCCATTTTAACAATATTAATTCTCCAAATTCGTGATCATGGGATGTCTTTCCCTTTGTTTGTGTCTTGTTTAATTACTTTTATTTGTATTTTGTAGTTTCTGTTTCACAACTTTCTTTTGATTAATTAAAAAAATCCTCCATATATAAGTACCTTCATAACTACTGGAGTAATTTTTATTTTTTCTTATTCTGTAGCCCTTTTTTCACATGTGGGATATTGTAATCTCATATATAAATATTTAATTTTTAAGTCCTTATTGGGGATAGAGAAAAATCAATATAGGAATAATTGTTTAAAGATAGTATATGAGGAATGGACACAGTGGGTTCATGCCTGTCATCCCAGTGCTTTGGGAGGTGAAAGAGGGACTATCCCTTCATGCCAGGAGTTTGAGACCAGCTGGGCAACATAGCAAGACTCTGTCTCTACAAAAACTAAAAAAAACCCAAAAATTTAGCTGGGTCTGATGGCACATGCCTGTAGTCTTGGCTACTTAGGAGACTGAGGTGTGAGTAGCACTCAAGCCCAGGAGTTCAAGTGAGTGCTCTCACTACTGCATTCCAGCCTGGGTGACAGAGCAAGATCCTGTCTCTTAAAAAAAGATTAGAATGTAAAATAAAAGTAATATATGCAAATATAGTAATTGATGAATTTCTGACAAAAATATTTACTAAATTTTAGTAGATTTTGTTAATGTGCTAGAATACACTAGTATTTATCAAACATTTTTAATGATTTGGGAAATAATTGAAATTATAGAATAAGCTATAACTCCATTTAATTTATCTTTTTGTATTTTTTTCTACACAAATTTTATTTCAAATTTAAATTCATATAAATTTTGTTTATCTTGCTTTGGCTTTCACTTCTGCCACCAAAACATCTGCAGGTTATTAGTTTGACAAATCAAAGATTTTGTAGTGGATCACTTAATTAATGTGTGCTATAAGGAGTTTTTACCACAATTGCAATATGTGTTATTCAACAAGTTTCTCATCTCAACCATGTTTGGAGAAATTTACTTGCTATTACATATACATAAAAATAATTTTCAATGTTCTTACTAAACTTCACAAAATCTATTCCATTATTTACTCTTAAGCAAAGAAAGATTAGAAATTCAAGAAGGCTGAATGGATTTCCAATGAAGATCTCAGGAAACTCATATAAATTTCCTGGACTTCCAGTTCAACATCTGTAAAATCTGGGGTTTGAGTGATGTAAATGCTAAATTTCTAAAAATAATATAGAAAAGTGATGAAAAGGGCAGGCCACACAACTAGATGGATAGTTCTGAATTTTTTATGGACTTAGGTAAGTCATATATCCTCTCTTTTCTTCAGTTTTATCGTCTATAAAAAGAGATCAAAATAGTACATAACCTAAAAGACTGGTGAGTTAAATCTTTCCTTTTAACATCAATTAATATGGTACTTAAACCATAATAATAATAAATAAATGGTAGCTATTATTATTCTAACTTTTCTGATCTTACAGCAATAATAAGACTCAAACAGATTGGAGAGCCTAATGTGATTAACTGGGTTTCTATATTCTGATAGTCCCACTAATAATATATGTTAGCACAGAAGTATGGAGACATAAATATTGGAAAAGAAACACAGAAAAATAGATAGTTATATGTGTAGTACCCAAAATTATACAGCTGTACAGTTTCCAGAGGAAATGAAAAGATTTCACTAGGTGGTTTTTAAGAATTTATAAGATTTCCATATAGAAATCTTCAAATTTCCTCTAGTTTCTCTTCCAATTTCTGCAAAAGTTTGAAGAGAAGCTAGGAGCAAAAATTGCATAAGAAGGAAAAAAAAGTGGTTGATTTTAGGGCTTCTGGGAGGGAAACATACAATCCATCAGCCAGATAAAAACTGGGGCTAGGGCTTGTAATTACATGCTAGACTACTGTGAGTTTATATATTTACTTAATCTGCAGTATTTGACTGAAATGATATATGCATTTTATGCTTTCATAATTCTCTTTCTTCCCCCTGGAGGAATTCTTTCCTGATCAACAGAAACTGTTTGATAATTAGTTTTCTGTTTTTAGGAAACAAAGTTCAATTCTTAAACAATAATGTATACTTACTGTTATATTTTGAGTAAAGCTGGAGCTGAAATTTCTGCTTAGCTTTTCAGTCTTTCATATTTCCAGTGGCTTTTCACTGTGCTTTTTGAGAGGCCCTATGCATTCATATTTCAACAATAAGTCAAGAAATTGAAGAGAGTTTATATGACAGTTTTTGGCCTCTGTTCTCTGAACTACCTTCCTTTCTGATCATTTCCCCCTCTGACAGTCCCAAATTCTTCTTTGATGCCTCAAGTCAAAAACGCTGGAGACCTCTGTTTGAGTTTAACTTCCCACTCCATGTAGACTGAGGAACACTCTTTGAACTATATAAATATAGCTCTAACTCAGGGTTATTTCCTCCTCTCAAAGATCAAATCAGCTCCACTTTCTGCCAGTGTTTAGTCCCTTTCCAGTGACTTCAAATCATTGTGCTTTAAAATATTTTGTCCACAGTTTATAATTGTTATCAAAGGAAGGTTTAGTCTGATACAATCTATTCTTCTATTACCAGAATATGGAATGATTTATAACTTTTAAATAGTATAAAATTGGCACCTGAATTCTATTTTTGTTAGAGTAATACACTTCAGTATAATTATCATTTTTATAGATAAGTTCTGAATCCTTTTTAATTCCACTCATTTTCTTTGGCTTTCTTCAATTTCCCTATAATGTGTCTAGTTTTGAGGTATATGTGTGAACATGTTTATACATAGTGTGATATTCTTGACTCAGTATAGTGCTTCAGTCTCAAGACTCATGTCTTTTTTAATTCTGCCATGTTTGTAGTTATTCCTTTGAACACAATTATGTCTAGTTTTTTTTTTTCTGTTACTTACTTTTGGAATTGAAATACTGCACTAGCCTAATAACAGATCTCCAAGCTTACACTTTCCCCCACCCCAACAGTCCATTCCCAACATATCAGCTAGAAGGATCCTGTAATATAAATCATGTCCTAGCTCTTATTACTTTGCTAAGACTCACAAATGTTTCCATAAATTATTGAATTTATTTATTTTTCTTACAATTTCTTACATATCATGGTATCTAACTGCATGGTATCTAACACTGGTACTTTTATTTCTCACACTTTTTCTAGCCTTACCTCTTTGCTATTTGTTGGACAAACATGCGGTTTGTGGGGAACATGCATGTTCCCAGCGTAGGGCATTTGCTCTATTTCTTTCTTCTGCCCAGAGTACAAATCTAATAACTATCCATTTGACCAAATTTCTTAGTCTTTCAAATATTTTATTTTCAAGTGTCCTCTTCTCAATGAGACCTTTCCAGAGCACCTTATGTAATACTGTGACCTGCTCCCACTCTCACACCTGGCCAGGATGCAAACTTCTTAAAGACTAGACTTTTTTTCCCACAAATACATTCCAAGTGCTTTGAAAAGTGGATGGCATGCAGTAGACAATATTTTTTGAGTGAATGACCTCAAAAGTCTATCCACTATGCCTCTATTGTATTTTTATAGTTTTCATATCTATCTGTGTTGCATTCTGGGTGATTCCCAAAACTGTAGATCGGTAGACTAATTATCTCTTCCCCTGGATCTGATCCGCTACTTAGATCAGCAGTCCCCAACCTTTTTGGCACCAGGGACAAGTTTTATGGAAGACAATTTTTCCATGGACTGGGGTTTTGGGGTGATTCAAGTACATTACATGTATTGTGCACTTTATATCTATTATTATTACATTATAATATATAGCAAAATAATTATACAACTCACCACAGTGTAGAATCAGTGGGAGCCCTGACCTTGTTTTCCCACAACTAGACAGTCCCATCTGGGGGTGATGGGAGACAGTGACAGACCATCAGGCATTGGATTCTCATAAGGAGCATGCAACCTTTATTCCCCGCATGCACATTTCATAATAGGGTTCCTGCACCTGTGAGAATCTAATGCCACTACTAATCTGACAGGAGACGCGGTAAATACAGATGACATTTCGCCTGCTCACCTGCTGCTCACCTCCTGCAGTGTGGCATGGTTCCTAACAGGACTCGGATTGGACCAGTACTAGGGGTTGGGGACCTCTGGCTTAGTTAAGATTTTAAAAATATTAATGACTTTTATTTGCAATATTTACTTTCTGTTTCTTCATATTTTACTTTTTGTTCTTGACTTTTGGTTTCTATTTCTTGTTATTTCTTCTTGTTCATGTAAAATGTAATTATTTTAATTCATCTTTCAAACTTTTATCATATTCGTTCTTGATGTAAGAACTATTCTCTCTCTTTTCTAAAGTGTTTCTTATCTGTGTTATGCTTTGTCATGTGGTTTGCAATTTTTGACTGTGAGCTCATCTTCAGAGGAGTTGTTTTCTATGGAAGAACGATGGTTTCTGTGTTCTAGGGCATTTTTATCACTCCTATATGATTGTGTTTATGTGCTACTGCCAGGACTCTGTGTGTTTCCCCCATTTCTCAACTTATTTTAAGTCAATTTTTCTGCTTGTAATAACTGCAACACACCCCAAAGCTTTCAGCAAGCGTGAGTGTTTCAATCGTATCTTGCATGACCTTAGATCCCCTTTTGCCTTTAGAATACTAGCTCTTTGCACCTGAGGCTTTGCCAAGTTTCACTAGCACTGTAACCTTAAAGATTCAGTCTCTGCTAATTCTCTTACTTTCTGTATTAGATGATTTTCATGCTGCTGATGAAGACATACCTGCGACTGGGAAGAAAAATAGGTTTAATGGACTCACAGTTCCTTGTGGCTGGGGAAGCCTCACAATCATGGCGGAAGGTGAAAGACATTTCTCACATGGAGGCAGACAAGAGAAGAGAGGGAGTCAAGCGAAAGGGGTTTCCCCTTATAAAACCATCGGATCTTGTGAGACTTATTCACTACCATGAAAACAGTATGTGGGAAACCACCCCCATAATTCAATTATTTTCCAGTGGGTCCCTCCCACAACACAAGGGAATTATGGCTACAATTTGAGATGAGATTTAGGTGGAGTCACAGCCAAGCCATATCACGTTCCATTTTCCCTGACCTCTTTCTCCCCGGTACGTGATCATTCTGGTTTCTTGGTTTCACAATTGGCTGTGTATGTTTTAAGTACCTTTTATTTTAGTAAACACATATGTATGTTTGAAGCTTGAGTAGACATTTTCTTCATTAAAAGTGTGCAAAAACTATCTTATACTGAGTCGCCTTTCTGTTCAGCTACACTTTTTAGCCCATACTATGTACCCTTGGCATGATATACTGCAAGTACACAAACCTCTTCTCATTTTCCAAAACACCATGAATATTCTTGCCTTTCTAAATTTGCTTATGCACTTTACCCTGCCTGTAATTGATTCCTTTAATTACCTTTCCAAAATTATTCCTGAAAAACTTATAAGTATCATTAAATACCCAAAAAAAGAGTCTTTTCTATACAGCAATCACAGAATATTCTATTTAGAACTGCCCTGTACCCGGCATTTATGAGTCTACCTTCTGAATCAGACTGGCTACCTCTTATAAACAGAAGAAAAATATTATACTTTGCTCCATTACTGCTTATTGCATCTAATAAATAATGAATAAAAGGATAAACATGTAATTTAAAAATGTAAATTAATTTTTGGAAGCAATATTAGAAAAGCTTCTCTTCCATCGGATTTTAACTACTATGGGATATAAGGTGCTTCCAAGAAAAAAATGTTCTTTAGTTTGTTCTAGATGTTGCTATGTTTACCTTTCTCTTCTGTATAAATTATAAGCATTAATTAACTCTCAAACATGAACTAACTCACACATAAATAAAAGGTAATATTTCCATCTCTCTGCATAACTAAAGAAAAGGCATATTTACTGGATATTCTACCTCTACACTTTTCATTTATTATTAAAGTACATGTAAATAGAATCATAATTCTAACTTTATCATCTGCTTCTTGCATTCCTATATTAGCGAAATTAAATAGAAGCTTTAAAATATTATAAAAGGCTTAAGTTTATTTAAAATAGTTAATCTATACACCATGTCACTATATTGAGTGAAAATTTGTTCTAATTTTATAAATTTAAATAACTTCTTATTGCATAACTAATTCTATAAATTCAAATTTATAGATTTAGAACAAATTTTCTCTCAGTAGAGACATACCTTAAAGGTTACCAATTTAAACTGAGTATGACAGAAAAAATCAAACTCTTTATTTTAAATATGAAGACGTTAGCTATCTTTCCCAATGATAAATTTATTTCATAGGAAATTTTAACATCAATATAAACTAATTTCTTATTTCAGACGAATAATAAAATATTACACTTAGATACAAAAACTATGTGTTAAGAATTATCCTTAGGCTACCCATGTAAATAATGAAACTTTAATTTCACAGAGTAAACCCAGAGTGCATTTAAAGATAAGACTTCTGATTGGTTTAGACATCTATCAATGCATACTGTCATACACATAATAAAGATTGACATATAAGCTAATGATGATGAAATAGAGTTATATCTACTGTGCAACCAGGCATTTATGTAGAATAACATCAATTTAAATATTGATATATGGACATTTTAATTTGTCAGTTTATGCAAAATGGCTAATCTTTACTTTCTTGCCAATTAAAAATCATCTTAGTCGAATAACTATACACATATTTATACGTGTTTATCATATATAGTCAAATTACTATATTTATGTGTGCATATATATACATATACAGTTAAATTACTTAATCAAATGCATATAAAATCAAATATATAATTTGGGATACATAATTTTGGAAAGGCAGAGAAACAAATGTGGCCTCCTTCCAAACAGGTTCTCAGGCTTATCCCCACTGTGTAAGAGATAAGACGTTAGACAGCCCATCTCTTAGCACTAGTGCAAGACTTTCTCTCAAGAGCACAAGATCACAACCTACAGATAAGTGTCTGAGAGGTCGGGGCAAGACCAGAAAGCTGTAAATGTTGGGAAGATTCTGGCCTGCAGAGATATTTGGAGATGTGAGCAAAAGTTGTCGTAGGCCAGACTGAAGACCACTGTTTTTCTGCACCCCAGAGGCCAAGAAAATAATTGAATTGATATACAGTGAGTTATCCATAGGTTCCTGGAAACTGCAACTTTAAGCAAAATTACATATATTAAAACCACTTTTACCGTAGGTGAATTGATGAAAACAAGGGTTAAGTTCCTAAAGCATATTTCTGATCACAAGAACATCAATAAAGTTTTTTTTCTTTTTTTAAAATTATACTTTAAGTTCTAAGGCACATGTGCACAACGTGCAGGTTTGATACATAGGTATACATGTGCCATGTTGGTTTGCTGCACCCATCAACTCATCATTTACATTAGGTATTTCTTCTAATGCTATCCCTCCCCCAGCCCCCACCCCGCTACAGGCCCGGGTGTGTGATGTTCCCCGCCCTGTGTCCAAGTGATCTCATGTTTCAATTCCTCCTATGAGCGAGAACATGCGGTGTTTGGTTTTCTGTTCTTGTGATAGTTTGCTGAGAATGATGGTTTCCAGCTTCATCCATGTCCCTGCAAAGGACATGAACTCATCATTTTTTATGGCTGCATAGTATTCCATGGTGTATATGTGCCACATTTTTTAAACTCAGTCTATCATTGATAGACATTTGGGTTGGTTCCAAGTCTTTGCTGTTGTGAACAGTGCCACAATAAACATACGTGTGTATGTGTCTTTACAGTAGCATGATTTATAATCCTTTGGGTATATATCCAGTAATGGGATTGCTGGGTCAAATGGTAATTCTAGTTCTAGATCCTTGAGGAATCAACACACTGTCTTCCACAATGGTTGAACCCCTACCAACAGTGTAAAATCATTCCTATTTCTCCACATCCTCTCCAGCATCTGTTGTTTCCTGACTTTTTAATGATTGCCATTCAAACTGGTGTGAGATGGTATCTCATTGTGGTTTTGATTTGCATTTCACTGATGGCTAGTGATGACGAGCATTTTGTCATGTGCCTGTTGGCTGCATAGGTGTCTTCTTTTGAAAAGTGTCTGTTCCTACCCTTTGCTCACCTTCTGATGGTTTTTTTTTCTTGTAAATTTGTTTGAGTTCTTTGTAGATTCTGGATATTAGCTGTTTGTCAGATGAATAGATTGCAAAAACTTACCCCCATTCTGTAGGTTGCCTGTTCACTCTGATGGTAATTTCTTTTGGTGTACAGAAGCTCTTTAGTTTAATTAGATCCCATTTGTCTATTTTGGCTTTTGTTGCCATTGCTTTTGGTGTTTTAGTCATGAAGTCCTTGCCCATGCCTATATCCTGAATGATATTGCCTAGGTTTTTTTCCTAGGGTTTTTATGGTTTTAGGTCTAACATTTAAGTCTTTAATCCATCTTGAATTAACTTTTGTATAAGGTGTAAAGAAAGGATCCAGTTTCAGCTTTCTGCATATGGCTAGCCAGTTTTCCCAGCACCTTTTATTAAATAGGGAATCATTTCCCCATTTCTTGTTTTTGTCAGGTTGGTCAAAGATCAGATGGTTATAAATGTGTGGTGTTATTTCTGAGGCCTCTGGTCTGTTCCATTGGTCTATATATCTGTTTTGGTACTAGTACCATGCTGTTTTGGTTACTGTAGGCTTGTAGTATAGTTTGAAGTCAGGTAGCATGATGCTTCCAGCTTTGTTCTTTTTCCTTAGGATTGTCTTAGCAATGCAGGATCTTTTTTGGTTCCATATGAACTGTAAAGCAGTTTTTTCCAATTCTGTGAAGGAAGTCATTGGTAGCTTGATGGGGATAGCATTTACTCTATAAATTACCTTGGGCAGTATGGCCATTTTCACAATATTGATTCTTCCTATCCACGAGCATGGAATATTCTTCCTTTTGTTTGTGTCCTCTTTTATTTTGTTGAGCAGTCATTTGTAGTTCTCCTTGAAGAGGTCCTTCACATCCCTTGTAAGTTGGATTCCTAGGTATTTTATTCTCTTTGTAGCAATTGTGAATGGGAGTTCACTCATGATTTGGCTCTCTGTTTGTCTGTTAATGATGTATAGGAATGCTAGTGATTTTTGTACATTGATTTTGTATCCTGAGACTTTGTCAAAGTTGCTTATCAGCTTAAGGAGATTTTGGGCTGAGACGATGGGGTTTTCTAGATATACAATCATGTCATCTGCAAACAGGGACAATTTGACTTCCTCTTTTCCTAATAGAATACACTTTGTTTCTTTCTCCTGCCTGATTGTCCTGGCCAGAACTTCCAACACTATGTTGAATAAGAGTGGTGAGAGAGGGCATCCTTGTCTTGTGCCAGTTTTCAAATGGAATGCTTCCAGGTTTTGCCCATTCAGTATGCTATTGGCTGTGGATTTGTCATAAATAGCTCTCATTATAATAGCTCTTATTATTTTGAGATATGTTTCATCAATACCTAATTTATTGAGAGTTTTTAGCATGAAGGGCTGTTGAATGTTGTCAAAGGCCTATTCTGCATCTATTGAGATAATCATGTGTTTTTTGTCATTGGTTCTGTTTATGTGATGGATTATGTTTATTGATTTGTGTATGTTGAACCAGACTTGCATCCCAGGGATAAAGCCAACTTGATTGTGGTGGATAAGGTTTTTGATGTGCTGCTGTATTCGGTTTGACAGTATGGTACTGAGGATTTTCGCATCAATGTTCATTAGGGATATTGGTCTAAAATTCTCTTTTTTTGTTGTGTGTCTGCCAGGCTTTGGTATCAGGATGATGCTGGTCTCATAAAATCAGTTAGGGAGGATTCCCTCTTTCTTCTGTTGACTGAAATAGTTTCAGAAGGAATGGTACCAGTTCCTCTTTCTACCTCTAGTAGAATTTGGCTGTGAATCTGTCTATTCCTGGACTTTTTTGGTTGGTAGTTTATTAATTACTGCCTCAATTTCAGAGCCTGTTATTGGTCTATTCAGAGATTCAAATTCTTCCTGGTTTAGTCTTCGGAGGGTGTATGTGTCCAGAAATGTATCCATTTCTTCTAGACTTTCTAGTTTATTTGCACAGAGGTGTTAATAGTATTCTCTGATGGTAGTTCATATTTCTATGGGACTGGTGGTGATATCCCCTTTATCATTTTTTATTGCATCTATTTGATTCTTCTCTCTTTTCTTCTTTGTTAGTTTTGCTAGCGGTCCATCAATTTTGTTGATCTTTTCAAAAAACCAGCTCCGGATTCATTGATATTTGAAGGGTTTGTTTTTTTGTTTTTTGTTTTTTTTTGTATCTCTATGTCTTTCAATTCTGCTCTGATCTTAGTTATTTTTTGCTTTCTGCTAGCTTTTGAATTCGTTTGCTCTTGCTTCTCTAATTCTTTTAATTGTGATGTTAAGGTGTTGATTTTAGATCTTTTCTGCCTTCTCTTGTGGGCATTTAGTGCTGTAAATTTCCCTCTATACACCACTTTAAATGTGTCCCAGAGATTCTGGTATGTTGTGTCTTTATCATTGGTTTCAAAGAACATCTTTATTTCTGCCTTCATTTCGTTATTTACTCAGTAGTCAATCAGGAGCAACTTGTTCTGTTTCCATGTAGTTGTGCAATTTCGAGTGAGTTTCTTAATTCTAAGTTCTAATTTCATTGCACTGTGGTCTGAGAGACAGTTTGTTGTGATTTCTGTTCTTTTACATTTGCTCAGGAGGGCTTTACTTCCAATTATGTGGTCAATTTTAGAATAAGTGTGATGTGGTGCTGAGAAGAATATATATTTTGTTGATTTGGGGTGGAGAGTTCTGTAGATGTCTATTAGGTTGGCTTGTTGCAGAGCTGAGTTCAGGTCCTCGATATCCTTGTTAACCTTCTGTCTCCTTGATCTGTCTAATATTGACAGTGGGGTGTTAAAGTCTCCCATTATTATTGTGTGGGAGTCTAAGTCTCTTTGAAGGTCTCAAAGGACTTGCTTTATGAATCTGGGTGCTCCTGTATTGGGTACATATATATTTAGGATAGCTAGATCTTCTTGTCAAATTGATCCCTTTACCGTTATATAATGGCCTTCTTTGTCTCTTTTGATCTTTGTTGGTTTAAAGTCTGTTTTATCAGAGACTAGGATTGCAACCCTTCCTTTTTTTTGCATTCCATTTGCAAGGTAGATCTTCCTCCATCCCTTTATTTTGAGCCTATATGTGTCCTTGCACATGAGATGGGTCTCCTGAATACAGCACACTGATGGGTCTTGACTCTTTATCCAATCTGCCAGTCTGTGTCTTTTAATTGGGGCGTTTAGCCCATTTACATTTAAGGTTAATATTGTTACGTGTGAATTTGAGCCTGTCATTATGATGTTCACTGGTTTTTTGCCTGTTAATTGATGTAGTTTCTTCCTAACATCAATGGTCTTTACAATTTGGCATGCTTTTGCAGGGGCTGGTACAGGTTTTTTCTTTCCATGTTTAGTGCTTCCTTCAGGAGCTCTTGTAAGGCAGGCCTGATGGTGACAAAACCTCTCAGCATTTGTCTGTAAAGGATTTTATTTCTCCTTTATTTAGTTTGGCCGGATATGAAATTCTGAGTTGAAGATTCTTCTCTTTAAAAATGTTGAATATTGGCCCCCACTCTCTTCTGGCTTGTAGGGTTTCTGCTGAGAGACCCGCTGTTAGTCTGATGGGCTTCCCTTCCTGGGTAACTCGACCTTCCACTCTGGCTGCCCTTAACACTTTTTCTTTCATTTCAACTTTGGTCAATATGACAATTATGTGTTATGGGGTTGCTCTCCTCCAAGATTATCTTTGTGGTGTTCTCCGTATTTCCTGAATAATTTGATTGTTGACCTGCCTTTCTAGGTTGGGGAAGTTCTCCTGGATAATATCCTGAAGAGTGTTTTCCAACTTGCTTCCATTCTCCCCATCACTTTCAGGTGCACCAATCAAACATAGATTTGGTCTTTTCACATAGTCCTATGTTTCTTAGAGGCTTTGTTCATTTATTTTTGTCTTTTTTCTCGAACCTTGTCTTGTCATTTTATTTCATTAATTTGATCTTCAATCACTGATACTGTTTCTTCTATTTGATCGAATTGGCTATTGAAGCTTGTGCATGCGTCATGAAGTTCTCATGCCGTAGTTTTCAGCTCCATCAGGTAATTTAAGGTCTTCTCTCCACTGTTTATTCTAATTAGCTGTTCCTTTAATCATTTTTCAAGGTTTTTAGCTTCCTTGCAATGGGTTCGAACATCCTCCTTTAGCTTGGAGAAGTTTGTTACTACTGACCTTCTGAAGCCTACTTCTGTCAACTCATCAGTCATTCCCATCCAGGTTTGTTCCATTGCTGGCGAGGAGCTGTGATCCTTTGGGGGAGAAGAGGTGCTCTGATTTTTAGAATTTTTAGCTGTTCTGCTCTGGTTTCTCCCCACCTTTGTGATTTTTATCTACCTTTGGTCTTTGATGTTGGTGACGTACAGATGGGGTTTTGGTTTAGATGACATTTTGTTGATGTTGATGCTATTACTTTCTGTTTGTTAGTTTTCCTTCTAACAGATCCCTCAGCTGCAGGTCTGTTGGAGTTTGCTGGAGTTCCACTCCAGGCCCTGTTTGCCTGGGTATCACCAATGGAGGCTGCAGAACAGCAAATATTGCTGTCTGATCCTTCCTCTGGAAGCTTCATCCCAGAGGGGCAGTCACCTATATGAGGTGTCAGTTGGCCCCTATGGGAGTTGTCTCCCAGTTAGGCTACACAGAGGTCAGGAACCCACTTGAGGGGGCAGTCTGTCCTTTCTCAGAGCTCAAACACTGTGCTGGGAGAACCACTGCTCTCTTCAGAGCTGTCAGACAGGGATGTTTAAGTCTGCAGAAGTTGTGTGCTGCCTTTTGTTCAGCTATGCCCTGCCAACAGAGGTGGAGTCTAGAGGCAGTAGGTCTTGTTGAGTTGCAGTGGGCTCCACCCAGTTTGAGCTTCCCCATCACTTTGTTTACCTACTCAAGCCTCAGCAATGGCAGGTGTCCATCCCCCAGCCAGGCTGCAGCCTCTCAGATTGATCTCAGACTGTTGTGCCAGCAGTGAGCAAGGCTCTGTGGGCGTGGGACTTGCGGAGCCAGGCACAGGAGAGAATCACCTTGTCTGACAGTTGCTAAGACCTTGGGAAAAGTGCAGTATTTGGGTGGGAGTGCCCCATTTTTCCAGGTAGTCTGTCATGGCTTCTCTTGGCTAGGAAAGGGAAATCCCCCAAACCTTCCCAGGTAAGGCGATGCCCCGCCCCGCTTCAGCTCACCTTCTGTGGGCTGCACCCACTGTCCAACCAGTCCCAATGGGATGAACCAGGTATCTCAGTTGGAAATGCAGAAATCACCCATCTTCTGTGTCGATCACTTTAGGAGCTGCAGACTGGAGCTGTTCGTATTTGGCCATCTTGGAACGCCCCTCTCCCAAAATAAACTTGTAAATAAAAACCCAAATCACTTGTATTATTAAACACTAGAATAATTGTGAATTATACATACATTTAAGATGAGTAACAACAACAAGAAAATTATTTACCCAATATTGAGTGACTCAGTGAGTGACAGCAGACATAGTGGTGGTGAATTAAATCAAGGAATAAATGTTTACAAAATGAAAATTGTAAGGAGCACCTCCTCCTACCAGGCAGTCCAAAAAGAATAACAAATATGGCCAGTTCACTGAGTTTCCTACGGCATTGTTTATTGTTATACACTTATATTATTATTGTCTATTTTATGGGTTTTTAATTTTACAATTATTTGTGTCCATTCATTTATTGATTTTTCAACCTGCTTATTCCAGTTCAGAGTTGCAAGTGGCTGAAGACCATCTCGGCAGCTCAAGGTGCAAAATGGAAACCAAACACGAACAGGATGCCATTCCACTGCAGGGCACACTCATACCCATATCCACATTCACTCAGACTGGGATAATTTAGACATGCCAATCATCTTAATGTGCACGTCTTTGGAATGTGAGATAAAACTGGGAGAAAATCCACACAGACATGGGGAGAATGTGTAAACTCTACATAGATAGTGCCCTGGCTGGGAATCCTTTTTGTATTTCTCATTAATGTTATAACAACATGTCACTGAATGAAAAAATGTTATTTGAAGACTCGCTGTGAATCAGAGTTAACAGAAGTGAAAGCACTGTGAAAGAAATGATACGCTGTATGTATGTAATAATAAAGGGATTTGTTCTTTATTTATGAGGGCAATAAAAGTGAAAGCAAATAGCATAACAGTAGAGCCAAGGGACTTCAAATAATTTTTGGGGAGAATATAACAATTAGAATTCTACCAAACCATTATTTTTTTAAAGTTAACCCAATACAAATAAAAACTTTTAAATATATAATAAGACAGTAGGAATAAAAATAATGGTGTTACTACACCACATATGAATGACTTGGATTTTCTTATTAAAAGACAGAAATATTACACTAAATGTAAAAACAAAATGCTTTTCTGTACCGTTACAAAGAAAACACTCAAAATGAGGTGGTAAAAAATGTTAAAAACAAGATGGTACATATAAACCCTTAGCTCCCATAATCTCTTCCTTTGTAACATATTTGATAAATAATACCAGTAGAAAAAATTGTTGAATAAGTCACAATACTTCATTGACACCATGAAATATTGCCTCCATACAAGAGAATGATACAGTGCTATGTCACTGGCTTTAAAAATGTTCCCTAAATATTGTTAATAAGTAAAACAAGATTCCAAAAAGTGTTCATATTTGATCTCATTTTATGTACAAAAATGTTGAAAAAAATCCCATATATATTTACATGTTATTGTGGACAACATATGAAATACATAAACCCAAGATGTTAATGTAGATTATGTAGAGATTATATTAGTGAATTATCAAAGCCAGACAGAAACACTAATAATTAAAAAAAAAATTCTGTCCAAAAAAAATTGACAAATGACTAGCTAAACTGCTTGAGAGAAATGTAATCTCAATGAATAAAAATGTAGAAAATTTTAGCAGAGAAAAAATATAAAACAACAATCAATGGAATTTTAGAATGGAAAAACGCAAGAACAAAATATAAAGTGGATGAACTTAACAGCAGAATAGAACTAATCACCGTCTTTTAATTGGAGCATTTAATTCATTAATATTTAATGTAATTATTACTATGGATACACTAAGATTTAATCATTTGCTTTCTCTTTGACTTCTTTGATGTTGTCATCCTTCACAATTTTGTTGGCATTCTCAAATAACCGACTTCTGGCTTTGCTATGTTTTTCTGTTGTTTGTTTCTTATTGCATCAGTTTCTGTTCTTATATTTATTATTTTCATCCTTCTACTAACTTTGGGTTTACTTTGCCCTTTACTGGCCTTCTTAAAGTGGAATTTTAGTTCATGCTAAAGACCTTTCTTTACTTCTATTTCTAATATTGAACATAGTCACAAGAGTTGCTTCAAAGTACTTATCTGTGCCAGGAACTGTGGCTCATGCCTATAATCCCAATATTTCTGGATGCCAAGGTGGGAGGATTGCTTCAGCCCAGGAATTCAACACTAGCCTGGGCAACATAGTGAGACTCCATCTATATTTCTTTTTTTTAGAATAATATTTTTAAAAAGAGGAAAATGTACTTATCAAGGTCATCTCAAGTGTAGTCCTTAGAGACAGTCAGAAAACGTATTTCAGGATATCATCCATGAAAATTTCATTTAGTTTTATTTTGTAATGTAGTAGCATTTTTTCTAGAGTTTGAAATTTTACATTTTGAAGGGCTGCTCTGTTAGGAATTTAACCTACTGTACTTTGAACTCTGGGAGGAGTTCTTTAAAACTACCTTTTATAGAAAACATGGCATTTTTCATATGACTTTAGGAGATAATTTTTTTAAACCCAATGTTATCACTTAACACTGAAATTTTTTGACTTTTCATATCTATTATAAGATAATCTGTGTATCAAAATTTTTAAAGTGGCAATTAAAAATATTAAAGTTATATAATCTATAAAGATGATGAGTTTACCAATTCATTCACTATTGAAACACAATATAATTATGGTCTTTGTAGTACAGAGCTACCAATATTTATTTGGAACAATGTTAGAATTCTTACTTTTACCAGAGTTGCTTAATAATGAACGTTAATTCTAAGCATTATAGGCAGGGCACAGTGGCTTACACCTGTAATCCCAGCACTTTCGGAGGCTGATGGGGGCAGATCACTTGAGGTCAGGACTTTGAGACCAGCGTGGCCAGCATGGTAAAACCCTGTCTCCACTAAAAATACAAAAATTAGCTGGGCGTGGTTGTGGGCGCCTGTAATCCTAGCTACTTGGGAGGCTGAGGCAGGAGAATTGCTTGAACCTGGGAGGTCAACGTTGCAGTGAGTCGAGATGGTGCCACTGCACTCCAGCCTGGGTGACAGAGTGAGACTCCATCTCAAAGAAAAAAAGAAAAGAAAAGAAAAAAAAGACTAAGCATTATAAACATATTGCAATTTAGATATTTCATTCACTTGCCTTAATAGAAACTATGAAGCTGATTTGAATATATATAATAAAATATCTAGTAAGGTAATATTTAAAGTGATATAATTAAGGGAACTTTTAGTATTTAGCACATTCTTTTATATTTGGACTCTCATGATACCATTTGATGATATATTCAAGGATATCAAGAAGACAGTTTAAATAATTCACAGGTATTATGTACAAATGTATGTGTCAATAAAAAACTGACAACAGTTTTATTTTTAGTGAACATTTATTTGTGTAAAATGTCAAATTTTATAATTATATACCAATAGCTGAGTTTAAACTTTACCTAGCTAACAATTTGCAGTTGTATGGCAAATTATTCTTATTTTATAATAATGATTCCACCATAATTTAAGAAAATGAGTCAAGATATAAATGAAGAAATTGTATTTTACATTTAGACATAAAAGATTAAGGTGTATATGTAAAATCAACCTATTTTAGTGTAAACATTTTCAAAAACATTGCATCTACTTTTCAATTTACTTCTGTTCTAGTAAAGCACAAAATGACATCAAGATAGAATCAGATGGTTCAAAAATCATTAAAAGAGAAAATAATTGGTGCATTAATTTTTATTTGAAATTGAAATTTAAAAAAAAATTTTTAATCTTCATAAATGAAATTGAATTAAAGATTATTTATAATCTTGTGAGCATGGAAGTGATTTGTCATCCCATTAGATAAGATCACAATGACAATGATAATATTGGTTGCTGCTTTTAATAAGAGTTTTCAAAATGATAGGCTGAGGACAGATGGGTGGACTAAGTGCATTATTAGCAGCTCAGACATTGGTCAGATGTCAGACAAAAATGCTGAAACATGGCCCTGGAGTGCTAAGGACCAGGCTGCCCGAGGGCTAAACACTCTGTGCATAAAACGGTAATATGTTGTTTTAAGACACAATTTGAGCGAATTGTATAATTTATAGCATCTTTCTTCAAGTGATGGTTTCTGTTAAGTTTCTAATGTGGCTGCTGCGATTAAAGCTTTTTTTGTTTGGGGTTTTTTGTTTTGTTTTGTTTTGTTTTTGCTAATTGTATAAACAAGCCCTCTACCTCTACTTGCTATTTTCATACTATTATGTTATTAATTTTTCAGCTCACCAAGAGCATAAATTGAAAACTTTAAATTTTCCTTTTCATTGTGTTTTTTTGGCAAATGAAAAAATAGCAATATGAAAAATATGAAAATAAATTGGGAAATTTGGTCACAGGGTAACATCAGCACAGGGAAATAGATAATATAAATTTCTTTATATCAATTCAAACTGATATAGTGAAAACGGCTTAACAGGCGGATATGCTTAATCTCTACCATAAGCATTCTTGCTAATTGGAAGTGGAGTTTAAGTTGCCAGGAATAAGGTTAGGTTATGTGATCCAAACATAATGGTGGATAACACTTGAGAAAAACAATCTGCTTTCCAACATGACAAGAATGATTTGCAGTTAATAATAGAGGGGGAAAGGCCAGTCTTCTCAGTTACCCTTGACTTCACCTAGGATGAAAAAAGAAATAACTTCTGCCGCTGTGAGCTACTTACTGTTTTCCTGGTCATTATTACTTAGTTATATTTCAGTGATGAAATCTATCCTTACTGACTTTATTGACATTAAAGCTGATTTATATCTGTGCCTGGTGAATAAAAACAGCATTATGCTGCATTCAGATTGCTGAGTACTTGAGAAAGCAAGTGTAGCTCTAACTTAATTGTCTTTTGCCGGTTCACTTACCCTCTAATCTCAGTTTGAAAAAAATATATATTCTTTTATCAAAACAAGGGATAATGGAGAACTGATAGGCCTAAAGTATTTGTTTGCTTGTTGCTGCTGTTGTTGATAGATGTGGTAGATTAAGGAATTTAAAGTCATTTAGAATTTGCAAATATTCCCAGAATTCTGTATTTTATCTCCTTGCCATTTGAATCTTGGGAGCCAGAATTTGGTAAAAGGCAATCAATTAGTCAATTTATTTTATATTAACAATGGATTAGTGAAATTCTAATTATTTAGAATGAAATCATTATCATTTAAATACTTGGTTTATTGAGTTATTGTTTCATCTCTTCCCATTAATTGTGTTCATGTGTGGTAGACTTGACAAGGAAGAACATTAATATTATAGAGGGAGGTTATTTTACATTTATTTACTGGGATGGCTGGGAGAGCTGTCAGACGGTGGAACAACACAGGCTGTTCCACTCATTCTGGCTCGGTCTCATTTTCTTTCACAGGCATTTCCCCTATTCAAACTTATACAAATGTAAATACGTTTTGGCCTCTGTTTTATGATGAACTAGAAGCAGCATATCTACCATGCAATATTAATTTTTAAATCCCTAAGGGATATATTTAGAATGTCTGTAATGATAAAAATAATAAATAAATAAATAAATAAATAAATAAATAAATAAATAAATAAAATCCCTAAGGGAAATCATAAGACTAGCAGTGATATTAAAAAACATTTAACAACTAAAATAGTACATGTATAAAGATGAGTCCAAGTGGATGCCAAGCAATCGAAACAGACTCTGGCTGTTAAAAGACTATTATGGCTGAACTTGTGAAGAGTGACTTTGATAGGAATGCATCTTTCTGTGAGATTTTGGAGTAAAAACGAACAGCGAATATTGAACTAGATGATTGGAAATATTCATTCAAGTGACAGAATTATATAAGTAATGCTGATGTTATTTTTGCATAACAGTAACTTTCAAGAAAAGACTTTTTCATTTTTTTTTTTTTTTTTTTTTTTGAGACGGAGTCTCGCTCTGTCGTCCAGGCTGGAGTGCAGTGGCGCGATCTCGGCTCACTGCAAGCTCCGCCTCTGGGGTTCATGCCATTCTCCTGCCTCAGCCTCCCGAGTAGCTGGGACTACAGGCTCTCGCCACGAGGCCCTGCTAATTTTTTGTATTTTTAGTAGAGACGGGTTTTCACCGTGTTAGCCAAGATGGTCTCGATCTCCCGACCTCGTGATCCACCCGCCTCGGCCTCCCAAAGTGCTGGGATTACAGGCTTGAGCCACCGCACCCGGCCTTTCATGTATTTTTATTGCATATTTATTTTATATTGTGATTTGATTTAACATTTAATCATATTTAGGGGTCTACCAGCCATTTTCCCACAAACTCAAATATTAATGAATCCTTATCATTTTGTGGAAGAAATGGGTGGAGAGAGAAAACGAGGAGGACAGAAAGAAAGAGAAAGAGAGAAAAAAAGAGAGTGAAAGAAGTAAAGCTAATTAACACTGAAATCCCATTCTTTTAAATACTTGCCTAGTTCTCAAAACAAACCCGCTTCTATTACATAAATTTCTATTATCATTTCAATTTTTGACAAAAAAATCCTGAAATCTGAGAATTAGTCATTCACAGTATTTCATTTGTCATAACACAGAGTTTATGCTGTGAGGCCAGATAAAACTAGATAGGAAAGTTGACTCTCCAATTTAGTGGATATGAGACCCATGGCAAGTTACTTAGTTTCTTTATGTCTCCGTTTTCTACAAGTAAATGGAGAAATAATGTTACATATTTTAAGATTTGGTTTGAAGGTTAAATAAGATATTACATGCAAAATGCAGAGCGCAATGACACATGATATTTGTTTAATGCTAGCTGTCATCATCATCATCACCATTATATTATGCCATCGAGCTGATATATGACAAGGAATATGAGTCACATTTATCAGAAATATGAAGTTCTGAGCAAGAAGCAACACTCACGCCTGCATCTGAGCAGGCAAGAGAAAATAGCTATTGTCAGTTTTTAATAGGTAATATCATCAAGATTCATGCAACACTTTCTTTATTTAAAATAACTCTTACTCAATTTCCAAAGAGATAGTATTACAAAGTTTTATCCTTGCTGGTTTAGACATTAAAATTTCCAAGTGATCTATGTCTGAATAAGAACAATGGAGGTCGTGGTATTATAATGCATTTTCTTTGGTAATTTCAAAAAAGTTCAGCACATGTATTATTTCATGGCAGCTAGAATATTGGAAAATACAATCTTTTAAAGAGAATAGTTCATAGAAAATTATTTTTACAATTCTGCTCTGTGGTAGTGCTGTCATCTATAAATAGTGTAAATGTCACTCAGTGTCTAGGATACATGAGCTTTTAAGGAAGAGCATACATTTTTTAAAAATCACATATTTGAATAAAGAATATGAATTTTCTGAAATTGTATAATTTGGATCTACTATCTTTTAAAATGATGCTTATGACTTTGTGTAAAAATAAATGTCTTAATTACTAGACAAGTGTGACTGTATGACAAAAATTCCTGTTTAATATTGAGCCAAACCTTAAAAGTGTGATTGTATTGTAAATTTTCCCTTTGAATTTAAAATAATTTTTAAGGTAAGTTCTAAGGGTATTAGCATTTACTATGTCTATTTTATTGTTGAATGGAAGTGGATTTGTAGACTAAACTCAACTGAACCAAAGTTAGTTCATGAGGAGATTGCAAAATCTCTGACTTTTAACTTGTTTGTTGGAGTTTCTTACTACTGTTAACCAGACTGCACTGCTCCAAATCTTATCATACTTAAATTCATACCAAGATTATACCAAAGGCTGGCGGTACAGCCTTCACCTATAGGGAACTTGGCGTAGTTTCACATTTGCAAAATGAAAATCTAGGCATGTCATTGAATCAGTGGCCTAAAAGAAAACATGTGTAACAAATCAACAATCAGTGTTTACATTTTCATTCATTTCTTCATTAATTCATTTAAAATATTTTTGAGTGTAAAATATATTAAAGGCATTGCTAGGCATTGGAAATATTTTGTTTCTGAATTTGGCCCATTTTGTGTTGCCAAACAAATATAATAACATAATGTGAACAGACTAAACAACAGTACATATACATCCAGTGTTTATCAAGCATCTCTCACATTAAGTCTGTGAAATAAGGAGAAAATGTAAGTCAGACATAAATCCTGCCCTCAAAGAACTTAAAGGCAAGCAAAGGATAAGATAAGGCACTAATTTACTACAAAACAGAGCAGACAATAAGTGTTGTAAGAGAGATACTTACAATGATGAAGAGGCAGAATGCATATCAAGAAGACTTTATGGAGATGCCTAGAAAGCTAAAAAGGTACACATGGAAGAAAGTAGAAACTATATTGTAAAATATTGGTGACATGGATGCTCTTGGCATGTATTTCAGAAATATCATTTGATTGGAATATAGAATGTATGACAGTATTTATGACTTATCATCAGTGCAGTGATTTCACTCAAACTTCACCATCATCCAAAAAGATACAAAAATATAGTGAAAACTCTATAAGAATTCTGTATACTGATGGAAAAAAGATTTTTGTAGATAGTGCTAACATAATCAGAGATGTGCTTTAGAAAGATTAATCTGATAGTAGTGTGTTGGACAAAATTGGAGAGGGTAGAAATTTGAGGCAAGAAGCACAGGAAAGTAATTGTCAAAACCAGATTCAAAGTTTGGGTGATGATAGTTCCATTTTTATAAATACACATTTTACAATCTCTGAAGTAGCAAGAGTTATTTTTTTCTTGGAGGCATACAAGATAATGATTCTCTTATCACATTAGCACCTAAAGTAATAGTTTATGTGCCTATTATCTCCTTGGAGTTTGACTTTGAGGGGAAAATCAGGTCTTCTTCATTTTTATTCTCCCTGGAACTTTGCATGAGACTTTGTCCAGAGTAGTTCCTTATCAAAATATAAGCTTAAAAATTGTTGGCACTACAACTCACCCATAGGCATCCAAGTCTCATGCACAACAGAATGGAACAAAGAAAGACAGAGCAAGGAAACTACAGCCTCTGATCATTAGTCCATTTCCAGCTACTTCAGCCTGGGAACCAGGAGAAAACCTTCCAAATATTTTAGAATCGTTTCAGGCAGTGATGCTGATGGGTAGAGCTGGAGACATGATACTGACATGCATCTAAATATGAGATTTAGACTAAAGTGAGTTGGAAAAACAATAGAGATTGGTTATCCTGAGTGATATTATGTATGCAGGTCTGATCTAAAATTTGTATATGCGATTCAAATTATTGACGGCAGTGATGGCCTATCTGCAGCTACAATACAAAGCTGCTCACTGCAGTATGGGAGGCACGGCCAAGGCTGCGTGCTGCACGCAGGAGCCAGCAGGAGCTCTGTGTGCTCCGCGTAGCCAGCAGTTCCTCCTGCTGGGAACAGGCAGGTGCCCCGCTATCTTCTGAGTTGGCAAGGCGGGAGCCCCGCCCTTCCAGGTGCCCCTGAAGCCAGTCAGCCACGGCTGCAGACCCTGGCATCCCTGTGGTCTCGGGCCCAGTAAGCTCCCGAGCCCCCGCAGGTTCAGAGGTGCCTGCTCCCGCTGTCTGGCTTCTCCCTGCTCCTGGTGCCCACTCTGAGGTGGAGTAAAGTTGTGGCCAAGCCTGGCACTGTCACAACCCAGCCAATGTGCGTGTGCTTGGGGTGGCACTGACACACCAGCCTCCTGCCGCCTCAGCCCCCTCAGGACTTTGGGCACCGATGAGCAAGGGAGGTGAGTCTGGGTAAGGCAGGTTGGGGGAGGGATGGGAGGGGGGCGTGAGGGCAGCTCAGCACAGTCCTTTGGATGCGGATGCCCCTTGGCATGAACAGGCTGGGTGCCATGGGCACGTGGATGGCAGGTTGCTGGCGGCAGGAGGCAGATAGGCTCCTGGGCAGAAAGGGACAGATCCTCTGTGAATTTCCGCCTTCAAGCAGGAAGGGCCTGAAGCCTGGAGGCTGGGCTGCCAATTCGGCAGAACAGAGTGAGAACTTATGGTGCTTTTTTCAGGCCCGCCTATGGCCACCCACGGACCAATCAGCACATACTTCCTCCCCTCTGAAGCCCATAAAAACCGTGCACTCAGCCAGACTACAGCACTAATCAGGATGATCTGCCTGCTGAAAGGAGCTACCCACTGCAGGTCTCCTGAGAACTGTTCTGCCGCTCAATGAAGCTCCTCTCTGCCTTGCTCACCTTTCAGTTTTTGGCATACCTCATTCTTCCTGGACACAGGACAAGAACTTGGAACCAGCTGAATGGCGTGACTAAAAGAGGTGTAACACAAACAGGGCTGAAGCACACACCCCTGCCTTCCACAGTGTGGGCAGGGAGGATAGAAGAGCTGTGGCCCCTTGGGAAGCCCAGCCTAGGGGGTTCCCAAGCCAGGGCTGTGACACCCTGTTTAAGGCTCTCTAGTTCCTGGCATGTCCAAGATTCCACGTCCCACCACGTTCCCCTCATCCAGTCACAAGTGCCCGCAGCAGAAGCTGTGTGCAGTTAAGTCTTGTCCAGCCTCAGCCTAATGTGGAGCCAGCACCTGTGCAAACGCCTGGAGCTGGCCGCCCCACCACAGCAGCCAGTGTGCCTGGCTGTGCACACTGGCTGGACCGTGCACTCGCTCGCCCACACACCCCTCATCACTGTGCACTTGGCTCGCCCTCGGTGGGATCTGGGCCAGTAGTGTGAGCTGAGCATGGCCTGCTGGGCCGAGTGGGTGGAACAAGCCCGGGGTCGCAAGCAACACTCAGGCAGAAGGTGCCACTGGCCACAGAGGTTTCAGGCTGTCAAAGCAACACCCCAAGCCTCCCATGATATTATGATCTTATTTTGTCTATGCAACATAAAATTTATTTCCCCCCACCAATTCCTCCTCAGATCTTCTCCCCTAGATTCTCTCTAGGGAAGCTTTGATAAACATGTTATCTTACTTTAATTATTCCATGCTTTATTCTCGCCGTATTATTATGTAAGAGGTATTGCCACAGTAATAGTTCTGCCTACTTAGTCTACTTGATGTTTGATTCTGCTTCATTGTAACAAGATTTAACTGTGTTTTTATCTTATGTAAGTATGAATACTTGTCTTATACAAGTGATAATAATATAACCTTTTTTAAAAAAATTATGTTTCTCTTTCTACACATGGCCTTGCTGACATGTATAACTTCATGGAATTCACTGATACCAAAAGACTAACCCTGCTCTGTCCCCACAACTCCAATATAACAAATTCAATTTTTGAATACTGTACACTCAACATTCTCTTATTTTTATATATATCTTTAGGAATAGAGCCAATTGTCACTCTACTTGTTTCATTTATTTTTGTTCATATTATTTTACTGTCATGTCTGATTACTAACAGAAGAGTGATGCTAACATCCTATTTTAGAATTGTTCAAAATAAATTATAGAAAATATCTCCTAAATAGTTCCCTTGACAACTCTGGAGACAATATCTTTTGATTACTATGAATAATTTTGGTCTATTTTTCTCTTGTTGTTGTGAGAGTGCCAGTAATATTCCCTTTAAATTTCCACTAAATTTTCACTTTCTTGGTACTTTGACTCAGGGAAAGGATTTCATCATTTTTGTTTGTTTGTTTTAGGCCACTTTAAAATGCCAAAAATAAGGTTTTGCCCAAGACAATTAACAAATCCTTATAATTTAAGGTAGAAATAAAAACAAGTTGCAGATTGGGCACTTTGCAAATTCATTGCATTGTACATTCTAATTACTGCTTGCTAAGAACACATAAGTAGATTTCAAGTCAACACAAAAAATTTTATCTTGTGTCTAAAATCCATGATTTTCAAATGGAAATATATAATAACTAAATTTCAGAAAGGGAAATATACTGCTGAAACCAAAGTTTATTCTTAAACAATCTATAAGAAGTAGCTCAAATCACAAAACAAAAATACAATTAGATTTAAATCACTTTAGAAAATATAAGGCTTGGATATAGATTCAGGAGACTTACTATGTGAAAAAGAACAAGGAACAGATAGACGAGGAAATCATACGTAATAAAATATAAATTTTCTTTAAAAAACTGTTAAAAACTGAGTTTATAGATCAAAAAGACTCATTAAAATAAATAAGTATGTATCAGCATTTCATGGTATATTTCTGGTACACGTGTGGAGTGTGTTTCTGTGAAAGTATATCTGTATGTGTATATATGTATGTATGTGTCTATATTTATTACCAGAGTGGGTTTCCTACAGGGGAAAAATTATCAGAAAGTAACAGACTTCTTATCTGCATATCTGGAAGCTGGAAAAAAGTAGAACAATTACAGACTATTAAGATAAAAAAATACACAGCAGAGATGTAATTCATTTGTCAGTACAACAGATATTGACAGACATGACAGGGTCCAAAGAGTATCCCAGCTACTTCATCTAGAAAAATTCTTGATTAATAATTCCAGCCAAACTATACATAAGTTATACTAGAGACCTCAAGGTATAGAATAAGAAGATAGAAAACACTGCTGACCAACATAGTTGTATCTAAATTTATAAGACTATAGAGTTAAAGCAGGATTCTTAAAAAAAAATACTTCAAGGGAAATTCTGATAACAATAAATAATTAATTATACTAAACTGTCTTGAGATTCTAGGGAGCAGTAACATGCTTTGAATATTTCATTTACAAAGTGCTTGGAGAAAAGCAGGAATAAGAATGTATTCTAAAAGGCTTTTATTTGGGGAAAAGCAAACAGAGCAAACAGTTTAGAACATCTAAGTGGGGAAAATAATATCTTCTTTCTATGTAATAGTAGAGAAATATATATTGTATTATGAGTATTGGGTAAGAGAAGATAATCATTATTAGAAAAAACAAACTGCAATAGTTATCTTGATTAACAAGGCTCTGTTGATGAAAACAGTAAAAAATAAAGAAAAATGTAAAATGGCTAAAAATATAAACACACATTAAGATGAAATAAAGAAATTATCTTAAACTAAATTAGAGTGAGCTGAAATCTCCAATTTAAAAATGGCACCCATTGGGTTGAGTTTAAAAACAACTCAGCTCTAAGTAACAGACTTAAACCAAAGTGGTAAAGAAAGGTTGAAAATGAGCATGCGAACAAAGAAGTACCAGTCAAATATAAACGAATTCCCCCAAAAGCAGCAGCTATGATGTTTTCATTAGATGAGATGGAATTAAAAGATAAATGTGATAAAAACAAGAGAGAAATCTTTTCCTCAGCAGTACACATAATAGTTACTTATTGAGAACTGTTTTGTGCTAGACAATGATCTAGGCACGTGAGATACATCTATGAACATGATCAAAGAAACAAAACCTCTGTCCTTGTGGTGTTTACAGTATAATAAGTATGATGTGAAAGTGCATTAGAGATTAAATATGGGTTTATTTGGTTTGACAACAAAAAATTTGGAGGAAGGCATAACTGGCATTGTTTCAGTGGCTTGGTGGTGTCAGGACTCTGGTGGTCATCTCTGTCATTCTTATTTTCCTCATAGCTGCAGTAACTCCAAACCTCACTTCCTCACACAACAAAAAGGCAAGAATGAAAGGGATATAGTAACTTGTGCCTCTTTCTCTCTCTCACCAGATATTTACTTGCAATTTATCTCCCAGAAGTGGGTGAAGAGCCCACCTAAGATCCAGGACTAATCACAAGTTTCTTAATTTAAAAAGATATCTGTCAGATATCTGAAAAAATCTAGAAATGTCCTTGAAAAAATGGGGGAATTAAGGAGATGCTGGATTTTAGGTAAGCAGCAAAGAGTTTCTGATCTCTTATATAAAGGCACAAGTTACAAGATTATTAGAAACACAAGAATAATTTGATGAAAATATTGTCATAATGTAAGATTACACTTTATCTCTAATGTCCAACCAAATAAATCAGTTAAGTCTCTACTTAATAGCTATATATTATTTCTTGGTTAAAAATATCTTGTTTCACTTTTATAGAAACATTTACAAAAATGACAATAAAGAGGACTTAAATCATTTTAAAGTAGAGGTTTTATAGCCCCAGTCTCTGAATACAGTCAAATACAATTATAAATGCACAGTAAAGGTAGACACAGAAATCTTTACTAATTGGAAATCGAAAGCTATATGATACCTGGGTCAAAGCAAAAATCAAATGAGAAATCAGCATATCTCTAGAAAGCAATAAAACAAAGGAAAAATTCATACCAAATTTATAAGACCAAAAAAATCCTATACTCAGCTGAAAATGTTTGTTTGAAATGTCTTCATTATCAAAAAGGACAAGTCTAAACATAAGGAAAGCTGATATTTGTTTAAAATTTGAGTAACAACAAATAAGCAAAAATAAGCAAGATGTATGGTTTAATACATTTTGAATGAACAAAATAGAAACAGTAAGACAAAGTCGATGAAACTATTAGTACAAAAAATTAGCTGGAACAGTGGGCATTTGGAGACTATAAATATTTTAGAAATCAAAAGAAACAGGAATCTGAGGAGGATCAGTCCTAGAAACAAGAGGAAAGATCAGACACCAAGGAAAGAAAAGGGAGAAGGTAAGTACAAGAGAAAGGAAAGGGTGTAAGACAGTGTAGGAGAATATAGGTTTGTAGGGGAAGTCTGTAAGAGAGTTCAGGAGCGTTTTCTCAGAGGAAATTACAGCCTATCTAAAAGAATTGATATCATAACAATTTATAGTAATTCATAAGGTATACATTCAATGATTTATACAAGTTATTGTTTTATGGTATATTAAAAATGTATTATTTATATAAAATTAACAAGACTTTTACAATTTTCCCACTAACTTGGAAACGTTAGTGGGAAACCTTAAATTCATTTCCTTTATCAATATATATTTTGCTACATGTATTGGCAAGAAATAGCATGATAATTGTAGTGCCTTTACTTTGTGACAGAGAATATTATATTGGGGTGACATTGAAGAAGGATTGTGATCATAATGATAATGCAATTACATGAAATATGTATATTTCATAGAAGTAGCACTCCGTTACCAATTGACATTTTATGAATATTCTTTAGTGTTTCAGAATAATCAGCACATTCTTGACTCGTTAACTACAACTACAGTCATCAAGGGAGGAAGTGAAATTATCATTAAACATTCACTGACCAAAATCAATTAGTCTACCTACAATATTAATTAAATAGCTTGCTTTGTGCAGTCAGCAGCCCTTGTTACCTACAATGTCAGAAGAGTGCGATGTAGTAAGATAAGAAATAAAAAAGTAAATATATAAATGGACCTTGGTGTCAAACTAAACTCAGTCAAATGTTAGCTTAGTCTCTGACACGTTGTTTGAATCTGAACAACATATATAATTTGACTCTTTCTTTTTTCATCATCTGTGAAAGCAAAATAATGACTAAAACATAAAACAGCTATGGATAATTAATTAATTGATATTGATATCTCTAGTATATAGTAGGCACCTAATAAATGGCAATGTCCTTTTTTCCTTCTGGTATAGCGTTTGGGTATACCATTTCGTTAGTGTGAAATATTGTCCTTGGTATAGATTTGGGTTTTCATAGGGAAGAAATTTTACAGTGAAGAGGAATGACGATATTCACCTTTTACTATATAAACATAAATCTCTATTAAAAAGCACTTTAAATATTAATAAAGGATTCATTATCTTCATTTATGTGGAGTCATTAAGGGGAAAACTAATTTGATTCTGTTTTCTTCACTGCCCTGCTCAGTTTTGTTTTCGTTCTGATTTCCCCTGTTTGGTTTTTTTAAAAATATTGCATTTCCAATCAAAGCGAACTTTTACCCTTTTTATTTTCAAAAGTCTTGCACCAGATTGCACCAAACCCCAGCCTGTCCTAACTTGGTTTGGTGTCAAAAGTACCTTAGCATCGATTGTGCTGCGATTCCTCCTACTAGCCTTACCAGAGAAAATGCATTTAACTAGATTTATTAGACACCTGCTAATTAATAGTCTATGAAAAGGATCCTTCCTGACATTTTGCTCTCTGGCTTGGTTGAGTTTCTCTGGTGCCCTATTAAGCAATCATTCACCCACTGTCCTGAGTTGTGTGAGGACTCTGCATAAGAGAAAGTTGATATAAAAGAAAGCTTGACATTGTAACTCGACTCCATAATTTCTGATAGTGTTTCTAATCTCATCTTAAAGGGAGGGTTTACTTTCTAATTTATGTGAACCTTTTAAACAATATGGTAAAGATAACTGATCAAAAAGGTTTTACATTACAAGTAGATGGCAGTTTTTACAAGGATTTTTACACAAAGTTGAAGTTTTAGTTCAGTTCTGTTGGAGTTCACGATCAATCATGAAGATTCTGGGGTGGGAAAAGTAATTCCTTGCCAGTAGCACAGTGACATTAACAGATAACTATTGCAAGGGTCAAATATAAGCATCTTACAAAAATGTGTTTATCCAATTTATATACTGGCAATGGTTCCATAAAAGAGGCTATCAACCACAGAGCCCACTTTGTAACCTGAGGTCTGCGATACTCACTAGGCATTATTCAGTGGCAAGTTACGATGTTGGGTGAAGTGTTGATGAAAACCCACAGTAATAAAAATCTCACAGAGGTGAAGTCAATTACAGTATCAAGTGAAGTTTGTTAAGAACAGATACTTGTTATTAAAGTATCCACTCCTCAAGGAGGCTGACCTTCTCAAATGCTAGTATGTCACCAGACATGAGATTTTTAAAAAATCCAATAACAAGTTTCCCCACTGTGGTTTCAATTGCCTTTTCAGATCTCCCACAGTGTTCTGTTTCAGTCTGAGGTAATGCAGACAGTTCTGGTCCTCAGTGGGTCAAAGTGGCATGTATTTACACTAGAGTAATCAGAGACAGGATTTCTACCTTGATCAGATTATCTCTATATATATTTTACTCTAATCTTTACTCCACTTGGCTTGTGTAGTCAAATTTTGAGCTGCAAAACCTTTAAAAAAATTTCTGAATTTTTCCTTATAAAATGCTTTGTATTGCTAGGGGCTCAAAAAATAGTGGTGGCATTCTATTGAGGAAGTTCACAAGAAAACTCAGGTCATTAGCCACTTTATAGTATTGCATAAAAATATGCATATGCATATATTAAAATGGATAGATTCTGCTGTTTTCCATTTTGAAGAGAGCTCCCTGACTAAAGCTGTGTCAAAAAAAGAAAAAAAAAAACTTCAAAATGTGGTATTTGAAAAAAGAGAATCAGTAGGATGTCCAAACCAGTGCATACCTTCATTGTAACCTTGTCATTCTCCATAACAACTTTGAATTTATTCTTGTGGGTCCCAACTATATCATAACAATTTGGAACAAGAAATATGTTTTGTTTCTTATATTTTCAAAGTGATGATATGCCTAGTCCACAGTAGTCACTTCTTAAGTAGACAGATAAACAAAAATAACATTAAACAAGAAAAACATTTTTGAATAATATAGAAGGAGTTCAGGAAAACTATACTATTTACACTGTAAAATTCTATGACCATTTCAATTATTTTCTGAATATAATTATTCTACTATACAAAAAATGAAGTGAGACGTTAAAATTCGGTATCATTCAAAAAATTAGCCGGGCATGGTGGTGGGCACCTGTAGTCCTACCTACTCGGAGAGGTCGAGGCAGGAGAATGGCATGAACCCGGGAGGCGGAGCTTGCAGTGAGCCCAGATCCAGCCACTGCACTCCAGCCTGGGCGACAGAGTGAGACTCCATCTCAAAAAAAAAAAAAAAAAAATTTGTATCATTTTAAAATATGCTAAATGGAAATTGAGGAAACTAAGATGATGACAAATCTGAAGAATGTTTAACATAGCATTTTTGCTCTTTTTTTTTTTTTTTTTTAACATGGTCAAATGATTTTTAATGAGGGTGCCAAGACAATTCAATGTGGGAAAGGAGAGGTTTTTTTTTTTGGTTTTTTTTTTAATTTTTTTTTCTTTTTATTATTATTATTATTATTATTATTATAATACTTTAGGCTCTATGGTACATGTGCGCAACGTGCAGGTAAGTTACATATGTATACATGTGCCATGCTGGTGTGCTGCACCCACCAACTCGTCATCTAGCATTAGGTATATCTCCCAATGCTATCCCTCCCCCCTCCCCCCACCCCACAACAGTCCCTGAAGTGTGATGTTCCCCTTCCTGTGTCCATGTGTTCTCATTGTTCAATTCCCACCTATGAGTGAGAATATGCAGTGTTTGGTTTTTTGTTCTTGCAATAGTTTACTGAGAATGATGATTTCCAATTTCATCCATGTCCCTACAAAGGACGTGAACTCATCATTTTTTATGGCTGCATAGTATTCCATGGTGTATATGTGCCACATTTTCTGAATCCAGTGTTTCATTGTTGGACATTTGGGTTGGTTCCAAGTCTTTGCTATTGTGAATAATGCCGCAATAAACATACGGGTGCATGTGTCTTTATAGCAGCATGATTTATAGTCCTTTGGGTATATACCCAGTAATGGGATGGCTGGGTCAAATGGAATTTCTAGTTCTAGATCCCTGAGGAATCGCCACACTGACTTCCACAAGGGTTGAACTAGTTTACAGTCCCACCAACAGTGTAAAAGTGTTCCTATTTCCCCACATCCTCTCCAGCACCTGTTGTTTCCTGACTTTTTAATGATTGCCATTCTAACTGGTGTGAGATGGTATCTCATTGTGGTTTTGATTTGCATTTCTCTGATGGCCAGTGACGGTGAGCATTTTTTCATGTGTTTTTTGGCTGCATAAATGTCTTCTTTCAAGAAGTGTCTGTTCATGTCCTTCGCCCACTTTTTGATGGGGTTGTTTGTTTTTTTCTTGTAAATTTGTTGGAGTTCATTGTAGATTCTGGATATTAGCCCTTTGTCAGATGAGTAGGTTGCGAAAATTTTCTCCCATTTTGTAGGTTGCCTGTTCACTCTGATGGTAGTTTCCTTTGCTGTGCAGAAGCTCTTTAGTTTAATTAGATCCCATTTGTCAATTTTGGCTTTTGTTGCCATTGCTTTTGGTGTTTTAGACATGAAGTCCTTGCCCATGCCTATGTCCTGAATGGTATTGCCTAGGTTTTCTTCTAGGGTTTTTATGGTTTTAGGTCTAACATTTAAGTCTTTAATCCATCTTGAATTGATTTTTGTATAAGGTGTAAGGAAGGGATCCAGTTTCAGCTTTCTACATATGGCTAGCCAGTTTTCCCAGCACCATTTATTAAATAGGGAATCCTTTCCCCATTTCTTGTTTTTGTCAGGTTTGTCAAAGATCAGATAGTTGTAGATATGTGGCATTATTTCTGACGGCTCTGTTCTGTTCCATTGGTCTATATCTCTGTTTTGGTACCAGTACCATGCTGTTTTGGTTACTGTAGCCTTGTAGTATAGTTTGAAGTCAGGTAGTGTGATGCCTCCAGCTTTGTTCTTTTGGCTTAGGATTGACTTGGCGATGCGGGCTCTTTTTTGGTTCCATATGAACTTTAAAGTAGTTTTTTCCAATTCTGTGAAGAAAGTCATTGGTAACTTGATGGGGATGGCATTGAATCTGTAAATTACCTTGGGAAGGATGGCCATTTTCATGATATTGATTCTTCCTACCCATGAGCATGGAATGTTCTTCCATTTGTTTGTATCCTCTTTGATTTCCTTGAGCAGTGGTTTGTAGTTCTCCTTGAAGAGGTCCTTCACATCCCTTGTAAGTTGGATTCCTAGGTATTTTATTCCTTTGAAGCAATTGTGAATGGGAGTTCACTCATGATTTGGCTCTCTGTTTGTCTGTTATTGATGTATAAGAATGCTTCTGATTTTTGTACATTGATTTTGTATCCTGAGACTTTGCTGAAGTTGCTTATCAGCTTAAGGAGACTTTGGGCTGAGACAATGGGGTTTTCTAGATATACTATCATGTCATCTGCAAACAGGGACAATTTGACTTCCTCTTTTCCTAATTGAATACCCTTGATTTCCTTCTCTTGCCTAATTGTCCTGGCCAGAACTTCCAACACTATGTTGAATAGAAGTGGTGAGAGAGGGCATCCCTGTCTTGTGGCAGTTTTCAAAGGGAATGCTTCCAGTTTTTGCCCATTCAGTATGATATTGGCTGTGGGTTTGTCATAAATAGCTCTTATTATTTTGAGATACGACCCATCAATACCTAATTTATTGAGAGTTTTTAGCATGAAGGGTTGTTGAATTTTGTCAAAGGCCTTTTCTGCATCTATTGAGATAATCATGTGGTTTTTGACTTTGGTTCTGTTTATAAGCTGGATTACATTTATTGATTTGTGTATATTGAACCAGCCTTGCATCCCAGGGATGAAGCCCACTTGCTCATGGTGGATAAGCTTTTTGATGTGCTGCTGGATTCTGTTTGCCAGTATTTTATTGAGGATTTTTGCATCAATGTTCATCAAGGATATTGGTCTAAAATTCTCTTTTTTGGTTGTGTCTCTGCCAGGCTTTGGTATCAGGATGATGCTGGCCTCATAAAATGAGTTAGGGAGGATTCCCTCTTTTTCTATTGATTGGAATAGTTTCAGAAGGAATGGTACCAGCTCCTCCTTGTACCTCTGGTAGAATTCAGCTGTGAACCCATCTGGTCCTGGACTCTTTTTGGTTGGTAAGCTATTGATTATTGCCACAATTTCAGCTCCTGTTATTGGTCTATTCAGAGATTCAACTTCTTCCTGGTTTAGTCTTGGGAGGGTGTATGTGTTGAGGAATTTATCCATTTCTTCTAGATTTTCTAGTTTATTTGCATAGAGGTGTTTGTAATATTCTCTGATGGTAGTTTGTATTTCTGTGGGATCAGTGGTGATATCCCCTTTATCATTTTTTATTGCATCTATTTGATTCTTCTCTCTTTTTTTCTTTATTAATCTTGCTAGTGGTCTAACAATTTTGTTGATCCTTTCAAAAAACCAGCACCTGGATTTATTTATTTTTTGAAGGGTTTTTTGTGTCTCTATTTCCTTCAGTTCTGCTCTGATTTTAGTTATTTCTTGCCTTCTGCTAGCTTTTGAATGTGTTTGCTCTTGCTTTTCTAGTTCTTTTAATTGTGATGTTAGGGTGTCAATTTTGCATCTTTCCTGTTTTCTCTTGTGGGCATTTAGTGCTATAAATTTCCCTCTACACACTGCTTTGAATGCATCCCAGAGATTCTGGTATGTTGTGTCTTGGTTCTCGTTGGTTTCAAAGAACATCTTTGATTCTGCCTTCATTTCGTTATGTACCCAGTAGTCATTCAGGAGCAGGTTGTTCAGTTTCCATGTAGTTGAGCGGTTTTGAGTGAGATTCTTAATCCTGAGTTCTAGCTTGATTGCACTGTGATCTGAGAGATAGTTTGTTATAATTTCTGTTCTTTTACATTTATTGAGGAGAGCTTTACTTCCAAGTATATGGTCAATTTTGGAATAGGTGTGGTGTGGTGCTGAAAAAAATGTATATTCTGTTGATTTGGGGTGGAGAGTTCTGTAGATGTCTATTAGGTCTGCTTGGTGCCGAGCTGAGTTCAATTCCTGGGTATCCTTGTTGATTTTCTGTTTCGTGGATCTGTCTAATGTTGACAGTGGGGTGTTAAAATCTCCCATTATTAATGTGTGGGAGTTTAAGTCTCTTTGTAGGTCACTCAGGACTTGCTTTATGAATCTGGGTGCTCCTGTATTGGGTGCATATATATTTAGGATAGTTAGCTCTTCTTGTTGAATTAATCCCTTTACCATTATGTAATGGCCTTCTTTGTCTCTTTTGATCTTTGTTGGTTTAAAGTCTGTTTTATCAGAGACTAGGATTGCAACCCCTGCCTTTTTTGTTTTCCATTTGCTTGGTAGATCTTCCTCCATCCTTTTATTTTGAGCCTATGTGTGTCTCTGCACGTGAGATGGGTTTCCTGAATACAGCACACTGATGGGTCTTGAGTCTTTATCCAATTTGCCAGTCTGTGTCTTTTAATTGGAGCATTTAGTCCATTTACATTTAAAGTTAATATTGTTATGTGTGAATCTGATCCTGTCATTATGATGTTAGCTGGTTGTTTTGCTCATTAGTTGATGCAGTCTCTTCCTAGTCTCGATGGTCTTTACATTTTGGTATGATTTTGCAGCGGCTGGTACCGGTTGTGCCTTTCCATGTTTAGGGCTTCCTTCAGGAGCTCTTTTAGGGCAGGCCTGGTGGTGACAAAATCTTTCAGCGTTTGCTTGTCTGTAAAGTATTTTATTTCTCCTTCACTTATGAAGCTTAGTTTGGCTGGATATGAAATTCTGGGTTGAAAATTCTTTTCTTTAAGAATGTTGAATATTGGCCCCCACTCTCTTCTGGCTTGTAGGGTTTCTGCCGAGAGATCCGCTGTTAGTCTGATGGGCTTCCCTTTGATGGTAACCCGACCTTTCTCTCTGGCTGCCCTTAACATTTTTTCCTTCATTTCAACTTTGGTGAATCTGACAATTATGTGTCTTGTAGTTGCTCTTCTGGAGGAGTATCTTTGTGGCGTTCTCTGTATTTCCTGAATCTGAATGTTGGCCTGCCTTGCTAGATTGGGGAAGTTCTCCTGGATAATATCCTGCAGAGTGTTTTCCAACTTGTTTCCATTCTCCCCGTCACTTTCAGGTACACCAATCAGACGTAGATTTGGTCTTTTCACATAGTCCCACATTTCTTGGAGGCTTTGCTTGTTTCTTTTTATTCTTTTTTCTCTAAACTTCCCTTCTCGCTTCATTTCATTCATTTCATCTTCCAGGGCTGATACCCTTTCTTCCATTCGATCGCATCGGCTCCTGAGGCTTCTGCATTCTTCACGTAGTTCTCGAGCCTTGGTTTTCAGCTCCATCAGCTCCTTTAAGCACTTCTCTATATTGGTTATTCTAGTTATACATTCTTCTAAATTTTTTTCAAAGGTTTCAACTTCTTTGCCTTTGGTTTGAATATCCTCCCATAGCTCGGAGTAATTTGATCGTCTGAAGCCTTCTTCTCTCAGCTCGTCAAAGTCATTCTCTGTCCAGCTTTGTTCCATTGCTGGTGAGGAACTGCGTTCCTTTGGAGGAGGAGAGGTACTCTGCTTTTTAGAGTTTCCAGTTTTTCTGCTCTGTTTTTTCCCCATCTTTGTGGTTTTATCTACTTTTGGTCTTTGATGATGGTGATGTACAGATGGGTTTTTGGTGTGGATGTCCTTTCTGTTAGTTTTCCTTCTAACAGACAGGATGCTCAGATGCAGGTCTGTTGGAGTACCTGGCCGGCCGTGTGAGGTGTCAGTCTGCCCCTGCTGGGGGGTGCCTCCCAGTTAGGCTGCTCGGGGGTCAGGGGTCAGGGACCCACTTGAGGAGGCAGTCTGCCCGTTCTCAGATCTCCAGGTGTGTGCTGGGAGAACCACTGCTCTCCTCAAAGCTGTCAGACAGGGACATTTAAGTCTGCAGAGGTTACTGCTGTCTTTTTGTTTGTCTGCGCCCTGCCCCCAGAGGTGGAGCCTACAGAGGCAGGCAGGCCTCCTTGAGCTGTGGTGGGCTCCACCCAGTTCAAGCTTCCTGGCTGCTTTGTTTACCTAAGCGAGCCTGGGCAATGGCGGGCGCCTCTCCCCCAGCCTCACTGCAGCCTTGCTGTTTGATCTCAGACTGCTGTGCTAGCAATCAGCGAGACTCCGTGGGTGTAGGACCCTCTGAGCCAGGTGCGGGCTATACTCTCCTGGGGCACCGTTTCCTAAGCCCGTTGGAAAAGCACAGTATTCGGGTGGGAGTGGCCCGATTTTCCAGGTGCCGTCTGTCACCCCTGGAAAGGGAACTCCCTGACCCCTTGCGCTTCCGGAGTGAGGCACTGCCTCGCCCCTGCTTCGGCTGGCGCACGGTGCACTCCCCCACTGACCTGCGCCCACTGCCTGGCACTCCCTAGTGAGATGAACACGGTACCTCAGATGGAAATGCAGAAATCACCCGTCTTCTGCGTCGCTCACGCTGGGAGCTGTAGACCGGAGCTGTTCGTATTCGGCCATCTGGGCTCCTCCCCCAGCATTTTTGCTCTTAAAATTTAGAACACCACTTCAAGTGGGATATATCTGGTGGGATATATCTGGCGCTGTGTGTGTATGTGTGTGTGTGTGTGTGTGCCCACGTATGTTTCTATGCTACTCTTTCTTCTTAGTAATTTATAAGAGTGTGGAGTGAACTTCCCAGTGGGGGGCATGCAGGTAGCCATTTCAAAGTCACAGGATAAAGGGGCCTCATTCTCATTCTCTTATTAATTTCAAATGCCCTTATTCACTTCTGGGCAATGGATTCCAGAAGGCACTAAGCCTGATAAAGTTTCACCTATAGTATTTAACATCACAGAACTTCAGATGTCTGTTGTCACAAAAGAGGTCTTCAGAGATTATATTCAATCTACTCGTTTTACAAAATAAAAAAAAACTCACATAAAGAGAAGCAAAGCGATATTCTTTAATCAACAAAGTCCTAATTAAAATAATCAAGTGCCTAATGAGTCTGAGCCAACGTTACTAGTACTTCATCTCTCACTCTGGTGTACTAACGGGTAGCCACACTCAAGACCAGGATCATCTTTAAACCTGGACTAGAGGCATTCCTTCCCTGGGACCCCATTTTAAGGACACAAACATCACAAACACCAGAATAAAATCACTTTTCTCTTTGAATAAAATAACTTTTCTCTTTGCGATACCATAAGAAGATTTTTGTTTGTTTGTTTGTTTGTTTTAGGAAATTTGACAACTGATAAATGGAGAGGAATGAAGGTAGGAAAAGACTGAGCTGAACTGTGCTCCCAGCCAGTGTAGGAGGATGGAAGCAGGGCCGTGTGTCCAGGAAGAGCAAAAAGCACACTTCTGCCCTGGGAAACTGGAGAAAAGTGGCTGATCTTGATTCTCTTTGGCTGCCCAAGTCACCCAGAGTGTGCATACTGACGAATTTCCCCAGATGACTGTGTTCCTACCTTCCCATCTTTTCTAGTAATGTCCTCTTGGGAGGGATTTGGAACTTCCCAGACATCCTGATTTGAAAAACTGAAGCATAGAAAAAAGAAAATTGCTAGCCCTGGCTCCCAGGGAAGCTTGTGCAGGTGGGACTCCTCCATGGAATCCCGATCACTGAACTAGTTCCTGCCTTGTCCTGACCAGACACATGGGTGCTCTCAGTAAGCAGTACTCCCTAGGGCCTCTTTTCTTTTAGCTTCGGTCCTGAGGGAAATTTTCAAAGTGCAAGCTGAGGGACCCTGAATAAAAACTTGTACCAGCTATAAAAATAGCTGAAATTTTAACCTTTAAACATTTAGATTCGTGGTATGTGGACATTCATTTGCACAATTCATCCAGTACTACATGGGTTTAGGGGTCATCCTTATCAATGAAAGTCACTATCCACTAAGCAAACCTGTTATTTTTCTGTAGTGTAGATATGAAATATGCATATGTGTGTATCTGAGCTTTATTACTTCTGTAGTTCTTTTCCTCCCTGCTGCTAACCTATATTCATTCAGTAGTCTATTCTCAGACTATAAAATGATACATTGGTACATATAGTTTGATAGCTTACAAAGGGACTTAGACTTTCCTTATTGGCTTTAACTTTATATTCTAAAACAATCTATTTATTATAAATTTCAAATTGTTTATAGTTTTCAAGCACACTAATTTTAAGACTATTTATTATTTTTGTTTTGCCACTGAAGTATAAATCAGTTGAAGAGAGCAAATGTATTTTTGTGAGTGTTTGGTAAATATTAAAATGGCCGAGTAAGAAATCATAAATTCCAAATAAGAGAGATGATGAACAGAATATGATAACTAGATTTTCCATTAAGAATGTGTGGAATAATTAATTTTAAGTTTACATTGTCATTTGAAAGTATTTTTTCCTGATATTCCCTCCTTTCATCATTTACAGGCTACCCATTTTAATAATGTATATTTATATTATCTTTAATAATTACAACAATATGCTATCTTACCCTAACAAACTTGTAAGAGTAAGAATAAACACATATTATTCAGTGTTGGCAAGGTTGCAGGGAAATAGTCCCTTCCAGTTACTGCTGGTAGTGAGGTAAATAATAGTTTTATCCAATGGCTTGCCTTAAAAGTAAATGCGTGTACTTTTAATTCAACAGTGACATTTCTAGAAACCTACCCTAGGGAATAATCAGAGATTTGTAGAGAGATGTATTTTCATTATATGCTCAATTTCTCATTGAATAAAATTCAAACAACCTAAATGTACAACAATAGAGACCAAGTAAAGTATTTTATAGAACATTTTTACTGTAGAATATATTTAAGGTTTGGATAGTTTCACTACAAAACGTCAAGAGTGATTTTCTCTAGGTTGTGTTTTTTATTGTTGGTATTCACTCCTTATGATCATTCTCTAATTTCTCTAAAATGGTATATTCTACATGTGTAATCACAAAAATAAATTAAGGTAAGAAATTTAAGAATAGAAAATCATAAGTAATTGATGAGTTATACAGGTACTACTGTCTATATACTTTGAGTAAAAAAATTAAAAAAAAATTCTGTCCATTATTTTTTTAAACTCTGAGCTCCCTGCTTTTGATCAGAAGCGAGGAATATATTCATGCCATTTTGGAGTATGTTGTCTGATCCAGAGATACCATACTATTTAGGTATTTAGAAGATAAAAGACAATTCGGATATACTAGCAACTTTAGCATTTCTTAATGTTGTTGGGACAAGATTTGTGCAAAACAAAAAAGAAAGAAAAGGAAAAAAAATCCTGTCTTCCGTGAAAACACCTAGGATTAAATTCTAAATAGACAGAACAATAAAGTACATGATTGTAACAAAAAAAAAAAAAAAAAAAAACTGTCACAATGGAAGAAACATTCTTAGGTCTTGGAAAAGAAAAGAAATTCAAGGTTGGAATGCAATCTGGCATTACCTCCTCTAAGAAAACAAACGACGTGTGCCAGATGAGGAATAAAGAATTGTGACTTCATTTATTACTGTAGCTTACCTCTTAAAGGCATGGCAGACTGGTTTAACATGCAGTCAGGCAGGAGTGTAACATCAATAAACAATACTCAAATTCTCCCAGATGAGACATTCAGATAAGGATGCGGGTGGAGAGTGTGAGGAGATATACAGAGCCAACTTGTACCTAACTCCAAGTAACAGTTTTGTGAGAAAAAAATCTTCTCCAAGTACAAAAGAAACAAGTGTTAACAAAAAAAAAAAAAAAAAAGGAAGTATATGTTTTTCCCTCTTTCTCTCTAAAGATGGTTAATAGAACAACTCTTCTCTGTTTTCTAGAATCCAGAAATGAGTTACGTAGGTGATAATATTACATGTGAAATAAAGTGGATATTGGAGGCTTTTGTATACCTATTTAATCCCCATACATCCTCAACTTGAAATGTTGAATGGCTATGTGACTGGCATTTTGAAATTGATATCATCATTCATGAACTTAGAAGGAGTTTGCGGTCAAGCTTTTTTTTGTGGGGGTGGAGGGTGGGAAAATGGAGTTTCGCTCTTGTTGCCCAGGCTGCTATGCAGTGGTGCGATCTTGGCTCACTGCCACCTCTGCCTCCCAGGTTCAAGCGATTCTCCTGCCTCAGTCTCCCAAGTAGCTGGGATTACAGGCTTCCGCCACCACGCTTGGCTAATTTTTGTATTTTTAGTAGAGACAGGATTCCACTATATTGGCCGGGCTGGTCTCAAACTCCAGACCTCAGGTGATCCACCTGCCTCAGCCTCCCAAAGTGCTGGGATTACAGGCACGAGCCACCACGCCCCTCCGGTCAATCATTTTTAAATGCCTAATGTATTTAAAGAAAAGAATGGGCCAGGCGCTGTGACTAATGCCTGTAATCCCAGCACTTTGGGATGCCGAGCTGGGCGGATCACCTGAGGTCGAGAGTTCGAGACCAGCCTGACCAACATGGAGAAACCCCATCTCTACTAAAAACACAAAATTGGTCTGGCGTGGAAGGGCGCGCCTGTAATCTCAGCTACTTGGGAGGCTGAGGCAGGAGACTTGCTTGAACTCAGGAAGTGGAAGTTGCAGTGAACCAAGATTGTGGCATTGCCCTCCAGCCTGGGCAACAAGAGTGAAACTCTGTTAAAAAGAAAAAAAAAAAGAAAAGAATGTTAAGATAATCATGTTGTTAAGAATGCATTGTTTTTGCTTGCAATTTAGTATCATGAATTAGATAGTGGATAACATAATTAAGTACTGGGAAAAATCCCTTATCTCTTTCTATTATTTATTTTTTAGTAACCAATAAAAAAAATGTGGGGATCTGAATGAAAAGAATGTTCTGAGGACCGAAATGTACCGAAATCACAGTGCTTTTGGTAGCTGCAATCCTCAAAATTGAGAAACATAAAAAAATTATGTCTGAATCATTTTACATTTTGCAAACAAAAAATATAAACAGATATATTTATTTAGCACTTTTTAAAAAAGGGAACCCCCAATTTCAGATCAATTAGAAATTGTTTCATAAATTAGGCTAATTCCTCATTCATACTTTCCTACATTTGTGGAACAAGAAAACACATTTAATTGTATTCTCCTGAACTCATTCTGATAAGTTTTAATGTAAAGTCAACCCAAACCTCAGACAGAGGCTACTAGTCATAAGTTAAATTGCACTTGGACTAACACAGCTTTTGGTAGAGAGAGTCTTTGGAAAATAGAAAGCTGATTGTCTCCAGAAACTGCCAGGCAGTAGTGAAGACAAACAGGCAGGATACACAGATGCCTTTAAGAAGACCCTTGGCTGTAGTACAGGAGAAAGAGTCCCTGGTTCCAAGCTGGTTTCATCCTGAAACTAAGATGCCTTTATTTTATTCTAGCTTAGAGAAGCTGAGTTTTCTTTCTAACAAAGGTGGATTTTAAACTCAATTAGGGAGATAGTAAAATCAATCTGAGAGAGAAGACAGGTGGAGTTTTGGCCGATAGTTTGGAGTATTAAACCATGGAATAAGCAAGAGTAGCAAGATATTTTTAAAAAAATGATCTCAGATCTATTTTTCTAACTTATCAGCCAGTGATTCCTTTTCTATTTTTCAATCCATAGAAATGAAAAAGGAAAAGGAAAGAGAGAAATAAAATCACATAAACAAACATTCAAGTTCAGTTTTCTTCGTATGAAGAAAATACTTTTACAGAAAATCTAATTTATGTAGTATGTTTTTAGAGGTATCTTATAAGTGTCTTTGTATATTTTTAATGTTAAAAGAAACTGAATGAGAAAGCTTGCTTTTGTTAACACTCTAAGTTAGGTTTGTGAAATAATTTTGATATTTAAAATAATTTTGAATTTTGACATACAGGGTTTGTTAGTATAGCTGGAGCCTACAAATTTCTTTAAATTCAGTATTCAAACTCAAGAAAATAAGCCTATTTATTCTGTAGCACTGTTTATATCGCTTAGATTTTACTATCTCCCTAATCGAGTAGCATTGTTCATATTGCTCTTTGCTGACTGGCTTCCCGCAAAAGCTCTGCATCACAAACCTCTGTATTAGGTGAGTCACAAAGCCCCTTCTTAATCAATCTTATTTTCATCAGTGGTTAAGACAATATAAAAATAAGTCATTTCAATCAAAATTATGAGGTCTCGTTTTGGAAGACTAGCCATGGAGCCACACTGCCACAAGGTGGAGTAAAACGTTTGATTGGCTTAAGAACTGGCCTTTGCTTTTTTCTTTTTTCTTTTTTTTCTTCCCACAGCTCTTATGTGAACAAAGACATAAAACAGGCTAACTTTAAACTTGAATGAAATAATATGGGTTCTGTATTCCTTGTTGCTAATATGCATACCCTGAGAACTGGAATTTCTTTTCCCCAAAATTTGAGTATCAAATATAATAAATGTAGATGAAGAAAACGGTTGAACAGCAATTTCTTTGTTTCTCTCTTTTCTTTCTTTATTCCTTGCCAACATGAGTGCTCCTTTCAAACTGTATTTTAGGACTATAAGAAAGCCGTTTCTCATAAGGCCTACTAAAAAGAAACCCCCCAAATTTATGATGATAATGAATATTACTTATTCTCTATACTAATGCATATTTTGAAGTTAGCTGCCCTCCATAAATTGTTCCTATCATTTTATATATGCATGGTAATGAAGGCAGCTATGTAAGTGGGAACAATGAATTAAACAGTCCAAGAAAAATGTATAATGATCTTGACCTTCTAAGGAACTGAAAGATTAAAATGGGTTTTTTAGAATAAACATAACCCAGAGCCTCTATACACAATTCCATGGCTTTTGCTTGCTTTGTGTTTAAATAGATGTACTAGCTATGCTTTGTTTAATGTGTACCTATTAAATCCAAATTTGGCAATATATGTGTTTATGTTAAGGTGTAAGCATATGCAAACATACACATGCCCTTTGAGATAGAGTGTCTGACACAGGCTAGTAAGACCAGACATTACAAGGTAGTCGAGACTCACCAAGGTGACAGTGACACACCTAAGGGAACCTTAGTGGTGCTAAATGGAAAGGACTGCCATCTCCCTTGAATAAAAAGACAAAAAGAATAAGAAAAGGCATAAATTGGCTTGTCCATTTCAATTCCTTTCCTCCTCCTACATATGAATAAAGAGGGGGCTAATAGCTGACATTTGTGTCATTGCTGCTGATGTTATGTTTTCTGGGAAGACTTACCCAAATAGATCTTTTTATCTTACTGAGTTCTGAATACTCAATAGATAAAGAGCCACATCACTTACCTAACTTTTTCACTTTTTTCCCTAACGATAGCAACGGCAAGAAAGACAAGGCAGTGCCTAAGGCCATGGCATTGATGCTTTGTTGTATGTATGTGCAGAAGCTCAAGTAAAATAACACAATGATCTCCAGCATAAACTTTGCTGTTTTTAGACAGTCTAGCAGAATATTACATTATAAATAAGTAAAATGTTTTTGACTGGGTAAGTATTTTTAAAGTTTAAGATATGTGGAGAAAATCTATTCACATAAGGAAATACCACCTGAGAATATGCTAGATGATTTTGGACGTGACATTATAATAATGCACTTGAGTATCTCATAGTTAATGTTCTGTAAAATACTGAGTACTGTGTTCTCATGATCTGGCAGATATGATCTACATCTTTTGCCTTTCAGGGTCACTGTTTTTTCTCTTAAACTTGTAATTTGGAGAATTGGCTGAGAGGAAAATGAAGGAGAAAATAAATAGCTTTAAAATTTTAGTGAGTGGCTAGGATTGATTGTAGGTAACTCAGAAAGGATAAAAAACATCAATTGTTAGCTGTTGCTTAAAAAAAAATAGTGTACAGAATCCAACCAATGTGTTCTCTCTAAGTTCAATATATTTTTAGTACTTACTTTTCGTGTTATTGACTCTAAGATGTCATTACAGTAAAATGTATCATTATTTTGTGTTCACTAAGAAATAAAAATATGTATTAAGTTGTGATTAGTCATTAACTGTAAGATGTTTAAATATCATGTAGAGATGTTAAAATAGCAAATTTAAAAAAAAAGGAAGGAAAGAAGGAAAGAGAAAGAAAAAGAAGAAAGGAAGGAGGGAAGGAAAGAAGAAAGAAGGAAGGAAGGAGGGAAGGAAAGAAGAAGGAAGGAAGGAAGGAAGGAAAGGGAAGGGAAGGAAGGAAGGAAGGAAAGAAGGAAGGAAGGAAGATGAAAGAAAAGCAAGCCTTAGAAACCGTTAAATAAAATAACTACTTTGAAGACTTCTTTACTGATAGGGACTGAGCTAGAATAAGGCTACTTTGGATTGTTTGAGGTCTCCCATTTTTATCTGCAACATCTCATCGAATAGGAAGCACAAGTTTCTAGGATCGAGGTATATGTGAAGTAATGAGGAAAAGATTGCACAATGATATTAATATGTTTTTAATTAAAAAGTTTACAATTGAATTTTTAATTAAAATTTAACAGAGTGATATAATAAAATGCTTAATTGCTTAAACTTTAGATGTGGGAATCTCATTTTATGTGATTAAATCAAAACTCAATTATGATGCATGATTTTAGTGTATTTGAAAAACATAATGATCTAAAAGTCAGGGTATCCTGGATTTACAATCAACTAAAAGAAATGCTAGTTGTCATATTTTGAATTGTACTAAATAGTCTTTTCTTGTACTAATTTTTATATAAATGCATGATCTGTTTAAACCATGATATTTACTTCTAATATGTCAGTTAACAGCTGTTGTCTAAAACAATATTTTTTAATTCCAATGACTTATCAATCAAGTAATATAATATCAGTTACTGAACAATGTTAGGAGGAAAGAACTAAACATATTTTGCTTTTAAATTCTACACCTTCACATAAAATTGCATTACACATTCCAGAGAAAACTTATAACTAGATTGGTTTTCATTTAATTGGTTTAACAAACTGCCAGTGATTTACTTTTTAGAATAAACTCCTTAATAAATGTCTAAAATGCTGGAGCACTATACCCAAACTAGTAATAGCTAAGTGAAAGTCAAAAGTGGAAGAACCTAATGAGTTGAATTAACTTGTTTGATTTTTGTCCTCATATTTAACTTGAATTTTACAAAGGTAATAATAATACTAAAACCACAATAATAACCTCAAGGTGTTAGTCGAAAAATAATCTCTGGTTCACATCATTGATCTTAGAGTTATAATTTGTTATATAAAGTTGAAGATATTCTTTGTAGTTATATAAATTCCTATAAAGACAGTAGGTTATTTTTTCCCAGCATCTTAATTGATTTATCCACAGAGGTTACAATAGGGCTTTCTGCAGAGGAAAGACAATGGAAATAGTGAGCCTGTGCAGAATGTGAGAAAGCTAGCCATCTATCCAGTATCTGTTATCTCTCTCTATATATATTTGTAGAAAAGATTAATAAATAAAAGCCAAGTGGCAATTCCCTTAGATATTTCATTTGGTTTAATCTAAAATTGAGAGGAAAATGAATTAGCAAAATACAATAATCTCACATTTGTTTTAAGGTCTGTTTCAGATGCCAGTTTTCTTTTGGCCAGACCTGAGTCTCTAAAATTCCTTCTAGATATTTTACCATTCTGTTGAATTACCAGAGGGCTAATTCTGATGTGCATCATACCTTGTCTCACCAGTAATTCCTGGCCCCTGTATTCTGGATGTGTGAGAAACATTCTCTTTTGCAACATGGGAACAGGAGAGAGTATTTTCAGGATACTCTGAGAAGACACATTAAAAATAAATTCTTTTTTATTTCTTTTTATGCAAAGTATTTGTGAATGAGTATGTATACATTTGCTGAAAAGAAAATTCTGGAAACTTTAATCCCAATCTATTTTCTCAAGTCTTTTCCTTATTAAGAATTATCATACAGGTTTAGATGTTGGTATCAAAGTCCATTTGAAGTTTTCTATAAAAAGCTCACATCTAAGTCAATAAGGATATGAGATATGTCTTCTGCTTAGTAGTGTTTTTCTTTAAAGGTACAACTGTAATGGAGTGGGAAGACAAAAAAAAAATCTATCAAGTATTGAAATAACCAGACACAAAGTACTATAATCAGAAATACTGCAGTGGACAAAGATAAAATGTAAGGCCAGAAGCATTAAGTTTATGTATGTATACAATAGCACTGTTGCATGGCTCCCAGAGGCATAGGGCTTACCACTTCCAAAAAGTACTCACTATTAAGGTGACATAGGTCTTGTCCCTTGAGCCTCCTTAAAGAAACAACAACTGTTCAGTAGCAGTGTAACAGATGTTAAAAAGAATCATTAGCAATCTAAATGTTTTTCCAAGCAGATGTCCTACTTCTGCCGTGGCTAACTTTGGGGGGAGCTGAGTGGAATGCAGAGAGAATGAAAGGATGAAAAGTTGAGGGAATCAATAATAAACAGTTATAAGAATTACTCATTTAATTATATCAAAAAAAGGACCAAGGTGTAGTGTTTTCTAATTGCTGCTGCTTGAAGAAGGAAGGTAACCAAACCAAAGAAAGAATTAAACTCACATTGCTCCATTGACTTGGCACGTAGCTTTGAATCAATGAGAGGAAAAGTGACAAGCAGTATTAAAGAGAAATTTAATGCTAAAATTGCAATTGTGCACTTTTCAATAGATTTCAGTAGGGAATCAGAGGCTAAAAAAGAATCGGTGAAAAGAATGAAAATGAGGAAAACCAGTACACCTGCAAGGTGAACCTATGACAGGAATAAGAGAAGTTATTAGATTATGTGACTGTCATTGTAACTTTATTTCCTTAGGGGCAAAGATAGGAAGGTTTTTTTCCAAGCATTTTTTTCCACTCTGAAATACCTTAGCTAGAAAGAATTTTCTAGGTAGATAATTTTTAACCTCAGCAACCTCATCCAAGTCCTCCTTTATTTTAAAATTTGCTTTCTTCCCAAAGAAGGCAAAATGTAGGAATCTATGTTAGTTATCTGCATCTTCAAAAACTATTTTTTTAATGTATGAGAGTAAAGGAGAAAAGGTACTGAAATAACGCAAAAAATAATTTCTTATAATTTTAGTTTTCAAAGGAGTATGAAAAATAATTATAGGCTACAGTAAAATTGTGGTCATTAATAATATGGAAAACTCAGTGAAAATATAAATTATGCATTTGCTATATTTTATGCACCATGAAATACATTTAATACAGTTTAGCTTTGTCTATGTGTACCCAGATCTCAGATTCAGTCATTTTTATAGAATTTTTTTTTTTTTTTCCAGAGACAGAGTCTTGCTCTGTCGCCCAGGCTAGAGTGCAGTGGCGCGATCTCGGCTCACTGCAAGCTCCGCCTCCCGGGTTCATGCCATTCTCCTGCCTCAGCCTCCCGAGTAGCTGAGACTACAGGCGCCCGCCACCACGCCTGGCTAATTTTTGTATTTTTTTTAGTAGAGGCGTGGTTTCACCTTGTTAGCCAGGAAGGTCTTGATCTCCTGACCTCGTGATCTGCGCGCCTCGGCCTCCCAAAATGCTGGGATTACAGGAGTGAGCCATCAGCCTGGCCAGAAAATTTTATAAGAATAAATTATATGGCAGCAACAGAAATAATTTCCAGGATCGAACTGACATTTTGTACACTAAATGTGACCATATATTGGATCTGTGAAAGCTGATGAACCTTAAAGGCAAATCTCAGTTATATAGCATAAATTCATATTTACTAAGTCATGTGCTATGATTTCACTTTTTTTTCTCACTATTAAAAGGCATGAGTACAGAAGACCATATCATCATCACAATGGAGGAACAGTTTTAAAAATCAATTTTGAGAGACATATTAGATGAATTCATTCATTTACTCATTCAGTAAACTTTTATTGAAACCTGCTTTATACCAAGAAGTACATTAGATGCTGAGAACTGCAAAGATTAAGGAAATGCTGTTACTACTCATAAGTAGTTCACAGCCTAATCAATGAAATGCTCAGTCTCTAAACAAGATAATTCCATATGTAAGTTATGCACCTGGGGATTTAGTGAGCTCACACAATGCAATGGCAATCACATTCCCATTAGAGCCCGTGAGGACATCCTCAGAAAGGAAGTGAAGTTCTGGTGGTCAACTGAATTTAAAGCTGGTAGAAATGTGAAACGTTTTTGTAAGTCATTATAAATAACATATTAATTTAATAAAAATGCGTCTATGAAACCACTCAAAATACAATCTTTCTAAAACCAATGAGATCTTGTTTGTTCTCACCGTGTGCTACATTGATGTCTCCAGTAACTCTTTGCGTGCTATTTGAGAAGTACCATGATACAGGAGAAGTAATGGTGGCACACAATTATCATTTCCTTCACACGTGCAAGGTCACTTCATGGTTTAAATTACAAAGTTCTCTATGGTTTTCAAGTCTCTATTTCAAAAAACTTTACCATTCTAACTTAGCAAGATAATGCACAAACCACTGAGCCACTCATCAAACATGGAATCTAACTTGACATGCTTTCTAAAACTGATTTTTTTTTTTTTTTTTTTGAGACAGAGTCTCACTCTGTTGTCCAGGCTGGAGTGCAGTGGCCCGATCTCGGCTCACTGCAAGCTCCACCTCCCGGGTTCACACCATTCTCCTGCCTCAGCCTTCCGAGTAGCTGGGACTACAGGCGCCCGCCACCACGCCAGGCTAATTTTTTTTGTATTTTTAGTAGAGACAGGGTTTCACCGTGTTAGCCAGGATGGTCTCAATCTCCTGACCTCATGATCCACCCGCCTCGGCCTCCCAAAGTGCTGGGATTACAGGCATGAGCCACCACACCCGGCCCTAAAACTGATTTTTTAAAAATGTATGTGATTGGAGAATAATTTAACAATTCTAAGAACGGTGCATTTAATAAGAATTGCCACAATAATAATAATAATCCTCATCGCCATAGTAGCCACAGTAGCGAACTCTTACAAACACGTAGTACATGCCAGGGAGTCTTCTACATGCTTTACGTCTATTAACTCATTTAATCCTCATAACAGCCACCTAAGAGAGAAGCCACACAAGATAGGAGCTCTCTCTGTAACTCTATTTTACAGATAGAGAAACTGGGGCAGAGAGAGGTGGAAGACATTTGTCTAAGATCACACATGTAATAGGCTGAGGATTCAGATTTAAAAACCCAACCTGGTTCTAATGTCTGTGCTTTTAACCATTTCACTATATCTGTCTGCTGACTAAAAGATACAGAAATGGAAGAGGAAAAGTCCTCCATTTAAAGTAACATGGGTGCTGGAAACAAAAAGAGTACAAGAAGAAATTTCCATCCTGCAATATTAAATTGTGCAATATCTCTTAAATATTTCATTATTTAAAAAATAAACACAGCAAGGCAATATGTGAGTAAGGAAAGATTATTTTTAGAGAATTTAAATCAGTTCACTAAAAACGCAAATAATATGTGAATTATTTTAAAGTTAAAATTTTGTGGGCAGATCCTAAACACTGTTTCTGTTCTTCATTCACAGTTCCTTGAAAACAAACTTTGAATCTTGAGATGAAAAAAGATCTATTAGGTCATCTTGTCCATCTTACTGCCAGTAGAGAATTGCTCCCGACAGTAAAGAAGTTAACTTATTGACAGCACTCTTTAAGCAGCAATTTACCAGGTGAATCCCTAAAGGCAAGAATGACTTCTCTGGTTTATCTTTGTCTTCTTATCATCAGTACAGTTAGGAGATCCATTCAATCTTCTGTGCTAGATGAGCAAAGGGGACAGGATTCTTGAAGATGTTTCTAAACTGCAGAAGATTAAAAATGTAGCTAGCGGCACTTTGGTAGTTTAATCTAGGATCATTGTCCTTTCATATTTAGGCAAGCGTGTGTTCATGTGTGATACATATGAGTGTGTGTTTGGGTATATATGCTTGTGTGAGATATTTGACTATAAAATTTGGCAATACTCAAATTTAAATTATAAAATAAGTTTAATGCTCTATGGGAAAATACATGGCTCTATTTTATATATATAAATATATATATATGTAAATATATATAAATATATATATATTTATATATAAATATATATATATATATATATTTATATATATAAATATATATATTTATATGAATATATAAATATATATATATTTATATGAATATATAAATATATAGATATATAAATATATATATATATTTATATAAATATATAAATATATATTTATATAAATATATAAATATATATTTATATAAATATATAAATATATATTTATATAAATATATATAAATATATATTTATATAAAAATATATATAAATATGTAAAAATATATATAAATATATATAAATATATATAAATATATATATATTTATATATAAATATATAAAAAAATATATATCAATATATAAATATATATAAATTTATATATATAAATATATATAAATTTATATATATAAATATATAAACATATATAAATATATACATAAATTTATATATAAATATATATAAATATATAAATTTATATATAAATATATATAAATTTATATATAAATATATATGAATATATATATTTATATATAAATATATATAAATTTATATATAAATAGATATAAATATATATAAATTTATATATAAATAGATATAAATATATAAATTTATATATAAATAGATATAAATATATAAATTTATATATAAATAGATATAAATATATAAATTTATATATAAATGTATATAATATATAAATTTATATATAAATGTATAAATATATAAATTTATATATATAAATATATAAATATATAAATTTATATATAAATATATATAAATATATAAATTTATATATAAATTTATATAAATATATACATAAATATATGTAAATACATATAAATATATATAAATATATATTTTTATATATAAATTTAAATATATTTATATATTTATATATATTTATATATTTATATATAAATTTATATATATTTATATTTATATATATTCATATATATATTTATATGTATATTCATATATATATTTGTATATATACACATATATATTTATATATACACATATATATTTATATATATACATATATATTTATATATGTATATATATTCATATATATACATATATATTCATATATATATTTATATATATTCATATATATATTTATATATATACATATATATTTATACATATATACATATATTTTATATATATTCATATATATATTTAAATATATTTATATACATATTTATATATATTTATATATATATTTACATATATTTATATATATATTTACATATATTTATATATATTTATATATCTATTTATATATATTTATATATATTTATATATCTATTTATATATATTTATATATATTTATATATCTATTTATATGTATTTATATATATTTATATATATTTATATATATTTATACATATATTTATATATAAATTTATATATTTATATATTTATATATAAATTTATATATATTTTTATATACATTTATATATATAAATTTATATATATTTTATATATATTTATATATATAAATTTATATATATTTTTATATATATTTATATATATAAATTTATATATTTTTATATATATTTATATATATAAATTTATATATGTTTATATATAGTTATATATATAAATTTATATTTATATATATAATTTATATTTATATATAAATATATATAAATTCATATTTATATATGAATATATATAAATTCATATTTTTATATATGAATCTATATAAATTCATATTTATATATAAAGATATATAAATTCATATTTATATATAAATATATATAAATTCATATTTATATATATATAAATTTATATATTTATATATACATATAAATTTATACATATATATAAATATATAAATTTATATGTATATATATGAATACATATAAATTTATATTTATATATAAATACATATAAATTTATATGTATATATAAATACATATAAATTTATATGTATATATAAATACATATAAATTTATATGTATATAAATACATATAAATTTATATTTATGTATATAAATGCATATAAATTTATATTTATGTATACAAATGCATATAAATTTATATTCATATACAAATGCATATAAATTTATATTCATATACAAATGCATATAAATTTATATTCATATATAAATGCATATAAATTTATATTCATATATAAATGCATATAAATTTATATTCATATATAAATGCATATAAATTTATATTCATATATAAATGCATATAAATTTATATTCATATATAAATGCATATAAATTTATATTCATATGTAAATGCATATAAATTTATATTCATATGTAAATGCATATAAATTTATATTCATATGTAAATGCATATAAATTTATATTCATATATAAATGCATATAAATTTATATTCATATATAAATATATATAAATATACAAATATATGTAAATATATAAATATATATAAATATATATAAATTTATATTTATATATAAATATATATAAATTTATATTTATATATAAATATATATAAATTTATATTTATATATAAATATATATAAATATATATAAATTTATATTTATATATAAATATATATAAATATATATAAATTTATATTTATATATAAATATATATAAATTTATATTTATATATAAATATATATAAATTTATATTTATATATAAATATATATAAATTTATATTTATATATAAATATATATAAATTTACATTTATATATAAATATATATAAATTTATATTTATATATAAATATATATATGTATATGTATATTTAACTTCTATTTTAAGTTCAGGGGTACATGTGCAGGTTTCTTACCTAAGTAAACTTGTGTCATTGGGTTTGCTGTACAGAATATTTCATTACCCAGGTATTAAGCCTATTACCCATTAGTTATTTTTCCTGATCCTCTACCTCCTCCCACCCTACACCTTCTGATAAACTCCAGTGTGTGTTGTTTTCCTCTCTGCGTTCATAAGTTCTCATCATTTAGCTCCCACTTATAAGTGAGAAGATGTGGTATTTGCTTTTCTGTTCCTACACTAGTTTAGTTAGGATAATGGTGTCCGGCTCCAACTATGTTCTTGCAAAGCATATGATCTCAATCTTTTTCATGGCTGCATAGTAGTCCATGGTGTATACATACCACATTTTTTTTTCTTATCCAGTCTATCACTGATAGGCATTTAGGTTGATTCCATGTCTTTGCTATGGTGAATAGTGTTGCAATGAACATATGTGTGCAGGTGTCTTTATAATAGAATGATATATGTTCCTTCGGGTATATACCCAGACTCTTTAAAACATTTGAATAAGGAAGTCTCCCTATCAAATTCTGAAATTTATCTGTTTTCTTAGTCCTTTAGAATAATATATTTACAAGATAAGAAATTTACTCAGATCTCTTTACTCACCTCAATTTTGGCATTACTCTCATCATTATTCCTATGTATATTCCATGGCAGGGATCTCCAACCTCCAGGCCATTGACAAGTACTGGAGCCATAGAATGAGACCACGCAGCAGGAACTGAGCAGCAGGCAAGAGACCTTTATGGCCTGAGCTCCACCTCCTGTCAGGTGGCATTAGATTCTCACAGAAGCACACATCCTATTTTGAACTGCACATGCAAAAGATCTAGGTTGCACGTTCCTTGTGAGAATGTAATGCCTGATAATCTGAAGTGGAACAATTTCATCCCAAAACCATTCCCTCCCAACCCCCACCCCACTCCCAGTCCATAGAAAAATTGTCTTCCATAAAACTTGTCCCTGGTGCCAAATGCTGGGGACATATGTTCTATGTGGGGAATAATCTAGAGGAAGGAAGCAAAAATGACTACAGTTTCATGCCTTAGGTTAAGGTAATTAAACAAATTAAAAGAAGAAGGAGACAAAAAGTACTTAATTTCATTTCACATGTGGTAAGTGTGAGGTTCTTGGGAAAATATCTGAGACAGATTTCTTGTGGATGTTGTAATATGAAACTTAAAAGAAGATATGATACAAATTTAGGAGTTGCCATCATGTAAGAAAGAACTGACGGTATGTGAGATTTGAGGTAGTTTACAACAAAGCATTTCCTTGAAATATTTCAGATCAAAATTTGTAATATATTAATAAGTATTCAACTACAAAAGAATAACACATGGAGGCTATATCTGACAATTTCAGTAACTGGCAGGCTTTCATAATTTTTTAAAAGATTTGCCATAACATCTTCAAAAATTCACTGGAATTTCTTCCAATTTTCTTTACTTTTTTCAAAAAGGAAATAATTATTCTTATGTCACTGATCATGCTTTTGGTGACTAATATGACTTGGTGCACTTTTTTTGTTTGGAAGAATGATAAAATATGTCATTGTGCTTTATTTATTTCAACGTGCGTATGTATTTTAATGGCTTTTTATGGTTTAAGCATGAAAGCATTTCTTGTTAGCTGGCTGTGCAGGGGAGGTGAAGTCAGTCATACTCTTGGATTAGACATGAACTGTCAACAGAGAGTAAATATGGCCCACTTTGCCGATATAAGCAATTAGCACCTACTTTCACACTTGGATTAGTAGGTTTCTTAGCATAACTGAAAACAGGCTGACTAATTAATGGTAGAAAGTAGAAAGATGTGCCAAGTGCTGTATGTTCTTAACAAGTGTTTGAGCAGAATAAAAGATGGGCATCTTTAGTATACCACCTTTAGTAGCATATGATCACTGAAACAAAGAGAACTACATTTTAAATGTTCTCAGGCAGGCATTAGATTCTTTTTTTTTTCTTTCTTTTTTTTTTTTTTTTTTTTTTGAGACAGAGTTTTGCTCTTGTTGCCCAGGCTGCAGTGCAATGGCACGATCTCGGCTCACTGCAGCGTCTACCTCCTGGGTTCAAGCAATTCTCCTGTCTCAGCCTCTAGAGTAGCTGGGATTACAGGTGCATGTCACCACACCTGGCTAATTTTTTGTATTTTTAGTAGAGATAGAGTTTTGCCATGTTTGGTCAGGCTGGTCTCAAACTCCTGACCTCAGGTGATCCACCCACCTTGGCTTCCCAAAGTGCTGGGATTACAGGTGTGAACCACTGTGCTGGGCCTAGATTCATATTTTAAGTTGCCAATAAAATCAAGGAGATAGCATGTCATAATTCAATGTTTTTGAGATAAAAGAGTTATTTTATAATGTGATTTTTAATTTTTTGGTCGTTCTTTTCTTTTAAAAACCATATTACATTTTCTAATATAAACTTTTGTAAACTCTACTAGGAAGACCTAATATTAAATGTGAGCATATTATTTATGCTCTGGCATAACTTACAGATACTAAGCAGCAACTCAGGAGATACATGTCTACGTTAATTTTCTTAAGAGAGAAAAATATATCTTTTTAAATTTTATTTATGTATTGTAATTTGAGAGATATAATAATACCACCTGCATTCTTCAGTAGTAGAAAGTGCACTTAATGAAACTATCAGGAAGGCTGGGATCTAGCCAGGCTCCTCACCTGATTCTGTGACTTTGGACAAGTCTCCCAAATGAATGAATTCATGCAGCTATAGATTTTTATTTCAGGAATCATTGAATAGAAAATTATGCAGACTATTTCTCTATACCTATGATCTATAAATGTAAATATACAGAGGTAGGAGGATTGTAAACTCTGAAGCCAAGTGTTTGTTATTCTGTCCAAAATAATTACTCAGGCTAAAATACTCTCTGTAAAAATTCTATTTGGTCATATTTCATAGCCTAAAAATAATAGTTAATTACATTACATTTTGTTCTTTGTGCTATAAATTATTAATACATATTTGCCAGCTTCTAGCTGGCAAATACATGTTAATGATATTTTTAAAATCCAGTTATATATTAAATATGCTGATGATTTATTAAATTTGAATATCTGGAAAGTTTTAGATTCTCTAACTTAGTTTTCATTTAATTAAAAAGAACCTACGCATAACTGTGGATACTGAGCCTACAAGACTATACCTTAGTTTTTGAGAAAAACCTATTGTCTTCCTTCTTACTGATTTAATCTGACAGTGTGTGTGGTGAGTGTAATTTTTTTTCTTCTATGATCTTTATACATATACCGTTTTGTTATAGACATTTTTCAAAGCAGACTATTTTATATTTATTCAATTTTTTAAGGTGGGAGGATGGTCTGTATGAGAGCCATTCTTGTCACTGAACAAATGCATACCTGTGAATCCAATCTGCAGTGAAAGGGAGGAAGAACACAAAAGGGAGAGAATATAAAGCATATCTGCGTGGAGCAGAGGACAATCAATTAGATTCATTATCTGCTCTACATTCCAGTCACTTCTTTAAAAGAAAAAAAGAGTACGTAATGCCATGGCAACAGTTAGACCTGCAGTTCATTATGGTATATAATCATTAAGAGGTCTTCAGCCGTCCCTGAAAATAGATACAAAAAAAATTCACAGTGGTTGCACAAACTCCCTACATTTATGCTGATTAAATGACAAGTTTGTAATTTACAGGTGTCTTATTGCCATGGGAATGCAATCATACAATTCTATTTTAGAATTCAAGAGCTTTTGAAACATGCTGCATGATTGTTAGCTGGGCTGCAAGCTACGATTAAATTGAAAGGGTGGCATGTAGATTTTAGAACATGGTGTTGACATTTACTGGCCAATCACATTTTGCAACACTCCTGCATGACAGCAGATGTTGACCTTTCAAGCTTTCCCTATCTGCTTTCACGCATTACCTGCAGAAATTAACATAACTCTGCTTCCTGCTCTATGCTGCTATTAATGTCATCTGGGAATTGAGATTCATGAATTCAGTTATTACCCAGGCTTGAGACCCATTTTATACTCAAAGCACAGAACTAACAGCTCCTGGGAGCTGGTATTTTTGGATGTTGCTTCAACTACCTTTGCGGTTGAGGGATAGCTAGAAGCTATGGAGTAAAAAATGTCATCAGGAACAAGAGGAGAAATAGGCAGACGAGGACGGTTTCAAGGAGAACGCTAAGGGCCAAATAATTGCAAATATATGGGATAGGAGAGCTTAAAATACAAAAAGGGTAATTTTAAGCAAGTCAAATAATGGCGTGAGTTTCACTTCTCTTGTTAACTGAACCATGAAAATAATACCCCTTCGAGTTTATGTGCAGTGAGCTTCAGGGTTTACTCCACAATGCCTGGGGCTTCTATTATCAATGATTTAGGAGAGAAACAATTTGAGGTAAAGATGTCATCTGTAGCCCTTAGGAGCTCTATGCATAATTGTAGGCAAAATTCTGTAGTGCTTCATTCTATATAAAAATCCTAGCATTTTTCTCTTATTTTCTCAGATATTTTTTGTTCAGTTCTTCCTAAACAGAGAATCTCTGCTTTTTAAATATTTAGAGGGGTCTATTCAATGGAGGAATGAAATTCTGATATATATTATTTTCTAAAACAGAAATTTGCACCTTTTAGAAGTCTCACTTAATACAGACATCATGTAATAAATCATACCTCTGGAAATGGGTGGACAAATTTAGGGCATCATTTATTAAAATTTTCAGACTATAAAAGAGGATTGAGAAGCTTCTGAATTTTGCTTAACCTTTTCTTCAGGTTAGCTGTATGGATTTAGTAAATTTCCTGTCGTTTTGCCTTTTAAAGTCCTTGGAGAGCATCTATGAAATATCTTAGTCATGGTTCCGTGAATCTAGTCTTTTGAGATACAGGCAGATGCATTTATCTCAAATAGGAATTGATTAATGGAGCTCAAGATGTCACCAATGAGATATGCATATACAGGCTACATCAATGGCATTGCTCTGACTTACCCTCCAGCAAACATTCTGTGCTGATTTGCATGTTTCAGCCATGGTGGATTTTACAGCAGCTTCTCTGAAACCAGTGCCTTTTACCGCATGTATAAAATACGTAAGCAGCATGATTAGAAGGGCCGAGGCCTACCCTTTAAAAATACCTTTCCAGCTCAATTCTATTGTGCTTGAGGTCCTATGTTTTGAAATTCCTTTATGTGTATGAATTAATATTTCTCTCATGTTATTTAATGCAAAGAAACGCTCCTGCGATGGGTCATAAGTGTTACTAGCATTTTATTTTGAATAAATTTGCTTGGTTTCTTTCTTGTTTGAAAGGCCAGTTAAGACACACACACACACAAACACACAGCTGGACATCTCCAACTGGATATCCCATAAGCACTTCAAATTATAAATGTTCAAATCTGAACTGGTCATTTCCACCCACTGGTCAACCCTTGGATATACTTTCTTACCTACATCAGAGAAATTTGAGATATACTGTCTCCTAATTATACATTATAACATTTGGATCTTATCCTGAAAGGAGTTGATAAAGATTATAAACAGGAGAATCACATGGTAAGACTAGCCTTAAAAAATTATCTTCAATCGAGGGTATGGAATTGGTTGAGCCTGGAAAATACCCAAGTCACGAGGGAGGGAGGGAGGGGCATCTGAGATGCTATTGTAGTAATCCAGACATGATGATTTGCTTAAATAGTGTACTACAGTGGTAATCACGAGAAGTGTCCAGGCTTGAGATTTCTTCAGGATGTTGGAAGATAGAGTTTGATGATACGTATAATGCATAATATACATGAGGGAAAACTCAGGGGCAACTTCTTAGTTTTTGTTTCTGAAGTAGGGGAGCTGTCAGCATTTCTCATCAGAAAAGGAAAATATAGCAAACATAAAACAAATGTTTGAGGAACTATGTTGACTTCATTTTTGGACATGGAATTTTGAAATCCAGCTGGACCTAGTTCTTTATGCTCTCTGAACCTCGTTATGTGTTTTTCACAAAACATTACATAAAATAGAATCTCCCAGCTTTTTTGTTGTTGTTATGGTCCAAATTGGCTTATTCTAGAGCCTGTTAGTAGAGAGCCCATGTGGCAAAGAAGTTTGGGTTTTGACATGCAAAGTACCTGAGTAGATGGACAATGATGTAGCTTGGAGGCTTGTCCCCTCCAAATCTCATGTTGAAATGTAATTCCCAGTGTTGGAGACTCGGCATGTAGAGTAGTGTTTGGGTCTTAGGGGAGGATCTTTCATGAATGGCTTGGTGCCCTCCTCACAGCAATGAGTGTGTTCTCAGAGAGTTCGCATGAGATCTGGTTGTTTAAAGGAGTGTAGCTCCTGCCCCCTCACTCTCTCTTGCTCCGTCTCTCTTGCTCCCACTCTTCCCATGTGATATCTCCTGCTTTGCCTTTACCTTCTGCCATGATTATAAGCTTCCTGAGACCTCACCAGAAGAAGAAGCCAGCTCCAGGCTTTCTGTAAAGCCTGCAGAAATGTGAGCCAAAATAAACCTCTTTTCTTTATAAATTACTCAGTCTCAGGTATTCCTTTACAGTGACACAAAAGTGGACTAACACAGCCCCAAGTCCTTTCTCTGTCATTTTCTTGCTGTGTGATCTTAAATGAAACACTTTGCACTTAAATTTCCTTATTTATAAATTGAAGCCATTAAAACCCATATTAGCATATAATTAACATTTGGTATGGTTGTTTCTTTCTTTTTTTTTAATTTTTTTCTTTTTTTGACACAGGATTTTGCTCTGTCTCCCAGGCTGGAGTACAGTGGCACACTCATGGCTCACTGCAGCCTCAACCTCTCGGGCTCAAGCAATCCTTCCACCTCAGCCTCCCTAGAAGCTGGGACTTTTTTTTTTTTTTTTTTTTTTGTAGAGACGAGGTTACTACATGTTGCCCAGGCTGGTCTCAAACTCCTGGGGTCAAACGATCTGCCTCCCTCAGCCTCCTAAAGTGCTGGAATTACAGGCATGAGCCACCAAGCCTGGCCTGGTTGTTTCCATTTTTAATATTCATTTATTTGTATCAATGTTTGGCTTTTTGGCTTTCAGCCTGATTTCACCATCAATTCACGGGCAGAACCATCTTTCTCAATAAGACCATCTATTCTTCCACAGTTTCACGTGGAAGTTCTACTCCATTGTAGGGCCCCATACTTCACTGCTTAGCTGCTCTCTAACTTCAAAATAACATATCAATAGGATTGGATGAGAACACTTCCATGCAACCAGAGGTCAAAAGGAGATACTATAAATATAGATTCTTAGCCGATTAAACTTTGGTTGCTTATTGAATCTATCCAAATGATAAATTATACTTCTGTGAGTTTAAATTTTATGTTTGTGGTTACTATTATTTTCTATTTTTCCACTAAATGGTACTGAGGATAGAGATACCATAATTATAGAAGGGGAATATGAAGGTATTCTTATAATGTATGGTATTGACCAATTGTAGATTATATACAACATTATGGAGATTAATCATATTTATATAACTTTGCCTATCTAAAGGCAAAGTTTATATGCTTTTAAAATATGTCTTCTAATGAAAATGAGCTCCTGTCTACTTCTTTCAACCCCTTAGTTGGGATTTTTATACAAAAGGGCCTGATTTTGGAAGACAAACAACAAAATATGTCTATACAAAGGCAGAGTGTTAGATAGGTCAGAGTTTTCTAGATCAAGAAACTACTAGGTTTGTTTTAGTAATATATGTTCAGAGCATAGTTAAGAAAGAGGCTGGGTGCGGTGGCTCACTGCTGTAATCCCAGCACTTTGGTAGGCCAAGGCAGGTGGATCCTTTGAGCTCAGGCGTTCAAGACCAGCCTAGGCAACAAACAACAACCCCGTCTCTACAAAATATACTAAAATTAGCCAGGGGTGGTGGCACTCGACTGTAGTCCCAGCTACTCGGGAGGCTGAGGCACAAGAATTGCTTAACTGAGGAGGCAGAGGTTGCAGTGAACCAAGATTGCACCACTGCACTCCAGCCTGGGTTACAGAGTGAGACCCTGTCTCAGAAAGAAAAAAAAAAAAGTAAGAACAAATGGCAATGTCAGAAGAGGAAAATTACATAAAAATAAAGTTCCTGAGTCAAGTCTTCAAAGGTGATTTTATTAATTTTTGGACATATTTTTAAAAATGTCCTACATGCTAAAATATGCCCTAAATATATTTTGTTTAACAAATATTTATTCAGCTTCATCATGCACCAGGTGGCAGAAAGGAAAAATCCTTCCCTTTCTTCCCATTTTCTTCATTCTTAAATGAAAGACACAGCTTTCACACTATTTCCTTTTCCAATGCTTTTTCCACACTGTCCTTCTTCTTACTACAGTTACACAAAATCTGATCTCCAGGATTAGCTATGTTTTACTAAATGGTGTGGTTAATTTTCCTTAGGTATCAAAGCCCATCTTTGAGCTCTCGTTTGTACTTTTTGTACCATACAATAGTTTTCAGTCACTGGGGATATAGAAGTTGAGGAAAAAGAGTTGGAAAATTTGCAGGTCCAAGATTGGTCCTGTGGCAGAAAGTTTTTTTTTTTTTGAAAGAAATACAGCATTTTAAAAACAGGGGGTATTTCCCATGTTATCCCAGGGCTTGAGAAAATTTACGGTTAATAATAAAGGTCTTCTAATCAAGATTAGATCCTGAGTTATAGATAAAGTGATGTAGTCACACAGAACAACCATTTTTCAATGAAAAATATGTCATTATAGCAAAAGAAGAGGAAGACTTGAATAGAGATACCTAATAAAGTCCACGGCCCCTGCACCGTTTTAATGGAAACTTGTATCCATATATAATCCAGGAACTTTTAATATATTTAAACATATATATCAAAAAGAGAACAAATACAATACGCCTAAAGACATACTATAAGAAAAATGTGAATAAGTAGCATCCAAACAATGAATAAATATAAAACTCACTACAAGAATATTTCATTTGAAAGGCATACAAAAGCATAAGCCAAATATTCCAATCTGATTTAAAAACAAAACAAAATACCTTACTGAAATTATTACTAAGAAATAAGCCCTCAAAACAGAAATACAAACCCTTACGGGTGATACACATGGATAATATTAGGGGGAAATATTTAAACTTTTGAAAAATAATTTTTTAAAAAATCAAAGCTGTATCAGAAATTAAGTCTGAATTAAAAGAGGACAAGATGAAAAACAGATTTTGAAAAGCATAGGAAAGAATTTATTTTACAAATATGCATTAATAAATGAAATTGTTTATCTATAAATATACTTATTGCTACATTGTAATAGCAAGAAATTGAAAATAATCTAAATATCTAGCCATCTAGAACAGATTAAAAAAATTATGGTTCAGAGGAAATTCTCTATGTAGGATATGAAACATTCTTCAATATATATGTGTAACTGAAAAAGGTAAGTTCAGAACAATCTGTTAATTAATATTTTTGTGTGCATAAAATACATTACTTTTATGTAAGAAAAAAGAGAAGTAAAAACACATATTCACATGTCCCTCACATTCGCTTAAATAGTCTACAGAAAAATACACCCACAAACTAATAAAATGGTTATCTATGGAGGTAAGGGATGAGTTAGAAACAAGTGGATTGGGCAGGGTGAAACCAAGACTTTGCAATACACACCTTTCTTACGTTATTGTGTTTTGTGAATCATATGATGCGCTACTTATTTTTAAATTTTAAATAAAAACAAGGCCGGGTGTGGTGGCTCACAGCTGTAATCCTAGCACTTTGGGAGGCTGAGGTGAACAGATCACCTGAGGTCAGGAGTTCGAGACCAGCCTGGCTAACATGGTGAAACCAGGTTTCTATTAAAAATACAAAAATTGAGGGAGGCATGGTGGCACACACCTGTAATCTCAGCTACTCAGGAGGCTGAAGCAGGAGAATTGCTTGAACCTGGGAGGCAGGGGTTGCACTGAGCAGAGATTGTGCCATTGCACTCCAGCTTGGGCAACAAGAGTGAAATGTCAGCTCAAAAAAAAAAAAAAAAAAAAAACACAGACTGTTGAACAAGTAAGAGAAATAAATATGACATTTACTCTGCTCTCAAATGGCATTCAATTAATAAGGAAAATAGAAAGTAATTACAAATTGTTATAACACATGATGAAACAAAAGAACAAAGTGCTATGAGACTTTATAAGATCAGTAGTCAATCTGCATAAGGATTGTAGGGGTGGCAGGAAAGCTTCCCTTCTGTCCTCTCTGAAGGGTTCACTAGAAAGATTGACAAGAGACAGATTAATAGGAGGAAAGGTATACGTATGTATTAATGTGTATATTGTAACTGCCCAGTGGGTTCACCTTGCCAGCTGCCTAAACAGAGAAAATTTATTAAGACAGGGGAATTGCAATAAAGTGTAATTCATGCAGAGCTGACTGTGCGGGAGATCGGAGGTTTATTATTACTCAAATCAGTCTCTCAGAGCATTTGGGGATGAGAATTTTTAAGGATAATTTTCTCAGTGGATAGGGCAGCCAGTGAGTGAGATGTACTGATTGGTTGGGTCAGAGATAAAATCATAGGGAGTCAGGCTGGGCACAGTGGCTCAAGCCTGTAATCCCAGCACTTTGGGAGGCTGAGGCAAGTGGATCACCTGAGGTCTGGAGTTTGAGACTAGTCTGAACAATGTGGTGAAACCCCTTCTCTACTAAAAATACAAAAAATACTAGCCGGATGTGGTGGTGCATGCTTGTAATCCCAGCTACTCCCGAGGCTGAGACAGGAGAATGGGTTGAATTCGGGATACGGAAGTTGCAGTGAGCCAAGATCTCACCACTGCACTCCAACCTGGGCAACAGAGCGAGACTCTGTCTCAAAAAAAAAAAAAAAAAAAAAAAAATCATAGGGAGTCAAAGCTGTCTTGTACTGAGTCAGTTCCTGGGTGGGGGCCACAGGTCAAATGAGCCAGTTTATCAATCTGTGTGGTGCCAGCTGATCCATCCAGTGCAGGGTCTGCAAAATATCTCAAGTACCAATCTTAGGATTTATGATAGTGATGTTATCCCCAGGAACAATTTTGGGGGTTCAGAATCTTGTAGCCTCCAGCTCCATGACTCCTAAACCATCATTTCTAATCTTTTAGTTAATTTATTAGTCCTACAAAGGCAGTCCAGTCCCCAGGCAAGAAGGGGGTTTGTTTTGGAAAAGGGCTCTTACTGTCTTTGTTCTAAACTATAATCTAAGTTTCTCCCAAGGTTAGTTCAGCCTATGCCCAGGAATGAACAGGGATAGCTTGGAGGTTAGAAGCAAGATGGAGTTGGTTAGGTCAGATTTCTTTCACTGTCTCAGTTATAATTTTGCAGTGGCAGTTTCAATATGAACACAGGAGTCTCACACATATAAGTCTCAATATATATAATATAAATATAAAGAAGTGCCAGATAGTTGAGGCTTAAATCCCTTCTTTATAGAGGAGAGGAAAGGTTTTTTTGGGGGAAGGATATCGGTAATTATAAGGGGTAGTAAATGACTTTCAGGAGAAATGAAGAAGCCCCAAGAGCTATGGCCTGGGACAAAATTCCCCTGAGCTCTGGGGGAGGCAGCAAGTAGATGACAGACAGAATTTCCCTGTGAACAAAGGAGATTGTCTTATTATGCAAATAAAGTCTCCCAGGTAATCTCTCAGAGTTGACCTCAGAAGAATAGATGGAAAGTCTGTCTGTGGATGGTGACAAACTTTTAGTCTCTTCATTAGGGGTTAATCTTTCCTGGTTATTTGATGAGATTCTTAGGGAGAGGACCTTAAGACAATTGCATTTCTTTTGGAATAAAATTTTTTAGTCAGATAAGAAAATTCCAGAAGGAGTCCCTCTGTGCTTGAGGGAGTGGTGTGGGGTGGGGAAGGAGAAACAAGAGATTTGAAAGTCTTTGATTCTGACACAGCTTTTAAAGCCTTGCTATTTTAATTTAAAGTGTTCCGCATGCCAAAGTATCATATAAGATATCATTTTCAGAACCCAAACAGGATTATACAAATATTCTTAAGGGAAAATTAGCACTTGAGAAAGACCAACTTCATGGCCATAAAACCTGCATTGGTTTTGTGCAGAAGAGCCTCGTTCTTAGTTCAGTGCTCCATTGTTGCTAGCTTAAAATTCTAAATAATATTTGAACAAGGGGTCACATTTGTTTTCGCACAGGGCCCCAAAACTTGTGTTACCAGTCCTGCATTAGAGATAAAATTTGAAGCTGACATTTCCTCATTGTGTGATCCTCTGAACCATAAGCTTTCTGAGAAGCTCCCAGGCTAATGTGATGTAAAGGGAAAGTAAGAGGATGAAATACTATGATTCACATTACTTAGTTATTCTGTTACTATGATTTCCAGTTTAATATTTGATTTCTGTTTCAATATCTCCCTTACTCAATCCAATGTAATACTTACATAATATTACACAGTAAATGACTATGGATGAACATACTAGAGGAAATTGTTACACTTATTTTTTTGTCTTCTTTTCTTTTCATTTTTGTGGAGAATGGGGTCTCGCTATATTGCCAGGCAGGTCTCGAACTCCTAGGCTCAGGCTATCCTCCCCCCTCTGCCTCCCTAAGAGCTGGGATTACAGGTGTGAGCTGCCACACCCAGCTAGAGGAAATTGTTAATCTAACAATGAAGATTAAAACACGGGGACTCTAGAATTTCTATTTAGGTGGTATATATTCACAATAACAGAATTGAAGAGGTTGGCCTGCAGTATTTCTTCAAAAGTTATATTTGCCTAGTGACCAAAGAAGGTCTTAGAGTTTCCTTTAACTTCAAGAAACTTCAAACTTCAGACAGGTAATTTTCCTGCCTCTACGACCCTAACTTCCTTTTACTCAGGGCATCTCCTGGAGAAAGCATATAATTGCAAATTGTTTCTCTGCCCCTTTCAGATGTAAAACTTTAAAGAGCCTCTGGCCAGATTTACCACTAGGAAAGTCTTTCTTGAGAACTTGTGAACCAACCCATTAAAATGTAAACATTCAGGAAGACAAGGTCTTCGTTTCTCACTTTCTATGGAAGGATACCTGCCTGATTTCAGTGAAGTGCCTTGCTCCAAGTTGTAAAACTACTTCCTTTTATGAAAATATAAGAAAGTTTACTTTTACTTTAAGTAATGCCAATTAGCAAACACAGAGAGCCTATAATCCCCCCACCCCTCCAGCCTTTTGTTTTAGTGCAGTTGAATTCAGAAAGAGTTCTGGCCTCTATCTCCTATCACAACATCCTTGAATAAAATCTTTTTTTTTTTTTTTTTTTTTTTTTTTTTTTTAACCTTGTGGAGGGCAGTTTTTACTTTGATACAACATTTTGGGAATGTTGAGAAAATATCTGTTGTTCATGACAAAAGGAAGGTGCTGATAAAGATTATAATTTTGTAGAGGAGAAGTAGAAATCGGGCCAAAATTTGATCTGTCTTTAATAAATCATGCCTTTGAAGACACTGCAATGAAATGCAATTTTTAATAAATTTAATATCCTGATAATCAAGCAAACATTTTATTAGTAATATGATCTAACACATCTGTCACATTTCTGTTTCAAACTAGATTGAAAGTAAATAAAATGAAATAAGATTAGAAACATTGTCCCAGCCTTTATATAGATGGTCCCTTTCCCAGTCCTTGTAGTCATAAGATAGATGAATGAGTTTTGCTTCCTGGCCATTGCCAGGTGGTGATTTAGCTTTTCTTTTTGTGCTTGATGTGATGCCATATTTTTCTTAAGATCCTCTGCATCTCAGATGTGATTTTTCAAAGCATTTGTTTTTTTTATGCAGTGCTTTTGCAGCCCCAGTCCCCCTCCCCAACTATTTTCAAATGCTGGGTATTATGCTCACTGTTCCAAAGAAATGGACCTCATATTTCAACATCTCATCTAATAGGATTTTTGTTTCTGCTCTGATGAAATGTGGCTTAGATATATTTATTTGCTGTATTCTTCTACTTACTGGAAAAGTGCATACCAAGTGAATGCATTCTTTGTGTATTGAAGAGTGTTTACAAGGAAGTAAGAGAGGCTTTGTGTGCAAATGAAATCTTTGGCACCAAGTTCCACCTAGTTAAACACCTAAATATGCCCCCTGCAGAAAATTAGGTGTTGAATTGTGCACCAGTGTTCTTAAAGGCATTAATTAGACCTTTAATTTTATCATGTGGGAAATGTGCTGTAGTCAAGAAACACCTGGTGAAGACAAATACAAAGAAAACAATCAAATTAGGGTGTCCTGATAAACTGCACTGAAATATTAAACAAAACATATTGTGATTAAACAAACAGGGAGCTGCAGACATAGAGGAAAAAGAAAGAAAACTCATACAAAGGCTTCCAACTTCAAGTAAGAGAAATTCCAAAGTGAATCACCTTTTTAAAAATAAATATTCCCAGAAAGAAATAGAGAGGCCGTCTTTATTGGGGCAAAAATCTTCATGGACTAATATAAAAAATACTAATAGCCAGAGTTGAATGGATTTTGGTTTCTTCTCCAAAGGCCTTTTTTTTTTTTTTCTTATTTACACAATGCGAGTACAAGCATACTTTGGAGATACCACAGGTTTAGTTTAAGATCACTGCAATAAAGCAAATACCACAATAAAGTGAGTTGTGTAATTTTTGGTTTGCCAGTCCGTAAAAGTTATATTTAAACTACACTGTAGTCTATAAAGTATGCAATGGCCTGGTGACCAAAAAAAAAAAAAGTGTGTACCATAATTAAAAATTAAAAATTACTTTATTGCTAAAGAGTGGCAATCATCATCTGAGCCCTCAACAAGTCATACTCTCTTTATGGCTTTAGAGTCTTTGCCTCTATGTTGATGGAGGCTGACTGATTCAGTTGGTGGTTGCTGATGGTTGGGTGCTGTGGCAGTTTCTTAGTAAATGTCAACAGTGAGGTTTGCTGTATTGATTCACTCTTACTTTTACAGAAAATTTCTCAGTAGCATATGATATTCTTTTATGGCATTTTACCCACAGAAGAATATCTTTTACAATTAAAGTCAATCTCTTTCAACCCTGCCTCTGATTTATCAAATAAGCCTATGTAATATTTTAAATCCTTTGGTGTCATTTCAACAATTTTCACAGCACCTTTACCAGACATAGATTCTATTTCAAGGAACCAGTTATTTTTCTCATTCAAAAAAGCAACTCCTAATTGATTCATTTGATCATGAGATTGCAACAGTTCAGTCGCATCTATAGGATCCACTTCCAATTCTAGTTATTTTACTGTTTCTACCACATCTGCAGTTACTTCCTCCACTGAAGTCTAAAACCCCTCCAAGTCATCCATGAAGTTTGGAATCAACTTCTTCCCAACTCCTGGTTGATATTTTGACCTTCTCCCATGAATTATGAATGTTCTTAATGTCATCTAGAATGGCAAATGCTTTCCAGAAGGCTTTCAATTGACTGCTCAGATCTAGCTGAGGAATCACTGTTTATGTCAGCTATAGCCTTATGAAAAGTATTTCTTAAATAATGAGACCTGAAACTCAAAATTACTCTTTGGTCTATGGGCTGCAGAATGGATATTGTATGTTAATCTCGCATAATTCTTAAGAGATCTAGGATTTTTAGAATGGTAAATGGGCTGGGCACAGTGGCTCACACCTATAATCCCAGCACTTTGGGAGGCTGAGGCAGGTGGATCATGAGGTTAGGAGTTCAAAACCAGCCTGGCCAAGATGGTGAAACCCTGTCTCTACTAAAAATACAAAAATTAGCCTGGCATGATGGCAATCGCCTGTAATCCCAGCTACTTGGGAGGATGAGGCAGAGAATTGCTTGAACCCAGGAGGCAGAGGTTGCAGTGGGCCGATATAGAGCCACTGTACTCCAGCCTGGGTGACAGAGAGAGACTCTGTCTCAAAAAAAAAAAAAAAAAAAAAAAAAAAAAAAGTTGAATGGGCATTGGCTTCAACTTAAAATCACCAGCTGCATTAGTCCCAAAGAAGAGGGTCACCTTGTCCTTTGAAGCTTTGAAGCTAGGCATTGACTTATCCTCTCTGGCTAGAAAAGTCCTAGATGCCATCTTCTTCCAATATAAGGCTGTTTCATCTACACTGAAAATTAGTTTAGCATAGCAACCTTCATCAGTGATTTTAGCTAGATCTGCTGGATAACTTGCTGCAGCTTCTACATTAGCACTTGCTGATTCACCTTGCACTTCAGTGTAATGGAGATGGCCTGTTTCCATAAACTATGAATCAACCTCTGCTGTTTTCCAACTTTTTTCTCTGCATCTTTCTTAATTCTCTCAATCTTCATAGAATTAATGAGAGTTAGGGCCTTACTTTGGGTTAGCATTTGGCTTAAGAAAATATTGTGGCTGATTTGACCTTCTATTCAACCACTAAAATTTTCTTCATGTCAGCAAAAAGGTTTTTTTTTTGCTTTCTTATTATCCATATGTTCATTGTAACCGCATATTTATTTTATTTCAAGAACTTTTTCTTTCCATTCACAGTTGGCTGATTGGCACAAGAGGCCCAGTTTTCAGCCTTTTTTGGCTTTCTACATTCCTTCCTCACTAAGATTAATCATTTCTAGGTTTTGATTTAAAGTGAGAGATGTGAGACATTTTCTTTCATTTGAATTCTTAGAGGCTATCTTAGAATTATTATTTGGCCTGATTTCAATATTGTTGCCTCAGAGAATAGAGTGGCCCAGCAGAGGAAGAGAGATTGGGGAATGGCTGTTTGGTGGAGCAACCAGAACACACATGACATTAATCGATTATGTTTGCCATGTTATATGGGCACAATTAATGACTCCCTGAAACAATTACAATAGCAACATTATAGATAATTGATCACAGATCACCATAACAAATACAAAAATGAGAAAGTTTGAAATATCATGAGAATTACCAATATGTGACACAGATACATAAATTATTTGTGAGCACATGCTGTTGGAAAAGTGGCACTGGTAGACTTGCTTGAAATGAGGTTGCTGGAAAACTTCAGTATGTAAAAAAATGTATATCTGCAAAGCACAATGAAGCAAAGGTCAATAAGAAAATGAAGTGTGCCTTTAGTTTCTTGATTATTCCTTCTGACCTTCCCTATAAATTTAAGAAATCCTTGCAGATGATGGGGTATGACTCTCCAATGATTGTTGCCCTGGAGAAACATTAATTTAAAAATCTATCCATGCATTAAAATACCTTCATAAGAGCTAAACAAGAAAAAAAATGCCTGGTGATAGTTCACAGTATGTGGTTGTAGCACAGTAATAAGAAAATACACATTAAAGAGGGTAGGTTGGTCAGTTTTATATTACCCAGATTTTCCCTACCCCAAGCCCAGTCAGCACACCATGAAGAGACATACTGTCTGCTTTGGGGAAAGAGAGGAAAGTGAGTATAAGATTTTGCTTTGGATCCCAACAATAAGCAAACCATAGTAAAACTCAGCACTGGGCAGACCCCCCATTCCCCCATATTCCAGGGATGTACTGAGAAACTGTCTCTACACTTATTCCAGCAGCAGATGGCACCACACAGTCCCAGGCTTCAAGCCTGTATGACAAACTTGATCTCTGGCCTGCACCACTGGCAGGTTGACTACAGGAGCCCCTGGCTTTGCACATCCCTTAGCAGTAGGCAGGCCTTAGTTGTCTTGAGCTTCTGACAAACCCTCACATCACATCTGCCACAGAGCATTCCAAGGCAAAGCCAGTCTAAACTGGAATAAGTATCTACTTCTTGAAATGTACAGACATCAATGTGTAACCACAAAGATCAAGAAAAATCAAGGAAACAGGACATTGCTAAACAGACAAAATACTGTGACAGCGACTGGTCTTAAATTAATGAATATACATAAACTGCCTGACAAAGAATTCAAAATAATTGTTTAAGAAAGCTCTTTGAGCCTCAAGAAAATGCAGAGAAACAACTCTGTGAAATGAGGAAAACAATAAGTGACCAAAACAAATAATTTAATAGAGAGATTAAAAAAAAAAGCCAGAAATTCCATTGCTGAAAAATACAATGAGAAATTTAAGAAATCCTTCAAGACAAGGTTTGGTAACTGAATGTTTCTAAATATAGTAACTAGTCAAGATAGTACAATAAGTAAAAATATTACTTTGTCTAAAGGGTATGTAAATATATACGTGTGTGTTTATGTATATGCATATCTTGTACACACACATGCATATAATTATTATTTCTGGTTTTCACTGGGGAATTGTGTGTTATTTGATGAAATACATTGCTTCACTACAATCTACTAATCATGTGAAATGCATTCCTATTAAAGGGCAGAGGCAGTTCCAATACTAAGACACCTTGAATTAACTTCAACAGTTATTATAGGATAAGAACGGGTGAATGAATCATCAAGTTTTTCCACAAAACAGACATAACCACTGCAAAATATACTAACATTACATGTCCCAGAAATGTAGGACTCATCTTTACACTTAATAAGATGTAGTTTTCCTTATCCTTTAATTTATTTCCTTAATGTCTTCATTCTTTCTCCCAGAAACTATTATTCCTTTTGTTAATTTGTTTAAAATAGTGCTTTCAATAACCTCTTTGATATCACTGAAATTATTATAACTGCATTACAGAACAAATAGAAGTAGAAAACTAACCATGCCTCATCGCAGCAAATGGGAGTTGCAAACATAAGTAAGTGAAATACTCAACAGATTAAGCTATTAATCGGGGAACCTATGTAATTTACACTGTTTGATTGCTGTGTCATTTTTTTGGTAAAAAAGTGATATCTTGGACAGGATAGGAAAACATTTTCTTAACGGTTCAGACGGTGATATGGTTTGGACCTGTGTCCCCACCCAAATCTGATGTTGAATTGTAATCCCCATTGTTGGAGGTAGGGCTTGGTGGGAGGTGTTTGGATCACGGGGGTGGTTTCTCATGAATGGTTACCATGCCCTTGGTCTGTCTTCCTGAGAGTGAATGAGTTCTCATGAGATCTGGTTGTTTAAAAGCATGTAGCATCTTTTTTTTGGGTAGTGCATTAGTCAGAGTTCTCTAGAGGGACAAAACTAATAGGATATATATATATATATACACACACACACACACACATATATATATGAGCTTATTAAGTATTAACTTACACAATCACAAGGTCCCATAATAGGCCGTCTGCAAGTTGAGGAGCAAGGGGAGTCAGTCTGAGTCCCCAAACTGAAAAACACGGAGTCCAATGTTCAAGGTGAGGAAACATCGAGCACAGGAGAAAAATGTAGCCTGAGCGGCTAGGCCAGTCTGGTCTTTTCACGTTTTTCTGCCTGCTTTATATTCTAGCTGGACTGGCAGCTGATTAGATGGTGCCCACCCAGAATGAGGGTGGGTCTGCCTTTCCTAGCCCATTGACTGAAATGTTAATCTCCTTTGGCAACACCCTGACAGGCATACCCAGGATCAGTACTTTGCATCCTTCAATCAAGTTGACACTCGGTATTAACCATTACAGGTAGCAAATAGCATGACTATGGTCAATAACAGCTTATTTATACACTTTAAAATAACTAAAAGAGTGTAATTAGATTGTTTGTAACACAAAGAATAAATGCTTCAGGGCACACATATCCCATTTTCCATGATGTAACTATTTCATATTGCATGCCTGTATCAAAACATCTAATGTACCTCATAAGTATATATACATACTATGTACCCATGAAAATTAAAAAGAAAAAAATTTAGAAAGTGTGTGGCACCTCCTCATTCTCTTTTGCTCCTGCTTCCACCATGTGACATGCCTGCTCCCATTTCACCTTCTGCTGTCATTATTAGCTTCCTGAGGCCTCCCCAGAAGCTGATGCTAGAGCTGTGCTTCTGTATAGCCTGCAGAACCATGAGCAAATTAAACCTCTTTTTCTTATAAATTACCCAGTCTCAGGTATTTCTTTATAGTAATACAAGAATGGTCTAATACAGATAACTACTTCAAGCTTTGAAATAGGCATCTAGCCCTGGGGATATTCCTTGTCAATGTCTTTTAAACTGGGCTGGGTGTCTGATGACCAATGGTGAGGGAAATAAAGAAGCCTGTGGAAAAACCTCACTTATGAAGTGACTTATTGCTTTGGTCAAGTTGCTCTGCTGAAGACAAATAAGCAGAAATTGCTTAAATTTCAGAGGGTTGGATTTAGGGTTAAACATAACTACAAGCTTATCAAAGAGGCTGTTATTTTGTGGGATTTTTAAAATAGAAAATATATTTTATTTCCTGATAAAATGGAATAGAAAATGCTTAATATCATGTACTACATTACCTCAATTCATCCTACTCTTTTACCTTTCACTTAACACTCTCACTGAACCATTCTCTTTCCCAATTCTGTCTTATTTGCTATTGTTTAGGTTGCCCTCGTTTAATTCATTCATGCCTTCCAATGAGTCAATATTCCATTTGTCTGGAAGAGAATCAGGATCGACATTGTTCATTTCTTTTCATTCCATATGTTTATGTTTATTAGCTAAATCCACTGGAAAAAAAAAGATGATGTTTGTGACCTTTTCGGTTTGGTTTAGGTGCTTTTCTTAGGTTTCACAGCAGGGCATTTATAGCTTCCTATGTCACTGAATTATTTTTTAATTTTTAGAACAATTTTAGTTTAGTGAAAAGTTATGAAGATAGTTCAAAGAGGTCTCAAATACCCACACTAAGTTTCCCCTATTGTTAACATCTTACATTAGTATGATACATTTATTATAATTAATGAAGCAATATTGACACAATATTATTAACTGAAGTCCATACTAATTTCAGATTTCCTTAGTTTTTTTTTTTTTCTTAATATCCTTTGCTGTTTCATGATTCCAGCCAGAATACTACATTAACTTACTCATCATTTCTTCTTGGGAGAACCGTTGGCTGTAACTGTTTCTTAGACTTTCATTGTTTTTGATGACCTTGCATTTCAGAGTAGCGTTGGCCGGGTATTTTGTAGCATGTCCTTTAACTGGAATTTGTCTCATGTTTTTCTTATAATTAAACTAGGTTGTAGTTTTTGGGAGGAAGTTAACAGAGTAAAGTGTCATTTATATCACATAAAATCAAGGATACATATCAGCAATATGACGTCATGGTTGGTGTTAACTTTTATCATGTGGCTGAAGAAGTACAGATCAGATTTCTTCTACAACATACTTTTTTATACCCATTTCCACACTGTGTTCTTTGGAAAGAAGTAACTATGCAGTTAAGGAGTGGGGAGTTATGTCCCACCTGCTTGAGGGATGTGGTAGGCCCAATAAAGATTCCCATAGACTGTAATTGCATTTCCTAATTCCCAAAATCTCTGAATAAGTCATTTAACATTGCAAGAGAAACTGAAGTTCAAATGGAATTAAGATTGTTAATCAGCTGACCTCAAACTAGGGAGGACATCTTCAATTTTTCAACTGGAATGAATTTATTACAAAGGCCCTTAAAAGTGAAAGAGAATCAGGAAAAAAAAAATGTGACTATGGAAGAATAGTCATTGAGATGTAATGTTGCCTACTTTGATGATGCAGAAAGGGGCCATGAGCCAAGGTAATGTGGGCTGCTTCTAGAAGCTGGCAAAGGCATAGAAAAGAACTCACTGCTAAAACTCCCCAAAAGAAATGTAGCTCTGTCTCCATCTGGATTTTCCCTAGCGAGACCTGTGTTGAACTTCCAACCTGCAGAACTGTAAAAAGCTAGAGTACCTAAATAAATTAATTTTTTTTTTTTTTTGCAAAAGAGAATTGTCTCTTCTCCTCCATGTATACTATTTATCCATTCTGTCACATTAGTGTGGACTTGTAAATATTTATTGTATATGTTAGGTTATAATTTCACAGTAATTAATTTACTTGGCAAATTGTTCCAACTACGATCATTAAGAACTCTTTCGGTTGGCTCCTATGTCCCTTTGACATACCCCCATTAGTATATGTGTCTCTGTATTTAACACTTTCTTATTTCATGCATTACAAGATGCTGTGGGCTCATCAGCTATATTTCTTGCCTGAGTTCTAGAATAGGCTATCAGTCATTTCTACAAGGAACCCTAGTTTCTTTTGTTGTAGAATAGTATTAGAAATAAGGATCTGGGAGGCAGATGGGCTTGTTGCTACTGGGAAGTCCTTGCTGCTATAGCTTTTTCGCCTAACAAAGCAAAGATAAATATGTGTGTATATTAACCTGTATATGTACATATATTAATATCCATAAATATTTCTCTATGTAAGCATTTATATCTATATTAAGGTGAACATGAGTTTATACTGATGTCTTCAACTTAAATATATCTACACATTGATCTTTTTAACCAGCTCCCCTTACTTGCAACCTCTCACTCCTACAGTGAGAAGGAGTTCCTACTATCCAGCATCCATTTATTTAATTGTTCCAGCATACACATATAGTGGTAGCAGAATTGTTAACCTATGCTCTTATAAAAAAGTAAATTTACCAACTAAAGCACAGTGCTTATGTGAAGTTTCTTTCGCCTTGAGTTTTGCGAAATCTCTTCATTTCCAAAGTTAGTGCAGCAACATTTTTCCTTACTCAGTTTAGTGAAGTACTTTCAGAAATTTGTTAACTGAATACTTTTTGTGTCCCATATTATACTTGCATCAAATATAGCACAGAAAAATGTATGGTATACACTTTTTATTTATTTTTTATTTATTTATTTATTTTTTTTGAGACAGAGTCTTGCTCTGTCGCCCAGGCTGGAGTGCAGTGGCGCGATCTCCGCTCACTGCAAGCTCCGCCTCCCGGGTTCACGCCATTCTCCTGCCTCAGCCTCCAGAGTAGCTGGGACTACAGGCGCCCGCCATCACGCCCAGCTAATTTTTGTATTTTTTAGTAGAGACGGGGTTTCACCGTGTTAGCCAGGATGGTCTGGATCTCCTGACCTCGTGATCCGCCCGTCTCGGCCTCCCGAATTGCTGGGATTACAGAGAGATACACTTTTTTGAAAAAATACATTCATTGTGTATCTAAAATTAAAAGTTAACTAGATGTCATGGCTTTACAACGGCATTACTACCTCTCCTGTTCTGTGAATACTTCATGAGCATTGACTATACCTTTGATTTGATCGTTATCTTGAAAACTTAACCTAAGCCCTAATAATATCAAAACATAATATAATATTATATATATTATTATTTATATGATTTAATATATATACTGGCTTAATATATTAATAATTTCTGACTCAAGGAGGGAAATGTCCTTTATGTGGTTCCTTCCCACGGTCCTGCAGAACTAGAGTTTTTAAAAAACAAAGAAATAAAAAACAAAATACAAATAACAACTTCAACCACAATTTACTTATATTTAAATATAAGAGAATTAAAAGAAAAATTAGAGAACTGCTTTCTTGACCAAGCAATTTGCAAAGATGTAATATTTGATTGTAAAAATACCACAAAGGGATATCACAAATTAATGTCCTTAGGTGAAGGTTAAACACAGCATAGGTTGCTAAAATTAAAATAATCAAGATAACGCAAACAAGCTCTTCAAAGCCTAAATTGATCAATAGAAATGTTTTTTCATTTTTTTTAAAAAAAAGGATAATAAAGTTCCCAAAGTTTTTTTTTTTTTTTTTAGCACATTATTTCAAAACGTTTTGAAATCAGGTGATTAGAACATAAACCCCTATGAAAGAAAGTAGAGTGAGTCAAGTCAGAATAGAGAAGATTATTATTATTTTTTTAAAATAGTTTTTAAAATGGCATATTCAAATTAGCAGTCTCTAGTGGTTACTAGTTCTTTTTTTTAAAAGAAATTGACTGATATCATATAGCTTTTAGGTATTACTTTTGATGATTCTGTGAGTATGGTTAAGGTTTCTAAAATTGAATGTGGGCAAATAGAAAATATAGGCGTGTTTACTAAGTTTGGTAACCAAAAACTAAGTTCAGTTAATCAGTGGATATACCTGAGCTGCAAAGCTCTAAGCAAAAGGCATCATAATCATATGTGTAAAAATAGGAAAATGCAAGGTATTGAGTTGTCATGATTAAGTGAAGTCAGGAGGTAAGATGGTGAGGAAACATCATAATTAATCTTGGTTAGACTTTAATGTTGGTTAGGTAAAGAGGTGGATGCTGTGTTTGAAGCTAAATGAAAAGCCACTAGTGTGGCATGAAAAGTTACTGAAAAGTTCTACCTAACTATATACCGTCATTCTTTCCAATATGTACTTACTTAAAGGAGTTTATTTACTTTTTGTTGTTTTGGAATTATTTTCTATTTTTTTAGATAATGCCTAAAAAGAATCTAATTGAGCAATCATATCCAAAACTTTGAAAATGTTCTATTTAAAATAATTTCCTCAATAATTCCCTTACTTTTCTTGCCTGTAAAATTCCAATATCATGCTGAACAACAAACTGCTCATATATCTCTCCCAGATGGAAGGTTGAGACAAATTATTATTTAATGGCAGTATAACAGTGCTTTAGCTTTTCTCTCTGACTTCATTAACTGTGGTGAGTCAGTAAACATTTAGTTTTAAATCACTGCTTTTTTTTGTTTGAGACATACTATGTCTTTCTGATTTCTGTTAATGAAATGCAAGTGAAGGCAGCTAGAGAGTATAGAGTGATGCTGTTGGAAAATGTTTACTTTCAAACATTAAGACCACTCACTATATTTCTAAACTAATCATATTCCTTAAATGTACTAGATGCATTAAGGAAATTTTAAAGATTTATTTGAATGTTACTGTTATGGGTTGGATTGTGTTCCCTCAAATATTCATATATTGAAATCCTATGCCCTAATGCTTCAAAATGTTACCTTGTTTTGAAATAGAGAGTTGTTGCAGATGTAATTAGTCAAGTTACAATGAGGTGACATTAGAGAACAGTGGCCTCTAATCCAATATGATAGTCACACGGTAGGTATCCTTATGAAAAGTAAATTAAGAGATTAAATTACTAAATTCAAAACTCAACTAAGTTAAAAGCTTGTATTTGTCTACTACTAAGAAAATTTGTTATTTTTGCCACCGACATCCTACCATATACAGCTCTTTTAATTCTGACTTTCTTCTAGTGGATGTGTATCAGATGCAGTTAGCTATGTGTCTTGATCCAGAGCTGGACTAGTATTTTAGATGGAGTCAAACATAGCATGGTGTTTCAGTGATTGGTACATTAATAAGTATGGGATCCAAGCAGGAACACTGAAATGGCATAAAAGGTTTGCAGAGACTGTTGGAGAACATGTACTTTGTTAGCTTGTTTGTTTGTTTACATCGAGAAGGTGAATGAGGGTGCTGTTAGCATGAAACTGATTTTAGCCACCACATTTATCCTACATATAAAGTCAATGCAGTGAAACTTAGAACAAAGAAATTATGGCAACACAAGTTTTGATGATCTCAGTTGAGGTTCTGAATTAAATCATGCCTTGAAAATTTTTGTCCTGAACTGGTTAATTTATTTCACTGCTATATGAAAGTTTGAACGGACTTTATCATTTGCAAGGAAATCAAAAGGCTTACCTTATACCTCTATATATCTTGCAAATTTTTATTTGCATAATAGTCAACTCTTGAAAAAGATAAATGAGATAGAAATATCTCTGTCAAGACTGAACCAAAAGAAATGAGAAAGGAGAGAGGAAGGAACAGTGGGAAGAAAGAGAAAAAGAGAGATAAAGTGCTATTATACAAACAAAATAGGGAATGCTAAATTAGTTCTTAAACTATTTTGTTTTTCTACATCAATATCCCAAACTCAGATTAGTTAGGTAGTTTTCACTTTTTGGTTTCAGATTGATTTTATATTGATGTTTGATTAAAAAAAAGTTAAAGCTTTTCGTGTTTTTCATTGCATGAAACAATTTTAAGCATATATATCATTACTGCTTGCATCACAATTTGAATTATTAAATTGCAAAATAGGATTATTTTTTACAATTTTATTATTTATTTGGTATTTTTGTCTTTAGTATTGGGGGGTGGTTTGTATTTTCCTTTCTTTTTTGTTTCCTTTTTCATGTTTTGTTTTCCTAAATGCAGCTATATTTTTTCAACCTTAGAATTGTATTACTCTGGGTTCTCCAAAGAAACAGACCTGAGACAGAGTGAGAGCAAGAGCGAGAATGACAGAGAGAGAGAGACAGAGAGAGAGAGAGAGAAGAGAGAGGAAAAAAGAAAAAGGAGATTTATAAGGAATTGCCTAACATGATTACGGAGGTTGAGAGGTCTTATTTAGCAAGCTGGAGACCCAGGAGAAGTGAGTTCCATCCATTTTTGGAACCAGTAAATTTTCTGTACAAATATAATGTCATGGTTGGGGTTGGGATGGGGCAAAATATCTCACAATTGTTCTTTCAAGGGCAAGTGCTGAGACTTAACTCATTGTAGCATATTTGCTCCATAACTCAGTTTGTAGTATTATTTATCTAATTCTAATTAGAAGCTGTTTCTTCAGTTCTTAATTAATGTATAAGTGAAAGCAGGAGCCATGAAATTTTAATAGTTGCTCTCAGGCTTGCCTATAAATAGAAATTACATTGGGGTGGCTTTTAAAAATATGTGTGCTTGGGCTCCATCTGCAAGATGCTGGTTTAAATGGTCTGGACTAAGTGCTGGTCATTGACACTTTAAGCACTCAGAATGATTCAACATGCTTCCAAGGTTGAGAATCATTGTTGGGTGGAAGCTTATGCAATGAGTGAACATCAAGGGCCTTCTAACAACTTTCTTTTGGTGTATTTTAATATTTTCCTTGAATTACCATTAACAATTTGGAAGTTAAATCAGGTAAAGGGTATTTATGCCTATATAAATTTTATTTTGTGTTTTATTAAGCTACATAGCAACAGAGTTAAAACATGTAGGAAGGTATAATTTAGGGACACCTAAGGATTGATCTACCCAGAGAGTTTCTCGCCATTTATCCTGCCTTATGGCCTGCATTGTCTATACTATTTCTAACCTTGCATATCAGCACAATGTTTCTCAGCAGGGGTGCTAGTGTATGTGTTTGGACACCTTTCTGTTGTGAAGGACCTTATCCACAATTGCAGGGTGTTTGTTATCTGTGGTTCCCTTGCCCCCCAACACATCACAAGTCATCAAAAGTGTCCAAAAATTTGAGGCTTGTGAAGGACCTTTGTATAAAAACAAATATATAATGTGGAATGAGAATATTGTCATTACAAGTTATGAAAATATAGTAGAAAATTGGTTCAAATGTGTAGGGAAATCTTCACAAACATTAAATTCAGCAGAAATAGAGTAAGTCTGGATGCAATATTACTTCACAATTTTCTGTACTGTAAAATTACCAGAATTGGCCTGGCACAGTGGCTCACACCTGTAATCCCAGCACTTTGGGAGGCTGAGGTGGGCAGATGATGAGGTCAGGAATTGGAGACTAATCTGCCAACATGGTGAAATCCTGTCTCTACCAAAAATACAAAAATTAGCAGGGCGTGGTGGCACGCACCTGTAATCTTAGCTACTCAGGAGGCTGAGGCAGGAGAATTTCTTGAACCCGGGAGGCGGAGGTTGCACTGAACCGAGATTGCACCACTGCACTCCAGCCGGAGCAACAGAGCGAGACTCTGTCTTGGGAAAAAACACAAACAAACAAACAAAAATTTACCAGAATTCTTTCTTCACCAAAAAACTGAATGTTCATATTTTATTTCCCAATTCTTATTTTTTCACTTGAAAACCAAATCAGTTTATTGAAATGGAAAGAATTAATATATAATCATCTTTGAAAAATAATATATTTATTGTACTATAAATTTCTGTAGATTTTTGAATCATAAACGGAAAAAATTAATGAGGAGATTACATATTATGTCAATAGGATAGATATATTGCGTTAAATAGCAGAGTTTTCTTAAGCGTTATTTCTGCTACAATTATAATAGCAAGAATAGCAGTTCTATTTGATCATATCCTAAACTATTTAAATTATCAATGCAAAATAAACCACCCCAAAACATACTGGCTTAATGTAACAACTGTTTTATTATCTCCCATGATTCTCGAGCTGACCAGGTCAAGTTGGTTGGTTCTTTTGCTCCATAAGTTATTAGCTGGGACTGTAGTCATCTGGGAGCTCAAAGACTCACTAGCATGGCTGGTAGTTGGTGCTGGCTAGCAGGCATGTGACCGTACCACATAGCTTGAAGTTCTCAAAACAAAAGGGCTGGGCTCCAAGAGGCAGTGTCCCAGGCGTATGCATTCAAAGACAAAAAAAGGAAAAGTCCAGCATGGCACATGTATACATATGTAACTTACCTGCACATTGCGCACATGTACCATAAAACCTAAAGTATAATAATAATAATAATAATAATAATAAAATAAAAAATAAATAAAAAAAGTAAAAAAAAAAAAAAGGGGAAAAGTCACTAGTCTTCTTAAAAGCTAGACCCAGAACAGGCACGTTATCATTTGGAACATAGTCTATTGGTTCAGAAGGCACCGTCCATCTGAGGCAAATAGAAGAAAAATGAACTCCAACTCTGTGAGGGAAAAGTGACCAATAATTTGAAACAATTAATACATTGCAGTTTCTTTCTGATTGTAAATAAATTGCAATAGTCCCACATTCCAAATACTCCAGCCTCTCACAAAGCTTCATCACATTACAAAATCAAGATCATAGTCCAAGACTCCACCATTTAAATTATGTCCAGGTATGGAGGAAGCTCATGAGATATGGCTCTTCTACAGCTGAAGATCTGACAACTAAAGAGACAAGGCATATATCATTTTACATACCCAACACAGAGAGGTGAAACAGGGACAAGAGAAACACAGAGGATGTGTTCAATCAAGAAGGGGGAAATTGAGAGTAAGAGTCCAGTCACTGGTTGATAGAAATTCTGAAATACAGCCAGACCCATCTTGCCATTTCCTTGATGATATCTTAGACCACCAACCTGAGGGTTGTTCTCCGTGGGTCCTTATTCTGATTTCTGGCTTCTCACTTTTGCCCTATGAGTCATCCTTCTTTTTCCATATGAAATGTTCAGGTTTACAATAAAGTCACGTCCAGATCCATCTTCTGGCCCATAGAAATTTCAGAACCCAAAAGCCTTTTAAGATTCTAAACTTTTATCACTCAGTTCAAGTTGATGGGTTTCTTATGCATCAAAGTACTATCCATTTCTTTAGATAAAAATCACATCCAAAAAGCTACTAGGTTGGTGCATAAGGAATTGTGATTTTTGCCATTAAAAGTAATGGATCCCTAACTCAATATGACCATTGTTATAAGAAAATGGTCATATGAAGACACAGAGATACACAAAGAAAATGCCACATGAAGCCAGAGGATTGGAGTGACGCATCTACAAGACAAGGAATACGAACGTCAGCAAACCATAAGAAGCTAGGAAGAGTCAAGGAAGGGCTTCTCTACTGGTTTCAAAGTGAACAAGGTCCTGCTAACACCTGATTTCAAACTTCTAATCTCAAGAACTGTGAGACAACAGATTTCTGTTTATAGTACTTTGTAATAACATCCCTAAGAAACTAATACATGTGTCAATACATTAAGTATGGTTTTCTGAATCTTCTAGTCTTGTCCCTTGAGCTATTTGCTATCTCCCCGTAGATAACACACTGGTTTTAGTAGGAATAGCCTTATAATGTTTTTTACATACATTTGGGTAAGTTGTCCAACCTCTTTTTTCTTCAAGAGAGAGTTATGGGCTGGGCACAGTGGCTCACACCTGTAATCTCAACACTTTGGGAGGCTGAGGCAGGCAGATAACTTGAGATCAGGAGTTCAAGACCAGCCTGGCTAACATGGCAAAACCCCGTGTCTACTAAAAATACAACAATTAGCAGGGCATGTTGGTATGTGCTTGTAATCCCAGCTACTCGGGAGGCTGAGGCAGGAGAATAGCTTGAACCCAGGAGACAGGGAGGTTGCAGTGAGCCAAGATCACGCCTCTGCACTCCAGCCTGGGTGACAGAGTGAGACTCTGTCTCAAAAAAAAAAAAAAAGAGTTACGTCTATTCCTGGTCCTTGAATTTTAGAATCAGCTTGTCAAAGCCACACAAATAAGTCTATTGAGATTTTGATTTAAATTGCATTGCCTCCATATAAAACTTGGGGGAGAATCAATAACTACATAATTGTAAGTCTTCCATACTTAGAAAATAAATTATACTTTTTATAATTTGTAGCTTCTTTAATGTTTCTCTATATTAATTTTTTTCTCAGTTGTGACGTTTGTTAAATTTATTTCTGTGTACTTTAGAAAGGTGATGGCTAATTTTAATAAATATTTTCTATTTTTATGATTGACTTGTTTTGATTATAACAATATAGTTGCTTTTTATATTTTGATCTTATTTCTTGAAAAATTGCTATTGTATATTTTAAGCTAAATTTTTTTCTGCTGATACATGTTGGATTTTCTGTAACACAGTTATATTAGCTGTAAATAATGACAGTTCGTTTTTTCCTAATCTACATTTTTTTCTTCTTTTTCTTTTCTTGATGGGCTGGCTAAAACATCTAGTACATTGTTTAATAGATGTGGTATGGATCAGCAACTTTTCTTTATTTCTTACCTTAAAGAGAAAGTTTTCAATGTATCTACATATAAAAAGCAATTTGTTTAAGGATTTTGAAGACACTCTTTTTCAGGTTAAGTGAATTTCCATCTATCCCTAGTTTGTTAGTTTTATTGTAAATAAATGTAGCAATTTTTTTTTGCACTTTCCTTTTTTCCAATTTTTTCTTCTTTAAGTTGTAAAAGTAGCATGTTACTGTTTCCTGAAGACGCTTTAAACTAATAGTTCTCAAATATTGTAAGCTTAATTATTTTGTATTCTTTACATTATTGTGATTATTTCAATATCTGAAGTCTTATGGGATATATTTACACTAGTTTTTTTGTTTGTTTGCTTTTGTTTCTTAATCTCGGTTTTTCTTTTGTGTTTGGTCATTTCTGATTGTGCACTGAGAATTTCTCTTGAAGAATTATTTGTAGTCTTGAGTTATTTGAGACCTAAAATGAAGGTTTATCCTCTGGAAATAGTTTGCATTTGCTTCTTTCTGGCATCTGGGTACATTGCTAGTCTAGAAACATTCTCAACTTTAAAAAGAAATGGCTTACATATTTGCCTTTTTGTTTGTTTGTTTTGGTACCACCTAGAAAATGTTAACTGGGGATTTATGTGACTTGCTTTGGTCAATAGAATGTAAGCAAAAATGACATATTATTTTTGAGCAAAAGCTTTTAGAACAAGATTATATCTTCCCATACATTATTTTTCCTGTTACAATAACCAGCAATGTTTCATACTGACCCTGCTTCATTATCTGGGTTCCAGTGGGGAAAAACCTGGACTCAAGCAACACTGGTTCTAAAATGTCCATATAGTGTGAGTAAGGGATACGTGTCTGTTGATGCAAGCCACAGGCTGTTTGAATTTATTTGGTACTAGCACGTAATCTAGCCTATCCTGGCTGCTACAGGCAGTGACTAAGGTCAGTAGGGAGGTACATTGGATGAGTGTTGTTACTTTCTGTGATGAGAGCTAACAGCCTCTTGCTATGATTCAGAATGTTTTTGTCTAATTATGGTTGTCTGTGAGAAGATTGTGTTTCCAGTCATGATGTTATGTCATGTAAGGAGGCTTCCAGGGCATGATTCATGGAGTCTGGGAGACCTATAATGGTGCTCACAGGCAGGCTATAGTGACTTTTACAGCTGGGAGAGCTGCTTACCAAGATTTGGCTCAAAAAGTCTTTTGAAACTTCTCCTTGCCTGATTTAAGGCAGAGGAATAAAGCACAGAAAAAGTTAATTATTTTGCTATGAAACAAAATGACATACATAATCATATTTTCTAACTTTTCACCTGTCTCCCTAAAGCTGATAATCATCCATGAAGAATAATGCTTACACTGTGAAACATTAATTTTTTCTCATGTAAGCACCCCATTTGCTAACATAACACTCTTTAAATCCCCAACTTAAATAAAAGTATGTGAAAAACATCGCCTCACAAACATAGCCATAAAATGTACACATAAACATATTTTATACTCAAGACATAAAGGGTCTTTCTGTTTTTCTGCCGTTTGATTTTTATTTCTATATCTTGATTTACATCTATAAAAGTCGGAAAAAATCCATCAATATAGAGAATATATATTTTCTTCTTTTGTCAGCGTCATGGCCTGCCCTTGATAAAAGGTACACAATACCTAGAATCTGAAGGACTATGCCAGTCTGTGATCTCAATTCAGGTCAGTGTCAGGGGAGCTTTATCCAGATGGGTTCTTTGAATTCCAACAAGAGGCCTGGCCCCCAGCCAGTACAAGTCTATGGAGCTGCAATATTAAGCATTGTCACCAGCTGCAGAAGCACTATGGCTGTTTGTAGAAGCTGTCAACTGTCACCCATTCCCAAGATCACTTCCCATCCTTGCCTTTGTTAGCAAAAAAATAAAACCCTAGGTTTACCCATTAAATATAAGTGAAATTGAATAACTGGCTTCACTGTTAAAATGAAAATATCTGCTCCATGGCCAGTATTAGAAAAGAAGAAAGGCTATCTGAATAATGAGTGTTGAAATCACATGTGTGAAAATATCTCACTGTTCCTTTGAATTTAATCTGTGTTGTTGGGATAATTATCCTAAAACACAGTAAAATGCAAGAAACAACTTCAGAGGAGGTTTTTTGTTAACAGTTCCACATCTTATAAAATGTAGAAAAATTATAACTTCCTGTTTTATTTAAGAACCTAATTAGGTACCACAATAGAGGATGAAAGGTAGAAAATCTGAACAGAAATAAATGGACTCTTTAGACCTAGAATTTTAAATATAGTTCTTCAATTTATTGCTTGAAATTATATAGTTTTCTCAGTTCTTCATTTTAATTAAAGAGAAAAACAAGTCAAATAATCTCAAGGTTTATTGAGTGTCATTTTACTAAGTACTTTATAATTGTGTTGGTGTAGAGATTCTGTGATCAGATTGCTTACCTAATGTAATCATCACATATGATTTGGAGAAAAAATGTTGACCTCTCTTACATACTATAAAGAGTGAGGGGCTATGAAAACTATAGAAATAAGAATGAGCAAAAAGAAAAAAGAAAATTTTCACATTTTTCCATTTTGTTACTATGAACAACTATTTCTATAGACACTTTATTATTGTTTCTGTAATGGAAAATACTTTAAAAACTATTTACTTTGAAGTGAAGAGTTGCATGAGGAAAATCTCCCAAGTATATCTAATTTTTACTTCACATGTAAACAAATTAACTGCTTCTGCATTTGCATGATAATAGTATTCACCAGCTTTAGGATGAAACAAATGTAAAACAAAGTAGTTAGACTTAACTCTCTTCAGTATTGTTAATAACATAAGGAAGTATAGGTTTTTTCAGATCTATTTAAAATTATGTAGCCTTTGATTGTCTGGAGCTTATTAATCTGTGTTGGGTTTGTTACTAAAGATCACAGAGTATAAATCAAATTATTGAATCAGTTACATAGAAAGAAAAGTCTAAGATAAAGAACAGGCCCTTGCAAAGAGAAACTATATTGTTTGTAAACGTGAAAGTACTAATTTAGATGGCATATGGCAACCACTGGGTAACTGTCTAAGCAATTGTAGTGAAATTAGACGATCCATCTTATTTTTAATCTAGCTCCACCAATTAACCCTATTTTGGATGGTATTAACACCAGTAGCTGGTGCACCTGCCAAGTATAGAGATGAATTAATACTAGTAGCTGATACATCTGTCAAAAGGGCAACCAATATTCAATTGGCTATTACCTTTAACTTCACCAACTTAATTCCTGCCACTCTCCAGATTGCTGCAGCTTTCCTGAAAATTTTCCACTCTATTTGTCTTCTCAGTAGGCTGGAGCACAATTGGTGGTGGAAAGGAGCATTAGAAGGAACACTTTGAGGCTCTAGCTGTAGAAGTGGACTGTTGATGTAAAAATAATCAAGGTTTTGGAGTCTGTATTTGAATTCAACTTCTGCTTCTACACTTTTAACAAACTGTGCATTTCAATGTAGTTTGAACTATTGGTACCTCAGTTTCCTCTGTACAGTGAGAGAATACAGTGAAAACACACACCAGTGTGTTTTCATGAAGGTTAAAAAGGAATATGTACATAAAAGTCCCTAATTTGACATGCACAACCAGTAAGCTCGTTGACAGCTTCCATGGTACTAACTCTCTAGCATGCCCAGTCTATTAATCTGTTCTCACATTGCTTACTTTTAATGGTAAAAACTGCAATTACTTTTGCACCAGTATAATATAAAGGACTACATGTATTAGTCTGTTCTCACACTGCTACAAGGACGTACCCCAGACTGACTAATTTATAAAAGAAAGAGGTTTAATGGACTTACAGTTTCCACATGGCTGGGGAGGCCTCACAATCCTGGTGGAAGGTGAAAGAGGAACAAAGGCACATCTTACATGGTGGCAGGTGAGGGAGCGTGTGCAGAGGAACTTCCATTTATAAAACCATCAGATCTCATGAGACTTATTCACTGTCACAGGAACAGCATGGGAAAAACTCAGCACCATGATTCAATTGCCTCCCACTGGGTCCCTCTCACGATACTTAGAGACTATGGGAGCTACAATTCAAGGTGAGATTTGGGTGGGGATACAGCATAACTATATCACTGGATAATTTATAAGAAACATGGTTTAATTGGCTTTTCGTTCCACAAGCTGTACCGGAAGCACAGCTGTGGAGGCCTCAGGAAACTTACAATCATGGCAGAAGGTGGAGGGGAAGCTGGCAAGTCCTACAGCGCTGAAGCAGGAGGAAAAGAAAGCAAAGGGGGCAGTGCTACACACTTTTAAACAACCAAATCTTGTAAGGACTCACAAGACGCCAATAGGAGGGTGGTGTTAAACCATCAGAAACCATTCCTATGACCCAATCACCCACCAGGCCCCACCTCCAACACTCAGGACCACAATTGAACATGAGATTTGGGTGGGGACACAGAGCCAAACCATATTGCCTACTATTGACTTGGAACAATATCAACTGTGGATAGATTTTTTTATAGAATACATTTCTATGACATATTGTAAGTTCACAAACAAAATATAAAGTAATTTATTTTTTCTTTCTGGGAAGGAAGTTAGACAGGAGAATGTAAAAAATGCTAAAAAACTTGCAAGAGATCACAGAACAGATTGCAAAATGGATGAGAAAAAAATAGTGGTTGCTTTTTAAAGAAACTTGTCAGATATTCATTTTTAAGTTATTTGTTTTTATGTCTTTATTATATAGCTATTTAATATAAAATTTAATACATAATCCAATATTTGCTATTAATATGTGTTTTTATGCATGTGCATGTATTTGTAAAAGAATGAAAAGGACTGCATTTCACATCTGTGTTCATGCAGTAAGAAACAGTGACAACATGTGTGGAATGATAAGATCCCATTAAACAGAGTTAATTCAGAGAAAAGAGGCCCTTGGGACCAGAGGTCACTAGGAAAAAGTAAATCATAGAACTCTTGAGGGGCTACTGCAAATTCATAATCTGTAGATAAGGGAAAGGTTGAAGTAAACTTATTTGACACTGGCATTATTATAACTATGCCTAAAGTAAGGGTTAACAGACATGACTATCACTGAATCATTTAATGAGCTTTTTTCTAAGTAAAGATTTCAGACTTCAGTGTTCAAAGAGTTTTTAATTTTAGTAGCTTACAAGTGGAACCTGAGGGGATGGATAAGTATTATATATATGTAATATTATAGAGAGATTATATATATATATCAATAAATAATATCCATAAAATTATAAGATAGAAATTTTTAGGTGTATTAAAAATGGAGATTAATGAATAATAGTGCATTAATGTTATTTTATTAATTGCATCAAATACACACTCTTCATGTAAGATATTAGTAAAAAACAAACTGAGATTGGGGTATACAGAAACTCTGTCCTATCTTTTCAATGACTCTGTAAATCTATAATTGTTCCCAAATTAAAAGTATTTAAAAATGACAGGGAAGTCAACTTTTGGGGGGCTGATATTAAAATTTAGAAAACAGCGAAGCATTGCTTATCAATGCAGCTATATTCTGAGAAATGCATCATTAGGCGATTTCGTAGTCGTGGGAACATCAAAGAGTGTACTAACACAAACCTAGATGTCATAGCCTACCACACATTTAGGCTATATGGTATATCCTATTGCTCCTAGGTTACCAACCTGTACAGCATGTTGCTGTACTGAATACTGTAGGTAATTATAACATGATGATAAATATGTGTGCATCTAAACATATCTAAACAGAAAAAGGTATAGTAAAAATATATTATAATTATATGGGACCACTGTCATATATGTTGCTCATTGTTGAATGCAATATTATTATGTGACACATAACTGTACTTATTTAAGAATGTGGGTAACATCACATGTTAGAAATTTCCAAACAATGTTACATATTTTATCTTATTCAGCCATCACCAAATTCATACAAGATTGTATTAGTTCACTAGTGCTACTGACATAACAAATATCAAAGACTGGATGACTTAGACAACAGAAATTTATTTTCTCACAGCTCTGGATGCTCTTAGCCAAGACCTAGGCTGTTGGCAACGATGGTTTCTTTCTGAGGCCTCTCTCTTTGGCTTGTAATTGGCCATATTTTCCCTTTATCTACATCTGGTGTTTCCTCTGTTGTCTGTGTCTCTGTTGTCTGTTTCCTCTGTTGTCTGTGAATTAGTCTCTTCTTCTTATAAAGACATCAGTTATATTGGATTAGGGCCCACAACAGTGGTCTCATTTAACCTTAATTACCTACTTTAAAGGCCCTAAATTTGATTATAATCACATTCTGAGGGACTAGAAGTAAGCATTTTATTTTATTTATTTTTTTGAGATGGAGTCTTGCTCTGTCACCAGGCTGGAGTGCAGTGGCGTGATCTCAGCTCACTGCAACCTCTGCCTCCCGGGTTCAAGCAATTCTCCTGCCTCAGCCTCCCAATTAGCTGGGACTACAGGTGCACACCACCACGCCCAGCTAATTTTTGTATTTTCAGTAGAGATGGCGTTTCACCATGTTGGCCAGGATGACCTCGATCTCTTGACCCCATGATCTGCCCGACTCAGCCTCCCAAAGTGCTGGGATTACAGGCGTAAGCCACCGCACCCAGCGTAATAAGTATTTTAAAAATCTCAAGTAGATAAGTGACAAGATAAGCGTATCAATTATCAATGTTTAAGAAACATGTAGAAGATATAAATATATGCATTAGATTTCTATTTCCCTATATGATGGAGTAATGTGTTTCACTCATAAATTTTGCATGGACAGAATTCAACCTATAACAGAGAGTAAGAAAAAATAGGTTAAGTTACTAGCTCAATATTACATTGCTACCTAACTGATGGAAAATACGGAAATCAAATCTGCTTTTGTCCATACTGAATGCCTGTCCATACTGAATAGACAGAAATATGCAATTCTGTCTAATCATTTTAAGAAGCTTATTGGTAAAACACAATGAGAGTTCTCTCTTAATTTGTCTTGAAATATTTATAGAGTCTCAGAATATGTTCTAGTTGCATATCATTCAAACATTAAACAAATACATACATAATATTTTTCCTTGAGAGGCTTGGTCTAGTTGGAAGCACACACATATAAATAAACTATTGTTGTATGGAATAAGTGCTGTGATAGATGTATCAATAAGGTGCCAAGTGGAGAAGAGAGAAAAAGTTGCCAACTCAATTTGAGAAATTGGATGGGAGCTAGATATGAAAAGAGTCAAGAATTTTTTTTAAGAGATTGATTTTTGAGCACTGTAGGAAATAAGAATTCATTCATCAAGCCAATTGGAGTGAGCTGTCTAGGAAGGATATTATAATTCTCATTGTACGTTACATGTGAAAACTTGGAAACCTGATAGATCATGATGGAATTCACTCACTGTGTTTGGAATGAAGTGCTAAAATAGGGTGTTACTAGGAGATGAGTTTAAAAGGTCAAGCAGGGTAGTAAGATGCTGAGTGTCCTATAGATTCTACTATGGATTTTAATTTTATTATAAGAGTAATGCATTTCAAAGATGGATTTTAAGCAGGGGAGAAAAATTAGATGTTTATTTTAAAAATGTGATTGCAAAGCTACATGGAAAATTTTTGAAGGAAGATAAATTGATGACAAATAACAATTTAAAAGAATATTGCAATGATATGCTAGATATGATTAAAAAACTCAATATGCTAAGTGAAAAGGAAAGCATATCAATCATCAATATTTAAGAAATATGTAGAAGAGATACATGTATGCATTAGAGTTCTAGTTCCCACTATGATGGAGTAACATGTCTCAGTCAAAACCTCCTACTTCACAGACAAAAGATGCTTTAAGTAAAGAAGTATTACTGATGATTAAGTGACCATTTTATAATTATAACATGCTAATTCAACACGAAATTGTAACTATTCAGCATTTATTTGAAATATGTGTATAGCAAAAATGAACAGAATTAAAAATAAGGAATAAAAACTGCTTAAAATTTGAAAACAGTAAGCCTTAAAAAGATTTGTAAAATTCAGGAAACCAAATTGAACTAAGTGATATAATACACTGTACTCAACAGCTGTAGAATACTGATTCTTTTTAAGTGCACAAAAATAAACCATATGCTGACTCATAAAACTAACCTCAATAAATTCTAAATAAATGGAATTATAGAGGTTTGTTCTCTAACCATTATTCATTTAAAAATAAATTTCATATTTCATTTGTGAATTTACAACACGTCTAAGTAGAAGGAGGAAAGTTCTAGTTGTCAATATAAGAGCAGGAATCAGTATCAGTGAAATAAAGTATGCAGAATAAAGAAACTAAGAAACTCAAGAGAGCAAAAACTTCATTGAAAGAATTCATAAATTCCACAAATCTCTCAACAAACTCATAAAGCAAATAGAACTAATGAATTGCCAATATTAGAAGTTAAAGAAGGTTATAAATCCTTCATAAACTTAAAATCAGATATTATAAATTTTTTTATAACAATATATTTTACAGCATTGATGAAATGAAGAAATTTTTGGAAAAGAACAAAATTAGTAAAACTGACACAAGAAGAAATAGAAGATCTAAAAATTCTTAAATCTGTCAAATAAATTATATCTTGAATACAAACCACACCACAAAATCTTCCTGCCTGATCAGATTACTTGTCTGTTGAATTTCTCCCAATATTAAAAGAAATAATGATAGCAAATTTACATCTTTTTCAGAAAATTAAAAGAGATTGAAAATATTTAACTCATTTTATGAAGTCAACACAATCTTGTATCTAAACCTGACAAAGGCAGTGTAAGCAAGAAAAATTAAAGGCAATATCTTTGTAAACAACATGAGAATTCCAAAGTAACATATTACAAAATTGAATTCAGTTACATACAAAAAGATATATCATACAAAGTGAGATTTATTTTATTAAGGAAAACATATATAACTTTTGAAAATTCATCATTGTAATTCAACAAATTAATTAAAAAGGGGAAAAGCCATATATCACTTTTTATGTAACTGAAGAATTTGAGATCATTAAAATCCTCTTAGTAATTAAAATAGCAATAAAACCCACTTGGCAATCTTGAAATAGAAAGAGACTTACTTAATCTGACAGTTTAAAAAAAAATTAAAAAGGAACTAGCACTATACTTTGTGGTGAAATATTGAAATACATAAAAGCATTTCCCACTGGAGTCAAGAATGTAAATATTGTTTACTATTCTTTTTCTACTGAACATTTTCCTAAAGTCAAGTAAAAAAAATGAAATGTTAAAAGTTTGGAACCAAAGTATAAAAACTGTATTCAAGGATATCATGATTTTCATATGCAGAAAAATCCAAAGAATCTATAAACATGCTTTGAGAATTAATAAGTATTGATAAGTGAACATAATAGGATCTTTTGATGTAACATAAAAGAATAATATAATTTCCATATACCACCAAAAATAATTCAAAATAAACATAAACAAAGACTTGCAATAGCACAGATTACATCAAATTTCTTAGAATACATCTAATGAAAGAAATGTAAGCACTGTATTAATATACCACTGAATGCTGCAATTAAAAATTAAAGAATGTCTAAATAAATAGATACAATATGTTAATGACTGGAGAACTCTATTCTCTTCAGATTGATCAATATATTCAATGCAATCCAAATAAAATATTCTACCTGCATTTACTTGTGAAAATTCAGAAGATAATTTACACTTATATGGAAATTCAAAAACTAGAGAAGAGCCAAGATTATAAACTTTAAGAATTGAGTTGGAAGACTTACATTCCCAGTGTTAGAAATATACCCTAATTTATATAATATGACTATTGGGTCATCAATATACACATAAAACATTGGAGAAGAGTCCAAAGATTATAATTCTATGTAACTTATTAATTTACTTATAAAAATGATGCATCTGAATTCAGTGGCCTATGATGGTCTCATTAAAAAATAATTGTGGGTATTGAATATCGTATTTTATAAAAACATCTTGACCCTTACCTTACATAACACACAAAATGAACAATGGGTGAACTGACATCGACATGTGTGTGGTAAAACAATTAAGATTCAATCTTAGCAATAAGTAGAAAACTATTATTGTAACTGAGGTATGCAAATGTTTTTTTTTTTTTTTTGTTAATCATCTAATGTTTTATTTTATTTTTTTTCTTTTATTATTATTCTTCTTATTATTATTATACTTTAGGTTTTATGGTACATGTGCGCAATGTGCAGGTAAGTTACATATGTATACATGTGCCATGCTGGTGCGCTGCACCCACCAACTCGTCATCTAGCATTAGGTATATCTCCCAATGCTATCCCTCCCCCCTCCCCCCACCCCACAACAGTCCCCAGAGTGTGATGTTCCCCTTCCTGTGTCCATGTGTTCTCATTGTTCAATTCCCACCTATGAGTGAGAATATGCGGTGTTTGGTTTTTTGTTCTTGTGATAGTTTACTGAGAATGATGATTTCCAATTTCATCCATGTCCCTACAAAGGACGTGAACTCATCATTTTTTTATGGCTGCATAGTATTCCATGGTGTATATGTGCCACATTTTCTTAATCCAGTCTATCATTGTTGGACATTTGGGTTGGTTCCAAGTCTTTGCTATTGTGAATAATGCAGCAATAAACATACGTGTGCATGTGTCTTTATAGCAGCATGATTTATAGTCCTTTGGGTATATACCCAGTAATGGGATGGCTGGGTCGAATGGAATTTCTAGTTCTAGATCCCTGAGGAATCGCCACACTGACTTCCACAAGGGTTGAACTAGTTTACAGTCCCACCAACAGTGTAAAAGTGTTCCTATTTCTCCACATCCTCTCCAGCACCTGTTGTTTCCTGACTTTTTAATGATTGCCATTCTAACTGGTGTGAGATGGTATCTCATTGTGGTTTTGATTTGCATTTCTCTGATGGCCAGTGACGGTGAGCATTTTTTCATGTGTTTTTTGGCTGCATAAATGTCTTCTTTTGAGAAGTGTCTGTTCATGTCCTTCGCCCACTTTTTGATGGGGTTGTTTGTTTTTTTCTTGTAAATTTGTTTGAGTTCATTGTAGATTCTGGATATTAGCCCTTTGTCAGATGAGTAGGTTGCGAAAATTTTCTCCCATTTTGTAGGTTGCCTGTTCACTCTGATGGTAGTTTCTTTTGCTGTGCAGAAGCTCTTTAGTTTAATTAGATCCCATTTGTCAATTTTGGCTTTTGTTGCCATTGCTTTTTGTGTTTTAGACATGAAGTCCTTGCCCATGCCTATGTCCTGAATGGTAATGCCTAGGTTTTCTTCTAGGGTTTTTATGGTTTTAGGTCTAACATTTAAGTCTTTAATCCATCTTGAATTGATTTTTGTATAAGGTGTAAGGAAGGGATCCAGTTTCAGCTTTCTACATATGGCTAGCCAGTTTTCCCAGCACCATTTATTAAATAGGGAATCCTTTCCCCATTTCTTGTTTTTGTCAGGTTTGTCAAAGATCAGATAGTTGTAGATATGTGGCATTATTTCTGACGGCTCTGTTCTGTTCCATTGATCTATATCTCTGTTTTGGTACCAGTACCATGCTGTTTTGGTTACTGTAGCCTTGTACTATAGTTTGAAGTCAGGTAGTGTGATGCCTCCAGCTTTGTTCTTTTGGCTTAGGATTGACTTGGCGATGCGGGCTCTTTTTTGGTTCCATATGAACTTTAAAGTAGTTTTTTCCAATTCTGTGAAGAAAGTCATTGGTAGCTTGATGGGGATGGCATTGAATCTGTAAATTACCTTGGGAAAGATGGCCATTTTCATGATATTGATTCTTCCTACCCATGAGCATGGAATGTTCTTCCATTTGTTTGTATCCTCTTTTATTTCCTTGAGCAGTGGTTTGTAGTTCTCCTTGAAGAGGTCTTTCACATCCCTTGTAAGTTGGATTCCTAGGTATTTTATTCTCTTTGAAGCAATTGTGAATGGGAGTTCACTCATGATTTGGCTCTCTGTTTGTCTGTTATTGATGTATAAGAATGCTTGTGATTTTTGCACATTGATTTGGTATCCTGAGACTTTGCTGAAGTTGCTTATCAGCTTAAGGAGATTTTGGGCTGAGACAATGGGGTTTTCTAGATATACTATCATGTCATCTGCAAACAGGGACAATTTGACTTCCTCTTTTCCTAATTGAATACCCTTGATTTCCTTCTCCTGCCTAATTGCCCTGGCCAGAACTTCCAACACTATGTTGAATAGAAGTGGTGAGAGAGGGCATCCCTGTCTTGTGCCAGTTTTCAAAGGGAATGCTTCCAGTTTTTGCCCATTCAGTATGATATTGGCTGTGGGTTTGTCATAAATAGCTCTTATTATTTTGAGATACGTCCCATCAATTCCTAATTTCTTGAGAGTTTTTAGCATGAAGGGTTGTCGAATTTTGTCAAAGGCCTTTTCTGCATCTATTGAGATAATCATGTGGTTTTTGTCTTTGGTTCTGTTTATATGCTGGATTACATTGATTGATTTGCGTATATTGAACCAGCCTTGCATCCCAGGGATGAAGCCCACTTGATCATGGTGGATAAGCTTTTTGATGTGCTGCTGGATTCTGTTTGCCAGTATTTTATTGAGGATTTTTGCATCAATGTTCATCAAGGATATTGGTCTAAAATTCTCTTTTTTTGTTGTGTCTCTGCCAGGCTTTGGTATCAGGATGATGCTGGCCTCATAAAATGAGTTAGGGAGGATTCCCTCTTTTTCTATTGATTGGAATAGTTTCAGAAGGAATGGTACCAGCTCCTCCTTGTACCTCTGGTAGAATTCGGCTGTGAATCCATCTGGACCTGGACTTTTTTTGGTTTGTAAGCTATTGATTATTGCCACAATTTCAGCTCCTGTTATTGGTCTATTCAGAGATTCAACTTCTTCCTGGTTTAGTCTTGGGAGGGTGTATGTGTTGAGGAATTTATCCATTTCTTCTAGATTTTCTAATTTATTTGCATAGAGGTGTTTGTAATATTCTCTGATGGTAGTTTGTATTTCTGTGGGATCGGTGGTGATATCCCCTTTATCATTTTTCATTGCATCTATTTGATTCTTCTCTCTTTTTTTCTTTATTAATCTTGCTAGCGGTCTATCAATTTTGTTGATCCTTTCAAAAAACCAGCTCCTGGATTCATTTATTTTTTGAAGGGTTTTTTGTGTCTCTATTTCCTTCAGTTCTGCTCTGATTTTAGTTATTTCTTGCCTTCTGCTAGCTTTTGAATGTGTTTGCTCTTGCTTTTCTAGTTCTTTTAATTGTGATGTTAGGGTGTCAATTTTGGATCTTTCCTGCTTTCTCTTGTGGGCATTTAGTGCTATAAATTTCCCTCTACACACTGCTTTGAATGCATCCCAGAGATTCTGGTATGTTGTGTCTTGGTTCTCGTTGGTTTCAAAGAACATCTTTATTTCTGCCTTCATTTCGTTATGTACCCAGTAGTCATTCAGGAGCAGGTTGTTCAGTTTCCACGTAGTTGAGCGGTTTTGAGTGAGATTCTTAATCCTGAGTTCTAGCTTGATTGCACTGTGATCTGAGAGACAGTTTGTTACAATTTCTGTTCTTTTACATTTATTGAGGAGAGCTTTACTTCCAAGTATATGGTCAATTTTGGAATAGGTGTGGTGTGGTGCTGAAAAAAATGTATATTCTGTTGATTTGGGGTGGAGAGTTCTGTAGATGTCTATTAGGTCTGCTTGGTGCAGAGCTGAGTTCAATTCCTGGGTATCCTTGTTGACTTTCTGTCTCGTTGATCTGTCTAATGTTGATAGTGGGGTGTTAAAGTCTCCCATTATTAATGTGTGGGAGTCTAAGTCTCTTTGTAGGTCACTCAGGACTTGCTTTATGAATCTGGGTGCTCCTGTATTGGGTGCATATATATTTAGGATAGTTAGCTCTTCTTGTTGAATTAATCCCTTTACCATTATGTAATGGCCTTCTTTGTCTCTTTTGATCTTTGTTGGTTTAAAGTCTGTTTTATCAGAGACTAGGATTGCAACCCCTGCCTTTTTTTGTTTTCCATTTGCTTGGTAGATCTTCCTCCATCCTTTTATTTTGAGCCTATGTGTGTCTCTGCATGTGAGATGGGTTTCCTGAATACAGCACACTGATGGGTCTTGAGTCTTTATCCAGTTTGCCAGTCTGTGTCTTTTAATTGGAGCATTTAGTCCATTTACATTTAAAGTTAATATTGTTATGTGTGAATTTGATCCTGTCATTATGATGTTAGCTGGATATTTTGCTCGTTAGTTGATGCAGTCTCTTCGTAGTCTTGATGTTCTTTACATTTCGGTATGATTTTGCAGTGGCTGGTACCGGTTGTGCCTTTCCATGTTTAGCGCTTCCTTCAGGAGCTCTTTTAGGGCAGGCCTGGTGGTGACAAAATCTCTCAGCATTTGCTTGTCTGTAAAGTATTTTATTTCTCCTTCACTTATGAAGCTTAGTTTGGCAGGATATGAAATTCTGGGTTGAAAATTCTTTTCTTTAAGAATGTTGAATATTGGCCCCCACTCTCTTCTGGCTTGTAGGGTTTCTGCCGAGAGATCCGCTGTTAGTCTGATGGGCTTCCCTTTGATGGTAACCCGACCTTTCTCTCTGGCTGCCCTTAACATTTTTTCCTTCATTTCAACTTTGGTGAATCTGACAATTATGTGTCTTGGAGTTGCTCTTCTGGAGGAGTATCTTTGTGGCGTTCTCTGTATTTCCTGAATCTGAATGTTGGCCTGCCTTGCTAGATTGGGGAAGTTCTCCTGGATAATATCCTGCAGAGTGTTTTCCAACTTGTTTCCATTCTCCCCGTCACTTTCAGGTACACCAATCAGACGTAGATTTGGTCTTTTCACATAGTCCCACATTTCTTGGAGGCTTTGCTCGTTTCTTTTTATTCTTTTTTCTCTAAACTTCCCTTCTCGCTTCATTTCATTCATTTCATCTTCCAGGGCTGATACCCTTTCTTCCATTTGATCGCATCGGCTCCTGAGGCTTCTGCATTCTTCACGTAGTTCTCGAGCCTTGGTTTTCAGCTCCATCAGCTCCTTTAAGCACTTCTCTGTATTGATTATTCTAGTTATACATTCTTCTAAATTTTTTTCAAAGTTTTCAACTTCTTTGCCTTTGGTTTGAATATCCTCCCGTAGCTCGGAGTAATTTGATCGTCTGAAGCCTTCTTCTCTCAGCTCGTCAAAGTCATTCTCCGTCCAGCTTTGTTCCGTTGCTGGTGAGGAACTGCGTTCCTTTGGAGGAGGAGAGGTACTCTGCTTTTTAGAGTTTCCAGTTTTTCTGCTCTGTTTTTTCCCCATCTTTGTGGTTTTATCTACTTTTGGTCGTTGATGATGGTGATGCACAGATGGGTTTTTGGTGTGGATGTCCTTTCTGTTAGTTTTCCTTCTAACAGACAGGACCCTCAGCTGCAGGTCTGTTGGAGTACCTGGCCGGCCGTGTGAGGTGTCAGTCTGCCCCTGCTGGGGGGTGCCTCCCAGTTAGGCTGCTCGGGGGTCAGGGGTCAGGGACCCACTTGAGGAGGCAGTCAGCCCGTTCTCAGATCTCCAGCTGCGTGCTGGGAGAACCACTGCTCTCCTCACAGCTGTCAGACAGGGACATTTAAGTCTGCAGAGGTTACTGCTGTCTTTTTGTTTGTCTGTGCCCTGCCCCCAGAGGTGGAGCCTACAGAGGCAGGCAGGCCTCCTTGAGCTGTGGTGGGCTCCACCCAGTTCAAGCTTCCAGGCTGCTTTGTTTACCTAAGCGAGCCTGGGCAATGGCGGGCGCCCCTCCCCCAGCCTCGCTGCGGACTTGCTGTTTGATCTCAGACTGCTGTGCTAGCAATCAGCGAGACTCCGTGGGCGTAGGACCCTCTGAGCCAGGTGCGGGCTATACTCTCCTGGGGCACCGTTTCCTAAGCCCGTCGGAAAAGCACAGTATTCGGGTGGGAGTGGCCCGATTTTCCAGGTGCAGTCTGTCACCCCTGGAAGGGGAACTCCCTGACCCCTTGCGCTTCCCGAGTGAGGCAATGCCTTGCCCCTGCTTCGGCTGGCGCACGGTGCGCTCACCGACTGACCTGCGCCCACTGTCTGGCACTCCCTAGTGAGATGAACACGGTACCTCAGATGGAAATGCAGAAATCACCCGTCTTCTGCGTCGCTCGCGCTGGGAGCTGTAGACCAGAGCTGTTCCTATTCGGCCATCTTGGCTCCTCCCCCCGCAAATGTTTTTTAAACTAGTAAATGGCAACAAAAATTATGAAAGAAAAGAGAAAAATTCGACTTTCTTAAATTTGTAAATTTCAGTTCATTTAAAGATACAGGGGACAGGCACAGTAGATCACGCCTGTAATCCCAGCACTTTGTGAGGCCAATATAGAAAGATTGCTTGAGTTCAGGAGTTCAAGACCAACCTAGGCGACAGAGTGTGGCCCCCGTCTAGACACACACACACACACACACACACACAAGATACAAAATGAAAGTATAAAAAGGCAAACCACAGAGACACAGACATTACATGCATTACATATATTCACAAAGAATTTGTATCTAAAATACAGAAAAAATCTACAAAGCAAGAAAAGATGAAAGCAAATGTTAAATTTTAAAATGCTCTAATAGGAAATGCATCACAAAGATAACTTATGAAAGCCTCATTAATTATCAAGGGAAAGCAAATAAAAGCATATATGATATCACTAATCATCACCAGAATGGATACAATAAGTTTTGAAAGATGTAAAAACTTATAACACTAAGTATTTCTAAGTGTATGAGTTGACTGAAATTGTCATACTTCTCTGAAGAGAATATACAGTGATACAAGTTTTGAAAACTCTTTGTTATATCACTAAAACGGAGCATGGACATGTCCCATAATCAGTGCTTCCACTCAAGCGTATTCTCAACAGAAATGTATTCACATGTTCACCAAAAGGCACATATTAAAATGCTCATAGCAGTACCATTGAAAAGAACCAAAAACCAGGAAATAATCAAATGTTCATCAGTAGTACAATAAAAAAATTAGTAGCAGCATATGCATTTAACCAAATAATATGAAGCCAATGAGACTTAACAAGCCACCTTTGCACACAATACAGATGAATATCAAAAAAAAATTAGATGCAAAGTAGAACATACTTCATGAATAAATTTATATAAATTTCAAATTAGATAAAGCAGTCTACGATGAAAGAAATCAGAAAAGTGGTTACCTCTGAGTGGTTGTTTCACAGATATCCTTACATTATAAAAATTTCTACAACTTCGTACTTAGGAATTTTGCATGTTTCTGTAGTTTTTATGTCGGTTAAAAACTGTATGCAGTATAGCATATAATGAGTGAGGTCAGATGAAGCCCTTTTGTCATTTAGTAGCTTTGGGGATGGTAATCAAGGAGAGAGGAAAGGAAGACTTTTATTTTGAGGATGGCCTAAAGGAAAGATAAATGTGTTTAATTTTTTTATTTTAAGGGAAATGTATAATAGGAAAGGGTTATACTTCTCTATATCAAGAATTTCCACGTAGTTTGATTTCCTTCTTAGCAACTCACTAAGAAGAAGGAATTACTAGTCTAATTGATCAAAGCTCAGGATATTCATTGAGCCATATGTCACTAGTGAATTCAGTAACAGAGTACTATTAAAAAGCTGTTAGGCAGGGCATGGTGACTCATGCCTGTAATCCCAGCACTTTGGGAGGCTGAGATGGGAGGATTGCTTGAGCCCAGGTGTTCAAAACAAACTTGGGTGACATAGGAAAACCCCATCTCTATTTAAAAAAAATTTAAACAAACCAAAAGCCCTTAATAATGTGTGGCTTCTCTTCCCTTAGAATTCCTGCTCCTGTGCCATGTGTTAAGGAGTACTAGGCAGGACCTGACAACTTGAGGTTACAATTAGTCAAGTGGCACCTGCTTTTCATCAACTTCTCTGTGCATTCAATGGTGGGTTAATACTAAACATTACCAGTAGCCCAATGAAATCTGATTTTTCTCAATAGTCAATGTCCTCAACTGAATATCCACTTCCCTTACAACTTTGTGGTAGTCCCTTGTGATAAATGGTTGAATGCTAAATATATTTTGAAACAACATTCAACAAGGTTTCTAACAGATATGATATGGAATATGAAGGAAAAGTCATGAAAGATAATAAGTATGTTGAAAAAGAATGATGTCTGATGCTGTCAACAACTGTGATGAAGAAGAAAATGGTAGAGTACATTTTGAGAGAAGATTGGTTATTCCTTTACAATATGTTAAACTTGAGGTTTTTATTACACCGCTAGGTGACAGTGTTTAGTAGCAGCCAGATACATGAGTCTGGAGTTCAGGAGAAAGGATTGAGATCTGAGTAATTACATCATTAACAGATGAAGGAGATGAAGATCCAGCAAAGGAGACTAGTAATAAGTGAGTAATGAAATACAGAAAAAAAATCCATGCAATATAGTATCTTAGAGATCAATTATGTACAATGTTTTTGATTGGTAAAATATAGTGAGGACAGAAAATTTGTCATGAGAGTTAGCAAAGTGGAGGCCATTGGTGATATTTTAAAGGGAAGTTCCAATGGAATGGTAAAACGAAATGCCTGATAAAAGTGAGTTTAAGAAAAAATACAAGGTAAGGAATTTGTATATCAGTTCCAGCTACTTTTTTGAAGAACTTTAATGCAAAGAGAAAAATGAGTAGGAAATTTGTTGTTCCTGTTGTCGTCATTGTTGTCTAATGTATTTCATATAGGATAATTAATAGCATGCCTATATACTAATGGGATGAATCCAGTAGACAAGGAAAGTTTGATGAGTATGTTAAGAAAGGAAAACATTGTTCAAGTGTTGTCCTTTAGTCGGTGAGAATATAATACGTGAAAGAAGATAACTTTAGAAAAAGCATAAATACCATTTATGGAAACAGACATCTATGTGTACAAATGCTTGTAGCCAAGAGGTAGATTCTGTAAAAGTTCTCTTTTGATTGCTTTCCTAATTCTCCTTCATGAGATAGAGAACAATTTTCTGCTGAGAGTCAGGATGGAGAGTGAAGTGTCAGAGGTTTGAGGACAGAGCAGAAGGTGTGGGATCGTCATCTGTGTGGCAAGTATTTTAGGGCATTAGTACATGAGGAAAGTACAGCATGAATGACAGTCGGGTGTCATAGGAAGCTCATGTGAGGTTTGTGCTCATAAATATGACTCAAGGCCAGTCAGTGTGGCTGTGTACTTTCTCCAGCCCCATTTAGCTGAATACGTGTAGAAAACTGGTAGATGGAATTGAAGGGTTGGGCTCTTTTAAGGTAAGTGAGATAGAACAACAGAAGTATAAAGATTATTTGCATTGACCTTGGATTTTAAGATAGGAAAAAAGGATAGAACGAAAATTAACAGGGTGAGGGAACTGTGAAAGGTGATCGAATCAATGCATTGGTTATGTGTGTAGATTCAGTGATTGTTTGGGATGGACTAAGAGAGGAGGTGAGCTGCCAGTATAAGAGGTGATGGTCTAAGGAATGGATTCATGATTTTGAGATTATGGATATGCTGGTAAATGACAATTCTATGGTGGGACCACGGCTGTGAGATGAAGGACAAAATCACTGAGAGATAACAGTTACTTAATAAGTAAGCATTTTGTGTGCTGAAATCATCATGAATTGAGAGAGAAATAATGTGGAAAAAAGTGAAATTGAACCAGGACCATACTCATAGGTAAGTGATAGCAAGAGTTAGATATAGTTGTTGATATCATCTGTTGATAAGACATTGCGTGAGGGTTTTAGTTATAAGACCCAAAACCAGTGCATGTGGGTTCCTTGATCTCACTAGGGCTGTTCTGATATGGTGATAAGTCTGGTTGACAAACCTTACTAATTTATTGACTATTTTATTTCCCATGTCAGAATACAGAAGTAAGTAATGTGATGTTCCAAATCCATGTTATATCTTTTGTAGAGTGATCCATATACTATATTATATTGTAATAAGTATCATATTGTCTTCTGGTTCAGCCCCATTTCAGCATCCTAATCTCATATAGATTATAATTAGTAGTGGAGTCTCTAATTTAGGTAACTGAATATCATATGCCTTTGCTTCCTGTGTTTAAGAGTCATACAGAATTCTCACTCAAATTCCAGGAAATATAAAAACAAAAAAGAAGGAAGTGTTTAGGGAGATTGTAAAATGTAGGCCAAACCAAGGAAACAGATTTGAGAATTTAATAAAATCTCTGGAGTCTAGACAATAAGTCTCAAAGCAAATGAACAAACAACTGAATTTTACTCTTTCATTTTAAGGTTTCTCACTAGCCATCACTCAGATCTAAATCTCAACAGCCTTCTAGGCATTTGACACCATGAACTCCTTCTCCCCTAATCCCTTTTTAAACTCTTTTTGCTTTACCTTCCTGGCATGTTATTCTTCCTATTCCGCTTTACTTTCCCTGTCTCCTTCTGATTTTCTACCTTTTAGTCATTAGAGCTGGATGAAGTCACTCAATCTCATGAAGCCATTTTTTTCTATAAAATCTGTAAAATTATTTATTACATAAAAATGCTGGAAAGATTAGATGAAATAATGGTGGCAAAACACCCGGGCAAAGCCCGACTCATAACACATATTAGCCATGTCTCCTTTCTTTTCCTTTTCTGGCTTACCTTGCTTTGCATTCATTTAATTGTAAACACTCCCCATGTCTCTGTCTTTCTGGGACAACTGAGTTATTTGAACAGCTTGATTATTACATAAATTTGAATTCTCAAAGTTCTCATAAATTCTCAAATCTACATCTTCTGTTTTAACCCAGAAACATAGAACTGGTCTTCCATCATTGCTCACAGAATCTTTGCTTTTATACATGAGTTACCATCATATCAATCAGAAAAAGTCAAATTAGTATAATCATTTTACCCCTTTCAAATTTTCTCTCCCCTTAAACAGTTTATTTTTCTTTGCAGAACTTTTATCCTCTCAGTAACTCAGGCTAAGGGATCTAGGTAATTTTCAGTTCCTAGGTTTTATTTCAACTAAGAAGACAGAAGAGTTGGTGGGATAGCTCTTACTTTTGGGACAGTTAAACTTTCATTCTAATGAACATTGAATTCTCAAGTAAATCAACTATTGAATTAAAATTTAAATACAGAAGGAGTACATTGTTGAAGTGCAGAAATGTCTCATTCAATGTAGCACAGTTTAAAAGAAATGCCCTCTTGAAAGGTAGAAAACAAATGATGTCAGAGAGCAAAACAGATATCCTGCTGAAAAGAATATCCAAATTGAGAGATGCCAGGTGATAGGGCAGTGAATATTCTGAAAAGTCAATTACACATAATTTAGAGGTATTTTCTAGTTTGTTGTATAGATCACACAATAACGAGAGGCTTTGTGTGCATTTATAACTGCCTGGAGAACAGGCTAGAGTAGCATGATAATGTGTGTATATTATAACCAGCAATTCTTTTTGATAAACCTGGGGAGGAAGAGGGAAAATTAGACAGGCAAATGAGAGGGCCTTCTGTGTGCTGAGAAAAGCAGATTAGCAGCCCCACTATTGCTTCCATTTGGATAATGGAGCTATCTCTGACCACGACTAGCTATTCTCCAGCCAGCTGGGTCGCAAGAAAAAGGTAATCCTGCGCTATTCCTGCATGACAGAAAGGTCTCTCTAAGCTCTTTCCCTAACAACCACTGACTGTTTCCAAATTGCTGCGAGAAATGTCACTCGTCTAGTACAAGCCTACTTGCCACACACAATAGCTTTGAACAATTCCAGTATATTCGCCTGAAACATACAAACATATGCTCACTTTCTCACAATGCTCTATCATTAAAGGAAAGTTATGGAAGATAAAATGCAGAATATTTGGACCTGTAATATATAATAGCAAGAATCTCCACAATAGCCAAAGTGCTGCATGTATTAGATGTCATTTTCTGTAAGAGCTCACAATGAAAAGGAAGAGAAATTATAACTTGAAAATGAAGATGCAAAGTGAATTATACTTTAAAGCAGTGATATGCTATTAAATGTCATTGGTTGACCTCATGTTTCTTTTTTAATGCAGAGTGAAAATGTAAAACATTTAATCAAAGTGACTGAAATGGATTTGATCTTTTCTCTTTGTTTTTCTTTCCACCTATCATTATCCCCTTCATCATCACTGAGAATACTGTATTTGGGAATAAATATTAATTCTTGTCATTTTACATACATATATGTATACAGTTTCGCATGCATTTATGTATATGTGCATCAGTATCTCACATTTATCTTACATACACACACACAGATACATTCTGGAAAAGAAAGTGTGCGATTTTAGGGAAAGGAATGTCACAAAGTAATTTGAGTCATTAATAGAAGTAGAAGATAGTTGTTTTTATATTTTAACTAAGTGGCTAGTATAATAATAAGGGAAAAGCTACTCAAGGAAACAAAGAGAACGCTTTTTACAAATTTGGGAGTAGATAAAGATATTTGGTGTCACCTTTTTAGAGGAAGCAGTGTAGTCACAGGCGATTTAATCTGTTGGTTGAATGAGCTGACAAGTATTAATAGGCGAAGTGATTTCAGTCGACCTATATATGGAACTTTGGTAAGGGGCAATGTTAGGAGGGATAAATAGAAACTTAAGATAAATAACATATAAAGTTCTTCTTTTCTATATATTTATAATGTTTAGATGTATTATGATTTTTAAAATTGTATTTCTATGTAGAAAAAATAGTGAGGATTATTATGTTCCCAGTCTGTGACAGCATGCCGAGGATTGGGGCCAGGGCATTGTACAATTTGAATAACTATTAGTGACACTACTTATGTGTTATGGTCAACATTCTTCTTAAAATACATTTTCAGGATTTTAAAGGAAGATTACTTTTGTATGTATAATGTATCTATCTATTGCTTGCTTCTTAGAGAAATCAGTTTCATATATCCCCTAATATTTTTCTTTAACATATTCTTATTTTATGGAACAACGAAAAACTAGCCATGGGATTAGTTACTTTGACATTGATCTTATGCTGCATTTTGAGATTATTTGCCTCCTCTTTTATCAAATTACTCCATATTTCATGGTTCCAATGAGAACCGTGTCATAAAACAAGATAGTTTCAGTGAAGTTTACAAATTACTTTTTAACAAAAATCTTTGTGGTGCTTTGGAAAAACAACTACATATTTAAATACTACATAGTATCTATGCATTAAAAGTGGGTGTGTGTTTGAAAAAATATATATATTCTTTCAGAAAATGGGAAACTACCTCATATTTTGTTGTTATTTAAACTTTGGTAAAATGTTAAGAATCCTCTGCTATTAGAGAATAGTCGTATTGTGAGTGCCTGCTTCATCAAGGGATGATTTAAAGACAGTTTACCAAGGAAAAATAGACATTACCAATATTTATAGAGTGAATCAGTGTCGTGTCTGGATTACAGAGTTTAGATAATGAGCTCAGAGGGTGGTTTGAGAGTGAAAACAAGGGTCATTAGATTAGGTAAGGAGAATCTTTGCTTCTTTAACAAAGAATTAGCCAATTAACATCTTCATCCTGAAATCAACTAACCAACTTGTAAATCTGTAAGATCAGCTATGCATATGAATCAAATTGCCTCTACCTTCTTCCCTTTATGCATATACTTACTAGCCTGTCCATTATACTTATTTAAATATTTCATACCTGTAAAAATTGATTTGTGACCTAAAGATGACAAAGATTATAATCTTCCTGTGACCCAGAATCCACTAAAACCTCTTAGCATTCACTAATTAATTATCTCTTAATCACTTATTATATCCTGGGGAACGTGATAGCTGCTAGGATAAAACAATGACTAGAACATGGTTGGTATCTTTTAAGACTCTAACTCAAAAGGGAAGATGTAGTCTTATCAAAACATTAAAAGGCAGAGTCATAAGTGTTTGAAGAAATACGCACAAAGCACTATAGACACACATAATCAGTGATGACCAACTTGTAATTCTTAGGCATAGTTTCATTGAAAGAGGAATCGACAGATTCTAGATGAAGAGTGTTATTTGCCAAGCAGAAAGGATGGATGAGGAGTTGGGAAGTGGATGTTTCAAGAGGAGGGAACATTTACATATACTTAACACACAAACACATATACATATATGTGATATGTGCATATGTGCATGCATATGGGTATGTATTTTTCTTTTCTGTCAGGAAATAGGAGATCTCGGATCAGAATAATGGCTGCTGTTTATTACTCACAGAGTACCTTAGCACTAGTTCCTATGCTCCAGTTTCCCATAGGGCAACGTGATGAGGGCCAGGTGTCCACATGATTGTGCAGAGGGGTTGTACCACTGGAAAGGAATCAGTAAATGTGGGATCTAATACAATGAAACTCAGAGCTTCTGTAGGGCTGAGGCATTTGCCCCCTCTTCCCTCGAAACAGAGGGAGTAAGAAAGAGAGATAGACACCTTTTTAAATGGAATATAAACAAATCCTTTCCTTTTAGGGAAGAGAAAGATCTCCACCTGGAATGTGAGCAAATCACTCTGAGGAAGATAAATCTCTAATCTTTTGGAGGGATACATTATCTCTAACTTCTAAGTCATGTCTGCCATTTAATCATCCTTTAATCAAGTTTTTTAGTGGTCTTTGCTCAGAAAGCCTGGACTGTGCAGAAGTATGAAAACATTAGTAAGAGCTGTCTCCCAATACTTACAACAAGGGAAAAGGCATGAAAGCTTGAACTGCTGTTTGTATTTAAGAAACACAGTAAGTTTAAATACTGACTTGAATTATCCATCTGGTCCATATTCCATTGAGAAAAAATATTTGAAAAAAAGAAAATAAGCTTAGCTGAATTCTAATTAAAGAACACTTCCAATAATGTCGTGGTATTATTTTATCCTTTCAAATGAGTCAGTTGCTCTGAATAATAGACGGTAAACACAATTAATCCAAATAATGTCTTTACTCTTATGCATCTAATAAGTTAATTTTAAGTTTGGCTTTTATTTAATTATAATAATTCTCATATACAAAAAATCTGAAAAAATGTGGCATCATTTAATAAATGAAAAATGAGAGACAAAGTCAATTATCATTGGCCATAGTAAACTTTTTCTATTAATTTAAATTGACAGAAATTGTATTATTTTTAAAGTTTTCACAGGTGTAAACGGTTAGCCTGAACTGCTTCATGTGTTTTGATCCAGCTTTCTTACAAGATATGATAAAATGTTAGCTGTATTCCCACAGATACGTCCCTGATCCAAGCCATATGTTCAGAAGGGAGTGATAGCGGTAGAAGGGAGGGTGGAATTATGATGCTGAAAACTGGTAGATATAAAAGAGACCCTGACCTGGGGCATGATAAAAGGTAAGTTTATAGAGAGGACGTCACATCTCCGGCAAGAAGGCAAAGAGTAAAAGCTTAATCTTCACATTTCCTAGATTTTTAAAATCTATTCTCAATTTTTTTTTCCTTGAATCCATATATTCCTTGTTTCCTTTTATGCTGACATGCAGCAAAGCTACATGGGCGAAAAAAGAATAGGCCTGTACCTAGATAGGTTTCCTCTCTATGTGGACTCAATGGGGTTATCAATCATTTCTTTATGTTGTTAATGTGAGAATAAAATAGGATAATAAATGTGTAGGTAAAACACTGAACAAGCACAACTCCTGTAGCAAAGTCATAAAGCACCATATTTTTCTCTCACACCTAAATCTTATATTTGTTCATTGGGGTCCACTTCTTCTCTTTCCCTAGATGAAATCTCCAGCAGGTTCCATGAGTTTGCTGTTTCTTAAAATCTGTGGTTCTCAACATAGACCATAAAATAGAATAACATGGGAAACTCTTAAATACACTGATGCCTAGGCTTATCAACAAAACAATTAAATGATAATTTTTTAAATTAATGCTTTAGGGCCTGTGAATAGAGAGATGAGTAAAGCACAGTCTCTGCCCCCCCCCCACACACAAATAATAAAAAATATTTAAGTATCCCAAGGTGATTCGTATGTGCAGTTAAAGTTGAGAACCCTTGGCTTTACATAATAAATCATGTATCACTTTCATTCACAAAATACAACATTGGTTCAGATGTTAGAATATTCAGTCCAAAATATCAACATTCTGAACTGGATTTAAAGTTAAATCTCTCCTCTCTTGCTTGAGTCAGCTATGTGTGGGTGTCCCGAGTAGGAAAATGGATATGATTAGCTCCATGTTTCTTTTGTACTTACCCTCTCCCTGACTCCCAAGGTGCTATTCCTGACTCTTTCAGGACTGAAAGGTAACTTCTTTCTAGCCAAATTCCTTGTACAGAATATACAGTGACTCTGCATAGACAGTTTATTTATGATTCATGACTCATTTGTGATTCTCATGTATTTTCTGTGAAATACTCCGGCATTATTTGCCCTGACAAGCCCCAGAGTGCAGGCCCATCCTCAGTTCAGCCATCTGTGTCCAGCCTGGTCCATTAGCATTAAGCCAGTACGTGTCTCGACTTTAAATTTCCAGACAGGAAGGAGTCAAATAGCAAGCTACTCTGTGCCCAAGCAGTAAGAAACAAAAGGCAGGCTGAGGCCCCTCTCATAGTCTTGAGGTGAGATCCAAGCAATTTCCGCTTTTCTACCTTGGAGATACCTATGACTAGGAACAACAGCACATGAACTCTAAAAATTCTAACTCACAAATCCTTCTTGTGATTATGACTTCCCCAAACATATATGGCCTCAATGTGAAAGAGGGGATTAAGAGTCAGCAGATAGGTTTTTGAGCACTTTTTAACATTTTTACCCTAGTCTGGTACCATACTGTGGAAACAAATATGTAGATTTTTAGAGTTCTCGCCAAAATTTATAATATATCCATATCTGTTATATGGGGAAATTGCTTAGCGAATAATAAGTCACCAACAGGCATTATTGATAATAACTATGATAATTAAAATTATCATATTTTATTGTCATAAGAGATACTGAAAACATTTGTATCATGAGTGAGACTGTGTTACAAAAACATAGTGTCAGTGCCATCTTAAGAAATGATATGAACGTGAATAGAATTATAACATTTTAAAATTCAACACAAAGACCAAAGGGCTAATGTTCTGACACATAAGGCCCAGTTCCTCACAGATCTTTGAATGTTTCTTTTCTTTTTCTTTTTGAGTATTTTCCCTGGATTTACAAGCAAAAAGAGATTTACTGAATAAGCCACCAAGCATCACTAAGACCATGACCTCCCTGCCTTGCCAAAATAACAAAGAGCAAACCACAATTTTTATAATAATTTTAATTCTTTAAGACATTTTAACATCCGCTCTAGGGTATGAAGTAAATGGAGAGGAAATATCCACATGAGTTTCTGCAGTGAGAAAGAAAAATTAGCAGATATGCAATATTATAGCATGGATGGAGATAGCCTTCCAGGATTTACATAAATTTGCCTAACCAGCTCCCTCCTGTTCCTAACTAGTTGATCCAAAATTAAATTAGTACTAGTGAATGAAGAGTAAAGGAAATAAGAATCTATTACTGTACACATTTGACATGAAAATAAATAGTCCAAATTGATTACTTTATGGGAGTGTATAAAAAGTAGTTCTTTTGATAATTCTTTTGTCATTTCACAGCCTTTTCTCAAAGAAAAAATATTTTTTTCTTTCAACTATTTTCCAATTTATATGTGAAAATGACAAAATGTATGTTTTCAGAGAAACAAACATGAACAAGTTAGTATCAGTGCACCTTTAGTATTCACTAAATGGTGTTTTCCAGCACACCGATGGAAGGTGGGGTGAATGGCAGAGCAGAGAGATCAATAAAGGGGGGAGTGGGGAGGGATAGCATTAGGAGATATATCTAATGTTAAATGACGAGTTAATGGGTGCAGCACACCAACATGGCACATGTATACATATGTAACAAACCTGCATGTTGTGCACATGTACCCTAAAACTGAAAGTATAATAAAAAAAGAGTAATTAGCACAACCACAACTAAGACTGAAAATTGATGCCCCTCAAACTAATCATCATGTAATTATTCTTTCTCCATTTTCCAGGTATTTGGTTTGTAGCATTTATTTATAAATTTGAGTTAGCTCAAGAGGAAAAAGTAAGAATGTAGAAAGAATGTCTATGAATTGGTAACAATCACACGGATCCTGGAAATACTAAGTAATTGAAGACGGTCCTTATGACCTCCTGGATTACAAAATAAGTAATGTAGATATGTAAATTATATAACTATTTATCTACCAATTTCTCTTTACTTAAACATCTCCCTGAATAAGGGTACTTTGCTCACTGATAACAAATTATTTCCATTTTCATTGCTCTTGAAAGCATGGGATATTTTGTACACGTTAATAAGTACAGTGAATAAATAAGTATATGTCATCATATCATATTAACTATTGATATTGTCACTTTATAATTTTCTATTGTCAATATTTCAAGAATTTCTCATTTAATTTGTTGGTTTTCTTTTGGCAGATTTTTTGCTGACAAAAGAATTATGAGAAAACATGAGTAGTTATTCAATTCATTACTTAAAATATTATGGATATGTAATTGACTATTGAAATTACACTCTGTTAATAAGTAAATGCAGACACATTATCTTCACTTTCTTTGTCAAACAGGAAAAAGACAAACGTAGAAGCTAAGCATCATGTCAAGTTTGTATTAGCATCATTTTAATCATGAAATGTTTTGCTATTGTTACCCTCATGTTAACACTCAACTTGAAGATAAAACAATAACATGAAACATGCAGGGATCTCAGTGTGTGCAGTAACGCATGCTTATTATGAGGATGGGTATCCATCTTCACCTGCCTGGGCATATCTCACCACTGTCCAAGACATCATGTGTTCAGAAACGGGGCACATCAGTGTAGAACTTTCTGTTTCAAGGCTTAAGACTGTTTTGTTCTCCTTTCACTGAAGAAGAGGTTTGCCTACAACAAGCTAGGGCATTTTTTTTTTTCCATTAAAAGTAGCCAAGATGAGAAAATATACTGTTCAGTCTCTGTAACTATCTTCAAAAAGAGAAGATGCCATTCTGTTTATTAGTCTATCACCACTGCTTGATAGACATAAATTTAGTAATGTAAAACTACTTAAATATCTATGAAATATTCATTGCTTACAGAACTAATTGACATATGGGTAGTCTGTTTAAAGACTTCATTCCATTATTTATAATTTGGATAAATCAAACATAAACAGAATTATATGAATTCTAATCAGAGTTTTGTTATAACTAAAATGAAGATGAAAAACAGAAAATATATTTAGTTTTAAATATTTAATCAAAGTGGTTATTATCCATTTGACTATTGGAAGTTAAAGAAAAGTAATGTTGGTATAAGACCAACGTTATAGGCATGATGAGATAAATGAGAAGAGGTGGAAGCAGAGCCTCTATCAGAGTTTAATTTTAAGTGTCAATTATGTATCCACAGTATTTCAAGTAATGAATTGAATAACCACTCATGTTGTCTCATAATTCTCTTGGTAGAAAAAATCCGCCAAAAGAAATCCAACAAATTAAATGAGAAATTCTTGAAATATCGACAAAAGAAAATCATAATATGACAACATCAATAGTTAATAGGATAACATCAATAGTTAATAGGATATGATGACATATGCTTATTAATTCACTGTAATTATTAGCATGTACAAAATATCCCATGCTTTCAAGTGCAATGAAAATGGAAATAATTTCTTAGTAATGAGTAAAGTAGCCTTATTCAGGGTTCAAACCCGTATTTCAAATATACTATGAAATATTTTCATTTTCGACAGCATTTTACAATAACAGACACATTTTGGGGATGCATTTTCTTTAGCCATCTCATTTTATTTTCCTTGGTGTAAATGTCCCAAACAAATGTGATTTTTTTGTTCCTGCAGAACCAACCAGATTAATCTTAAAAAAGTAAGGTTGCCTATATGAATAAAAACTTTAATTCAATAAATCGGTATTAACTTCATATATTGTGCATATTTTTATCAGATATTACTAAAAGGTATATGAAAAAGTCAACATTTTGTAAACACAATTCGTCAGTGGGATTTGATGTGTTTCAGGGCAAGCCCTATTAATTCATTGAAGCAATATGGGCTTGCATAACCATATATTTAATGCCTACTATGTTTAGGGCTAGATATAGAGGACACAATAGTGACAAAAACGAATCTCATGTAATAGTTAAAATAAGCTTTTGCTGCTAGTAACAAATAATAGAAATAATAGTGGCTTAAACAATATAGTCATTTGATTTTCAAAATAAACCTCTGAAATATGTAATTTGTAGTCCTCACTTTACTGACGAAAAACTGAACGTTAGAGAATGCATTTTGCTCCACATAACAGTGACACCACTGCAACACCTTCGAATCTTGTTTTTTCTCACCAAACAAGTGGTCAGGAAGTACTCAGTTCAGGGGTTCTTGCCTTTGCTTGAGGCAGGGTAACTAACCTCCTTTTATCTTTCTCCTCCACCATTCCTGGCATTCAGTTTTTTGTTCATAATAGCAAGACTTTTCTCTTCCCTCAGGCATAAGACCAGCATTATAGGCACGAGGAGATCAATGAGAAGAGGTGGAAGCAGAGCCTCTATCAAGAAAGCAACATTTTCTGGAAATCACTCAGGTGACTTCTGTCTGGAGCTCATTGGCAATAATCGCATTACATCGTCACCTCTACCTGCAAGGGAGGCTGGGAGAGTTTTCAGCTGGGTATATTGCTGCCTTAATCAAAATCAAAATCAGCAAAAAGTGGAGAGTGGATATTTATATGCAGTATGAGTATGTGCTGTGGGAGATTAAGAAATATGCCTAAGGCACAAAACTGTGAAGCCAGGACTTATTTAACTTCAGGTAGCCTGACTCCACAACCCATATTCTAAACTTCTAGAAAAATCACAATGTATTAAGGAGTGAAAATGATTGTCTATAGGTGTATATAAGAAAATTTAACTTCAACCCATCATGAAAACAAATTAGCTAGAGAAAAATTATACGCATAGAAAAATATGGTTAATCATGAATCATCAACATAACATCAACATTTATAACAACATATCAAAAATTTTTATGCGTTTAATAATTTTTCATGGGAGATTTCTTCATTGGTTATTTGTTATTCTTGCTTTCTCTTTCCTTTTTCTAAACTTTTCTGTAGATCCTAGTTGGATGTTTTCTGATTACTCATCCTTGAAAGAGGTAAGTTTTTGGTTTGTTGTTATTGTTTTTCAAAAGGAGCTATTTGCAGAAGCTCCTTGTTAGGAAGAGGCCAGAGTCTTGTTTCAGGATAATGGGATGATCCAGAATTTTGCCTGTGAACTTTGTTACCTTTTATTTCTAACTTGTTAATGTGGCCATAGGATTATTGACCGTACATAGTGTATTTCCACTCCATGGAGAGACTAGATGCTGGGAGCAAATATTATTTCATCATGGGCTTTCTGATTCAGCTGTTCCCTCTGCTTTTCAAAACCAGACCATGTCAAGAATTCTAGCTTTCCGTGTGGGCAGCCTACGTCCGCTCTCAGAAAGAAAGAATTAGGCTTTGCACTGTACACCTACCCTTTAACTTAGATAGGTGTAATTTTCTGTCTCTTTGTAAAAAGTAAAATTATAGGGATTCTGTTTGTATATCCTGCAGCCTTCCTGTCTGCATTCTGCTTCTGAAATGTCTTTCAAAACATTTTTAACTTCTTATTTTGGAGTAAATGTGGATTCACAGGAAATTGCAAAAAGAAATGTATAGGGAAATCCTGTGTAATGTTCATCTAGCTTCCTCTGATGTCAACAACTTATAGAACTATAGTAAAATACAAAAATTAACATGAAATTAGCAAGGATGCTATCCATAGAGATTATTCAAATTTCACCACTTATAAATAAATGTATATACGTATGTGTGTAGTTTGTGCAGTTTTATTATGTGTAGCTTTGTGTAACCATCACCACAATCAAAACACATAATTGTGCCAACCCCACAAAGCTCCTGCATGCTACCCCTTTATAGCTCCACCCTATCTTATCCTTAACCTCTGATATTCAATAATTGTTTTCCCATTCCTTAGTTAAATGAATAGAATCATACAGTGTGTATACACGTAAGATTGGCTTTTTTATGCAGTATAATTTTCTTCCAGTTCACCTGTTGTTGCATGTATACACTTTTTTTTTTTATTAATGAGTGGAATTCCATGGTACTGATATATCATGGTTTGTTTAACCCTAACTATGGAAGATCATTTTGGTAGTATCTACCTTTTTGCTTTTATGAGCAAATCTGCTATGCCTATTAGTTTACAAGTTTGTATGTGAAAATAAATGTTTCAGTGTCTGGAATAAATGCACAAGAGTGCAATTAGGTCATTTGGTAAGTCTCTTTCTAGTTTAAAAAGAAATGGCCAAACTGTTTTCCAGTTTGGCTGTACCATTTTACACTCCCATCAGGAAAGTGTATTATTTTGGTCATCCTGTAAAGGCAGGCAGGAACTCCACCCCAAATTTTGCTTGGAGGTTGAGACTGATGATGCTGTACACATACATCAAAATAATATGCAAATGTTTATTACTTACATAATTGCAGTCTCTGGAAAGGGTATGGTAGGCTTCTTTAACAGTTCTCAAATGGCTTGAGAAAATAAAAAAGAGAGTCTGGCCCAGGATTCTTTTTTTAAATTGTGTTTAGGGGATGGATCTGGGTTGAGGTTTCCCTTGCATATTCAGTGCCAAAGATAGAAATACTGAGGCTTTATCAACTTGACCAGACCTATGGTAGGGGGAAAAAGGGAGGGTAAGCCTTAAAAGCTGTCAGCAGAAACATCAGAAAAATGAAATCAAGCTCCTTATTAAAATGAATGATCTAGGTTCTTCACATCCTCACCAGCATTTGGTGTTATCACTATTGTTTTTTTTTCATTTTGGCCATTCTGATGGTGAGATCTCATAGTATATGAATTTAACTTTCGCATGGTGGTGAACATCTTTGCATGTGATTACTTGTTATTCATAATTCCTCTCTGTTGAAACGTCTATTCTTGTCTTTTGCCTATTTTCTAATTGAATTGTTTGGGCATGTATTTTTTAACTTAAAGTCTGCAAGAAAATGCAGGGAAATACTTGCAGAGCCAAATGCAAACAATGAAAGGATTAGAAATCCATTCACTGCTATCTCCCACTTTTAAGCATTTAATTTTTCAGTTTTAGTTATATGCTCAATAATTTAGGAAGTCTTGAATAGTCTTCAGTGCAAAAACCCTCCATATTATCACTTTAATTACCTCAAATTACCTTAATAGACTACTAAGTAGTTCCTAGTATTCTTGTGATCACAAGTCCTGTTACTGGAGTTTCTGGTTTGACTGGATTTTTTTTCATTGATTAATCTTTGGGGTCTATATTACTTCATAGTTTTTATATTTAAATATAAGTGCTTCTTATCTTTATACTTTATTGACACCTTGGCATGATACAGTACACTTGAATAATTATTTTCCTCAGTAATTTGTAGACATTGCTCAATTGCCTTTAGGCAGTTACTTTGGCTATGGAGAAGTTTTAGATAATTTTAATGTTTTTATTGTCTTGCCTTTCTCTGCCTGGATACCTGAACATTTTATATTTTTGAAACTAGACTACACAACTAGGATATATCTCAATGTTGATTACACTGAATCAGTACTTTCCAGCAATATTAAAAGCATTTTGTTATCTGTTACCTCTGTTCTGCTGAAGATAGGAAAATTATTTTCTATTTTAACGTGGAATTCATCTTCAGAAAAGTGTTCAATTCTCCTTCTCAGAAATACCAAGAAAACTTTTGTTAAATCTCCTTTTTTGTACTATACATCAATTATCTTCTCGCTGATAACTGTTTTAACCACTATGTTATACTATTTGTCTCAAAACTTTGTCCAGCATCATTCATTTGCTTTTAAGTTATGTCTATTCAGTCATAGGACATTGGTGCTCTTGTCACCTACACAATTCTTAATAACTTAGTAAAGAGATTTTACTCTGGCCCATCTCCAATGGCAGAAGGAAAGCTGTTTAGTAGATAGATGAATAAATTACAATGAATGCATTACCTTATTCCTGTCTCTTTGTGTCTCCACACTCCTTCCTCTACAGCTCACCAGGAAAGGCCTCACATCCCAAACTCTTCAATTGTAATCACTGAGACCAAACTTCCATTAGATAGCCTAGCCAAGTGAATCTGGAGGATCTAAGAAGCAATGAACAGCATAAGAATGAATAAAACTCACCACGGACAAATTGTAAAAAATGTAGATTATTGAGCTATTTCTCTGGTGATTCTAAGTCCTCAAGTTTGAGAGAGGTCAAGAAATTTTATTTTTAAGAAACATGTCTTAGATATGAAGTCCTTGCCCATGCCTATGTCCTGAATGGTATTGCCTAGGTTTTCTTCTAGGGTTTTTATGGTTTTAGGTCTAACATTTAAGTCTTTAATCAATCTTGAATTAATTTTTGTATAAGGTGTAAAGAAAGGATCCAGTTTCAGCTTTCTACATATGGCTAGCCAGTTTTCCCAGCACCATTTATTAAATAGGGAATCCTTTCCCCATTTCTTGTTTTTGTCAGGTTTGTCAAAAATCAGATGGTTGTAGATGTGTGGTATTATTTCTGAGGGCTCTGTTCTGTTCCATTCGTCTATATCTCTCTTTTGGTACCAGTACCATGCTGTTTTGATTACTGTAGCCTTGTAGTATAGTTTGAAGTCAGGTAGTGTGATGCCTCCAGCTTTGTTGTTTTGCCTGAGGATTGTTTTGGCAATGCGGGCTCTTTTTTGGTTCCATATGAACTTTAAATAGTTTTTTCCAATTCTGAGAAGAAAGTCATTGGTAGCTTGATGGGGATGGCATTGAATCTATAAATTACCTTGGGCAGTATGGCCATTTTCATGATATTGATTCTTCCTATCCATGAGCATGGAATGTTCTTCCATTTGTTTGTGTCCTCTTTTATTTCGTTGAGCAGTGGTTTGTAGTTCTCCTTGAAGAGGTCCTTCACATCCCTTTTAAGTTGGATTCCTAGGTATTTTATTCTCTTTGAAGCAATTGTGAATGGGAGTTCACTCATGATTTGGCTCTCTGTTTGTCTCTTATTGGTGTATAAGGATGCTTGTGATTTTTTGCACATTGATTTTGTATCCTGAGACTTTGCTGAAGTTGTTTATCAGCTTAAGGAGATTTTGGGCTGAGACAATGGGGTTTTCTAGATGTAAAATCATGTCATCTGCAAACAGGGAAATTTGACTTCCTCTTTTCCTAATTGAATACCCTTTATTTCTTTCTCCTGCCTGATTGCCCTGGCCAGAACTTCCAACACTATGTTGAATAGGAGTGGTGAGAGAGGGAAAAAAAGCCAAAAGTGGCAAATGGGATCTAATAAAACTAAAGAGCTTCTGCACAGCAAAAAAAACTACCATCAGAGTGAACAGGCAACCTACAATATGGTAGAAAATGTTTGCAATCTACTCATCTGACAAAGGGCTAATATCTAGAATCTACAAAGAACTCAAACAAATTTACAAGAAAAAAACAACCCCATCAAAAAGTGGGCGAAAGATATGAACAGACAATTCTCAAAAGAGGACATTTATGCAGCCAACAGACACATGAAAAAATGCTCACCATCACTGGCCATCAGAGAAATGCAAATCAAAACCACAATGAGATACCATCTCACACCAGTTAGAATGGCGATCATTAGAAAGTCATGAAACAACAGCTGCTGGAGAGGATTTGGAGAAATAGGAACACTTTTACACTGTTGGTGGGACTGTAAACTAGTTCAACCATTGTGAAAGACAGTGTGGCGATTCCTTAAGGATCTAGAACTAGAAATACCATTTGATCCAGCCATCCCATTACTGGATATATGCCCAAAGGATTATAAATCATGATGCTATAAAGACACTTGCACATGTGTGTTTATTGTGGCACTATTCACAATAGTAAAGACTTGGAACCAACCCAAATGACCATCAATGATAGACTGGATTAAGAAAATGTGGCACATATACACCATGGAATACTATGCAGCCACAAAAAAGGATGAGTTCATGTCCTTTGCAGGGACATGGATGAAGCTGGAAACCATCATTCTGAGCAAACTATCGCAAGGACAAAAACCAAACATCACATGTTCTTACTCATAGGTGAGAATTGAACTATGAGAAAGACACAGGAAGGGGAACATCACACACCAGGGCCTGTTGTGGGTTGGGGGGAGGGGGGAGGGAAAGCATTAGGAGATATACCTAATGTAAATGTTAATGGGTGCAGCACACCAACATGGCACATATATACATATGTAACAACCCTGCACATTGTGCACATGTACCCTAGAACTTAAAGTATAATAGCAAATAAATAAATTAAATAAATAAATAAATAAATAAATAAATAGTATAGCAAAAAAAGGAAACATGTCACATGACCTGATGCTAATGCTCTCAGCAAACACTTATTTTACCATTTTAATATTCAAAATGTTGTTTTCTGAAAAACATGCATGTTGTTTACATTTAAAGTTTAGAGAATTTAGGACATTCAGGTTAAATTAAGAAAAGTTAAAAACAAAGTCACATTAGATATAAAAGATAATGCAACAGCTCTTTTCTGGTGTCTTACTCTCCTTGCCTTGCAAACTGGACTTGTGTTGAACCACAGCTGGCATCAATGCTGACACTGTATTTGTTTCTGAATATTTTCTATTCCTTTTGGGTCATTTCTGGGTCACCTCTTAATATTCCTTTGCATTACCACAAGATTTTAGGCTCTGTAGTGAGAAGGAAAGAAGGTGATCCCTGAGTACATACTACTATCTGAGGCCTTTGGTCTGCTTTCTGAAGCTAAACATACAAACTTCACCTATTCTCTCCTTTCTTTCTTTCCTTTCTTTCTTTCTTTCTTTCTTTCTTTCTTTCTTTCTTTCTTTCTTTCTTTCTTTCTTTCTTTCTTTCTTTTTCTTTCTTTCTTTCCTTTCTTTCTTCTTCCTTCCTTCCTTCACTCACTCCCCCCATCCCTCCCTCCCTCTCTCTCTCCTTCCTTCCTTCCCTTCTTTCTTTCTTTCTTTCTTTCTTTCTTTCTTTCTTTCTTTCTTTCTTTCTTTTTCTTTCTTTCTTTCTTTCTTTCTTTCTTTTTCTTTCTTTCCTTTTTTCTTTTTCTTTCTTTCCTTGTTTCCTTCTTTTCTTTTTGTTTTTTAAGAGATAAGATCTCACTTTGTTGCCTAGGCTGGCCTTTAGTTCCTGGGCTCAAAATTCCTCCCTTCTCAGCCCTCTAAGCAGCTGAGACTACAGGTGTGTGTCCCTATGCCCATCCAGGCCTCATCTATTCTTCTTACTCTATAACATCTTTCCCTCCTTTATTAAAATGTCATTTCACTTTTAAGGACCGTTTCTAATCACCTTATTCTCTCCACGTTTTCCAGCTCAGATTTCATGGAGCAATACTGATTGATCAAACTCATTTTTGTTTTTCTCCAGGTAACATCAGTTTATTCTCCTATCTAAATGTTGCCATCTCTGTGGCAGAAATCCATGGCTAATCTAATAAACTGTGCCTGGGCATGTCATTCACATAGAGTCCATTTTTATTTTTTTTTGTAAGGGACATGAATGGGAAAATTTCACTTGGAAATCACTAGCATATCAAGCACCATGACAGAAAGTCTAATTTCCTCATGAAATAAAAGGAAAAGACTATACAATATGCCATCAACTTTGTTCATCATTTTCATCATTAGTGAAGCCAAGGTCCAAAGTCAGAAGAACATTCCAAATTAATTCAAACAGAATGACAAATCCTATTAGCTACTAAAAGAATCTAAAGGTTTTCTACAAACTGAGGACCCAAAAGCAGATAAATTGTATGTGAATCTGGGACGAAACAAGGTTAGTAAGATGAAAGCAAGTGTGTCATTGGCTTGTATAATTACTGGCATTTTCCTTTATATATCCATTCAAAATCGGCAGATAAGTAGGCCACACCTGGGTTTACAGATAAATATTAAGAAAGACATCTTTAATTTTTTCACTCGAGGAAAGCAGGTGTAAGCTCACCAACAAACCGAGTGAGAAAGAAATCAGAAACAGAAATAAAGTATTTTGTAATAGCATTTCTTGAGAGATAAGACTAATACAAAGTATTCTTGAATACGCCATTAACTAGAATATGAAACTAAATTATGTTTGAAATACAGTCATGTACCACATAATGACATTTTGCTCAATGATGGACTGCATATATGGCAGTAGTCCCATAAGATTATAATGGAGCCAAAAAAATTTCCTATGGACTAGTGATATTGTAATCTTGTAATGCTGTAGTGCAATACATTACTCACGTGTTTGAGAAGCTGGTGTTAATAAACCTACTACACTGCAATCATATAAAAGTATAGTACATTCAATTATATACAGTGTATAATACTTGATAATAAATGACTGTTACTGGTTTATGTACTTACTGTGATATGTATGTATGTATGTATGTATTTTTTTTTTTTTTTTTAGATAGAGTCTCTCTCTGTCGCCCAGGCTGGAGTGCAGTGGCATGAACTTGGATCACTGCAACCTCCACCTCCCGGATTCAAGCGATTCTCCTGCCTCAGCCAGCCAAATAGCTGGGATTACAGGCATGCACCACCACACCTGGCTAATTTTTGTATTTTTAATAGAGACAGGGTTTTACCATGTTGGTCAGACTGGTCTCAAACTCCTGACCTCAAGTGATCGGCCCACCTCGGCCCCCCAAAGTGCTGGGATTACAAGTGTGAGTCACCATGCCCAGACAGAAATAAATATTTTTGCACAGCCAAACTATGTGTTTGTGTTTTAAGCTTATTTTATTACAAAAGAACCAAAAAGTTTTTAAAATTAAAAAGTTTATAAGTTAAAAATGTTACAGCAAGCTAAGATTAATTTACTATTGAAGAAATATATTCTCTATACATTTAGTGTAACAAATGCACAGTGTTTTTAAAGTCTACAGTGGTGAACAGTGACGTCCTAGGCCTTCACACTCACTCACTGCTCACTCACTGAATCACCTACAGCAACTTCCAGTTCTGCAAGCACCATTCATAGTAAGAGCCTTATACAAGTGTACCACACACACACACACACAAACCCTCATGTATACATATACCATATTTTTACTGTATCTTTTCTATGTTTAGATATATAAAGACTTACCATTTTGTTTTAATTGCCTAGAGTATTCAGTAAGCAACATGCTATACAGGTTGGTAGCCTAAGAATATAAGCTATACCATAGATCCTAGGTGTGTAACCTACATTTGTGTAAGTACACTTTGTGATAGTCACACATCAGTGAAATCACCTAACAATGTATTTTTTAGAATGTATCCTGTCATTAAGTGAGGCATCTCTATAATTGATAATAAAACTTTGAGTAAAAGTTTATTTTACTATATTTAGGAAATTTCACTTATTTGTGATTGAATTTGGCTTTCTTTAGTCAATGTAATTTATGCACGAATATATGAGGAGGGGATGTATATGAAAGCATTTAAAACCTTCAATGATACCTCATGGCCTATTCCCCAAAAGGAACAAATCAACATTTAAAATTTCACAAGCATTCCCACTGATAACATTTTTCACTTCAAATGGAAGAGAATTAATGAGTTGACAAGCTCTTTCTTCGTTGATAAGGGACCATCAGGAGAAAGAGATTAAAGTCACAATATATCTAGTTTCCAAAGAGGAAATATTTTCATCTATAGATTAGATTATGACACTGATAATGGTGACACTCTCCAACATGAATTTGGCTGATGGGCTAGGGGAATCTTTTGAGTCCAAAGCCTTTGGGAATAAAATTCAGGAAAGCGCCTACGACAATTATCCTTCCCTTTTGTAATCTGTTCTTTGTTATTGTGTTTATATTGATAGTATGCTTTCTGCTAGACCAGTGGCTTATGACAACAGGCCAGGGAGATAACACTAAAGTGAGATTTTGAAGAGAGCAAGCAAAATGTGTAGCAGATGAAAATGACAAGGCTGTGCTGATAACTGGCATAGTAAAATGAAATCCATTCCCAATGTCCCTTAACAATAAATGTAGCATCAGAATGTGCTATTCCACAGGCGTATTGACCAAAGCTGATGAGAAACTCCAAAGTTCTAATAACTTTTCTACCACGAATAAATCCATAGGTGACCTTACAGCCCTAAATTGGGCTCTTTCTCACCATAATTTATATGAATGCAATTTAGGTGTTTCAACAAAATAATATGATATATGGGTATATATGGCAATGAAGGGCTGTTTTACATTGATAAGGATTTGCTGCAAATGTATAACAGAGCCCATCACAATTCATACTTTCAGTTACATAAACTTCTCAATTATAATAATAATGTAAAACCATTCTGCAGTTGTTAATTGAGAGTCTACGACATTCAGATATTTTAGATACCACACTTTATAATTAATCTGTGTGTAGAATACCGTACTTCCTACTGTTAAGGTTATAAGATGCCTCAGAAAATTAATCCTTCTGGCACCCATAGGATTATTCATTTGTGTTAAAAAAAGAAAATGTGTCAGTGCACGTCAATATACCTGCCATACTTACACATTTGAGATAGATTACTAGCATGTAGATAAGTCATATAACAGCAATTTGAGAAAAATATGTAGATAATCCAGGTTTTTAAATAAGCGATTGTGAAGAAAATAGGAGAGAAAAACATCCAGCTTAATAAGCTGTATTAATTTTCAGTTGAATTTGAAACAAAGATCTGATAGGATGAACAAAAATTTTGATTTGCTTATGAAGAAGAGGGAACCTGTCCTATTTTAAAATATAATACTTTCTTATGAAAAAAACTATCATTTTCAATTTTTTATTTTTATTAGCCAACCTTAGAAAATGTTCAGTTATGAAAAAATTGATTTCAAAAGTTTCTTTAATACTCTTTAGATATCATATTCTATTAAAAGTACAGTTCTAAAAAATAAGTAGTGCAAGTTATTCTTGATTGTTAAATGCTGCTTGAAGTGAGTTGTGTTCTAATTCTTTTATAAGAGGAATTTGTATGCTTATTCTGAATGTGTATAGGATGTTAATGTTTTTCTCCTATTGTCTTGTTATTTTTTTAAAAAGTTTTCCACTAGTACTGCAATACTAAAGAAAGCTTGTTTTCCACTTTCTGTGTTACATTGGAGACTTTTGTGATTTCATATGCAATGAACCTTTGTGTTTTATTCAGAATTAGGAAAATGTTTGCAGGGATTAAAGGGTAAGAAGACAATCCATTGTTTATTCTTTTCTCGCCAGGCTGCCTGATCTACCATGTATATACCTGAGCCTCTGAACTAGAGATCTATAAAACCATATGATTAGAAAAAACAACCCAACCTGAACATCAACTTAAATCTTTCAAAATGAAATATAAAATGAAGAGTATTTTATGTTGAATTTGTAGCCGAAATCAATACATATAAGAGCTGAAGTGATTTGATGACATGTTGTCTGAAAAATAAATGCAATCAGCCAGAGTTACAGAAAAACACAGTTTTAAAGACAAAGTTAGCCAGGTGCGGCAGCTCACACCTGTAATCCCAGCACTTTGAGAGGCCAAGGCAGGTGGATCACCTGAGGTCAAGAGTTCGAGACTAGCCCGGCCAACATGGTGAAACCCTGTCTCTACTAAAAATACAAAAATTAGCCAGGTGTGGTGGCAGGTGCCTGTAATCCCAGCTACTTGGGAGGCTGAGGCATGAGAATCACTTGAACCCAGGAGGTAGAGGTTGCAGTGAGCTGAGATCATGCCATTGCACTCCAGCCTGGGGAACAAGAGTGAGACTTTGTCTCAAAAAAAGAAAAAGAAAAAAGAAAGAAAGAAAGAATGAAAGAAAATCTATGAAAAAACCTGGGGACACCTTTATCTTCATGGGCCTATATTAAAGAGGTTTAGGGAATGTCTCAGACTGTAGGTATACAGTCATTTGTGTATTGCCCTCATTTTATTGCTGTCATCATTCCTGTGTTTCTGACTCTGACAGAGTAGTTTCCATGATGCTGTTCTGACCAGTCTCCACAAACTTGGCATTTGAATTTGTTCTCATTTATCATTTGACCTTTATTCTGACTTAAATTAGTCGTACCTTGAACTCTGTTGGCCTAGCATGTACCACTGCCTCAACTTCAGTTCCAAAGCACACTGAGCAAATTCTGTGGACCACACCATCCCCCAAACACATATATGAAGAGGGTTTACAACATTCATTGTCAAGGAAACTAATGAGTAAGTACTTAGCTTTTCCTGTAAATACAGAGCAAACATTTACCGAATGCCTCCGGTATTAATCTGTCCTCATGCTGCTAATGAAGACATAGCCAAGACTGAATAATTTGTAAAGGAAAGAGGTTTAATTGACACAGTTCTACATGGCTAGGCCTCCCAATCATGGTGGAAGGCAAAGGAGGAGCAAAGTCATGTCTTACATGGCGGCAAGCTAGAGAGCATGTGTGGGGGGAGCTCCCCTTTATAAAATCATCAGATGTCAGGAGACTTACTCACTATCATGGGAACAGCACAAGAAAGATTGGCCCTCATGATTCTATTACCTCCCACCAGTTCCCTCTCACAACATGTGGGAATTATGGGAGCTACAATTCAAGATGAGATCTAGGTGGGGACACAGAGGCAAACCATATCATTCCACCCTTGGACTTTCCCAAATTTCATGTCTGAAATTCAACAGGGCCATCCAGTCATAAAGCTCTGAAATGAACACCTTTAACTCCATGTCTCACATTCAGGTCATGCCAATGCAAGAAGTGGACTCCCATGGCCTAGGGCAGCTCTGCCCCTGTGACTTTGCAGGTTACAGCTGCCCTTCCAGCTGCTTTCATGGGCTGGTGTTGAGTGTCTGTGACTTTTCCAGGTCCATGGTGCAAGCTGTTGGTGGATCTAGCATCTTGAGCCTGGAATGTGGAACAAAAGGAATTCTCATTCCTGCTGGTGGCAATGCAAAATGGTAAAGTTTGGAAGACTTTACCATTTACTTTGGAAGAGAGTTTGGCAGTTTCTTAAAAGTTAACCAAAGTCTTATGATGTTATCCAGCAATCACACTCCTAGATATTTACCTAACTGATTTGAAAACTTATGTTCACACAAAACCAGCACACACAGGTTTTTGGCAGCTTTATTTATAGTCATTATAAACTGAAAGGAACAAAGATGCCTTTCAATAGATAGATGAATAAACAAACTGTGGTACATTCATACAATTGAATATTATTCCATGATAAAAATGAGCTACCAAGCCATGGAAAGGCATGGATGAATCTTAAACGCACACTGTTAAGTGAATGAAGACATTCTGTAAGGGCTATATACTGCACGATTCCACATATATGATATTTTGGATAAAGCAAATCTATAGATCACAGTTAAATACATCAGTAAAAAAATCATCATTGGTTGCTAGAGATTTGGTGAGGAGGAACTGAATAAATGAAGCACAGGAGATTCTTCAGGGAAATGAAACTATTCAGTATGAAAAAATAATTGTGGATATACGACATTATATACTTGTCAAAATCAAAACACCGAGCAAAAAGAGTTTTAATTTGTGCAAATTAAAAAATACATATTTAGAAAAGAGAGGGGACACCAGGATATAATTTATAATGTTACAAGTAATAGAACTGTATTACAAATACATGATATACCCCCGCTAAAAGGGGTTGGGAGAAAGATGACATCTATGTAACTTTGAAAATGAATGTAAGACTAAAAGAAAATGGAACTGTACAAAAACACTGCATTCTATTTGATAAACTTGTTTCCTAAAGGGTACAGGTAAAAATTTCTGCTACCACTGTATATTTATTTTTAAATTGAAAACTAAGTAATGAATCAGGATGGTGAGGCCAGGTTTCCTACTGTTGGGGTGGGAGGTTATAGACAAGAAGAATAGAATGATATACATGGTAATAGATTACAGTCAAATATATCAGTATAAAATTCAGGTTTAACTTGATATAAACACTGAAGATTACATATAGAAATATTTACAGATATGTATGCACATGTGGGTTATATGTGGACACACATTTTATAGTTCTGTGCACTGAGAAGACCTAGAAACAATAATATGCCAGTAACACACAGCACTGAAATCTTGGATTTCAATACCATGCTCCAATTAAAGGCATCAAAGCCCTTTGGAAACAGATTTGAAAACAGAGCTCTTTGGAAACAGAAAGGCTTGATGGCTTTAATAGCAGCATGGTCTGCTTCTAGGAGTGTGGTAAGAAGTATACAATATGAGCTTAAACTATCTTCTAGTGCCAGAAAGTAAGAAAATGCTGAAACAGAAAACAAAACAAACAAGAGTACCACACACACACACACACACACCCCAAAAACACATCCCCAAAATCCAAAAAGCACCACAATTTGGGGATAAGATAAAGGGACATGGCATATAACTAAAAGAGCTCAATAGCCAATGGCCAAACCTGAAATAATTTAAGAAAAAAAAGTAGTATTATACTATAATCCTAATTATAAAACTATTTTTCATGAGATCATACTTATATAAATAAATTATCAAACAAATTGGAGGAAGAAACAAATTTCTCATGTAAGGGCCTTTCAAATAATTTATGTTCATCATTTGCTCTCACTAAGGTGGGACACAACTCCTTACCACTTAGGTATAGGCTGCATTTATTAACTTCCATCCAAGGAGTATAGTATGAAAAGGGAGAAAATATGAGGAACTTTACAGCAGAGAAAACTGACAAATATTACTTCAGCTAGTTAATCAATGTCAACATCAAATCTTGGTGATTATATGTACACTCAATATGCTGTGATGAGAATGGCATTTTCTCTCTGTAGTCTTCCTCCCAAATATCCGTAATGCCAATCTAAACATGAAAAAAATTAATCCCAATTGAGGGACAGTCTAAAAAATACCTCACCAATACCCCTCAAAACTATTTCAAAACTCTTTAAAAATAAAGAAAAGCCTGACAAATTGTCACAGTCAAGAGGAGCCTAAGGAAATATGACGACTCAATACAATTTCATGCTGTGAATGAAACACATGGGGTTAGAAAAATTATATCAGTTAAAAATTAAGAATATGAAAATATAAAGTGTATAAAGAATATAAAAATAAAGTATACAATTTAGTTAATAATAATAATGTATTAATATTTGTTTTTAAATTATGACCAGAGTGCTGCATTAATATAAGATGTAATAACAGGATGCAGTAGATGTGAAGCATATAAGAATTCTCTGTACTATCTTTGCAATTTAATAAATTCGAAATTATTCAAAATTTAAAAATTATTTAAAATATTTAAATAAAATATGCAAGATATAATGGAAAATATTTGCCATTAGACTGGGAACTTTAGCAATTTTCTCTTGATAATTTATAGAACACTCAGTAAGACAATTGGTATAGTGTATTTGAACAATACCATTAACATAAGGGGTGTGTAGAATTTTGTACCCAGTGATTAAGAAATGGATGTTCTTCTCTAGGACACATGGAGTAATTGTAAAAGTTGAACATGTACTGGGCCATCATGCAAGCTGCAACATATATCAATGAACCAATACCATATATGCTAAAATATCTGTCTATATTGTAATTTTCAAGTCAGTAACTAGAAAAAAAAATCCTCACATACTTCTAAATAACTCATTTGTCAAATTAGATAGCATCATGAAAATTATAAAATATGTAGAACTTAATAATTATGGAAACAAAACACACTTGTGTGATTCAGATAAGCTAGTTTCTAGGGGGAAATTTATCATCTTAAAAGATAACTCTAGGAAGAAAATGGACGAAATCAAGAAAATAGTCCTTGAACTCAAAAAATAAAAGAATAATAAACATAATAATCTATCAAAAGGAAATAATACAAATAAGAACAGATATTTTTGAGATAGAAAGCAAAGATAAAACAGACAGAAAAACATCAGACTTTGAGAAAAGTAATATAATAAGTTTGTCAAATATCTGGCAAGATTAACCAGGAAAAAAGAAGGCCCCTCCACCAAAAAAAATTATTTAAGAATGAAAAATGGAGATAATTAGAGGCATAGCAGGGACTTAAAAAAATAAGACATTGCTGTAAAGTGTTTACATTAGTTAATTTGAAAATGCAAATGAAATAGACAAGTCACTGGGAAAATATAACTTAATAAAATTTTAAATAGAGAAACACTTTGAAATACCGATATAGTTTTAAGACCTCTAAATATTCTTGCCTTGTGGAATCCATATTTTAAAGATATGGTATTCATTCTTTAAAGGGGAATCACCTACAATAATGAGTCCTCCATTCACTTATTCATTTACTTCCACAGACACTTACTTAATACTATAATGTCCCATGCATTATACTATATGCCAAGAATATACATTAAGAATAATGCCATTTTTTTGCCCCAGTAGAGTTTATAATGGGGAGATCTAGAAAAAAATAAATAACAAATGTACAATACATTTTTAGATACTTGTAAATGCTATGATGAAAAATAAAATGGGAAAACACATTAGAAAGTGACTTGAACAATAGAAGAAAAGAGCAATTTTAAGTAAGTTATTCATGAAAATTCTTTAAGCTGAGAAAAAATTGAAGATCTAAGCCATTCAAAGACTGGGAATTTGGTTTCAAGCAGCAAAAGCAATCAAAAGGGGATAAGTCTGGTGTGTTTCAGTGACTAGGTCAGGATGGCTTCAGCCGACTGAGAAATAGCAAGAGCAGTCCAAGATGAGGCTGGAGAGGAAAACAAGCACTGCCTCATGTCAGATCCATTGGAGCATGTTAAAGAGTTTGAATTATATGTTAAGAATTTTAAGAAACTGATATGATGTACATATTTAAACTGTTATGCTAGATCCTAGGGTCTATTCTAAAACAGCAAAATCTAAAGAGTCATGAGAAGAGAAATCATTAGGCCATTTTATCATTGTAGGCTAGATGTCCATGTTATCTATCAAGGTGATGAAAAGTGGTCAGACTGGGCTACGTCTAAAAAGTAGGTTGAACTAGATCTGCTAATTGATTGAATGTGAAGTATAACGGGATAAGTAGAATAGTTAAGATTGACTCTTAAATTTTGGATTCAATTCAAATGATGAGTTATGGTCACAATTACTAGGCTAAAAAAGACCTGAGGTGAATGAGGATTGGCATAGATAGTGAATAGGAATCAAGAGATCTAATATACACTTGCAAAACTTGAGGTGCCTGTTACATATCCACTGTAGATGCTGATAAATCAGTTGTATATGTAAACCTGGAGCTTATGGCTCATGGATGTAGTTGGCACTAGAACTACCAACAGATATCTTTGAGATTCCTAAGTCTACTCTTTTAAACCTGTAGTAAGAAAATTGTCTTGAAAGACAAGCTTTCTGGCAAGAATGGCTTTTCTAAATGCCAATAGTTTCTTTTTTACCCTTTTAATTAATCTTTGAAGTAAGAGGTAAGAGGTGACTCATTCAAAACTACTTGCCTGCCAGAAAAGAACTGAGCTTCTGTAAAGCTCAATGGAATATGAGCTTTTTTGTACCCCAGACCCTCAATTATGTCAGGGGAAGGCCGAATGCCCCCTGCAAAACCTTTATCCAACCACAAACAAACAGTGCATTGAAGAATAGAGTTAAAGCAACATTTTTTCTACTTCTCATAGTTATTATATCCTGGTCATTACTAGTTAAAAACCTAGAGATAAGGGTTCCTTTTTTACAGTCTGATGCTACCCATGCTAGGCATCTAGAATGAGTGGTGTGCTGCTCTAGAATCAGTGGGTACTGGACACTAGTTCTGATCACTTTTTGAGTTTCCTGAAAGGATGCCTACTCTAGCAGGTCTGGTGTGTGTTCTGTCTCGGTCATTTACTCTATAATACATGACATATAGCTAGACAGGATATAGAATGCGAGTTAAGGAGCTTGTCCATCCAGCAGAGGAGGAAGAAATCTTTTTGGAATGAGGATGAGAACAGGTACAGGGAAGAGGAAACACATATTTTCTGACACTCCACAATGGATGGGAATGAAAAGAATGAAGGGAGTGGAGGTAAGAAGGTTGCTGTCCAAAAAAAAAAAAAAAAAACAGGCATAGGAATAAGGCTAGTTTTTTATTTTCCCAAACAGAGGCTGGGACTAATTTGAGTTTCCTTACATGAGTACAACATTGAACAGGACATCATCTCAGATAGAAAGTTAGAAATTTAAAAATAAAATAATGAGATGCCAGAGAGACCAGTAATAACCCCCAAGTTTCTCACGGCTGGTTAGCCCCATGGGGTCTTTTAGGTTCCACACATACCTAGAAAAGGCTGAGCAAGGGGATTCAGACATAAGTGAGCTTATCTTTTTATTCATAAATGAGCTTATCATCTACTTCCATTCCGTGAGGCCATTCATAGAGTGAGGTGAATTCAAACAGAAATTGTGGACTAGGCTGATTATTAGGAATAGAAGCTATCAAGAGTCATGCATTGATAGGATACCTAATATTAGGACGCTAAAGAGAGCAGGCCCAGGAAATTGCCCAAAGGTTATTCAAGGTTTTAGCAATAAAGCTAGTCAGTAGTGTCAGGTACAAAACCAGGAGGACACCAGCAGTCAGAGTCAATGGAATGTAGCTTAAATGTTTCAGCAGCCACACATTTCTGTAAGAGCACAAAAAAGCAAAGTTTCAGATGAAGGCAGGATAACATGTCTCAAACAATGACTAATGAGGCTCAAGAGGACACACATGGATCTGAGCTCTCTCTACATCAAGTTAACACATAAGCTTTCAGCTACATCTGCATACTAACTTGCAACAAAGAGTGAACAAGAATAGGAACTGTGAAAAACTGCACATTTCATCATAATAAACTTTGTTAACTTGAAAAAGATTGCTTTAAAAATAAAGAGATTGAAATACCTTTAACTGGCAAATTTAAGAACCACATAATTCCTACCTCAATATCTCATAAGAGAAAAACTATATAAGGGCAGTTATAAAGAAAAAAAATACAATATATGTTTTCAAAGCCTCAGTTTTAGTGTGCAAAATTTTGAACCAAGGGTAAATTTTCCCCATATAAACTTAATCTAGATACCTCTGGGCTTCCACATTGTTTCAAGTAATCTCTGGTGAACAGATCAAAGAGGACTGTTTTTTTCCAAAATAACTACAGAGCCTAAATTGTTTATTCCCCAAGAAATGCTGATTTATGAATTTGACTCATAGATTCCAACCCCTTTCCATGCTTCATAGGCTTGATATAAGGCCCATAAAGAAATTCAAGTTCATGTGGGTTTGGTTCCATGAATAATACAAGATGCCTAAATCTTTAACCTCAAAATTGCTAACTGAGGGACCATTTGCAGACAAGATTTGATCTACAAATGTGTTTTTGGCAAGCCTATTATTTAATAAATTTGTTTAGCTGCCAATATTTAAAGATTCAAATATTTCTCCCAAAATTGGGATTGTTGACTTCCGGTTTTATTAGAAAAAATGTTGAAACTGGGCATGTATTTCTTCACAGCAACAAAATCAGTTTCACAGCAACTTCCTTTTTAGCTGTGGCAAGAAACTGTCCCCACTACTGTCTAGTGTATTAGGCTCAGTCTTTTCAATTATTTGCATTACTTTCCGGGTACTTATAGGCATCTGAATTTGTGGACTCTGAATATAGCCCTCACTTATGTATTTGTGTATCTCTCTACAATTTTTAGTGAAGTTTGACGATAAATAAAAATTCTTGACTCAATTCCATGGCATGGTATTTCCCACTAATCTGTTCAGTACCATAGTCTCATAGCCTTACTTACCACAGGTTCTCCAGTAGCTGATAGGTACTCAGAAGTCTCAGGTGAGGACCTGTTTAGCAGTCTTAAACGATTGTGGGAATGTCTGACTAAGGCTTTTCTTACCATCAAGACTGGCACTTTTCATTTCCTAATAAAAATCATTAATTTAAGTGTGGGTAAAAAATAACTTACAGTTCATAATTTTATAAGTTAAGGTTTTAATGCTTACTAAATTTAGTGGATTTTTACAATGTCATCTGTCTTAGTCTGTTTAGGTTGCCATAAAGGAATACCCAAGTCTGGGTAATTTAAAAATAATAGAGATTTATTTTTCTCATGGTTCTGTAGACTGTACAAGAAGCATGATGACAGCATCTGCTTCAGAGGAAGGCCTTAAGAAGTTTCCTCTCTTCTGCGATGATCTCTGGCAAGTTCAGAGATCACATAGTGTGAGAGGAAGCAAGAGAGAAAGGGGAGGAAGGCGTTTTTAAACAACCTGCTGTTGCAGGAACTAATAGAGCAAGAACTCACTCACTATCTTGAGAATGGCACCAAGCCATTCATGAGGGATCCACCCCCATGATACAAACACCTGTAGCTAGACCCCACTTCCAACACTAAGGATCAAATTTCAGCATGAGGGTTGGGAGGACAGATACACAATTTACAGCATCATCTTAACCTGACCTATCTGAAACATCTTGTTCTAGACCATAGTTTTATGAAAACATATTTACTCCTCAAATAATTCTAACTTTATTATCACCAACTCTGTGAAGGGTCTGATTTTTCAGCTGTATTTTCCAAGAATCACAATTGCATATATAATCGATCTACTTTTTTTCCTTGATTCCTCCATTTGGGAAGTCAAACTTAAAGGCACTCTTAGCCGGAGGTCAAGGTTAAATATTTAACCTAAGAGATATTGGCTCACTATTTATATTAGGTGCTAAATCCAGACATTAGCCCTTGAAATACAACTCTAATAAATTATAAGATCTCTTTCCTAGCTTAGAGACACATTCAGAGGAAACATATCTCTGACTGAAATTTATCTTGAAGAATAATGTAGATATTAACAGTTTTCCTTGAAGGGTCTAACTTGTTAGATGCTGAGCACCCCAGAAAAATGTTTCATAAAAATCATATCTAAACCTAGTTTTTCTCTAAGCAAATCAGTATTTATGGTAGCTACTTATTATCTATTTCAATCATCAGCAGTCGTGCAATTTTCACCTGTTTTTTTTTTTTTTTTTGAGAAGGAGTCTCGCTCTGTCACCCAGGCTGGAGTGCAGTGGCGCAATCTCGGCTTACTGCAAGCTCCACCTCCCGATTCATGCCATTCTCCTGCCTCAGCCTCTGGAGTAGCTGGGACTACAGGCGCCCGCCACCACGCCCGGCTAATTTTTTTTGTATTTTTAGTAGAGACGGGGTTTCACCGTGTTAGCCAGGATGGTCTCGATCTCCTGACCCCGTGATCTGCCCGCCTCAGCCTCCCAAAGTGCTGGGATTACAGGCGTGAGCCACCGCGCCCGGCCTACCTGTTTTTTATTCTTCATGTCGTACAGTATCCTTCCAGATGCTTATCTCCTTGCCATCAGCTTTACCAGGCCACTAACAGAAGAGCATTCTGTCCTATTCTCCTGTCATTGATACTTGGCTTTAGGGCAACTAATCTAAATTCTGGGGCTACAGCAGTTGACAATAAGAATAGAACTACTAGGACGATTATATGGAAAAATGATCCAGATAGAAGACAGATGGTGACCATTACTGAACAAGTCAAAGACTAGGTTATGAGAAAGAACAATTATAAAATAGGAGATGCCACTAATTAGTAAAGAAAAAACAACTGGACCATAAAGAAAGAGAAAAAATGATTATTATAGGTACTTATAGAAGATAGTTGAGAAATTGCTTTTCTTTCTGTATTTTTGTGTTTCAGCATACCGTATGTATGCTTCCAATGGTAGGTGGAGAAATATTTGAGAATATTCATTAATCTTTAAGGGCTCTCTCTCCAAATACAATCACATTCAGAAGTCCTGTGGGTTATGATTCCAACGTATGAATTTGCAGGAGCGGGGCACAATTTAGTTCATAACAGGAGAGGTCTATGTATTCTAGGAATAAAATAGCACATGTCTTAAAAAGAGGTGGTGCCACCAGGGAATTTATAGAGCAAGCACTAGAGAGGATAACTGCATGGCATATCTTGGCAGACAGGTCCATTGTTACAAAATCTTTTCTGCCCCAAGAGTGGTTTGCAATCAGCAGAAATAAATGGTTTGAAGGCACCTAAGCATCAGTAACAGTGGATGTCCCAGTAGTAACCAGACAACTGATGACTGAGAGCTGGAGAAGTACTCTTTTCCCAACATTTTGACACTACAAAAGACCTTGGGGCTGTGGCACAAACATGGGGCAGTCAAAGAACAGATGTCACAAAAAGATTGTAATTCATATTTTCCCATAAGTGAAAGGCGGCACAGAATCAAACTCTAACTTGTATTTTGAAAATAAAGGCAGTTGTATTTCTCATAGACGTAAGATTAGGGACAAAAATTTAAACCTGGTACATAATAAACCCTTTTACATTTCAAAATGACTTTAATTGCAACCAAATGAGCCTAACTAAAAGAGAAAATGAAACTAAAACTTGCTGAGTTGTATGGAGGTAAAGTGAACAATCGCGAGATACACTTCTCAATCCTGTGCTGATATATATAGTGCTGTAACTAGTAACTGAACTGTCTACCTGCAGTCCAAGGATCACGTGCCTATTGAGTATAAGGCTTGCAAGGATCTTGTAGCTAATGTTTTAGAGAAGTTCCAAGAGAATAAGGCATGCACTAGTGAGAAAGGGATTAACTGCAGTCCATGTTGCCTGCTGGAAGCAGATAAGAAAAGGCAGAGATAGCTTCTGACTTTGTTTCTGGAAACATTTCCTGCTTGTAGGCAAATTCTGAAATTATTATAAACTCAGGCCAGAAACAAATTATGTACATTACTGATTCCAAATAAATTTCCTTTTCTGCTGCAATGCTTAAAATTGAATTCGTGGTGTGTTAAAGGCTAGAATATTGGTGAAGAGATTTATGGGAAAGAGTAGATCCTTGTAACACTCCAACCTTTTTTGAAACTTTTCTATCCAAGGAGATAGTGATAGGGAGAAGGAGCACAATGAATGAAAATCTTCCCTTCCAACTGTCAACCAACTCATCACTGATATATAAATATTTCCAAATTTTTCAGTTAAGGTATAAAATTTGAACATCGTGAGAGCCAAGGAACAATGGTCAAATTTAAAGAAAAGCTCTTCAATGCTGTGTCTCTAAATCCTAACCCTGTTAAGAACCATGGATTATTTACCATTATTAGAAAGTTGGAGTTTCCATCAGAGTGAACAGGCAACCTACAAAATGGGAGAAAATTTTTACAATCTATGCATCTGATAAAGGGCTAATATCCAGAATCTACAAAGAACTTAAACAAATTTACAAGAAAAAAATCAAACAACCCCATCAAAAAGTGGGCGAAGGATATGAACAGACACTTCTCAAAAGAAGACATTTATGCAGCCCACAGACACATGAAAAAATGCTCATCATCACAGGCCATCAGAGAAATGCAAATCAAAACCACAATGAGATACCATCTCACACCAGTTAGAATGACGATCATTAAAAAAGTCAGGAAACAACAGCTGCTGGAGAGGATGTTGAGAAATGGGAATGCTTTTACACTGTTGGTGGGACTGTAAACTAGTTCAACCATTGTGGAAGACAGTGTGGCAATTCCTCAAAGATCTAGAACTAGAAATACCATTTGACCTAGCCATCCCATTACTGGGTATATACCCAAAGGACTATAAATCATGCTGCTATAAAGACACATGCATACCTATGTTTATTGCGGCACTATTCACAATAGCAAAGACTTGGAACCAACCCAAATGTCCATCAACGATAGACTGGATTAAGAAAATGTGGCACATATACACCATGGAATACTATGCAGTCATAAAAAAGGATGAGTTCATGTCCTTTGTAGGGACATGGATGAAGCTAGAAACCATCATTCTGAGCAAACTATCACAAGGACAGAAAACCAAACATCACATGTTCTCACTCATAGGTGGGAACTGAACACCTGGACACAGGGTGGGGAACATCACACACTGGGGCCTGTTGTGGGGTGGGGGGAGGGAGGAGGGATAGCATTAGGAGAGATACCTAATGTAAATGATGAGTTAATGGGTGGGTGCAGCACACCAACATGACACATATTTACATATGTAACAAACCTGCACATTGTGCACATGTACCACAGAACTTAAAGTATAATAATAATAAAAATAAATTAGAAAAAAAAGAAAGTTGAAGTTTATGAGAACTGGGTTGTCTCTAAGCAACATGAAACTTGCAAATTTACTCCAGTCTCCTCTGAGGCAGTGAAGTTTCACCATTCAGATGAGCATGGTTTTGTGAGGTATAGTTTAATAAAACAAAAGTTTGATTCAAACCTTTGTCCAAATCTTTATTAAATATTTATCAAATCTTAGATGCTCAGCAATTTCTTGACTAGGTTATAATAGATGCTATAAGCCGTGAAAAGTCACTGCTGGCTGCAGGGCCCCATTGGGGAAAATCAATCCCTCCAAAAAGTGAAGTAGAATATGAGAGAATTAGCACTGCTAACCAGGAGACAGACTCCATTGGCACTGAAGTGAAACAGTGATATGATCCTCGTAGAATTCACCAGCCTTACACTGTGCCTCATGATTCAACAAGGTTGGTGTTAGTAGTGTTAAATGGGGGATCACATTGCGGAGGAAATTGAGAAGGTGCTCTTTATATATTTTCTAAATGGAATTATGTTTTGAGTAATTCTACTATTTGGGAAAAAGAGGGTATTTCAGTGATAGGTAGATGTTGTTGAGCAAAAATAGAGAGGCTTATTTTTGTGAGGGTGATAATGCATCTATAAAAGCAGACAAAGGAGGAGAATATGTAGAAAAGTCAGTCACTGCCTACTAAGTCCATGCCATATACTAAGTGAATCATTATTTGCCTGTTCTTCCGGACATCTAAAAAGACATATTCTTTACCACGTAACCATTACTAACATCCGATTTGACTAAGATGTGGGTTACACAAACTAAAGAGAGTCAATCTGTAGGCTACTTTTTGACCTCTTTATGTAAAATGTGCAAACATGAAGTGGGCCAACCAAATTCCTTTCTTTAGAGTTTGGAGTTGGGTTACTAAAATCCTATGAGTAAGCAGCATGATTGGAAGCCAAAAGATTATGATGTCAAAAGGGTACCAGAGAAAAGAATGGATACAGCTATTCAAGTCTGGGTGAAGCTGAACATGAAGGGGTGGCATCCATGAGTAAGTAGAGAAAGCCAATTAGTACAGAGAAGAGAACTGAGCAGGAAGACAAACTTTCTGGAGGCAAAGAGACAAGAGAAACTGGGCCACACAACTGCTGAGCTCCTGAAATTTCCACTGCCATTTCTAGTCCACATTCCTCCTTACAATGAGTGCACTTTTCTTCTACCTCTACCCATCTTTGTTGAGGTAGTTTTTTTTTCTCTTTTTTTCCAACCCATTTTAAAAACCAAGACACTCTGTTTAATAATTTGTTTTTCTTAGATAACCATGTATAATGTGTTTTCATGTCAGTATATATGTATTTACTACTCATTAAGTGGAAGATTCTCAATCCCTCCTGATGTTCAAAATGTTTTTTAAAAATATAAATTTATAAAGCTGAGAGGAAACTACCTATATCCAACTACGCTATTGGGAACTCTGAATGAAAATATAATATTTAAAGAGAAACAACAGATGGTGAGTCCAATGATTGAAAGGAATATATTATAGAAGAGAAGGCTGGAAAAGTACTTACACACTCAAGGGTCTACAAATCCCTGTGCCCTAACATTGCAAAAAATTAAGAGGCAAATGTAACCCTCTACTGTTTTTAAAGTGTTTAAAGTTTAAGTTTTAAACTGTAACCCTCTACTGTCGCTATGACTTAGTGATGCAAATCCATGGGTCAAATTGCATGATGTGAAGGATTCTATATTTCAACAAAATACATAAATTAGAAAGACCATGTGTGATGAAATGTCAACTCCATATTGCATAGATTACCTAATATTTGGTGAAAATATTTAAGTTAGAATAAAATAAAAAGAAACAGAAGTAAGGTATTTTGGTGAATAGAATATCAGATACTTGGCCAAATAGTAGATGTAGATTATTATCTCCTAATCAATATAACTAAATTTTAAATTTCAACAGATAGCATATAGACATCCTACTAATATTAAACTTGTAAATATTATTATAAATATACGAAAAAGAAAAAAGCAAAATTCATATATTTTATCTTTTTTTGATGAAAATTACTTTCTTAAGATGTAGTAAACCTCAAAAGAAATTCTATTAATATAAATTCCCAAAAATAAAAGAAAAAATTAAAACTTCTGAGTAAACTGGAAAATTGAGAATCCTGGTGGTAAAATGATCCTGAGTTTTGTATTCATATAAACTAAGTAAAGAAACTATGGACATATTAGGGCATGTAGCTTCCACTATAGAAAAGCAGATTTTTTTTTTTTTTTAACACAAGTAGATGGCTAGGATTCTATGGTTAAAAAAGTATAGGAGTATACATGTCCTCTACAGAGTCGCAAAAATAGATGTCTATCAATACATTTAGAAAGAATACAAAGGCAATAAATAGGATGGGAACTATAAAACAACAATAACAAAAATAAATAAACCACCAAACTAGGAAACAAAACAAAAACTGAGGAATTACCAGAACTTAAAGTTAAAAGTACAGTTTTATGTGAGAATGTGTATTTAGCCAAAGGAGAATCAAAGACTGATGCAGAAAGTTTAGAATACACTTTTAGGATCATAAAGGGTCAGAGTAATCTAAAGGTAGTGGAACAGTACTCTAAAGAAAGTGTCCATAGCAAAAAGGCAAACAAAATTTAAGACTCAGTTTTTTGTGATGATGAGATAAAGATAAATGGTGACAGAATAAAAAGAGAATCATCCAAAGGTGTTTCTGAGAGAATAAAATTTCTAAATTGGAAAGGATGGAAAAAGCAATTTCAGAAGCAATTAAAACTATGACAAATGAGTAAATAATATGAAGGTTTCAAATTAATTTCAGATTCAGATGATTTATGATTTATGTCCTAGACAGAATATACCCTTCTGAGAGTTAAACTATTGTCAGCCATTCTTTTTATTATTATTATTATTATTATACTTTAGGTTTTATGGTACATGTGTGCAATGTGCAGGTAAGTTACATATGTATACATGTGCCATGCTGGTGTGCTGCACCCACTAACTCGTCATCTAGCATTAGGTATATCTCCCAATGCTATCCCTCCCCCCCTCCCCCCACCCCACAACAGTCCCCGAAGTGTGATGTTCCCCTTCCTGTGTCCATGTGTTCTCATTGTTCAATTCCCACCTATGAGTGAGAATATGCGGTGTTTGGTTTTTTGTTCTTGCGATAGTTTACTGAGATTGATGATTTCCAATTTCATCCATGTCCCTACAAAGGACATGAACTCCTCATTTTTTATGGCTGCATAGTATTCCATGGTGTATATGTGCCACATTTTCTTAATCCACTCTATCATTGTTGGACATTTGGGTTGGTTCCAAGTCTCTGCTATTGTGAATAATGCCGCAATAAACATACGTGTGCATGTGTCTTTATAGCAGCATGATTTATAGTCCTTTGGGTATATACCCAGTAATGGGATGGCTGGGTCGAATGGAATTTCTAGTTCTAGATCCCTGAGGAATTGTCACACTGACTTCCACAAGGGTTGAACTAGTTTACAGTCCCACCAACAGTGTAAAAGTGTTCCTATTTCTCCACATCCTCTCCAGCACCTGTTGTTTCCTGACTTTTTAATGACTGCCATTCTAACTGGTGTGAAATGGTATCTCATTGTGGTTTTGATTTGCATTTCTCTGATGGCCAGTGATGATGAGCATTTTTTCATGTGTTTTTTGGCTGCATAAATTTCTTGTTTTGAGAAGTGTCTGTTCATGTCCTTCGCCCACTTTTTGATGGGGTTGTTTTTTTCTTGTAAATTTGTTGGAGTTCATTGTAGATTCTGGATATTAGCCCTTTGTCAGATGAGTAGGTTGTGAAAATTTTCTCCCATTTTGTAGGTTGCCTGTTCACTCTGATGGTAGTTTCTTTTGCTGTGCAGAAGCTCTTTAGTTTAATTAGATCCCATTTGTCAATTATGGCTTTTGCTGCCATTGCTTTCGGTGTTTTAGACATGAAGTCCTTGCCCATGCCTATGTCCTGAATGGTAATGCCTAGGTTTTCTTCTAGGGTTTTTATGGTTTTAGGTCTAACATTTAAGTCTTTAATCCATCTTGAATTGATTTTTGTATAAGGTATAAGGAAGGGATCCAGTTTCAGCTTTCTACAGATGGCTAGCCAGTTTTCCCAGCACCATTTATTAAATAGGGAATCCTTTCCCCATTTCTTGTTTTTCTCAGGTTTGTCAAAGATCAGATAGTTGTAGATATGTGGCATTATTTCTGACGGCTCTGTTCTGTTCCATTGATCTATATCTCTGTTTTGGTACCAGTACCATGCTGTTTTGGTTACTGTAGCTGTGTAGTATAGTTTGAAGTCAGGTAGTGTGATGCCTCCAGCTTTGTTCTTTTGGCTTAAGATTGACTTGGCGATGCAGGCTCTTTTTTGGTTCCATATGAACTTTAAAGTAGTTTTTTCCAATTCTGTGAAGAAAGTCATTGGTAGCTTGATGGGGATGGCATTGAATCTGTAAATTACCTTGGGAAGGATGGCCATTTTCACGATATTGATTCTTCCTACCCATGAGCATGGAATGTTCTTCCACTTGTTTGTATCCTCTTTGATTTCCTTGAGCAGTGGTTTGTAGTTCTCCCTGAAGAGGTCCTTCACATCCCTTGTAAGTTGGATTCCTAGGTATTTTATTCTCTTTGAAGCAATTGTGAATGGGAGTTCACTCATGATTTGGCTCTCTGTTTGTCTGTTATTGATGTATAAGAATGCTTGTGATTTTTGTACATTGATTTTGTATCCTGAGACTTTGCTGAAGTTGCTTATCAGCTTAAGGAGATTTTGGGCTGAGACAATGGGGTTTTCTAGATATACAATCATGTCATCTGCAAACAGAGACAATTTTACTTCCTCTTTTCCTAATTGAATACCCTTTATTTCCTTCTCCTGCCTGATTGCCCTGGCCAGAACTTCCAACACTATGTTGAATAGAAGTGGTGAGAGAGGGTATCCCTGTCCTGTGCCAGTTTTCAAAGGGAATGCTTCCAGTTTTTTCCAATTCAGTATGATATTGGCTGTGGGTTTGTCATAGATAGCTCTTATTTTGAGATACGTCCCATCAATACCTAATTTATTGAGAGTTTTTAGCATGAAGCGTTGTTGAATTTTGTCAAAGGCCTTTTCTGCATCTATTGAGATAATCATGTGGTTTTTGTCTTTGGTTCTGTTTATATGCTGGATTACATTGATTGATTTGTGTATATTGAACCAGCCTTGCATCCCAGGGATGAAGCCCACTTGATCATGGTGGATAAGCTTTTTGATGTGCTGCTGGATTCGGTTTGCCAGTATTTTATTGAGGATTTTTGCATCAATGTTCATCAAGGATATTGGTCTAAAATTCTCTTTTTTTGTTGTGTCTCTGCCAGGCTTTGGTATCAGGATGATGCTGGCCTCATAAAATGAGTTAGGGAGGATTCCCTCTTTTTCTATTGATTGGAATAGTTTCAGAAGGAATGGTACCAGTTCCTCCTTGTACCTCTGGTAGAATTCGGCTGTGAACCCATCTGGTCCTGGACTTTTTTTGGTTGGTAAGCTATTGATTATTGCCACAATTTCAGCTCCTGTTATTGGTCTATTCAGAGATTCAACTTCTTCCTGGTTTAGTCTTGGGAGGGTGTATGTGTTGAGGAATTTATCCATTTCTTCTAGATTTTCTAGTTTATTTGCATAGAGGTGTTTGTAGTATTCTCTGATGGTAGTTTGTATTTCTGTGGGATCGGTGGTGATATCCCCTTTATCATTTTTTATTGCATCTATTTGATTCTTCTCTCTTTTTTTCTTTATTAATCTTGCTAGCAGTCTATCAATTTTGTTGATCCTTTCAAAAAACCAGCTGCTGGATTCATTAATTTTTTGAAGGGTTTTTTGTGTCTCTATTTCCTTCAGTTCTGCTCTGATTTTAGTTATTTCTTGCCTTCTGCTAGCTTTTGAATGTGTTTGCTCTTGCTTTTCTAGTTCTTTTAATTGTGATGTTAGGGTGTCAGTTTTGGATCTTTCCTGCTTTCTCTTGTGGGCATTTAGTGCTATAAATTTCCCTCTACACACTGCTTTGAATGCATCCCAGAGATTCTGGTATGTTGTGTCTTTGTTCTCGTTGGTTTCAAAGAACATCTTTATTTCTGCCTTCATTTTGTTATGTACCCAGTAGTCATTCAGGAGCAGGTTGTTCAGTTTCCATGTAGTTGAGTGGTTTTGAGTGAGATTCTTAATCCTGAGTTCTAGTTTGATTGCACTGTGATCTGAGAGATAGTTTGTTATAATTTCTGTTCTTTTACATTTGCTGAGGAGAGCTTTGCTTCCAAGTATGTGGTCAATTTTGGAATAGGTGTGGTGTGGTGCTGAAAAAAATGTATATTCTGTTGATTTGGGGTGGAGAGTTCTGTAGATGTCTATTAGGTCCGCTTGGTGCAGAGCTGAGTTCAATTCCTGGGTATCCTTGTTGACTTTCTGTCTCGTTGATCTGTCTAATGTTGACAGTGGGGTGTTAAAGTCTCCCATTATTAATGTGTGGGAGTCTAAGTCTCTTTGTAGGTCACTGAGGTCTTGCTTTATGAATCTGGGTGCTCCTGTATTGGGTGCATATATATTTAGGATAGTTAGCTCTTCTTGTTGAATTAATCCCTTTACCATTATGTAATGGCCTTCTTTGTCTCTTTTGATCTTTGTTGGTTTAAAGTCTGTTTTATCAGAGACTAGGATTGCAACCCCTGTCTTTTTTTGTTTTCCATTTGCTTGGTAGATGTTCCTCCATCCTTTTATTTTGAGCCTATGTGTGTCTCTGCACGTGAGATGGGTTTCCTGAATACAGCACACTGATGGGTCTTGAGTCTTTATCCAATTTGCCAGTCTGTGTCTTTTAATTGGAGCATTTAGTCCATTTACATTTAAAGTTAATATTGTTATGTGTGAATTTGATCCTGTCATTATGATGTTAGCTGGTTATTTTGCTCGTTAGTTGATGCAGTCTCTTCCTAGTCTCGATGGTCTTTACATTTTGGCATGATTTTGCAGTGGCTGGTACCGGTTGTGCCTTTCCATGTTTAGCGCTTCCTTCAGGAGCTCTTTTAGGGCAGGCCTGGTGGTGACAAAATCTCTCAGCATTTGCTTGTCTGTAAAGTATTTTATTTCTCCTTCACTTATGAAGCTTAGTTTGGCTGGCTATGAAATTCTGGGTTGAAAATTCTTTTCTTTAAGAATGTTGAATATTGGCCCCCACTCTCTTCTGGCTTGTAGGGTTTCTGCCGAGAGATCCACTGTTAGTCTGATGGGCTTCCCTTTGATGGTAACCCGACCTTTCTCTCTGGCTGCCCTTAACATTTTTTCCTTCATTTCAACTTTGGTGAATCTGACAATTATGTGTCTTGTAGTTGCTCTTCTGGAGGAGTATCTTTGTGGCGTTCTCTGTATTTCCTGAATCTGAATGTTGGCCTGCCTTACTAGATTGGGGAAGTTCTCCTGGATAATATCCTGCAGAGTGTTTTCAACTTGTTTCCAGTCTCCCCGTCACTTTCAGGTACACCAATCAGATGTAGATTTGGTCTTTTCACATAGTCCCACATTTCTTGGAGGCTTTGCTCGTTTCTTTTTATTCTTTTTTCTCTAAACTTCCCTTCTCGCTTCATTTCATTCATTTCATCTTCCAGGGCTGATACCCTTTCTTCCATTTGATCGCATCGGCTCCTGAGGCTTCTGCATTCTTCATGTAGTTCTCGAGCCTTGGTTTTCAGCTCCATCAGCTCCTTTAAGCACTTCTCTGTATTGGTTATTCTAGTTATACATTCTTCTAAATTTTTTTCAAAGTTTTCAACTTCTTGGCCTTTGGTTTGAACATCCTCCCGTAGCTCGGAGTAATTTGATCGTCTGAAGCCTTCTTCTCTCAGCTCGTCAAAGTCATTCTCCATCCAGCTTTGTTCCGTTGCTGGTGAGGAACTGCATTCCTTTGGAGGAGGAGAGGTACTCTGCTTTTTAGAGTTTCCAGTTTTTCTGCTCTGTTTTTTCCCCATCTTTGTGGTTTTATCTACTTTTGGTCTTTGATGATGGTGATGTACAGATGGGTTTTTGGTGTGGATGTCCTTTCTGTTAGTTTTCCTTCTAACAGACAGGACCCTCAGCTGCAGGTCTGTTGGAGTACCTGGTCGGCCGTGTGAGGTGTCAGTCTGCCCCTGCTGGGGGGTGCCTCCCATTTAGGCTGCTCAGGGGTCAGGGGTCAGGGACCCACTTGAGGAGGCAGTCAGCCCGTTCTCAGATCTCCAGCTGCGTGCTGTGAGAACCACTGCTCTCCTCAAAGCTGTCAGACAGGGACATTTAAGTCTGCAGAGGTTACTGCTGTATTTTTGTTTGTCTGTGCCCTGCCCCCAGAGGTGGAGCCTACAGAGGCAGGCAGGCCTCCTTGAGCTGTGGTGGGCTCCACCCAGTTCAAGCTTCCTGGCTGCTTTGTTTACCTAAGCGAGCCTGGGCAATGGCGGGCGCCCCTCCCCCAGCCTCGCTGCCGACTTGCTGTTTGATCTCAGACTGCTGTGCTAGCAATCAGCGAGACTCCGTGAGCATAGGACCCTCTGAGCCAGGTGCGGGCTATACTCTCCTGGGGCACCGTTTCCTAAGCCCATCTGAAAAGCACAGTATTCGGGTGGGAATGGCCCGATTTTCCAGGTGCCGTCTGTCACCCCTGGAAAGGGAACTCCCTGACCCCTTGTGCTTCCCGAGTGAGGCAATGCCTCGCCCCAGCTTCGGCTGGCGCACGGTGCACTCACCCACTGACCTGCGCCCACTGTCTGGCACTCCCTAGTGATATGAACACGGTACCTCAGATGGAAATGCAGAAATCACCTGTCTTCTGCGTCGCTCGTGCTGGGAGCTGTAGACTGGAGCTGTTCCTATTCGGCCATCTTGGCTCCTCCGTCAGCCATTCTTAAAGGATCACAGAAAACAGCAGTGTTCGGCAATTGTGAGTAGAAAATTGTTGCCTTTTTTTTCCCAAAATTAATAAAAATAATCGATTTTTAAACTCTTAGATAATGAGCTAGCTGTCCATCATTATAGAATATTGTAACATAATTTGAAAAAAGAATTACACGATTTAGCATAAAAGGAAGCAGCAGAACAAGCACAAAAGTAGGCACTAGGCAGAGAATTCCTGCCTTCAAGAACAGTCTACTCCAAATATTTTATGTTATGGATCAAATTTAACTCTCCTTACCTAAGTTTTCTCATTTTTAAAATAGCAAAATAATAGAACATGAATTATAGATTTGTAGAAATGATTAAGCAAAATAATTAAGATGGAGTACGTAGAACAATGTAGAAAGTTTGTGTAACAAAACATTCAGTAAATGTAAGCCATGAGTACAAGCACTGCTACTATCACCACTGCTACCACTATTACCTCTGCTACCACCACTACCACTACTAGTACTACTACAATTTTGAAAAATATTGAATATTTAGCACTCTCCTAGGTTTTTATAGTACTATCCACAGCAAGCAAACTTTTATTCTTTGGCTAGTGGTTCCAATAAGAGAAATGAAAATTATGCTATCCTAAACACACATTTTGTGTAGATTTTGGCAAGTCATGTGACAAATTTTCCCAAGTTATCCTTTTGAAGAAGAATTGTATATGTAGCTTGGATGATAGCATGGATATTCTGATTTCTAGTATACTGAACGTGCTCATAGGCCAAAGCATGATGACTAATGGATCGATGTCCATTTTGAGACATTGTGTTATATACAGCAAATGCAAGCTTTTTTAATAGGAAGAGTTTCCTTCATAGCATGCATAAGATTCAGTCAGCTGTGTGCTCATAAAAAAAGAATGAATGAAGGAAAGAAAGAATAGAATCAAAGAGAGAAAAAAGCTCCTGATATGTAGAATATTTGGCAATTATTGTTGTAAATACTTTCCCATGGCCACTTTCTTTTTTTTCTTTCCTATAACTTCTATTCAGAAATAATTTTAAGCTTACAGAAAAGTTACAAAAAAAAAAGCAGTACAAAAAACATACAAATACCGTTTACCCAATTTCACACATTTAATCTACCAAACTACCAACATGACCTCATGTTGTGAAGAGATTAGCTCTCGTGAACCAATATGAGATAATAATAGCACACCAGTAGATTCAGCCTTCCACAATAAAATTTATAATGTTTTATTACTAGCATTTATGGGAAACTTACTTTATGCCAGGCACCTTGTACTATCTCATCTAATGCTCCTAACAACAAAAGGAAGTATAAGCTATTCACATCCTCATTTTACTAACAGGGAAACTTTTGATGTCCAGATTGGGTAACTTGCCACAGGTTACAGCTAGTCAAAGGAAGAGTCAACAGCTTTTACATTCAGGCCCAGGCTTTTGAGACTACCCCTGCAGTTTCTCCATGCTTATCACAATTTGGAGTAGTCAGAACTAATGAGATACTAATACGGTGTACTATATGATGAAGTGGTCTTTACAGGCACAATTGTAACCCTTCAAAAGATAAATGTTAAGAGTTAGAAGGCTGAGGCAAACACAGATTCCAAATAAAAATCATACAAATGGGATAGGAGGAAGATATCAGAATCTTTAAGAAACTTAAACCAATTAACAAGCAAAAGCAAACAACCCATAAAAAGGTAGGCAAAGGACATGAACAGACACTTTTCAAAAGAAGATATACATGAAACCAACAAGCATATGAAAAAATGCTGAACAGCACTGGTCATTAAAGAAATGCAAATCAAAACCACAATGAGATATCATCTAAAAAGTAAAAAAATAACAGATTTGCAGGTAAGGCTGCAGATAAAAGGAACACTTATGCACTGCTAGTGGGAATGTAAATTAGTTCAGTCACTGTGGAATGCAGTCTGGTGATTTCTCAAAGAACTCAAGCAGAATTAGCATTCGACCAGCAATGCCATTACTGGATATATACTCAAAGGAATATAAATCATTCTACCATAAAGAAAGATGCATGCATATGTTCATCGCAGTAGTATTTACAATAGCAAAGACGTACAATTAACCTAAATGCCATCAGTGGAGGATTGGGTAAAGAAAACGTGGTTCGCATACCCCATGAAATAGTACACAGCCATAAAAAGAACAAGATTATGTTCTTTGCAGCAACGTGGATGGAGCTGGAGCTCATTATCCTAAACGAAATAATGCAAGAAAAGAAAAACAAATACCACATGTTTTTATTTATAAGAGGGAGCTGAATATTGAATACATATGGAAACAAAGAAGAGAACAATAGACACCAGGGCCTACTTGAGGGTGGAGAGCGAGAGGAGGGTGACAAGCAAAAAACTACCCATTGGATACTATGCTGATTACCCGGGTGGCAAAGTAATCTGTATAGCAAACCCTGGTGACATGCAGTTTACCTGTACAATAAACCTGCGCATGTACCCCTGAATTTAACATAAAAGTTAAAAAAAAAAGCCTTATTAAGCTGGGGTAGAACATCAAGAAACACAGAATAGCACTAATTACCTACCCCAATGATGTACTTTTGCATATTTATCAAATATTTATTTCTAAAGAGGCAAAATCAATGCTATTGTGTGAAGAAGAAATTAAGATGAGTTAAGAGATTGACATGGTTTGTCTCTGTGTTCCAACTGAAATCTCATCTCAAATTGTAATCCCAGTGGGTCCAAGGAGGGACATGTAATCCCCTCATGTTGAGGGAGGGAGGTGATTGGATCATGGGCACAGTTTCCCTCATGCTGTTCTCGAGATAGTGAGTGAGTTCTCATGAAATCTGATAGTTTTTTAAGTGTTTGACAGTTCCTTCTTCACATCTTTCTCTCTCACCTGCCTCCATGTAAGATGGTGCCTGCTACCCCCTTTGCCAGGATTGTAAGTTTCCTGAGGCCTTCCCAGCCATGCGGAACTGTGAGTCAAGTAAACCTCTTTCCTTTATAAAGTACCCAGATTCAGGTATGTGTCTATGGCAGTGTAAAAACAGACTAATACAGAGATGCAGGAAAAGATTTCCCAAACTGTAAAATAATGTCATTTCTCACACTTAAATATTTACAAGTGACTACAAATTGCATTTTTATTAGGCACACACTTCAAAATGGTGACTTAAACTGTTGACAGCAACAATCACATAATAGCTGTCATTATGACGGTATGGAAATCAGTTTGAATTTTTTGTAAAATATGACATTCATATGCCATATTTTGCGATGATGCTATTAAACCTCTGTTAAACACTTGTAAGTTTGCACTGTACTTTTATTCACACTATCTCTTTTAACACTGTTCTATGAGAGGGGGATTTGAGCCATCTCCAGACAGGAAGCAGATACTGAGAGGGGTCACTGGACTTTCCCAACTACACACACAATGTCAGTGGTAGAGCCAGAGTGAGTGGTAGACCCTATTTAGGCCACCTACCTTCCAGGGAAGGCTCTCAGAAAGCATCTTTGGGTGGGAGGATGAAAAAGACTAGAGATCATATGGATGTTAACTCAAGGCTTAATTCCAACACCTGACAGGTGATTTTGCAAGCTTTGCTACAAGTGTTGTAAAGCTTTTTAAAAGTTCTTTGCTGTAGAGTTTCTGTGAGGCTAAAATGAGCTAATGTTTATGAAATTACTTTGTTAGTATTAAAACTATATCGAAATATTAAGAGTTGTGATGCTTTTGCTAAAGGGAAAGTGTTCTGATATTTGGAATGGCCTTATGGATATGTTTTCAATGGGGAAGAAATTGCCTATGAAACTGTCCCAATCATGAATGCAAAGCCTGCTGGCAAATGTGGCAGAGCCTGGAAAAGACACATTCAGATACTGTCTCTTTATCTCGCCAATGTCTCTGTGGCTAGAGGAGTGTAGTAGCTGCTGCTATTACTATCACTGCCATAAATATTACTTCTAAGTTATTGATGGGAAAACCAAGAAGATAATGTGAGTGTGAGTGTGTGTGTGTGGTGTGTTTGATATATGTTTTTGTGTTTGTATAAGTTTTTGTTTGATGACGGGCACATAGGAAACACTCATTAAACCGTTTTATTATTGCTGCTACTATTTTTTATGCTACTTTAGTCAAAGAAAGTAAATTTTAGCATCTATTATTCCAAGATAATCTCTGGGTCTGAATAGATTCTTTTGATATCAAGGGGTCATATGAAAGATAAGTCTTTGATTTAATTTGGCAATGAGATTCGTTGAGTAGGTAGAATTAACCAAGAGTAATGTGATAATGAGACAGTAACAGTATTTTTAAATGTTGAATGTGATTTTTGATGCTGGAAAATTTAGTTCATGATGAAAACTAGAGGTTTGCAAAGGAGCAATGATTATAATAATTAATATTAGTTGAGGCCTTACTTTGTGTGCCAGGCATTATTGATGTTCTTTGTGCATATTATCTCATGGGAATCTAAAAAAACCCAAAAAGTTCACATCATATGCATTAATGGATGACAAAACCAGGCATATAGCTGGCAAGTGGTTGAGTCTGGCTATGAGTCCAGGTAACTTTCATTCCAAGTTGACGTGCTTGAAACACCATACTGTTTTCCCTCTCAAAATACTATTGAAGTGTAAACTGAATTAATATGACTGTATTGTACAAGGAAGGAAAATTAATGGGTCCTCTTTTACACTTTGCTTATCAAAACGCTCACTAGATGCTAGAGCAGACAATAAAAATTAAAAATAAATATTGCCTTAGAATGGGACAACCAGGATGATGAGGCTGCTTAAGTCCATGTTATCTGAGAGCATTTGAGATAATACTTGTGCAATCCATCAATACGAATGATTCATCTTCAAATTTTAAAAAATCTGTTACATATATACTATGGAATACTATGCAGCCATAAAAAGGAATGAGATCATGTCCTTTGCAGCAAGATGGATGGAGCTGAAGGCCATGATTCTAGGTGAACTAATGCAGCAACAGAAAACTACATATTGCATGTTTGCACTTAGAATTTGGAGCTAAACATTGAGTACACATGGACACAAAGAAGGAACAATAGACACCAGGGCCTATACAAGGATGGAGGGTGAGAGGGGGTAGAGGACTGAAAAACTACCTATCAGGTACTATGTTTATTAACTAGGTAATGAAATAATCTGTACACCAAATCATTGTGACATGCTATTTACCTATATAACAAACCTGCACATGTACCACTGAACCTAAAATAGAAGTTAAGAAGAAAATAAAAAAAAGAACTTTCAAGATGGCAACAGCAGGACATTTAAAGAATTGATGCAACAAATTAAATTTATTTATTTATTTATTTATTTATTTATTATTATTATACTTTAGGTTTTATGGTACATGTGTGCAATGTGCAAGTTAGTTACATATGTATACATGTGCCATGCTGGTGCACTGCACCCACCAACTCGTCATCTAGCATTAGGTATATCTCCCAATGCTATCCCTCCCCCCTCCCTCCACCCCACGTGGCGATTCCTCAGGGATCTAGAACTAGAAATTCCATTTGACCCAGCCATCCCATTACTGGGTATATACCCAAAGGACTATAAATTACGCTGCTATAAAGACACATGCACACGTATTTTTATTGCGGCATTATTCACAATAGCAAAGACTTGGAACCAACCCAAATGTCCAACAATGATAGACTGGATTAAGAAAATGTGGCACATATACACTATGGAATACTATGCAGCCATAAAAAATGATGAGTTCATGTCCTTTGTAGGGACATGGATGAAATTGGAAATCATCATTCTCAGTAAACTATCGCAAGAACAAATTAAATTTTTATTCAACTCAATATGATTAGACAATTTAATATAATCATAGCATAGCATTTTGACAAAGGAGATATTTGCTATTCATTATACTTAGAATGCCTTGGGGCCATTATGGTATATTTTGTTAGCCATATTTTAATAATTTAAAAAGTGCAACAAAAATAGGTAATCAGGAAGGGTGGTGGTCAGAATACTTGTGCAATGTAGAGCACAGCTGAAGAAACTGAGGATTTCCATTATGGATGGATGTATCTGTGTCTATATCTATCTATCTGTCTATCTATCTATCTACCTATCTATTAGTATGGGAAAGGTGTTTTAGGCTTAACTTAATAAGGAGTTGAATATATACATTTGTCCAAAAAACAAAAGGAATTTTCTTGGGGATAACTAAATTAACCATCCCTTCCTGGTTTCAAATAAAAGCTGAAATCAACACACTGAATTATTTATTCTTGCAATGGATAGTGGGTTGGAATATGTGATATCTATGATGCTCCCAGTGATTAGTAGAATTGGTATATTTTGAATGGGTTATTAGTAAATGTATAAATGACTCTGAAATGGATAAATGTGGTGGCTGTATATTTAATGAACCAAGGAAATATGACCCACTCATGCTTAGAAGGGTCAGATGTGACCATTCAGGCAGAAATTGGTGGCATCTGTTGCCAGTTTGGAATCTCACAAGTGCTGAATATTATCATTTATGTGGCACATTAAATGAATGTGCAATGCTTACTGGTCAAAGTGATAACTGTTCTATATCAAATTTCTCCCTCTGTTAAGCCATAAGATACAGTCAATGCTCAGTTGATCATTAGGATTCTCTTCATGTGACACTAAAATTTTACTTTCATAGACTGAGACCAGCACTGTATAGTTGATTTATTAATTATTTTATATATATAAAGGATGAACAAGCCTTATGTGTAATAATAATTTGTGGCAGAAAAATCTGTGTTTCAATCTGATTAAAAGCAGGTAATTTTAAAGTTTTACTTCTCAGAAACAGAAAAATATGCAAAGGTTCTCTAGTTATTACTTGAACAACAATCTTGTTTGTTGTACTTTATCATGCTTCTGCAGCACACAAAAATCTATAATGGTAGCATTCAGTAACACCAAGGAATGATTACGAAAATTTGGATTCAAACAGATTATAAGCAGAATAATTGCTGTGGAGTATGAGGTAGGCATAACTTGGGATCTTACACTGTTTTCTAAAATGTTGAGTAGAGGAATAATTATATTTTAAAATAATATTGAAAATAGCTCTTTACTAAGAATGGTGATTCTCTTTCAAGTGGCAGAATTATTGAGTTTTGCCACATTCTCTTCTCAGAAATAGTCATCAAAGAAGACGAAAAAACAAACAAACAAACAAAACAGATAAAAACCCACCTTTGAGGAAACTACATCTGTTGTCTCAAATCAAAATATTTATAAGCTGCCAAATACAGAGAAAATCAAATGAGTGTGGGAAGATGCCAAGAAAGTATGATTGCAGCTGATTTCAGCTACAGATGGCAGAGCACAATCCCCCAAAGTAAGCAATACATCCTGAGGGTCAAAACAATCACAGTGTGCATGGCTGGAGGTGGTTGCTTCCCTGAACCCTGTTGAGCACGACTGAGTAATAGGGAAGGTGGTGCTGAGTGAGTAAACACAAGGCTACATTTTTCTAGGATGCAGCACATCAGTAAGGCCGTACTGAGTTGATAGGCTGAACTGTAAACAGCCCTACAAATCTGATTATTTAGGTGGCAAAAAAAAAAAAGGATTAAAATGACTCCTTTCCTACACACACACACACACACACACACACAATTTTTTCTTCTTTTTCATAGGGAAAGTAGTGTAGTGGTGTGCAGTGTGAACTAGTATGAATTTTTGGCAGCTGTATTAATAAAAATTCTCTTCATTCAAAGATATAAGATAAACTGAGCAAAGATTTAGGAAAAAGGAAAAACAGACACAGGACACTAATCAGAAGAAAACACCACCACTGAGCAAATAGAAAGCATATACAAGCATGTCACCATAAACAAGGTGATCAATGAAACCACCAAAAAATTTAAAACATGGAGGGAAGAATTAATGAAGATATGGGCTTAGGAAACATACAAAAACATAACGTGAGCTAGCTGAATCAGGAAGGACGTAGAAAAGAAAACAGAAATAAAGCCACATTGGAAGCAACACAATGGACATAGATCATCTGAAACCACAGTTAAAATAGGAAAGAACAATCCGAAAAAAGAAAATTAAGTAAAACAAACTATTAAAACAATAACTGAGAGAATATTATAAAATAAATGGAAAACATTTCTGAAAAACAAATAAGAACTATTGAAAAACAACCTTTCCTGAAGAAGGGAATGAAAAAATAAACAGTAACACACAAATTCAAAATATTTCTCAAGAAAAACTTCTAGTTATTAAAGAAAATGGAATCTACTGATTGAAAGCTGACAGAGTATTTTACTCTGAGACAAAATACTCTAAATACTCTTAGACCAATTCTGGACTTCACCAGACTTGGCAAAAAAATGTCCAAGTCATCTATTTAAGCATAACATTAGGTTGGCAGCATTCATAATTTGAGATTGTAAAACTATCATTATAAAGTCCTCAGGCTTTGAAATTGTGCCTCGAAAAATTTATATCCAGCTAACCTCTTATCCAGAAATAAAGTCAAAATTATTGAAAGACAAACATTAGAAAACAAAAATATAGATCAAAATGATAGTAAAAGATTAGCAGCAATCATTGATACTACTTTAATTATAAAACTAAAGTAAATATAAGAATTATGATTACAGATCATAGTGTAAGTGTTCTAAATTATGCTAAAGCAGAGATACTATAATAAATAAAAAGTCTGGTGTTAAAACAACTGGATATGTTTGGAGGAAAAAGTAAACCCTGACCATTGCTTCATATTACACACACATAGTAGATTTGTATGACACTTGCTTATAATTAGAAATATCTGTGAAAAAAAAACACAAGTAGACCCAAATAAATGGAAAAATTCAACATACAAAAAAAGCATTGCACTTTTTAAGGAAAATATGGACTATTTAATCAATAGTATAAGAAAATAGGCCAACAGACAGATTATAGATTACATAGAGATAGATGATAGATAGACGATAGATAGATGATAGATAGATAGATAGATAGATAGATAGATAAAGGTGTGTACTCCTTTAATCAAACCAGTTCCCAAACAGCAAAGCTTTTCACCTAAGTAATGATATAAAACTCTAGCACATAAAAACTGAGAATTAAAAGAAAATTGTATTTGGGACTAGCTGGGATATCTGGGATGCAAAACCCAAAACAGGCTCAAGACATTGGTGAATTTATTTAAATAAAATAAAAGGAAATATTCGGTTAAAAAGAAAACAACATAATTCAAGTGAAAATAGAAAAAGCCTTTCAAAATAATATACAGAGGTTTACTAATAGACAATAAAAGGAAAATTAAGAAGCAATCAAAGGATATTAATGCATAAAATTAGTGCAGAAAAAGGTAAATGAAAATGACAAAATTTATAAAGCATCATTTGTGATAAGAGATATGCATATTAAAATCTGATGAGCTCTTATATTTCATTTATTATACTGGCAGGTATCATACGATTTATGTAATATTATTTATTGGTAAAGATGTAGCTTAAGAAACATTCTAGCACATTGTTGCCCTATGCATAAGCAGGCACGACATATAACACATGTAAAACATCTTGGTCATATTCATCAAAATTACAATTGCACATTCTTTCTAACAAAGAAATTTCCATTTCAGGATTTTTTTAATTACAAATTTACTAGCCTGAAAAATATTTATTTTTAAGAAAATTTTAAATTGTGGTAAAATATACATAGTAGAAAATTTACCATCTTAGTTATTTTTAAGTCTATAGTTTAGTGGTATTAGGCACATTTGCTTGTTGGGCAACCATCAACCATCACCATCATCCATCTCCAAGAAAACATCCAGCTGTTTTCTTGCATAGCTAAAACTCTGTATCCATTGTAGAATGACTCTTCATTCCCCTTTCACCAAGTACCTGGCAGACACCTTTCTACTTTCTCAGTGAATTTGACTACTCTAAGTACATCATATAAGTGGAATAATACAGTATTTGTCTTTTCGTGAATATCTTATTTCACTTAATAGAATGTTTTAAAAGTTCATCCATGTTGTAACACACAGCAAACCTTTCTATTTAAGTCTGAATAATATGGCACTGTATGTATGTATTACATTTGTTTACCCATTCATCTGTCGAATGACATTTGGGGTGCTTCCACCTTTTGTCCATAGTGAATAATGCTACCGTGAATATGGATGTAAAAATATCTCCTCAAGGTATATTCTTTTGGGTACATACTGAGAAGTGAAATTGCTGGACCATAATTACTTTGTTGAGGAACTGCTTTTGTGGTTTCCATAGTGACAGTGCCATTTTACAATCCTAACAACAGTTCATGTGTTCCAACATTTTTACAACCTCTTCAACACTTGTTATTTTCTGTTGTTTTTTGTTTTGTTTCATATTGCTTTGTTGTTTGATAATAATCATGCTAATGGATGTGAGGTGGTTGTCCCACTGTGGTTTGGGTTTGCATTTATCTGATGATTAGTGATATTGAAAACCTTTCCATGTGCTTATTGACGATTTGTATATCTTTGGAGCAATGTATGGTTAAGCTGTTTTGTTGATTGTTTATCAAGTTTTTGTTGTTATTGTTGAGTTGTAAGAGTTCTTTATATATTCTGGATATGAAGCCTTTATCAGATATGTGATTTGTAAATATTTTCTTCCATTTCTTGGATTGCCTTTCACTTTGTTGATTGTGTCTCCAGATGCACAAAGGTTTTTAATTTTCATACAGTCCTATTTATTCATTTTTTTTTCTTTTGGTGGCTATGCTTTTTGTATCCTTTCCAAAAAATAATCCCCAAATCCAATGTCATAATCTTTTTCTAACTTGTGTTCTAAGAATTTTATAATTTTAGCTCACATTTAGTTCTTTGATCCATTTGGAGTTAATTTCTGTGTATGGTAAAATGTACAGCTTCTTATTCTGCTTCACCAATAACATTTTTTGAAAAGACTCTTTCTCCATTGAACTTTTGTCGAAAATCATTTGATCGTATATGTGAAAATTTATTTCTGAGATCTCTATTCTAGTCCATTGGTCTATCCCTTTCTCCTTATACTAGTATCATACTGTTTTTATTACTGTAGCTTTGTTGTAAGTTCTGAAATCATGAAGTGTGAGACCTTCAACTATGTCCTTTTCTTTTAAATTATGCTTTAAGTTCTGGGATACATGTGCAGAATGTACAGGTTTGTTACATAGGTATACACATGCCATGGTGGTTTGCTGCACCCATCATCTACATTAGGTATTTCTCCTAATGCGATTCCTCCCCTAACCCCCCACACCCCAACAGGCCCCAGTGTGTGAGTGTTCCCCTCCCTGTGTTCATGTGTTCTCATTGTTCAACTCCCACTTGTGAGTGAGAACATGTGGTGTCTGGTTTTCTGTTCCTGTGTTAGTTTGCTGAGAATGATAGTTTCCAGCTTCATGCATGTCCCTGCAAAGAACATGAACTCATCCTTTTTTATGGCTGCTTAGTATTCCAGGGTGTATATGTGCCACATTTTCTTTATCCAGTCTGTCACAGATAGGCCTTTGGGTTGGTTTCAAGTCTCTGCTCTTGTGAATAGTGCTGCAATAAACATACGTGTGCATGTGTCTTTATAGTAGAATGATTTATAATCCTTTGGGTATATACCCAGTAATAGGATTGCTGTGTCAAATGGTACTTCTTGTTCTAGATCCTTGAGGAATCACCACACTGTCTTCCACAATGGTTGAATTAATTTACACTGCCACCAACAGTGTACAAGCATTCCTATTTCTCCACATCCTCTCCAGCAACTGTTGTTTCTGACTATTTAATGATTGCCATTCTAACTGGCGTGAGATGGTATCTCATTGTGGTTTTGATTTGCATTTCTCTAATGATCAGCAATGATGAGCTTTTTTGCATATGTGTCTCGGCCACATAAATGTCTTCTTTTGAGAAGTGCCTGTTCATATGCTTTGCCCACTTTTTGATGGGGTTATTTTTTTTCTTGTAAATTTGTTTAAGTTCCTTGTGGGTTCTGGATATTAGCCCTTTGTCAGATGGATAGGTTGCAAAAATTTTCTCCTATTCTATAGGTTGCCTGTTCACTCTGATGATAGTTTAGTTTTCTATGCAGAATCTCTTTAGTTTAACTAGATCCCATTTATCAATTTTGGCTTTTGTTGCCATTGCTTTTGGTGTTCTAGTCATGAAAAGCCAAATCATGAGTGAATTCCCATTCACAATTGCTACAAAGAGAATAAAATACTTAGGAATACAACTTAAAAGGGATGTGAAGGACCTCTTCAAGGAGAACTACTAACAACTGCTCAAGGAAATAAAAGAGGACACAAACAAATGGAAAAACATTCCATGCTCATGGATAGGAAGAATCAATATTGTGAAAATGACCATACTGCCCAAAGTAATTTATAGATTCAATGCTATCCTCATCGAACTACCATTGACTTTCTTCACAGAATTGGAAAAAAACTACTTTAAATTTCATATAGAACCAAAAAGAGCCCATATAGCCAAGGCAATTCTAAGGAAAAAGAACACAGCTGGAGGCATCGCTCTACCTGACTTCAAACTGTACTACAAGTCTATAGTAACCAAAACAGCATGGTACTGGTACCAAAACAGATATATAGACCAATGGAACAGAACAGAGGCCTCAGAAATAACGCCACACATCTACAACCATCTGATCTTTGACAAACCTGACAAAAACAAGCAATGGGGAAAGGATTCCCTATTTAATAAGTGGTGCTGGGAAAACTTCGTTCTTTTTTAAGATAATTTTAGCTACTTGAGATTCCTTGAGGTTCTTGCAAATTTCAGGATGAATTTTTCTATTTCTGCAAAAAACATTGGTATATTGAAAAAGTTTGCATTGGATAATATCAACAATTTAACAATATTAAAGCTTCCAATCCATGTACATGATTCCATTTATTCGTCTTCTTTAATTCCTTTCAGTAATGTTTTCTGGTTTTCATGGTACAAATATTTGACTCTTTGGTTAAGTGTATTCTTAGGTATTATATTCTTTTTAACACGATTTAAATGGATTTGTGTTTTCTAATTTTATCTTCAAAATTGCCCACAGTTAATGTACAGAAACATGATTTATTTCTATTGATTTCTTATCTTACAGTTTTGCTGAATTCATTCTAACTTTTTGGTGAAATCTTTAGAGTTTTCTACATATAAGAAGATCATGTCTTCTTGTAACAGAGATAATTTTACTTCTTCCTTTCCTATTTGTATGTTTGTTTTTTTTTTTAATTTCACCTAGTTGTTCTGTCTAGGACTTCCAGTACTATGTTGAATAGAAGTGTCAAAAGTGGGCTGTCCCTGATCTTAGAGAAAAAGTTTTCAATCTCTGAAATAATACTTTTTTAAGTAGTATAGTCTTTGGTGAAATATAATCATCTGAGTCTATGATAATAAACAAACTGAATTAGGATAGTAGTTAGCATACAGATGAAGAAGTCATTAGCCCCATGGGACCAAGGTCTCTCAAAACTTAAGGATTGCAGTTAAGCAAATTTCAGATAGCTGTTATATAAGCATCTGGCATCGTGCCTTAGAATACATTTTCTAAATGCCTATCTTCATAGTTTATTTGGCATTATACGAGTTACGTACAAATTAGAAATAGTTCTCAGTGTAAAAGACACACTTCAGTAAAACATAGTAAAGTAGTAAACGTAGCATCCCAGCCTCACAGTGTACACATATTGCACTTGCTGAGCCATCCTTGGGCACGATGAAATTCATCTTAGTTCCTGAGGACAGATTTATACTTTAGAGGAAAGCATTTTTCAACTTTGTTAAAATCTCTGTGAATCTGGATAGATAATACACCAACTGGAGGGTAACCATAATGTAATACTATGGAAACCCACACCTAATCACTGTTGTCAACATGATTTCTTAGTTTCATATTTTCACAAACTTTAGTTTGTGTGTGTACAAACTAAACACACACCTCATAATACCTGTGCATGTACACATAATACCTCAGCATCACCATCAGTGACATAACTTTCAGGATAAATCAAGCAATTTAGAATGGTAATTATTTTTTAAAATGTTCTTTGAGGAATGAGGAATAGTTAAATTTAAATATGATGTAATTAAATGTTTAGATTTGAATGAAAAGGAGGTTCTTTGAGTTAGCAAATAATGTTAAATAATAATCTGTCTTAGCATATTATAAGTACCAGCTGACCTTATTAACACACTTGAAAACAGTACTTTATTATTCTCAGAAGGATGCCTGTCTTGCAATAATGTTTCACCAGGTGAAGACTATTTCAAAGTATTAGAATTTTGCTCTGTTGGAATACTTTATGAGAGGCCCCTTGTTCACATCATGTGGTTATCTGAAGAAAAAAAATATATCATGTTTCTTCTTATTTATTTATAGAGTCTTTGCGCAAAATAATTCATTTTAGATACTATTTTCTCAGCTGACTTAGACAATTAAGTATCTTGCTTAAAGATTTATCAAATTTACCTATGGAGTCAGTTTACCCTAAAGAGAAAGTAACAGAAAAGCTCTTGTTGAAATATCTGAAATCTTACCATGAAAGATAATGCTACTATTTGTTTAAGCTGAATTCAACACATATTTGTTAAGCACCAACAATATTTTAGCCACTGGACACACTGACACAGAAATAATAACACTGATTAGGTAATAAATGCTCTCAGAATCAATAGTAGAGAAATTATATAATGCACACACACACAAAAGTGTTTCTGTGAACAAATTAACATTGTGAGAGAGGAGCAAAAGTGCCCTTTTACCAAAACACCATGAAACAGACCAACCGCTTAGGAATTTACATGAGGTAAAATTGAACTATCAGAGAAGACATTGGGCTTTGCGGTCAATACTGTATCCACCTGCTGGTTACAACAGGGGCAAGCACGTAGATAAAATATTTGTCGATGGTAAATCATTTACAAAGGTGGTCTCATAATCATGGTTATTATTATGATACTCATATTAATGAATGCATGTCATACTTTTCTGAAACACAGCAAGGAAATAAAAGCCAACCTTTCTCAATTTCTTGAACGCAGCGCCTAGATCACTCGGCCATCTTGACTGCTTAAATTTTCTCAATTTCTTAATGACCCATGGGATATTATTTTTTAAATAAAAGACAGTAATAATCTGGAATTTTATTTTCCTATGTGCAAAATGTAGGGCAATGATATTTATTCAATTACAAAGAAAGAAACATCATGAGTGATGTTACATCAGCCTTCTGTCAACACTCTCACCTCTAAAATAATTTTTTAATTTCCTTTTTTTCTATTTTGATTTCTCAAGATAAGTTCCTCAGTATTGTGGATTCTGTAACAAGGCAGGTTAAAAAGGGTCTTGGTGAAAAATTATAAAATAATGTAAACTGTTACTCATGGCACACAACAGTTGTAAGAAACAATCTATTAAGTGCAAAAACTGTGCTGATCAAGGAAAAATCAGCTATGAGAATAAGGCCTAGTACAGGCTTGCAGATTGAAGAGACATGACGTATCAAAATGCCATTGATGTATCCTATTGTGAGAAAGAACTTGGTCTGACAAATTGATGAAAATGTACACATGATCATACATAACTAGTCCAGTATTAAGCACTGAGTCTATACCTCTATTTTACGTTAATATGCTAAATATTTGAGATGTGTATTTTTTTGTCTTGTCCACATTCTCAGATCTCTATGAGGCTATTCTTTTACAACATATGTTGTTCTTTATTTGCATGCTTTTACCATTCCTTATGAAGTCAAAATATTTTTTCACTTTTTCTCCTCCTTCTTTGAAGTATTGATTTTATGCCTTTTTTTCCTTCGTAGGCTATGATCACAGCCATATCACATGCAGTCCATGCTAAACTAGTGTTCACAACTACTAAAAATAAATGCAAAAATATAAGGATATGAAACGGATATACTCATTTCACCCTGAAAATTTCTATTGTCTATAGCAACTTACTGAAATTTGTAGAGAAAATAACAACAAACAACAAATAAATTGAGAAATCAATTAAATAGATGTTTATGTTCTTCATCTTCACAAATATTATTGCCATGGTGTAGAACAAGATGCTAAGTGTTATTTTTATTTTAAAAATTAGGTTAAACACATTTAAAAAGCCACAAAGATTGACTTTTATAGCCCGGAGAGCAAAACCTCTGAAGTTGCCATTTACATAGGATTTTGCCCTGTAAGTTTTCATCCTGATCTTACTCATATAGATTCTATAAAATCTGTGTCTTACACAGATTCAGTTAATTTTGATCACATGAATTAGACCTTGAGAGGCATGGTCTGTATATTATGTCTGACACCTTGAATTTCAGTTCAATAGAAACAAATCTGCATACTATCTTTTACAAGATAGAGAGCCATTTTTTTCCAAAGAGGTACATTGCCTCAAACAAACTTCTCTGTACCACAAAATTTTGCACTGGGAAATATATGTGAACCACATGGGAAATATATGGGAAACATATATGTGAGCCAGTAATTTTTTCTCCATTTTGAAAATTGCTGCTACACTTTAGGATACGTGGCCTCAAATAATATGATCACATAATCACAGCAATGTAAAAACCTTGAATTTAAAAATTTTTTTTCCTTTAACTTTTAAATTCTGGGGTAATTGTGCAGGATGTGCAGGTTTATTATATAGGCAAACATGTGCCACAATGGTTTGTTGCACAAATCCACCCATTACCTAGGTATTAAACCCAGCATCAATTAGCTATTCTTCCTGATGCTCTTCCTCCCACCTGCTCCCACCGAGATAGGCCCTAGTCAGTGTTGTTCCTCTCAGTGTGCCCATGTGTTCCCGTCAATCAGCTTCCACTTATAAGTGAGACTATGCAGTGCTTTGTTTTCTGTTCTTATGTTAGTTCGCTGAAAATAATGGCTTCCAGCTACATCCATGTCCCAACAAAGGACATAATCTTGTTCCTTTTTATGGCTACATAGGTATGTATGTACCACATTTTCTTTATTCAGTCTATCATTGATGGGTATTTGGGTTGATTCCATAATCTTTGCTATTGTGAATGGTGCTGCAATGAACACACATGTGCATGTATCTTTATAATAGAATGATTTATGTTCCTTTGGACATATACTCAATTCCATAGAACTTGGGTTGTTGTGTGGAATGGTATTACTGTCTTTAGGTCTTTGATCTTCCACAATGGTTGAACTAATTTACACTCCCATCAACAGTGTAAAATGTTCCTTTTTCTCTGCAACCTTGCCAGTATCCGTTATTTTTTGACCTTTTAATAATTGCCATTCTGACTGGTGTGAGATGGTATCTCATTATGGTTTTGATTTGCATTTCTCTAATGATCAGTGATGTTGAGCTTTTTTTCATTTGTTTGTTGGCTGCATGAATAACTTCTTTTGAGAAGTGTCTGTTCCTGCCTTTTGCCCACTTTTTAAAGGTTTTATTTTTCTTGTAGATTTTTTTAAGTTTCTTATAGATTCTGAATATTAGACCTTTGTCAGATGGATAGATTACAAAAATTTTCTCCCATTCCATAGATTGTCTGTTCACTCTGATGACAGTTTCTTTTTTGGTGTGCAGAAGCTCTTTAGTTTAATTAGTTCTAATTTGTCAATTTTTGCCTTTGTTGCTATTGTTTTTGGCATTTTTGTCATGAAATCTTTGCTTGTGCCTATGTCCTGAATGGTATTGTCTAGATTTTCTTCTGGGATTTTTATAGTTTTGGGTTTTACATTTAAGTCTTTAATCCATCTTTAGTGGATTTTTGTCTAAGATATAAGAAAGGGGTCCAGTTTCAATTTTCTGCATATGGCTAGCCAGTTTTCCCAGCACCATTTATTAAATAGGGAATCCTTTCCCCTTCCTAGTTTTTGTCAAGTTTGTTGAATATCAAATGGTTGTAGGTTTGCAGTCTTATTTCTAAGTTCTCTATTCTATTCCATTTGTCCATGTGTCTGTTTTTGTACAAGTATCATGCTGTTTTGGTTATTGTAACCTTGCAGTATAGTTTGAAGTCAGGTAGGATGATGGCTCCAGCTTTGTTCTTTTTGCTTAGGATTGTCTTGGCTATTCAAACTCTTTTTGGTTACATATGGATTTTAAAATAGTTTCTTTTAATTCTGCAAAGAATGTCAATGGTAGTTTAGTGGGAATAGTATTGAACCTATAAATTACTTTGGGCAGAATGGCCATTTTCATGATATTGATTCTGCCTATTCTGCCTATTCATGAGCATGGGATGTTTGTCCATTTGTTTGTGCCCTCTCTAATTTCTTGGAGTAGTGGTTTGTAGTTCTCCTTGAAGAGGTCCTTCACTTGCCTTGTTAGCTGTATTCCTAGGTATTTTATTCTCTCTGTAGCAATTGTGAATTGGAGTTCATTCGTGATTTGGTTCTCTGCTTGCCTGTTTTTGGTGTATAAGAATGCTAGCATTTTTTGCACATTGATTTTGCATTCTGAGACTTTGCTGAAATTGCTTACCAGCTTAAGAAGGTTCTGGGCTGAGGCGATGGGGTTTTCTAGATATGGGATCATATAATCTGCAAACAAATTTGACTTCCTCTCTTCCTATTTGAATACCTTTATTTTCTTCTGTTGCCGGATTGCCCTGGCCAGAACTTCCAATACTATGTTGAATAAGAATGGTGAAAGAGGGCATCCCTGTCTTGTGCTGGTTTTCGAGGGGAATGTTTCCAGCTTTTGCCCATTCAGTATGATATTGGCTGTGGGTTTGTTATACATGGCTCTTATTATTTTGAGGTAGGTTTCATTAATACCTAGTACCTAGTTTATTGAGAGTTTTTAACATAAAGGGATGTTGAATTTTATCGAATGAATTTTGTCTGTCTATTGAGATAATAATGTGATTTTTTTTCGTTCTGTTTATGTGATGAATTTACATTTACTGATTTGCATATGTTGAATAAATTGAGCTCTGGCTCAAGTGGACCTGATAGATACAGAAGTGTCCACCCAAAAATATAATATACATTCTTCTCATCACCACATGGTATTTACTCTAAAACGGATCACATAATTGGAAGTAAAACACTCCTCAGCAAATGCAAAAGAACTGAAATCACAACAAACAGTCTCTCAGACAACAGCACAGTCAAATTAGAACTGAAGATTTAAAAACTCACTCAAAACCACACCAGAACTTGGAAATTGAACAACCTGCTCCTGAACGATTCCTGGGTAAATAATAAAATTAAGACAGAAATAAAGACGTTATTTGAAACTAACGCAAACAAAGAGACAATGTATCAGAATCTCTGGGACGCAGCTAAAATAGTGTTAAGAGGGAAATTTATAGCATTAAATGCTCACATCAAAAAGCTATAAAGATTTCAAATCAATAGCCTGACATTACGGCTAAAAGAACTAGAGAACCAAAAGCAAACAAATCCCAAAGCTAGCAGAAGGCAAGAAATAACCAAGATCAGAGTGCACCTAAAGGAGATACATAAATGAAAAAAACAAAAAATCAACGAATCTAGGAGCTGGTTTTTTGAAAAAATATTACTAAATTACATAGACCACTAGCTAGACTAGTAAAGAAAAAAAGAGAGAAGAACCAAATAGACACAATCAGAAAAGATAAGGGGGGTATCACCACTGACTCCACAGAAATACAAACAACCTTCAGAGAATATATTAACAGGTCTATATACATAAACTAGAAAATCTAGAATAAATGTGTAAATTCCTGGGTACATGCATCCTCCAAAGACTGAACTGAGAAGAAATTCAATCCCTGAATAGACCAATAACAAGTTCTGAAATTTAGGCAGTAATATATAGCCTACCAACCAAAAAAAGCCCAGGACCAGATGGATTTACAACTAAATTTTACCAGAGGTAAAAGAGGAACCAGTACCATTTCTTCTGAAACTATTCCAAGCAATTGAAAAGGAGGGAGCCCTTCCTAACTCATTTAACTAAGTCAGCATCATCCTGATACCAAAACCTGGCAGAGATACAACAAAAGAAGAAAACTTCAGGCCAATATCCCTGATAAACATCAGTGCAAAAATCCTCAATAAAGTACTGGCAAACTGAATCCAGCAGCACATTAAAAAGTTGATCCACCACTATCAAGTTGGCTTCATCCCCAGGATACAATGTTAGTTAGTTCAACATGCAAAATTTTATGTTTTTTAACCATTAGGAATAATTATCACTTTTGATATTTGATGGAAAATCTTAAGAAGAGTTTATTTTAGTAAATTTTGTTTTCAGCTTTACAAAAAATTACAAGCTATTAGGTAATTTTTGAAGCACTACCAACAAGAAATCTCAAAGCCTTCTTTATTTTTTAATTTTTATTTTTTTGAGATGAGGTCTTGTTCTTTGGAGGGTTCTAATGAACCCCATGGGTTTTCTTTAAGAAATTCACCATTTGAAAATGCTGGGTATTCGTGACTACAATATTTACTTCAGAAAACATAACTCGACTTCATGGATACACAGACTTAACTAATTCCTTGTTTCATTTAATCTTCCCCAAGTATGGCAGACATAAGCATTCCAGTGTTTCTTCTTTCTTTTTGAAACTCAAAGCCCATTTAAATACTTGCATTAAAGTGGAGTACATTGGTACAATTAGGGCTCATTTCAGCCTAGAGCTCTTGGGATCAAGGGATCCTCCTACCTTAGTATCCCACGTAAGTAGAATGACATGCATGCAACACCATGCCTGCCTAATCAAAGGTATCTTTAGACAATAGTTTGTAACTTCTTGTGTGTTTCCAAAATAATTGTCTTTATTCTTCCACAGTGGCTGAATAACCGAAACCCTAGTCGTTAGGTTACTTCTTTATCATTTTCCACGAGTGTTAAGATCCTGATGCAATCTTATAATTCATTAACATTTGGTTTATTTAGTTTCACTTAGATAACTAAAGAATTGTCCCACAACTTAAGCTGAGGAGAACAAAATACACTTTTCAGTTTAGATTTGGTTGGTAGCACAGAGTACCAGATCAGTGGGAGCTCTTGAGACCAACCAGATTAATTGGAGCATGGCTAGACTTGCTAGGCACCATGTAACCAGACGTTGCAGTGTATGTGCTGTGGCAGAGCACAACTGATAATATAAATTCACTCCAAAATGACAGGAATTCAGAGGTTAGATTCCATCTTTGGAAGGAGTCAGATCATAATCCGGCTGTTGGACGAAAGGAGAGATGAGATGGTATGGCCTTTTTAATTTGACTTTCTTTTTAAAAAATCATTTAGTATCTAGGGAACAAACATAATTTTGTGTTGAAAACTATTCAGAAATAGATTGGGATAATATTTGCATGTATGTCGGGAAAACAGCTAACTGATTGCTTTATATGTCTGTCAGTACTTGAAAATATGAGCATGTATCTAAAATATTGAGCTATTGTTCTTTACAATTAATTGAGCAAAGTGTTTATTTAGACACTGTATCAAAATTATGTCATATTAACAATTCCAAGCCAGTAATTGTTCCTATACAAATTATCTTAAATCCTTAAAGATGTGAATTTAATCATGTATGTTGAGAATGCAACACTTAAAAATAAGAAATTCATGGAAAGACGAATTGAGCGATATTAATTTTTAATATTTTTTAAAATAGAAAATTTGCCTCAATTTTATTTAAAGAGATCTAGATTCATGAAAGTAAATGAGTATTTCTGAAGAATAATTAATTTAGCCACTGATGTGTAATTGATAAGTAAACTATTATTATTCCAGTTTATATTGTTATATAAAATTAAAATATAATCTAAATATAGTGGAATTCTCTGCTCTGTAATTGGGCTTAATAAAACATTTTCATATAAAATAGGCTTAACATTGGCCAGAAAATAAAAGGAAATTAAAATGCTCTTGGAATTGTACTTTTGTGTTACATAAACTTGAGCAAGTTGTTTAGTAGAACTCACCCCTACAATAGTTCCAATCATTTAACACTGCTGTCCACGGAGAATTCTACCAAAATTGGCTGGGAGATGCTTCCGTGATAGGGATATCAACTGGTTATTAATTAGCTAATGGAGGAAGGAAGATGAAATTTTGCTGACATCCTGTTAGTGTTTTGTACTGCATTGGGTGGCCAACAGCTTTAGATTGCTGTCATGGGAGTTTCTGTTTTGTTGCTCTTGTTGTTTTAAGAGGATACTATCTCTTTCTAAATTTGGGGTACTTGAGTTATATGCATATAGCTATACTATTCCTTTCCATTTTAAAATAGGTAGTTTTTGGGAACCTTGGGTGAAGTTAGCTGTTCAGCATTGGTACACTAAGGTTTGGGTTTTTTTTTGTTTGTTTTGGTTTTTTTTTAACAAATGAACACTTTGGATTCTCTTTAAGAAATTCACCTTTTGCAAATGCTGAGTATTCAGGATTAAAATATTTACTTAAGAAAAACATAAATTGACTTCATGGATATTCAGACTTAGCTGATGCCCTGTTTTATTTCATGTTCCTCAGCATGGCAGGCATACACATTCCAGTGTTGCTTCTTTGTTTTTAAAATTCAAAGCCCATTCAAACACTTGTGTTAAAAATGTCAAGCAAGACGAAGTCACTGAATAGATTAAATTTTTGTTTCTGTTAAACAATAAAGAGGTCTTGGTTTTTGCTATAGTGGGCAAATACTTTCAAAAATATTAAAATTAAATGCATTCACTTTTCCAGATATTCAAGAGAAGACTATTATAGTCTTCTCTCGTGGGATATATATACATATTTTTTTCAATGAAGATTGTGCTATACTGGACTGCTCCTAGTTCACACTCTCTTCATTCTCAGAAATATTTCTTCACTATTTTATTCAGTGAATTGAGATCAGTAAGCATGAACTTCCTGGTTTTTGCCTCTTGAAGCATTTTGCCTTCTCTCTCATACTTACCTTCATTGTGTCACAGCTTTAGAGTATGACAAGCTTCTATATCTGTTCAAGACCAGCCCTGGAACTAAATTTCTTGCTTGTTTTCCCTCCACCCCTCTGGAACTCCTTAGCTCTCAGTTCCCCTCTTTTCCTATCTGAGACCTCTTCCGTACTGGTTCTCTAAAAAAGGACATGACCCACCATTTTAAAACTAATAGACAAACAAAACCCAACAAAACTCACACTCTTAAACTCTCTATTCCCTATCACTTTATGGTTGTTATTCAAGTATCTTCAAAATTATTTACGCATACAAGTCTTTGAGGGGAAAATGCAAATAGAATGTTTATTTACAGTTCTTTTTGTCTTTAGCCTTGAAAAATCCACACAAAACAGATGTGTTCCAAAGTTAATCAGTCAGCTCTATTATCCCACACAGCTTCTTCACTATGGTTCTTTAATTCATTTGTAATACAAGTAGATTCTTTTGTCCCAGTCCACATTCTCTCTCGCATTCCCCTAACGTCCTTGCTGATTTTTAAAAATCTCATTACCATAAAACTCATGGTATTCAATGCTCAGAGATTTGACATATGTTAGAGTCATGTATAGGCCACCACAGTAATATACAGAACAATTCCAGAAATCCAGTTTTCCCCATGCTAGCTCTTTGTAGACAACCCCTCCTCCACTCTATACCCCTGCAACACAACCTTTGATTTGATTTCCATTCTCATATTTTTGCTTTTCTAGAATGCCACACAGGTGGAATCACATAATACATACCCTTTATGCTTGAGTCATTTAGCTCAGCAAAATGCATTTAAGAGTCATTTATGTTGTCATATTAAACAATAGTCTGTTCTTTTTTATTAATAAGTGGTATTCCATTGCATGGACATAACATGGTTTGTTTATCCATTTACCCACCCCCCACCCCCCCCATGAATGAAATCTAGGTTGTTTCTGTTTGTTGGCAATAATCAATAAAGTGGTCACACAAATGTGTACAACTTTTTATGTGAATATATGTATTGACTTTACTGTGTAAATGTCTTTAAGTAAAATTCTTAGATACTATAGTAAATGTGTGTTTAACTTTAAAGAAACAGACAAGCTGTTTTTTAGAGGGGCCGTCCCATTTTGCATTCTCATGAGCAATGTATAACAACTCTAGTTGGACCACATCTTCTCTAGCACTTGGAATTGTTTATTTCCTATTCATTCCAATAAGTATGGCTTTTCATTCCATGTTCCCAATGTCTAATGATATGTAGTTCTTCGTGGGTGTATATGTCATCTGTATATCTTCTTTTGTAGAATGTGTTTTCTAAATATAATTCTAGGCTGGGTGCAATGGCTCATGCCTATAATCCCAGCACTTTGGGAGACCGAGGTGGGTGGAACACCTGAGATCTGTAGTTTGAGACCAGCCTGGCCAACATGGTAAAACCCTGTCTCTACTAAAAATGCAAAATAAGCCAGGCGTGGTGGTGCATGCCTGTAATCTCAGCTATTTCGGAGGCTGAGGCAGGAGAATCCCTTCAGCCCAGGAGGCGGAGGTTGTGGTGAACTGAGATTGCGCCGCTGCACTCCAGCTTGGGCAGCAGAGCGAGACTCTGTCTCAAGAAAAACAAAACAAAACAAAACAGAAAAGATAATTATATGGTAATTCTTTGTTTCTTCAATGTAGTGTGCCTTATTTATTTATTTATTTTCTAATCTTGAGTGCCTTTAAGGTTTTTTTTTTGTGGTGGTGTTTGTTTTGTTTATTTTTTGTTTGTTTGTTTCCTGTTCTTTTTTTTTTTTAATTTTGGTTTGAGTATAATATGCCAAGATAAGTTTAAATCCTTTTTTGGCTTTCTGTGTTTTGGGAACTATATTTGCATAACAACACATCTATATTTGGATTGGTCATTATTTTTGGAAAATTCTCATTGTTTCTTCAAGTATTTAATCTTCCCTATTTTTTCCCTCATCAAATGAGACATCATTTGATATTGTCCCAGAAGCTTTGGATCTACTTCCTCCACCTCTCTCTTTTTCTCTCTCTCTCAATATGTTTCTGTTCATATAATTTCTACAGACTTAATTTCATTGACTTTCCTCTGCTGAGTCAAATGATGTCTTCAAATGTATCCTTCATCTCTGATCTATGTTATTATGATTTTCATTTACTGTCTTATCATTTATTTTATATAGTTTGCTTCTGTCTGCTGAAATTGCCTATATGATCTTTCATGTTGTCCACATTCCGTTTAAAACCTTCAACATATTAATCACAGTTATTTAAAATTCCCTATAAATTAGTTCTAATATGTTTGCCAATCTGAGTCCAGTTCTGTTAATTGTTTTGTCTCTTGAGATTGTTTTTGAGTGCTTTGCCATTTTTTTTGTTGAAAGATGAGCATCTTGTATAGAATGGCAGAGACTGAGGCAAACAATTTTTATGACTGGAAATGGGCACACTTTATCTTCTGCTAGGCCTTTAGTGTGAGATGTTAGAGTTAATCTTATTAGGAGTTGAAGTTGTTACTATGTTTACCGTCATTATACGACATGTTTTAAATTCATTTAGCTATACCAGGTATGGTAGGATCTGATTTGTCTAATTTTATTTCCCCAAGTGTCTGCTATACTGTTAGCTTGAGATCTTTCTTTGTGCTACATACCAGAGAGATCTCTGGCAAGATATCCTGTGCTATGTGATTTTCAGCTTGAAGATGAGTGTGGGGTTGGACAGTGTATTCTCTGTTGTTTTTATCACATCCCTGTTGTAGGCAGGAACCATATTCCCTGATTTTGAGGGTTGGCATTCTCAGTACTCCTACCACACCCCTGCCATAGTTCTTAGCCCACAGTGGAACACAAATTTTGGTATTTGTACCTTCTCATCAGCTGCAGTGGGATTTCATTCATGTCCTAAATGGTAAAAGTATTTGTGGCCCTTACCTCCACAGATTAAGGCTTTTGTTCCACAAGTGAGAGTGGAGATAGTGGTGACTAATCTGAAGTGAAGCTTCTTGACACTCTCCCTAGTCCCTTCACAGAAGCTGTTCCCCTCATCAGACACTGCGTTAGAAAAGAGGCTTTCTCAGTATGCTCTTGTCTTCATAGACACATACGTATAACATAATATATTAATAATATGTTGATAATGTATAATCATATAATATTTAATTCATGTATTCATTTATTTTATTAGCTTATATGTGGATATTACTGTTGTTATTATTATTTGTGGTAGGGTTCATGGAACCTGGAAGAGGCCATGGAAAAGAAATCACATCACCTATATTTGCCATCACCACGATCTCCTCCATCTCTTTCATTTCACAGTTGGTTGCCCTCCACCGATTTGCTAATCACTTTACCTGAGCTCCTGTCACTGGTGTCTGGCTGTGTCTTTCATAGGTAACTCAGTGCTTATGTCTAGTTTCTCCCTGTAGGATCTTGTATCTCCTTAGATTTGGGGTTAATTATTTTATGACCCCAGAACTCTGTGATGGGTTTGAGAAAGTTGTGCACTAGGTGTTTGTCTTCCTCCTACTCCTCTTCCTCTTCCTTTTCCCTCCTATTCTCTCTCCTTCTTCCTTCTCTCTTCTGTTTTCCTTCTTTTATTATTATTAGGCTGCAAGCAAAACTCTTTACAGTTTTCTTCCTCTCCAAGCTGAAGGCAACTTCTTGATTTTAAGACTTTTTTTGTTTCTTGATTTGAGGATGCTGTCATAGAACTGGTCCCTCCTTGGCCGGGCGCAGTGGCTCACGTCTGTAATCCCAGCACTTTGGGAGGCCGAGGTAGGCAGATCACGAGGTCAAGGGATTGAGACCATCCTGGCTAACACGGTGAAACCCCGTCTCTAAAAAATACAAAAAAATTAGCCAGGAGTGGTGGCAGGCGCCTGTAATCCCAGCTACTCAGGATGCTGAGGCAGGAGAATGGCGTGAACCCAGGAGGCGGCGAGATCCCAGGAGTGGTTGAGATCGCGCCACTGCACTCCAGCCTGGGCGACAGAGCAAGACTCTGTCTCAAAAAATAAAATAAATAAATAAATAAATACATAAATAAATAAATAAAAAAGAAAGAAAGAAAGAACTGGTCCTTCCTTATCACAATGACTTCACATCCAGTTTGCCTGGGTTTCTGGCAAGTCTCCGCTATTTACCAACTGCGACCATAGTCAGGTCACTTAATGTCACTGGGTCTTAGTTTCCTGAAGTGAAAAGATGGTATTATAATAGTTCTTCTGACATAGAAATGTTATGAGCATTAAATAAATATAAGTGAAGCACTTTGAGTAGTAAAGGCTGTATAAATGTTAGCTATTATTACTTACTATATTTTAATGTAATTGCCTATTCATATACGTTAGGTAGAATGCATATTTTTTAACTTTTATTTTATTGCCTTCCTTTCACATGAATGCATACTTTTTAAGAACAGATATTTTGTTTGTATTGCCAGTGCCTAGCACAATAACAGGATTATAGGAGGTGATTGATAAATATTTCATTAACATATTAATATTATGTTATCTCAAACTGTTATTCCATTGATGTGGTATATTCAGATTATAAAAGCTGAAATTGGCTGTCCACATTTCTATCTTGGCTCTATTCCTTACCACTATGTGACCTTGGGAAAGTTTTATAACTTCTTTGCAACTCAATTTTTATCATTAAAATGAAGATAATTATAGTGCCTATCACACAGGATTGGTTGAAGGTTAGATGCATAATACATGTAAAATACGTTGTAGCATAGTCCTGGTATGTAAGTGGTCCATTAATATAATAAAATATAATAATCATTGTTATTAATATGTAGTATTAATATAGGTATATTTGTTATAATATGTTAATTATATATTTACAGTAATTTCACCAATAATAATCATCATCCTTCTTCATTTTGGTTCTAATGTTCTGCTCCCTGCAGCATCAAAGTTAGCTGAAATATATTACTTTTCACTCTTGAAACGTCAAGTTAGTGTTATTTCCTCTCCTTTCTCCCAAGACAAAATTGATTACATCTGGGTTTCCAAAAACCCTATCTAATTTTCAAAAATCCATTTATCATATCCATTAGCTACAAGTTTTCTCTTTCATTATGCAGCACAGTCCTGGGAGATGGGCTGGTCATTCAACGATGTCTATTGTATTATATAGAATATTGGGATACACAATTATTTTTCTGTTTTGTTTTGTTTTGTTTTTGAGACGGGGTCTTGCTCTTTTGCCCAGGCTGGAGTGCAGTGGCATGATCTCGGCTCACTGCAACTTCTGCCTCCTGGGTTCAAATGATTCTTTTGCCTCAGCCTCCCAAGTAGCTGGGATTACAGGCATATGGCACCACGCCCAGCTAATTTTTGTATTTTTGGTAGAGCCAGGGTTTTGCCGTGTTGGCCAGGCTCATCTTGAATTCCTGACCTTAGGTGATCCACCTACTTCAGCCTCCCAAAGAGCTAGGATTACAGGCGTGAGCCACCACTGCGCCCAGCCCATATTTTTTCTTTTACTAATTAATTAACAAAGTGCCTTAGATTAGTGTCTTTCAACAATTTTTAAATAGAATACAATTTGGTATTGTTCACACCCTCTTTTCGTATAGAGCTGCTAGAGTTTAGCTAAGGCCGATGGCTCATATCCACACCTAATTATCACTGGACCCTGCAGCAGTACTTGTACTTCTGCAGAACCTGGAAAGCTCTGTACAACTATGCAATAGGAAAAAGTTTTTCTCTAAGACACAATTCTCCATATTTAGAAGATCAAAATTTATTTTACTATACATAGAAAGTTTTCCCTGGCTTTTTAAAACTTGGTGAGGAAATGAACAAAACAACAAACCACATCAAAATCGAGCATTTGACATTTTGTACTGCTTCATCATACAGAACTACAATTGCAAACCATCTATTTTACCACTGTTTGTTGCAAATGTTTATATCTTTATGACTGTTTGTTAAAATATCTTCCATTTCTTTAAAATTGTGGAAAACTTTATATTCTACCTCATTCAAAAAATGACTTGTGGCAACTTGTATCTCTTTTCGCCAGTCTCTTTAGCCACACACACTCATTTAATATTCATGATAACTTGCTTAGATAAGTACTATTACCCTCTAGACATTTTTCCCTGGATAAATTCCCCTGAAAAGAGAATAATAATCTTATACAATTGCAGAATTATTCCATAGGCTCACACTATTGATAATTACAACACAATTATATTAACTATTATGCACTAAAATGCCACTGAACGATCATTTTTTGCATCCTACTATCTCATTAGATCATAAATGTCCTATAACTATGGAGTTTCAGAAGGAGCGGTCCAGAGTTACACTTTTTAGTACCCTAGATTCGAAACTATTACTCCTGGCCTGTTACTTTAGGGTTAAATTTTTTTGGGATAAAAATGGAGTTATAGAAAAACAAATGAAGAGTTTTTATAGACAAGAATTATGAACATTTCCCAGGAATAACATTAAACATTATCCCACACTGTCAAATGTCACCATTTTGACAGCATGAGAAAAAGCATTAAGCATTTTCCACCCCATCGAAATTTTGACATTTTTCAAAAGACATATTCACTAAGAACACTAGCTTTGCCCATGGAAAGAAACTGTGTACACTATATACTAAGGTAGGTTTTAGTCAGAAAGACTGAAAATAAGAGAAAGAGATGACACCTGATATCATCACAGAGAGTTACAGAGTACAAGTAGTACACAGAATGTGACAATTTAGAGATTGTGTGACAATTTTATGTTAGTAATTTATATGAGATGTGTAATCAGCTCTCAATCAACTGTGGTAACAAAAAGTGAAAACAGAAAAAAAGACTTCAAAATTAAATCCTATTTTCTTACTTTTATAAAGAGTTTTAATTGTATCAGTTACTATATACAAAAAAAGAGCCAATACTAATTTTGAGGGTTCCTTTTTTCATTTTTGTGTATCCTAGTAACTTTAACACAAAAGATAAATAAGTGGTAGGGAGAATATGAATAACAATAATCAGCCTCCACATCATCAAGTGTTATGCCTCTTTTTTTTTCTTCATTTTGAACCAATTAAATCTATAATACTAAAATAGTATTTTTTAGACAATGGTAATATTCAATCTTTCTTTACTGGTAAATATTCGGTAGCTTTCTAGCAAACTAATAGTACAAAATAACTGAATAAAACTTTTCAAAAGTTGTTGTTATGAGTGTTTATGCACAGAAAAATCATTTGGAAGTAAATATTTTTCTAATACAGAGCTATTAACAGTGCCTAAAACTATTTTCAGATTTGCAAAGAAAGCTAAATTAAAACTGTCATTTTAGGTTCCAAATGACTCATCACAATAGTTTGTTACAGACAAAGTATGTTTTATTCAACCTCTGTAATACACAGCAAGAATATACAAATATAAATATTAAAGTAAATATATCTAAATTTCAATTTTAATTTTAATTAAACATCTAACTGATGCCTTCCTCTTCTACTATCTTATTTGTTCCTATATTATTTTAATACAACATGGCAATGTTTTATAATAAATTAATATTCTCTTCTGCATATAAAATACTTCGAGATATATTTATTTGTACATTCACCAAGGCAAGAATATTTCATATCCATTAGCTTTGAATTATAATTAAACATTCAAGTAAATTATTCAAACTTAACTACTTTGAGTTGTAGAGGAAATTGAACATGAGAATTAACAAGTAAAATTTCATTCAAAAGAGGTATTAAATAGCTTTGATTATAAAGAAACAAAAGATCATATTTTAACTCATGTTATTCTTTGTAGAGGGGGGAATGCTTTTCATATTTGTGCACTTTAAAATAGATTTTTAAAATGTAACAGTTTAAATGAGAGAAAACCTTAAGAGTAGAGAATGTATTATTTCAAATCCAGAGCAAAATAAAATGGAAAGATACTTAAGAAATCTCGATAGACAGTGAATTTAGTTTAATTATAGGAGAAAACTTTCTAATAAACTCCCGAGAGAAACTGTAAAATACCCTTCTTTAGAAGCCCTTAAAATGTTAATTTAATTTGCAAGGTTGAGATTGTCCACAGGTAAGAGATTTGGATAAAAGACATCTTGTTCCATCTGTACTGATGTTGTCTGGTTTGCAGGTGAATATAATAGTAAATATAGCATTAGACACTTACTGGTAGATGCTTTTATTCTTATCTCAACACATAGTGCTAATGATCCAGATAATGCTCATGCCACACAACTGCTAAGACTGTTTCTGCTGTTATCTAAATCCCTGCTCAGACACACGCCAAACACGTCTATCTGTTGCTTCCTGAAATCAAGTAACATAGTTTCCTGAAATTTCTTCACACTTACATCAATTTACATATGGCCTAAGGAAAAAAAAAGGGAAAAGAAAATAAACAAATATTAAAAAAGCTCTATCAGGTAGAAAAGAGTTGTCAAAGCTGTAAACAAAGAAAATGGACTGTGAAAGATGAAATCCTTTCTCATTTTAGATATAAAAAATTTTCATGTTATAAATGATATAATTATCAACATCAACAACAAAATATGCCACATTCCCTTTGTAGCTTTTAAAAGAAAAGAGAATCAGTAGAAAGATTTTCAGAAAAGGATAATTGTAGAAATGGATTAGATTCATTCTTCATGGTTTTTTATTACTCCTGAGTTTCCCTAATAGTGATCATCATCATGCTTGGTAAAAATAAATATTTTGTTTATTAATTTTTCATTGAAATTATTTACTGCTTATGGCAATAAAACTGGAAATGTTTTTCAGAGGTTAATTGGTAAGCTGGTCACAATACATTTAATCTGCATGTCACTTAACCTTGCAATTTTATTTTTAGAAATTCACCCTAATAAAATTATCTGAGGTCTATGAAAATAATAAACTATAAGTATGCACATTATATTATTTATAATAGCAAAGTTAATTAGAAAAATATAAATGTTCTAAATAGATGGCTATGTATGTCATATGGATATAATAGAAAACTATGCAACCTTGAAAATTATGGTCTAAGTCACGAAACACTTCTGACAAACAGAAGACAGAATTACAGTCATGATCATTCTGAAATATTGGCACTATGGAAATTAATTTTAAATGTACATTTAAATTTCTTTTATTATGTCTCTTTTCACTTGCATCTATAAAATTTTATTTTGAATTGTTCCACTCTCTTTGCTGTTAGACATGTGGGTGATTGTTATTTGCTTTGTTTTAAAAAATAAATATATGTAAATAAATACATAAACTTAACTTCTTTATAATTTTGTTTTGTTTTGTTTTTCGAGATGGAGTCTCACTCTGTCGCCCAGGCGGGAGTGCAATGGCACAATCTCGGTTCGCTGCAACCTCCGCCTCCCGTGTTCTAGTAATTCTCCTGCTTCAGCCTCCCAAGTAACTAGGATTACAGGCGCACGCTGCCACGCCCAGCTAATTTTTTGTATTTTAGTAGAGATGGGGTTTCATCGATTTGCCCAGGCTGGTCTGCGAACTCCTGAGCTCAGGGAATCCACCTGCCTCAGCCTCCCAAAGTGCTAGAATTACAGGAGTGAGCCACCATGCCCTACCAACTATTGATTTAAAGAAAGGTTTCCTTAGTTCTCAGAATTATAGATACAAACTACCATTTTTGAAATAAACTTGTTCAACTATTAATAAGTACTAAGAAATCATCAAAGAAAAATTTAAAATTATAGAAACAATTGAATTTATGAAATTATTATATAAAAATGGAAATAAGAGAAAATTAGAAATCGGGAAATTGTCAGATGTTGGAGCTCTAATTCTGATGAGAAGAGGAAAATAATAATTTTTTTCTGGGTTATAAATAGGAAGATATAGAAGTATAGAAAAACAAGAGGGTTACTGATGTAAAATGAGTTGCATTTCTAATGTCTTTGGAGAAATCAGAGACTTTGAGTACATAGAAGCAGCAATCACTAACTGGCATATGCATTCTATGAAGATGGAAATAGAACACAGTCCAATACAGTTAAGATATAGAAACAGAGGCAGTGTTGAGAGGAGTTGATGACAACTTTTTGAGAAGAAGGCTGTGTATGTTTTTCTCGCTGATGAATGCTTGTCGGGGCTAAAAGGAGGGAAGGAAAAGCTACATAGACCACTGAAGCTACCTTGAGGACAGCTTGAAGATGGATGATGAGCTGTATATGAAAATGATGGCTGGGACAAGCTGCAAGTATATGACTCAGACAGGAAAGGCAGTGCAGCACAAGCTTCACATGTGCACCAAGGAAGTGATCAAATATTTGCTATAAGTGAGAGTGAGGGACATGATATGACTATTGATGATATTTACAAATTCACAGTTCTATGGGCTTGTATAATAATAATGTTTGATATATGTTGCCTATTGTTTTAGGTTACCTAGAACTTCCAAACTATTGAAAGTTAATTAATTGATGTGCTTCACTTAAAAGAAATGATATATATCAACCATACAAAATTTGGGAACTTTGTAAATTAAATACAATCATTATCATACCACCTTTCCTCAGAAATTTCAGAATGATCATGAATGCTTCATTATTACACCATGGTCTGAAAAATCTATAAATCCTTGTTGTCACTTTGTCCTTTCAGCACACTTGTCTGGCAAAACCCTAGAGTGCTGGATGAATCCAATTAACTGCCTTCTCTTAGCTTGCACCTGGATAGTTAAACCCAGCTGCCACTATAAATTTATGGTTCAACATCAACCAGGTTTCCAAAACTTTCTGGCAATGCTATCTCTTGTAGTTAGTTGCCTCTTACATTCTTTAAAATAAATATTTCAAAACTCTCCTACATTCTTCAACCCTCTACCTCCTCTCCTATTCGAATAATGACATTACTTCTCACTTCAAAGAGAAAAAACAAGCCAAAAAGTATGCTGAGGACTCATAGCATTTCATACCCATATTTGCAAGTCAGCCTACTTCTGCCCTCATCCTATCCTCTTGTATCTTTCTCTTGCCATGCCCACATCTGGGCTATCCCTTGACCTCCTGACTGGCCATCCTTAACATTTACACATGCTTAATTCTCTCAACTCAGAAATAATACATACATACATTTTCCTCAAGTTCACACCTTTTCCTTCTACTCTTTTCTTGCATTTACAGTCAAATGTATTGAAGCGTGCCTTTACCCCAAATTTCCATTGTTTACTTCTCTGCACTCCTCCAAAGACAAATCATAACACAATATAAATCACCACCATTCCACAAAAAATCTCTCCTGCTAAGATGTCATTAATTCTAAGGTACACTTTTGTATCTATGGTCTTCCATTAAGTTTTTTACATATGGAAAGCCTTTGGCATGCTGGATCACTTTTCACCTCACTTTTTTTTTTCTTTTTCGATTCTGTGGAACTCCATCGTCCTGGTTTTCTTCCACTCCATGAAGTCTCTCTCAATTTATTTTGTTACCCTAATCAATTTTTCATTGTTAGCATTTCTTCAGGCTCCTTCTGAGGCGCTCTTCTTATGCATGGCATGCAACACTGTTTAAGGCATGTATATATATAAATGTTTACCATTTTCTTTTACATTTCAATTCCAAATATCTGTCTGTCCAATCATTTACAGGTAGATGTCTCTCAGACACTTAAACTCAATTACTGAGAAGAAGTCCATGTTCTTTACCCATCAAAACTATTTTCCATCCAGCTCTGGCCCCCATCTAAATCCACAGCATTAAAGTTCACTCAAATGTTTGTGTAAAAAATATGAAAATCTTTCCTGATGCTCCATCTCTCTTTCTACTAAAAGCGAATCAATCTTCATACTTTGGGGGTTCTTTATCTATCTTTTCAATCATCAAGTTTTATTTGTTTCCACTACTCTTTTCATCTACCGCAAGTCACTTTATCATTTCTCTGAACACCTGCAATAGTAACCTTTCCAAAAGCATGTGACGCATGCCTAAAGCTTTTTGATATCTTTTTAATTTCTCTTAAAGGTAAAGACAAGTCCTAAACAGGGTATACAAGCCCTTGAAGATCAAGCTTCAGTTTGCTTTGTGGCAGACCCACAACTCATTCCAGAATAATTTTTCTTTTTTGGAAAATCTACTCATTTTATTAGCCTCTCTTGCAACTGGGAAGCTTTTCAACATATACATTTGTTTACACACATAGGTTGTAAGGTGAAACAAGTTATCAAAGTAGCTTATACTCTTTGTGGGGGTGGATTTTTTAAAATGTATTTTTTTCTGAATAAAAAGTCACTCCCTTCTTTTTGCCTTGAATGTGAAAATAATAGTTGGTGCTACAGTGGCCATCCTGAGACTATGAAGTGTAAAAAGGAAACCAAAAGTCAAACATTAAGAACAGCCACATCAGAAAGACAGAAATAGTCTGGGTACCACATTACATAGTTAAACAGATGAACGAATCAGAGTAATTTCTTTTCATGTGAAAAAAGAGCTTTTTTAAAAAAATATATTTATCAACTTTCATTTTAAGTTCTGGGGTACATGTGCAGGATGTGCAGCTTTGTTACATAGGTAAATGTGTGCCATGGTGGTTTGCTGCACAGATCAACTCCTCACTTAGTCCTTCTGTTATAAAGATACAGGCACATATATGTTCATTGCAGCATTACTCACAATCACAAAGACACGGAATCAACGCAAATGCCCATCAATGACAGATTTGATAAAGAAAATGTAGCACATATACTCTATGGAATACTATGCAGTCATAAAAAGGAATGAGATCATGTCCTTCACAGGGGCATGGATGGAGCTGGAAGAGCCTCTTTTAATAAAAGACTTTAAATATTATTTGCTATAAAAACATTCCCAACAGTATGTTGTTAAACCTCATTTTATGGCACTTTCTCCTTGCCTTTCAGCTTCAGACATATAATCTTTATTTTAAAAATATGAACTTGTAAATTTGATTTTATTTAATTTTTTAAAATTCTAAAATGCAGTATTTTCTCTTGCCTGTGGGTCTTCATGCATGAGCTTATTCTTGACTAGGACACTCTCCCAACCTCATTACTCACACTTTCATTAACTCCTTCACGTATTGATTTAGACAAATCACCAAAAAAGACCTTATTGACCCCAAAATGAGGCTAGGCTTACCTAAAATGCATTATTAGTGGACTTCTTACTTTCTCTTTCTACATCATTCTCACACTTATAACCCTCAGTCTCACTGTAGTATCTTGACGATGTGATTTCTGATCCAGAGACTAGTTTCTCTTGTTCCATATTTGATGCTCATCATCTATTATGACACTTAGTATACCACAGGCCCTCAGTACCTACTGGTTAAATACATTACTCAATTTAGTGCTTTAATTAATAATATTGTTATATGGTCATGGTCTTATTATCCCCTAGATAACTGATAACTTGGATATAGCATTATGCTTTTTCAGATTTTTTTTTATCCAATTGAGGCAAAATTTACACAGGGTAACAGGCACAAACACTACATACACTATGTGGCCCGTGATCCATAGTCACTTTGGTCTGCCCAAACTTCCAACTATACTCTCAACTGAGGGACAGCCTTCAGCTCTACCTGGGTTCCTGGTAATTTCACTGTATAAAATTTATAAAAATTTTTATATATTTCATATATACATGTAAATTTTATATATTTTATCTATTTTTAGTTGTTTCCGCTGTGAAAGTACATCCAGTTCCTGTGGCTACATATTGCCCAGAAATGGAGGTCCCATTTAACACAATAAGACTACCATCTTTCTATTTGATTCCTAATTGTCTTATTAGTTTTTTATTTCCTCCCTTAGCATGATAGGGATAGTGAGTTTCCCTGATCTTAGGTTGAGCAATTGGCAGATATTTTATTTTATTTTGTTTTGTTTTGTTTTATTTTGTTTCCTTTTTTGAGACAGAGTCCTGCTCTGTCACCCAGGCTGGAGTGCAGTAGTATGATCTTGGCTCACTGCGACCTCCCCATCTCGGGTTCAAGCGATTCTCCTGCCTCAGCCTCCTAGGTAGCTGGGATTACAGGCTCCCACCACCACACCCGGCTAATTTTTTTGTATTTTTAGTAGAGACAGGGTTTTACCATATTGTCCAGGCTGTTTTCAGACTCCTGACCTCAGTTGATCTGCCAGCCTCGGCCTCCCAAAGTGCTAGGATTACAGGCTTTGACCACCATGCCTGGCCTGGCAGACATTTATACAGTAAAATAATAAGCTACTACTAGGTGTGTCTTGGGGCTGTGCCTCCTGTGACTGGAACACCCTTGCATATTGCAGATAAGAGAATATAAAGTCTGTTGACTATTTTCTTCTCGCCTAAATTAAGGTATCATGAGATTGATAAACTCAAATACTCACTGGCTCACGTGTATGAGCAGGGAGGAAATAATGGAATAATTTTAACTTTATCAAAGAACATGTTTTCTTTTGTGGTATAAGATTTGACACAAATTCATGAGAAACAAATCATCATGTATTAGACCAGATTTCCTTATAAACTCTAGTTAGTGTATAATAACCAAACTGTCAGCTGATGGCCACTTGGCCATCAGATTAGCCAAAATATTGTGGATTAGCTAAAATTTTCAGTGAAATCTGATTGATCCCCATGCATCAACTATTGCTATTCTCATAATTTTGGAACGATGTGTACCTTTGTAAAGTTAAAATCAAATCTAATGCACGCAAGAGGGTCTGAGTTAACATTATGGAGCATGTTAACCTAAAAATGCTGCACTTTAGCAGACATAAATGTTCAGTTATGCCTGGAGAGAGTGACCACTGGAAACTTAGATTAAGTGGGTACAGCCCCAATGAGATGTTAAGAAACAAAACGGAAAATCAGTGTGATTCTACAAGATTTTCAATTTTGTTTTTCACTCAGAATTGTCAAAAACGAAAATCATAGGCAACTGAGTTTTACAGGAGTTATAATGTAAAATAAATAAATATATAAAAATCAGCCCTGGTAAATAGGCTACTTCTGTTAACATAAATAATTCCTGAGAAAGGAATTCTGATCTGAATGGCCCTTGCTTTAGTTCATCTTGAAGCCTAGCTTCATCCCTACCCTTTCAAAAATCTTGTTTATTTTTGTAATTTTCTATGAGATACTCCAGTATCAGCAATTAAATTCACTTGTTTTCCTTTAAAAGTGTTGAAGACAGATTTTATTCTTCTTCTACTAAAGAAGCCTTAATGTACTCTATTAATAATTTTTATTTGAGTGTTGTTTCTTTATTAAATGTATGTTCACTAGAATTTTGCCTATTATATTAGATTTCCTTAAAGTGGCTCTCAGATTTATCAATTCTAATTCTTCCGTCTATTTTTGTCCTGTACTCTAATTTAAAAAATACATTTGTGTTGTATTTTTCTCTATACATTTATTCTTTTCTAATTACTAAAGCTTAAAGTTTAGTCCTTTTTAAAAAATAAACTAAAGCTTGTAAGATTGTGATATTACTTCTTAGTGCAACTTAGATTGTGAAACTTAATTTTGATATAAATGTTTCTTTTCAAAATATCTTTTATTGCATTCTTGATTGCTTGATATGTTCAGAAAGGCATTTTTTAATTTATAAGCTTGACATTTTTTAAGCTTGTACAATTATTTTCATACTATGTTTTCAAAATTTGTGAATCGTATGCATTTGTTTTTGTTTGTAATTGATTTTAATCTAAGAACATGCACATGTTCAAAATAAAGCTATGACTTCTTGAAAAGAGCTCTATTCTTAATCCATGGAATAATTTATTTAATATATAATCAATCCCTTCTATAAATTATGTTTTTTTATGGCTACTATTTCTCTTTTGTAAGTTTGTCTACTTAAGATTCCATAGACTAATACTGGTATACTGATATTTTTTCCAATGATTTATTTCCTGTCAGTTCACTTTGAATTTTGTTTCAGTTGTCTTTCATGTAAGTGACATCGTGTAGCAAAATAATCTCTCTTCTGCTCTGATGTCTCTTACATCAGGCTTTAAAGTTGATATTTTAGGTCATAATTCCTAATATTACTTGACATCGCCTAATCTTATTTTACGAGTATACATATGGTTCTTTGTTAGTTCTTTTTCATTCTTTTGAAGTATGGATTTTTTTTCTTCTTTCCATTGAATGGACTATACCCGGACTTCTATAATTTTGATGTTTTATATTTCAAACTTCATTCTGAGTACCTCTTCTCTTTTTTTCTAAGACTTCATAATTTTCTCTGTTATATTGTTGAACACTGAAAAATTATACTTTAAAAGGGTTTGTTTTCATTCTAATAGAAATTAATGTTTTTCTTCTATCCTTATAGTAACATGCCTCTTTACGTTGTAAAGCCATATTTAGTAAAGCCATGTATTCCTTTTTTTCCCCCTCAGTTTTTACTCAGCCTTGATTGAAAAGCGATGTTTCTAGGCCTTGTTTTGGGCAGCAATCAAATTTAGAGATTGTATTATTTTCTCCTCATTGCCCTACTTCCTAATGATAGACTCTTTTTTTCAGATGTTGATTATGTGGCTAAGGGGATATGCACAGCCCAAACCAAATTTTTGGTTCAACTGGCAATGACAGATCCAGGCTTTCTGGAGCCTGAAGCTTATATAATTCTAGGGGTTCTGTTTAAGAAAAAGAGTTTGAAATTGGGAATATAGAATTAGCAATGAAATTGATATACAGAGTATTTAGAATGAATAAGTAAATCCATACAAATGACTTGCATCTTAGAAATCTGAGTCTATAGAGAAACTATAATTCCTTTACCAGAAATGTTACATAGAAGTACTTTCTGATTACAATTTGATATCTCTCCCGCTCCCATTCGTTTACCACTAACCTCCTAAAACCTCCCTGCTACTCAAAGTAGGGTCCATGGATCAAAAGCATAGGAGGTTGTTAAAAATGCAAAATCTTAGGTCCCAGCTATGACCTACTAAATCCAAATCTGCAAATTTTGACAAGGTCCTCAGGTGATTTATGTGCACATGAAAGGTTGGTGAACACTGCATAACTCCACCTACTTACAGCACCTAAATAGACTCTGCAAGTGAGGGGCCTGAAATCTAATGAAGCGGGCTTTTTTTGAAATCAGCTTTGCAGTAAGGATAGAATAACTTGGCTCACTTAGTAATGAACAACATTTAGATGTTCTGCACTGGTTCTATGCAATACAGGAAAGCATTCACACATATTCATACGCTTTATTGAGGGTCCTTCTAGACTCTGTCTTAATAGTCGCTTATTTCACATTCCAGGATGCAGTGATAATGCCACAAAACTGTTTTCTTAGCAGCAGATTCCCCCTAGACAGCTAGAGTAGTTCATTAAATGAATGATTAGATAAGGCTATACTAAATTGGGCCTGCAGGGCCTGGGAGTCCTCAAACAGCTCAAGTTAGAAGGAAGAAAGCTGGGAGGGTAGTTTCTAGTTGGAAAGACTGTGGAAAGAAAGACAGGGGCCTAATGGCCACTAGCAAAAGAGGAATGTGGGGAAAAATAATGTGAGACTCTGGGTTAGGTTGTTTACTTTCTACTGTGACATAAATCCTCTTTTCTGTGTCCCCACAGAATCTTCTGTAAAATTTACTTTGCTCCCCAATGCTTTTTTGGAGTGGATTTTCTTTTTCAGGAGAAAAAGTGCTGGGCTCTGCTGTGAAGTTGGCAAAAAGCAAAACCACAGGCTGCCCACTGGAGGGCAGCTTTGCCTGTGGGCTACTTCATGCACTGTGGCCTTGCTCTTCACCCTGCCTTTGTGAGATGACTGAGTGGCACATTGCAGTAGAATGCACAAAGAGATTGGGTGGGTGGAGCTCTCACCATGTTAAAAGGCTCTCTTTCTCAGTGGAACGAGGTAGAGACACTGAAGTTTTTATTTGTGTTTCAGTGGTGGAAACCTCTTCCGTTTAGTCTTACTTGCCCTGGATTTAGTATTTCAGGGATTAAAACAATAGTGTGAACCCAGAAAATCTGAGACAGGTCTCAGTTAATTTAGAAAGTTTATTTTGTCAAGGTTGAGGACGCACCTGTGACACAGCCTCTGGAAGTCCCGACGACATGTTCCCAGGGTGGTCAGGGCAAAGCTTTATTTTATACATTTAGGGAGACATGAGACATCAATCGGTACATTAGTTCGGTCTGGAAATGTGGGACAACTTGAAGCAAAGGCAGGAAGACTCGAAGCTGGGAGGGAGCTTCCAGAAGCTGGACTAAGCATTCTTTGTGTTCCTGTTCATCTTTGTATCTTTGAGGTCTTTGTGGTTATTCCAATGAATAATTGGGATAGGATAATCAGACACTATTAATTAGACTATTTTCATTAAACTTTTTGACACAATTATATGTCAGAAAAACTTACCTGGTATTACACACATTTTCTAGAATTTTTGTAATGAGAAATATGTTAACATAATATTTTCTGAAACTAGGGCAATTTCATATAGAAAAATTGGTTCTGATAGAAGTGGCAAAAAAAAATTTTTTTTAAAGGAGAGTAAGGCCGGGCGCGGTGGCTCATGCATGTAATCCCAGCACTTTGGGAGGCCGAGGAGGGCAGATCACGAGGTCAGGAGATCGAGACCAATCCTGGCAAACACGGTGAAACCTCGTCTCTACTAAAAATACAAAAAGTTAACCGGGCATGGTGGCGGGCGCCTGTAGTCCCAGCTACTTGGGAGGTTGAGGCAGGAGAATGGCGTGAACCAGGGAGGCAGAGCCTGCACTGAGCCGAGATCACACCACTGCACTCCAGCCTGGGAGACAGAGCAAGACTCCATCTCCAAAAAAAAAAAAAAAAAAAAAAAAAAAGAGTAACAAATTTTACTTGTTTCAATCATACATTGGGCTACAAAGGGCATATTCTCATCTATCTGAAAAATCTACCTGGTTCATTTGTTCTTTTGATTTGATGGATTATTTCTTATACCTTCCTTCTTGCCTCTTTCTCTTCTCTTGCTGTTCTAGCAGTGCCAACTTTCTAAAAAAAAAAAAGGATGGCAAACAAGATAGATGGCCATTCTCTAGCTCTCTCACACTTTCCAATGGTTCCCGCAACACAGACAGCATCATGGTACAGAAAACCTCTGCCTCATACCAGGAAAGTTTATAATGCTCTATCAGGTGATAGCAGAAGAACGTCTTATAAGTTCACTGATTAGACAGAGAAAACAAATCATAGAAATACATACTTTTGAAGTTGTTTCCTAGAAAAAGTTTTATTTCAGCACAATTGCTAGGTCTGTTTTCTCTCCTGGACCTGATAACCTAATTTTTTAAAAAGATAAGTGTAAATCCATTTTTAATATTGAATATATTCCTTTACATATGAAGTTTTACTTTTTCTCACCTACACTGTTTTAGATGGAGTTATATCTGCTACCAAAAAAACATAATAATGTTTAGTTGTTATTTTATATATACTTTTTATTAAAACATAAAATATAAATATATTATCTGTGTTAACACTAATGGGGAGAAAACAGCTCTCCGATTGTTATGTCTTTTCTCCGTAGTTCATAATAAATAGAAGAAAACTGCATTTTATAATCAAGACAAGAGTTCTGAGTGAGATCTTTTGAATGCTATTTGTATAAAGTCTGGATAGTATCTTTTCAAAATTTATTTTCATATAGCACATAGCAGTGATTCTAAATAGCATGGCATGGGTTTTAGCAGCAGATTACAAAATAATGTCCATTTAAATAAACAATATTTTTAACGCTATGAGAAAATGTTTCCTTATTCTTTGAGTGCAGATGCTTACCCTTCCCTCATGTCTTTTACTTTATATTTATTTTGAAAATTTTATCCTGAAAAAATTTTAAATATCCAAAACATGAGAGAAAACAGTATAATGAAACCCAATATACTCATAACATGCTTCCAATAAATATAACATTTTGCCAATTTTATTTTATCAATATTTTCTATATCAGTGTTATAGCTTGATGTTTTAAAGCAAATCTAATACAACCATTCTTTTACCTTTCACTCTTAAGTATTTTTATAGCAACTTTAAAAAATACAACCCCAGTGCTATTATTACACATCACAATTAATTTCTTAATGCCTAGACTCCATTCAGTTCTTCAAGATTGACTTCTAAATGCCTCTTTATGGTTGATTTGTTTAAATTAGCATCAGACAAGGTACATATATAACGTCTTACTTGTAGTTTTGTAAATCTTCTTTATTCCTTAACAACCCTCCATGGTTCATGCCATGTCTTTCTTCAAGATGTGTTTTTAAACAACTCAATTTAAATATCATTTGGACTTAATGTCGATATTCTGAATTTGACTGAATGGTTGCTTCTTGTGTTGTCTAAATTGTCCCTTTATACCCCAAGCACTGTATCATTGAAGGGGTGGTGAGGATGAAGTTCTTTTTTCTGCTTTATTCTTTAAACTAAGACTACTACACAGACATTGCTATGTATTTTCTATTCCACCATGTCACAAGGCAGGTTATGTCTAGCCATAACATTGATTGATTATTAGGTTTGGATGTTGTCAGCCTCCTCTCCCTTTTATCTTTCATATTGGCTTTTACAAAATACTATCACAGCAACCAGAACATTAAATTGCATTTTGTTGTATGTGTGCGTCTCATAAACTGACTGCAAAGTTCTTAAAGTCAAGAATAGCAACAAATTAAAAGAACAAAAAACTATTGCTAAGTTATATTTATTATAAACATGAAAGAATAATTCAATTTAAAAACTATTAATATAGAATGCACAACAAGTTTTTAAAAATGACTAGATCTTCTTTTGTTAGACGCAAAAAAGACATTTGATAAAATTTACTGCTTACCTACTTAAAAGTATCTTCAAGAATAAAATGAATGGCTTATGATTTAACATGATGAGAAGATATAGGATATCTGAAATCCCAGTATTTTAAATTCTTAGTAAATTCAATTTCAGTAAGAATGTTGGATGATTTACAAAGGGATTTTTTCTACTTATTTATATAATATACCTATATTACTTTCAAAAACAAATGCAAATTAAAATTCCTATTTTGAAATTAGCCCCATAGCATAGCATAATCAATAAAGATTCACATGTTCTAATATAAGTAAATGTGTGATTCCTCGACCAGCAGAAAGAAGCCATAAAACCTTATTAAAACTAGCTTTTAGTTTCTCTAAATGTTATTTCCATAGCTTAGTAAACATTAAAAAAGTTTTTTTGTATAAATAATGTACTCTCCACTCAAAGGGAGGCAATTTGTCTGAAGCGTATTTATTTTTAACATAGCATATAATTTCTTCTTATTAAGATATAGTATATTCTCTCATAGACTTATTGAAACATGAAGTTCAACATAAAAGTTTTCCTTGTTTGTATTTTGTTTTTATTGATACATAATAAATGTGGATATTTTGGAGGGGCGCATGTAATATTTTGATATGTTTGTATAATGTGCAATAATCAAATAATGCTAATTTAAATATTCATCACCTTAAATGTTTATCTTTCCTTTATGCTACAAACATTGAAATTAATCTCTACTAGCTATTTTAAAATAGTCAATAAATTATTGTTTACTGTAGTCATACTACTGATTTACCAAACATAAAAATGAAAATTTAAGGGCTCTTCCCTGGCTTTCCAAGTATAAATATTATTAATAATATTATTCTATACATGCAAGCTAATGGTTTAGAAATTTATATTTAGTACAGGAAATAATGCAAAATTACCTATTTTGAATGTGAGGAAATTGCTTAATATGCCCACTAAGATCAAAGGCAACTTTATGCTTTATCCAAACAATATTGCTTGTGTTTTGTGGAGTTGATGAAATTAGACTCTGCTTTTGTCCTTGTTTTAAATCTGGCAGAGGTTTCTTGTCTTTGGCCAAAACATGCAAATTAGATCATTGAATAAAATCGTGTGAATTTCCAGAATTTGAAATTGGTCATAATTAATAGCAAATTATTTACTTTGTTCCAAAGTAAAAATGGCAGAAGTACATTTGCAGATATAGAAAGAGTATTTCCATACGATTTTCTGTCTCAGAAGCATTCTAATTAGTAAGTCTGTCATGAATAAGGAATAGTTTTCTCCTATAAAACTTAAGACAGAATTTGTCAAGCCACTTTAAATCATTTTGAATGGTCCAATTATCCAAACTGTGTTTTGAATGTAATCATGCAAAATGCATGAGATTTCTATCCAGCTTCTGGTGAGACTGATCATTAAGCTCATAGAATTGTGTTTTAAAAATGAAAAGTATTCTTTCACTTACCTAAATAAATTTAGTAGTTTATGACTTTAACAGGGGATATGGATTTTTTTAATACAGAGGAAATTAGTGCAGATTCTAAGACATTTAGATTGTTTTCTTAACATGATTCATCTGCCTCTACCAATATTACTGAAAAATAGCAATGGATTTGTGAATATTTATTGTCCCTAATCTACTCCTCTTCAGTGTTCATCATTTCTCATTTTGAATGTAATTTGCTCCATTGTCTCCTTTTCTTAAGTTTGGAATGAGAAATCTGACTTCACTGTGATGCTTATTTCTTTGCAGGGTTTCCTATTTTTCTCTCCAGGCATTTCTGTTAATCTTAGTTTTCTGAAATTTCACTACAATGGCATAAGTGTATTTTTTCTTTTACTTTCTTATTCATTTTGCTTTGCATTCAGTGAGTCATCTTAGTCTAAATATTTATATCTTCCATAAGTCAACTAAAATGGTTTCCCAATTATTTTTTATAAATACTTTCTGGCTTCTACTTGCTGTGTTTTCTCCCTCTGGAATGCCTATACCTAAAAGAGAATAATCAGAAATTCTAAATCATACTTCTTACCGTGGTGGGTTTTTTTTTTTCTTAATTTCCTCCCTTTATAGGTTTGTGATCCATTCTAAAATATTTTCAGCTCTATCTTTCTGCTTGCTAATCCCATCTTCAGCTATGCCTATACTGCACTGCAATTCTTCCCATCTGCTAAATGTATCATTTTGAAAAGTCTACATATATGGTCAGGTACCCACACACACGTACAATTTCTAGAATTTCTTCTTGATAATCATTTCATAATAATCTCTTCCTCCTTCACATCTGAATGCTTTTAAAGGTGATATCTCTATTTTTCTGAACGTACTGATATAATTACTTCTGAATCCTGTTTGTTCTAAAGGATTTAATTCTTCTGGTGCAAGTTCTTTACTTTTCTACTTTCACTTTTTCTTCTAGTGCATTACTTCTTAGATATTTTGTATTCTCTATTGGGTGCTTATCATAATAGGTGAGATTAATTGTCAGATGTCCCCTGCTTCTTTTTGTACTGGGGTGGGAAGGAAAATTATCACAGGGCTTGATTTTTTTTTTTTTTAATTTCATGTGATCTCTTTCTCCCTTCCTCTCTTCCTTCGTTTCCTTCTTTTCGGTGAGAAAAGGAGAAGTATGGGTCAATCTACTAGACAGGGTACCTCAGCAACAGGTGTTCTGGGGTGGACCAGTGTCCACCCTTTCTTGGTGTTCTCCATGACTCCTAGCATTTCCCAAGTTCCTACATTCTGGAACGTGAATCCTGGCTTGTCCAGAATGTAGGACATGGAACACGGGAATCTCGTTTTGGATACAAGGCACATATGAGGTGACAGTTGGACAAAGGTCAACTCGCTGTCTTCTCCCACTGCAGAATCGACTCACTTTGTTCATTACCCTAAAGTCTGCTCCAGATTCTGGAATCCTACTCCCGTATATCTCTGTTTTGCAAAACACTTGGAAATGAGGATGAGTTAATATATTATGCATAATATATTATAACCTCGCTCTAAAAAGCATGCTCTTATCCTTTTAAATTATCTTTAGTAATATATTACTTCAAATATACAGGAATAGAAACATAATGAACAACAGTTACTCCTGAACAAACTTTAACAAATCATAGAATTTTACCATATTTGCATAATGTACTTATATTTAAAAAAGTATGGATATATTTGAGGATGCTGAATAATCCTACTTAATGCCATTTTTCTTCTCCCTAAGGTGGTTATACAAAATTTGCCTAAATCATTTTTTACACATCTTATAGAATATACATGTTTCTGTAGGTAATATATCTGAAAGTGAAATTGCTAGGTTTTAAGATATATATTTCAACCTAACTCTATTTTCCAAATTGCTTTTCAATGTAAGAATTTCATTCTAAAATGTTATCAAATATATATTCAAGACAGAAGAGCCTAGATGGCTGAATACATGAGGACAGAAAGAACTTCTCCCACCATGACACCACATCATCAAGAGAACCAGCACACTTGAAACATGTCTTTGGAAAGATGGCATTGAAAGTGGACAGAAGGAAGGTGCAGACCCCAGGCTGAAAGGAGAGGAAGCTGGGAACCCTGTATGGGGTTGTTGAGCACCAGAATGTATTCCTGGCCCTGAACACATCCTAGGGAAGGGGTGAGTAAAGGAGGTATAGAGTGGTCCACTCTTGCCACAGACCTCTGGAATCATAGCTGCAGGAGACCTCATGATCCCCACAGGCATTTGAGCAGGTAGGGAGAACTTCCCGGAGAGTTTGCAGACAGAACGCCAGCCTGCATGGAGCCTACAGGGTTGGGTGTAGGAGTGGCTGCCGTGGAGCATGGCCATGGGTGTCCATTCTTGAAGGCTCACAATTCTCTAGGTGGCTTTAGCATTTGTTGGCTGATGGACATGGACAGAGCCAGGCAATCTTGCCTGTAGAACAGGGCCAGTCTGATCTGAACACCCCACCATGTCCTTGCTGGTCCCAGGCTCCCTTCCTAGCCACACCTGCTTGTAGCACAGCCTTGGCTGACCAGCCAAGGTCTTTGCCAATGGCCACTGCCATAGCCCTTTCACCAGAAGACCCTGGCTAAAAGTCAAAGAGCTTCTGCAGGTAGGCCTTTGCTGGCATGCACTCACTAGTAGGCTCCCCCAACTCCCAGGCCACAGCTTCACTGGTATGCATGTGCATGCTCACCCCACCACCACCCTGCCACTGGTGCATACATATGAAAACACAGGACACATCCATGCCTTGATGTCAGTATGCACATGTGTGGGAGGGAACCCCAGTCATCCTGCCACTGCCCTGCTGAAGCACATGTGTGGGAACCCCATATCAGACATATCAGGATGCTGTTACCAGTGGACTGGGAACACCTCAGCCCCTCCAGTACAACAGGTGCTTAACCTCAAAGAACCAGAAAACAAAGCCACATGCGTGGTTCCAGCCCCATAGGGTTAAGGCATACAGCCCGAGAGTGCTGAGCTAAGCCTTGGCCTCCTGAATCATCCAGAAACAAAGCCAATTGACCAAACCCAACTTACACCACAGTCAAGTCCTCAAGGGCATCAAAGAGTATAAAAGCAAAAAGCCTCATCCAAAGGACAGTAACTTCAAACATTAAAGGAACATTAGCTCACACAGATGAGAAAGAACCAGCACAAGAACTCTGGCAATTCTAAAAGCTAGAATGGCTGCTTACCTCCAAATGATCACACTAGCTCCCCAACAATGGTTTTAAACCAGACTGAAATAGGTGAAATGACAGATATTGAATTCGTAATCTGGATGGAAATGAAGATCACTGAGATTCAAGAGAAAGTAGAAACACAATCCACAAAACCCAAGGAATCCTATAAAATGATATAAGAACTAAAAGATGAAATAGCCATTTTAGGAAAGAACCAAAATGATTTCTAGAGCTGAAAAACTCACTACAAGAATACCAAAATGCAATCAGAAGTATCAAAACGAGAAGAGTCTAAGCTGAGAAGAGAATCTTACAGCTCAAAGACCAGTTCTTCATAGTAACTTAGTAAGACAAAAATTTAAAGAGGAGAATTTTAACAAATGAACAAATCTTCTAAGAAATATGGAATTATGTAAACAGACCAAGCCTAAAACACATTGGCATCCCAGAAAGAGAGGGAGAGGGAACAAGCAAGATACATAGGCATCAGATTTTCCAGGGGCAACAAAAAAGAAAAAATAGTAATGGTAGTAGACAGAATGGGCAGGTCTCATATCAAGAGAACTTCATCAGGCAAACAGTGGACGTTTCAGCAGAAATTTTACAAGCTAGAAGAGATTGAGGACCTATATTCAGCATCCTTAAAGAAAAGAAATCCCAAACAAGAATTTCATATTCAGCCAAATTGATCTTCATAAGCAAGGGAGAAATAAAATACTTTTTTCATAAGCAAACATTGGGGGAATTAATTATCATGAGACCTGCCTCATAAGAAGTCCTTAAGGGAGCGCTAAACATTGAAATGAAAAACCATTACCTACCACCACAAAAACACACTTAAGTGCATAGCCCACTGTCACTGTAAAGCATAATCTAGTCTACATAACCAAGTAACAACATGATAACAGGATCGAAAGCTTGCATATCAATAAATAACCTTAAAGGTAAATGGGCTAAATGCCTTGCTTAAAAGACACAGTGGCAAGTTGGATAAAGAAGCAAGACCCAACTGTAATGCTGTCTTCAACAGATCCATCTCACATGAAAGGATACCTACAGGCTCAAAGTAAAAGGATAGAAAAGCATCTATCAAGCAAATGGAAAACAAAAAAGAACAGTGGTAGCTATTCTTATTTCAGAAAAAAAGATACTTCAAAACAACAATGACCAAAAAGGACAAAAAAGGGCATTACATAATGACAGAAGGTTTAATGCAACAAGAAGACTTAACTATTGTAAATATATATGCACCCAACACTGGAGCATCCAAGTTCTTAAAGAAGTTCTTAGAGACTCATGAAGAGACATGTATAACCACACAATAATAGTGGAAGATTTCAACACTACACTGACAATTTTAGACAGATCATCAAGGCAGAAAACTAACAAAGATATTCAGTACCTAAACTTGACACTTGTCCAAATGGACCTAATAGACATTTACAGAACACTACACTCAACAATAGAGCACACATTCTTCTCATCTGCACATACCACATACTCTAAGATCAACCTCATGTTTGGACCTAAAGCAATTCTAAAAAAATAATAATAATAATAAAAACAGAACCACATCAATCACACTCATAGCAAAATAATGACAGAACTCAATTCTAAGATTTCTCAAAACCATACAATTATATGGAAATTACACAACCTGATCCTGAATGACTTTTGGGTAAAGAATGAAATTAAGGCAGAAATCATGAAATTTTTTAAACTAATGAAAACAAAGACACAACATTCCTGAATCTCTGAGACACAGCTAAAGCAGTGTTAATAGGAAAGTTTACAGTGCTAAATATCTACATCAAAAAATTAGAAAAAATAAACAACCTAACATCACACTGAGAAGAACTGGAAAAAGAAGAGCAAACTAACTCCTAAGCTAGAAAACAAAAGATAACACAAAACCAGAGCTGAACTGAATGAACTTGAGATGTGAAAATCTATACAAAACATCAGCAAAAATAACATTTGGTTCTTTGAAAGAATAAATAAAATTTATAGACCACTAGCTAGACAAATAAGGAAAAAATGAGAGAAGTTCCAAATAAACACAATCAGAAATGACAAAGCTGACATTACTGCCAATCCGACAGGGAAAACAAAAGAAAACAAAACACCTCAGAGATGATTACAAACACCTCTATGTACACAGACTAGAAAACTTAGAAGAAATAAATAAGTTCCTGGAAACATAACCTCCCAAAATTGAACCAGGAAGACACTGAATGCATAAACAGATCAATAATAAGTTCCAAAATTGAATCAGTAATAAAAAGCCTACCAAACATAAAAAGTCCTGGACCAGACAGATTCATTACTGAATTCTACCAGACAAATAAAGGATAGCTGGTACCAACATACTAAAAAATATTTCAAAAAGTCAAGAAGGAGGGACTCTTCCTTAACTCATTCTATGAGGCCAGTATCATTCTGATATCAAAATCTGGTAGAGACACAACTTCAGGCTAATATCACTGATGAACATAGAGGCAACAATCAATCCTCTACAAAATGCTAGCTATTAATAAAGCAAACAGGCAACCTACAGAATGGGAAAAAATATTTGTGAACTGTGCAAGGTTTAATATCCAGAATCTAGAATGTACTTAAATCAACAGGCAAAAACAAACAACCCTATTAAAAAATGGGCAAAGCCATCAATGAAAGACTGGATAAAGAAAATGTGGCACATATGCACCATGAAATACTATGCAGCCATAAAAAGAATGAGTTCATGTCCTTTACAGCTACATGGATGAAGCCAGAAACCATCATCCTCAGCAAACTAACACAGTAACAGAAACCAAACATTGCGTGTTCTTACTCATAAGTGGAAGCTGAACAATGAAAACACATGGACACAGGGAGGCCAACATCACAAACTGGGGCCTGATGGGGAGTTGGGGGAAAGGGGAGAGCATTAGGACAAATACCTAATGCATGTGGAGCTTAAAACCTAGATGATGGGTTGATAGGTGCAAAAAACCACCATGGCACATGTACACCTATGTAACAAACCTGCAGGTTCAGCACATGTATCCCAGATCTTAAAGTAAAATTTAAAAAAAATTTAAAAAATGGGCAAAGGACATGAACAGGCACTTCTCAGAAGAAGATATGTACTCAAACCACAAGATACACCTTCCCACTCTGTCTTCCCCTTTCCACAGGCAGAGGACCCTAGCCCCGTTGACCACCACCACCACCACAGGCCCATGGGAAGTAACACCAGGCTATCATGGCCATTGATTTAAGGCCCAAGTGCTCTTCAGTCAGTTTGTGGTAAATGCTACCTGGCCTGGAACTCACCCTTCAGGGCAGTGGGTTCCCCTCTGCCCAGGGAAGGTCCAGAAATGCTGTCCAAGGGCCAACGCCTAGAACTGGGCAAGCCAAGAGCCCACTTTGTGCTCTACCTGCACTTAAGGTATAAGCAAAGTCCCCTTTACTTTTTGCCCCACTTTTCTCAAGCAGAAGGAGTCTCTCACCATAGCCACCACAGCTGGAAATATGCTAAGTCTTGCCTGAAGCCAGAGCATCTCTGAATCTAACACAAGGCCCACAGTTTATTCCCTGGATATTGCTGCTGATTATACAGGACCCAAGGGCCCTTAAGTCAGTAGGTAATGGGTCCTGTCCCAACTGGGTCTTTCCCTTCAAAGTAGCCATCTCTTTCCTGAACCAGGGTGTGACTACAAATGTCATCGGGCAGCTAAAGCCTGCAGCGGGGAACCTTACAAGCCTACCTACTGCCCTATCTTACTGTCGCTGAGCTATTATCCAAGATGCAAAAGGAATTACTCTTTACTTTTTCCTCTTCTCTCCTCAAGTGGAATGGAAGAAGTCTCTTTTGAAGCCAAGAGCTGTACTGCTTGGGGTTTGCAGACAGGTGGCACAGACACTCCCTTAGCCACCCAGACTGCTGTCTCAATAAGTCAGGTGTCCCCCAGGTGCACTGACTCTGAGCCCAGCTCAACACTAGGGCTTGTCTAGGAGTTGCAGTCCTCGTGGCCTACATGGTCTTTCAAGTTTATTTAGAACCCCAGAGCCTTTAGCCATGGTGGCAAGGCTTGCTAGAACTCAAGTTCCAACCACTGGCATGGGCAATTCTCCTCTGTTTAGGGCTGGTCTAAACGTTCTCTCCACAGGCAGGCATCAGTTGAGTTAGCCCAGTTTTGCTTTTTACTGTGACAGGGCAGCACTGAGTTTAATGCAAAGTCTCACAGTCACCATGCTCTTCTCCTCCCAAGAGCACAGATTTTCTGTGTTATGTGGCTGCTGTTGTGGCTTGGAGGAGGGGTGGCATCGGCAGTTCAAGACTCTTTCCTACCTTCTCTGGTGTCTATTCAGTGAAGTGAAGTTAAAACCAGGTGCTGTGAGTGCTCATCTGATTTTTGGTCTTATGAATGTGCTTATTGTGTGTGTAGATAGTTGTTAAATCTGGTGTTCCAGAAAAAAGTTAGAGACAAGACTTTCTGTTCAAGCACACATAGATCATTTATTTTTTTAAAAGTCCATATATAAAAGAAACGAAATGAGACAGTAATATTTTAACAGCTTTAAAACAGAAGCCTACAAACAAATAGGACAAAATAGAAATTTTTTTACTTTACAAACTGCATACTATTATTTCCATCTCCCCAACAAAAGAGCCAAACACACACACACACGCACACACACACGTATGCACACCCCTACCCTATACCTTTTGAAACAATTCTAAATAACAACTGGCCAAAGAAAAATTATGTAGACATAGCAAATACATATTACTAAATGACAAATACACACAATGTATCAAACTAGTGGTTTGTGGTTTAAGTGATTTAGGTAAATATATAGATTTGTGTATATGTGGACATATATTAGAATTATCTAAATAAGGAAGTTAAGGGCCAGGCGCAGTGACTCACGCCTGTAATCCCAGCACTTTGGGAGGCCAAGGCAAGTGGATCACCTGAGGTCAGGAGTTTGCGACCAGGCTGACCAACATGGTAAAACCCCGTCTCTACTAAAAATACAAAAAATTAGCCAGACGTGGTGGCGGGCACCTGTGATCTCAGCTACTTGGGAGGCTGAGGCAGGAGAATCGCTTGTACCCGGGAGGGGGATGTTGCAGTGAGCTGACATCGCACCATTGCACTCCAGCCTGGGGAACAAGAGTGAAACTCTATCTCAAAAAAAAAAAAAAAAAAAAGAAGTTAGGACAATTACAATTGAATAAACCCAATAACACATAAGGAAATAAGCAACATAAAAGCTTAAAAAAATGGGAAGTGAGGAAACAATAGTGCTGATCAAATAAGTAGACCCTTAACAATATTTATCATACAAAATAAAGAAAAAGCTTAAGGCTATAGTAATTAGAATATAGAACCGTACCTCTAGTTACAACAGGCTTTTGAAATGTCACCTCATTTTTTTGGTAAACATACAGCTTAAATTTCTAAGACATCTATGAAAATATAAGTTATGAAAAATGAATATAACCAAACATAACTTGAAACCTAAAAAGATAGACAGAAATCGGGAACAAGATGGCCAAATAGAAGGCTCTGCTGGTTGTTACGGCCAAAGGAACACCACTTAATATTTCCAGACTGCAGGTAACTGAAACTGCAGAAAGTAAAACCATGGATAAGGGGGGATTACTGTGCTTTCTAATAGATGTACCTTAGATTAATCTTATCAAGGACTTACTAATCCTTATCAAAGATTAATCTTATGAAGGACTCTTTTCATCTCAAACTAAGCATATAAACTAATGTCTATTATTAGTAATCATATTGATTATCTCCAAGTTTTTTCTCATTATATTTTCCTAATATATTTTTTCTATCCATGTATGATCAACTCTTCTGTGTTAATATGTTTGGGGTATATTAACTATAAACATATTGGCCTTGTATTTTTTTTGTTGTCAGTTAATCTTGATATTTGAAATTAAGATGTTAATTCATTTACAGTTAATGGAATTATGGAACTGATTGTGTTTATTTCTACATTTTTTTGTTTTTCTCATTTATAAATTACTTTCTTATTGATTTTGTTTTTCTGTGTTGTTTTCTGAACTCCAACTGAATTTATTACATTTTCTTAACCTTACATCCCAATGACTCATTTGGAAGGTTTACATTATTAGTTTTTTTCCTTTTATCAAGTGAAACTAAGCTTAAAACTTACAAGTATATAAAGAAAAAATCCGCATGCTAATGATTCTAAATGCTTTTAAAATTTCTCTCTCCCAAATCATAATGACATTTTACATCATTATAATTCTTCCTATATTTTTACCCTCAAATTTTATTGCAAATATTTATATTTAGTGCCTATTTTAATTTACTCCATATAAGTAACAATTAATTTGCTCATTATTGATTCTTTTATCTCAATTCTTCCCTCTGGACTTATCATCTTTCTTACAAAAGCATAGTATTGAGTAACTCTTTCAGCCATAGTCTATGAATGGTAAACATTTTATTGATTTACTCTTCAGCTCTGGTAATACTGTCCTCAAAATGCCCCTGCACTTCTCAAAGCTTATTGTTTCCATTTCCATCATAACCTTTCTTTTTGCATTCCTAGATTTATCTCTGCCGTATTCCTGATAACTTTCTGCCCCTAGTAACAGAAATTATCTTAGTCTTTCTGACTTCTTTTATATAACTTCTGTGTTAAAACAAATTATCTTACTGTAAACAAGACTAAAAGCAAAGATTATGCTGCACCACTTATCTTACCTATTAGACATTGTGTCTAATCATTTTCACCATATAAATATTTCAGCACACTGTCATTTTATGTAATTAAGAATCTGGTATATCAAATCCATATTTCACATCAATATGATTTTTGCTGTCGGTTTCAGCTTCTTTTTTAACCCAGCACTTCTACTAATGAACATAAAAATAGGCTGATTATTTCTCCTCTCCTTTTTTTTTTTTTTTTATCTTCTTGAAGGAATCAAATGACTTTTAAACTCCCTAAGGTTGGGATGAGAGTTAGAATCTGGGTAATCCACAAACTGGATAATCTTTTGCCCAACCTCTCACTCCTCAAATGACAGAGCCTTACTAACTTGAAGCCAGTCATTTATTCTCACTAGATACCTGATAAGCAGCATCAAATCCCCCCATAACAGATTTGTGGTTCCTAGGAGGCCTCATCAGCAATCATGAGTGTTCCTTCCCGCATCTGCCTGACTTTGCCTTAGGACTCCTGCTGCTGACTGGGAAGATTAGTTAAGGCACTATGAGTGCCAGGGCGGAGAGGAGAAATTCTTTAACATCACCAGAGCAAGTTTTAAACAACAGAACAAAGAAGTAACTCATTCCACATATTTTTAAAAAGAATGATGCAAACTTCTAATTACTGGTTACTAAGATATGCTAAGTGGGACAGTTATGCTGTGTATTTTTTTTCTATTATCCAAGTTCCTTTTCGGACCTCCCTTTTAGCATCAGCATGATTTTGCTTTGAAATAGGCATATCCTTATATCCCTGTTTTGCATGCTTTTCTCCAGTGTACTAACATGACTGAAAATATACATAAAATTATGTTATGAAAATAGTGAATTATAAAAAGCGTGACTATAGGTTAATTTAAAATATTAAATGGTACAGTGACCAGAAAATTTCTTGAGAAGCTGGTTCAATATTAGAGACCGGATGTATTTAAATGAGAGGTGTTTTCTGATTTATCAGGTGGATCAGGTAGTTTTATTAATGAACATTGTAGAAATAAAAGGCAGAAACTAGAGAAGGTATGGCCACTTACATCATTTTTATATCTTACATGTAGGCAGAACTCTTAAAATGACTGTTGCTAGTTTTCTAAACCTGTCTCTTCTTGGGGTTTTCATTACTACCATCATCTTGATAGTAAAACATATAGGAGGGAAAAACCTCATTTCCTATCATGTAATCCCTAAATTCAATTATTGATATATCTTGCAAAGCATATGTTCCAAGCAAAGAACTCACTGTGGCAGAAAGATAAAATCATTTGAAACTGTTCTGCACCACCCAATAGCTATATGGCTGGAGCTAGCTAACACCTCTGAGCCTTAGTCAACACAAATGAAAAGTAGAAGGAATCACATCTGCCTTTTGAACATGTGGATTAAACAGATAAACCAGCTATCATAGGGCCTGGCTAATAGTAAATCTTAAAACAAAGCAACCATTCCCTTTTATTTTCCCTTCTGCTTTACTCTGGATTATTTTGAGCAGCTGATGAAGATGCGATATGTGACGCTGCTTAGCTAACCGCCAGTTCTGTTTGAACTTTGAAAGAGTGGCACTTCAGTGGAGAGGAAGCCTGAAATTGAGAAGGTAATCAATCAATAAAAATTCACATCTCTCCAATCACCACGACTTTTTCTTCAGAGCTCAACTTGGCCAAAATATAAATAATTAGTCAATGATGTTTGTGATTAAAAATTGAACCAACCAAACAGTATTCATCATGATTTATATTTTTCCAGAAACAAACAAAAATGACAGTTAACAAATTCGTACTTATTTATCTATCTCCAATTTCCTATTTGGGTATTTCCACAACCATGTACTTTTTGACAGTTTTATTTATATATATATATATAGCATACTCTTTCTTTTTGTACATTATCTGCACTCTCTCTTCCTTATATATAAAGAGTGTCAATGAAAGGAGAAATAGGAATTTAATGTAGTTTGGAGTTACTCATTTAGAAATTAATCTCATGAGTTATTTTAATAATTTTCCTTCATATCGTTACTCAGGTTAATTCAAAACCCAAATACAAAAACTTGGCATGATATGCTTCAGATTTTTCATGAAAATAAGTTTAGAAAGAAAGCATTTGCTTTCACAATTTCTTTTTTTTATTTTTTTTACATCTTTACCCATAAATGAGCCTTAGTAGGGTGAATGTAGAAAGGACTTGGCTGAATTGGGACTGAAATTCTATTTCTGAGACCTTCTCCACTGTTTAGAAAAAAAAAAAAAGGCATTGCTAAAAATGAATAAAACAGCTTTGGTTTAGATTGCTTGGAAATCCTCCCCTCTGCTGCAATTACCGGACGAAATAGACATTAAGCTCAGAGGAGTTCTTCACTCAGTCTCTTTTGCTTCTTGCCTCTCTGAGGGACTGTTTTTCTGATGCCATTATTGGCAGATCGCCACATTGCACCTGCTGATCCACCTGCCTCTCACTGGCGTGCAGTATTTAAAATGTTACGCAATTAAAGTAAATGAGTTTAAAGGACTGGATTTGCACTACACCTCCTGGGGAGCTGTTGTTCATCCTTAAAAGTGCCTGATGACAGTTTGGGAAGCACTGCTGTTGGCCTGGCCCTGGGGTGCTGAATTGCTCCCCTTTGAAGAACTCTGCGGTGAATCTCCTCATAAGGATGCTAAATGGTGAGGAAGCATAAAGAGAGACATTTTGTACCCCAGGTATTTGGTCTTTATAGATTGAGACTAGGCAGCAAAAGAAAGACTGCAAAGTAACTAGAACCATCTAACTGTTTCTTGATAAAATACAACTCTGTATCCATCTATTTTAATTTGTATTTATGAATTTCATTTTGATTATTTTCTGCAAACCTGTGTGCAAAATGCTAAGTAAAGACATCTCAAAATGGAAAAGTTATTTGCTTATCAGGACACACTTAATTGTCTCATCATTTTTGTGGTAGTCATTAATTATTCTTTATTACCTATCTTACTATTAGGCATGATGTGAAGTAAATTAAAATGAGGTGGTTTTTTATAGTGCATTCTGTGCTTTTACACAGAAAGTCTGAGCATATCTAGGGACATTGAGTGAGTCCACAAAGCTATGCTTTTAAAAGTAAGTCGAATTCTTTATTCACTGAGAATATCTTTATATACTAGGCACTTCCATATTAAGGATACAAAAAATGCTCCTATCTCAAGGAATTTAACATGAATTTAGTGATTAGCAGCCACAGATAACTTATTTTTTCATCCTATGTACATTTTATGACTTTATGGTCCTTCAAAGGTAACAATGCCATGTGTTATAAACAGTTATAAGAGAAGCACATAAAAGGATACATACAGAATTCTGGCTACTGGCCTGACATGTAAGGAGTTTGGAAGTCATCATTCCCATCCTCACAATGAGAAAAAAGCTAAACTGAAAATCAACAACTCATCTTTGACCCAATAGAAAATTAAGGTCACAGGCCAAACTGCTGCTCCCAAAATTAGAGAGATAGAAAGGCAGATACAGTGACATACAACTTACTGAAGTACATACCTCTCCAGGGTCAAGCACTGGGATAGAAAAACATAAATAGTAACTAACAGATGACTGGAGACTTTATGTGGACAAGTTTGAGGTTAAACATTCTGGAAGGGCTCAGGAGGACTCAATATATTGGAAACAGCAAAAGAAAAAAATCAGTGAATCTGAAGAAATGTCAGTAGAAACTCCCAAAAATGTAAATGCAAAATAATAATAACAATAATAATAAAACAAGAAAGACAGAACAGAATTTCCAAAAAATGAGATAATAAAGGTATAACATAAACGTAATTGGAATACCAGGAAGGAGAAGAGAAAAAGGAACAAAATAAATATTTGGAGCCATAATCACTGAAAATTTTCCAAAATTAATGACACCAAGCAACCGACTCAGAAATCTCAGAGAACACCAAGCAGAGAAAACACACAAAACAAGTCTATCTGTAGGCATATCTCATTCAAACTTAAGAAAGATAAATATAAAATCTTAAAGAAGCTAGGGTGGTGTTGGGAGACCCTTACCTAAAGAGGACTGAGGTTAAGAATTATATTTAACTTCTGTTAGAAACTATATAAGCAAGAATATGAAGTAAAATATTAAATGTGTTGAAAGAAAAAAGTCCCATTAAACTAGAATTCTGTATCCAGCCAAATTAAGCTTCAACAGTCAAGGACAAATAAAGATTTTCTCAGACAAACAAAAATTGCAGAAACTTGTCACCAGTAGATCTGTGTGGCAAGAAATATTAAAAGAAATTCTTCAGAAATAAAAAAAATGATATGGATCAGAAACTCAGATCTACTTAAAGAAAGGAAGAACATTAGAGAAGGAATGAATTCAAGTACAATGAAATATTTTGTTTTCTTAACGTATCAGTTTATTCATAGAAATAATAATAGCAACAATATATTTGGTAATTACAACTTTTGAGTAAGTGAAATATGTGACAATAATGATATAAGTAATGAAAGAAAGAGATTAGGAATGTTCTGTTGTAAGTTACTCACACTACTTGTGAAGCATATAGTATAACTTGAAAGAAGACTTGAATTATTTGTAAATGTGTATTGCTAACTCAATAGCAACTGTTAAAAAATGTAAAAGAAGAATAATACATGCTGAGAGGAGAGACACTGATGGAATCATTTAAAATGCCTACTTAAAACCAGAGAAGGCAGACAAAGAATGTAAGACACATAAAAAAAGCAATAAATAGAGAACAGTAGAAGAATATGGTAGGTATTAATCCAACTATAGTAATGATCATTTTAAATATCGAAGTTTTAAAATCATTAATTAACAGAGGCAGAGTGGATGAAAAACAGAAGATCCAACCATATTCTGTCTATAAGAAATCTACTTTAACTATAAAGACACAAATAGATTAAAAGTATACATATGTAACTTACCTGCACATTGCGCACATGTACCCCAAAACCTAAAGTATAATAATAATAATAATAATAATAATTACAATAAAAGAAAAAAAAATAAAAAAAAAAAATAAAAGTAAGGGGCCAGAAAAAAATATACCATGCTAACTTTAAAGAAAAAAAAAACTGGAGTGACTATGTTAACTTCAAACAAAGTAGAATTCAGAGTAAAGAAAGTCATCAGAGATAAAGAGGGGCATTTTAAAATGATAGAAGGGTCAGTTCTACAAAAGAATAAGCAATCCTTAATGTGTATGCATCCGACAACAGAGCATAAAAATATGTGGTGAAAAACTGATGAAACTATAAGGAAAAATAGATTAACCAATCAGTTTAGTTGCAGACTTCAGCACCTTCTATCAGTAAGAGATCTGGCCATAGAAAGTCAGTAAGACAAGGTAGAGTTCGACTAGACAACACATCAATCAACTGAATCCAAACATCTATAAAATAATTCCTCTGAAAACAGCAGAATAGACATTCTTTTCAAGCTCGCACTAGACATTCAGCAATATAGTCTACAGTCTGAGCCAAAGATACACTTTAAGATATTTTAAAAAATAGAAATAATACAAAGTATGCTTAGAGACCACAATGGAATTAAATTAGGAGTAATAGACAGATAGCTAGGTAACTCTAAAAATACTTGAAGATTAAACAAAACAACAATGTGAAAATTCAGAGAAAATTTTCAAGAGACATTTAAAAATATTTTAAAGTAAATTAAAATAATACAGCTTATCAAAATCTGTGGAAAAAATTGTAGAAAAAGCAGTGCTTACAGGAAAATTAACAACCACAAATACATCTACTAGGAAAGTTGAAAGATATAAAAATCATGTAAGCTTTCACCTTAGGAAAACTGTAAGAAAAGGCAAATAAATCCAAAATAGGCAGAATAAGGAAAAGTGGAACAGAAACAAATAAAACTGAAAATAAAAAGAAAAACAGAGAAAAATCAATAAAACCAAAAGCTGGCACTTAGGAAAAAATCAATAAAATTGGTAATAATCTAGCTAGGTTGTCTATGAAAAGAGAGAAGACACAAATTACTAACTTCAAAGAAATGAAGATGAGCCATTACTTCTAATACCATAGACAATAAAAAGATAATAAAGGAATAGAGTAAACAACTCTATCTCTACAATTTTGATATCCCAGATGAAATAGACCAAGCTATTGAAAGATACAGTCTAACAAAACTCACACAACAATTACAAAATCTGAATAGGCCTATCTTCTAAAGCAAATGAGTAAATAATGATCTTTTGAAAGGTTATTTGTAAGCCGGGCATGGTGGCTCATGCCTGTAATCCCAGCACTTGGGAGGCCGAAGCGGGTGGATCATCTCAGGTCAGGAGTTTGAGACCAGCCTGGCCAATGTGGTGAAACTCCGTCTCTACTAAATATACAAAAATAACTCGGACATGATGGTGGGACACTTTAATTCCAGCTACTCGGGAGGCTGAGGGAGGAGAATCACTTGAATCTGGGAGGTGGAAGTTGCAGTGAGCTGAGATCATGCCACTGCACTCCAGCTTGGGCAGCAAGAGTGAAACTCCATCAAAAAAAATTATTTGTAAAGACTTTATTAAGAAAGATACTGTTAAGGGACTGAAGAAACAAGCCACAAACTGGAAGAAAAATATTTGCAAGCACATATCTGATAAAAGACAGGTATCTAAAATACATGGAGAACTCTTAAAACTCATCAATAAGAAAACAAACCAATTAAAAAATGAACAAAATATATGAATGAATAACTCATGCAAGAAGGTATGCAGATGGCAAACAAGCATATGAGAATATGCTCAAGATCATATGTCATTAGGGAATTGAGAATTGAAGTATCAATGAGGTGACAACTACATACATATTAGAATGGCTAAGATCCAAATCCCTGACAACACCAAATGTTGGTGAGGATGTGAAACAACAGAAACTCTCATTTATTGTTGGTGGAAATGCAAAACGGTACAGCCACTTTGGAAGACAATTTGGCAATTTTTTACAAAACTAAACATAATCTTACCATATGGTCCAACATTACATTCCTTGGAATTTACCCAAATTAGTTGGGAATTTATGTCTGCACAAAAACATTTGCAGAAATATTTATTACAGCATTATTCATAATGGAAGCAATCAAAATGTCTTTCAACAGATGAATGGATAAACAAACGGTGAGATATTCATACAATGGAATATTATTCAGCACTAAAAATAAATGAGCTATCAAACCTCGAAAAGGCATGAAGAAAGCCTAAATATATACTGTTAAATGAAAAAAGCCAATATAAAAAAAGGTACCTACTACATGATTCCAAATGCATGACATTCTGGAAAAGACAAAACTATGGACACAGTGAAAAGCTAAGTGGTTGCCAGATGTTTATAGAGAGGGAGGTAAAGTGAATTCATAGAGCATAGGTGATTTTTAGAGCAGTGATATTATTCTGCATAATACTGTGGATACATATCATTATACATTTGTCAAAACCCACAGAATGTACAAAGAGTGAGCCCTAGTGTAAATTATAGTCTTTTAAAAATTAATAATGTATCAATATTGGCTCATCAATTGTAAAAAAATGTGCCATAGCAATGTAAGATATTAATAACAGGAGAATCTGGGAAGGGGGAATGAGGCGGTAGATGGGAACTCTGTACTTTTTACCCAACTCTTTTGGTAAACCTAAAACGGTTAAAATAGAGTCTATTAACTAAGTAAAAATGATGCATGCACGATATTTTGACTAGTGAAATGTTAGTAACATATACTGGACATCATGGGAGCAGAGGAAATAGCAAACACAGATGAGACATTAACAAATGTCTCCAGAGGAGATGGTATCTGAATTTATTCGCAACAATAAAATGAGTTTATCCGTGGAAAGGACATTCCAGATGGGGTGAACAGTATGAGCAAGGATAGATAGATAAAATTATTCCAATGATTAGTTTTACTGAAGTGTGGCATGAAGCAGAGTGGTGAGAACTACGCTTGGATACGTTGACAGAGACCACCATCTGAAGAACTTACTTGCCTTGGAGAAGCCTAAGCTCCTGTAGATAGATACTGGAGGCTATGGCTGAGTTTGTTCAGGGAGCTGGCATGGTATATTGAAGGCATTGAGTTAATGTCAGCCCGTACCAGGATTGCTGGAGAATTCTTAGGTTAGTATTTTTAAAATGTGAGCACAGGTATAAGGAAGACAGTAATGAGGTAAGGAATTTCTAGGGATCTGCACTACCAAATATAAAGTACAGAATCTTTTGAGGGCTACATACTGGATTTTTGTTGAATGCATTTCTGCATTGCTTTTGTTCTGCTGCATTCTAAAGTAGTATAGAATATGATACTATGAAAAGGTTTGAATTTTCATAAATTAAAATTTGTAATAGAAATAATAGATAATCAGAGAAAGACATTTCCTAATACTCATGAATAGTAGCATAAATATCAATGTGGATTTTGCCATTACGTTCAATGGCAAAAACCGCAATTACTTTTTCACCAAACAAATATGTTAACAAACCTATGACTATAAATATTATGTATACATCTACATAGAAAAAATATTTCTCCATATAGCAATTAGAGCTTACCCCCTCCTGAATTTTGTTTCTGTAAGCTAGTTGTACAGTATATAACGCACAATTTGTTTCACAGCTTGTAGAAAAACAGAACAAATATCAATTAGCATTTTACTCTTTACTCTTTCAGGAAAAATAATATAGACTAATTAAAGTTTCCTCCTGGGTTTGTCTATGTGCATTCTAATGAACTGGCACACACAAAACATTGAACTGATATTAGAAAAATGTACACTTTATACATAAATTATTACCCTTGGGTGTGAAAATAAAGATATTTTTAGCTAATTATAAAGAAATATGTCAAATGAAGGGTCTACATAGTTTCTAATTTTAACACTTTATTTTAATGCCAATTTTAAAGCTGAGTTGTATTTTAAGCTTTAATATATCTCAATAGAAAAGGCCTCATTAAGAAAAACTCTATATTTTATCTGCTTCTTAAATTGTGTATATTTAGTAAAATCTTATTAAATGATATTTTATGTCATAGTGGATAAATAGAAATTTCAGTGACTTGAAATTGATTTTAACTCAGGAAGCTGAGAAAAAAGTTTATATATTTTTATGATAAACACAATTATTGTTAAGTTGTGTATTTACTTTGGGGTATCACTTACATGAAAACTATTTTCATCAAGGTCTTAGAAATAATTTAAAATAATTCAAAAACTTTCCCAAATAATGCTATATACTAACTTAATATCCTCCCCAATTTATTTAACACAATTTGGGGGTAGAGTTTATAGCATTATTTTTATTATTATTTTGAGTATCGTATAAAAACTAAAGCAGCTTCACTTTAAGAAGTATTACTTTCTGTAGACTTATTAATTCAGATCAATCTTCGCTCAAGTCAAACTAGAGATATTAATAATTATAATTACTACATTTTTAAGCATATATACAACCATATTGCAAAGGTGTACATTTTTCTTTCTAGCAACAATTTTAGTATTTTGTAAAAAATTTCTCTTCAAGCTCACTGAAGTGTTATTTGCCAATTTATCAACATATATATATACATATATGTATATATATGTATATATACATACATATATATGTGTATATATATATGTATATATATATAGTGTTAATTGCCTTTAGAAATTGTCTCCACAAATCCTCAATTTACTATTGGAGAGTAAATCTCAACTGCTAATCTTGAATCTTTCACAGAGTTGCTCAAGTTATGTGATTTCTTTCCACTAACACAAAGAAAGACTAAATTTATCATTCGGTTCAGAAACTAAATCTGTCTAGTGCTTGATGAGGTGTATCTTCTTATTTATCCTCTTAAGATTAAGGAAACAGACAGTTAGCTGAAGGTGAATGACTTTCCAAACGTTAAACTTGCTGAATGACTGTAGGTAAATCATAAGTCCTCTGAGTGAATGATAGAAAATAAAGTATTGATAACTTTTCCTGAAATTCTCACTGAGATACACCTCTAAGAGCTGTGCTTTCTACAGTATTTCCATTTCCATCCACAATCTTGATTCAGGTCCATATTCCCAAATGTTTTTGCTGTAACAAGTTTCTTTTTAAAGTTTTTCTGAATATTTACTCTCTTCCTTCAATATCTTGTATACTACCTTTGGTAACATCTTCTTTGGTATGTACTTTTAATTTCTTTTCAAAGGTATAGAGTTGTTCAAAATCATTTACCATAATGTATCTTCCCCAATTGCAGTATATGTTAACACTGAATTAAAAGACCTGCAAATTGCTCTTGATGATTTAATTTTTTACATCCTACATCCATATCATTGGGCACTGTTGATTTACCTATAAGATCTATCATCAGTCTATCTAGTTTTTCTTAAACATTGCCAGGGCTTGTGACCAGCTCATTTGCATCATTTCCCAGGAATATAGCACTGCCCTTCAAGCTGACACCATTTCCACTCTTTCCTACATTTCTCAAATTTATTCAGTAGCTAAAGTAAATTTTTTGAAATGTAAATAAGATCATGTGAATGATCTTCAAACTTGCTTAATACTCTCCAGTACCTTTCTATTGCACTTACAATGGCACCTCAAATCTTATCATGCCTATAATTCTGCTTGATTTCTCCCTTGATTTTCTCTCCAAAACTTTCTTCTGCTCCCAATTTTTCTTCCTCATTCTTCTCTGGTTATAGTACTATGTGATGTCACGAATCACTCCCAAGCCCTTTTTCTTTAGTCTGATTTATAGATCAGCATCAATTCATTCTTCAAAGTGACTCACACAGGACTCCCATGTAACATTTAAGGTTTTCATTAATTGGGTGAAATTTTCAAGGTGAATAAATGAACCAAGATATTTTACTCCAAGTAAACAAAAGGGTGATTATGTTTGTTTCCTAGTTGCTTATGCCAGCTTGTATGGCAGCAAATGAGATGTGACTTCTCATTTGCTTTTCTGTGTGCCACACTCATTCAGAGCCCTATGCTTTCTTCAGCTCTTATATTTGGTTCCACTTGCATTTCACTTTTACTTGTCTAAATTTTCCTGTTGGACCTGATTTTGTTTTCTTTATCTTAAGGCTTTTTCTGAGTATCAATAATCTTTCTGTAAACTCTATTTCCTCTTCTAGTAAATTCTACTCAATGTAGCACTTAATTATTTTAAGTGGATTTCCATAAATTAGTTTACTTTCCCCCCCAAAAAAGTGCTTTGATAGCAATTATTTATTTTCATCTCTACACAATCCAAAGAACATATTCATTCTGTCATTCTCCAAATCTTAAATATTTATCTGGTCTTAATACAGATATACATTTCCAATATGCTTAAACACTCCCTCTATATTATTTTCATGATTTAATAAAATTATATTGTTATAATTTCTCCTGTTATGTTTGCATCCATTACATTATGCTTTCTTAATATTTAATACATTATTCTCAAACTAAGTTTTTATCTTTCTTAAAAGTAATGCAGACCTTAAAAGTATTACTTAAAAGTAATGCAGTTATTACTTTTTATGACATTAAATGTGCTTATTATGTAAAATTTGAAAAATATAATATTTTAAAAATTACCATGTATGCTTTTATAATCTAAGGAAAAAGCATTTGACTCTCATGCGCATATTACCATGTCATATATCTAATTGTATAAGGCTTCTCAGAATAATCATCCTTAGGTACAAATCTGAAAATATCACACCCACTCCTAAAGCCATTAATGCACTTCTTTTCCAAAGAAATTAAACATAAACTATGTGGCTTGCCATCAAGGCTGCCGTGATTTGGCCGAGCAGTATTCTCCTTGTCCTAAGGCCCACTGCAGTATTTAATGCAACATTCACAATAGTCAAGTTTCCCTAAGTACACCCTTGAGATAACAAAACAAAGCAAAAACTGCTGTGGTCAAATTAGTCCTTGGATATTCACAGTCTTAACCATTTTCAGATGTAATTTAGTAAAGAAACCTGTTTAATGAATAACCCAGCATTTCTGAAGTTTATTTATTTGTTTGACCCTTTTGACCCTTCTTTATGTTACATCCAAGAAACAAATTTTGCAAAACCACATGCAATTTCTGTTTTTCCATTCTTTGGTGTAAAAATATAAAAGAAAAAAAATCATACTAAGAATCCTGCTATCCAGCTCAGATATCTCAGTCATATCAATTTTTTAAAATTAAAGTTTGTAAGAGCATATTCAAATGGGAGGCACAGTCAAGAAGGGAGGTAGCAAGGCAATCATTATATAGTGAACCTACCATTTACAGTGTTGACCCTTAAGATTGATCAGAAACCTGAAGTCATATGTAGACCAACAGGAAGGTATTTCCCAATGGCATATATCCATTAGTCTTGCTGATAAGAGTAATTTATAAAAACATAATTAAATTTATTAATTGGAACTAATTTATTAATTTTCTGTGATAGCTCTCCTGTGTTCCAGAATATGTGTGAATGTGTGTGATATCATAGCCAGCATATCTCCTTTCTTAGGTAAAATCACTAAAAAAGTCAATAGAGATGCAGAATGCCAGTGTAATAATTTACAAAGATAATGTTGAATATATTTGTAAAAAATATAAATAACCAATCTTAACATACATCTATAAGAAAATCCAAATCATAATAGAAGGAGGGAATGGATTAGTACAAAAGAAACAAGACAAATTAAAATATCTAATACATATTAAGTTGGTGAGTTCTTCCTAAAAATGGTAATGATATATTATTCAAAAGTCCTTCTGTTGCAAATTAAAAGTCTCAAACTAGCTTCAGTGTTTTTGTTGTTGTTTTTAAAGAATGTATTGCCTCATGAAAATTAGAAAACTAAGGGATGGAACTAGCTTCAAGAATAGCTTGATCCAGAAATTCTAACAATTTTATCATGCTGAGAGAGATCACAGAACTCAGTAAATTTAACACAACCAGTCAGCAGGAAAGATGAAAGGCCTCTCCAAGTCATTAGATTTCTTGCTTTGTTCTTTATTTTCAGTACGTCCTTTATTTTATTTTTATTTTTGAGGGATTCCATATTAATAAAAACATATTTACATATGCAATTTTATTAGGAGTATAATATGCAGACCACCAAAATACTAATTGTAGTATTTTTATAATCGTATCTGATATTTATATAACATCAGACACCGGAAAGCTATTTTGTCCATCTTTTCTGTGGCAGAAATAACAGTACATTTGAATAGACATTATTTTAAGATGATGGAGTTGATATTTTTCCACCAAAAATTTTAACTTATTATATCTCTAAACTGTCATAAAACAAAAAATGGTCCCGTCCTATTTCAAGGGTCATAAAACGTTGAATAATGAGCACAAAAAGCATTGCCAAAATAAAGGTATGAAAGTCTCAAAAAAAATCAAAGCCAATTAATGTACAAATTGTGAATTTGTTTTCTCTATTACCGACATGAAGATATACAAAATATAGATTGCTCTGTTTCTATACAGTACATACTGAGTCTTTCTTGAGTATTATCTTTTCTTTCAAGGGATGAACGCATAATGATTTTGGTGGGGTGGAGGAACAGGATCACAGTCAGTATTCTTAAAATTGAGTTTAGCCTGTCAAATTCATTGTGATCTGTATGATATCTTGTGTCCAGTGGGATCAAACAAAGTATAGCAAGGTAATATTCATTAAAAGAATTCCGACCTCCACATTCACAACCCTTTTTAGAAAAGGTAATTGTCATTTATAGTTTATTCTATTTTTTGAGTAAATAATACATAAATTGCAATCTGAGCTACAAAGAGAACTATCTCAGTGCTGATTTGAAATTCAGCAAACACACCAGCTTATGCTTTCAGGTGGCAAAAGCTCCAAGGTTCCCTGGCTTCTTTTGTATTCCTAGGCTTGTAGAGTGCTAGGAGCTGACAGATGCTTATCAAACATTCATGTAAACACTGCTATCAAAGCTGTACTCTCCAGCTCTGCCTTCACACAAGAGGGTCAGCATGGAGCATCATTAACATTGGGCCAGAGAGAGAAATGTCATGCCACAAGGTTTGTAACGCAAGAGAATGCCCACGCTGCTGTTCTAAGATATAGCACCCACATTGTTAACTTTGCTGACATGAAAGAAGAGTGCAGAGGCAATGTTTAAAACATTGAGTGTTTATTTAAGCATGAATTCTGTTAGGCATTTTCGTTTTTCTTTTCTCAAGTTAAAATAGAGTTTGGGCTTCTTTAGTTTTTAACTGAGAGAATGAGGTTCAAATCTGAGAATTAATTAATAATGCCTTCATGAACAAAGAAAATATCTCTGTGTCTTCACTACTTTGGCAGCAATAATAATACAGGAGGTAAAAAGTTGAATTCTCCAGGTCTGGGATCACTGAGAGCATCTTGAAGAACTCCTTTTTTTCTTCACTTTCTCCAGGTCTATAGGCCTATAGAATTCTTAATGTGCAGGGATCACACTACTTTTTAGGATGACTCCTCACTAAGCAATAGGCTCTAAAGTTATAGTCGGCAAAGTAACCTTACCTTTCCACCAACAATATTTAGGATATGGTTTTCCTTCATTCTGAATTAATGCCCTAATTTTCACCTGAAATGATTGTAACTTAGCTCACTTACTTACCAGCTTCACATACTTAACAGCTTCCCTACGGCCTGTATCAGATATTCTCCCAATTGCCTATACAGTTGATCCTTGAACAATGCAAGGATTAGGAATGCTGACTGTTTCAACAGTCAAAAATACACGAATAACTTTTGACTCTTTAAAAAGTTTACTACTAATAAATAGCCTACTGTTGACCAGAAGCCTTACCCATAACATAAACAGTTTATTAATGTATATTCTGTTATATAGTGTATCATTATAATAAAGTAAGCTAGATAAAGAAAATCATAAGGGGGAATATATACTTATTATTCATTAGGTGGAAGTGGGTCATCATAAAGGTCTTTATCCTCTTTGTCTTTCTGTTGAGTAGGCTGTGGAGAAAGAACAAGAGGAGGGGTTGGTCTTGCTGTCTCAGGGGTGGCAGAGTTGGAAGAGGTAAAGGAGATAGAAGGGGAGGCAGGAGAGGAAGGCACACTTGGAGTAACTTTTGTTGAAAAAAATCCATATATAAGTGAACCCGTGAAGTTCAAATCTGTGTTATTCAAGGGTCAGCTCTACAGTAGGTCCCCTCTTATCCATGGGGTATATATTTTAAGGCCACTAGTGGATGCCTGAAACCATGGAGCCCTTCATATGTTATGCCCTAAATATATTATGTTTTTTTCCTATGCATACATACATACCTATAATAAAGTTTAATTTATAAATTAGGCATAGGAAGATTAACAACAATAATAATACAATGTAACAACTATAAAAATGTACTATAATAAAACTTATGTGAAAGTGGTCTCTCTCCTTCAAAATATCTTATTGTACTGTACTCATCCTTCTTCTTGTGATAATGTGGGATAATAACCCAGATGGCTACTAAGTGACTAACATGCAGGTAGCATACAAAGTGTGGATATGCTAGACAGAGCAATGATTGAAGACCTGCCTATAATAAAGCAGTACGGTGCAAAGCTTCATCATGCTACTCAGAATGGAACACGATTTAAAATTATAAATTGTTTGCTTACAATTGTGTTCCTTTTAATATTTCTGACTCCAGTTGACCATGGCTATTGGAAACTATGGAAAGCAAAACCGCAGAAAAGGGGCAACTACCGTAATAGCACAGGGATAGGAGTTCTTACAGAAATAGCTTGAGCATCACCTGGGTACTTAGAAATACAAGAAGCCATTTCCTGGGACACAAAAGGTATTTCTTAACCATGACTGTTTTCCAGGAGCCCAAGATCTCACCAAAGTTAAACATTTTCTAATCCTACTTTAGGCTTACTGAATTAGAAACTCTGGGGTAAAAATCCAGCAAGTGTGGTTTACTAAGCCATACAGGGGATTCTCATGTACACTAAAGTTTGAGAACGATAGCATTAGGCTTTGCCTTCCAATCCTGCCCATTCATTTGGCTATCTGGTATGTTTCAACATTTTGCAGATGATTTAATCCCCCCTGCTCCTTTACCCTCCCCTTGCAGTTCTCCTTTCTCTATAAATGGGTTCTAGTCTCCTGTAACCTATTATGTAGTTTCTAAGACCTCATCATGTTTGGCTGAAGAACCTTTATTCTGACACTGCTAATACTTTTGAATTATATTTCTCCTACTCCTCAGTTACCATCGTTGTCAGACAACCATCAGGTAATGATATTTTCCCATCCATCTCTATGTCCAAATCATATTCATAAGCAAATTTTTTTCTGGAGAATTAAGTAATTGAGATACTGCCTGTGACTTCAGATACTGCTACATAGAACGTTTGCAACTGAATGCTTCAGTTGTGTTCCTAGATTGTTGTTCCAGCTTATAGATATTTTGAGCTTATCTAAATAAATTAATATATGTATTATATACTATATATAATATATATTCTTATTAGCTTTTGTTTTATGAGCATACTAGAAAATAGAGATTTCAGCCTTGAAGATCTGTTTTGGGTTGTTGGCTAAAAATAAAGTTAATGGAACACTAGGAAAAATTATATTCCATGCTTTTAGCCTCTTTTTTCTTTCTCTTTGTCTAATCTTTTTTTTTTTTTTGGCAGAGGATGGTGTGCTATTTCCAATTATGAAATACCATACTTCTATTTATTTGATTTGATTCTCTTAAAATGTATTCATTGCCTCTGGGGCTCTCAGTCTATGGACAAAATACACATTCAATATTTTAAGCACAAACATCTTATTTGTTGGTAATGGAAAAAGTCAGCCCTCGGCTCTCCTCTCAGGATGGTGCAACCAGAGAATGGGCATTTCTAAAATATTTGTGTTGGTTTGTAAACCTATGTTTTATTGTGATTCTTAAGCCTATTATGGTAGGTAGTTAGGCAGATATAAGCAGGGCAGTAGAGGGACTTCTCTTCACCAGGAATGTTAGGGGACCATCAGGTGATGATCATGTGGTTGCTAACTATCTCTCTAAAATAGTAATCAGTCACAGCCCGCACCAAGGAAAGGCAGTCTCTCAATAGATGGAAGCACCTAAAGCTGATGATCAGCAGCTTCCTGATAAGATCTTAAGAGTTGGGCAAGTGTGGGATCAAGCACATGCACTAAATGGCAAAATGGTGGAGTTTAACTGGTGCATGACCTTATAGGAATACTCGACTGGTAAGTGAAGAACACCTCAAGTGGGCATGAGTCCAACTCCAGTAAACACTGTGCATGTGGATGACCCACCCAAAGTAAAGAATCAGGGGAAAATTAACGCAACCCTGGAAGCATGCCAATGTATAAGACCCCAAATTAAAGGTCAAACTGTGCACTTGATCTCTCAAGTCACCAACTTGGCCCTGTTGCAAGTGTACTTTTTTTATTCCTGCTCTAAAACTTTTTAATAAATTTTCACACCTGCTCTAAAACTCGCCTCAGTCTCTCACTCTGCCTTATGTCCACGAGTCGAATTCTTTCTTGTGCAGAAGCAAGAATTGAGGTTGCTGCAGATCTATATGGATTCACTGCTAATAACAAGCCTAAATTTAGATAGTTTTGCTCAATTGAACGAATCTACTTCTACTGACCAAACTGATAGGAGAAAAGTAGTGTGTAGGATTTATTTGGTCCCCCCCCCCACACACAAATATTTACTTTCTTTTTATTCAGAAAGCAGAAATATGAAACACTGATACAAGTTCAAAAGTGAAAATCTTCTTTATATTTTCCAATGAGGTCACATTATGTAGGCTTGTATCATGGCTTCAGTGTGGGCTAGTCCAGGCCTGACTATAGGGTCTATAGCACAAAAAGCGAGTTAAAACTAAATATGAAAAAAAAGGTCATATATAAACCAGTTATTGATTAGGAAGTTTAGGAGTCAAAATATTAGAAAAATATCTCAATGACTTTAAATAGTGGCTTGGCTGTTACTTCCTAAATATGTTGCTGTTTTAAAGCAAGTGAAAATGTTTTGTTTTTGAGTTTGTATTCCTACTCTTGGAGTCAAATACTTTATTTTAGTTGTTTTCTCTAGTACAGTATTTGCCTCCCTAATTCTACATAATGGCAATAGAATTCTTTTTCTTGATTAAATTTTCTATTGAATTCCTTTTACTATGTTTGAGGTTCCTATTCTTACATCATTACCTCCCTTACTTCCATCTTCCCAGTGTAACTATATCTACTGGCTATGAGTTAGTCAATGTTATATTATGCTTTATATCTAAATATTGTTACAACTGAAACAAGAATTATAATTTGTTTTTTTCTTTTCTATATTTTTTCCCTCACAGTTAGTAATTGTTTCATTTGATTTACTTTTTCTCACTTCTTCCTAATGCTCTCCACTTCAACAGATTTGTAAAGAAACTATCAATATATTTTCAAAATACTATGTTGCATTATTACTTTACCTTCTTTTGCCCAAGCAGTTACCATCCTATATAGCTCTTGATTCTTCTACCATCTTGACAAGAGCTCTGTAATCTTATTTTATAAATGACACCTCGCTCTTCTCTTCACCTCTCTCTTGGGTTAGGCTTTGCTTTTCCATCTTAGTATTTGTCCTCACCGTGGGACACATATCCTCTACCTTCTTCCTAAGGAAGAATGAGCATAGGTAAAGTTTATAAGCTTACATATTGTTTCATAGATATAAAGATTCTCTTGATTACAGGACACAATACAATTACACTTGAATAAAGGAAAAGGAAGACACTTTGTTACTTACAGCTCTGAAAGAGTGAAGGCTACCATACAGAGGCCACACACAGGGGTTGCATCTAGAGATGGATACCAGTGAGCTGGGGCTGTAGGGGGCAGTTTATATGTGCAAGAGGTGGTTAGCTAAATTTTACCTAGCTAACCATCCAACTCCCTGTGGATTGGCTAATTTGAATAATTTCCCAGGCTCTGGGCAATAGGGACTGTCTCTAGTTATCTGGTACCTGGCTCTGGTTGATGAAGGCAGGTGCATAGTGGCCTCATAGTGTAGGAGCCAGATAAGGTAAATGGTTTGGGTATGAAGTTAATCATCTGCTCAAGAATTGGAACTGACATTCTCCTAGCCAGAAAACCACAGAAAGCAAATGCATCTTATTAAATTATTATATGTTTAATACCCTTCATGTGCTTATTCTCAATGTCAGCTTCTTTCTCTGCCGACCCCCACTGCCAAAGTATCCAATATCTTCACTATTTTAGTAATTATTTCCTTTGGTTTTTTATGGTTTTATTATACAAATGTGCATTCTAGGACACTGTAGTTTAGTTTTGCTCAATCTAAACTCAATATGTATTGCAGGTTTCTTATAATCTACAGTTTTCCCCTTTATTCCTTTATTTTCCTCAGAATGTATGTGTTGAAAAACTGAGCTATTTGACCTGTAAGAGTTTTCTACAGTCTAACTTTTGCTGATTTCATACCACCAGTAGAGTTTTACATAATTTCATCTTCTCTCTTTCACCTGAAAATAATCAACTAGATCCAGAGCCTATTATCATACTACGGTTTAATTATTTTGGCAAGATTATGATGATATTGCATCCTATCATCAGGAGGTACATTATAGTTAATTTTTCCTATATTGAGTTATTTTGGTTCTCTTCTCAAATCACTTTATCCTACAGCATCTCACAACTTTTTTCTTTCATCGTTATTTCGATCATGCCTAATTCTAGACCCTTTCTTTAATAATTGTGCAAAATTCTTAGGTTGACACAAGATAAAAACTTATTAAACTTTATCCCATTCCGACCTACCCAAACAAAGCAGTTGTACTTCCTGGAAATGTTCTTGATAAAAATATTATTAAATCTTCTCATTATTCCATTATTCCAGAGCTTTCCACTGGCATCCTTTGGTTAACAAGATTTCAAAGTTCAAATTTCTATTATAGTGTATTGTGATTAGCTAAAATTTATAGATATTTTATAGATTCCTCTCAAATATGTGCCATTTTTGCTTTCCAATTCATATTGTTGCCAACCTGTTCATTGTATTTTAATTAAAAAATAAAAACAAAAGAAATAATAAAAGGGAAAGACTTTTGATGTAATTTTATTTTTCATTTATGCATGCCTTGTCTCCCAAATAAACAAAAATATCTGAAGGAAATAACCACCATTTATAATGTGAAAGAAACTACATTAGAGACAGTAGATACTTGAGGAAGTATGTTTTAAGAGAAAAAAGGAGGAATTATACATTCAGTCATGATGTAGTAACTGGATCCAAACTTACTCTCTCAAAATAAGTAACACAGAAAATTATACAAAATATGAAACAATGACTTTCAGGCATAATAAAACAAGCAGAACAGAACTGAAATCTCCTGAGTAAAAAAAGAATGTAATGAGCTGAGTCCTACAATCACTCTCCCTTTCTGCTTGGTGGCACCTGCAAGGCTATGAGGCAAGAAAAAGAATCCCAAAGTGTGACCAGCAGATTTAGTGAATTTAAGAGAAAGAATATGGAGTTTAGAGAGAAGTTGGGAAATAAATCCATGGAGAAGATTATGGAAGAGAAGAAAGCTATGAAGAGTAGGAAATCCCCATAGTAAGGCTAACCTATCCTTCTCTAACAAAGTTAAGATAAGCAAAAAGCAGTGGAGCAGATCAACAAGCAACTGCAAGTCAAAACAAAATTCCTTTAAGAAGGAAAAAACAAAATACAGATTATATCATTCAAAGACACAAAATGTGTAATATCAAAAATATATCAAAAATTATATAACATGCACAAAATCAAGAAAATTCGAACCATACAGAAAGAAAAATTTGTAGGTATAAATGAATCCAAACAGAACAAATGTGATAGAATTTAATTAAAAACTGTATTTCCAGAGACCCAAGTATCTAGAGAAACAAGCAGAAGAATCATGAAGAAAACCATCCAGAGCACATCAAATCAAGTTGCTTAAACCAGTGATAAAGAGAAAATCTCAAACACATCCGGAAGAAAAGGCACATAATTAAGCAAGTGTCCTTGAGTAACCAACAATATAAGCTTCATATTTCTCTTACAGATAAAATGCAAAAAACTAATATCTACCTCATATAGTATTGTTAGGATTAAACATGTTGTAAAATATGGTAATGACAAAGACAAATTAAGCAAACTCTTGTTAGGATAATTTTAAATTGTATATATTTATAAAAAATGAGAGTTACATAAAGATATGGTTTTCCCCAAAATGTAACCTAAACAACAGTAAAATTCATCATTAACTAGAGGAAGCATTACTTTTTTGGGACAAACTAAATCATGTCTTCTCCACAAAAACATAAGAACAAAATGTACACAATTAATTAACTTATTACTGAGGCCTAGACCAATTATTTTTCCAGTACATTTACAATTCTTGATGTATTTTCTGAATGCACTGATCCTATGACAAGTAAACCCAAATGTTTTACCAGAACCATCATAAAAATTCCTTGAGGAAAAGAAGATAATTACATGGCTTTGGGTTGGGGTAGACAAAAAAGGACAGAAAATGCATGCATACAGTCACTCATTCATTCATCCAATGCTTACTAAGCTGCCACATTGTTCCAGAAATTTTTCTAGGGGTATAGAATAAGTGACTGAACAAAACGGAGGTTTCTTCCCTTGTGGGACTTATATTATGATTGGTAGAAGAGATGAATTAAACCATAGATATCATTAATAATTAAATTATATAAGATGTAAAAATTTGAGAGTTCTACAGAAAAACAAAGTAGAGCAGTATAGAAGTTTCTAGGTGGGAGACATAGTCTGTAATTGTAAGTGGAGGTAGTCATTTTGACCTCAGTAAGTAGGTGACATTTGAGCAAAGATTCTCAAACACAGAATACTAAATGATGAGTTCACATCCTTTGTAGGGACATGGATGAAGCTGGAAACCATCATTCTCAGCAAAGTATCGCAAGGACAAAAAGCAAACACCACATGTTCTCACTCACAGGTGGGAATTGAACAATGAGAACTTCTACATGGACACAGGAAGGGGAACATCACACACCAGGGCCTGTTGTAGGGTGGGGGGAGTGGGGAGGGATAGCATTAGGAGATATAACTAATGTTAAATGACGAGTTACTGGGTGCAGCACACCAACATGGCACATCTATACATATGTAACTAACCTACACATTGTGCACATGTACCCTAAAACTTAAAGTATAATAAAAATAAATAAATAAATAAAAAATAAAAATAAAATCACAAAATCATTCCAAAAAAAAAAAACAAGAGGGTGTCACCATTAGAGAAATCACGAGAAACATCAATTCAGAGAGAGAAAATAACCAGTACGTAGTTCTGAGCATGAGAGCCTGCCTGAGAAGTACTTCAGTACAACTTGAGTCAGTGAAATAATTTCTATGATATAATAATTAAGTCACTAAATGTACCATATAATCAAAGATTGGGTTTCTAAAAGGGCCATAAATCTTGAATTATATCCTTGGATATGGAAACCAAATTTAAAAATGCAGTTTGAGATGAAGAACTTTGTGTCGGATACCAAGAAACTTCCAGTAGCTGAATAAAATCCTTCATTAACTCATCTAATTTTCATTTAACACTTTCTCTGAAGTAGATATTGTATTAGCACTAGAATTTAAAAAGAGAACATGCTTTGTTTTTTTCTTTCCAAAAGTTTCAGCCTTTGCAGAAAAAATAACATATTAATATATGACAAGTGGTATAATGAAAGTATATATGAGATGCCATGGATTAAAGATGAAATAGAAAATTGGCTGGGCGCAGTGCCTCACTCCTGTAATCTCAGCACTTTGGGAGGCTGAGGCGGGTGGATCACTTAAGGTCAGGAGTTTGAAACCAGCCTGACCAACATGGTGAAACCCTGTCTCTACTAAAAATGTAAAAATTAGCCAGGCATGTTGGCACACTGTACCTGTAGTCTCAGCTACTCAGGAGGCTGAGGCAGGAGAATCACCTGAACTTGGGAAACGGAGGTTGCAGTGAGCCAAGATAGTGCCACTGCACTGCAGCCTGGGCTACAGAGTGAGACTGCATCTCAAAAAAATAAAAGTAAAATAAAAATGAAAATGAAATAAAAAATTGTTTTTCAAGAGTCAGAGATTCATAGAAAATGTACCATTTGATTTGAAAGTTGGGCAATGAAAAAGAAAACAAAGGAGAAAGGGAGAGGTTTCAAGCAACAGAAACAGTATGGGCAATGATACAGAAGTACAAGAAAAGATGGCAAGAAGTACAAGAAAAGATGGCAAGAAGACTCAGAATTAGAGTGCATATACATGGGAGACTGAAGATGATATTGGGCATGTATAGGACCATTTAATAAATCTTTTTTATGTCATGAAATGAAGTAGTGCTTTCAAATGTCTACTGCACAATACTATAAAGCAAGAATAAAATTTCCATGAGGCAATATATCATTGCTTAAGAGCTGAGCTTCCTCAGCTCTAGTGCCTGTATTACAATCCTGAATCCATAGTTTATTGAAAGTGTGTCCTTGAGGGATTTTATTTTTCCATGCCTTGTTTATTACATGAGTAAAATAGTAGCAGCTAAAATATGGAAGTTCTTTAATGAATAATAAGAATATGAAAACCCATCATACACATTGTAAGTCAAGTGTAAATTACAGGTTTATAATCACCTTTAAATAAATCCCAATTTTATACTGTATTTTATATTAATTGGTATAATTTCAAAACCTACCAATGTTTTTCCGCACAGATATTAAAAAGCAAACAACAACAAAACCCCTGGACACTCAATATCCATGTACCATGTGTATCTGTCCTTTGGTTTCAAGGGCCTACAGGTCTATTTTCGGGTATATAATACCCCAGTTTGAGAAACAATGAAAGGGAGGAATTATGTTTCAAGAAGAATGTAAATCTGATAACAAGAATGCATTAAATATACCAAATTTTTAAGTGTGTGGAAGACATGCGCAGGAAGAGAAAGCTATTAGATTAATTCATAACACAGTAACAGTTGGGCTAGTGATGAAAGAATAGAAAGATGTCTTTGAGGAAAAAACATCAGGTAGTCAGGAAAGTGATAAATGCAAGTATAGAAAAAGTTCCAAGGTGTCTTTAGTGAGCATATTTTTAGAGACATAGCCAAAGAAGTGGACAAACATGTGAATTCATTTTAAAGTTTAAACATAAATTTAAAGAAGATACCTAGGAAGAGGAAAGATATTTTCCAAATATTTATTGATTATACAGTTTCTCTAACCCCTGCTGTAAAATTTGGTAGATAAACAACTATCCTGCTTATATTAAATTCATGCAATTAAACCTGTAGTTCTCCAGAGTTATGTCTTGGTGCCATATGCTTCTTTATCCTTTTGAGTCCAAATTTACATGTTGAAAAACTTACTGCAGGTGATATAAATTAGAAATACTTGAACAATTCAGTGGGGAAGAAATGACTTAAATTTGGCTAACCCCTTCACTTTCCATTCCTCCAAAAATGTATTTAATCTGCTGCATTTACAATGCAGTAAAGAGCTGAATATGAAAGGAAAGTTTATTGCATACATTTACTCCAAAAAGAAATAAAAAGTAATGGTATGTGCTAACTTGCTAAACTTCAAATATTCTGAGAATCTTAAAGACTAGTGTAATTGCAAAGATACTTGCAAAAAAAGGAAGTGTATATGCTTGCTGACATTTGTAAATTACTTCAACTAAGATCTATTCTTAACACCATCATGTATGGTGTATGATGAGATAGATAAGAGAATAATAAGACAATATTTCTATAAAAGATCTGTGTCTTCCCCATTTTAAAGAAGAATGGATTGTTCCCTTTAACTATCCTGACTTGTCCACAGGGATTCTTTTTTCCTCTTATAAGTATAATTGTATTGGGAACTGATATGGTCTGGTTCTGTGTCCCCACCCGAATCTCACTTTGAATTGTAATCCCCATGTGTCAAGGGTGGGACCAGATGGAGGTAATTGAATCATGGGGGCAGTTTCCTCCATGCTGTTCTCATAATAATGAGTGAGTTTTATGATATCTGATGCATTTCCCCTGCTTGCACTCTCATTCTTCTCTTTCCTACTCCCATGTGAAGAAGCATGTGTTTGCTTCTCCTTCCACCATGATTGTAAGCTTACTGAGGCCCACCTAGCTCTGTGAAACTGTGAGTCAATTAAAACTTTTTAAAAAATAAATTACCCAGTCTCAGGCATGTCTTAGCATGAGAACAGACTTAATACAGGAACTAATAAAACAAGGCCATTAATAAAATACACAGTAAGGCTTATGCAACAGGGGAAACTATTATTCTCTCAGGCATACCAAGTTTCACACTTTCTACATGCAAACTTTTCTTCTCAAAATGAAAATTATTTATAATTTCATAGGTTAGGAAGAATCATACTCATTTGCCATCAAGACTCTATAGCTTATCAATCAGCTACTTTTTAAGGTTACCTCTACCCTGAGGGATAGAGCTATTTTGTTTGCTAGATAACTCCATGTCTTAAAAATAAAGTTTGTAGTTTAAAAGAAATGCAAAAGGCATCTTACATTGTCAACAAATGCTTAGTTATAATTTCTAAAAAACTTAGACTTTTTAAAGAAAAAAATACAACAAAAGCAATAATTATAAAAACATCAATAATGTAAAATATCATGGTTTGTACTACACTACACAAATCTGGAGATTTTCCTATTGAAACTGAAGCAATACACTTAATTGGCAGTGACAATTAAGAATAATACTACATTATTCTTATGAGGCCCTGGAAAGAAGGCAAGGTTTTCATAGGGACAAAGACATCTAACACTATACAATGCAAGAAGCGCTGATTTGAGAAACATGATTTCAATCCTGCCTTTAAACTTACATTTGAGGATGGGAGCTTGGACATAAAAAGAGATATATCCTCTTTCCCTCAGTTTAAAAAAAATATATTTTCATACTAGTTCCTCTCAAGAAAAGAGGCATTTTGGGAACGGGTTTAATATATTTATTATTTTTTTCTTTCAGTTTTATCCTCAAATGCAAGTTTTATAGACAGTGTTGGCTTAGCAAAATCTGTTTAATTTCAGTTTCAAAAGAGAGAATTCAAAATGTCATTTAGTTAAATTGTTAAAAAAAGACATTCTTAAATCCAGCATTTGTCAGTTTTCAGAAAATTGAAAAAAGAGCATAAACAATTTATGTCACAAAAATAAAATTAATTAAATTAAATAACAGGCTAAAATTGAAATTAAAAAGATATAGAGAAAAAACAAAATGCTGTTTCTTCATTTATTCATGTATTCAACAAGTACATGAATGTATGTACAAGTTGGGCATTATTGTACATAGGCCATATGTGAGGAGACAGATATAACAAGAAATATGATCCCCACCTTCAAGGAGACTATGGTGTTGTGATAGAGACAGAAAACGAGACAAACATAAAAATAAGCTTACAAGAATATTTTAAAAATATGTATTAACTATATTTTCTTAAATCTTGAGGCTCTGATATCTGGTGCCTTGCTGATCCAGGAGGGACTGTGCCTCCTAAAATTAGCTAATTCCTAGTATATAAAATTACTTGCCTGTGAGCACAATTTTTATACATAAACTAATCAATCCAGAGCTTGTACCTCCAACCACCTCCTTTTAAGACACTTTCATATGTTAGAACCCTAGTCCCTTGCCCTAAGCCCTTATACCGAAACCAGAAAAAGACATATCAAAGAAAGAACACTATAGACCAATATCCCTGATGAACATTGATGCAAAAATCTTCTACAAAATACCAAACTGAATCCAACAACACATTAAAAAGATCATTTGTTATGACCAAGTGGGATTTGTCCCAGGAATGCAAGGATGATTCAACATAGGCAGATCAACCAATGTGAATATCATATCAACAGCATGAAGGAAACAAACCACATGATCATTTCAACTGCTGCTGAAAAGCATTTGATAAAACGTAACATCCCTCCATGATTAAAAAAAAAAAAACCCTCAAAGAACTGGGTATAGAGGGAATATAACTCAACACAATAAAAGCCATATACAACAGACCCACAACTAGTCTGATACTGAATGGGAAAAACTGAAAATATTTCCTCTAAGATTAGGAACACAACAAGGATGGCCACTTTCTCCACTGTTATTCAACACAGTACTGGAAGTCCTAGCTAGAACAATCATATCAGAGAAAGAAGTACAGGGCAAAAACCGAAAAGGAAGAAGTCAAATTATTCTTGTTTGCAGATGACATAATCTTGTATGTAAAAATCTTGTAGGTAAAATCTTGTACGTAAAAATCTTGTAGGTAAAAACCTACAGACTCCACCAAAAATCTATCGAAACTCAAAAACAAAGTGTAGCATAGTGGCAGTAAATAAAATCAACATATAAAAATTATTGGCATTTCTATATGTCAACTGTGAACAATCTGAAAAAGAAATCAAGAAAGTAATCTCATTTAAAATAGCTACAAATAAAATGAATTACCTCCGGTAGAATTCAGCTGTGAATTTGTCTGGTCCTGGGCTTTTTTTGGTTGGTAGGCTATTAATTACTGCCTCAATTTCAGAACTTGTTATCGGTCTATTCAGGGATTCAACTTCTTCCTGGTTTAGTCTTGGGAGGGTGTATGTGTCCAGGAATTTATCCATTTCTTCTAGATTTTCTAGTTTATTTGTGTAGAGGTGTTTACAGTATTCTCTGGTGGTAGTTTGTATTTCTGTGGGATCAATGATGATATCCCCTTTATCATTTTTTATTGTGTCTGTTTTTTTCTTCTTTTTTCTTTTTTATTATCTGGCTAGCAGTCTATTTATTTTATTAATCTTTTCAAAAAAACAGCTCCTGGATTCATAGGTTTTTTGAAGGGTTTTGCGTGTCTCTATCTCCTTCAGTTCTGCTCTGAATTTACTTATTTCTTGTCTTCTGCTAGCTTTTGAATTTGTTTGCTCTTGCTTCTCTGGTTCTTTTTATTGTGATGTTAGGGTGTTGATTTTAGATCTTTCTCGCTTTCTCCTGTGCGCATTTAGTGTTATAAATTTCCCTCTACACATTGCTTTAGCTGTGTCCCAGAGATTCTGTTATGTTGTGTCTTTGTTCACATTGGTTTCAAAGATCTTATTTCCTTCTGCCTTAATTTCATTATTTACCCAGTAGTCATTCAGGAGCAGGTTGTTCAGTTTCCATGTAGTTGTGCAGTTTTGAGTGAGTTTCTTAATCCTGAGTTTAGTGGATTGCACTGTTGTCTAAGAGACTGTTTGATATGATTTCCATTATTTTGCATTTGCTGAGGAGTGTTTTACTTCCATTTATGTGGTCAATTTTAGAACAAGTGTGATGTGGTGCTGAGAAGAATGTATATTCTGTTGATTTGGGGTGGAGAGTTCTGTAGATGTCTATTAGGTCTACTTGGTCCAGAGCTGAGTTCAAGTCCTGACTATCCTTGTTAATTTTCTGTCTCGTTGATCTGTTTAATATTGACAGTAGAGTGTTAAAGTCTCCCACTATTATTGTGTGGGAGTCTAAGTCTCTTTGTAGTTCTCTAAGAACTTACTTTATGAACCTGGGTGATCCTGTAATAATTGCATATATATTTAGGATAGTTAGCTCTTCTTGTTGCATTGATCTCTTTACCATTATGTAATGCCCTTCTTTTTTTTTTTTATCTTTGTTGGTTTAAAGTCTGTCTTATCAGAGACTAGGATTGCAACCCCTGCTTTTTTGTTTTGTTTTGTTTTCCATTTGTTTGGTAAATATTACTTCATCCATTTATTTTGAGCCTATGTGTGTCTTCGCACATGAGATGGGTCTCCTGAATACAGCACACTGATGGGTCTTGATTATCCAATTTTCCAATCTGTGCCTTTTAATTTGGGCATTTAGCTGATTTACATTTAAGGTTAATATTGTTATGTGTCAATTTGGTGCTGTTATTATTTTGCTAGCTGGTTATTTTGCCTGTTACTTGATGCAGTTTCTTTATATTCTTGATGATCTTTACAATTTGGTATGTTTTTGTAGTGGCTGGCACCGGTTTTCCTTTCCATATTTAGTGCTTCCTTCAGAAACTCTTGTAAGGCAGACCTGTGGTGACAAAATCTCTCAGCATTTGCTTGTCTGTAAAGGATTTTATTTCTCCTTTGCTTATGAAGCTCAGTTTGGCTGGATGTGAAATTCTGGGTTGAAAACTATTTTCTTTAAGAATGTAGAATATTGACACCCATTCTCTTCAGGCTTCCAGGGTTTCTGCAGAGAGATCCACTGTTAGTCTGATAGGGTTCCCTTTGTGGGTAACCCGACCTTTCTCTCTGGCTGCCCTTAACATTTTGTCCTTCATTTCAACGTCAGTGAATCTGGCAGTTATGTGTCTTGGGGTTGCTCTTCTTGAGGAGTATCTTTGTGGTGTTCTTTGTATTTCCTGTATTTGAATGTTGGCCTGTCTTGCTAGATTGGGGAAGTTCTCCTGCATAGTATCCTGAAGAATGTTTTCCAATTTGGATCCATTCTGCCTGTCACTTTCAGGTACACCAATCAAAGTAGGTTTCATGTTTTCACAGAGTCCCATATTTCTTGGAGGCTTTGTTTGTTCCTTTTCATTCTTTTTTCTACCAGAAGTACAAAGAGGTGTTGGTACCATTTCTTATGAAACTATTCCAAACAGTAGAAAAAGAGAGACTCCTCTCTAATTCATTTTATGAAGCCAGCATCATCCTGATACAAAAACTTGGCAGAGACACAACAAAAAAAGAAAATTTCAGGCCAATATCCTTGATGAATATCGATGCAAAACTCCTCAATAAAATATTGGCAGACTGAATCCAGCAGCACATCGCAAAGCTTATCCACCAGGATCAAGACGGCATCATACCTGGGATGCAAAGCTCGTTCAACATACACAAATTAATAAACATAATGTGTCACATAAACAGAACCAAATACAAAAACCTCATGACTATATCAATAGATGCAGAAAAGGACTTCGATAAAATTCAACACCCCTTCATGCTAAAAACTCTCAATAAACTCGGTATTGATGGAACATATCTCAAAATTATAAGAGCTATTTATGACAAACCCACAGCCAATATCATACTGAATGGGCAAAAGCTGGAAGAATTCTCTTTAAATCCCCGCACAAGACAAGGGTGTCCTCTGTCACTACTCCTATTCAACATAGAGCTGGAAGTTCTTGCCCGGGCAATCAGGCAAGAGAAAGAAATAAAGCGTGTTCAAATAGGAAGAGAGGAAGTCAGATTGTCTCTGTTTGAAGATGACATGATTTTATATTTAGAAAACCCCACTGTCTCAGCCCCAAATCTCCTTAAGCTGATAAGCAACTTCAGCAAAGTCTCAGGATACAAAATCAATGTGCAAAAATTACAAGCATTCCTATACACAAATAACAGAAAAACAGAGAGCCAAATCATGAGTGAACTCCCATTCACAATTGCTACAAAGAGAATAAAATACCTAGGAATACAACTTACAAGGGATGTGAAGGACCTCTTCAAGGAGAGCTACAAACCACTGCTCAAGGAAATAAGAGAGGACACAAACAAATGGAAAAACTTTCCATGCTCGTGAATATGAAGAATCAATATTGTGAAAGTGTCCAGGCTGCCCAAAGTAATTTATACATTCAATGCTATCCCCATCAAGCTACCAGTGACTTTCTACAGAATTAAAACAAAAAAAACTACTTTAAATTTCACATAGAACCAAAAAAGAGCCCATATAGCCAAGACAATCCTAAGCAAAAAGAATAAAGCTGGAGCCATCATGCTACCTGATTTCAAACTATACTACAAGGCTACAATAACCAAAACAGCATGGTGCTGGTACCAAAGCAGATATATAGACAAATGGAACAGAACAGAGGCCTCAGAAATAATGTCACACCTCTACAAGCATCTGATATTTGACCAACCTGATAAAAACAAGCAATGAGGAAATGATTCCCTATTTAATAAATGGTGTTGGGAAAACTGACTAGCAATATGCAGCAAAACTGAAATTGGACCCCTTCCTTATACTTTATCAAAAATTAACTCAAGATGAATTAAAGACTTAAACGTAAGACCTAAAACCATAAAAACTCTAGAAGAAAACTTAGGCAATGCCATTCAGGACATAGCCATGGGCAAAGACTTCATGAATAAAACACCAAAAGCAATGGCAACAAAAGCCAAAATTGACAAATGGGGTCTAATTCAAATAAAGAGCTCTGCACAGCTAAAGAAACCATCATCAGAGTGAACAAGCAACCTACAGAATGGGAGAAAATTTTTGCAATCTATTCGTCTGACAAAGGGCTAATATCCAGAATCTACAAAGAATTTAAACAAATTTACAAGAAAAACAAACAACCCCATCAAAAAGTGGGCAAAGAATATGAACATATACTTCTCAAAAGAAGACATTTATGTAGCCAAAAAACATATGGAAAAAAAGCTCATCATCACTGATCGTTAGTGAAATGCAAATCAAAACCACAATGAGATACCATCTCACACCAGTTATAATGGCATTCATTAAAAAGTCAAGAAACAACAGATGCTGGAGAGGATGTGGAGAAATAGGAATGCTTTTACACATCTGTGGGAGTGCAAATTAGTTCAACCATTGTGGAAGACAGTGTGGCGATTCCTCAGGGATCTAGAACCAGAAATACCATTTGACCCAGCAATCCCATTACTGGGTATATATCAATATCCAAAGGATTATAAATCATTCTACTATAAAGACACATGCACACATGTGTTTATTGCAGCAGTGTTCATAATAGCAAAGACTTGGAACTAATCCAAATGCCCATCATGATAGACTGGATAAACAAAATGTGGCACATATATGCCATGGAATACTATGCAGCCATAAAAAGGATGAGTTCATGTCCTTTGCAGGTACATGGATGAAACTGGAAACAATCATTCTCAGCAAACTAACACAGGAACAGAAAACTAAACACCACACATTCTCACTCATAAGTGGGAGTTGAACAATGAGAACACATGGACACACGGAGAGGAACATCACACACTGGGGTATGTCGGGGGTGGGAGGCTAGGGGAGGGAGAGCATTAGAAGAAATACTTAATGTAGATGACAGGTTGATGGACGCAGCAAACCATCATGGCACGTGTTTACCTATGTAACAAACTTGCACTTTCTGTGCATGTATCCCAGAACTTAAAGTATAATAATAATAATTTAAAAAACTACCTAGGAATAAACTTAACCAAAGCAGTGAAAGATCTCTACAATGAAAGCTATAAAATACTGATGAAAGAAATTTAAGGGGACACTAACAAATGGGAAGATATTCCATGTTCATTGATTAGAAGAATTAATATCTTTAAAATGTCCATATTCTCTAAAAAACCCACAGATTCAATGCAATTTCTATCAAAATACCATTTAATTTTTTTTTACAGAAATAGAAAAATCAGTACTAAAACTTACCTGGAACCGTAAAAGCCCCAGAATAGCCAAAGCCATACTGAGCAAAATGAAACAAACAAACAAACAAACAAAAACAACAACAACAACAAAACGACTGGAGGAATCACATTACCTAACTTCAAATGATACTACAAAGCTGTAATAACCAAAACAGCATGCATGGTGGTGGCATAAAAACAGACACATAAACCAGTGGAAAATCATAGAGAACCCAGAAACAAACTCATACATCCATAGTAGACTCTTTTTCAACAGAGGTGCTAAGAACAAACATTGAGGAAAGGAGAGTCTGTTTAATAAATGGTGCTGGGAAAACTGGATATCCATATGCAGAAAAATGAAACTACAATCCTGTATCTCACCATGTGCAAAAATAAAATCAAAATAGATTAAAGACTTAAATCTAAGACCTCATACTATATAACTACTTCAAGGAAACATTAAACAAAATCTTCAGGACATTGGTCTCAGCAAAGATTTTTTTAGTAATACCCTACAGCCTCTGGCAACCTAAGAGAAATGGACAAATGTAATCACCTCAAGTTAAAATTTTTCTGCAAATCAAAGAAAACAATCAACAAAGTGAAGAGACTACCTACAGAATAGAAAATATTTGCAAACTGTCCAGCTGACAAGGGATTAATAACCAGAATACATAAGGAGCTCAAACCACTCTATAGGAAAAATTTAATAATCTGATTTAAAAATGGGCAAAAGATCTGAATAGATATTTCTCAAAAGGAGATATATAAATAGCAAATAGGTATGTGAAAAAGTTTTCAACATCATTGATCATCAGAGAAATACAAATCAATACTACAATAAAATATTATCTCACTCCTGTTAAAATGGCTTTTTATCCAAAAGACAGGGAATAACAAATCCTGGTGAGGATGTAAAGGAAACCCTCACACATTGTTGGTATGAATGTAAATTAGCATAACCACTATGGAAAACAGTTTAGGGGTTCCCCCCAAATAGAACTACCATATAATCCAGTAATTCCACTCGTAAGTATATACAGAAAAGAAATCAGTATATGGAAGAGATAGCTTCACTCCGATATTTATTGCAACATTATTCACAATAGCCAAAATTTGAAAGCAAAGTAAGTGTCCATCAATAGATGAATGGATGAAAAACAAATGCAGTACATATACACAATGGAGTACTATTCAGCCATGAAGCAGAATAAGATTCTGTCATTTGCCACATCATGGATGGAACTGGAGTTCATTATGTTAAGTGGAATGAGCCAGGTGCAGAAAGACCAACTTCCCATGTTCTCATTTATTTATGGAAGCTAAAAATTAGATCATAACTTTTGGAGGTAGAGAATAGAATGATGGTTACTAGCAGCTGGGAATGGTGGGAGGGGGTGGAAGGGGAAAGTGGGGATGGTTGATGTGTGCAAAAATATAGCTAGATGTAATGAATATGTTCAAGTATTTAGCACCACAACTGGGTGACAACAGTCAACAATAATTTATTGTATATTTAAAAGTAACTAAAGGAGTATAATTACATTGTTTGTAATATAAAGAAAGGATAATTGCTTGAGGTGATGAATACTCCATTTAACTTGATGTGATTATTATGCATTGTATGTCTGTATTAAAATATCTCATATACCTTATAAGTATATACACCATGTACCCACAAAAATTAAAAATTAAACTTGGAAAAAAAATTAACTAGGTTGTATTTTACACATCTTACAATAAAGTTTAAAATATTTTTAAAAAATTTTCTCCAAGTTGTCATTCAGAGAAAAGGTATTTTTATGGCAGATGAGCTTACTTGATAATTTTTTTTCTTGACTAGCTAGTATATGTCTTATTTAAAAAAGCTTTGCCTATCCCAAAATGTCCAACATATTGTCTTGTAATTTTGGGAAGAAATAATAGTTGTGACTTTTACTGTTAGATCTATGGCTTATGTCAAATTAATTCTATGTGTATGTTATGAAGTAGGGATCACACTTTGTGTTTCTCTCTCATAATTCTTGTCTTTCCAGCAGCAGTTACTGAAAATTCCCTATTGAATTACCAGAGTAACTTTGATGAAAATGAATTGATCATGTGTGTGAGGTCTGCTTCTAGACTTTATTTTGTTCCATTGATCAATTTGTCTGATACAATGTTATGTACATTTCGGTATCTTTATATAAATCTTGAGTTCAGAAAAATGTATATTTAGCAACATATATTCTTCAAAATTTTACTTTTAACACAAGAATTTCCATTTTAAATGTTTCAATTTCTTCATTAAAATTCTTACATCATGGAAACATTGACATTATACTTTCAACTTTTTAAACATTATGTTCTTTAGCCCTTTGAATATGTATATAAAACATATGCTTTACAATCTTTGTCTGCTAAATCCAGCATTAGTGCCCATAAAAAAAAGAGCTTTTATTAACTTTCCCTAAGATGTGCTATGCTTTCCTCTTTCTTTGCATATCTCATGCTTTTTTCTTGTTGCTGAAAACTAGTCACAGATAATATATTTTAGCAACTTTGGATTCTGACTTCCCTCCATGAGATGTGCCGTTGTTGTCTTCGTTTATTGCTTAGTGATTTTCCTGTAATAAATCTGTAAACTCTGTCACTATAGCAGTGTGTAAATATCACGTTTCTGGTCAGTTTTATTTACCTATTCTTTTCATTTTTAAATCTTGAATCTTAGAGGTCACCTTTTTGTCTGCGTTGCTTAGTGGTCAGGCAACAACTGGTTAGAGACTGTGCAGAAGCAGGCTGGAGTGTGCCTTCAAACATCCGACAGTTTTCAGATGTGCCAGGCTCGTCTCTGGGCTTCTTTGCATCTCGTCTGCATAAGTGATCAGTCTCAAGTCACCTGGCCATCCAGGGATATGCTTTTATCTTGGAATCCCACTGGTCTCTGGCACATGCATGCAGAAGGTGGCCAGTGATGTATGGAGACCTTATATAAAGCGATTAGAACTCTGGCTAGTTAGCTGATCCCTCGCCTTCTCTAACCAGAACTGCAACCTCAGGCAATCAGAGCTGCTGATCTTCTCCACTCACTTGCTACTGATGTTGCTACTTTTACTGACAGTGTGAATATAGGTTTTTCTGCCTTCCATTCCAAGTTAAGAGAATCACCTCTGACAGTGAAGCTAATGGTTTCTGGGTTTTTCTTCATCCTCGGGGAACTACAGCACTGCAAGTCTGGGTGGATGAGAATGGCCCCAGGGGAGTGTGCCACAGACTTCCATTGTTTTTGCTCAAAATTCCATGATTTCCCAAGAATGCATTTCTTCCTATTTGGTCAGTTTTCTATAACTCTGATATATATGTTTTTGACAAGTATTTTGTTGAGTATTTGTACTTGGTTTTAGGGAAAAGAATGGCAGCCCACTCACATCACTATATCAGGGGTTTTGCCTCTTACATTTTAAAATCAGATCCAACAACTTAAGAGATGTCCGTATAAATGCTCTAAAAATTTAAAAGGTGACATTCATATAAATTATACTTTTTAAAAACAGAATTAAAAGAGCCCTATGTTATATTTTCACTTATTTTATATTTAAAAAACATGTCTAAAGGTAACATAAAGACCTGACTAAGAGTTGGGCCAGAATTAGATATATAAATCCATTTTTCTTTTTTCAAAGTCATTCTTTAGCCAACAAAATATCCAGTGTTATAGTACAGATGTGGAATTCTTAGTCCACTGATGTAATTTTAAACATCAAGCTATTGTGCTTATATTTGGACTATCATAGTAGACCTGGATGTTCAATCATTTACTTAGTAGCCAATGCAGTCTTGCTGTATTTCCCAGAAAAAGCAGAACAACATCTTGAAGTGTAGCCCTTGAGCTTCATGCTTAGTTTTGAGATGTCATCAAGAGTAATTTCTATTTATCCTATTGACAAGAAACTCTATTCAATAGCCAGGAAATGTGAATTTTCCCAGGTCAGAGTATACATTATTTGATCCTATTTACATTGATTCAAGCGCAATTTAAGATGTAATTTATGTTGTATGTGATCTAAAATTCAATGGTACTTTTAATATTTGAGAGTAGAATTTCAGAATATTTCCCATGTACCTACTTATGACATATTTCTGTTTGTGGTAGATTACTCTTAGTTATTCTTTGCATTTTATAAAGTACAATATAGATATAACGAATGGTGATTTCAAAAATCAAAGTTGAAATTGTATTTTAACTAAATGAGTTTATGTGTCACAAAATGTACAGAAGTTATAATCTAATCTCTCTGGACCAACTAAGTTAAAATTTTGTTTAGTTAGAGGTTTAGAGCCAAAACTTCATTTTTACAGTATATTTACACAAACATTGCTTTTACAATTTCCATGATTAAGGAGAACAAACTAGTTTGAGTCATTTAACCTAAACTTTACATGTTTCATCAGCAAATCATCAAATTTAGGCAAAAAAGAGAAGCCATATTTGGATCGCATTTAATTAAGAGTATTAATAGATATTTAAAAATGTAAACTAAATACATATAAGAAGATGTAACATGGAATATTTTTTAATCTACCTGTAATTACATATGAAAGTATTATGTTGTTATGGCTTTTGCAAAATGTCTTAACATTTTAGGAGTGTATAAAAATTTGCTCAGATGGTTAAACAACAAATCTGCTCATTTTTATACTAATATCCACCTAAAGTCTTTTTACTTTCTGTCATATACATACATTTCAAAATAAAACATGATAAATAAATACAGTGATGCTTTTTATACTAATGGCAACTGGGCTGAAATATATTTCCAAATCCCAGCAAATCAATAAAATTATTATTCATCACTTGATAACAATTCTTGTAATCAGAGGAAATGTACTTTTATCTATGAAATCAGAGTTAAATAATGGGGCAAGTCAAATAACTGTGATAGAATTTTAAATCTGCTGTAGGAGTAGCAGTTCCTTTTTCTATTTTTTAAAATGAGATAATGCATGGAAATGGCAACTTTCCAAAACCTGGCCTTAATAGAAATCCATTAGTCGTATACAAAAACAGACATTTTATAAGAATGAATTCATTGCTTAAAATAATAACAATAAAATGTATTTTTCTATATATCAGGCACACTGTTAGTGCCTTACTTCTATTAACTCATTTAAGCTCTTATTAATTCTGTAACTGGTACAATAGAGTTGTTATTTTTATTCATATTATAATGATGACAAAATGGAGGTGAAAAGGGTCACACAGCTAGCAACTGACAAAAACAGGATCAAACCCAAGCAGTTTGCCTCTAATTCTATGCTTCACTACAGTATATAATATTTATATACATTTATATATATTTTACTATTCCTTCAAATAATAAGATGGATTATGTTATCAAGGAAAATTATATTCATAGTGCACAATTTCTTCCGATTTCTCTTGGGATTGATACCAGAGCAGCCCATTTCACAGTTGAAGCTCCTAGGGAAATACATAGAGAGAAGAGAGATCTGAAAAATATTAATTAATTTTTGATTCCATGGAATTAAATGATAAATCCTTACGTCAAATTCTTGTTGCTGTGAGGGAGAGGGGTGAGACAAAGATGAAACTAATTAATGCTTTCTTTACTGGCAGGTAAATTGGCTTCTCTCTTCTATCTCATATCAAATAATTAAGTCTTGCATATATAAAAAAAGTAAGACTAAGATTCATAAAGAAAGGCCAGAAGGGAAAAATCCATAATAAAAATTGTTATAGGAAATCTATAATTTTTTTATTCAAATATACATTGGATGGTGTCTTTTTCCATAAAGAAATGTGTCTTGATGTTTGACATGTAAGGCAATTCCCTGGTTTGAAAATCAATCATCTTTTTTCCTTAGAATGTGATAAAGACAAAAAATGTTTAATTATAATTGCAAGAAATCCTTCGTGGATTTTTGGAATGAATTAATCATGATCTGCTTTGAAGCAGAACATCGGAGAAAATGAACATCATCATACATTGCAAGAAATATTCCAAACCTTTTATTTTTGACCATTTTCAAAATAGAAGTTATAAATCTATTTTAAAACATGTATTTCAGAATGTCAATACTTAATTATACACTCCCCTCTAGAAAGCTGTAAAATTGATGTGTATAAACATCTTTTAAGAAAAATCAATGGATCTAATGTCAAAGGGAAAGCAATTTCAATGCATGAAACCTTTCATCTTTTCAATAGAATTGGCCCTAAAGATGTCTACTTAACTACACAAAAAAGCTTTGATTAGTGAAAAATATTTTCAATGCCATATAATCTTCAATTAAATATAATAAAAATATTAAAATCAGAATGAAAATAGTTATAGATTTACAAATAAAGGTAGATTAGAGACGTTATTTATTATACTGACCTGTTGTCTATTCATGGTTTATACTTTTGATAATGTTTCTAGGGAATGATTACTTTTAATCTTACCAAAGCTATTTCTGTTTGCTATGTTTTGTTTTCTCTGAATTTTGAAGCCAACTTTAGATGTGTCTCCCTTCCTTCCTTTTTCCCCCCTTCCATTCTTCCTTCCTTCTGTTCTGTTTCTGATCTGTACGTATTTATGTATCTTGTTATCTGTAATGGTTAATTCTGTGTGTCAACCAGGCCATGGAGTTCTCAGATGTTTGGTCAAATAGTATTCTAAGGGTGCTTCCCTGGGAGTGTTTTTGAATGACTAGCATTTTTAAATATTGAGTAAGAAACGGTGCCCCAGGAGAGCATAGCCCGCACCTGGCTCAGAGGGTCCCACGCCCATGGAGTCTCGCTGATTCAAGATGGATTAAAGACTTAAATGTTAGACCTAAAACCATAAAAACCCTAGAAGAAAACCTAGGCATTACCATTCAGGACATAGGCATGGGCAAGGACTTCATGTCTAAAACACCAAAAGCAATGGCAACAAAAGCCAAACTTGACAAATGGGATCTAATTAAACTAAAGAGCTTCTGCACAGCAAAGGAAACTACCATCAGAGTGAACAGGCAACCTACAAAATGGGAGAAAATTTTCGCAACCTACTCATCTGACAAAGGGCTAATATCCAGAATCTACAATGAACTCCAACAAATTTACAAGAAAAAAACAAACAACCCCATCAAAAAGTGGGCGAAGGACATGAACAGACACTTCTCAAAAGAAGACATTTATGCAGCCAAAAACCACATGAAAAAATGCTCACCATCACTGGCCATCAGAGAAATGCAAATCAAAACCACAATGAGATACCATCTCACACCAGTTAGAATGGCAATCATTAAAAAGTCAGGAAACAACAGGTGCTGGAGAGGATGTGGAGAAATAGGAACACTTTTACACTGTTGGTGGGACTGTAAACTAGTTCAACCCTTGTGGAAGTCAGTGTGGCGATTCCTCAGGGATCTAGAACTAGAAATTCCATTCGACCCAGCCATCCCATTACTGGGTATATACCCAAAGGAGTATAAATCATGCTGCTATAAAGACACATGCACACGTATGTTTATTGCGGCATTATTCACAATAGCAAAGACTTGGAACCAACCCAAATGTCCAACAATGATAGACTGGATTAAGAAAATGTGGCACATATACACCATGGAATACTATGCAGCCATAAAAAATGATGAGTTCACGTCCTTTGTAGGGACATGGATGAAATTGGAAATCATCATTCTCAGTAAACTATCGCAAGAACAAAAAACCAAACACCGCATATTCTCACTCATAGGTGGGAATTGAACAATGAGAACACATGGACACAGGAAGGGGAACATCACACTTTGGGGACTGTTGTGGGGTGGGGGGAGGGGGGAGGGATAGCATTGGGAGATATACCTAATGCTAGATGACAAGTTGGTGGGTGCAGCGCACCAGCATGGCACATGTATACATATGTAACTTACCTGCACATTGCGCACATGTACCATAAAACCTAAAGTATAATAATGATAATAATAATAATAATAAAAGAAAAAAAAAAGAATTCAAGCATATCAAAAAAAAATAAATAAATAAAAAAATAAAAATAAAATAAAAAAAAATAAAGTGATAAAAAAATAAAAAAAATTCATTTGACTATTAAAAAAAAAAAAAATATTGAGTAAGGCACTTCCTAATTTGTAGTCCTCATTTAATCAACTGAAGGCCTGAATAGAACAAAGACTGATTCTTCCCAAAATAAGATAAAATTTCTTCTGCCTGATCACCTTCAATCTGGGCCATAGGTTTTTTTCTGCTTTCAGACTCAAACTGAAACATCAGCACTTTCTGAGTCTTGAGCCTGTTCACCTTCAGACTGGACCCACACCTTTGGCTCTCCTGGTTCTCTCAGGCTTTCAGACTCAGACTAGACCTACACAATCAACCCCTCTGGGTCTCCAGCTTGCTGACTGTAGATTTTGGGATTTGACCTCTGTCTTATCCATTCGGACTGCTACAACAACAACAGTCTAGCAAAGTTTCATTCTTCATAGATGACACCTTTCTGTGTCCTCACATGCTGGAAGGGACTAAGCAGCTCTTTAAGACCTCGTTTATAAGAGCACTAATAACCAATCATGATGGCCCCTCATGAGGGTCCAAAGGCCTCTCCCCTGCCATACCATCACTTTTGGGGTTAGAATTTGAACATATTAATTTGGGGAGGTGAAACAAAGCAGCCTCCATAATCAGGTGAGCCAAGTTTTTATTAAAAAAAAACACCAATCATCTATCTATCTATCTATCTATCTATCTATCTATCTATCTATCTATCTATCTATCTCTTTCATTATGTGTGTCCTAGTTATACTTACATTCCAAAAACTGTCCTCTCTCTCTCTGTCTCTCTCCCAATAGAGTCTCTGTCTCTAGAGGGAGACAGACTATATATGTATATGTATAGAGAGAATATATATATGTATGTACATATATGTGTGTGTGTGTGTGTGTGTATGTATATATATATATATATTTTATTCTGAAACAAAGCAGCCTCCATAATCAGGTGTGCCAAATTTTTATAAAAAATAAACACCTATCATCTATCTATCTATCTATCTATCTATCTATCTATCTATCTCTTTCATTATCTGTGTCCTAGTTATACTTACATTCCAAAAACTGTCCTCTCTCTCTCTGTCTCTCTCCCAATACAGTCTCTCTTTCTAGAGAGAGACAGACTATATATGTATATGTATAGAGAGAATATATATATGTGTGTATGTGTGTGTGTGTGTGTGTGTGTGTGTGTATATATGTATATTTTGTTCTGTTTATCTAGAGTTCCCTGAAAAATAAATATTTTCATGCTAAGAGTGGTTTTAAAGGAAGATAATTTTAAAAATGAGTTTTATGAATTGGTTTTAGGGTTTCTGGAATTTGCACTCTGATCTCATTAGATTTAAAGATAGTAATGGCCCTAATTCCAGTAGTAGAGAGAGCGCTGACGGTCCATGGCATTATCTGGTGATAGGGATATGCAAAATATCACTGTCAGATACTTCTATTAGGTTGGTGAAAAAATAATTGTGGTTTTTGCAATTAAAAGAAAAACACATCTCAAAAACTGCAATTATTTTTGCACCAATCTAATAATTTGCCATTTATAAGAAACCAGGATCTAGGTGGTGATGCATGATACTTTTGAACATTTTTGTCAAACTAATAAATATAATGAGACTTACTAGTTACTCGTAATATTGCTGGACAATTTAGTGGGGCAAAACAATGAACTCAGGGATTCAAATTCCCAGATCAAGTGTGGATAAATAATGTGAAATCTTCTAAGTTACTCTGGAATGAATTCCTTATTTCCCGTAGCTGCATGGCTGAGATTTCTGAAAATTCAAAGACAGATTCAAAGACAGATCCTCATCCTGTGACTGGCTGAATTACAATGCAAGTTGAACTGACAGCCTCAAAGAATGTCCACTGTTAAAGTGAGGACATTGATTGGGAAGGAATGGAATCCTGAGGTTGGAATATGGATGTGTGGGAGGACCCTGACGAAGCTGGTAACACTGAGCTCCTAAATTCTGATAAGTCTTCCTTGCCAGTGGAAGAGACTTATTCACCTACAATAGAAGCAACTCCTCCATCCCCATCAGAGGGGATTAACTCTGCATTGCCTGAGAAAGCTCTAAGGGCAAGGGAGTGGCCATGCAAGACAATGTTGGGTCTCTTCAGGACACATCCACACCACTCCTCTTTTCTTCTAGTACTAGCCTGTAACTAGGCTTAAGTACTAGCAAGCTCCCAAAGGTAAGCTACAAACATATATATATGTTTATATATATAAATATATATTTATATTTATATTTATATATAAAACAACACTCAGTTTCTAATTAATAAATCAAATTATGGCTTTTTAAGTCTCATTACCACAAGCAATGAAAGTTTTCCACTTCAAAATGTATATCGTATGTTGACTTTGTAAACACATCTAAAGATTTTTGTCTAAATTAGCAATAAGTAGCAACTGTAAATGTAGAAAATAGGAATAAAAATGTTGTGAACTGAAGAACTGACATGAGATTATATTCATTTAAATAATTTCAAGTCTTCACTGGGTCTGAAAACAACTCGATTTTTCTGTTTTTTAATGATTTCACACATTAATTAGCAGACACCAAACAGCAAGTCTGGGATAAGAAGCCTATTACTGATTTACTTCACAAATTCAGTTTTCAAGTTATGGGATATAATTATTCAACTAGTACAAGGTTTAGTCTAAATTTCACTGTCATGTCATCTGTGAATTCTTGAACTTTCAAAAGTTTGACCTTATTGTTGTAATGCTATACATATGTTATGCCTGGGTAAGTACTGGCTTCTTGAATTGCATTTATTTTTAAATAACAAAGTGGTATTTTTCAAGCTATTTCATTAAAGGTTTACTTTTACGTTGAATCATGAGTATATTCAAATATTCTTCCCTTTTTGTTTTAAAATTAGAATATATACTGATACTAGATATAACATAAAATTAGTCACCTTTGTATGATCTATTGCCTTTACTCATTACAAAACTTATCCCTCTAATGCATTATCCCTCTAATGGAAATCACAAATGTATTCTGAAACAAAAATTTATTAGACTAATTCAGATCTGCTAGCAAGTCTAAAGAATAGTTTTGCATTCATTACTGTGCATATAACTGGTCAACAAAAACAGCCTTTTTATCAACTGTGCGTAAGTTGGATAGACTTTATTTATTGCCTGAGTATTAGACTTTTTAAGACTGACTCCACAACTCTTTTGTGAATATGTAAAGGAATAGATTATCCTCAACCTTGACCCATAGTATAGAGATCTTTTATACAGCAAAGGTATAATTCCTTTTTAAGGAACTTCTCAATGATGTATGTCCAGAAACCATCATGCACTCTTATTTAAAAAGTAAATATAAAATTAACTCTGTCATGTGAGAACACAACAGTGTGAGTGTGACTCTGCTTATTATAATACATATTTTTTTACTTTTATAAAAGATGAATCTTTTTCTTTCTTCTAAGACAGTAGTATATCTTTAATATTTGGATGACTTTTCATTGTTTAAAGTATGTTCTATGTAAAATTCATGATTGTTTTCCTGATATTCTGTATTAAAAACATATTTGAGAAGAGATGTTTGTGTCAACTTTAAAACATATTTACAAGTGTTAAAACATTGATCTCTAATTTTCACATATACCCTCATACCAAAGTGAACACAAACTATTGTCAATACTTTTACTTGCTTAAAATCTGATTCATTTTTGTTTTAGCCTGATTCTTTCTTTCTTTTGTTTTTTTTTTTTGAGGTGGAGTCTTGCTCTGTCGCCCAGGCTGGAGTGCAGTGGCGCAATCTCAGCTCACCACAACCTCCGCCTCCTGGGTTCAAGCTATTCTCCTATCTCAGCTACCTGAGCAGCTGAGATTACAGGCATGTGCCACAACGCGTGGCTAATTTTTGTATTTTTTAGTAGAGATGGGATTTTGCCATGTTGTTCAGGCTGGTCTTGAACTCTTGACCTCAGGTGATCCGCTTGCCTTGGCCTCCCAAAATGCTGGCATTACAGGCGTGAGCCACGGTGCCCAGCCCCCTACCCTGACTGTTTCTATTTGAAAACATGATAACTATGCTTCTTACCTAGATGAAATAATAATTGTACATAAAACTACTTCGATAAAGTATTTTTTTGGATATCATACTGAAAATGTCTGAAATTCAAAATTAACTCCCTTTTCAAAATGCTGCTACATATTCTGCTTGACCTGTAATTTCCTTCTTTGAGTATATGATGAAATACAATCTCTAACCATCTCAGGCATAACAAACCTCTCATATAATAAGAATATCTTAATAACATCAACAAGACTGTGCTTAATACATTCTTTGTTAGTTATTTATAGATGGAATTTTCTACAGTATTTCTCTGATTCATTGTTTTGTTGTTATTACTATTGTCTTTTGTTTTTGCTCTGAAAGATGTCATACAATTCTTCTTTATATTAGACTAAAATCTCTCCTATTGTTTCAACACTTTTTCTCTCTTTGAGTAAGAGCTGGTATAATTCTCTTCAAAATATATCAAAATAGATGTTATTAAATTATGAAATTTGTTCTGAAGAATAATCATTTCCAGAATTTTCAATAATTCATTCCCTTATTCTCCCTAAAATATATTTGAATGGCTTTAGTTTAATACTAGTGTGGAATTTTTTACACTCTTTCCAATGTGGTTCTCAAAAATCACAAGTGTGCCACAGAAATATTTAAGATTAAGGGATAAATTTCCCTCTTTAAAAATTATTTGCTACTAGGAATTGAATCTTTTTAATAAAATAGTACCAGTATTTTGGGTTTTTATTTGTTTATTTTTAACTGTAACTCTCGAGAGATTTTTCTTTCTGAGTTGATTCTTGGGGATTTGAATATAGAATTTTGTTTATATTCCTCTTGGATTTTATATCTTGTAACTGAACTTACCTTTCTATCTTGTGAAAATCCTTTCATAACCTATAATCGTCATTCATTATCTCTTTGAGTTTCTTGCCAAGGAGGCAGTCATCAGGAATATTAGTAAGTATTTTAGTTCATATTTTTTTTCAGGCACATGAAAAGATTGCACTTACCTGCATTGCAGAAATTAAGTACATTTTTGTGATTTGCTTTGTCCAATAAATGTAGGTAAATTAGACCATTTCTGCAAATAACCAACAAGAACTAGTTATTTTTCCCTCTGTCACTGTGATGGCAGCATCAAATATGATAGCTGTTTCAACAGCTTGATCCTGGAGTGAGAATGACCAAAACAGTGACCTTGTACAAACCTTAGATGGATGTGATGTGATATATAAAGAAATAATACTGTCTTACTTTAAGCCAGCAAGATTGTGTGTGTGTGCATGTGTGTGTGTGTGTGTTTGTGATTTTGTTGTTGTGCATTAGGATAGTCAGGCTATAGTAACAAAATTTCAGTGACTTAATGTGACAAAACTTTATTTCTTGAGCATATTACCCATCCAAGGTGGGTTTGAAGGGTGACTCTGTTCATTATAATCACTCAGAGACCCAGGCTGATGAAGATTCATTTTGATACATGCTTCCATCATCTCCGTGTGTGGGAGAAACCTGCAACAACTCTTGAACTCTCATAATAATAGGTTGTTAGGAAGTGACACAATACTTCTCATATTTCATTGGCCAAAAGAAATTATACAACTACAGCTAACCTCAAATTAGTACGATGGCTGAATTATCTGTTAGCAATTCAGTATTATCACCATACACTTTTAAAATTTCCTTTACATAACAGTGGAGAAGCTTGGAAGTATATTTCCTAAAATCTTCTCTTAGAAAGCAAGAGAGAAACAGAGGTAATTATTACCTGGAAGTGATTACCAGCAGACATGTGAGTAGATGTGGGATTTACAGGTGCCTGTTGGTGAGAATCGAGAAGCACCACTATGATGCTGCCTACCGAGATAAGTGTAGGAAACTTGTTTAGAATTTCCTTTTAAAAGTCAATGATTTCTTGGTAGCTTTTGACAAACACACTCTTCAATATGTCATGCCAAGGTGTTCACTCTGTTTCTCTAACCTTATGGTGGCAGATTCCTGCCTTTTCAAAAGGCCTTCCCTGTGCTTTGCTTCCCCATTTCCTTCACATTCATATAAATCTCAATTCCTATATTAATTTATATTCAGAATACTTAGATGACTGTTTTCCTGACAAGATACGCACCAATACAGCAGGAACATGCAAACTTACCATTTTCTCAGAAAAAGGATATTCAGTGTAATTATAATCAGCTCTAATGTTTATATACTTATAAACATCAAAACAAAATGAAAGCAATGTAAAATGAAAACACGAGTGGTCTCCTCCCCTCTCCTCCACAACTACATACAATAGTGAGATAGAGACAAGAAAAACATGAGGCCTTTTCTCATTGTTGTCCATGATCTATGGTTTTCCTCTAGACACCATCTCAACTCACTAACTATGTGACCATATGATTTCCATTGACAATAAAATGTTATAATTTATTATTGGCAGACATTGTAAGGGCAAAAAAGTAAATCATCATGCTCTCTTTTACTTTGTCATGGTGACAAATAATGCTCCAAATTGTGTACTCTCTATCATTCTAGATCCTGGAGAAAGAAAGTAAGTTATAGACATGTCATGGACACACACCTTTTTATTGTAAGCCATTAGTGTTTGAAGTGGGAGTGGTATTTATTACTGCAGCAAAACAAAGATTATTTTGGCACACACAATTTTTAAAAAATTATTTTTATGCATTTGTTTATGATACCTTATCTATTCTAGAATTTATTGACATAAATAAATAACTAAATATCTCAGACATTGATGAAATTATATATAATTCAGACATTTTATTATATTTGTTTTTAAGCATAACATATTAAAATACATTTATTTCAAGACATCCTTTAAAGATTAAGTGTCCATTTTACTGACAGTATTTAGTAATTACTCTTTGTCACTGGTTTTTCTAGGGTGTGTCATAGGTGTGGTTTATGTTGTGTGTACCTTGTATATAACTTGCTTATAGAGGAAGTTCTAGAATTTAACTTCAATTAAGCTTTAAGGTATCAATAGGAATCAGAAGAACTCTTAGAATCTGTGGCTTAATGTCTTCTGACACTGGGGAATAAACATGGTCAATATTTCTTTTGATATGGTTTCTGTAATTTCTCTCTCCTCTCTGTCCTCTATTTTCTCTCTGCCTAAGATTCCAATTACATGTAGATTAGACTTTTTGACCTTGGATGAAATTAAGAATTCAATATGGAACTGAGTATGCTGATGCATTCTTGTAGTCCCAGCTACTCAGGAGGCGGAGGTGGCAGGATCACTTGAGCCCAGGAGTTTGAGTAAAACTTGGGCAACATAGTGAGACTTCATCTAAAAACAAACAAACAAACAAACATGCATTTACTTTGATAAATACATGATTTAGTTGTTTCTGGGATTTAGAATATATGTGGAAGTATATTTTATGATACTAGTACAAAAGAAAAGTGTGAGGGAAATTTTTAAACAATCTTAATGTTTTAAACTGAACTTAAAATTCTACTTTTTTATTATACTTTAAGTTCTAGGGTATATATGCACAACGTGTAGGTTTATTACATAGGTGTACATGTGCCGTATTGGTTTGCTGCACCCATCAACTCATCATTTACATTAGGTATTTCTCCAAATGCTATGCCTTCCCGAGCCCCCACCCCCTGACAGGCCCTGGTGTGTGATGTTCCTCATCCTGTGTCCAAGTGTTCTCATTGTTCAATTCCCACTTATGAGTAAGAACATGCGGTGTTTGGTTTTTTGTCCTTGTGATAGTTTGCTGAGAGTTATGGTTTCCAGCTTCATCCATGTCCCTGCAAAGGACATGAACTCATTCTTTTTTTTTTGGCTGCATAGCATTCCATGGTTTATATGTGCCATATTTTCTTTATCCAGTCTATCATTGATGGGCATTTGGGCTGGTTCCAAGTCTTTGCTACTGTGAGTAGTGCCACAATAAACATACGTGTGCATGTGTCTTTATAGTAGCATGATTAATAATCCTTTAGGTATATACCCAGTAATGGGATCGCTGGGTCAAGTGGTATTTCCAGTTCTAGATCATTGAGGAATTGCCACACTGTCTTCCACAATGGTTGAACTAATTTATACTCCCACCAACAGTGTAAAGCGTTCCTATTTCTCCACAGCCTGTCCAGCATCTGCTGTTTCCTGACATTTTAATGATTGCCATTCTAACTGGCCTGAGATGGTATCTCATTGTGGTTTTGATTGGCATTTCTCTGATGGCCAGTGATGATGAACATTTTTTCATCTTTCTGTTGGCTGCATAAATGTCTTCTTTTGAGAAGTGTCTGTTCATATCCTTTGCCACCTTTTTGATGGGGTTGCTTGTTTTTTTGTTTTTTTTTTTCTTGTAAATTTGTTTAAGTTCTTTGTAGATTCTGGATATTAGCCCTTTTTCAGATGAGTAGATTGCAGATATTTTCTCCCATTCTGTAGGTTGCCTGTTCACTCTGATGGTAGTCTTTTTTTTTTTTTTTTTTTTTTTCTGTGCAGAAGCTCTTTAACTAGATCCAATTTGTCTATTTTGGCTTTTGTTGCCTTTGCTTTTTGCTGTTTTAGTCATGAAGTCTTTGCCCAAGCCTATGTCCTGAATGGTATTGCCTAGGTTTTCTTCTAGGGTTTTTATGGTTTTAGGTCTAACATTTAAGTCTTTAATCGATCTTGAATTAATTTTTGTATAAGGTGTAAGGAAGGGATCCATTTTCAGCTTTCTACATATGGCTAGCCAGTTTCCCTAGCACCATTTATTAAATAGGGAATCCTTTCCCCATTGCTTGTTTTTATCAGGTTTGTCAAAGATCAGATGGCTATAGATGTATGGTGTTATTTCTGAGGCCTCTGTTCTGTTTCATTTGTCTATTTATCTGTTTTGTTACCAGTACCATGCTGTTTTGGTTACTGTAGCCTTGTAGTATAGTTTGAAGTCAGGTATCTTGATGTCCCCAGCTTTGTTCTTTTTGCTTAGGAATGTCTTGGCTATGTGGGCTCTTTTTTGGTTCCATATAAACTTTAAAGTAGTTTTTTCCAATTCTGTGAAGAAAGTCATTGGTAGCTTGATGGGGATGGCATTGAATCTGTAAATTACTTTGGGCAGTATGGCCATTTTCATGATATTGATTCTTCCTATCAATGAGCATGGAATGTTCTTCCATTTGTTTGTGTCCTCTTTTATTTCATCGAGCAGTGGTTTGTAGTTCTCCTTGAAGAGGTCCTTCACGTCCCTTATAAGTTGTATTCCAAGGTATTTTATTCTCTTTGTAGCAATTGTGAATGGGAGTTCACTCATAATTTGGCTCTCTGTTTGTCTATTATTGGTGTATAGGAATGCTTGTGATTTTTGCACGTTGATTTTGTATGCTGAGACTTTGCTGAAGTTGCTCATCAGCTTAAGGAGATTTTGGGCTGAGACCATGGGGTTTTCTAAATATACAATCATGTCATCTGCAAACAGGGACAATTTGACATCCTCTTTTCCTAATTGAATACCCTTTATTTCTTTCTCTCGCCTGATTGCCCTGGCCAGAAATTCCAACACTATGTTGAATAGGAGTGGTGAGATAGGACATCCTTGTCTTGTGCCAGTTTTCAAAGGGAATGCTTCCAGTTTTTGCCCATTCAGTATGATATTGGCTGTGAGTTTGTCATAAATAGCTTTTATCATTTTGAGATACGTTCTGTCAATACGTAGTTTACTGAGAGTTTTTAGCATGAAGCGCTGTTCAATTTGGTCAAAGGCGTTTTCTGTACCTATTGAGATAATCATGTGGTTTTTGTCGTTGGTTCTGTTTATGTGATGGATTACGTTTATTGATTTGTGTATGTTGAACTAGACTTGCATCCCAAGGATGAAGGCAACTTGATTGTGGTGGATAAGCTTTTTGAGGTGCTGCTGGATTCGGTTTGCCAGTATTTCACTGAGGATTTTCGCAATGATGTTCATCAGGGATATTGGTCTAAAATTCTCTTTTTTGTTGTTGTTGTTGTGTCTCTGCTAGGCTTTGGTGTCAGGATGATGCTGGCCTCACAAAATGAGTTAGGGACAATTTCCTCTTTTTCTACTGATTGGAATAGTTTCAGAAGGAATGCTACCAGCTCTTCTTTGTACCTCTGGTAGAATTCGGCTGTGAATCCATCTGGTCCTGGACTTTTTTTGGTTGGTAGGCTATTAATTATTGTCTCAATTTCAGAGCCTCTTATTGGTCTATTCAGGGATTCAACTTCTTCCTGGTTTAGTCTTGGGAGGGTGTATGTGTCCAGGAATTTATCCATTTCTTCTAGAATTTCTAGTTTGTTTTGTTAGAGGTGTTTACAGTATTCTCTGTAGGTAGTTTGTATTTCTGTGGGATGGGTGGTGATAGCCCCTTTATCATTTGACTCTTTATCCAATTTGCCAGTCTGTGTCTTTTAACTGGGGCATTTAGCTCATTTACATTTAAGGTTAATATTGTTATGTGTGAATTTGATCCTGTCATTGTGATGTTAGCTGGTTATTTTGCCCATTAATTTATGCAGTTTCTTCATAGAATCAATGGTCTTTATAATTTGGCATGTTTTTGCAGTGGCTGGTACCAGTTGTTCCTTTCCATGTTTAGTGCTTCCTTCAGGAGCTCTTCTAAGGCAGACCTGGTGGTGACAAATCTCTCAGCATTTGCTTGTCTGTAAAGGATTTTATTTCTCCTTCACTTATGAAGCTTAGTTTGGCTGGATATGAAATTCTGGGTTGAAAATTCTTTTCTTTAAGAATGTTGAATATTGGCCCCCATTCTCTTTTGGCTCTAGGGTTTCTGCTGAGAGATCTGCTGTTAGTCTGATGGGCTTCCCTTTGTGTATAACCCTACCTTTCTCTCTGGCTGTCCTTAACATTTTTTCCTTCATTTCAACCTTGGTGAATCTGACAGTTATGTGTCTTGGGGTGCTCTTTTCAAGGAGTATCTTTGTGGTGTTTCTGTATTTCCTGAATTTGAATGTTGGCCTGCCTTGCTAGATTGGGGATGTTTTCCTGGATAATATCCTGAAGAGTGTTTTCTAACTTGGTTCCATTCTCCCCATTACTTTCAGGTATACCAATCAAATGTGCATTTGGTCTTTTCACATGGTCCCATATTTCTTGAAGGCTTTGTTCATTTCTTTTTACTCTGTTTTATCTAATCTTGTCTTCTCACTTTATTTCATTAATTTGATCTTTGATCACTGATATCTTTTCTTCCACTTGATCGAATTGGCTATTGAAGCTTGTGCATGTGTCACAATGTTCTTGTGCCATCGTTTTCAGCTCCATCAGGTCATTTATGATCTTCTCTACACTGTTTATTCTAGTTAGCCATTCGTTTAACCTTTTTTCAAGGCTTTGAGCTTCCTTGTGATGGGTTAGAACATACTCCTTTAGCTCGGAGAAGTTTGTTACTACCAACTTTCTGAAGCCTACTTCTGTCAACTCATCAAAGTCATTCTCTGTCCAGCTTTGTTCTGTTACTGGTGAGGAGCTGCGATCTTTTGGAGGAGAAGATGTGCTCTGGTTTTTAGAATTTTCAGCTTTTCTGCTCTGGTTTCTCCCCATCTTTGTGGTTTTATCTACCTTTGGTCTTTGATGTTGGTGACCTACAGATGGGGTTTTGGTGTGGATGTCCTTTTTCTTGATGTTGATGCTATGCCTTTCGGTGTGTTAGTTTTCCTTCTAACAGTCATGTCCCTCATCTGAAGCTCTGTTCGTGTTTGCTCTAGGTCTACTCCAGACCCTCTTTGCCTGGGTGTCACCAGCGGAGGCTGCAGAACAGCAAATATTCCTGCCTGATCCTTCCTCTGGAAGCTTCATCCCAGAAGGGCACCTACCTGTATGAGGTGTCTGTCAGCCCCTATTTGGAGGAGTTTCCCAGTTAGGCTACACAGGTGTCAGGGACCCACTTGAGGAGGCAGGCTGTCCGTTCTCAGAGCTCAAACACCATGCTAGGAGAACCACTGCTCTCTTCAGAACTGTCAGATTGGGACGTTTAAGTCTGCAGAAGTTTCTGCTGTATTTTGTTCTACTATGCCCTACCCACAGAGGTGGAGTCTATAGAGGTAGTAGGCCTTGCTGAGCTGCGCTGGGCTCTGCCCATTTCAAGCTTCCTGGCTGCTTTGTTTACCTACTCAAGCCCCAGCAATGGCAGACGCCCCTCCCCCTGCCAGGCTGCAGCCTTGCAGGTCAATCTCAGACTGCTGCGCTAGCAGTGAGCAAGGCTCCATGGGCATGGGACCTGCTGAGCCAGGCACAGGAGAGAATCTCCTGGTCTGCCAGTTGCTAAGACCTTGGGAAAAACACAGTATTTGGGTGGGAGTGTCCCATTTTTCCAGGTACAGTTGGTCACAGCTTCCCTTGGCTAGGAAAGGGAAATCCCCCAATCCCTTGTGCTTCCCGGGCTAGGCGATGCCCTGCCCTGCTTCAGCTCACCCTTCATGGGCTGCACCCACTGTCCAACCAGTCCCAATGAGATGAACCAGGTACCTCAGTTGGAAATGCAGAAATCACCTGTCTTCTGTGTTAATCATGCTGGGAGCTGCAGACTGGAGCTGTTCCTATTTGGCCATCTTGGAGCTGCCTAAAGTTCTATTTAAATTTAGATACCAATTAATCAAAATGCAGGTTGTACATTCTAGAGTAAGTATTAAATTTTTTTAAAATCATATTAGTTAAAGTAATAAATCCATGGGGAAATTACACTACGTTCATCAATTAGAAGTCTCTATATGGTTAAGATATTTCTTCCAGAATGATCTATAGATATAATTCAATTCCAATAAAAATCCCAGCAGACTTGTAATGGAATTTGACAAGCTGATTCCAAAATGAAAGGCTAAAAAGGAAGAAACAATCAAAGACATATTTGAGGAAGAACAGTGTTGGAGGTCACACAGCACCAAATATCAAGAGATATTGGTGCAAGGAGATGCGAAAAAAAACTGATTCAGCAGAACGGGGAGACCAAAAATAGTCTGATGCATATATGGTCACTAAATTCTGATAAAGATATTACTAAAGTAACTGTGGAGAAAGGTAAAGTTTCTAGATCAAGTAGATATGAAGTTACCAAGGTAACTTTGACTCTATCTAATACCATACACAAAAAATAAATGCACACGGATTATAAAATTAATTTGAACTGTAAAACAAGCTTCTTGAAGATGAATGGAATATTTTCCTAATTTTCAATTAAGTCGGATTTTTGTTGATACACTGGAAAAAATAATTGAAACATAATTATAAAGAAATTGACTGATATATTGTACTTTGCTAAAATTTATGTTCCTCAAAAGTCACCATTAAGAAAGCAAGGATGCAAGGCAACAAATGGGAGAAGCTATTTACAATATATATCTAAGACAAAGGACTCATATCTAGGACATATATAAAGAACTTTTATAAATTAATAAGAATTTCAACAACTTTTTTTTTTTTTTTTTTTGAGAGACAGGATCTCCCTATGCTACCCAGGCTAGATTTGAATTCCTGAGCTCCAGGGATCCTCCCAATTCAGCCTCCTAAATAGCTAGGAGTATAGGCATACAACACCACCCTGGGCTACAACCTAATTTTTGACATTTAGCAGGGGAAAATAACTAAATTGCCAATAATCACATGAAATGGTGCTCAATATGATTAGTCATCAGCAGATATAGAGGTGCCTTTATAAAACCTAGGCATTATATAACTACTACTTAGTCACATAATCTGTCCATATGTAAAGTATGATCTAACGCTACATAATTCAGTAGAGATAGAAAGTGTCTAAAATAAACTAATAAATTATATTTGAACTATTTTACAATTTATATATTTAAAAATTTTGTGATTATATGCTTGAAATATTTCAAAAATTTTGAAATATGAAATAGTCTTCTATAGTTATGATCTAACCATAATCAACCCATGTATTAGTTAAGAGCTAATTATCTAGACCATTTAGAACAGAGTATTTTTATGTAAAAAATTTGGCAAACATGTTTTGTTTTCAGGTATCTTGTGAAAGTGTTTTGAATAATCACTTTACTTTTATAGCTCAAATAAAACAAATGGAGACAATTCTGGGATTTTACTTTATGTATATATATATATATGAAGAAATGTTATTCAAAATATTAAAATTGCACTTATGTCTACAATTACTTATTATTATCATTATTATTTGGAGAAAATGTTTGGCTTTATTGCCCAGACTGGAGTGCAGTGGCCCGATCTCAGTTCACTGCAGCCTCTATCTCCTGGGCTCAAGACATCCTCTCACCTGAGCTTCCCAAGTAGCTGGGACTACAGGCATGCACCACTACATTCGGCTAATTTTTGTATTTTTTGTAGAGACAGGATTTTACCATGTTATCCAGATTGGTCTCGAACTGGTGAGCTCTAGTAATCGCCTGCTTCTGCCTCCCCAAAGTGCTGGGATTACAAGCCTGAGCCATTGCACCTGGCCACTTACTTATTTTTTAAGACAAGGAAAATGCATACAATATGAAAATATCCAGGTCCACACAAGTTTTATTTAATCTTAACAATCATGCAATACAGGTGAGGTGAAGAAAGTACCAAGGATATGTGCAAAAAGGGGTGTGTTTTATGTTAAAAATCTTTAAAACAACGATAAAACCAACTAAAAGACAGTTTGCTTGTTGATTTTAAACAATGACATTGATAAAATACTGCATCCAGTAGACTGCTTCTGCTGCCCTTCTCTTAGATACCACTGATGGGTACAATCCATTTTGCAGGAAAAAAATGGGATGATAAATACATGATAAATCAACATCAATTAAAGTATCAGACAGAAACTAAATTTTTTGACTTCTTTTTATAAAATTAAAAATGGTTATTTTGAAAAAGCCTACAAGTTGAGTTTATTTTTCCTCAACAAAAATCATATGCACATAAGTATAGAGTTTCCAACTGAAATCATCAAAATCCATGAGTGTAACAGCTGAGTAACTAAAAATTCAATTTAGAATTATTTCATAGTGGTTTGCTATCCTGTTTGTTTACTCTTCACTGGAGACATTTTTAACTGAATGAGAAGACGTCATGTAAATGACTGTGCTGGATGCATGGTGTAAAGAATGAATTCATATTTATTTACGTTCACAATATTGTTGAGCTTAAAGACCACCCGTCCCATTAGAAGAAAAAGTTAAACTTGAAAGGGCTGTTATGAAAGTATAATTCATCAATCATATATGCATATGTATTAATCTGACAAATTCATAATATTACTCAGCCTTCTGAAACTTTAATAATGAATGATTCTAAAACTTTTAATGCATGAATTGCAAATGTGTTTTATTTCTGTGTTGTAAAAGAGTATTTGAAGGCTTGATATTGCAAAGAATTGTAATGATCTATTGGAAATTTACTTAGTGATAAGACTCAGTTGTTAATACATGTATTAAAATGTAAAACAAATTCTACTTATATCACCTTAATACATACTGCTAGGTTACTCATAATCCCTGTTAATGTTTTGCCTAATGGAAAAATGTATTTTATATCAGGTCAGTATATAAATGCAAAAGGAATCCATATATCTGATTCACAAACTACTCACTGAGGCATCACTTTTTTAAAATGCTGTCTAGCTGCCAAGTAATATATTAAATTATAATATCATTGAAATATAAAGATAGTAATTTATTAGACAATTTTCTAGAAGACTTTTTTCTTAACTTTATTTTATTAAAACGAATTCTAGATTTCAATTTAATTGCAGACACATTATACTTGCCTTATGAGGGCAATAATAAGGTAAATGAATAATTTATTTGTAAGTGTTGTGTTAAGACACATTCCAATTATTTTGTATAGGCTTATTCTGTACCTCTAACATTGCCTTTTTATTGTTTGTTTTGTTCACTGAAGTAAATGTCAACAATGTATTACTTAAACTAATTAACATGGAAAGAATCATATCTTCTACCAGTGGAAATGCCAGCACTATCATGTCCTGTAATTCATTTTCAAATGCTGAAAGATACAATTATACAGAAAAGGAACTGAGTATCTTCATGATATGAAAAGTTCTTCAGTTGAATTCACAGTAATGTTGACACTCAATATTGACAGTAGTTCAGATCCTGAAAATACTGGTTTAAAAAGGATCAACCTAGAAATTTCAGGTAGAAGACAGAAAGGCATTTAAAACCCAAGAAATGGCCAGGCACAGTGGCTCACACCTGTAATCCTAGCGCTTTGCGAGGCTGAGGCAGGCAGATCATCTAAGGTCAGGAGTTTGAGACCAGCCTGGCCAACACGGTGAAAGCCCATCTCTACTAAAAAACAAAAATTAGCCAGGGGACAGAGTGAGACTCCGTCTCAAAATAAATAAATAAGTAAATAAATAAATAAATAAAATAAAACCCAAGAGATCCGAAGAATCAACATTAAGAAACTAACTTCACAGGTTTCTGACACAAATTAAAAAGCCTTTAAAGACAAATTAAAAACAAAAAACAAAGGTAAACCATGGCTATCAAATTCCAAGAATGAGAAATGTAAAGTCTATTGCTAGTTTAGTGTATTTCAGCAGATAGAGTAAGCTGATTTTTACACAAGAGATGGTGTTTTAACTAAGAGTACATCAGTGTAATTATTACTGCAATGTCCTTCAAGGGATCATATTTAAATATAAAAATTGCAAGTTAACAAAAGGGTAAATAATATGAACTACCTTCTGATGAAGCCAAGGAGCCAACAGGGGAAGATAAAAAGGAGAATATTGACACCAAATCCACATCGTTTTCCTTTATCTGCTGTTTATTTTTCTAAATTTGTTGTTTCTGTTTTAAACCTACTTTTTACATTTAATTATTAATTATTTTCAGGTAAGTGTTGTTCTATTTTCTCTTTTCACTTTCTTTCAGGTAACTTCCATTTCTTTTCCTGCTATGATCAATGACTCCCCTTTTCCCAGAAGTTTTCTAACCATAATCAATTTCTATGAGAGACATTGTTGAGGAATTTCATGAGTCAGAGGAATAATTAGCTTCTCAGGTGCCCCAAACTCTAATATTATATGAAATACACATTATAGTTCATCTATGATACTGATTTCTTGGGGCTGAGCATTTTTTAGTAGAAATAGATGTAAGTGCTCACCTTAGACAAAGTAAGGTGCTGAGAGTAGTAAAAACTAAAGGATAGAGGGTTATTGATGAGAAAGAAAATCATAATCTATTTGAAGATTTATTGTTAGTTTATTTTTTAATTTACATTTTTAATTTTTGTGGGTACGTATATTAATGAGGTATATGAGATGTTTTGATACAGGCATGCAATGTCAAACAATCACATCAAGAAGAATGGGGCATCCATCCCCTCAAGCATTTATCCTTTGTGTTACAAACAATCCAGTTACACTCTTTTAGTTATTTTTAAATGTACAATTAAGTTATTGTGTATAATCACCCGGTTATCCTTAGCAAATACTAGGTCTTATTCATTCTTTCTTTTTTTTTTCTTTTGTATCCATTAACCATCTCCACTTCTTCCTCAGCCCCTCACTGCCCTTCTCAGCCCCTGGTAACATACTTCAGAATTTATGTCCAAAATTTCAATTGTTTTAATTTTAGATCCCACAAATAAGTAAGAACATGCGATGTTTGTCTTTCTATGCCTGGCTTATTTCAGTGAAAATAATTATCTCCAGTTTCATTGATGTGTGGAAAATGACTAGATCTCACTACTTTTTTATGACTGAATAGTACTCCATTGTGTACATGTACCATATTTACTTTATCCATTAATCTATTGATGGAAACTTACATTGCTTCAAAATCTTAGCTATTGAAAACAATGTCACAACAAACAAAATTGCAGTTATCTCTTCAATATACTGATATCTATTCTTTTGGGTATATACCCAGCAGTGGGATTACTGGATCATATGGTAATTCTATTTTCAGTTTTTTGAGGAACCTCCAAACTGTTCTCCACAGTAATTATACTGATTTACATTCCCACCACAAGTGTACAAGGGTTTCCTTTTCAACACATCCTCTCCAGCATTTGTTATTGCCTGTCTTTTGGACAAAAGCTATTTTAACAGGAGAGCAAAGATATCTCATTGTAGTTTTGGTTTACATTTCTCTGATGATCAATGATGTTGAGCACTTTTTAACATGCAGGTTTGCCTTTCTTTTTCTTCTTTTGGGAAATGTGTATTCAAACATTTTGCTCATCTTTTGATCAGATGATTATAATTTTTCCCATAGAGTTGTTTGAGTTTCTTACATATTCTGGTTATTACTCCATTTTCAGAAGGGTAGTTTGCAAATATTTTCTCTGATTCTGTGGTTTGTCTCTTCACTTTGTTGGTTTTTTCCTTTGCTGTGCAGAAGCTTTTTAACTTGATGTGATCTCATTTGTCCAGTTTTGCTTTGGTTGCCTGTGCTTGTGGGACGTTGCTCAAGAAATTTTTGCAGAGACCAATGTTATGAAGGTTTTCCTTAGTGTTTTCTTGCAGTAGTTTCATAGTTTGAGGTCTTAGATTTAAGTCTCTAATCCATTTTTTATTTGATTTTTGTATGTGGTGAGAGATAGGTATCTAGTTTCATTCTTTTGCAAGCGAATATCCAGTTTTCTCAGCACCATTTCTTGAAAAGACTGTTTTTCCCCTGGTGTATGTTCTTGGCAAATTTGTCAAAAATGAGTTCACTGTAGATGAGTGGATTTGTTTCAGGGTTCCCTACTCTGTTCCATTAGTCTAGATGTCTGTTTTTATGCCAGTACCATATTTGAGGATTTAAATCTGGGCCAGATGGTGTAGCTCACACCTGTAATCCCAACACTTTGGTAAGCTAAGTCAGGAGGATCGCCTGAGGCCAAGTGTTCAAGATTGGCCTGGACAACATAGTTAGACTCCATTTCTGTAAAAATGAAACATAAAAATTAGCCAGGCAGGGTGGTGCACTCCTGCAGTCCCAGCTACTTGGAAGGCTGAGAAAGGAAGATCACTTGAGTCCAGGAGGTTGAGGCTGGAATGAGCCATGATCATGTCACTGAACTCCAGCCTAGGAGATACAGCAAGACTCTGCATATTTTTAAAAATGTGATTGTTATGAGTAATGTATTTACAGAATAACATCTTAAGAAGTATAAACTGATATTATATATTTGTAATGATCTGGTTTTCAGCAAGATGGGAGCAATTCCAGGTCTTCTATTTCATCATCAAGTAAATTTACATTTCTCTGTGATGACTTGCTGGACAATAAGCAGCAATTTAACATAATTAAAATACCGTGACTCTTACAGTGGATAACTGAAGTCTAGGGCCAGTAATCAAAATGCAAGTCAAAATTCATTTGTGGGTCAATTTAGTGACTTTTTATCAACAATTAAAAAAACCATAGACCAGAATAAACCAAAACATTATAGAAAAGAATTGAGTTACATACAATAGGATAAGTCCTGGTTTGTAAAACATTTTGCACATGTGTGTGTGTATTTCAGTTACATATGTATGCATATACCATTGCAGTGTAAAAAAAATTTCTTGTGTCATAGTCACAACATTTTGAAAGCTACTGTCTTAGTATATGTATAATCACTTTGACAGTAATATATTTCAACAGATAACTAAATTTGATAATTATTTTAATAGCAATATTTGTAATGTAGTGAAATAGAACAAAATGGCATAGGAAAGCCAGTTAGGTAGATGTTGTAGTAATATAAAAGAAAACAGATAATAAATCAAAGAAAGTTTATTTTATGGAGAGAAAGAGGAGTGTTAAGAAAGACTGGAAGAAAGAAGGATAAAATTCAATAAAATGTTTTGTCAAATTCAGAAGAATTGGAAATGTGATTAAGGCATTAACAAAACAAGGATATCTTAGTGTTGATAATATAATGAAAAAACAAATTCTCAAAATGTGATTTCATACTATCGCAAGAACAAAAAACCAAACACCGCATATTCTCACTCATAGGTGGGAACTGAACAATGAGAACACATGGACACAGGAAGGGGAACATCACACTCTGGGGACTGTTGTGGGGTGGGGGAAGGGGGGAGGGATAGCACTGGGAGATATACCTAATGCTAGATGATGAGTTAGTGGGTGCAGCGCACCAGCATGGCACATGTATACATATGTAACTAACCTGCACGTTGTGCACATGTACCCTAAAACTTAAAGTATAATAATAATAATAATAATAATAATAATAATAATAATAATAAAGAATCACATGAGGCAGAACAATATAATGCAAAAGCTTAGGTCTCCTGCCCAGTGTTTACTATAAATCTCTAGAGTCACAGCCCAGGAAACTATATATTTAATAGACACCTCAGATCATTCTTATGCACTCCAAAATTTAAGAATAACTCCTGAATGTTCTAACCTAAAAAGATCTTCTTTTATTAACTCTGAAAATTTTCACTGAGAGAATGATTTAACTACATGTCAGCTCACAATTTTCTCACAAAGCTAACTATGTCTTTAGTGTTGTAAGAAAAAAAAGTTGGCATGAAATGAATTCAGATGAAATTCTGATTATAATTAGAGTAGTATCATGCCAAATGTATCTAGTACTGGAATTTTTAGAAGTACATAGGATAAGTGTGATCCTGCAAGCTAATGCTCTAGAGTAAGAATAGAATGTGATAGAAAATTAATTTCAGCATTTTTCGATCTCATGCTTCTTCTAAAGTACATCCTTTGATATTTACTTATTGGGATGCAAGAACTATCGAAGCATTGAAAGCCACTTGGTATTTTGAAAGAGAATTAAACATCATCTAGTTAAAAGTTCCGGTTGAGGTTGATTATTTGTAGGCAAAGCACTGCAATTAGCATTTAAATAATTCAATGTTAGAAACCATTTTCTGTGAGATTAACAATGATTCATTCTCACATGCTGTGTTTTTAATCAAAGAGGTGAAAGGTATAGAGCATGGGACAGGAACAAAGATGTCTAGTTACAAACTCACTCTTGCAATTTGCTAGTAATGTGCTTGCCTGCATGTTTAAAAGCAACTCAGAAGAATGCGATGCGTTGCCTATTCAATCCTTAATGATAATGTAAATGAAGGATTATTGGTTCCACCAGCAGATGATATTTCTTTAGAAATATTGCCTGAACCTTTCTCTATTATTTTCCAACTTCCAAAAATCCTGTACAATAATGTATCTCATTAATGATATTGTCATTGTCATTTAGGAAACATGTGGAGACCTGCAAAGTCATTATTAATTATAGACACATGCATCAAAGCAGAAAAACTCAAATTCATCACTGTATTTGTTAATTAGCTAAAAAAAACAGTCCCATTTTATCACCATTTCCCTGAAAATAACCCCATTATTATTTTTTTATTAAGTATAAATTTTTTTTTTCAAAGTGGACACTGATTAAAAGAACCATGATACACTTTTCAACATAAACTACTCAATTTATTCTGGCACAAATTGTCTCAACCGAAAGAACACGGTAAATATCACAATAGCAAAGAGGTTTTTTTTCTTTTTTTTTTTTTTCCACTCTGCCTCCATTAAAATGGTCTGATTGACCCTTGTCCATTTCTAAATGATAGATAATAACCTCTTCGCTTTTGCTTTTCTTGTCTATTATGTCCTTTATAGAAAACCAAAAATGAGGCATTTCCTGCAAGCCTGCAGAGAGAGAGAAGACTGAATAGGAAGCTGAAAGGGAATATAGAGACCAGGATAAAAGGCAGTTATTAAATTTGTGAACTCTATCAGAAGACAAGAAAATAAACTGTACCACTGGCTGGAAGGGTAGTGAAGTATGACATTTCATTTTTATGCAGGTCTCAGCATGACAGAAGTAACACATTGAAGAACACTGTAAAAAAGCAGTTAGTGCATTCATTGAATGCCAGCATGGCTCCTCTGCTGTTCTTTGGTTGATCCTTTTCTGTGTCTTTGTGGAACAGTGGTTTAGAGATTCATATATATGAGATCAGACCCACCATCACCCTTTGTGAATTTTCATGATGAGAGGCCGAAAACTCATTCTATGTAACTCCATGAGATTCAGGTCCAGGTGTGCTTTATATTCTTCCACATTTTTCTCTTCTTTAATGAATCATGCAGCCTCATGCAGTCTGTTTCTCTCTCACTCATATACACACACAGAGCTTCATATTTTGGCACGTGAAAATAATATTAAAACTATTTTCTAATTGTTTAAGTTCTTTTATATATTACATAAATGGATCTTAGACAGATAAATGTGATATCTTTCTCACTTACATATTTGTAACTTCCTATAAAAAATTTTAAATGAGCTGTTCTAAATAGATAGCAAACACAGCATAATTTATATTTTCCTTTCCTTTCACATATTTTCCTTCTTGTCTTCATATTCTCCAAACTTGAATGAAATCTTGTACAGGACCAATTGCTCTTCAGGTATTATTCAGTCACAAAAATAGTCTCAGGTTAATAAGCAAAAAGACTTACCTTGTTTAGGTCCATTGTTCAATGCTCCAAACACTTAAAAATCTTCAAGTTTATCTCCTTCTGTTATAGGAAAGAGGTCCCAATTCAGACTCCAAAGAGGGTTCTTGGATCTCATGCAAGAAAGAATTCAGGGCTAGTCCACAATGCAAAGTAAAAGCAAGTTTATTAAGCAAGTAAAGTGGTGAAAGTACAGCTACTCCATAGACAGAGTAGAGCTTTCCCAAAAGTAAGAGGAGGAACATCCACCCTAGGTACTATGCTTGTATATATAGAATAAAAAAATGATGATGGGCAGATGTGATTTGCCACAAGGTTTTGTGATAAATGATTAATTTTCTTAATTACTGCATTTTGCAAGACTCAATCCTATTTTTAAACCAAAATTAGGAATTCTTTTGTTCTCAAGATATCAGGATATTAGGACACTCCAAAGTCTGGTTCTATTTAGTAAACATTGTTAATTTGTTCACTTAACCTTAAACATTTAGAAGCTAGGAATGCCTGACTTTCTGGGTGCACAGCCCAGTAAGTCTCAGCCTCATTTTCCTAGACCTCACTCAAGATGGAGTTGCACTCATTTGAACGCCTCTGACACTTCTGCAACTCAAACCTAACCTACGCTTGAAGGTCTAAGCTGGATAGGGGGGCTTTATAAACTGGTTGCTATGCATTCACTCCAAAACACTGTAGCAGCCGTAGATCTTAGTCTCTCTTGGATGAATTAAGAAAGAAGCAGGAGAAGTCTCCAACTCTGGGTGTTGGTGCCTCTGTGTACAAGATGTTCAGTTGCTGAGTTTTTGTCTCTGGGTTTTTTTTTTTTTTTTTCTTGTTGTTACAACTCTTGACAAAGCTCCTGAGACCTGCAATTATATGGCTTTCATACTTTCTCTAGCCAAATGCTCTTTAATACTTCCTTAGTCCTAGAAATTCGGCAGTTTACCATTTCACTGAGATCTCCTTGCCTTCTAAGTGAGACTTCTGAATAGAATTCCCCTTAATATCTCCCAGCAAGTTCACATCTGGTCCCTGGTAAACAGGAACGTCTTTGGTCCACTGGGACAGTACCAGCTCCTAGTAGTAATGACTTTCTTTTCCTTTTTTTTTTCTTTAAATTTTGGCCACCTCAAGCCATTATAGCCATAGTCATTTGTATTTACACTTGTCCATGCACATTCTGAAAATAAATCTATATATACCATAAACTTCAAAAAACACCAGCCATTATCTCCTAATTTTCCATAAAGATTCCTTTAGTTGTTTTGAAAAGAAGTACACCTCTTTTCTACCCACTTTTAAGGAAAAGCACCACATACCCCATTAACTCTTTCTAAGGCTCTTACTCTAATTTTTCCTTACTACATAGAATTTTCAATTCTTTCAAAAAGCCCTAAAAATGATGAGTTAAGTGTAGTAAAATTGATTTTGGCTAAGTTCCATTGAGACCAAAAAAAATTGATTTTGGCTAAGTTCCATTGATACCAAAAAAAAAAAAAAAAACAGCTTTCTTTGGAAGATATTACTTTATTACCAGCTTTGAGTACCTAAAACTCACACAACAGGAAAAATCTCATTTACTATCCATAATCACAAAAAAGCTAAAGCATGTCAAAACTGCTTACATCAACAGATATTTTAGAGTTGCTTGTGGTTATATTAACCTTGCCCACCTTGTAGTTCCTTAGCAGTGGTCCTTACCTTGCCTGAACACTAAATTACTCGAGGAACTCCTGAAACTCAATTTGTTGTTGTGTTGTTTTGTTTGTGTGTTTGGTTTATAGTGTTCAATAGTAAGTTTGCTTATTTATTTTTAACTTGTCATTGCGGCAACATGCACAAATGAGTAGAAAGGATAGAATAACACCAAGGACTACTCTCTAGCAGCCATTAATACATCATCATATTATTTCATCTTTATCTCCATCTTTCTGCACCTATCACCCTCCCACAAATGGAGGTTAAAGCAAACCTTAGAAATGATGTCATTTCACCCATAAATAATTTAGTACATATTGATAAATTAAAATACATTTTAAAGCTACCATAATAATAGCATGGCACCTAAGATTTTAAGAACTTTTTAAAATATTCAAATATTTTATCAATGTCACTTATCCTTGAATTTTTTAGATCTACATTTTAAAGTATATTTGTTCAAATCAGAAGTCAAACATGTTTCATATATTGCATGCATTTTTTCTTTTACTTTATGAGAGACCCCTTTCTTTGTTTTTTCTTCTCATTTATTCAGCTCAGAGAACATCTCTCACATTCTAATTTTGCTGATCTTATCCGTGTTGTGTCATTTAAGATTTTTTCCAACTGATGTCTCTACAGTGAATTATCTAGAAACTAGGTTAGATTCTATTTTCTGTTAACAACACTCCATAGATGATTTTGTGGCATTCATATGGCTAGTATAAGCCAGTTCACATTGGTATGTGTCTCCTGATGGTACAAAACCAATAGTGATTAGTAGTTTCTTGGTTTCTAGTTTAATACAAATTTCCAATTTCATATTGTGCATATCCTACCATTTCTCTATAGAACCTTATTTTTTGGATAAATAAATTGTAAATAGAGATTATAATCTGAACACTAAGGGGGTTCATTGCTAAAAGGTTAGTCACTGCATCTGGGCCCTTACAGGAAACAAACAAACAAACAAAAAATTTGAAAGAGAACAATATTGCATGAATGCATATTAATATGTCAAAATCTAATTTAGGATTACAGTTGTGCTTATTTTAATTCAAATTTGAATTTTTATGTTTAAAATCTTTGTTCTACCAAAAATTAGCATCATTACATATATACTTTATATACAATGTATATATATGAATATCTTTACTACATATTATGCACAAATAAGTATACATTAATAAACATAAAATTGTAATATTATTATTAAATATAAATTCCGATACAGGCTATGATTATTTGCAGTTATTAAATTTCCTTAGGATATATCTCACCAGGGATGTTCAAGCAAATTACTGTACTTTAAAGATACAGAAAGTAATTCTTTCTATGGTTAAATCACCAATCAAATACATGGAATCCCAATGATGTTTTAATGTGTTTTTCTTTTTTTCTTTTTTGCATTTTGCCTTAATATTTTTTAATATTGACAGTATTTGTGTGATCTCAGGATCAATATTATACAAGATATATTCAGGAAGTCTAGCTTCCAATCTGTCTTACCCAAACTGTACTCACCACCTCCTCAATTAATTAATATTTATTAATGTTGAGTTTATTTATCAATTTAATTATTTGAACTCACATACACACACTTGGATATATTTGCATTCTATCAATTTCTTAGATTAAAATATATAACACTATTTGCATTTTTATAGCTATCAACCCATAGTAGCATATTGATTGCGTTTTTGAAAACTGTTACCATGGTGCGCATGTACAGTACTTTCTCATAAATTCTGCTATTGATGAATACTTGTATTATTTCCAGTCTCTTGCTATTTTAAATAGCAGTGCAATGAGCATGAGGCATTTTGAGTTTTTGGGGAATTAATTCCTAGAGGTAAGTTTACAGGGTTAAAAGGTAAACAGAGGTGCAATTTTGTTAGATGTAGCCAAACTAACCTCCAGAGGTATAACATTTTGTGTTATCATTAAAGCAGAAGCATACTTGTTTTCTATTCATTCTTCAAGAGAGTTTGTTATTAAATGTCAAATGTCTCAATGGTGAGATGTAGCATTTTATGTAATATTAATATGTATTTTTCCTAATTATAAATAATAATTTCTGTATATTGTTTTTATCTCTTATCCATTTATTATAAGTTTTTTTTTCAAATAATGTTAGAAATGTTTAATATCTTCAGCGTATTAATTCTTTGTGTGGTATCAAATTTACCTTGATATTCCATTCGTTTTTTACTTTTATCATGGTATATTTCTACATGTGATTTTTTTTTATTTCTGTGTAGTTATGTGTATTAATCTTTTGTATTATACTACTGTATTTGAGACTTATCTAAGAACACTTCCCTCTAGTCTTTTTAAAATGAAATTGCTCAAATTTTTCTAGCCATAACAAATTTTTACTTTTGTCTGTAAATCTCTAATTCACCTATAAATTTCTTATTTTCTTATATATGGCATCAGAACCTGATCAAGTTTTAACTTTTCCATATTATTATCCAGTTACCTCAATACCTCTTCTCAAAACATTTATCACTTCCCACTGATTTATTTGGTACCTTGTCGCACATAAAATGTTTAAATATACTTGAATATATTTTTGGATTTTTATTTGTATTAAATGGCTCTGTTTATGAATAAATGCATAAAAAGGTGATGAAAAAGACTATAAAGTATTTTAATATCTATTATATTTATCATTATCCAAGAAGAGAGTAAGATTTTTTACTTTTCCTGTCTACTTTTTTATCTTTCAGAAGTGTTTTATAGTTTTAATATAAACTTTGGATATTTGTTAAGTTTGTTATACATACATAGTTTTAAATCCTCTCTGAGTGAGTCTGGTTATAGCTTGCAATGAGACACACTCAAACACTAGTTTATCATATTTTTGTATTATATCAAAGTTTGTGCTTAATATCAAAATGTTCAATAACTATTGAGGCCCAATATGAGTTAGAAGTGTAAAAATAATTACACTTTAAAGTGCAAATTTGTTAAATTAGATTGTTAAAAGTGCTAATACAGAGAAGTATAGCATTTTAATAAAATTTAAAAATTTAGTAAATTGTCAAATGAGAAATTTACTTTGGCAATATGGTAAACTACAGTCTCAGAAAAGCAATGAATATACTTAACATATTCATATGCATATGACTTTGGCAAAAAATTTTGGCTCAAAAAATTGAATATATTTAACATATTTATACATAAACATATCTACACACAGACATACATACACAAACGAGAGGACATCAAAAAGTTTCTGGAAAATTGAATTAAAATATAAAAATAAAAAATATAAACTTTATTTTTCAACATAAGCTATATACATAAAGTTCAACATTGTCTTGTAGATGATGATACCAGCCATTAAGTTTATTCAAGAACTGAGTGTCCTGGGAATTTAGTCATGTCAATGTAGTCTTTTTTACACTATTGCCTGAAGAAAAATGCATACCCTTTACAGATTTGTTTTTTAACTGAAAAACAAACATAATCAGACAGCCCCAAATCAAACTGTTAATGTGGATGTCTAATAGTTTCCCATCAAAACTCTTGCAAAACTGCCTTTGTTGAATGAAAGGAATGAACAGGGGCATTGCTGTAGGGGGGAAGGACTCTCTGGTGGTTTTCTGAGTGTTTTTCTGCCTATGTTTCGACAAGCTCTCTCAAAACACTTTTATAATAAGCAGATGTTATCTTTATTTGGTCCTCCAGAAAGTCAACAAGCAAAATGCCTTGAGCACTGCCCCCAAAAAACTGTTGCCATGACCTTTACTGTTGACCAGTACACTCCTTTGACTGGATCACTTTCATTTCTTGGTAGCCATTGCTTTGATTTTGCTTTATCTGCAGGATCATACTGGTAGAGCCAATTTCATCTTCTGTTATAATTCTTTGAAAAAATGCATTAGGATCTTGATTGCACTTGTTTAAAATTTTCATTGAAAGCCCTGCTCTAGTCTGCAGCTCATTTGGGAGCAAAGGTTTTGACATCTGAGTCACAAGTCTGCTCAGCTTTAATTATTCAGTCAGAATTATGCAAGCTGAACCAGTTGTGATGTTTATGGTGTTGGCTATTGCTTGTGCTGTCAATCATTGGTTCTTTTTAATGAGGACATGAACAAGATTAACTTTTTCCTTGCAAATTGATCAGGATAGTCTGCCATGACAGACTTCATCTTCAACATAGTCTTCTGTCTTCTTAAAATGTGTTAACCATTTGTAACTATTTGCTAATTTTTGGGGGGAATTGTTTCCATTAACATTTTATAAAGCATCAATGATTTCACCATTCTCCCATGCAAGTTTCACAATAAATTTGATGTTTGTTCTTAACTCAATTTTAGAATAATTCATGCTGCTATGATAGGAGCTCTTTTCAAAATGATATCTTGTCCTTCTTAGCACCTCAAATTAGATCCTGTTGAGACACGTTATAACAAGTTAGCACCAGTTTATTTCTGGTGCAAAAAATGTTTTAAAATTCATTCTTTTTTTATAATATGCATTTTCCACGAAATTTTTAAAGACCGTGGGGGTGTGTGTGTGTGTGTGTGTGTGTGTGTGTAATTCATTGATAGAACTATGAAATACATATACTACAGGGAACAAAAACCTAGAAACTGGAATGCCTAAATGGCAAAATTCTCAGCTGGGGAAAATAAAACATATTCCATTGGGGAAGACACTGGCTATGTAAACTTATATTGAACTTGGTGAACAGCTATAGAGAACATTTCTCCCGGAAATTCTTAACCCCTCATCAGCATTGGAATTTACATGTTTTAGCTATGATATGTGGCTCATAGAACTTTCTAGCTTTAAGGAAAAATAATATGATTCAAAGTGTTGGTATATATCCTTAGGCACTAGACAGAGTCAAAAGAAACTCCCTTCTGGATAAATTTACTTCATATGAAAATTTCAGTATATTCTCCAAGATAATGTTCCAAAAACATTAGTGCTCACTCTCTCTCTCTCTTTCCTCTCTCTCTCTCTCCCTCTCTCTTATGTCAAAACAGAAAAAAAACTGCAGTGATGAAATGTTCAAAAAAAAGAAGACACTAAAATTACAAGTACAGGTTACAACAAAAGTTTATTTAACATGGTTACATAATTAAAGGAGAAGACTGAAAATATTTAAAACACATGAAAAGAAAGATTAGCCAGAAATTACAGGAGACTTCTCAATGTTAACAATGGAAGTCAGAAGACAGTGGAATGCCTTATTTATTTATTTATTTATTTATTTATTTATTTATTTTTTAGATATTAAAAAATCTCTCTCTGTTGCCCTTACTGAATTGCAGTGGCACAAGTATAGCTAATTGCAGCCTCAAATTCCCGGCCTTACGTGATCCTCTCACCTCAGCCTCCCAAAGTGCTAAGAATATGGGTGTAAGCTATCATGCTCTGCTTTTTAAAAAATCCTGAAGAGGGAAACCAAAACACTGTCAATTCCATTTTTTTTTTAATGAGAAGGAAATGAGACATTTTTATAAAACAAAAAAGTAGAAAGTTTATTATGTATAATTCTTCTCTAAAGTAATATCTAAAGAAGATACAATATTATACCAGAAGGAAGAAATTTTTTTAAAAAATGGTAATTATGAGGTTAAATGTAAATAAATATTAATTCCATAAAAATTTTAATTAAGAATAAAATATAAGCAAAATAGTGCTATAATTTGATGTATGAAATAATTTCTTGAGCCATAAAACATGTTAGTCATAAAGGAAATGTTTATACATTACATTCAAATTAAGACCCCATATCAGAAAATACCACAAAGAGAATAAAAAGAGAAGCCACAGTGACAAATATTTGCTGTGCATATGACTGACAAATAATTATTAGCCTAATTATATGAAAACATATCTATGTATTAACAAGGAATAAAGACCACTCACTAAAAAAAGGCAAAAATTATGAACATATAGGTATTTGACACGAGAAAATGTTTATTAATACTACAGAAATATAAATTAATATCATAATTATGAAACAATTCACAATCAAAATTCAAAGTTTGATCCATACCTACTTTTGTCAGGGCCATAGAGCAGAGCTGTGTGATGAAACTGTAAGGTCCTCTGAGAAGGCTGCATTATGGTCAAGTCATTGTGACCCCTGTGACACACACGTACATGAACAGAAGGCCTCCTGGAGCCAAAAAGTCTGGTAGAACAGGAAAACCACAAAAGAAGAAAGACATAAGGAATGGATCCAGTTTCAGCTTTCTACATATGGCTAGCCAGTTTTCCCAGCACCATTTATTAAATAGGGAATCCTTTCCCCATTTGTCATTTTTGTCAGGTTTGTCAAAGATCAGATGGTTGTAGATGTGTGGTATTATTTCTGAGGGCTCTGTTCTGTTCCATTGGTCTATATCTCTCTTTTGGTACCAGTACCGTGCTGTTTTGGTTACTGTAGCCTTGTAGTATAGTTTGAAGTCAGGTAGCGTGATGTCTCCAGCTTTGTCCTTTTGACTTAGGATTGTCTTGGCAATGCGGACTCTTTTTGGCTTCCATATGAACTTTAACGTAGTTTTTTCCAATTCTGTGAAGAAAGTCATTGGTAGTTTGATGGGGATGGCGTTGAATCTATAAATTACCTTGGGCAGTATGGCCATTTTCACGATATTGATTCTTCCTATCCATGAGCACGGAATGTTCTTCCATTTGTTTGTGTCCTCTTTTATTTTGTTGAGCAGTGGTTTGTAGTTCTCCTTGAAGAGGTCTTCACATCCCTTGTAAGTTGGATTCCTGGGTATTTTATTCTCTTTGAAGCAATTGTGAATGGGAGTTCACTTATGATTTGGCTCTTTGTTATTGGTGTATAAGAATGCTTGTAATTTTTGCACGTTGATTTTGTATGCTGAGACTTTGCTGAAGTTGCTTATCAGCTTAAGGAGATTTTGGGCTGAGACGATGGGGTTTTCTAAATATAAAATCGTGTCATCTGCAAACAAGGACAAAGCTGAAACTGGATCCCTTCCTTACCCCTTATACAAAAATTAATTCAAGATGGATTAAAGACTTAACTGTTAGACCTAAAACCATAAAAACTCTAGAAGAAAACATAGGCAATACCATTCAGGACACAGGCATGGGCAAGGACTTCATGTCTAAAACACCAAAAGCAATGGCAACAAAAGCCAAAATTGACAAATGGGATCTAATTAAACTAAAGAGCTTCTGCACAGCAAAAAAAACTACCATCTGAGTGAACAGGCAACCTACAGAATGAGAGAAAATTTTTGCAATCTACTCATCTGACAAAGGGCTAATATCCAGAATCTACAATGAACTCAAGCAAATTTACAAGAAAAAACAAACAACCCCATCAAAAAGTGGGCCAACGGTATGAACAGACTCTTCTCAAAAGAACATATTTATGCAGCCAACAGACACATGAAAAAATACTCACCATTACTGGCCATCAGAGAAATGCAAATCAAAACCACAATGAGATATACCATCTCACACCAGCTAGAATGGCGATCATTAAAAAGTCAGGAAAGAATAGGTGCTGGAGAGGATGTGGAGAAATAGGAACACTTTTACACTGTTGGTGGGACTGTAAACTAGTTCAACCATTGCGGAAGTCAGTGTGACGATTCCTCAGGGATCTAGAACTAGAAATACCATTTGACCCAGCCATCCCATTACTGGGTATATACCCAAAGGAGTATAAATCATGCTGCTATAAAGACACATGCACACGTATGTTTATTGCAGCACTATTCACAATAGCAAAGACTTGGAACCAACCCAAATGTCCAACAATGATAGACGATTAAGAAAATGTGGCACATCTACACCATGGAATACTATGCAGCCATAAAAAATGATGAGTTCATGTCCTTTGTAGGGACATGGATGAAGTTGGAAACTATCATTCTCAGCAAACTATTGCAAGGAGAAAAAACCAAACACCGCATGTTCTCACTCATAGGTGGGAATTGAACAATGAGAACACTTGGACACAGGAAGGGGAACATCACACACCAGGGACTGTCATGGGGTGGGGGGAGGGGGAAGGGATAGCATTAGGAGATATACCTAATGTAAATGACGAGTTAATGGGTGTAGCACACCAACATGGCACATGTATACATATGTAACAATCCTGCACGTTGTGCACATGTACCCTAGAACTTAAAGTAAAATTTAAAAAAAAAGAAGAAGAAGAAAGACGTTGGTTCCTGCTTCAACTGATTAACCGACCTTGCAACATTCCACCATTGTGACATGTTCCTGTCTTACCCTAACTGATCAGTCAACCTTGTGACATTGTGCCCTGTGACCTCCTCGACTTCGTGATACTGCCCGCAATAAACGGCCCCTAACTATAACTTTCCACTGCTTACCCCTTACCTATAAAACTAACTCCAATCCCACCACCCTCCGCTGACTCCCTTTTCAACTCAGTCCACTTGCACCTGAGTGAATAAACAGCCTTGTTGCTCACACTTAGCGTGTTTGGGTAGTCTCTTCAATTAGATGCGTGCATAACAGAAACTTTCTACAACGATACAAATGTTCTGTCTTATGTTGTACAACACCAGTTCCGTTCCCCAATTCCATGTGCGTTTATTGAATTCTTGCAATGTGACTAATAAGACTGAGAAAATGAGGTTTTAATGTTACACCATTATAAAGATTAACTTTATAGCAATATGTAACTAGCAACCAACATATTTAACAGCACAGTTATGAAGTAAAGATCATTCTTATAGTTCGCTGGTGGAAGTTCAATTAACGTAACAGTTTAGAAGACAATTTTTCACTTTCCAGTAATTTGTATGTTCTCTTGCTCTACAGCTCAGCATTTCAACTACTGGACATATTCCTTAAAAAAAACTTGATGTGCATGTACTTTGGAGCCCAGGTATAATAACTTCCATAGCAAATTTGCCTTAACACAAATATACTCAAATCAGGCTGCATGTCCAAAAGTTATAAAATAAATCTATAGATCAGGGCATAATTATAAAATGTAATTTTATGCAGCAGTGACAATGAATAAACTACTATGTATGCGTTCCCACAGATAAATCTCAAATAATAATTTTGAACCAAAGAAGCAAATCAGAAAACACAATTTTTTTATTTAAATTTTAAGTTTAAAAAATATAAAATTAAACAACATTAGTTTACGCATACATATGACATGGATCCGATAAGTGGAGGAACACCAGCGTTCTTGGTCCTTGCGCCAGTTTGGATAAAATGACACGTACACCCGTGGAGTGGTTGTACGTGTCAGGAATACAATAAGGTTGTATTCCTTAAAAGGAATGAAAAGTTATTAGGCAAGAAAGAAGGAAGGAAGAAGAAAATAGGTCCCCTGTACAAAGACAGAATGGGTGGAGGGCTCCAAAGCTGAGAGAGGAAGCCCTTTGTGCAGCAGAAATGTGGCTGCTTATATGAGGAGGTTGAAGGAGGTGGTGTCTGTTTGCATAGGGCTCAGGGGATTGGTTTGACCAGGCATGCCAATCACGTGGCCTGTGAAAAAACTGGCCCTACCACCCTAGCTTTTTAATAGACAAATGCAGGGTGCCATGATGTTCTACACACGTGGGGATATATGGGGGTGGCCATGTTGCCAGGCACCTGTGAGGGCAAGGAAGAAGAGGACTGGAATCGCCATGTTTGGGTGGACCCAGTTTCTAATGGCCAGCGCTTGCCTATTAAAGATTGCTGGCCTGGCTTTAAGAGCTGAGACTTTCCTGCTAGACAAGAAGCATTTCTGGAGCTGCTTTAAAAGAGACAAAAACTTCCCAAGGACCTTTTCCTCTCTGTGTGCCTAAAATAATTCCTATAGCACACACATTAGCTAATAAAGTATATTTTTAAAATCAAATGATATATCTCAGCTAGCATTTCAATCTGGAATAGCGGCTTAGAAAGAAAAAAAAAGAGTAGAACACAAGTGGTATATTTATTGATAATGCTTTATTTTTTGTTGATCATTCAGTGGGTGTCATTTTATCGTTATTAATTTAACTAGATGAGCATTTTTATATGTATGATGTTTTTCTTATTTTAAAAGAGTTAAAACATATGTCACTCATATGATTCTGTATTGATATCATGCCTGTCTGCATCAATTAGCGATCAGGGAAATGCAAATCAAAACCACAATGGAATGCCACCTTACTCATGCTGGAATGGCTATAATCAAAAAATTAGGTTATGAACACTGTGAAGGCAGATTTAGGTCTTATTCACTGGTAAATAATTGATACGAATAGGTACTCAATATATAAAAAATAGTCAGTTGTACAATACAGGAAATATTGTGGCTATCTGACCACTAATCATTAAGAGAGAAGGAAAATTAATTGATCAAATTGAGGAGGAGGAGCCAACATTTTTGAGTGGATGACTATTAGAACAGTCTCAAATTCCTGCACCTTTAAGCTCTGTGTTGATTAAACAAAAGGCCAAAATATAAAGCCCAAGCATCATGAAGATGATACAAAATGTTTTTTATAAGCCGAAAGTGGTCCCATATATTTTATGAAATTAAAAAGAGAGAAATAAAGAGCTCAATTCTTCCCTTATTTACTTTTGTCTATAATAAAATACCATCATATGGTGACATGTCTCTCCTAACCTCCTTTTTAGCACTGTTATACCCCTCTATAATTAGGCTTAAATGCTATTCTAAGTAACAGAAAACTGAGTTTAATATAGCATTAATTTTAGCTAATAAGATTTTTCTTATTATCTTATGATACAGCATGAAGAAGCAATGTTTTGGCAAATAATTATTTTCCAATAGTTATGGTAAGCTCCGAGGGTCCACAGATGAATAAATGAAAATCCCCTAAGAAGATCACATTCTATCGTCAAGCCAGATTTGTTTTTAATAACATGAAACACTCATATCTTCCTAGACCCATAAGTTCATGAAAAGAAAAGCTGTCTTCATTAAAAATATCAATGTTTACTTAATTCCTCATTAATGTTTTGCAAATAATGGAGAAAATTAATGGTGTGTTTTCCTGCATTTTTCAATTGTATATGATAATCACACAAAACAAAGCAAAACAAAATAAACAAACAAAAGCAGTCAGTATAAAAAGTAGGAATGAAATCAATCCACAGTTTGATAGCACTAGTTTCCCTGCAGTCTTTCTGCATGTACTATAATATATTTGTGGTAAGCACTTGTGATAACGCCAGCAAAAATTTTCCATCTTGCTTGTTTTATGGCAGTGTACTGAAACACAGAGCGAAGGTCTGTTTAAACCATTTGTCTCTGTTTCTCTGTGCAGAATGCCAACAGATTTGTTTAAACCAAAACAAAATGCATAAACAATCACATCTTCTCTAAGCTAACACTACAACTTACATTCCAGAATTTATTTTTGTAATATGCTGAAATTCAGTAACTCAAATTCTGCTTCTGGTGTTACAGAATTGCTTTTTCCTCAAGGTGAAGAATGTTTACTCATTTATTATTCTTTAAGTTATTTTCCTGCTTACTGTTTTGATTTTATAGATTACATTATGCAAATATCCACATTATTGAAAGTAGGGGAATTTTAGGTCAATGGTAGGTTAAATATAGTGTTTTAACTAGTTTTTGGAATATCAGGCCTCAAATGTGCTTTCAGGTTCCTGCTATAATTTAAAATTTTGAGATCACCTTTAAATCTTTCCTGCGTAGGTGGCTAACAAATTATTTACTACAGCATTTAGCTGAGTCTAATCCCTTTCACTAGTTACTTGAATACAAGCAGCATCAGCAGCATCTTGTAAGAAATGCGGAATCTCAGACCCTCCGTAATTACTAAATCAGAAGCTGCATTTTAACAAGATTCTAAGGTGATTAACATGCACATGAAAGTGTGAGACCCATGGTGTTTTAATTAACAGCCAGGTGAAAGAAGTAGGTATTGTAAAAGGGAGGTTTATTTCTATATTACTCTTATTGGTAGTGCAGAAGAAAATGACTGCCTAAGTGTTAGTTTTAAGAGGAAGAGTTTATAGAGTTATATTATTTGAGCTTAAACAGATCCTGGATATTACACAGAGAGTAATTTTTACACGAAGAAACCCAAAGATATATTGTTTTATCACTTTGGTATTTTGGGAAAGCGGTTAAAGATGTGTATAGATTCATGTAAGAATTATAATTATATATATGTATATAACATTTATAACGTTTGTATTTCTAAAATGATGCCACAATTTGTTCTAGGGAATTTACAAGTTTTAGGGGATTTACAACAGCACATAGGATATGAAATGATAAAAATTGAAATAAAATAACAAACAAGAAGGTAATATAATAGATCTAAGAAGAAAATACACATAAGAAAAATAAATATCAAATTTAGCTTTATCTTTTTAATATTGAAAATAACAAAGGGAACCTGGTTACTTAGACAAATTTACTGCAAAGATAAGATCAAAACAAACATTTGCTAATAAAAAATACATTATTCTTTGTACAAATTGCAGACAGAAATTTCTCTGCTGTGTAATAAACAATATTTTCAAATTATTCTTAAAAGAGACTCAGAAATGAGCTCCACGAGACTGTATTTTTTTTATAATGGCACTTAATATCAATTGGCAATATCATGTAGAATTACATTTTAGGTAAACAGTTCTGATAGTGGGCCAGTGAGATCTGAATAACCAGCTTTTGCATACTTTGACTGCAATCAATGAGTAAGTAAATTTCAGCTATAGAATATTTTATGGAAAACAATTTCTTTGAATATTGTTTTGATATTACTCTTTTTTGTTGTCTCAATTACAGCTGGTGCGTATAAAAGTTTTCTTTGTATACATGCTCACTCAATTCTTGAGGGCTGCAGGAGAGGAGAGATTTTTCTTGGAAAAAATCTTGCTACACGACCCAAAGGAGATAACAAGAACATAAGATAATTACTCTCTGCAGTGCCCTAAATTCATTCCTACTATTGCATAATTGCAAGATCATATTATTTGCCTATAAAGGCAGAATCTGCCTTGTCTGAGAATAATAGGTAGTGGGTCTCATTATATGTGCATCATTTAAAAATATTGATAAAATAGTTGCAGGACACAATAAAGGTTGAAGTTGAATAGAATATATGTTTTCAGTTTCTGCAGTATTATTAAAAATTTAAATCACTCACATAATCTAGTTGTTTTACAAAATAACTTTTTTTTTTGCTCATATTACACGAGAGCTGCTCATTGGCCGGAGTTCCTCTGAACTCAGCTGGAACCCATGACTTTCCAGATGGGTCCAGAGAAACTTGTTCTGGGTACCATGCTGGAGGCAGAGGAGAAAAGCACAAGAGAGCCAGAAAAGATCACACAATCCTATTTAGAGCTTCTGCTACGATGGGGCAATGTTATTGTAGTCCCATCTCATTGGATAAAACATGACACATAACCAAGCCTAAAGTAAATGAGACAGACATTCACACATCTCTTACAGATGAACTACAAGTTGGGAAAAAATAATTCTATCTAATATAATAAGGTAAAATATTTTCTGCTAAAAGAAACAATAACTTCCAAGGGAAGTACAGGTAGGCTGACTGAGGAGTCAGGGAGAATGGATTTGAATCCTAAATCAATGAATCTCTGTGTTAATTTGGGAAAGTTATTCAAGATATCTGAAGCTTAGATTTCCCCCTGAAAAACAAGAATAATATCCATGCTTATGAATATTTATGATGACAGTAAATTATAAATTTCCCTTCTTTGTTTCCCTTCTTATCTCTTCATTCAATAGTAATTAGAAGGTTTAAGTATAAATTCATCTGATTCTTAAATTTGTCTTAAATGAAAATGACATTTTTCTAGAGGGGGCCAAATTGTTAAGGGGCATTATTCCCCTGAGTACGTATGGTGCTCTTTTTTTTTTTTTCATTCGTGCTAACAATTACTGATTTTTGTAGTTACTGAAAGTTAGCCATCATTATCTACTTCCCCAAGGTAAATCAGTGATATTTTCAAACTAACTAATGAGTTGAATTTTTTTTTAGCATTTTCTTTTGCTTGTTTACTTATTTATTTTAAAATTTCAACTTATATTTTGGATACAGGAGGTACACATACAGGCTTGTTACGTGGGAATTTTACCTGATGGCGAGGTTTGGGGTACAGATCCTGTCACTTACATAGTGAGCATAGTACCCAATAGGTAGATTTTCAACCCATCCCCCACCATCTAGTAGTCTGCAGTATCTATTGTTTCCATATTTATGTCCACATGTGTTCAATATTTAGCTCCCACTTATAAGTGAGAATAAGTAGTATTTAGTTTTCTTTTCCTGTGTTAATTTGCTTAGGGTAATGGCCTCCAGCTCCATCCATGTTGCTGCAAGGTCAGGATTTCATTATTTTTTATGGCTACATAGTATTCCATGGTGTATATGTGCCACATTTTCTTTATCCAATCTACCATTGATGGGCACCAGGGTTGATTCCATGTCTTTGCTGTTGTAAATAGCACATCAATGAACATACAAGTGCATGTGTCTTTTTGTCTATTTTCCTTTAGGTATATACCCAGTAATTGGATTGCTGGATCAAATGTTAGCTCCATTTTAAGTTCTTTAATACATCTTCCAACTACTTTCCACAGTAGCTAGACTAATTTGCATTCCCACCAAGAGTGTATAAACATTTCCTTTTCTTCACAGCCTTGCCAGCATCTGTTATTTTTTGACTATTTAATAATAGCCATTCTGACTGGTGTGAGGTGGTATCTCATTATGGTTTTGATTTGTATATTCTCTCGTGATGAATGATGCTAAGCATTTTTTCATATGTTTCTTGGCCGCTTGTATGTCTTCTTTTAAGTGTCTATTCATGCCTTTTGCCCATTTTTTTTCGTTAAAACCCTATTAGGCTTTGTTTTTTGCTTGTTGATTCAAGTTTCCTATACACTCTGGATGTTATGGCTTTGTTGGATGTGTAGTTTGCAAATATCTTCTCTCATTCTTTAGTTGTCTATTTTCTCTGTTGATAGTTTATTTTCTGTGCAGAAGCTCTTTACTTAAGCTTAATTAGGTCCCACTTTTCTATTTTTGTTTTTTATAATTAAAAAATAATTTGAAACTAATACAGAATTTACTTCATTGAAATTTTGTAAAGATTAGAAAATATTTTTTATGTCTTTCAAATTTTCAATTTTAAATTTCCTGAAATGATAACCTCCTTATATTTCCCTGGCCAGTGCTAACATCTAATAATGACAATTTACAAAATATTATATTCAAAATATGAGGGCTGTTTTTGACAAATCATTTCCAATCTCTCTTGTTAAGATGTCACATTTATATTGAAGAGCAGTTGCAAGTTTTTTTGGTTTTTTTTAGTATCATGCTGTGTTTTCATCATTATAATTGTAATCTTGGTTGACCAATAATTTTTCCTGGTTTGCCTTTTTCATTGTTTTCTTTTGCTTTCATTGTTAATAATTTTTTCATCCATGTTTTTGTTTAGATGTTTCTATGCTATTTTCTACTTGATAATATTTAGTTAAAAACTAGGTAATATAATCCATGTCTCTACTCAATATCCACATACATATTACAGTATGTCAGAAAACTCTCAGATCAAAATAAAAACTGGGAGTATAGCTGCAATTTTCTTATCTTTGTAGAAATATCACTAATCTCTCATAATACCCATAAGTTTTCTCAGATATAGATATAAGAAAGGTGCTATTCTAACTACATGTTAAATATTATGAAATCTTAATTTTAAATTTTAAACACATATAAAGATATGTTCTAAATTTATCTTTCTATTTTGTAGTATATTATACTCCTCTAGGAGCAAACTCCCTTGTAGAAGACAAATATTTAAAGTACAAATCCAAAGTGTCATGAAAACGAAACAAAACAAAGCAAGAACAGTCAGCATGGTAAGATGACCTGCAGACAGCTTCATGCATAAGCCTAGGTATGCTGCATAGTTTAGTTTGACCCAGTCTCTGGTTGTACAAGAATTTAATGAATGTGTTGACTTTCAAATTCTCAGGTGGTTTCTTCATACTTATGTTAACTGTAAGGTAGGTAAGTGTCATAGTCTCTTCAGGCTGCTATAACAAAATACCAAAAATTGAGTGGCTTATAAACCACAGAAACTTATTTCTCACAGTTCTGAAAGCTGGGAAGTCCAATATTAAGGCACTGGCAGATTTGGTATCTGGGGAGGGCACACTCTGGTTCACAGAGTCTTCTATCTTTGTCCTCACATGGTAGAAGGGGCCAATAAGTTCCTGTATTATGCTGTTCTCACATTGCCTTAAAAAATACCTGAAACTGGGTAAGTTATAAAGAGAAGAGGTTTAATCGGCTCATGGTTCTGCAGGTGGCACAGGAAGCATAGTAGCATCTGTTTCTGAGGAGGCCTCAGAAGCTTTTACTCACGGTGGAAGGTGAAGCAGAGGCAGGCTCTTCATGTGGTAAAAGTGGGAGCAAGAGAGCAAAAGGGGAGGTGCTGCAAACTTTTAAACGACCAGATCTCACAAGAACTCACTCATTATTATGAGGACAGTACTAAGGAGGATGGTGCTAAACCACTCACTAGAAACCTGCCCCCATGATCCAATTACCTCCCATCACGACTCACCTCCAGCTTGAGGATTACATTTCAATATGAGATTTGGGTAGGGACACACATCCAAACTATATCAGCTCAGGTATATTTTGTAAGGGTTCTGATCCCATATGACCTAATATGACCTAATCACCTCCCAAATGCCCCACCTCCTGATGTCATCATCTTGGGGGTTAGGATTTTAACATATGAAATTTGGAGGGACATGAACATTTAGATAAGAGCAGTCGGCATCTCTTAAAATTCAAATTTTTCAGTCAGCTAACTCAACAACTATCATTTTGGAAGCTATTTTTTTCTATTATTTTAATTGAGATAAAATTCACATTCATAAAACACACCTCCTTAAAATGTACAATGCAGTGATTTTTGGTATATTCACAAAAATGTGTATCAATCAACACTGTCTACTTTTAGACCGTTTATCACCCCAAAATAAAACCCCATACTCATTAGCAGTCACTCCACTTTCTCCACTTCACCTACCCCTTAATCTATTGTTGTCTTTATTGATTTACATACTCTTGATTGATATCAATGAAATCATACTATATATGACTTTTTGTGTCTGGCTTTATTTACTTAGCATAAAAGTTTTCAAGGTTAATTCATGTCATAGCATGTGTTATTACTGCATCCCTTCTCTAGCTGAGTAATATTTCATCATCTGGATAACCACATTTTGTTTATCTGTTCAGTCCATGAAAATTTGAGATTTTTATACTTCCTTGATATAAATATACCATTATGAACATTTGTGCACAAGTTCTTGTATGGGCATTTGTTTTTTGATCATATATATATGAGCATCCCTTGTGCATTATATATTAATTCTATGTATAATGTTTTGAAAAACTGTTATAGTCTTTTTCAAAGTGGCTTCAACATTTTACTTTCTCACCAACTATTTGCAGGGGTAACAACTTGTCCCTATTCTTGGTAATACATGTTATTTTCTGACTTTTTGATTGTAGCAATCCTAATGAACTTGAATCTTGTCTCATTGTGGCTTTAATTCATATTTCCATAATGACTAATGATGTTGAACATCTTTTATGAGCTTACTGGTGTATTTTTCTTAGGAAATTTCTATTCAAATACTTTGCCCAACTTTTTAAAGTTCAGTTGTAAAATATTTTATACTGTTTGGATACAAGTCATTTATCAAATATATAATTAGTAAATATTGTGTTCCATTTTGTGAGTTGTCTTTTCATTTTCTTGGTGGTATCCTTTAAAGCACAAAGGTTTCTTAACGTGATGAAGTTCACTTTATCTATTTTTTTTCTTCTGTTTCTTTTTCTTTTGGTGTCATATCTAAGAAAACATCACCTAATGCAACATCTTGAAGGTTTACTTCTATGCTTTCTTCTAAGAGTTTTATAGTTTTAGATATCATATATGTTGAATCTAGGATCCATTTTAAGTTGTATTTTGTGTGAGATGCTAGGTAAGCATACACTTTCATTATTTAAATGTGGATACTCAGTTGTCAGCATGTTCAGAATCACTTGTTGAAGAAGCTTTTCTTTACCCTATTGATTACCTTGACTCCCTGTATAAAATCAGTTGGCTATAAATAAAGGTTTATTTCTAGAATCCCCGTTCAATTTCTTTTTTTTTTCTATTGTTTTTTCTTTTACTTTAAGTTATGGGATACATGTGCGGAACGTGCAGGTTTGTTACATAGGTATACACGGCTATGGTGGTTTGCTGCACCTATCAACCCATCATCTAAGTTTTAAGCCCCACATGCATTAGGTATTTGTCCTAATACTCTCCCTCCCCCTTCCTTCCACCCACCAACAGGCGCCGGTGCATGATGTTCCCCTCCTTCTGCCCATGTGTTCTCATTTTTCAGCTCCCACTTATGAGTGAGAACATGCAGTGTTTGGTTTTCTGTTCCTGTGTTAGTTTGCTGAGGATGATGTTTTCCAGCTTCATCCATGTCCCTGCAAAGGACATGAACTCATTCTTTTTTATGGCTGCATAGTATTCCATGGTGTATATGTGCCAAATTTTCTTTATGCAGTCTATCATTTATGGGCATTCAGGTTAGTTCCATGTCTTTGATATTGCAAGTAGTGCTGCAATAAACATATGTGTGCACATGTCTTTATAGTAGAATGATTTATAATCCTTTGGGTATATACCCAGTAGTGGGATTCCTGGGTCAAATGGTATTTCTGGTTCTAGATCCTTGAGGAATTGCCATACTGTTTTCCACAATGGTTGTACTAATTTACTCTCCCAACAACCATGTAAAAGCGTTCCTATTTCTCTGTATCCTCACCAGCATCTGTTGTTTCCAGATTGTTTAATGGTTGCCATTCTAACTGGCTTGAGATGGTATTCCATTGTGGTTTTGATTTGCATTTCTCTAGTGACCAGTGATGATGAGCTTTTTTGCATATGTATGTTGGCCACATAAATGTCTTCTTTTGAGAAGTGTGTGTTCATATCCTTCACCCACCTTTTGATGGGGTTGGTTTTTTCTTTAAATTTGTTTATGTTCCTTGTAGATTCTGGATATTAGTCCTTTGTCAGATTGATAAATCACAAAAATTTTCTCCCATTCTGTAGGTTGCCTGTTCACTCTGATGATAGTTTGTTTTGCTGAGCAGAAGCTCTTTAATTTAATTAGATCCCATTTGTCAATTTTGGCTTTTGTTGCAATTGCTTTTGGTGTTTTACTCATGAAGCATTTGCCCATGGCTATGTCCGGAATGGTATTGCCTAGGTTTTCTTCTAGGGTTTTTATAGTTTTTGGTTTTACATTTAAGTCTTTAATCCATCTTGAGTCAAATTTTATACAATTTATGTGTAAGGCAGGGGTTTAGTTTCTGTTTTCTGCATATGGCTAGCCAGTTTTCCCAGCACCATTTATTACATAGGGAATCCTTTTCCTATTGCTTATTTTTGTCAGTTTTGTCAAAGATCAGATTGTTATAGATGTGTGGTGTTATTTCTGAAGCCTCTGTTCTGTTCCATTGGTCTATATATCTGTCTTGGTACAAGTACCATGCTGTTTTGGTTACTGTAGCCTTGTAGTATGGTTTGAAGTCAGATAGTGTGATCCCTCCAGCTTCTCCATTCAATTTCATTGCTCTATATGTCTATCCTAAAGCCAGAATATCCCTGCCTTGATTACTGTAGCTCTGCAGTAAGGTTTGAAATAACAAAGTGTGAATCCTCCAACTTTATTCTAATATTCCAAAACCATTTTGGATATTTTTAGTTTCTTGGATTCTCATATTAATTTTTGAATCAGGTAGAAAATTTCTGCAAAAAAATTAACATTGCAGCTATGATTTTGATTGAGCTTGTGTTGACTCTGTAGATCAATGTGGTGATTATTGCCAACTTAATAATATTAGGTCTTCTAGTCCATGAGAAAAAGTGGTCATTTTTCCATTGTTAAGTCTTCTTAAACTTTTTTTAACACTGGTAAAAATTGTCATAGGCAAGTACTTATTCCTGTATTGATTTAGATAATGTAAAATTATATTCAAGGGCTTTGGCAATCACACTACTTAACTTTCAAGTGGGATATTATCCTTTGCAGCATTTTATAGGCATTTAAAAAAATTAATTTTTAAGACCACTTTGCCATCATGGAAAATGATTATATTTTTGTTTAATAACAATACACAAATACAAAAAAATTCAATTTTTTTATAGTTACATAAATAGCTTTGGTTGAAGATCCCCCAAACATAATATTGGAGAGTAGTTGTGACATAATATTTATGATTAACTTCATGGTGCTTCTAAAATAAGAGAATTATGTAACAGTAAATCACATATGTGATATTTCAAATGAATATTTTACTTACATTTTACAAGATGTTTGATTGCCAAATTCAACCTAGAAATATGTTTTTATAGATAATTTTTGAATCACCATACTAATTTCAGTAAATAAGGCAACAGAACTTAGTTAATTTAAAGTTCTCAATTAATAGTGGGAGGAGAAAGAGAAATTGACAATCAGAGTACTTTACTACCTACAATATTATAGCTATTCTGCAGTACCATCTTGCATTTATTGTTCCTAAAATCTGAAACTTTTATGGTTAGGTTTGCCAGATTTAGCAAATATGCATGCATAAAATCTAACATAATTAGAATTTCAAATAAACAAGGAATAATTTTTAATATAAGTATGTCCTAAATATTTCATGGGTTATACTTATACTAAACCAATTATTGTATATCTGAATTTCAAACATATTGGTTGTTCAATCATATGTATAGTCTGTTAACATAGACTTGATTAGTAACAGGATAATAGATAAAAGAAAACTCATTTAAATTCAATATATTTATTTAATAGCATAAGCAAAACTCCACTTATTAATTTGAAGTCACATAAAAAGAGTTTGTAAACTCCTGTAAGCCGAGACCCTATCTGCATAGTTTTCTTGGGAAAATTTTCTGCAAGAAAAGCTATAAAACTATTTTCAATACAATTTTTAATGCTTTATATAACACCATAACACCACATGGAGTCTTGCATTTTACAGAAGACAATTTGACATGTAATTTCTTAGTTGATTTTATTTAACATTTGCAATTTCACTTTGTCTTCACCTAATTGAAAGAAGTATAATTTTTCTCCACTGAATACTGGTGAGGAAAGTGAAATTTAGATAAAATAATTGGTCAAGGTCTTGCAGTTAGTGGCATAGGTACTACATACAGTTAAAAGTTAATTTGTCTCATACTAAATTCTATATTCTTCTCCTACATACTTTTTATGCTTTAAAATTTTGTATATGGCTTCCAAATTTAGTAAATATTAGCTACCTACTTCACTGTATACATGCACACCTGTATTTAGATATTAAGTATCTAAAACCAAAATGAACTGATTAGTAAGACTGAACATGATATTATTTCTAATTGCAGAAAAAAACTATAGATTTTTTATAATTCACTAAGTGTTTATTCAGTTTTATTAAGTGGAAAGAATAGTGATGAATGAAATTGACTTATTATTTTAACCCTCCTAGAAATATTTAAAAGAAAAATTTTCATTAATCTCACTACATGCATTTATTCCTTGAAATGAAAACATTTTAAATTGACATTTAGGTCACTAATTAAGAGTGAAACTTAATGTTTTATTGTAGTTAGAACTTTGTAAACTTGATGTTCCTCAATATTGTTCCATGGTAAAAGAAACATTTATATTTAGAACAGTTCACAGCTTCCTAGGATTTTGGTATACGGAGAAGTGAAACCTTAGCACTTCTTGTCATTTATTGGGTGACAGTTAAGTTTCATTAAGATGACAAAAACTGCTTTTTTAACATAATTCCTTTGCAGTGATTGAACCAAACACAAATATCAATACATTATAAATGTAGTTTTCCTTTAGGCTGAATCTAGTTTAATCATATTTTCTTTCCTGGGAAATTCTTAGTTTTAAGGTTCAAGACTATCTACTATGCATATATCATTGGAAAGCATCACCTACTAACCATGAGTCTATGATACCTTTTGAAAGCGTCAAAGTGAAAAATGAAGTCTTGTTTTATCACTTTAAGAAACTGGCAGGTAATCAACACGGTAAATATATTATATATTAAAAAAACACAATAATCTACAACAATCTAGGCTTTTAGTGAGTAATATTTCAAAATTTTGGTACTTGCTCTCTTTTCTGCTAAACCTAACAGTTTCATCCCCAGGTTTAGCCAAAGGCAAAGCTGCAAGTTGTTTGAAATTTGCCTTTACAGTTTCCAGCCTCCTTCTCTTGTCTTCTTCTCTCAGAAAAGAATATCTCTGTTCGGCTATCACATGTCCTAGGCAATTAAGCTCTTAAGCATCTTTACAAACTATTTTTCAGTTTTCATTCACAATTTGTGCTATTCCTTATAGAATTATTTATTATTTGACATCTACCTTTGCATTTTTTAACATAAATTTAGTATATTCTGTGTAAGTTACTAATGCCAAATTCTAGGAAGCAAAGCTCCCTAAAGAGCTCGTAGCCTGTTGGCTAGATATAAACAAAGAAAAAACAAGAAATAGGGATATCCTAAAGCAAAATAAATGAAATGGATTAAACCAGAAAGCGTGAGAACAACAGCAAAAAGCCAAAATGTGAATATATGAGTTCCTGAGATTCATGTGGACTACCACTGGAAGAAATATTCATAACATAAAAAATATGAAAACGGAGATGTCTAAAATGTTTAAGGTTGTCTTATAAATCAACATGAAATCAATATAAAGGTAGACAAAAAGCATGTAGTATTTTCATATAAAAGACAATTGTCAATAGCCATGTGAAAAGATGTTCAAATTCATTAGTGATTGCGAAAATACATAAACGACCAGAATGCATTATGACTACATGGATCATACTGGCAGAAAGTTGGCAAGTTTTGTATTACTAAGTTTTGGGTGAATATATAGCAATAGTGACACATATATTTCTGGGGAGATCACGCATTGGTTCAACAATTTTTAGAAATTTATGGGATGTTATCCACTAAAATTAAATATGCACATACTCTATAGATTAGTAGTTCATTTTCAAGGCTTAGCCTACTGAGAGATTCTTGGGCACTTTCACAAGTACAAACTCTTCATAGCTGCATTGTTTATAAAAGCTAGTGACTATGAACAACTTAAATCTTTGATGCAAGTTTCAATAAATAAAATATGTCATATAATTTATGGATGTGAAAATACATAAGCTATATTTATGTCATATAGATTACTAATATAAATGAAAATATTAGAAGATATTGCATGAATAAAAACAAGCAGCAGAAGAACACATAAAATTTAACAGTATTATTTATAAGGCTTTACAAATTTCCTCACACATTTTATACATGTGACAAAACAAACAAAGAGAAAGGATAATGAGACATTCAAAATCCAGAATAAACACAAATGTGTTGGAAGGCAACAGAGTCTCTTGGGAATAGTTGAACAAGTAGATTTAATATAATAATAATGACCCAATTCTCAAGTCATTTGATATGTTCATGGGAGTTACTTTTATTACTATATTTGAAGACTTGTGTGAGTGTGTAATATTTTATAAGACACTTAAAGTACTGAAAAATAAGCATATGTGAATTGGAAGAAAATTTTCAGTGTTAAGACGTATTCCAGATTAGAAATATATTAGGAGTATAACAATGGAAAAGAAGGTAACAATTATTACAATTTGCAATAGATATGATTATGTATGATTATGTATCTGGCATAACCACAAAATTCAAGGAATAAAACTAAAAATGACTAAAGCAATAATAAAATGCAGTTAGTTACAGAAGTACAAAATTAATACACATACGTTACCACCACTTATGTTTCAAACAGCTATTTAGAAACTATTTTAATGAAAGCAATGTTACAATTTAAAGAAGTAACAAGAAAGATAAAATTCCTAGGAATAAACTTAAAAAGAAATTTGAAAGAACTATATAAAGCAAATTTTAAAACACTACTGAAGGCACTAAATACATTTTGAATAAATGGAAATAATTATCATGCTTTTAGATAGGAAAAGTCAATATTAAAAAGTCAATTCTTTGTAAGTTGATAAGGTCTAGAAAGAATACCGGGTCCTGTTGTGGGGTGGGGCGAGAGGGGGAGGGATAGCATTAGGAGATATGCCTAATGTTAAATGACGAGTTAATGGGTGCAGCACACCAACATGGCATATGTATACATAAGTAACAAACCCGCACGTTGTGCACATGTACCCTAAAACTTAAAGTATAATTTAAAAAAATAAGCTGGTCAGAACCTACTAAATTCATCTATTACTGGGTTGGGATCACAATTTACAAAATACAGGTCTCTGTCTATCTCCCATGATAACAACAGATCTTGATGATTACTTCTGGAAAAGGGAACTCAGTGGCTCTTAGTTAGGGGACTCTTACTTTTCATTGTCCCTCCTTTTGAAACTTTTATTTTTGTATTATTTGCATGTACCTATTCAATAAATAAATGCTATTTTGACTCAAAAAAAATTTTTGACCAGTTGATTTTAACATTTACTTCAAAAAAAGCAGACAAACAAGGATAGCCAGAAAAAAAATAAAAACAAAAATAAAAATAAAAAGAATAAGAGATACTAGTTTAATAGTTACTAAAATATATACATGAAATAATTTAATATATATCAAAATACTTCCTTAGTTATCTAAAATCAGTTTTTCTGGAAAGCAAACTCTGAGTTGGAGATTTGTGTGCAAGAAGCTTACTGAGGAATGGACTCAGGATAAACACATGAGAGGGAGGAAATGGAGAAAGATTGGACAAAGAAAAAAGTTGGTCTGTGATGCAGGCAATTCCACAGAGTATTCCTAGCATTCTATTAAATGCTGTTACCTTAAGCCCTAGAAAATAATTGATAATATAAATGACACCAATATTTATATAATAAATATGACATATTTAATGTTTTCTCTCTTCTTTATAGCATCCATCACAGAATAGAGTTTTGTGCTAATTGTTAACACCTTTCATCTCTCAGTTTCTCTTTTTTAAACTCCTATCTGCATTAATCCTCATGTATACATTAAAACATCTCTTGTTTGCTTATAAGAGAATAGGAATTTTCAATTACTGCTGGTTATGAAGACAATTGGTAAAATCTTTTTGGAGATCAGCTCCGTAATTCCTGATAAAGTTTTAAGTACACATAACTAAGAAATTTTTTATCTAATTATATGTCCTAGAAAAAAATATAAGGAGCCATGGGCAAAGGTGTTAGATATAAGTGAGATGCCCATAATTAATAGAATAGTTAATGAACCTTGGTTTATTTGTATATTTATATTCAGCAGTTATAATCCATGAATAAGATCTGTATGAATCCCAGTACCTAGGAAATGTAATGTTGAGTGAAGAGAGCAAATATCACAATTTTTTATATTCATGGCAATTGAAAACACTCACTAAACGATATTGTATTTCTGTAGTGTGTATTAATGTGTGTATAGTTAAAATATAAGGACATGATTTCGATAATAATTTTATGATTGAACCATTGATCCAGGAAAATGGCAAAATCCAAAGTCTCATTCTTTCTTTGTGCCTCCTTCTCTCTGTCCATCCTCTCTTTCTTCTTATCTGCAGCAATTCATAAATCAACATCCAATTTTCCAATCACTTTTTTAGGTTAATTCATTAACCTAAGAACTTGAATAACAATTTTCTAAATCTTCATATTTCATATTAAATGCTATCTTTAAAATGTATTTGTTCTCATACTTCACATTTTTGTATATAATCTCAAGGGATCTCTACTTAGAATGTGTGAATGGCATAGTAATGTCCCATGTTGTGCTATCTTTGTCAGGTTTTGACATAAAGATAATGTAGGTCTCATAAAAAGTTTTAGATAAGATTCTCTTTGTTTCTATTCATTTTAAAAAACTGTTGAGAATTCACTGTTGAAAAACATGTGGTTCCCAAAATTTCACTGGGGAACATTTTAAAATTAAGAGTCTAGTTATCAAATACTTACGGAATTAATTTAGTCTCATATTTATATAAGCCTCTATTGCTAAGTGTTGTATTTTTCTAAGACTATGACCATTCAAAGTTATTTATAAATTTACCCTTTTTATAAAAGTATTCATAATCTGGATAGTTTAAGTTGTTTTTAAATGATGTAAGATGTACATAATATAATATGCATACATTTCAATGTATAGCCATGTGTTTCACTTAGACACATACCTAAATACTACCACAGACTAATACATTTAACATTTCTATCACACCCAAAATATTCTCTTGTGTCCTTTCTCAGTAACCATTATTACCCCTTCTAAAACTACAGATTAGTTTCCTGTTACTTCATATAAATGTAAATATAACCTAAAGTGTTTAGCTTATTTTGCTCAAAATAATTTTTTTACTCACCTATATCACTAGTATATCTTTTGTTACTATATAGTATCCCATTAGATGAAAATACTACCATTTATTGATTTTCTACTAGATGAGCATTTCTGTTGTTTCTAGTTATTAGCTATTTTGAATGAAGCTGGTATTACCTTTTTAATATATCCTTTTTTGGTAATATGCACTTCCTTCTCTTGGGTATGTACCTACAACTGGAATTTCTATATGTTTAGCTTCAGGTATTTTTGAATTGTTCTCCAAAGTGAATGCAGGCATTGCACTTCTAGCAATTATGCATAAGATTTCTAATTGCTCTATCTAATACTGGTCTTACCAACAATTACTATTGTCATTCTTTTTTATATCAACTATTATAACTTTGTAGTTTAATTTGAATTTGTCTTTATTCTAGTGATGTTAAGTGACTTTTAATATTTTTTCTAGATCGTTTGGATATCTTATATTCAAGGTAACTCTGTTTTCCTCCTATCTTTATCTATGTCTTTATTATTGATTCGAAGCAGTTCATTTTCCTATATACATCAAAATCTTCTAACTGATTTATATGTAACAAACATTTTATACCAGTAGTTTGTTTGCCTTTTTATTTTATGAGTAATTTCCTTTGTTGAACAAATTTCTACATTTTAGTAAACTCCAATTAAATCAATATCTTCTTTTAAGGGTAACTTCCATTTCCTATTTGAAATGAATGTTTACTCCAGTTTCACAAGAGAAAGAAATGAATGGAATCCAATTGGTAAAGAGGAATTTAAACTGTCACTGTATGCTGATGATATGATAGTATAACTAGAAAACTCTAAAGACTCATCCAAAAAGCTCCTAGAACTGAGAAATGAATTCAGCTATGTTTCAGGATACAACATTAATGCACACAAGCCAGTAGCTCTGCTATATACCAACAGTGGCCAAGCAGAGAATCAAATCCAGAACTCAACCCCTTTTACAATAGCTGTAAAAAAAGAAAGACAGAAAGAAAGAAAAAACACTTATGAATATACCTAACCAAGGAGGTGAAATACCTCTACAAGAAAAACCATAAAACACTGCTGAAAGAAACCATAGCCAACACATCTTATGTTCATGGGTGGGTAGAATCAATATCGTGAAAATGACCATACTGCCAAAAGCAATCTACAAATTCAATGCAATTCTCATTAAAATACTACCATCATTCTTTACAGAATTGGAAAAAACAATCCTAAAATTCATATAGAACCAAAAAGAGCCCACATAGCCAAAGCAAAAAGAACAAATCTGGAGACATCACATTACCTAACTTCACATTATACTATAAGGCCATAGTCACCAAAACAGCATGGTACTAGTATAAAAATAGGCACATGGACCAATGGAACAGAATAGAGAACCTAGAAATAAACCTAAATACTTACAGCCAACTGGTCTTCAACAAAGCAAACAAAACCATAAAGTGGAGAAGAACACCCTATTCAACAAATGTTACTGAGATAATTGACAAGCTACACGTAGAAGAAGGAAATTGGATCTTCATCTCTCCGTTATACAAAAATCATCTCAACCTTGATCAAGGAAGTAAATCTAAGACATGAAACCATAAAAATTCTGGAAGATAACATTGGAAAAACCCTTAGAGATATTGGTTTAGGCAAAAACTTCATGACCAACAACCTAAAAGCAAATGCAACAAAGACAAAATAAATAGTTGCAATTTAATTAAACTAAAAAGCTTCTGAACAGCAAAAGAAAAAATCAGCAGAGTAAACAAACAATCCACAAAGTGGGAGAAAATCTTTGTAATCTATACATCAAACACAGAACAAATATCCAGGAAAAACAAACAATCCCATCAAAAAGTGGCCTAAGAACATGAATAGACAATTCTCAAAAGATTTACAAATGGCCAAAGGCATAGGAAAAAAATGCTCAATATCACTAGCGATCAGGGAAATGCAAATCAAAACCACAATGTGATACCACCTTACTCATGCTGGAATGGCTATAATCAAAACATTAAAAAATAATGGATGTTGGTGGGGATGTGGTGAAAAGGGAACACTTTTACATGGCTAGTGGGAATGTAAACTAGTACAACAACTATGGAAAACAGTGTGGATATTCCTTAAAGAACTAAAAGTAGAACCACCATTTGATCCAGCAATTCCACTACTGGGTATCTATCTACCCAGAGGAAAAGAAGTTATTATATCAATACAAAAAGATACTTGCACATGCATGTTTATAGCAGCATAATTCGCAATTGCAAAAATATGGAATCAGCCCAAATGCCCATCAATCAATGAGTGGATAAAGAAATTGTGGTATACATACACCATGAAATACTACTACACCATAAAAAGGAATAAAATAATGGCATTCATGTGACCTGGATGGAATTGGAGGCATTATTCTAAGTGAAGTAACTCAGAAGTGGAAAACTAAACATTGTATGTTCTCACTAATAAGTAGGCGCTAAGCTATGAGGATGCAAAGGCATAATAATGATACAATGGACTTTGGGGACTCGGGAAAGTGTGTGGGAGGTAAAGGATAAGACTGCAAATTGGGTACCATGTATACTGCTCAGGTGATGGGTGCTCCAAAATGTAAGACGCCACCACTAAGGAACTTATTCATGTAACTGAACACCACCTGTTCCCCCAAAACCTATGAAAATAAAAATAAAAATAATAAATAAATAAGTAAATATTACCTGTGGCATTTGATCACTTGGCTGAATAGAAATAAATATGTAAAAGTGAATATATTTGTCTTCATTAATAGAAATATAGAAAATCAGTATTAATAGAAATATTACTTTTTTCTTTCACACAACATAGCATTTAACTGCCAATCATTTTTGTTCCATTTTTCTCCCCAAATGCCGTGAGAATCATTCATTTTTCCTCTGTTATTCACAATTAGAAATTCTGTAGCTTAGAACTCTTTTCAAAACTATAATACCTGCACTCTTCAAGGAGTCAGGAAAATGAAAGAGGCTCCTATTTAACATGATCTAGTCAGCCTGAAAGGTAATTGTAACCGTAAATAATGTTTTCTTTTAAAATTAATGAAACAACACTGTGTGTCATGTGAAGTAATAACTGAAATCTGTATTCCTCAGACAGTATCTGCAATATCACACCCCATACCTGACGCACTATTTTAAATGACATACTGTGACAGAGAAGCATTATCAAAATAATTCAGAAATGGTTTTCTATAAGCATTGCTTTTAGGGAACTGAAATCAGTGAGAGAAAATAAAGAAAAAAAAGGCTTCAAAGACATTGTAGAGAAAATTTTTCCATTGATAGAACATTAGATAAAATTAATAAGGGCCAAGCTAATTCTAAGATTTAAGCTTCTACATATCGGTCTTTTTCTGTTTGTTTTTCATGTCATTTATTAAATAATTTTAATAAACAGAGAAGTTAATCCTCAGTTTGCCATCACTTCAAATTGTTGTAACTTTCAAATTAGTGCTAAATATCCATGGAGATTTATTTTATATTAAAAAGAAAGCTTTTCTTGACAGCAAACTACTCATCTATTGAGAAGGATTATTTATCCTTTTAAGAAACTGGTGTACCAATTATCTAAGAAAATTCATTTTTCGTCCAAGATAAAACAATATATTTAATATATATTCAGATAATAACTTCTGTATGAATATGACACTGTGGAGAATTTTCTTAGGTTAAAGTGAATTCTCATAGTTCTATTGTTTCATTTTTATTATTTATTTTATTTTATTTCAATAGTTTTTTGTGGAATAGGTGGTTTTTGATTACATGGATAAGTTCTTTGTTCTTTCGTGGTAATTTCTGATATTTTGGTACACCCATTACCAAGTAGTGTACACTGTACCCAATGCGTAGTCTTTTATCTCTCAACCCCCTCTCACACTTCCCTCTGATTCCCCAAGATCAGTGATATCATAATTTTGCCTTTGTGTAATCATATCTTAACTCCCACTTGTAAATGAGAACATATGATATTTGGTTTTCCATTTTTTAATTACTTCACTTAGAATAATAGTCTCCAACTCCATTCAGGTTGCTGCAAATGCTATTATTTTATTCCTTTTTATTGCTGAGTAGTATTACAACTCAAGATGGACCAAAGACTTAAATACCAGACCTGAAACAATAAAAAATCTAGAAATTAACATCCAAAAAACCCTTCTGGACATTGCCTTAGGCAAAGACCTCATGACTAAAAACCCAAAAGCAAATGCAACAAAAACAAAAATAAATAGATGGGACCTAATTAAACTAAAAATCTTCTGCACAGCAAATAATAATAATAATAATAATCAGCAGAGTAAACCGATAACACAGAGAATGGGAAAACATATTTGCAAGCTATGCATCAGAGAAAGGACTAATGTCCAGAATCTACAAGGAACTGAAACAAATCAGCAAAAAACAAAACAAACAATCCCATCAAAAAGTGGGCACAGGACATGAATTGGCAACTCTCAAAAGAAGATATACAAATGGCCAACAAACACGAAAACTCTCAAAAGAAGAGAAGTTGTCTCAATTGGCAACTCTCAAAAGAAGATACACAAATGGCCAACAAACATGCTCGACATCACTAATTATCACGGAAATGCAAGTTAAAACCACAGCGCGATATCATGTTACTCCTGCAAGAATGGCCGTAATTTAAACAATAATAATCACATGTTGGCATGGATGTGGTGAAAAGGGAACACTTTTACACTGCTGGTGGGAATGTAAATAGTACAGCCACTGTGGAAAACAGCGTGGAGATTCCTTAAAGAACCAAAAGTATAACTACCATTCAATCCAGCAATTCCACTACTGAGTATCTACCCAAAGGAGAAGTGGAGATTATATGTAAAAGACATATGCACATGCATGTTTATAGCAGCACAATTCACAATTGCAAAAATATGGAACCATCCTAAATGCCCATCAAAGAACAAATGGATAAAGAAAATTTGATATATATTTTTTCAAATTCATTGACTAGTTAACCTTATTTTAAAATAAAGACTGATGGCACAATTCCTGTTTTTGTTACGATCTTTGTGCATTGGATCTGATTGTGTATAATCTTTCCAGTTCCCTTGACGTTTATATTGGTATAAGTTTAGGCACCTGAAAATATTGCCCTCAGATACTCAATGCCTTTCAGATTTGAATGCTGATGTTATTCCTAGAATTCTGATATTCTTTCATTCTGCTTGATAATGACAAAATTCAGTCCTTCAATGTATTAAGTACATCAGTAAAGTAAAAAGGTGCTTATATATGCACAACTCAGCATGCATGCATGTATACATAAAAACACACAATGTATTTGAAACCCATTTTTCTCCACTGGAAGATATGTTCTTCTTTTTCTAAAAGGATAATTTTTTCCTGTTTCTGATTCAGTATTTTCCCATATGATTATCAACATTTTGGGCTTATCATTGTAAGTTGTTTATCCTTAACTACAGCTAACATGCCATCTTTTTCAGAATGATGTCATTTTTGAAAACATGTCGTCATAAGGATTTCACAAAAATTTAGATTCAGAACTATTGTCTGTCTAGACATACATGTCCTCTATCCATGCCTACTTCCATTTACATTTGATTTGGTTTTCATACAGTATATAGATTTCTACACCTATCCATCTACAATAGATTCAAACAACAAATAAACAGAATTTCTCATAAATTCTATAGGTTTACGCATGTGCATATTAATGTGTTTATGTATATGTGTGGTGGTGTGATACAGATTGGTTCTGTGTCCCCACCTAAATCTCACTTTGAATTGTAGTAATTCCCATGTGTCAAGTACAGGACCAGGTGGAGCGGAGGTGGGGGAGGTTTTCCTATGCTGTTCTCGTCATAATGAGTGAGTCTCATGAGATCTGATGATTTTATAAGGGTTTGACGTTTCCTATGCTTGTGCTCATTTTCTCTACTGCTATCCTGTGACGATTTGCCTTCTGCCATAATTTTAAGTTTCCTGAGGCCTCCCAGGCATGCAGAACTGTGAGTCAATTAAACCTCTTTACTTTATAAATTACCCAGACCTGGGTATTTCTTCATAGCAGCGTGAGAACTAACTAATACAGTGTGTAAAGGGTTAATTTTAGAGGAAGAAAAGTCATCCTCTGTATAAACATGTTATAAAATTCTTTGATATATCATTTAATTCTCTTTTCCCCATTCCTCTCCCTACTACTTTCCAAGAAAAGTTATACTAATTATTTCTTTTTCCTTAAGTTATTGGGGTACAGGTGGTGTTTGGTTACATGAGTAAGTTCTTTAGTGGTGATTTATGAGATTTTGGTGCACCCATCACCTTAGCAGTATACACTGCACCATATTTGTAGTCTTTTAATTCCTCACCCCCACCTCCTAACCTTCCCCACAAATCCCCAAAGCCTATTGTATCAGTCTTTTGCCTTTGCTTCCTCATAACTTAGCTCCCACATATCAGTGATAACATATGATGTTTGATTTTCAATTCCTGAGTTACTTCACTTAGAATAATAGTCTCCAATCTCATCCAGGTCGCTGCCGCTAATTCATTCATTTTTATGCCTGTTTAGTATTCCATTGTGTGTATGTGTGTGTGTGTGTGTGTGTGTATACACATATATACACACATATATATACACACACATATATACACACACACACACATATATATATATATATATATCTCTCTCTCTCTCTCACAGTTTCTTTACCCACTCATTGATTGATGAGCATTTGTGTTGGTTCCACAATTTTGCAATTGTGAATTGTGCTGCTATAAACATGCATATGCAAGTAGCTTTTTTGTATAATGACTTCTTTTCCTCTAAGTAGATACCCAGTAGTGGGATAGCTGGATCAAATGGTAGATCTACTTTTAGTTCTTTAAGGAATCTCCACACTGTCTTCCATAGTGACAGTACTAGTTTACATTCCCACCAGCAGTGTAGAAGTATTCCCTGGTCACCACATCCATGCCAACATCTACTGTTTTTTGATATTTTGATCATGGCCGTTCTTGCAGAAGTAAGGTGGTATCGCATTGTGGTTTTCATTTGCATTTCCCTGATCATTAGTGATATTGAGCATTTTCTCATGTGTTTATTGGCCATTTGTTTATCTTCTTTTGAGAATTTTCTATTCATGTCCTTAGTCCACTTTTTGATGGGATTGTTTTTTCTTACTGATTTGAATTCTTTGTAGATTCTGGATATTAGTCGTCTGTCAGATGTATAAATTGTGAAGATTTTCTCTCACTCTGTGGGTTGTCTTTGTACTCTGCTGACTGTTCCTTTTGCCATGCAAAAGCTCTTTAGTTTAAGCCCCAACTATCTTTGTTTTTATTGCATTTGTTTTGGGTTCTTGGTCATGAAATCCTTGCTTAAGCCAATATCTAGAAGGGTTTTTCCAATGTTATCTTATAGAATTTTTATAGTTTCAGGTCTTAGATTTAAGCACTTAATCCATCTTGAGTTGATTTTTGTATAAGGTGAGAGATGAGGATCCAGTTTCATTCTCCTACATGTGGCTAGCCAATTATCCCAGCACCATTTGTTGAAAAGGGTGTATTTTCCCCATTTTCTGTTTTGTTTGCTTTGTTGAAGATCAGTTGGCTGCAAGTATTTGGGTTTATTTTTGGGTTTCCTATTCTGTTCCTTTGGTCTATGTGCCTATTTTTATACCAATACAATGCTGCTTTAGTGACTATGGCTTTAGAGTAGAGTTTGAAATCAGTTAGTGTGATGCCTCCAGATTTGTTCTTTTTCCTTATTCTGTTCATATGTTTATACTTATTAACTTTTCTGCCTTTTTCTACTAAATAACATTGAGACCAAGTTCAGCATATGGCTAGATGTTTTAAAATACCCATTATAACAATATTTGTGTTTCATACATATTTAATATACCCAGTTGAGTGGCTTTATATCCATGAACACTAGAATTCTTCTTTACTTTTCATATTAAATTCATGGAACAAAATTTCCTTGGTCTTCAAGTCAGTTAGACGTTCTTTTGAAGTGTTTGCTGTAGAATGAAAAGAAGATTCCATTCATGAAAAGGATTTCACGTGCCTCTGTAACGCAGAGCCCCTGTGCAAAGACCTGAAAGAAGCTTCTTGTGGTGAATGCGGTTTCTGATTGACAGAAAGTGAGGAAACCGGGACCCCAGTCTTATAAATGTAAAGTACTGAATTTAGCTAACAGCCCAAAAGAGTTGTTCTTTCTCAGAACCTCCAGTAAGAATTCAGCCCTGTGATAATCTTGAGTTTGGCCTGGTGAGATCTGTTTCAGATTTCTGAGCTACAGAACTGTGAGGTTATATAAATGGATGCTCTTTTAAGTCAATGAGCTTTTGTAATTTGTATGGCAACAGTAGGAAACTCATACAGGCAATTTCAGAAAAAGGCCTAAGGAGTGTTTTACAGTATTTCTAATTCTCTTAAATGATTGGTCTGATGGTGACTCCATTCTCAACCCAATTCAAATATCATTAACAGTTTTTCATTATCCATAGGGTAAACCTTACAGTTCTTGGCCACACACTTTAAGCAATAGTCCTGAACTGTTTTTCTAAATCTAATGAAAAAAATTTCTTTTGAGTGACTATTCATGACTTCTATTTGCAGTTAGACTAGACACTTTGTAGCCAATCTGGGGTTTTCTGATAAAATACAAAGCACACTAAAATGCATTTAACATATTAAATGCATTGACTTTTTTGTAGTATAAAGATGAATGAATTTTTAGGATTATTTTTTAATGGAGTTTTTCACAGTAGTCTGCTTTATACCTTAAATTCTGCAGACAGCGACTTTATCATATATCTCTTACAAAGACTTCTTATTTTTTAGCAAATTTTTAGGATTCTGCACAAAATGTATCAGACTAACAGAAAACTCGTCTATCCATCTATTATTTAAAACATAACATAATAAACATACATAAAGCTCTTTGGTCATTTATTGTTTTAGAAATAACCTCTATCACTTCAAAGGATAGTGACAAATTTGCGATATAATAAGATATATTCTATCTCACTTATTTATATAAGCTATATATAATTTTTTCCATTACTACTTTAAAAATAATTTCCATTATCAAGGAAACAAAAATGACATACTAACTAGGAGAGAGAAAAGAAACTCACAGATTTGCAGTAATTGAATTTTGTGCCACCACTGGCCTTTTAGAAAGTCATTTACCAGGTGAGAAAGTCATTTCTATTATGTGATCTTATAATGCCTATGAGATTCATTTACATAAAATCCCTTGACACTATTATTACCTCTTCATCTTGATAGTAGAAATTGTTCACTGTTATAAATAGTAGTGCAAAAATGAGCATTTATATCTGCAACCTTTACTGACTTGGTCTTTATATAAAATTAAACCATTTGTTAGAATTATGTGGCCATAATTATAAGTGAATACATTTTTGTGTATTTGCTAATAAAGTTTTATCTGCTTCTATTTTCAGTTGCAATCCTAGAAATTTCAAAATAATGGGTGTAGCTGGGGTTGCATTTTATGTAGCAGTAAGCCAGCTGCTGCCACTTAAAGAAATATTTAATAATATAGAATTCTATTGTTTGATATAATAAAAACATAGTTTACCATTCTACGCAGTAAGTTTACAACTCAGTCAATATATTTAAAATATAATCTGCTGTAAAATGAATACAATTATCTTAGATTTACCCTCATAGATACTAAATTTCTGCTCATTTTAGGCAAGTGTTTATTTCCATGAATCCTAACAGTTTCTATGTTTAGCCAATTATTTATAGAAAAGTTGGGCTTCTCAAACCTTAGTGCATTCATACAAACTGTTAAAATAATATTTGTACTGCCAGGTACAGTGGCTCACACCTCTAATCCCAGCACTGTGGGAGGCTGAGGCAGAAGAATCACTTGAGTCCAGGAGTTTGAGCCTAGCCAGGGCAACACAGCCAGATCCCATCTCTCAAAAAAAAAAAAAAAAGGTTAAGATTTATATTTTATGTCATGTTTCATGCTTTTCCAGAAAATGTGGCTGAAATGTCTTAATGTTTTTTAAATGCATAGCAGAAAATATTTTTTGGGAAGAGCACCCGCTGTATTATTCATGGTTCTGACAAAGCCCCTCTCTTGACCAAACTTTATTTAGGTTTCTGTGTGTTCTTTTTTGGACTAGACTTTGACCTTGGCGTTCTCTGTCTGTCCTTGCCAAGTCCAATTTTAGCATGAATCCTGTTAAAGTAAGTGTGTGGAGAACCTTCTCATCCTTGATATCTGATCACCCTTGATACCTGATCAAATTCTTCATCCTCAACCCTTGATTTCTGATCACCCTGGATTGCATTCAGCAAGAATCCCGTTAAGTAGGCTTAGTAAGAATCCCCCTACCTTTCATGTCTTCTATTAGTAATTTCTACCCACTCACCCCCACACCCTGATCCTTGGCTTTAAATCTACACTTAACGCTTGTTGTATTCAGAGGTGAGCCCAATCTCTCGCCCATGTTTTAATATCTCTATTGCAATAGTCTTGAATAAAATCTTCATTATCATTTTAGTAAGTGTCAGAATTCTTTTTCTTTATCAGTTCTCCCAAAAAACTGAACCAATGGGATATAAATACATACAGAAAGAGATTTATTTTAAGAAATTAGCAAATGACATTGTGAGGACTGATAAGTCTGAAATCTATGTGGATGGCCAGCAAATTAGAAAGTCAGGCAGGATTGCTATGTTACAGTCTTGAGACAGAATTTCCTCTACTGGAAACCTAAGGTTTAGCTTTTGAGTTTTGATTGGATAATGCTCACTCACAATATTTAGAATAATCTCTTTTACTTAAAGTACAGTAATTATAAATGTTAATCACTCTACAAGAAATCTTCACAGAAACATCTAGATTGGTATTTGGCCAAACAACTTAGCACCATAGGCTAGCTAAATTGGCACATAAAAATTATCATCAAAAGTACCAAAAGTCAGTCTGTAGTGTTCCAAACAATTCAACATACAAAAAAAGTGTTTGTATAAATAATTAAAAGGCATAGCACAACTCTATTTAAATATGGATTATTGGCACTCACTACCTTACCTTTATCAAAATTCCACTATTTGTTTTTTTGTTGTTGTTGTTTTGTTTGTTTGTTTGTTTTTTGAAACGGAGTCTTGCTCTGTCACCCAGGCTGGAGTGCAGAGGCGTGATCTTGGTTCACTGCAAGCTCCACCTCCCGGGTTCACGCCACAATCCTACCTCAGCCTCCTGAGTAGCTGAAACCACAGGTGCTCGCCACCACGCCCAGCTAATTTTTTCTTTTTTTTTTTTTTTTGTATTTTTAGTAGAGATGGAGTTTCACCTTGTTAACCAGGATGGTCTCGATCTACTGACCTCGTGATCCGCCCCCCTCAGCCTCCCAAAGTGCTGGGATTACAGGTGTGAACCACCGTGCCTGGCTTACATTCCACTATTTGTATATCATTGACTAATTTCTAACTAAAAAGGAACTTGAAATTTAAAGTATAATCACATATTTCAAAAAGATCAGTAATATTGTACAAGATAGGAGAGTAGCAGATTCATAATCTTTCTAAAAATCTTGATGGACATGTAGCTGTCATGTGACTCACAAATTAGCTGTGTTTTTACAGATGTAACACTCAACTGAAACATTCTCAGGTTTTAATAGTTGGAGTGCCCTAAATCCTATAAGAACTTCATTGGCACAACTTATGGCAGTATTTATATCAGTCACTAAAGCCTTACGGAAAAATCATAGATTTCAGCAGCCTTGTTGACTGAGCTTAGGGCTCTGATTAACACTCCCTCATAGCTCTAAATTAAAATGAAAAATGATCATATAATCTGCACAATGACTAGAAATAATTCTATTTACTTAAATATTTATTCGTCTATAAGATTTATTTATATTGTGACAAATTGCCATCGAAAAATTAAAGAAATAATAGAAGTGAAATGACACCTGATTACTTAAACTTCTTTTCTTGGATAAGAAATCAAAATTTTAGATCAAATAAATGATTATACTAGGAGTACGAAGGTCATAAAACTCCACTCAATCAAAGTCAGAGCAAAGGCAGACACAAAGTGGCAGCTAAGGAACTTGAAGGGTAAAACATGCAGGGAGAAAAAGAGAAACCAGGACTATGAAAGCTTTTCAGAAAGAGCAGATAGTTTCCATAGTAACAAAGCATAATGTTCTTTCAATGTAAAAGATCCTATTTGGAATGTGTTATTGGTGATTCAGGCACACACAAAAAAATGTGCTTTAAGGAAGATGGCACATGAATTTACATACACATCTTAACTCGAGGAAGTGATGAGCTGTAAAGAATACACTTCTAATTCTGTTGTTAGATAGTGTGCCTATAAGATATCTATATTTGATTTCATTTCCTGTGGTGTTTGAAACAATAGATATGTTAATTTGTTACATTATAGTAATCTTTTTGCTATCTATCATCTATCTATTCTATCATCTATCTATCTATCTATCATCTATCTCCCATAACATCATGTTGTATACCTTAAATCTACAATAAGTGTATATAAAAATGAATAATATAAACTTTTTTAATAAAAAAGGTATCTACACAGTAGATTTCCTTAGCTATGGTTTCATTTTTCACAGTTTTAATTCCTGTCTTTCAACTACGGTCTGAAAATATTCAATAGAAAATTCAAAAATAAACAATTGATGAGTTTTAAATTGTGTGCCATTCTCGGTAGTGTGATGAAATCTCACATCACACTCTGTTCCACCAGGGTGTGATTAGCTTTTTCTCCAGGATATCTTCACTGTTTATACTACCTTCCCATTAGCTACTCAGTGGTCCTCTTGATTATCAAATTGACTGTACTGATGTCACAATCCTTGTGATTAAGTAACTCTTATTTTACTTAGCAATGATTGCAAAGCACAATAGTAGTGATGCTGGCATATTGTTATAATTGTTCTACTTTATTATTAATTATTGTTTTTAACCTCTTACTATGTCTAACTCATAAATTTTATCATAGGTATGTAGGTATGTATGTATAGGAAAAAACATAGTATATTACACATAGGATTTGGCACTATCCATGGTTTTAGGTATACACTAGGATCTTGGGACAAATCTCCCCCAGGTAAGGGGGGACTACTACCCTGAGTGGTGCAATGTATTCAATCCATGAGTATCTATCAGTAAGAAGTTAAAAGATCCTAAAATTTTTCACTCACTTTATTTGCCAAGCTTTGCGCATTAGAAAAATATCCACCATAGCCACCAACAAGAAAAAAACAGTTTTTAAAATTTGTAAATGAGCTAGTTATAGTTTTGTGTGTGTTTAAGTGTGTGTATATACTGAAGACACAGAAATAGGTAAAATTTTTATTAAAAAGTGTATGTACCAATAAAGTACTAACTGGTTTCAGATTAGATAACTATTCAGAAATATTTATTTCAATTTTGACCCCAACTCTGTGAGCAAAGGGTAATTCTCTACCCTTGATCTTTGGGATTGGTCATGTGGTGTACTTTTGTCAGTAGAATATACTAGGTAGGAAGTGGCAAGAGACTTTACAACACCTTCACTATTGATCTTGCTTTGTTGAAACTCTGCCACCACCCTAAGAAAAACGTGCAGGGTCTAGTTGTTAGTATAAAAAAAAAAAGAGAAATATAGAACATATGCCTTTTTGCTGATTACATCTTAGATCAACTAACATCCAGCTGAACCTAGGAGTATTTTGTTATGCATCAATAGTCAACCATTACAAAACTTGGCAAAGATAAATGAAGTGTTGTTATAATATAAGTCCTCACATATGTGAGAGTGGTTTTGGAATTAGAAAGCAAGTAAAGACCAGAAAAAGCAGGTAAGCTCAGAAAATAAAAACAAAAATAACAGGGTAGTTTTCAAGCAGAATTTACAGAGAATTAAAATGAAACTGGTTCTTATTCCTGAATTCTTCAGTTAGTAACACACTCTCAAATTAAAATTCAGTATGAGAGTATAGGCAAAATTTAGTGCATCCACGGTAAAACATGGTCCCAGAGAAAAGACTAAATTAGGGGCCTAGTTTTAAAACATTTCATTAGGAACTTTGAAAAAATTAAAGTCCCTCTTAGGTAGAAGAAAGGTCTTTTAGGAATCTTAAGTGTATGCTCCAAGGCAGCTTGATGTGCTCAAAATATCATATATTAAATACAAAAAGAGATGTATGTCACAAAAGCTATTACAGGTATGTCTTTTGTCTCAGTGAATGAACACTAGAATCACTTACATAAAAACCCACAAAGATTTTGATAGAGTTTTATGTCTATGTGCATTATTCTTCAGAATTCAAAGTGACTGAGATTGCTCCAAATGTAAAATTTATTCTTGCACTTACGTAGTTTACAGACAGGAAGCAGGCGGAAAATGCTGTTCAGTAATCAAAAAAAATGTACATTTTCTAATGTCTTTTTCAGAAGTTGCCCAAAGAGGATGATAGAAAAAAAGGTTGTCCCATTAGATAAAGCCAAAAACTGGAGAAAAACAGCAGACCAGGGAGTCATTCTCGGCCAGCAGAATCAGATCCCAATTATAAAATATCCTCCACCTACAGGACGTATGATAACAATACCTGACAATGACATTTGCCTGGCAGTATTTCAAAACTGCTGCAAACAAGTATGTGTTTTTCAGTCATTCCTTTTCCAAATAGGACTTATTTTAGTTATCTTTTCCTAATTGCACCATTAGTGTGTTGTGTGTTAAACGGGGATGGAAAAATATGAAGATAACTAATAGTTTTACTTCATAAGTTTCTAGATCAAAATCCTATCTCGGCTTGGTATACATCACAAGCTCCTGGACTTTAAGCATAATGCTGTTATAGAAAGGACAATGTGCATATTTTAATTGTTGGAAGGGAAACAATATTCATCAACAAGAGGACAGACTCTGGAAACTTACGTTGTTTCTCAGAAATATTAAATGTCTTTCCTTACCCAATGTCTTCCACCCCCAACCAGTCTAATGGAAACGATTTCCTTACCTGACTTGAAATGTCCTTGCTTGACTTGGAAAGTGACTTGCTTTGACTAATAGGGTGGAGCAAGGGTAGATGTGACCAAAGGCCAGCAAAATGCATACCTGATTGAAATTGCTCCTTTGAGCTTCTGCCAGAGAGAGAGAAAAAAACTAGGATAGATTGTCATATGATGGCAGATTAGGAAATTATGGAGAAGCAAGTTAACAACAATATATGGACCAGAATACCTCTGTGAGAACTCTAGAGACCATGTGAGAAGGTACAACATCCAGGCCATTGTAAAACCAAGAAGAGGTTTCCAGAGAAAGGGGTAAAAAAATTGTCACATTCATTTGTTTCCCAACCCCTTCCCTTTATAGTATAGTGTAGAACAATTAGAAGAAAACCTTCCATCCTGGGGCTCCCACATTTAGATGGAAACAAAAGAGTACACTATATATACAATGTTCTGGCTTGTCTTAGGGCTACCAGGGGGATGGATTTCTTTCTCATCTGTCTGGAAACAATGAAAGAACAAGTGCCATAATCTGGAAGCCATTGAAAATAAAGGCAAGTAGCATATTAGAACTAAAGTTCTCCAGGGAGACACTATGGAGAGCAAAATATCAGAAAAGATTTAAAAGGTCCTAGAATCTCCAGCTGGACTGATTGGTGAGGTTTTTTTCCTGCACAAACTAGTGCATAAGAACTGGAAGAAGTAGCAGTTTTCTTAAATTCCCGTATGTCAGCAAAATATTACAAGGCACACCAACAAACAAAACAAAACAAAAGCAAGAAAGCATGGCCCCAGCAAATAAACAAAGTAAAACTTCAGAAACTAACCCTAAAGAAATGAAGAGCTGGAAACTGTTTGACAAATATGTACAATAACTATAAATATGCTGAATTATCTAAAATAGAACACAGATAATTACAAAATTCAGAAAATGATGTATGAATAAAATGAGAATATCAACAAAAAGATTAAAACTATAAAAAATGAAACAAAAATGCTGAATCTGAAAAATACATTGCAGAAGTTCATAAACAACTTGATCAGGTAGAAGAAAAAATCCATGAACTTGAAGGCAGGTCATTTGAAATCCTTGAGTCAGAAGAGCAACTAAAAAATAAGAAAATTAAAGAAAACATAAGAAACTTGTGGCATACTGTCAAGTTAATGAATATACACATCAACTCAGAAGAAAAAGAGAGAAAAAAAGTTCCTATATGTTAAAAACTTCCTATATCTGAGGAAAAAAAAATGAACATATTGATTAAAGAAACTCAACATACTCCAAGTAGAAAAAATTCCAAGAGAACAAAATAAGACAAATTGTAATCAAATTGTCTAAAGTTAAAGACAAAATGATAGCCTTGAAAACAGCAAAAATGATTTTTTGCATACAAAAAAGTCTTCATAAGATTATCAGCTGGTTTATCAGCAAAACTTTGCAAATCAAAGGCAGTGGGATAATTTATTAAAAGTGCTGAAAGAAATAACCTGTCAACCAAAAATACTGTATCTGGAGGGAGGTGGAGCAAGATGACAGGATAGAAAGCTCCACCAGTTGTTCCGCCTCCACAGGAACACCAAATTAGCAACTATCTACACAGAAAAAACACCTTTATAAGAAACAAAAATCTGGTGAAAAACCGTAGTACCTGGTTTTAACTTCATATTGCTGAAAGAGGCACTGAAGAGATAGAAAAAGTCCCAAATCACCAATGGATGCCACCCCTCCCCCAACCCTAGAAGCAGCACGTGGTTCAAAGAGCATCCCTGGATGCTGGCAGAGGGAGAACACAACAGTTGTGAGGCATTGAACTCAGTGCTGTTCTGTTAGAGCAAAAAGGAAAACCTGACCCATCTCAGCTGACACCCACCCACTGAGGGAATATTTAACCCAGCCCTAGCAAGAGGAGAATCACCTATCCCAGCAGTCCAAACTTGAGTGACTGCAGCCTCACCACTGAAGACCAAAGGGTTCTGGGTTCCTAAGTAAACTTGAAAGGCAGTCTAGGCTGTAAGGATTACAACTTGTAGGTGAGTCCTAGGGCTGAACTAGGCCCAGAGGCCGTGGACTGAGGGAGTACACAACATACTGAGATACCAGCTGGGGCAGCCAAGAGGGTACTGGCATCACCCCTTCCCTAACCCCAGGCTGGACCACTCACAGCTCCGAAAGAGACCTCTTCCATTGCCCACAGGCACTGAATAACTAGCAGTGATACCCCAGTACTACATCAAAGTCCTTGTTGAGTCACTGAGACTTGGTGGCTGCAGGTGAGACTCAGCACATTACCAGTGGTGGTGGCGATGAGGCAAAACTCCTTTTTCTTGAGAAAAGCAGGGGGAGAATTAAAGGGAACTTTGTCTTGCACCTTAGGTACCAACACTAACACAGGGATAGAGCAACAAGAAGGCTTTTGGAGTCCCAAATTCCAGGACTTGACTTTTGGATGCATTTCTGGGCCTACCCTAAGACAGAGGGTAACTCACTGCCCTAAAGGGTGAGTCCTAAGGCAGGCAGCACTAACAACAAACTGACTTAAGATACCTTGGGCCTTAAGGGAACATCTGTGATAGTCTGGCAGCACTCCTTGTGGCCAAGATTACCAGTGGGTATGGAGTGAGGCTCCTCTGCCTTTGGAAGGGGAGGGAAGAGTGGGAAGGACTGCATCTTGTGGTCTGAGTGCCAGTTCAACTGCAATCAAGCAGAATACCAGGTAGACTTCTAAGGTTTATGACTCTGGTCCCTGACTCTTTGATAGCCCTTACAGACCCACCTGGTACCTGGGGGACCTTGCCACTGTAAAGAGAAGATCTCAGGCCTGGATAGCTTTGCCACCTGCTGATTGTAGAGCTCCAATACCTTGAGCAAAAATAGGCAGTAGCCAGGGAGTGGTTGTAGTAGGCTTTGGGTGAGACCCAGTGCTATGCTGGCTTCAGGTCTGACCCAGCACAGTCATAGTGGTGGTGGTCACAGGGGTGCTGTGTCACTCCACTCTCAGCTTTATGTGGCTCAGCAGAGAGAGAGAGAGAGAGACAGACAGACAGAGAGAGAGAGACTCTGTATGTTTGGGAGAAATTAAGGGAAGAGAATAAGAGTCTCTGCCTGGTAATCTAGAGAATTCTTCCAGATCTTGTCCAAGACCACAAGGCAGTACTTCTATGAGTCTGCAGGAACCACAGCATTACTGGGTGTGGAGTGCCCTCTAAAACAGAAACAACTTAGATCACATCACCCAAATCCTTTCAAATATCTGAAAAGCCTTCCCAAGAGGGATGGCTACAATAAGCCCAGACAGAGAAGACTGCAATAAATACCTAACTCTTCAATGCCCAGACATGGAAAAACATCTATGAGCATAAACAACATCCAGGAAAACATGACCATACCAAATGGAAGTCCTGGAGAAACAGAGATATGTGACCTTTCAGACAGAGTATTCAAAATAGTTGTGTTGAGGAAACTCAAAGAAATTAAAGATAACACGGAGAAGGAATTCAATCAGTTAAGTTTAACAGAGACTGAAATAATTAAAGAGAATTAAGCAGAAATTCTGGAGGTGAAAAATGAAATTGCCATATCAAAGAATGCATGAATCCTTTAATAGCAGAATGGATCAAACAGAAGAAAGAATTAGTGAGTTTAAAGACAGCCTATTTGAAAATACCAAGTCAGAAGAGACAAAAGAAAAAATAATAAATAATAATAAGGGATTCCTACAGGATCTAAAAAATAGACTCAAAAGGGCAAATCTAAGAGTTATTGGCCATAAGATGAGGCAGAGAAAGAGACGGGGATAGAAAGTTTATTCAAGGGGACAATAGGAGAGAACTTCCCACACCTAGAGAAAGATATCAATATCCAAGCTCTAGAAGGTTATAGAGTACAATGAAGATTTAACCCAAAGAAGACTACCTCAAGGCATTTCATAATCAAACTGCCAAGGACCAAGGATAAAGACAAGATACTAAAAGCACCAAGAGAAAAAAAAAAACAAATAACATACAGTGGAGCTCTAATACATATGGCAGCAGACTTTTCACTGGAAAACTTACAGGCCAGGGGATAGTGACATGACATATTTAAAGTGCTAAAGGAAAAAGAAAATGTTTACCCTATAATAGTATATCCATTGAAAATATTCTTTAAACATAAAGGAGAAATAAAGACTTTCACAGACAAATGAAAGTTGAGGAATTTCATCAATACCAGACCTCTCCTACCAGAAATGCTAAAGGGAGTACTTCAATCAGAAAGAAAAGGACATTAGTGAGAAATAATCACCTGAAGGTACAAAAGTTACTGATAATAGTAAGTACACAAAAAAACACAGATTATTATAACACTGTAACTGTGGTGTGCAAACTACTCTTATTGTAAGTAGAAAGGGGAAACAATGAACAAATAAAAAAAAACAACTTGTTAAGACATAGTAAAATAAGATACAAAAAGTTAAAAAGTGGGAGAGCAAGGTCAAGGTGAGTGTTTATTAGTTTTCTTTGTGCTTGTTGTTTGTTTATGCAAATAAGGTTTAGTTGTTATCAGGTTAAAATAATGGGTTATAAAATAGTATCAACAAGCCTCGTGGTAACCTCAAACCAAAAAATATACAATGAATACACAAAAAGTAAGAAAGCCAGAAACTAAACTATATCACTAGAGAAAATCATCTTCACTAGAGAAAGACAGGAATAAAAGAAAGAAGGAAGATAAGATCACAAAATAACCAGGAAACAACAAAATGGCAGTAATAGATATATTACTTATCAATAATAATATTAATTGTAAATAAGCTAAACTCTCCAATCAAAAGACATAGACAGGATGAATGGATTAAAAAAAGAAGAACCAGAGCCCATTAATCTGTTGCCCATAAGAAATTCATTTCACCTTTAAAGACACACATAGACTAAAAACAAAAAATGGAAAACGATATTCCATGCCAATGGAAACTCCAAAAGAGCATGAGTCACTACATTAATATAAGATAAAATGGTTTTCAAGAACAAAACTATAAGAGGAGACAAAGAAATCACTATATAATGATAAAGGGGTCAATTTAGCAAGAGGATATAACAACTTTAGATATATATGCACCCAACACTGGAGCACCCAGATTTATAAAGAGAATATTATTAGACCTAAAGAGAGAGATAGGCCTCAATACAATAATAAGTGGAGACATCAACACCCTACTTTCAGCATTGTACAGCTATTCCAGACAGAAAATCAACAAAGGAATATCATACTTAATCTGCATTGTAGACCAAATAGACCTAATAGATATTTACAGATCATTTCATCTAAGAGCTGCAAAATGCACCTTCTTTTGTTTGGTACATTGATTATTTTCAAGGATAGACCATATATGAGATCACAAAACAAGTCTTAGAACATTCAGAAAAATTGAAATAATATCAAGAATCTTCTCTGACCACAATGGAATAAAACTAGAAATTAATAGCAAGAGGTATTTTGAAAACTATACAAATACATGGAAATTAAACAATATACTGCTAAATGACCAGTGGGTCAGTGAGGGAATTGAGGAGACAATTGATAAATTTCTTGAAACAAATGATAATGAAAACACAACATACCAAAACCTATGGAATACAGGAAAAGCAGTACTAAGAGTGAAGTTTACAGTCATAAAAAAAAGAAGAAAGAGTTCAAACAATCTAAGGATGCATCTTAAAGAGCTAGAAAAGCAAGAGCAAACCAAACCCAAAATGAGTAAAAAGGTGGTTATTTGAAAAGTTAAACAAAATGTGACAAACCTTTAGCCAGACTAATAATGAAAGAGAGAAGATCCAAATAAATAAAATCAGAAATGAAAAAGGAGACATTACAACTGATACTTCAGAAATTCAAAGGATCATTAGTGGCTACTATGAGCAGCTCTATGCCAATAAATTGGAAAATGTAGAGTAAATGGACCAATTCCTGTACACATACAACTTTCAAGATTGAACCAGGAAGAAATCTAAAACCTGAACAGACCAATAAGTAACAAGATCAAAGCTGTAATAAAAATTATTTCTGTAGAGAAAGGCCTAGGACCTAATAGCTTCACTGCTGAATTCTAACAAATATTTAAAGAAAAACTGATACCAATCCTACTCAAACTATTCAAAAAAATAGAGGAGGAGAGCATACTTCCAAACGCATTCCATGAGTCCAGTGTTACCCTGACACCAAAACTAGACAAAGACAAATTAAAAGAAGAAAACCACAGGCCAGCATCTCTCATGAATATTAATGCAAAAATCCTCAACATAATACTAACAAAACTAATGCAACAATACATTAGAAAGAACATTCATAACGACCAGGTAGGATTTATTGCAGGGATGCAAGGATAGTTGAACCTACACAAATCAACATGACACATTATATCAACAGAATGAAGGATACAAACCATTGAATCATTCAAATGATGCTGAAAAAGCATTTGATAAAGTTCAACATTGTTTCATGATAAAAACGCTCAAAAAACTGGCGATAGAAGAAATATACCTCAACATATAAAAAGCCATATATGACAGATCCACAGCTAGTATCATACTAAACGGAGAAAGTCTTTCCTCTAAAATCCGGAACACAACAAGGATGTCTACTCTCACCACTGTTATTCAGTGTAGTACTGGAAGTCCATGCTAGAACAATCAGACAATAGAAAAATATAAAGGGCATCCTAATTAGAACAGAAAAAATCAAATTATCCTTGTTTGCTGATGATATAATCTCATATTAGTAAAAGCTGAAGACTCCACAGGAAAACTATTAGAACTGATAAACAAAGTCAATAAAGTTGTGGGATACAAAGTCAACATAAAAAAATCAGTAGCTCAACCATTGTGGAAGACAGTGTGGCAATTCCTCAAGGATCTAGAACCAGAAATACCATTTGACTCAGCAATTCCAAAACTCTGTATATACCCAAAGATTATAAATCACTCTACTATAAAAACACATGCACACATATGTTTATTGAAGCACTATTTACAATAGCAAAGACGTGGAACCAACCCAAATGCCCATCAACGATAGACTGGATAAAGAAAATTTGGCACATATACACCATGGAATACTATGCATCCATAAAAAAGAATGAGTTCATGTCCTTTGCAGGGACATGGATAAAGCTGGGAACCATCATTCTCTGCAAACTAACACAGGAACAGAAAACCAAACACCGCATGTTCTCACTCATAAGTGGGAGTTGAACAATGAGAACACATGGACACAGGAAGGAGAACATCACACACTCGGGCCTATAGGGGGGTGGGAGGCAAGGGGAAGGAGAACATTTGGACAAATACTTAATGCATGCAGGGCTTAAAACCTAGATAACAGGTTCATAGGTGCAGCAAACTACTATGGCACGTGTATACCTATGTAACAAACCTGCACATTCTGCACATGTATCCCAGAACTTAAAGTAAAATTTAAAAAAAATTAGTAGCATTTTTATATTCCAACAGTAAACAATGTAAAAAATATAGCCACATATAATGTTAAAACATGGTAACTAACCAAAAAGTGAAAGATTTCTAAAATGAAAACTATAAAAAACTGATGAAAAAAATTGACGACGGCATAAAAAATGAAAAAAATACTGTATGTTCATGGATTTGAAGAAACTGGTGAAATCACATTACCTGACTTTAAATTACACTAATAGAGCTTTAGTAACCAAGACAGCATGGTGCTGGCATAAAAACACACACACAAACCAATGGAGCAGAATAGAGAATGCAGAAGCAAATCCACACACTTACAGTGAACTCATTTTTGATAAAGGTGCCAAGAACATGCACTGGAGTAAAGATAGTCTCGTTAAAAAACAGTGCTGGGAAAACTGAATAACCATATGCAAAAGAATCTGTCGCTCACCATATATAAAATCAAATTAAAGTGGATAAAACACTTAAATCTAAGACCACAAGCTATGAAACTACTACAAGAAAACATTATGAGAAATCTTCAGGACATTGGTCTGGGCAAAGATTTCATGAGCAATACCCCACAAGCACAGGCAACCAAATCAAAGATGGTTAAATGGGATCACATGAAGTTAAAAAACTTCTGCACAGCAAATGATACAGTCAACAAAGCAAATGATACAGTCAACAAAGTGAGGAGACAGCCCACGAAATTAAAGACAATATTTGCAAACTACCACTCTGGCAAGGCATTAATAACCAGAATATATGAGGTGCTCAAACAACTCTACAGGAAAACAGCTAATAATTTGATCAAAAGATGAGCAATTATTTGAATGGACACTTCTCAAAAGAAGACATACAAATGGCACACAGGCATATGAAAAGCTGATCAACATCATCGATTGTCAGAGAAATGTAAATAAAAACTACAATGAAAAATTATGTCACCCAAGTTAAAATGGCTTATATCCAAAAGACAAGCAATAACAAATGCTGGTGAAGATGCAAGGGAAAGGAAAAAAATCATAAACTTTTGGTAATGTAAATTAGTACAACCACTATGGAGAACAGATGGGAGGCTCCTCGAAAAACTAAAAATTGAGTTTTTTGAAAACTCATATGACCATATGATTCACTGCTGGGTATATACCCCAAGAAAGGAAATCAGTATATTGAAGAGATATCTGCATTCCTATATTTGTTGCAGCACTATTTACAGTAGCTAAGATTTGGAAGCAACCTAAGTGTCCATCAACAGATGTATGGATAAAGAAAATGTGGTACATATACACAATGGAGTACTATTCAGCCCTAAAAAATGAGATCCTGTCATTTGCAACAACATGGATGGCACTGAAGTTCATTAGGTTAAGTGGAATAAGCTGAGGCACAGACAAACATTGCATATTCTTTTATTTGTGTGATCTAAAAATCAAATCAATTGAGCTCATGGACATAGAGAGTAGAAGGATGGTTACCAGAGGCTGCCAAAGGTTGTGGGGAAGGTGCGGATGGGTAATGGCTCAAAAATAAAATAGAAAGAATAAATAATACCTACTATTTAATAGCACAATAAAGTGACTATAGTCAATAATAACTTAATTGTATATTTTAAAAATCACTTAAAGAATGTAATTGGATTGTTGTAACTCAAAGGATAAATGCTTAAAGAGATGAATACCCAATTCTCAATGCTCTGCTTATTTCACACTGCAACCCTGTATCAAAACATCTCATGTACCCGAGAAATATATACAACTATCATGTTCCTGCAAATATATATACACATATAGATAAATATATATAGTTATTATGTTCCTGCAAAGATTTAAAAAAAATAAAAGAATAAAAAACACAAAATATTATATCTGGAAAAACTGTCTTTCAAAAATGAAGTAGAAATTAAGACTTTTCCAGATAAACAAAATTGAGGGAGTTCATGACCATTAGACTGGCTCTAAAATAAACACTAAAGGGAGTTCTTCAAGTTGAAGTGAAAGGACAAGAGACCACTTCATGAAGCTATTATTAAAAGATGGTTCTCCACTGAAGGAAAATACATGGACAAATATAACAAATTGTACTTTTGAAATTTTGATAGACAGTATTTAAATAATAAAATTATAAAAAATAAAGTCTAAGTCTATGTAAATGGGTATGCAATACATAGAAGTATAATTTGTTACATTAATAAGATAATATGAGGGTGGAGATGTAAGGGAGTACAGCTTTTGGATGGAATTGAAGTTAAGTGGTTATCAGTTTAAAATACAATGTTGTATCATTGACAGATTTTATGTAACTGTGATGATAACTACAAGAAAATAGCTATAGAATACACTCAGAAGGAAATGATAAGGCAATCAAATCATATTACTATAAATAAATCAATGAAACTCAATAGAAGAAAGTGAGAGAATGAAGGAGGGATAATAAAAGATACAAGATATATAGAAACCAATTAGCAAACTGCAATGATAAGTTTTTTTCTATCAGTAAGTACCTTAAATCTAAATTAAGCTCCTTTATAAAAAATTATAAATTGGCTAAATGGATGAAAACACAGGGTACAACGATGGGCAGGAGATTCACTTTAGGTCTAAGGGCAAACAGACTGAAAGAAAAAGGATGAAAAAAGATGATCCATGCAAGTGGTAACCGAAAGATAGCAGTAGCACCTATACTAATCTCAGACGAAACAGACTTTAAAATCAAACCTGTTACAAGAGACAAGCGAACACTTTATATAATAATGAATGTTAACAATTATAATTACGTAGGAAACCTCAAAGCTTCTAAATATATGAAGTAAACTTTGATAAGATTGAAGAGAGAAATATAGCAGCACAATAATGATAGGTAACCTCAATATCCCATAAATAATGTGTAGAACAACCAGACAGAAGATAAATAAGGAAGTAGAGGATTTGAACAATATTATAAACTAATTGGGACTAACAGATATATAGAAGACTCTACCCCAAAAGCAAAATATACATTCTTCTTAAGTGTACCTAAAGTGCACGTTCTGGAGAACACATATTCTTCAGAAATGCCTGCATGGTAGGCCACAAAATAAGTTTTAACAAATTCAAGAACATTGGAATCATACAAAGCATCTTTTTAAACAAAAATAAAATAAAACTAGAAATCAACAGTACAAAGAAAACTGGAAATTCATAAATGTTTGAAAATTAAATGACACACTATTAATGACCAATGGCTAAAATAAATCACATAAAAATTTAGAACATACCTTGAGAAAAATTAGAAAGAAAACACAATGTACCAAAACTTACGGAATGCAAAAAAAAATAATGCTTACAGGAAAGTTTATAGCTGCAAATGGCACATTAATAAAGAAGTAAGATCTCAAGTTAGCTTAGTCTTAAACAAAAAGAATTATAAAAATTAACACATTAAACCCAAAGCAGACAGGAGAAGAAATAATACAGATTAGAGCATAGAATAGACAAATGATAGGGAAAAAAAAACAAAACAAAACCAAACAAAGAGTTGGTGCTTGGAAAACATTTTAAAAATCCTTCAGCAAGGGTAATCAAGAAAAAACAGAGAACACACAAATAACTAAAATAAGAAATGGAAAAGAGAACATTACAACCAATGTCACAGGAATAAAAAGGATTATAAGGCAATATTATTAATATACCAAAAAACTGGATAACCTACAAGACATCAATAAAATTCTAGAAACGTACGACCTACCAAGACTGAATTGTGAATAAATAGAAAATATAAATAGATTAATAACGAGTAAAGAGATTGAATCAGTAATCAAAATCATCTTCAATTAAAAAATGCCCAGGACCAGATGGCTTCACTGGATAATTCTGCTAACCATTTAAAGAAGAGCTGACGATACTGAAACTCTTCCCAAAATTTAAAAAGAGAACACTACCAAGCTCATTATCCTGATACCAAAGCCATATAAAGACACTACAAGAAAACTGCTGGTCAGTATTTCTGACAGATATTGATGCAAAAATCCTCAATAAAATAGGAAGAAACTGAATTCAATAACATATTTGAAGTAATATATATTGAAACAAGTGAGAGTTACCCTTATAATGCAAGAATGTTTCAACATGTAAAAATTGATCAATGTAATACACTGCATTAATAGAATGAAATACATAAAAATACCAAACAAGTATAAGTTTATCTCAGTTGATGAAGAAAAAGCATTTGGCAAGATTTAACACTCGTTCATGATATAAACACTCAACAAACTAAGAATGGATAATACTACCTCAATGTAATCAATAGTGAAAGAGTGAAACCTTTTCTTGTAAGATCAGAACAAAGTAAGAATGTTTACTCTCACCACTCCCACTCAACAAAGTATTTTCTTGTTGTTGGTTAAGACTTACAATTATTGTAAGTGTCAACCAAAGCAATTAGTCAGGAAAAAATAAATAAAAGGCTTTAAAATAGAAAAGGAAGAAATAAAATTGGCTCTGTTTACAGATGAAATGATTTGATATGTAGAACACCCTAAATTTTCTTCCCCCAAAACTGTTATAACTAAAGCAGACCCAGCAAAGTTTCTGGATACAAAATTAACATTCAAAAATCAATTATGTTTTTGGACACTAACAATAAAAATATTTTACAAATTGAGAAACTATTGCATTTAAAATAGCCATAAAACCCCAAAATATTTAGGAATACACCTAACCAAGGAGACAAATGACTTGTACACTGAAAACTATGAACCATTGCTGAAGGAAATTAAAGATGAAAATAAATAGGAAGACATTTTATGTTTATGGATTTAAATACTTAATATTGTTAAGATGTCCATATTATTCAATAGCAGGGACAAATTCGTGATGAGGGAAGAATCGTGAGGTAATTCCAAAAGTGAAATAAGGCCGATGTAGTTAAACAGGCATACAAATATATGTGAAATTCTGACTTGTGGCCAGGAGTTAGAGAAAAGCCTGGGCATCAAAGTGAGATCACATTACTAAAAAAATTTGAAAATTATGTGGATGTGGTGGGTAGAGCCTGCAGTCCCAGCTCTTCTGGAGGTACAGGTGGGAGCAACCCTTGAGGCTGGGAGTTTGAGGTTGCAGTGAGTTGCAGTGAGCTATGATCCTGCCACTGACCTCCAGCCTGGGAGCTGAGAGAGACCCTGCTTCCAAGAAAAAAAGGATCTGAAAGAGTAGTCTTGTTTATCAGCTTAAGGAGCTTTTGGGCTGAGGTTACAGGATTTTCTAGACATAGAATCACGCTGTCTGCAAACAGGGATAATTTGACTTCCTCTCTTCCTATTTGGATGCCCTGCATTTCTTTCTCTTGCCTGATTGCTCTGGTCAGGACTTCTACACTATGTTGAATAGGAGTGGCAAGAGAGGGCTTCAGTGAAGTCACAGGACACAAAATCAATGTACAAAATGTACTAGCATACCTATATACACCAACAGCAGTCAAGCTAAGAGCCAAATCAGGAACACAATCCCATTAACAATTGCTGCAAAAAGAATAAAATACCAGGAATACAGCTAACAAGGGAGGTGAAAAAACTCCACAATAAGAACTAGAGAACACTTCTCAAAGAAATTAGTGATGACACAAACAAATGGAAAGACATTCCATGCTTATTGATAGGAAGAATCAATATAATCAAAATGGCCTTAGGACCCAAAGCAATTTATAGATTCAATGCTATTCCTATCAAAGTATCAATGACACTCTTTCCAGAACTAGAGAATTTAAAAAAAAAAAATTCATGAGGAACCTAAAAAGAGCCTGAGTAGCCAGTGTAATTCTAAGCACAAAGAACAAAACTGTAGGCATAATACTACAAGACTTCAAACTGTACTATAGGAATACAGTAACAAAAACAGCATATTACTGATACAAAAACAGACACACAGACCAATGGAACAGAATAAAGAGCCCAAAAATAAGGCCGCACATCACAACCATCTGATCTTTGACAGAGCTAAGAAAAACAAGCAGTGGGAAAAGGACTCCCTGTGTAATAAATGGTAAACCGGACTCCTTCATTACCCCATATACAAACATCAATTCCAGATGGATTAAAGATTTTAAGGTAAAACCCAAAACTATAAAAACCCTGAAAGACAACCTAGGCAATACCATTCTGGACATAGGAACAGGCAAAGATATCATGACAAGTTGCCAAAAGCAATTGCAACAAAAGCAAAAATTGATAAATAGGATCTAATTAACTTAAGGAGCTTCTACACAGCAAAAGAAACTATCAAGAGAGTAGACAGACCACCCACCGAATGAGAAGAAACATTAGCAAACTATGCATCTGACAAAGGTATAACATCCAGCATCTATAAGGAGCTTACCTTTACTAGGAAAAAAATCATTAAAAAGTGGGCACTTTTCAAAAGATGTACATGCAGCCACGAAGCATAAGAAGAAAGCTCAAGATCACTTATCATTAGAGAAATGCAAATCGGAACCACAGTGAGATACCATCTCACACCAGTCAGAATGACTATTAAGAAAAAGTCAAAAAATAATAGATGCTGACAAGGTTGTGAAGAAAAACGAACACTAATACACTGTTCGTGGGAGTATAAAATAGTTCAATCATTGTGGGAAACAGTGTGACAGTTTCTCAAAGACCTAAAAACAGAAGAAGTATTTGATCCAATAATCCCTTTACTGGCTATGTATCCAAAAGAATATAAATCATTCTATCATAAAGGCATATGAACGCATATGTTCACTGTAGCACTATTCACAATAGCAAAGACATAGAATCAACCTAAATGCCCATCAGCGATAGACTGGATAAAGAGAATATGATACGTATATGCCATGGAATACACCATGAAATAGATAGAATAAAAAGGAATGAGATTATGTCTTTTGCAGGAGTATATTGAAACTGGAGGCCATTATCCTTAGCAAACTAATGCAGGGACAGAAAACCAAATACTGCACCTTCTCATTTACAAGTGGGAACTAAATGATGAGAACACATGGACACGAAGAGGGGAACAACAGACACTGGGACCTGTCAAAGGGCGGAGGTTGGGAGGAGGCAGAGGATAGAAAAAACAACTGATGGGTAGTAGACTTTATATCTGGGTGATGAAATAATACGTACAACAAACACACATGACACAAGCTTACCTATACAACAAACGTGCACATGTATCCCTGAACTTAAAATAAATATTTAAAAAAAAGAGTAGTCCTATGAGATAAGGCAGAAAATACTGAAAGTTTCTGTTCAGGTGTTTTTAAGCCATATTGACAATTTTGCTTCTTATATTGTACAAAGTGAGAAGCCAATAAAGGATTTTCAATAAAATATTGATATTAATATTTGCATGGAAATGTTACTTTGTATGACATGTTTTTAGGTCAGCAGTTCCAACTCCAACTTAATGTCATGTCTTTAGTATATAAATGTAATAATTTTAAAATATTTGGCACAACTTTTTTATTATATTCATTACATGAACCATTCTTATAGTGATTTTTAAAACTTCTGTTATATGTGTTGTATTTAAATTGTTACATGTGATGGATTATATGTGATATACTACAAAATTTTGATTATCTAGTTCCTAAAAATTTTATCCTTTCTGTAAAGCTAGGATTATATAATATCAGAAATATGGCCGGGTGTGGTCGCTTATGCCTGTAATCCCAACACTTTGGGAGGCTGAGGTGGGCAGATCCTCTGAGGTAAGGAGTTCAAGACCAGCCTGGCCAATGTAGTGTAACCCCGTCTCTACCAAAAATACAAAAATTAGACAAGCGTGGTGGTGCGCACCTGTAATTCCAGCTATTTCGAGGCTGAGGCAGGAGAATCGCTTGAACTGAGGAGGCAGAGGTTGCAGTGAGCCGGGATCATGCCATTGCACTCCAGCCTGGGTGACAAGAGCAAAACTCCATCTCCGAATAAAAAGAAAAGAAATATTTTCCTTTCACTTTGTGCTTGGAAATAACCACAATGAACTCTAAAAAAAGAGAAAAGCATTACAAATTTATTTCACTAGTATTTTTTTTTTAGGGAGGGGGCAGGAACACCACCTCAAAACACCTTTTCTGTCCACAAAATAAGGAAAGGAAAACAGTATTATGCAAAGCAACAAGATCAGCATAGTAATCCTTCTTCTCAGACTATAAAAGAGTTAAGGGCAAAAGTAACCTCTACCCACCAAGGCTTTCCACTCCACTCCATGGGTCCAGGTGCGGGACTAAACTAATGTCTACAGAACAAAATGAATCATAAAATGCAACCTTGAAGGCTCATTCACCCATTTTCCTGGTGTTCTCTCTCCTCAAATGAGGCTATAGTCGGACAAACTGGATTGAGGCCATGTATTCCACAATTCGCTCTCCAAAGTTAAAATATTTTCACAAACACAATTTACAAATGGAAAGCACAAAAAAAGAACTGGTTTGACCCTTTCAAAAATGGAATACCAAAGTAATTTGTTTTAATAACAACAGAAAATGACTTTGATGAGTCTTGCAACAGCAGTTAAATGTCCTAATCCAAATGAACGCAGATATTTTGTGAGCATTACCTATTGGTCAGAATTAGGTACATGTTTCTGCTGAACAACACAGGAGGCTGTGAATCTGTAATCCTACCTTTTGCCCCTCAGAATTATGTGTTTATTAAGGTCAGAAAGTACATCATCTTTACACATTCATGTATACTCACTTCTTATATCAAAACTGGCAGGAAATAGATACTTATCAAATTTAGGTTGATTTAATAATGTATTAATGAATAACAGAAAATGGCAGCCTAGGTTTGACTCAGGTATTATGATCCAAATAAACCTAGAATGCCACTAGAGGCAAAATATTGATTTTCTCCCAGCTCTTACAGTGATTTATGAATATTTAAATTGATATGTTAAAATTTCCCTACACAATATAATAGTAAGTTGTGTCACCAGGTAATAGAAAAGTCAGAGCATTCCAATGTGATACTGAAAAGAAATGCTGAATAATTGGGTTGGAGTTGAAATGGTGTTATACATAACTAGAGAAGTGACACATTAAGGAGCTCTTTCTTTCTTGGAAATTTAAGTGATCCTTGGTCAGTAGAAACCGTAATAGCTTTTTAGAAACCTGCTGTGGCTGAGAATGAATTGGCCATCCATGAGTGGTTAGTAGTGGTCTTTGTCAAAACTATATTGTGAGACATTAGCTATACCCTATGGTGGCAGATTTTATGAAGAGGTCATGAGTAGAGCACATTTGGTAACGGAAAAATCCTGCCACCTACAGAGCCCATCTCCATAGCGCATATTAATTGTTAGGCTGGCAATTCTTTTACAATACCATATTACACATCAAATTATCTTCCTTGTTTCAATATTATTCTTCTCATACTCTTATTGTCCAAATTTGTTATAAAAAGGCCTATCAAGAAACATAAAATAACAGTAACTGAATATCTCATTTCAGTTTTAATATCTAAACACAAAGCCTAAATCTTTTTTATAATCCATTTCCTAATGCAGTTTTATTTCATTTTCTTATTTTATGTTAGTAATGTGGCATGCATTAAATCAGCATGTTTATTTTCCCTGAAATTTGATTTCTCTTCTTACCCAATATTGTTCAAAACATGAAAAATATTAATCCTAATTAGATCACACTCAGTCTCTAATTTTTTTTACATTTTTCATTTTTCTTCTCTTCCAGTGTCAGGTAATGTTGTTATCTGTGATTGTAAGGAGAACATTTATTTTCTCATGGCTTTAGATCAATTGGTGCATATGTCTAAAGTTTTTTAAAGACAACAGTTCTCAAAGAGTGTTTTCAGGAAGTATAGTACTAGAATTACCTGAAGATTTGTTAGCAATGCAAATTCTTGGCCCATACCTCAGATCTAAGGAATCAAAACCTCTGGGGGTGAAATCCAGAAACCTGTACTTTGAAACATTCTTAGGCACACTAAAATTTGAGAACCGTTGCTCAAGAGCAGTGTAATTTTAGTATATTCTTCTCCAGACAAAATGGAAAAAATGCTCTTTAAACTCACATTTATTTTCCATTTTTTTGTGCTTTTAAGTAGTGTCACCCTTATAAAGAATCATATTAATGTTACAAATGATAAATTTGTTATCAAGTTACGTCTAACATTTATTTGATTCTTTTAGCATCCCTGCTTTTTTTTTTTTTTTTTTTTAAAAAAAAAAAAAAGACCACCTAATGTTTTCAGATAAACCTAAAGTACTAGTTTGGGGAAAGAAATACAAAATTAGTTTAACAGTATGTATAAAAGTATAGAAGCATAATATATATGCAAATTTTAAATAAGATTATTAAGTATACTTCTAAATTGCAAAGAATATGAAATAAATTTAGTCTCAAAAACAATGATATAAATTCTGTCATATGTAAATTATAATTTTCATAGTCTATTTAATTCAGCCAGTATTTATAATTTATTTAATATCAACATAAGACTTAATGGAAATGTGCAGTCATAAATATTGCCTATTATATGACCAAGATAATGTGCTGCATAAAATTAGAAACGACGACAGCAAAACCATGTTAAATGTAAATTTACCTAATAACATTATACATTGACAGAATGTATTTTTTTAATGACCAAGAACACTCAGTAGGGTCTCCAATAAACATCAATAAATTTGACCTTTCTCTGTTTTATGAAGCAAAAGTTTGAATTATACTAGATTTGTGCTTCTAAGGGAATTTATATTTCACAGTATTTTCAAAGTTCTATGTTGTGCATTGATTTATAATATTATAAAATATGAATTTAAATATGATACACTATTATGTCTTTCTTTTAGTAGAAAGCGTCCATTCAGTAGTGTACAATTTGCAATATCTTCCAACTGCCAGATACACATTTAAAATTAGCCTACACAAAACAGGTACTTTATTGGTTTGTTTGACTTTACGTCCAAGGAGGCTTTTATAAGGTCTAAATTCAGAGATTCACATATTATGAGAAGTCAGCCTCTCTTTTTCAAGACTGCTTATCTCTGCTTGCGTTTGCCTGTTATACTCAGGCATGTTCTCTTTGTGTGGTTGCATCATGGCACCTGCTATTTTGGAGCTGTAGCTTAGAATACTGAAGGAAACAAAGGAAGCTCCTTTCATATCTCTGACTCAAATTGTTCTAATTTAGGGCAATAATCGCTCTCTCTGAGCTAATTATTGGCTGACAAGGTAAGTGCTCTGATTAGCTAAGCATAGCTCAGCTATAAGCATCTAAGAATGGAGTAGGTGAGAGGACAGGCTCAGTCTAACTGGGTTGGTTTAGTAAGAAATGGGGAACAGGTATCTACCCAAAAGAAGACTGTGGGACAGAAAAGGGTACATCCTATAGGATTATTGAGTGAGCCTAGCCCACTATTACCATCAGAACCTAAAAGTGACTTTGTGGTTCTCTACCTCAATATTTAGTAAATTGTATAAAATAATCATTTGATTCTTTAGGAAACATTGTCCAAAAGAAAGTGTTATTCAGGTGACAGACATGAATAGGTTTATAAGTTTTTCTTGGGAAGGAGTTGTTGTTTTAGTTCAGTAAGATTATAGTGGTAATAATAAACATTTATATAAATTAAACAAATCTTTACATGAGGAAACATTTATCTTAAGTTTGATACACAGACACACACACACACACACACTCAGATTCCTCACAATAGTCCTATGAACAAGTAATATTGTTCCTATTTTTCAAATGGGGAAACAAAGACACAGAGAATAAATACATTTTCATACAGGTAATACATTAGTTTTATGTTGCTGTATTGCCAGTTACTAACATATTACAACTTAGTGTCTTCGAACAACACCTTTTTATAAACTCACACACAGTCCTGCACAGTTCTAAAATTCAGAAGCACAGCACAGCACCACTGGATCATTGGCTTAGTGTATCACCAGTCTGGAATCAAGGTATTGGCCAGACCCAATACCTTGATTCCCAAACCCCTTTTTCTGGGGGTTCCAGAAGAAGTCTATGAGCTTAATTAGTATGTTAAACTGCCCTGTTATATTCACACAGTTGGATGTTTTATTAAGATTAGTACATATTCCTCATGAATATCAAGTTTATGTTTTCTTTGTAAATTCTGATTTATATATATGTGGCATATCTATACTAGCATTCTCTTTTATTCAAATCATTAACTTCTAATAGAAAAAGGGGGGTTTATGCTGTTTAGATTAATTCATGCACAGTAACTTCATTTTTTCATCAATTCAACAAGTATTTACTAAATGCCAACTCTGCACAATACCCTGTGCTGGACAATAAGGTACAAAATACTATTGTAGCTACAGTGGAACACAGAACACAAATTTTATATTATTACACAAATAATCAACTGAAATATGCAGGGCTATTTTCTGACTTTAATGGGCTGGATGCACATTTATTTTTGTTGGCTCCCTCCTCTATTAAAAAATACATCAAAAAGCATATCTTATGACTTTATTACTATAAAGCTAACTAGATTAATATCATATATTAACACATTTAATTTGACCTAAAGTTCATATTCTCTTTTCATTTTAAAAGAATTTAAATCATTTTTGTGGTTCTGTAAGAGTACTGTGGTCCCTAGGCACTATGGCCACTGGGCCTAATGGGTAAGTTGGCCTTGACAAAATAATAATTGCTACACAGGAACAGTACCAGAAAGGAAGTCAGAGTGCTATGACCTGACATTAGGAACACATTAAAATGGAAGGAACAAATCTAATTTTTCTGGGAAAGTAGATATTTGGGAAGTCTTCAATTCTTTTAGGTTGGTAATCAATCTTTTTATCCCCTGCCGCACAGAAGCAGCAACTTAACAATGTCATAATTTTAGGGTGTACATTTTGCTTTGGGTTTTGTGATAGTTATGTAAATGTTTATATCTTCAGTTTTCATTGAGAGGCACTTTCCACAAATTCTGTTACAGTGCAATACCAATAGTATTTTCTCAAACTGGTTTGTCTTCTCCCCTAACATGAAAAATCCTTGCTGCTTTTCTTCTTTTCGCACCAGTGTTACAAATATATTTTGAAGCTTATTTGGAGGTAGTGGCACAATTTATAATAAAATGTTCTCAAGAAGAAATGATTTTTAGCATAATACCTACAGTGGCTTTATACACAATATCACTCAGTGAATTATATAATTCAGTACTTTACTAATCAAGACTATGGTTTTAAAATACTGTTGAAGAGATATCTTCCAGTCAGGTAAAGACGTGATGTTTTTCAATGTGCACATCTTGGGAAAAATATATATATATAGCAATTTTTCAATCAGACTCTTTAGGCTTGTGTTAAAACGGTTTTAAAAGTTTATTAGAATCTAATGAAAATTACTTGCTTTTAATTAGGCAGTTTAAAATCAGTAGAAATAATATTACATAACAGCTAGAGAACACTTAAAATAGCAAGAAAAACAGTATTTTAATCATGAGCATTGAACTTCAAAGAGTCTCCTAAAAATTTGTTGGGGTGTCTAAAAATGTGACATATGTAGGTCTCTACATTTGTCGAAACAAAGTCCCTAATTGTGTATTCTAGAATGTCAGTTAATTGACTACCTTAAGAAGTATTTGTAACAGATAAATATATCCTTAAATAAATACAAATAAATATATTATATTTGGGATGGTGAGAATGTTAAAGTACCAGTGAGGCAACTGGAAATTTGACCTTCTATATTATATTTTTGTTAAGAGTAATATGCAATACAATCTGAGAATAAGTCAGATATTAAATCACTCACACAAAGAAGAATATGTAGATTACAATTGTTCATTCTCGTTTGTGCTTTAGGTATTTCTGTTGACCATTAAGGCATTCGTCTAGTGGGCAATCTTCAAATAATAGTTACTGATGGTGCGAAATTATGCCTTACCTTACCATAGGTAACTAAGACCATGAGATAATATTAATATTTTAGTAAAAGTAAAAGGTGTTCATTTGGAGACAACTCTATCCATAAATAAAATGGATGAATACACATAAGTGTAGTTTCCAAGTGTGGAGATGTAACCGGTTATAGCCAATATTTGAAAAGGAATTGGCAGTATTGTTAAGGTACCCTAAGGAACTGTTACCAGCATTTTCTTTACCTTTAGACCTTAAATTAATTTTATTTTCATATAAAAAGATACAGAGCTCCTAAAAAATTAAATCATTAATAATTTTACAGTAGCATACCTGACAGTTCTGACAGCCACATGTGGTAGCTTAGAACTATATTCCTTTGCCAGGTAAAATATTAATAGAACATTGACTATCTTTCCACAGTGTATAGAGCCCAGAAGTTATTATGAAATCCAGGTTTGCTTTCAGGGGATTTGGTTTAGTTACTATACCAGCAGGTAGTTTTTGTGTATTTGCTTTCTAAAGAGTGGATAATTTTTGAAGTGAAGGCAGAGAAGTCTTAATAAATCACATCTTTATGAAATATTTATTACATTTGTATATTCTTTAAAGGCCTCTATCAGCTAAATTAAAATAAAAAGTGATGTAAAAATTGTAGTAGGTTGACAAGTTACTTTATAAACCTAGAAGAGTTTTGGGTTATAACTGACAAAGTTTTCAAAAGAAGTTCTGCCCGATCTTATTATACAGGTAGAGAAAAAATCAAACCAAAAAACAAAGGAGCTCTAGAGATAGCTAAGTTGCCTTTTTTTAGAGGTAAATTTTCCCCTACTACTGACCTTTGACATTATCTTTTTTATCAGAGGACTCATAATGTTCAGTGCTTAGAATTGATGATTTGCTGAACGCAAAAGATTACTAAAAGTAAATGTCAGGCCCCACAGAGCTTCAGTTCAGGCCTATAGAAGCAAGGATATTATAACAATGATATATATCCATGTGTGGTGTTAAGAACAGATTCTGGAGCCGGACTGCCTGAGTCCAAATTTCAGCTCTGGAAAGTAACTTCACTTTTTGCTGCTTTAATTGTCCTCATCTTTCAAATGGGAATTTTATTAGATACCTAGCTCGTGTGGTTGTTTTGAATATTAAATGAATTAATATATGCTAAGTGCTAATAAAATAACATAAAGTATTACAAATCTTGGTTTAGACAACTATTCTAAATGATAACTTTAGAAAAAAATATATACCCTATCCATGAATTCAGAAGAATGGTGACAAAGAGTATTTGTGGTTTTGGTTTTGTTTTGTGTATTTTGAATCTTATATTTAATCTCATATATCTATAGCTAACACTTCTCATGGTTTTTGATTAGATAGACAGAGAGGAAATGCATTATACGTGTGCCATTGCCACCCCTTGCTCTAAGATCATCTTGAATGGCTAACCTATGGCCTGAAGTCCCTGACCGTGTGAAATAACACTGAATTTTTCTGCTGCATGGTGCTAATATGTCATCATCCAGCTTTCAGCTGGCCCCTCTCAGAGGATTTGTACTCTCACGAATACAATTTTCACATTCTTAAGATTCATTTCTAGATAATTAATGACTGTCTTACTACCACTCCAGTTTAAATAGCTCATGTGCACCCTGCTGAGAAACTCTTTATTTGGGCATGGAAATTAATGACGCAGACCGTTTTATTTCTCCCAAGTGCAAGGGTCTATGAGAAATAAAAGAATGGTGCTGACAGACAAAGTAAGTTATAGTATTGCACTGCTATGGAATATTTCATAAAGCTTCCGTTGTCTTAGTAGCGCAGATGACTCCAAGAGTTCGCTGTAATTGCTGTAGAAGAGTTAAGAGCAGAAAAATGAGATTCATTCTAGATGTGAAAATTAAGAATATCTTGTTAGACATAGAATTTGGCAAGCATACAAAAGACATTTTAATCGCTTTAGAAAAGTAGAAAGGTAATGTTGATGAAAATAAGATCATATATTTCATGTTATTTCTCTAAAGCAGCACTTTGACTCAATGTTATTTGGAGTGGAGTCAAATAGATAGATTCTACAAAAATAAAATTCTTCCTCCAGGCTCACGGTAAGCTCAAAACAGTGGCTAAAAAAATTGCACAATACCATGAGATTGGTTGTTACTTTGAGCTGTGAACAATATTTTATCAAAAGCCAAAGAAACTATGTCATCTTTGCTATTTCAGCTTTCTCTTTTGGCCTTCAATTAGGTTTAAAGTAAGGAGAATGAAATAGAATTTCAATAGGAGTTATTATTCTAAGTTATAGGAATACAAGATTGAGTGAAAAAAACAAAACAAAACATTGAAATGAGGAGATTACAGTTCCAAGCCATGATTCCAAACTCCCTACATTGTATTGGGCACAGTTTTAAAGGTAGTTATTTTTCCTGGAACATAGCAATTCTGTAACTTATAATATTGTGTGTATATTCTATTCTATTTCTATAATTATAATATTCAATATTGTAATTCTATGATAATGAGCCAGTAACATTTATGTGGTTCTGTTGTATACTAGGTATTGTCTTTAGTCCTTTTTAGAGCTATAGTGAGGACTAAATAATTGATATGAGGATTAAATAATTGATATGACTAACCTTTGATAATCATAAAATCTATACATTTATTACCTGGCACCTATGACTACCATCTTCCTCCACATCATCGGATCTGGATATATTTGTTTTGAGCCTAATGAAATTAGATGCTAAATAAAGTATTTAAGTTTTGAAAAATCTGTGTTCTAGAATGGTGTTCATACCAATTTCCATATACAAATGTCTAACAACATTCCTAATGATACCATTAAACTATTCTCGTATAATCTGATGACTTATTTGTTTAAGAGTTGCAATGTTACAAAATTAGCCTCACTTATTTTTTGGCGTGATTTTTTTCTTACTTTGTGGGTATTTTAATTTGCAGCAGAAAGTTATATTAAGAGTAGAATTTTAATGTGAATAAGAGATCATTTATTATTTTAAAATGTCATTTGACAACATAAACAGGAAGTAAAGAATAGATTTTGACAAAAGGAGGTACAATTGTAGCTCAGCTGTTAATAAATAGCTTTGTACCTTGTTCTTAAAAAATAAATACAAATTTTAGGCCGGGCGTGGTGGCTCACGCCTGTAATCCCAGCACTTTGGGAGGCCAAGGCCGGCGGATCACGAGGTCAGGAGATTGAGACCATCCTGGCTAACCTGGTGAAACCCTGTCTCTACTAAAAATACAAAAAATTAGCCAGCCGTGGTGGTGGGTGCCTGTAGTCCCAGCTACTCGGGAGGCGGAGGTAGGAGAATGGACTGAACCTGGTAGGCGGAGCTTGCAGTGAGCCAAGATGGCACCACTGCACTTCAGCCTGGGTGACAGAGTGAGACTCTGCCTCAAAAATAAATAAATTAATTAATTAAATAAATAAATAAATATAAATTTTAAATTCACAATAATTTCTATGATTTATGATGGTATAAATGATTTTCATTTTGCATCTCTGAATTAGAATGGAAAAATATCTGTGTATACATATGTGTATATATATATTAAAATTATGCAGGTAATTTTACTATTTAAAATATAAGCTTGCTAATTGGTATCTTATGGTGCAGATAAACCTATTAGTACTACTTGTTGTGGTGGACATAATGAGAAATTTTTCATTGGCTCCTTCTCCAAATATCAATTAACACATTTTCAGAACACCCTGTTTTTGAAGTAATTTTATGGGTCTCAGTGCAGACCTCTAAAAATTTTAGGCAGTTTCCAGAATTATATGGTTGTGCTGAAGACATATATATACACATAGATGATTGCTGACAATGAGTTTCTAAAGATCATGTATATATTTTTAGCTAAAATAGAATAACATTCTGCTTCTGGTCTTCATAATAAAAGAGAAATCAGGACTAAGAAATCAAGTGTTTATTATATAGAGTATTAATTTTTATTCTTTTATTTATTGATTTATCTTCTTTAGGCATGTGCAGAGATGAACTCACTAATTGTTCAAAATAAACAATTTGAATTCAAAGCAAAGTATATTTTTGGAATATCAATGATCACTTATTACAGATAAATGATAATATAAAATGCCAACTTTGGAATTTATTTGTTTTACTTCTGTGACTCTCAGCCTTCTTTTTAAAATATAGTGTATGTTTTAGGTAAGTCCAGACAGCAGCCAGCACTACATTTGGTTTAAAATCTAGCTTTATAATGACTTCATCTTTCAACCAGCCAAAGGCTAGTTACCTTGTGTCTGCCATCGTGCATATGCTCTCCTCAACTCCCGAATGAGAAAACATGCCTGCAAGCACTTCGCCGCCTGAGATTATATTAAAAATCCATACCTGTGCTAGCAGCATGAGTTCAAGTTGATTATTGTTCTAGATCTGTGACTTCTCATTCATCCTCCTAAAGATATAAATGATTGCTTTTCAATAGACCACATACATAGGAATGATTATGAAGGTAAGATTTAGTAACAGTAATATACATAGTACTCTAATGGGATTGAATTGGAATACCCACATTAAATTCTGTTAAAATATGTGGAGCAGAACACATGAGAGAAAGCAAAGAGACAAGCGCACACAGCAGAGCTGCAAGTTGCATACTCTGTGCATGCTAATATCATCGCATCAGCATCACTAAGGCTTCTGGGTAACGTTTGCCACATCATATTGTGACGTGCGTTTGTTTTTATATTTTACTCTAAAAGGCAAAATAACTCTCCATGTGATGACAGAGGGAGCACACACAAAAAAATCCCTCTCAGAAATATTAAAAGTGGTTACAGGTAATTCAAATGGTGTACTGTTTTAAAAGGTACTTGCCTAACACTTTAAATTGGAAAAGCATCTTGGAAGTCTGTAAAATCCATATTTACATTACTTGAATTGTGACCCTAGCTTGACATTTCCATGGTGGGAGACATATTTTATTTAGGAGGCAGCAGTCTATTTAGTTTTTGAGAGCTTAATCGATAGATGGTTCAGGTTTTCTACTGAACCAAAATCTAAATGCCTGCCCATTGGTTTTGGTAGCCAACGTCAATATCCAACTGCTCTTTCCCACAACATGGCTTCAAAGGCTATGTAACTAACATCATGTCACTGCACCTATGTCTTTTTAAAGCCAAGTACCTCTAGTGCCCCTCATAATAGCTCATATTTCAAGGTATCTTTCAGCAACAATGAATTGCATTAATCAAACTCACTTTTTTTGCGTGTGCTTCACTTTATAGCACTTCACAAATAATACATTTTTCACAAATTGAAGGTTTGTGGCAATCTTGCATCAAGCAAGTCTATTCATTCTATTTTTCCAACAACATATGCTCACCTGGTGTCTCTATTTGACATTTTAGTAATTATCACATTTCACACTTTTTAATTATTATTATTCTTTTAAATATTTTAACTTTTATTTTAGGTTCATGGGAACATGTGCAGGTTTGTTCTTTAGGTAAATTCATGACTCAGGGTTTGATGTACAGATTATTTTGTCACCTGAGTAGTAAGCATAGTACCCAACAATTTTTTTTCCCTGAACCTCACCCATCTCTCATCCTCCTCCCTCAAGCACACCCCAGTGTCTGTTGTGCTGCTCTTTCTCATTATTTAGTTCCCAGTGATAAGTGAAAATATGCAGTTGTTCCTGTGTTAGTTTGCTAAGGATAATGGCCTCCAAGCTCCATCCATGTTGCTGTAAAGGACAGATCTCATTCTTTTTTATGGCTGCATAGTAATTCATGGTGTATATGTACCATACTTTCTTTTTCCAGTCTACCACTGATGGGAATTTAGGTTGATTCCTGGATATCTATTACCTAAATTACATATAAAAGCAAAAAGAAAAATGGCAAATAGAACATGAAAGTTAAACACTATCATTTCAGGTTCAATGACATAAATATTCTTATTATCTAAAGGTATAGAGTCCAATGTTTTATTTCCTATAGTGCTTTTATAGCAAAACACTTTTCAGAATTAGATAAACCAGATCGAGGCCCTAGTCTTACTTACTACCTATTAGCTAGGTAAACTTGAGCTTTGGGATTTTCACATTCAGATCTTGCAGGCAAATAAGACTTCTTTGATATTACTTGGAGGATGACAAAGTCTATCTCACAGATTATTATGGTAATGAGTTTATTTATGTGGACCATTTTAGGATATTTTAAAACTATGTACAGACCTAAAAAAAACTTCATAATCTTTGCAGAACTGGGGAGGCATACAGACATAATACAACTATAAGAGTTACCGTTTCTCATGCTTTTGTTTTCTAACTGCTCTGGCCACTGTTTTAGAAGGAAGGGTGAATATAAGTAAATATTCCTGAAAAAATAAAGTTTTAGAATATTAAATTATTACATATTTCATTCAGTATTTTTTAAAAGGTAAAACCAACGACTGAACGTAGTTCATGGGATGATCTGGTCCATATTCATCTACCATGATCTAATAATTTTTTTTCTCATCTATTGATGAGAAAAAATTAAGGGGAAATGTAGAAATGTGAGGTAAATGATCTGCAAAGAGATATACACAGGAGGCATGTGGGAATGGAACTGTGTAGGTCCGCAGGCAAACTAGGTGAAGGAGGAAGGTGAGGAAGAAAGGCATTTATGGCTTACTCTTTCTGTTTTCTTCTGAATTTTAAAGCCTGATGGAACGTAATTTTCTCTACAGTAAACATTGAGTGAAAATCAGTTTCGCATTGTGTTAATAATGACTTCTCCAAGAGCATTTGAAGCTCTATCATATTTTGATGCTCAAAATAAAACTGTTTTTATAGCTTAATAGTCTCATATGGTCAATTAATGCCTCCCCTCCAGACTGACACTTTGAACATTATTATTAACACTGCTGTCCTTAAACCATCATCAGCCTGCAGTGCAGACAATTTGTTGATAGCTAATAAAGCACAGTGTTCAGGTGCTGCCTGAGGGCAGGATTCAGAATTGTCATATCAATGCATAACCACATTTCATTTTTTGGAACAAGTTCCATTACTTAAAAATTATGGTTTCTTTTTCTTATTTTTATATCTAGATTTTAACATTATATGCATGCCTATATAAGCATTAAATATGTTATTCAGTTATGTGTGAGTGTAACTTCAATTTCTTGTAATGTGTACGTACAGTTTAATAAAAGACAGATTATTGATTAGGAAATAGTTAACAATTAATAATAGACATTGGCCAACCTCAATTACTAAACCAGAAAAAAAGTTTATTTAAACGTATTGACTATTTTTTAGTCACTACACAAATCATCTAAAAGAAAATACCACAGATGAAACCTGCAGATCCACTAACTGGTTATCAGTTTATCAAGACTGATCGTGTCCACTCCCTTCAGAAATCACATGGATTTGTGCATTATGCAGATCTTTTTTGGTTTACCCCATCTTTTCCCATCCTGAACTAGAAGTCTATTGCATTTTTCTCTGATACTTTCTTATGCATTTAGTAGAAATACATACACATACTACCCTAGGCTACTCTGCAGTACATTAAAATTTCCTTTTGCTTTCCAGTAATTTCAAATATCTCAATCAAATTTCTCAGTCAAAAAATCAAAGCTTTAATTCTTATCCATCTTTCAATATAAAAACTTTTAATATTGATTATAATTTGTTGCCTGCACTTTTGTTTGTTTTGTTTTGTTTTGAGACTGAGTTTCACTGTATTGCCCAGGCTGGAATGCAGTGGCCAGATCTCGGCTCACTGAAACTTCCTGGCTTTAAGCAATTCTCCGGCCTTAGCCTCCTCAGTAGCTGGGATTACAGGCAAGCACCACCATGCCCTGCTAATTTTTGTATTTTTAGTAGAGATGGGGTTTCACCATGTTGGCCAGGCTGGTCTCGAACTCCTGACCTCAAGTGATCCTCCCTCCTCGGGCTTCCAAAGTGCTGGGGTTACAGGCGTGAGCCACCCTGTCTGGCCCAGCACTCTTAATAGATAAATAAATCTTACTCTATTAATTGAACTAAGAACATCTTTATAATCTTCCAAATATCATTTATAATTATTAAATATTAAAACATATTTATTCTGCTTACCAAACTTTGCATCTCCTCAGAATGCCTAAATATTTTGCCATATGAAGGTTCCAGTGGAAGTTTCAGTCAATACATTTTGATGGCAAATGGTGAATTTTCCTATTGAGAAATATGTTGATTACAAGAAATAAGAGAGACAGTAGATTTTCAAATCTTTTAAAACTTTATTTCAGGTGAATATTCAGAATTATTTTACTTATAGATTGCACTCTTCTAAGGCACTTAAATATTCTGACAACTGTGTTTTTGAAGCAAATTTTGACTGAATTAATAAATGACAGCACAGATCAAAATTTAAAAATTTACACAATTCTCAATAGATTTCGCAATTGTGCAAAATCCCATGCTGTCTTTTAATATTGTATACTTATTATATTTATTTATTTATTTATTTATTTATTTTACTTTATTTTTTTTTCTTTTATTATTATTATTATTATTATACTTTAGGTTTTATGGTACATGTGCGCAATGTGCAGGTAAGTTACATATGTATACATGTGCCATGCTGGTGCGCTGCACCCACCAACTCGTCATCTAGCATTAGGTATATCTCCCAATGCTATCCCTCCCCCCTCCCCCCACCCCACAACAGTCCCCAGAGTGTGATGTTCCCCTTCCTGTGTCCATGTGTTCTCATTGTTCAATTCCCACCTATGAGTGAGAATATGCGGTGTTTGGTTTTTTGTTCTTGCGATAGTTTACTGAGAATGATGATTTCCAGTTTCATCCATGTCTCTACAAAGGACGTGAACTCATCATTTTTTATGGCTGCATAGTATTCCATGGTGTTAAGGGGTACTTTTTAACAGCTGATTTATTATCAAATAAACTTTCTATAATTTGACAGAACAACATAAACTCTTGTTTTTCTCCTTTCTACCTAGAACATACATATGACGGTTGAGAAAGACACATATTCTGATCATGAAGAAATAAACAGAAGTTAAATATGACTAAGCAGAAAGACAGAAGGACCAGGAAGAGTGATGCTAACTTGGAGCCACTATGCAGGCTCTAAACTCCTCTACAATCATCCTCCCTTGTGAGAAAAATACATAAGTCACTTTTAAAATAAATAGAAACCTGAACACACTTCTTAGCTGGTTTAAGTATTTTAAAAACATTGATGAATTAAACACAAAAATACGGGGAAATCTCATTACTTACCTTAAATTTTGAAATTTTCTTTACAGATCATGAGTTACTTAATGCTCTTTCACTCCTGAGTTTACATTGTAAATTAATGTTATGTCGGCTTTAAAAAATAACCAATTTAAAATAATGATCTAAATTTATACTTCAATTTTAACTAATAGTATGATCTCTTATTATTTACCTCTGATAAAGTCCAAATGTTTGTAGGCCTATAGCTCTGATTATATACAATGAAATATCTTTCTCATGAGTGTAGAATATCTAGATTATATTTAATGCATTTACTTTTTGAGGAAAAGGAAACCCTTAATAAAATAGCTTCAAATATTTGGTTTTAAAAAATGGGAAAACAAATACATTACAGGACTTTTGGATTTATCACCAACATGTGAAGGGCTCAGAAGTTGTCACTCCTGGCCTTACAATAATAATAATAAAAAAGCTATACAAATTGAAAATCAATGACTTTTCTTGGGTCTATCAGAAAACTGAGAAAGCAGGGCAAACATCACCATAAAATTGAGAGAAACTGGCACACCAGAGAGCCATAGCCAAGATCTACTTCCTGAAGCAGAAGTGGCTAGAGTCGTAACTTGTATGAACACTTCAGTGGTAATTTTAACTAATTTGTGGAGGCCGAGTATGGATTAGGGTGAGGGAAGAAGCTCATGGGGACAGTTTTTTTCATACTTCAGACCTGCTTAAATTTGGCGTCCAGGAACCCACCGGGTTCTAACGGTAAAAAGCTGAGAAAAATATTTTTAAAACTGGCAGAGATAGAGGAAGAGTAATCATAGTGACATACAAGAGCCTTCTTCAAAACAAAAACATACCTTTTAGGGAAAAGGACATTACCAGAGGCTTATTACACCCAGAGGAAGGGCATTGATTCATTTAACCTTCTTTTTTTCCTCCCAGGGAGAAATTCTCCAATTCTTTATTTTATTTTATGTTAAGTTCAGGGGTACATATTCAGGATGTGCAGGTTTGTTTCATAAGTAAATGTGTGCCATGGTGAATTTGCTGCACCTAACAACCCATCACCTGTACAGTAAGCCTAGCATGCATTAGCTATTTTTCCTGATGCTCTCCCTCTCTCTGCCCCTGCCAACAGACCCCAGTGTGTGTTGTTCCTCTGTGTGTATGTGTTCTCACTGTTCAGCTAACACTTATAAATGTGAACATGCATGTTCTACTTATAAGTAGAACATGCAATGTTTGGTTTTCTGTTCCTGCATTAGTTTGCTGAGGATAATGGCTTTCAGCTCCATCCATGTCCCCGCAAAGGACTTGATCTCATTTCCTTTTATGGCTGCATAGTATTCCATGTGGTATATGTACTACATTTTATTTACCCAGTCTATCATTGATGGGCATTTGGGTTGATTTCATGTATTAGCTATTGTGACTAGTGCTGCAATGAACATACACATGCATGTATCTTTATAATAAAATGATTTATATTCCTTTGGGTACATACCCAGTAATGGGATTGCTGGGTCAAATGGTATTTCTGGTTCTAGGATTTTGAGGAATTGCCACAGTCTTCCACAATGGTTGAACTAATTTACATTCCTACCAACAGTGTAAAAGCATTCCTATTTCTCTGCAACCTCAACAGCATCAGTTGTTTCTTGACTTTTTAATAATCACCACTCTGACTAGTGTGAGATGGTATCTCATTGTGGTTTTGACTTGCATTTCTCTAATGATTAGTGATGTTGAACTTTTTTTTTTGCATGTTTGTTGGCCACATAAATGTCTTCTTTTGAGAAGTGCCTGTTCATGTCCTTTGCCCACTTTTTAATAGGGTGTTTGTATTTTTCTTGTAAATTTGTTTAAGTTCCTTGTAAATTCTTTATATTAGACCTTTGTCAGATGGATAAATAGCAAATCTTTCTCCATTCTGTAGGTTGTCTGTTCACTGTGATGATAGTTTCTTTTGCTGAGCAGAAGCTCTTTAGTTTATTTAGACCCCATTTGTTAATTTTTCTTTTGTTGCTATTGTTTTTGGCATTTTTGTCATGAAATCTTTGCCTGTGCCTATGTCCTGAATGGTATTGCCTAGATTTTCTTCTAGGGTTTTTATAGTTTTGGGTTTTACATTTAAGTCTTTAACCTATCTTGAGCTAATTTTTGTATAAGGTGTAAGGAAGGGGGTCCAGTTTCAATTTTCTGCATATGGCTAACCAGTTCTTCTAGCACCATTAATTAAATAGAAAATCCTTTCCCCATTGCTTGTTTTTGTCAGGTTTGTTGAAGATCAGATGGTTGTAGCTGTGTGGTCTTATTTCTGAGTTCCCGATTCTGTTCTATTGGTCTATGAGTCTGTTTTTGTACCACCACCATGCTGTTTTGTTTATATGCTGGTTTGGTAGCCTTGTAGCATAGTTTGAAGTAAGATAGCATGATCCCCCCCAGCTTTGCTATTTTTGCTTAATGTTGTCTTGGCTATACAGACTCTTCTTTGGCCATATGAATTTTAAAACAGATTATTCTAATTCTGTGAAAAATGTCAGTGGTAGTATAAGGGGAATAGCATTGAATCTGTAAATTATTTTGGGTAGTAGGGCCATTTTAATCATATTGGTTCTTTCTATCACTTCCCTTCTTAGCTGTATTCCTAGGTATTTTATTCTCTTTGTAACAATCGTGGAATTGGAGTTCATTCACGATTTGGCTCTCTGCTTGTCTGTTGTTAGTGTGTAGGAATTCTGGTGATTTTTGCACATTGATTTTGTATCCTGAGATTTTGCTGAAGTTGCTTATCAGTTTAAAAAGCTTTTGAGCTGAGACAATGGGGTTTTCTAGATAAAGGATCATGTCATCTGCAGAGACAATTTGGCTTCCTCTCTTCCTATTTGAATATCATTTGTTTCTTTCTCTTGCTTGATTGGCCTGGCCAGAACTTCCAATGCTATGTTGAATAGGAGTAGTGAGAAAGGGCATCCTTATCATGTGCCTCTTTTCATTGAAAATGCTTACAGCTTTTTCCCATTCAGTATGATATGCGTTGTTGGTTTGTCATAAATGGCTGTTAATATTTTGAGGTATGGTCCTTCAATACCTAGTTTATTGAGAGTTTTTAACATGAATGGATATTGAATTTTAACATGAAGCGTTGTTGAAAGGCCTTTTCTGCATCTATTGAGATAATTATGAGGTTTTTATCTTTAGTTCTGTTTATGTGATGGATTACGTTTATTGATTTGCGTATGTTGAACCAGCCTTGTATTCTGGGGATGAAGCCAACTTGATTGTGGTGGATAAGCTTTTGGATGTGCTGCTGGATTTGGTTTGCCAGTATTTTATTGAGGATTTTTGCATTGATGTTCATCAGGGATATTGGCCTGAAGTTTTCTTGTTTTGTTGTATCTCTGCCAGGCTTTGGTATCAGGATGATGCTGGCCTCATAACATGAATTAGGGAGGAGTCTTTCCTCTTCAATCATTTGGAATAGTTTCAGAAGAAATAGCACTGGCTCCTCTTTATACATCTGGTAGAATTCCACCATAATTCCATCTGGTCCTGGTCTTTCATTTGTTGGTAGGCTATATATTACTGCCTTAATTTCAGAACTTGTTATTGGTTTATTCAGGGATTCAACTTCTTCCTGGTTCAATCTTGGGAGGGTTTATGTGTCCAGGAATTTATCCATTTCTTCTAGATTTTCTAGTTTATTTGCATAGAGGTGTTTATAGTATTCTCTGATGGTTGTTTGTATTTCTGTAAACTCAGTGTTGATATCCCCTTTATCATTTTTTATTGTGTCTATTTGATCTTCTCTCTTTTCTTATTAGTCTAGCTAAAGGTCTATTTTGTTAATTTTTTTCAAAAAAAAAAAACAATTCCTGGATTTGTTGATTTTTTGAAGGGTTTTTCCTGTCTTTATCTCCTTTAGTTTTGTTCTGATCTTACTTATTTCTTGCCTTCTGCTAGCTTTGGGGTTTGTTTGTTCTTGGTTCTCTAGTTCTTTAAACTGTGATGTTAGGATGTTGATTTGAGATATTTCTAACTTTCTGATGTGGACATTTAGTGCTATACATTTCCCTCAATGCTGTTTTAGCTGTATCCCAGAGATTCTGGGACATTATCTCTTTGTTCTCATTAGTTTCAAATAACTTCTTGATTTCTGCCTTAATTTCATTTTTTACCCAGTAGTCATTCAGAAGCAGGTTGTTACATTTCCATGTAGTTGTGTGGTTTTGAGTGAGTTTCTTAATTTTGAGTTCTAGTTTGATTGTACTGTGGTCTGACAGACTATCATGATTTTAGTTATTTTGCATTTGAGGAGGAGTGTTTTACTTCCAATTATGTGATCGATTTTAGAGTAAGTGCCACGTACCTCCAAGATGAATGTATATTCTGTCATTTTTGAATGGACAGTTCTGTAGATATTTATCAGGTCCACTTGATCTAGAGCTGAGTTTGAGTCCTGAATATCCTTGTTAACTTTCTGTCTTGATAATTTGTCTAATATTGACAGTGGGGTGTTAAAATCTCCCACTATTATTATGTGAGAGTCTAAGTCTCTTTGTAGGTCTCTAAGAACTTGTTTTATGAATCTGGGTCCTCTAGAATTGGGTGTATGTGTATTTAGGACAGTTACTTCTTCCTGATGAATTGAATACTTCACCATTATGTAATTCCCTTCTTTGTCTTTTTTTATCTTCGTTGACTTAAAGCCTGTTTTCTCAGACATTAGAATTGCAACCCCTCCTTTTCCTGCTTTCCATTTGCTTGGTAAATTTTCCTCCATCTCTTTATTTTGAGCCTATGTGTGTCTTTGCATATGAGATGGTTTGCTTGAATACAGCACACTGGTGGGTCTTGACTATCCAGTTTGCCAGTCTATGTCTTTTAATTGGGACATTCAGTCCATTTACATTTAAGGTTAATATTGTTATGTGAATTTGGTCCTGTCATTATGATGCTATCTGGTTATTTCACAGACTTGTTAATGTTGTTGCTTCATAGTATCATTGGTCTGTGTACTTTACTGTGTTTTTGTAGTGGCTGGTAATGGTTTATCCTTTCCATATTCAGTGCTTCCTTTAGGAGCTCTTGCAAGGCAGGCTTGGTTGTGATGAATTCTCTCAGTATTTGCTTGTCTGAGAAGGATTTTATTTCTCCTTTGCTTGTGAAGCTTAGTTTGGCCAGATATGAAATTCTGAGCTGGAAATTCTTGTCTTTAAGAGTGTTGAATATTAGCCCCCAATTTCTTCTGGCTTATAGGGTTTCTGCTGAGGAGTCCACTGTTATTCTGATGGACTTTCCTTTGTAGGTGACCTGGCCCTTAACAATTTTCCTTCATTTTGACCTTGGAGATACTGACGATTATGTGTTTTGGGTTGATCTTCTCATGGATCTTACTGAAGTCCTCTGAATTTCCTGAATTTGAATGTTGGCCTGTCTTGCTGCGTTGGGGAAATCCTCCTGAATGATTTCCTGAAGTATGTTTTCCAATTTGGTTTCATTCTCCCCATTTCTTTCAGGTACACCAATCAGTTGTAGGTTTGGTCTTTTTACATAATTCCATAGTTCTCTGATTATTTTTCATTCCTTTTCAGTTTTTTCTCTAATCTTATCTGCCTTTCTTATTTCAGCAAGATAGTCTTTGAGCTCTGAGATTCTTTCCTCTGCTTGGTCTATTCAGTTATTTATGCTTGTGGTTGCATTGTGAGGTTCTCATGTTGTGTTTTTCAGGTCCATCAGGTCATTTATGTTCCTCTATAAACTAGTTATTCTGGTTTACAGTTCCTATAATGTTTTCATGGTTATTAGCTTCTTTGAATTGTTTTAGAACATTCTTTAGCTCAGCAAAACTTATTACCCACCTTCTGAAGAATACTTCTGTCAGTTCATCTGCCTCAAGCCTCCACCCAGTTCTGTGCCCTTGCTGGAGAGGTGTTGCAATCATTTGGAGGAGAAGAGGCACTCTGGCTTTTTGAGTTTTCAGCATTTTTGCATTGATTCTTTCTCATCTTCATGAGCTTATCTATTTTCGATCCTTGAGGCTGCTGATATTTGGAAGGGGTTTTTGTGGGGTCATTTTTGTGGATGTTTTTGTTGTTGTTGTTTTCTGTTTGTTTGTTTTTCTTTCAACAGTCAGACCCCTCTTCGTTAGGGCTGCCGCAGTTTGTTGGGAGTCCACTCCAGACCGTATTCACTTGGTCCCTCCCGCACCTGGAGGTGTCACCAGTGGAGGCTGCAGAACAGCAAGGATGGCTGCCTGCTCCTTCCTCTGTGAGCTCCATCCCAGAGCGGGACTGACGTGATGCCAGCAGGAACACTCCTGTATAAGGTGCCTGGAGACCCCTGTTGGTGGTCTCAATCAGTTAGGGAGTATGTACAGGATCAGGGATCACTTAACAAAGCACTCTGGCTGCCCCTTGGCAGAGAGGGTGCACTGCACTGGAGGGAATCTCCCTTGTCCAGAATGTCCAGACCCTTCAGAGCCAGCAGGCAGGAAAGACTAAGTCTTCTGAACCACAGAGACTGTGACTGCCCCTCCCCACTGGAGTTCTGCCCAGGAAGATCAGAGTTCTGTCCAGAAACCTCTGGCTGGAGTTGGTGAAATTCCCACAGGGGGGCCCCACCCAATGACTAGGGATGGATCCAGGTTCCACCTAAAAAAGCAGTCTGGCCACAATCTGCCACAGCTGCTGTGCTCCTGATCTAAACCTCCCTGTCTCCCCAGCACCACCAGGGGAAAACAGCCAACTGGAGCCACAGTGATAGCAACCACCCCTTCCCCTGGGAACTCGGTCATCTTAGACAGTCTCCAGTCTGCTGTCACTGGCCACAGCCTGAGCGGTGATGACAGTCTGCACAGCTCTGTGCTTGGCATGCAAGGCCCTGGTGGTGTGGGCTCACAGGGGGATCTCCTGATCTGTGAGTTGCACAGATCCATGGAAAAAGCATGGTTTCTCAGGAAAGGTAGCACAATCACTCACTGCCTCCCTTGACTGGGGGTGGGAGTGCCCCTTGCCCCATGTAGCTCCCAAGTGAGGCATTGCTCCACCCTGCTTTTCCTTGCTCTCTGTGGGTCACACCAATCACCTCGTCAGTCCCAGTGAGAGAATCTGGATACCTCAGATGAAGGTGCAGAATTCACTCACCATTTTTATTCTTCTAGGTGGGAGTCACAGACCACAGCTGCTGCTAATTGGCCATCTTGGCACCTCCCCATTTAACCTTCTTTTCTCATCTAAAGGGGATGAAGGATGAAACTGTCCCAAAGAAAAGTTTATAAACCGATTAAGGGAGAAAATAAAATCCAACTAGGCTTGCAGAATAATCAGTGGCAATCATGAAATCCACTTCCCAATTTGGCCCACTTCCTTGTAGCTGCTTGCTTCTTACTCCCCCAAGATAGTGTAGCCCTTGTCACAAGACTGTGTTCCCTTTCTTTTCTATAGATAAAATCTAAGGCATGTGAGATGATATGCTTTCTGTTTGAGTTTCTCCTTTATGTTATGCATACTGATAAAACTGTTCATGCCAGTTATCTGAAGGTCCCAGCAAGGAGCCGACTCACGGAAGAATGCAGTTTTCACATCATGATGACTTAATCTTCCTTGACCTGACCAATCGACAACCCCAATTCTCCAGACCCTCATCTGCCACAATCCCCTTAAAAACCCTTGCCCAGAACCCCTCAAGCAGACAGATTTGAAGCTTGAGGATTTCTTCCATCTCTTTGCCCAATGGCATTGTGATTATTAAACTCTTTTTCTGCTGCAAATTATGATGTCTCAGTGTATTGGTCTATTGCTGCTCAGTGGGCATATGAATCTGGAAGTCCTGTAATAGGGACAAAAGATAAACTACTGGCAAAACACTTGCAAAAGTCATAACCTAAGACATAGGCCCACTGAAAGACGGATATTCAGAGCACTATAGAACATATTTCTCTGCTCATACCATAAAATTTAAAACAACATGACTCCAATATAAGGGGATAGACAAAAGAGCTACAAGAAACAGACACTGTTTGAAGATGAGTACTTAAGGAAACCCAAAGTTAAGGGAGGAGAAAAAAACAAGGACACTAGAGGAATTTGAAACCTTCAGAAACTTGAGCTATAACAAATATTAAATGCAGTCCAACTCCAAGACAGATTAACATATATCCTCAATTTAACTTTATCTCAGTATCAATTTATCTCAGCATCAATTTATCTCAACATCTATTATGGATACAACATGTCTGGCTCTCAACAATGGCAACAAAATTACAAAACATGGTAAAAGGCAAGGAAAAAAATCACAATCTGAAGAGACACGATGATCATCAGAACAAGACTCAGTGATGACGATGCATATTTTGGAAATAGCAATCAAGAAATTTTACATAACTATGATTAAGATGTTAAGGACACTAGCGGAAAATGTAGAAAATATTCAATAAAAGATGATTAGTATAAGCAGAGAGATGAAAATTCTAACAAAGAACCAAAAGAAAAGGCTAGAAATTAAAATAACTCCAATAGATTTTTTTTTTAAATGCTTTCAATGGTTTCATTAGTAGACCAGACATGTTTGGGGAAAGAATTAGTGAAACTAAAGATAGGTCAAAAATACATTTTAAAACAAAGTGCCAAGAAAAAATAAATGAAAAAGAAAAGTGAAGGACATCAAAGACCCGCTGGGCAGTTTCTAAAGTTGTACAAAATGGGAAACTAGAATAGCAGAAGGAAGAGAAAGAGAGAAATGAGGAGAATCTATCTAAATGAGTAATGGTCAAGAAATTTTAAAGCATAATGACATGAAGCAAACGACCGGTCCACGAAGCTCAGAGAATATAATTCATGACAAACAACAAAAATACAGCACCAGACAAAGCATTTACTATATGTAGAATAAAATAAAATAAAATAAATCAATAAATAGACAAAGAGAAAATCTTGAGAGAATCTGGATTGAAAACTACATTCCTTGTAAAGAAAAAACAGCAAGGATTTCAGCCCACTTCCACTAAGAAACCAGGCAAGAAAGCAGAGAGTAGAGGGAAATGTTTAAAGTGTTAAAGGAATAAATGCACCAACTTAGAAGTCTACATCTAGCAAAATTATACTTCAAAAGCAGAGGGGAAATCAGAATTCACCAGACAATAAAACACTAACAGAACAGATTGCCAGAAAACTTTCCTCCAAATGTGTTAAAAGAGGTTATTCATGGGGAAGAATGATATAGATCAGAAACCTGTATTTACAATAAGAAAGCAAGTGTGTAGAAAAAGAAAAAAAATGTTTTTTTCTTATTGTAAATCTATTTAAACTATATGTTTGTTTAAAGTAATATTAGTAAATGTGTTGGGCAATTACAGCATGTGGGTAAGTGAAAGGACTGATGGTAATGTTACAAAAGATAGGAAGGATGAACTGGGACTATTCTATTAATGTGTCCAGAATCAGTGGGTTCTTGGTCTCACTGACTTCAAGAATGAAGCTGCGGACCCTTGTGGTGTTACAGTTCTTAAAGACGGTGTGTCCGGAGTTTGTTCCTTCTGATGTTCAAACGTGTTCGGAGTTTCTTCCTCTGGTAGGTTCGTGGTCTCGCTGGCTTCAGGAGTGAAGCTGCAGACCTTTGCAGTGAGTGTTACAGCTCTTAAGGTGGCACGTCTGGAGTTGTTCATTCCTCCCGGGAGGTTTGTGGTCTCACTGGCCTCAGGAGTGAAGCTGCAGACCTTCCCGGTGATTGTTACAGCTCATAAAGGCAGTGTGGACTGAAAGAGTGAGCAGCAAGATTTATTGCAAACGGCGAAAACACAAACCTTCCACAGTGTGGAAGGGGACCCAAGCAGGTTGCCACTACTGGCTGTGGCAGCCTGTTTTTATTCCCTTATCTGACCCCACCCACATCCTGCTGATTGGTCCAGTTTACAGAGAGCTGATTGGTCCGTTTTGACAGGGTGCTGATTGCTGCGTTTACAAACCTTGAGCTAGAAACCGAGTGCTGATTGCTGCGTTTACAAACCTTGAGCTAGACACGGAGTGCTGATTGCTGCATTTACAATCCTCTAGTTAGACATAAAAGTTCTCCAAGTCCCCACTAGATTAGCTAGACACAGAGTGCTGATTGGTGCATCCACAAACCCCGAGCTAGACACAGAGTGCTGATTGGCGCATATACAATCCTCCAGCTAGACATAAAATTTCTCCAAGATCCCACCTGACTCAAGAGCTCAGTTGGCTTCGCCTAGTGGATCCCGCGCTGGGGCCGCTGGGGTAGCTGCCCGCCAGTCCCACGCCAGGCGCCTGCACTCCTCAGCTCTTTGGTGGTTGATGGGACCAGGCACTGCGGAGCAGGGGGCGGTGCCGGTCGGTGAGACTCGGGACAGCGGCGGGGGAGCCCACGGGGGAAGGCTGGGGCGGGGAGAGGCTCCGGCACGACGGGCTGCAGGTCCCGAGCCATGCCCCGCGGGGAAGTGGATGAGGCCCGGCGAGGATTCCAGCCTGGAGCGGGCGGGCCGGCGGTGCTGGGGAACCCGGCGCATCCTCCGCAGCTGCTGGCCCTGGGTGCTAAGCCCCTCACTGCCCGGGGCGGTGACGCCAGCGTGGCCCCTGAGAGTGCAGGGCCGCAGAGCCCGCGCCCACCCGGAACTGCGTTGGCCTGCGTGTGCCGCGCAGCCTCAGTTCCCGCCTGTGCCTCGCCCTCCACGCTTCCCCACAAGCAGAGGGAGTCGGCTCCTGCCTTGGCCAGACCAGAGACCGGCTCCCACAGTGCAGCGGCGGGGCGAAGGGCTCCTCAAACGCAGCCAGAGTGTTCGCCGAGGCGGAGGAGGCACGGAGAGCGAGCAAGTGCTGCCTGCACGCTGTCATCTCTCATTAAGGTACCTGCACTGTATGTGAACTGGTGGAGTGCTATTTGAGGGTGATCTTAGATTAGTAACAAATGTGTATTGGATACTCTGGGGGAACCACTAGAATAGTTGAAAAAGAAAGTATGCTTTACATGTTATGAGTGACATTAGGTTTGATAATGGATTTTTAGATATAATATTAATACCAAAAGTTCTAGCTACAAAAGAAAAAAATGATGTTAGAGTTTGTTAAATTTAAAGTGGAATTTTTTGCTCTGTGAAAGACTCCAGAGTTAAAAGAAAAGCCACAAACTAGGAGAAAATATCTGTAAACCATATATCTAATAAAGTATTGGTATCTAAACATACAAATAACTCTGAAAACTGAATAATAAGAAAGCAAACAAGCCAATTACAAATGTGCATAGACTCTGAAAAGACACCTCACCCCTGCCCCCGAAATACCTATGGAAACTAGCATATAAAAATATGCTCAACAGCATTTGTTTTCTTTAGAGAAACACAAAACAATTGTGATGCTACCACACATTAGTTAGAAGGGCTTAAATCCATGAACCGAAGTATTACAAATTCTGGTGAAAATGTAGAGCAATAGTAGCTGTTTGCTGAAGGGAATTTTAAAAATGGTACTGCACACTGGAAGACAGATTGGCAGTTTCTTACAAGTCTAAATATCGTCTCACCATGCACTTCAGCTATCATGCGTCTAGGTATTTATCCCAATGATTTGACAATTTATATCACATAAAAATGTGAGTGTTTATCAGAGCTCTTTTTTATAATTATCAAAAAAGGACAGCAACCTACATGGCCTTAAACCTTAAGTAAGTGAATTGATAAACTGTGGTACATCCAGAAAAAAGAAATAAATATAAATCTACAGGAATAAATACACGAATATTCAATATTTATTGCTCTGTGAAAGAAATTAGTCTGCAAATGCCTCGTATTATATGTTTCTAACTATATGACATGGTAAAAAAGGCAAAACAATATAGTAAAAAAGATTAGTGCTTCCAGAGGTGAGGGGAGAGGAAGTAGGGTTAAATATGTGAAACATGAAAACAAATTTTTTACTATACTGAAACTATTTTATATGATATTGTAATGGTGGACATAACATTATGCATTTCTCAAAATCCGTAAGAGTTTTTGAGCTTGAGGAGGAAACATTAATTTATACAACTTAAAAAAAAAAACTATCCTTTAGGAAGTAGAGGGATTGCAAGATGGAATGCAGAGTGTGACAAAATATTATAAATGTGTTGAAAATATATGAAACAACCTCAAAGAGATGGGTGGGAAAAAATGCGCTGAAATAAGTAACTTCAGAAGTGAGAGGAGACTGTAAAATTAAAGGTGAAAGGAAGTGTATACAAGCACAGTGCTCCGGTTAATAAAGTTGTTTCTCATGGAGGTATGGCGTAACATTTCTGACATCACTGTATATGTACATTGTGAATGAACAATTAAGAAAGTGAGTGATGAATGGTGGATGGGAACAAGTAGAGGGCTATTCTTGATGTTCTCCTCAAATTTCTGTAATTAATTAGTAAATGAATTAGCAAGTCCCTAATGGCCTTTAGAGTCTGCTGAAGGAGATGAATAAATAAACAGCTGACTATTAATAGCATAATATAATATGGTGTTTAATATTATAAACAAAGGGCTATGTGATTGTGGACCAGGAGACTATTATTTTCACCTTTTTTTCTAAAACCTTGAAAAAGTTGGCACTTCTACCTTACCTTAGATAGTAATCAAGAGTTAGATAAGTTGAAATGACACATTTTTCATGCAGAAAATATTACACACGAAGGCATGGAGCTTCAAAATTTCCAGGTTATAGGGAAATTGAAGGTTGCTGAAAAATGCAGGTTGCTGAAAGGAATGCAGTATGATGCAAGGTATTTGATGTTGGGCAAAAATAATTTTAACTTCTATTACACAGTCTGTGGAGAATGGGCAACATTGAGGGGTAACAGAAGCCTTTGTTACCCCATCTTTGAAAAATAAATAATAATAATTATCCCATTTAGATATTAAATATTAAATAGGTTAGTGAATGCAAAGTATGCCATATAAATTCTGGCAAATAATATGTTCAAAATAAATTGTAACTTTGATTATTAAAACATATATATACACACACATACATATATATGTATGTGTATATGTATGTGTATGTGTCTGTGTGTATAACAGAATTAATTGTATATCATAGTTGAAGTAAAAGAATGGAAAGAAAAAATACTTTAATGGGTCTCCAAATAGGACAAGACTATATACATATAGTCTTGCATATATATATATATATATGTATGTATGTATATATATATGTATATACACACACATATAAATAAAATATATATGTATGTATCAATACACACACACACATATTCTCAGTACATGGGGATAATCAGAAAGATGGCTACAAAAATACAACCCTCTTAGTTTTATATAACCCTTTATAAATATATAAAACTAAGGGAAGGAAGAATGCCTTCTGAAAGAATGCCTTCTGAAGCACTGTAAACTAACCTAAGGGGGGTAAAGTCAGAGGATTTTACTATGTTGGGAATGAATTCATTAACATAGCTATAGAGTCTGTCAATGAAAGGAGAATTAGTTGCCTATGGAAACTGAGCTACAGATGAATCTTTAAGGCATACATCTCTTTTCCACCTAAGTAGAAGTCCAATTCCTGAGGTAGGAAGTCTGGGCAAGTGAAATCGCCAATTAAGTTGGTAAGCCTTCCTACAATAAAAATAAATGCATGTGCACATTTATATTAGCTTGATGGTGTTAAATATTCTAATCATTGAACTTTATTTTTCTGATCTAATACATACTCAGCTATCATGTGACTACATTTTGTTTTCCCATACAGGTGTGTGTTTCAGTGGAAAGTATGTACTGTTTATGCTGAAGTAAGAATTTTATTTTATATAACATAGTTCTTGTTATAAATTAATAAACTAACACTCTGATTGTTTATAGTCATTGTGTGTTGAATCATGTCTCCAAAATGAAATCCTAATCCCAATACTTGTGAATGTGACCTTATTAGGAAATAGGTTATTGCAGATGTTGTTATTTTGAAACAGGGTCATATTGAAATGGGATGGGCCCTAATTCAATGACTGGTTTCTTTATAAAGAAAGAAAATATGGACAGAGAGAGACATAAAGAAATATAGGGAAGAAGGCCATGTAATGACGGAGGCAGACAGTGGGGTGATGCATGCACAAGTCAAGGAACACCAAAAATTGCTGGCAACCACCAGAAACTAGAAGACACACGTGGAATGGACTTTAAGTCAGAACTTTTCAGAAGGAACCAATCTTGCCAACACCTTGATTTCAGGCTTCTAGCTTACAGAGCTGTGAGACAATAAATTTTTTTTTTTTTTTAAGCCACCTATATTGTGATACTTTGTTATGGCAGCCCTAGAAAGCTAATACAATAGTCAAAAGGAAATAAATTATCTCCCTGTAGCCCAAAACTTTAAAATAATTTTTTTTTCCCCAGAGGCTTTTTCTTTCATTTGTTGGTTTTGGTTTCTATACAATAGATCAAACATCTTCACTGATGGTTTTCTTAGACATTATTTTTGGAAACATTTTTCAAAGGACTCATGGAAATCTGTAATCTATGCTGATTGACTACTTCCATGTAAAGAATTTGATATTTTTCATAGTTATTACTGGCTGTTGCTGTGCTATTCCTAATTGTCTTGAATGTTGTGTATGTAGCATGAAATCCCAACTTTTATTGAAGTAGGATATATATATAACTCTTCTATGGTTGTCTTCAAGCTGGAGCCTATTTGTTAGTACTACAGGGCATCGTGCGTGCGTGTGTGTGTGTGTGTGTGTGTGTGTGTGTTGTAGAAGCTACTATATGAGAAATGTGGAGATACACCTTTAGTTCAATTCTTTAGCTGCTAACTAGAGTTCTTACTGTTGTTTTAGTCAGGAAATAATGAAATATATCATCAATAAAAAGTTAAAGGAACAAGGTGAATCAATCCAATGGGAGAATCTAAATCTTCCCAGGGATCTATCCAAATCCATAAAAAGAGTACCAGTTGATAGGTAACAGCAGGGGATTAAAGACTGAAGCAGTTTGCTGCAGGCTATGAATGACCTGATCCCTTAATCCATCTGTCTTTTTATATGAGAATGTTATGCTAATTAGCTGAGTAAATTGTTTCCTGATGACATTAATTTTGTGCCTTTTTGTTATTCTAGGCTTTGACTTTCACTGTGATAAAAATATAGGAAGGGGCATTTTCAATTTAGATGGTTCCTATCCTGATAAATTCCAACACAGCAATGTTGTGGGGGAAACATGTATAAATAGCAAACTTAATCAATCCCGAGGATAGACATAGATGACTTTAGCTTCCTATATAATCGTTCCCTTTAGCTTCTAAAGCATTACATTAACACACTTGAAATGTTAAAACATAATTCAAGGAGAATTTTAGCAAATGCAATTTTCATTGCCCCATTTTCTTTGGAGAAAATCAAGACTTGAATTCATTAACATGGAGGAAGTAATGGAACAGATAGTCATGATGTGAAATATTATTAGTAAACAAGAGCTGCATCTGAAAAAATATTGTCATTAAAAGCTATGTAGTAGTTAATTGAGTTTGATATGAAATTTAGTGCTGGAAAGTTAATGACTAATGCAGCTATTTCACAGAGCTTGGTTACTGCAGGCTCTGTAATGATCTCCTTTTGCTTTGGAGCAACAATGAAATTAACCTCTCTTTTGTCCTGCAGGTGTTGTGTTCTGATAATGCATATCCTTTACAAGTTTGGGTAAATTATTTGCTTTGCATATAAATTAACTCCGAAGCTGAATCAATATTAGAATAATAAAAATGTAGAGAATATTTTTATTCCAAGGAAGCAAAGATTTATAGCAAATAATATATCCCAAATCCTAGATGCAATTTCAGGAGGATAGATTTAAAAATATTTATCATGCTCCAAAAAGAAAAAGGAGAAAGAAAAAAGGAAAAATACATACAATTGAGAGAAAGGAGGAATGGTTTTGGAAAATACATTATTATGTTATTATTGTTACATTAGGGAGAAAATAATTGAGAATCGATACATTTGTTTTTCAGTATAAAAACAAAAAGATGGCACTTATTTAACAATTCTTAAGTGATGTCTTCTGAGCTCTGCTTTATTGGGTATGTATTGTTCCTAAGCTAAAATCTAATTTCAGAATATTACATATTACAGCTGTAGTGTTGTCTCGGTCTGTTTTGTGTTGCTGTAACAGAACACCTGAGACTGGGTAATTTATAAAGAAAAAGGATTTATTTAGCTTATGGTTCTGGTGGCTGGAAAGTCCAAGACTATGGCATTGGCATCTCTTGAGCTTCTGATGAGAGCCACATGCTATGTCACAACAAGGCAGAGAAACAAAATGGAAATCAAGCAAAACATTGCTTTATAAAAGAGGCAACTTTCTTTAGAATGACCAGCTCTTATGAGAACTAATCCATTATCATGAAAAATAACCCAGTTTCACCAGAAAGTTATTAATTTATCTTAATGACCTAATCAACTCTTCAAAGCAGGATCTCCTAATACCTTACATGGGAAATTAAATTTCAACATGAATTTTGGGGAGAATAACCCATGTCCAAACTATAGCAAGGGTGAAGACCCCAAATTTACTTAGACTTGGGGATTAATAATATGTGTCATTGCCAATAAACGTTTTCTTTCTTTTGCACTTCCAAATAATTTTTTCACCACCTATTTTCCTCTATGTTTTTATTTCTCTAGTATTTCTTTCTCTAAAAATTTGTGCTTGTGTAAATAATTTACAAATGCAACTTTTTTCTTCTTTGAAATGATAGCTAAATTCAAATTACTTTTATTTTATTCAAAATTCAGAGGAAAATTCAGAAGTGACCTATTAGATGTTTGAGAATGTGCCATACTACATCAGGTGCACAAGTTCCTATGAATAAGAAGCAAAAAAGCTAGCACTTTCCCTAGTTCTGTTTTTAAAGAATAAGCTTATCAATGGATATTGAGGAAAAAAACTACTGGTAATATTTAAAGGGTAAAATGGGTATGGTAAAATAATATTATGAGCACTTTTTCCAGTAATACATTTTGAACTTTAAGTTTTCTTCTGTTTATTTTATCTGTTAATAGGAATAATCCTGTTTTGTTCACTTCAGTATATTCACTATTCCTTTCCCTTACAGTCAAGCGTTGGACATGGCCTTGATATTGCTGGTTATTACCCATAGGGCTCAATGTTCATCTTTTGTTTCTAAATTCCAAAAGCAAAGTTGATTCTAAAGGATGATAATAATCATTAATAATTTATAGAATACCCATCTCCAAAACAGAATCAGGAATGCTATAGACAATAATAAGCACACATTAAACCAACTGGGCACTGTGCCCAGAAAATCAGCCAAGTACACACAATAGGCAAGAAAAGAGCTTGTATGTGTGTGAGGAGAAATAAGAAAGGGAAAGCAACGCATAAAAGACTTCCAAACAGAACAACCAGGGAGTCAACAGATTTTCAAACTTTCACAGAAAACACAAATATTTTGAAGTTATTTCTGCTGGGTCTACTAACTGTCTTACAGTGTGTGATAGCTATGAACCCCAATGGAAGAAGGAGAAGCAAATTGAGTATATTCTAAAAAATTCAAAATTTATAGGCATATTAAGTTTTAGGTTTTACAAGCTTCCAAGTGGTGAGTTACAAGACCACAATATAGGTGTAGGTTTATGGGCTTTTTTATTTGTGATTATGACTTAAACCAAACTTCTTTTTTCTATATGATTTGTTGAAATTAAAGCACTGTACATGTGATTATGACGAGGAACAAGGAGTCTCATGTATATGTTTTCTTATATTATAAAACAGCACCTGAACTTTTTCATGTCAGATCTCTGCTGGCAAATTAAAGGAGGAAAATACCCCCATGAACTGAAGAAACCTATGGAAGTTAGCTTATTGAAATGCTGCCAGAGGCTTCATTTAGAGGGGTTTTTATAGGTTGTAGGTCTAAAGGATACTAGCAAACAAAGAATGCTAACAACATTTTTTTTTCCCAAGGGAGAAGTACCCCACCAAATTTATTCCATGTAGGCCTGAGGGTTGGGTACTAATTTACTTACCATATATTTATTATAAAACAGTACTTAGGCAGGTGTGACCCAGCTATAATTGGCAAGAGACCAGGGATGTACATTTGCTTTTGCTATTATATCTAAACTAGAAGAAGACTAAATCCTTTAATAGGAATAAAAAGTTGACACAATGATTTAATTTAATTCTACTTAGTATAGACAACATTTGGTAGAGTTTCAGGAACTTACTATATATTTTAGCCCTTAATTTGTAATGAAAGCTATTGACAGTATAAATCTTGGGATAAACTAGGTAAATAAATTACTTTTTTTGGATATGAATGTTCTGTTTTATTTATCCTGGAGTCATATTCAGTGAACTGAGAAATGCATTTTGTTAAACTGATACCTAGATTTCAGGGAGAATGTACTCAAATGATAAAATATTTATATCAAGAAAATAACTTTTACTCCATGACATTATATTATTTATCAGATATGAATGTCATTAAAATTCATTTTCAAACTGTGTAAAAGAGAATGATTCCTATGCCAATATTTTCTTACAGTGTGAAATCTTATATTGATAAAAGTACAATATTTATATATGAAATTTTGGAAATCTTTGAGCATAAAATTCTCAGTCACATCATAACATTTTCTCTGACAGTGTGTGTGTGTCTTAGGGTAGGGAGAAAGAGTGGTTGAATGTCCATATCTTACTAAGATGGTATGCCCACTGTCTTAACAATTTACTTCCTGTATTGACTCGACTAATTAGGCTGCCATAACTTTATTTCTTAATTGTTAATATGTTGGGGAAATTATCAATAAGTATAGAAAATGACAAAGTTATTGTTTCTGAAAAACTATGAAAAAGAGGATAGCCTTACTTATGCAGAGCCTATTAAAAAGGGAGTACTTTTTCTTCTTAAAATGCATAGCTTGACCAGCTCCATTTAACACTGTTTTTTAAAAGACATGTTAATATCCTAACGGTATAAATGAATTCAGTCATGACTAATTGAGCCAAAGAGATTTAAAAATTATTTGAAATGTTTTATCAAATTGCTAGCTCATTGTTTAGTGCTAGATATTCACAAAACAAATAGTTAAGTTCCTAAGATTATTGTTGCAAACTTTGGGAACTAAAAGTCTTTAATTACATTATTTTGAAAGCAAAAAGTGATTTCCATGCAAAATATTTTAAACGACTTCTACCCAATGTCAAATTTTCTCATCTATTCATTTAATAAGCATTGATTGAATATCCATTGTGTCTTAAAAATCAATGACGAATAACATTCTAAACTTCAGCAAGCATATGGTTGAATGCTAAATAAAGAACAAAAACCAAGGTAATTACAGTAGAGTGTTTCAGTGATATATTACCACCAAGAACAGAGAGCTATAAAAATCACTGGAAGAACATCTAACTGAATCTTTGGGGAGTGAAGAAAAGCTTTCTTTGGAAAATAACCTCTAATCTGATATCTAAAGGACCAGTAGGAGTTATCCATAAAAAGGAGAAAGAAAATTCCAGGTAGTTGAAATGGCTTGCTGAATTGCCAGGGCACAGATTACTAAAATGTTTAGTAATACTCATGGTAATTTTGTTTATAATTTTGAAACAGATATCATGTAGTCAACACAATAGGTCAGATCAGGACCTTTGGTACACATAACCCTTTTTCTGTAAGGTATTGATAGGTATCATTTGAATAAAATTGGCAATATTTAGTGTTTATTGGTGTTTGGGAAAAAACGTGCTTCCTAAAATTTTAGTATATTTTCCTATATGATTTCTCCTTAATAAATCAATGTACAAAGCAAATATCCAGGAGGTGTTAATAGTAAGCAGTAATTTCCCAAATTGCATGACCAAGAAACTTTTTACTCATAGAACAACTCTTTGAAACACTTTTCTCAGGAATATACTTTGAGAAACATTGCTTAAATACATGTGAAAAAAAGTGTTCTAAATCCAAGTTCTTTATGATGGAGATTACTGAATCCAAGTGTTCTAAATCCAAGTTCTTTATGGTGGAGATTACTGAAAAAGTATGGGAGAAAATTACACATTTTGATAGAAAATCGTAGGAGTTGAATGGTGTTTGCCCAAAAGGTTTGTCCACCCAGAATCTCGCAGTCTGACCTCATTTGTAATAAGCATCTTTGAAGATGTAATAAGGTAATAAAGTGTGCTTATCCTCTATTACAATCAATTCTAAATCTAATGAGTGTCCTCATAAGAGATAGAATAACAGAAAGACACAGAAAAAAAGGCAGGGGGGATGGGCATGTGAAGACAGAGTCAGAGATAGGAAAGACAAAAACCGCTTAGAATTGCTGACAGCATGGAGTGGGTTTTTTCTGGGTCTCTTGTGGAAACCAATACTGCCAACACGTTGATTTGTCTTCTGGCCTCCAGACCTGTGAGAGAATCAATTTCTGTTGTTTTAAGTCATCAAGTTTGTTGTAATTTGTTATGACAACCCTGGAAACCTAATAGAACAGTGTAATGCTTTAGAACTAGTTGTATTCAAACAAATTTAAGCCTTAACTCATATTCTTACCAAACAGTCCCCAATGAATTATGGATATCCCTTGATTTCATGTTCTTGCATTACCCTCCCAACCAGACAATAGATTAGCCTTGTGAATTAGTTGAGCCATGAGAATTCAGCTAAAGAGACACTGTATAAGTTTCAGTCCCAGGCTTAAGGAAGCTTTATAGCTTTTGTTTACTCTGTCTTTTGCCTTGAGCCGCTGTGCAAAGATGTCTAGGTTAGCTTCCTTGTGGATGAGACACCTTATGATGAAAAAGACCAGGAGGAATGAAAGACTGGGAAGATAGAGAGGAAGACCCAGTTAGCTTCTAGTCATTCCAGCACAACATATGAATGGGGCCAGCTAGGATCTTCCAGTCCCTATGGAGCTGCCTGCTAAATACAAACATATTAAAGAGTCCAGCAGAAGACACCATCTAGGGAGAGATGAGCCACCCAGCTGAGTTCAGCCCAGATTGAAGAATCATGAGCAGGTCCATCTGTGCTGCTTAGCTGTTTTAAGCTGCTATGTTTAGACTGGTTTATTATGCAGCAATAGAAAGCTGTAACCATCTAATATGATTATCAAGTATGTGTTTTTAAAACAAAGATAGACAAAAAAATTAATAGATACAAGATTAGGTTGTGTGCTGTAGCAAAGGTGGGTTTGACCTTTTTTTTCAATTAAGAGTTTTGATAATCTACCATACATTTTTAAATTCTTTCTTGCATTAACTTTATCTCTGGATAAAAAATTCAAGCCACCTGTAAGTAAACAGAAACAGTAGGCATAAAAACACAAAAGGAAAATTATATTAAAATTCTGCAGAAATGTAACAAGAATAAAAAAGCTGAACTGGATTTTTAGGATGTTCTACACTCAGCTTTTATGAGAAACAGACAAATGACAATCTCATGCCAAGGATTTGTTTTAAAAGGCTGTATAACACGTAGAGCATTGACTAACACATGTTTTACCACCTTTATCTTCAGAGTACTGCAGACAGATGATATTCATAATGGCTCTACACGATATTGAAATGGTATCTGAATATTAACAACTAAATTCCGACCAGTTGTGATTCAAAACATTTAACTATTTATTGGTTGTTATTTTTAAAAAAAATTGGGATGTGCATTTTATGTATATTTAACTATGAAGTCACTGAACATTTAATTAACATATATCCTGTTTTTCAATAATTACTAGGAGTAATCTTTATAGAAATACAAGTAGCAACCATAACCACAAATGAATTCTTACAAGAAACAGTTATTCAAATTTTTTTCTCTCTCTCTTTGTCAAACGCATGTGCGCACACACACACACACTTTAATGTTTGTATGCCTGTGGATTGTGAGAGCATGAGAATAAGCCTGTAAATACAGAATTATATCAGAATTCTTGTAGCAAATAAGCTATCAGGAAAATTGAGCCAACTTAGTCTTGGTCTTCTGAAGGACATTTTCTCTTTTCTGACCTAGTCTTTTCTATTAAGTGAAAGATGTCACAAAATGACCACTCATCTATTTTTGATGGATACATGAATTGTACATTACATGGAAAGAAGAGAGAAAATAATCCTAATCTTATATAATGTACAGGTTAGAAAGCCTGATATAGACTAATATAAAATTAATGCTTTGAATAAATTTGTTTATACTATTACTCTGTTAGAGTGTTGCTACTTTTGGTTTGTTTTTCAGTTGTTTTTCAATATGTATTTAGTTTGATTTTTAATAATCTTATCTCTCTTTTTTCTTTTCTTCTCATTTACCTCTTGCTCCTCTTCCTTATTCTCCTTGCCTTCCTCCTCAGTCTCCTCATCCTCATCTTCCTCTTCATCCTCTTCTTTCTTTGTTTTCATTGCAAAATAAAATAAGCAATCAGCAAAGTTCATACAGATATTGTTACTTATCTTTAGGGACCTGGATCTAACTTAGTGCTGTTGCTTCTGTTTCTTCTCTTTTGTCTTCCTCTTCTTTTTCTCCTTTGTGTTCTGTTTTACTTTTTAAAAATAGATGCCACGACTCTGATTTTTAATCTGATTGTGTAAATGATCCTTAATAGTAAAATCAATTTTAATATTTCTTATAAAACAGAAACACAGCAAAGCATTTTGCAAAATTTACCATAAAGTAAATAATAACCATTCCTAGTACGATAATGCTGCAGCTATTTCTCTTTCATCCTCTGCAACATTTTTATCTGACACAGTCTCTGCTGTTTCCAAGTTCAACGTCCTGCAGCAAGCCTTGCCAGCAATACAGAATACTTTCAATTAGTAGTTCTCTACTTCTCTGGTCGCTAAGCAACTGACCTATGGTGAAGAATACATAATGATCTGCATAGACACCTTAGAGCAATAGAAAGTATAAGCTTCACAAGTTTCATCTGCTCTCTCGTGTTGATGTTACGATAACCAGTTAAATGCATGGAAATATTTTATAGTAGTTTGCTATAATAAACTTAAAGATTAAGAGAAGCCTCGGACAAAGGTAGAAATAAACACAACATAAAATATTGTATTTGTCATTTGTTCATGTATGTCATTTTATTGTTTATAGGGAGGGCAAGCAATCAGGTTAATATTTTTTTAAATGTTTATATTCTAGCTACTGTTTAAGACAGAATTCATCAAGTAGCAGAAGTGATGGAAGGGCCAGGGGGAAGAAAGATGGACAAAACCTGAAAATTGAAAGTGCAAATAAAATGAAAATTACAAATGAAAACCAGTATGCCTGAGATATACATGACTGTTTAGTAGAGGGTCTTCATGTGGGTTAAAGAAGAAAAGGAAATATCAGCTGGAATCAGCAGAACAGATTTAGCGCTTGACCCTTGGATACTTTTCATTCTATCTATCATATTTTTATTGGCTTTTATTCCATTGACTACTATATGCACTGACCCTCAGCAAATTCACTCAATAGAGAGGAGAGATTATATCTCCACTGTATCAGTGGAGCTGCTTAGGAACGTTTCTCCCGCTTCTTGTATGTATTTTGTCCTATTTGTACATTGTATTTTATGAGCTGCTTTAGAATAGTAGAATAACTTTCCTTTATATGGTATAGAACTTTTGATATATCTCAAAGAAATTTTTAAAAAATGATCATTTGAAATGTATGTTCTCATACTGTATGTGCAAATATCAGTAGTACAAACACTATTAAGATTAATGAAAATGAAAATCCTAATATATTAAACTTAGAAAAACAGACTAAATATTTACTGAAAAGAAACAGATAACCAAAATTTCATGATACACAATGAAAAGCCTTGAGACATTAAAGAGGACTTTCACTGTCTTTGATGATGTCATCTTTTACATATTAAGTTCTTCTAGCATGGTAACTAGAACTCAACTTTTAACTTCCTTTTAAACCACACACTGTGAATGCATCTGTGAAAAAGACCTGCATACTACAAGATAACTTTAATTACATATCTTCTGTGGGGTCCATGCTTTTAGTTTAGTATAGGTTTATGCAAAGTGATACTATTGGTAATGTGTAATTTAAACACACACACAAACTAACAGGCCCTGCCCCCTGTCAATGTCTGGGTGATATCAGAGAAGGCCATGTGGGAATCTAGAACTTCCTTCTCTACCAGGTAGTTACAATGTGCCCCGTCCTTCCCCACCAGATTCCTTAGGTATCAAAGTAAACTAAGTGAGATGTTGGAACTTTCACCATCATCTAGTGGTAAAAAGGTCCAAGGCCTCCTGATGTTTTCCTTCCCTTCAGTGTAGGCCACAGTGGGAGCAGAAACAGGAAAAGAATCCCCCACTCTCCAAAGGTGGTTGAGCAGGGATAAATTTTTATCACCCCTAGCAATAACAAGGCACCCCCACTTTCACCATGTGTGGTGTCACAGGAGGTTTATTTCCAAGAGTTAAAATACAGAGCCTCATAGCATGATATCCAAATTACCCTAGACACATTGAAAATTACTCAGCATATCAAGCACCAGAAAAAAATCTCATCTTGAATGAGATAACACATGCCAACACAGTGATAACACATAAATTAGATTTATTCACAAGGATTTTAAAGCTACCACCATTAAAATGTTTTAATGAGCAATTCCAAATATGCTGAAACAAATGAAACAATGGAAAGCTTTACAAAGAAAGAGAAGATGCCACGAGACAAATAGAAATTTTGGCACCAAAAAATATAATTGAAACTTTAAAAATTACTTGCTGGCTCAACAGGGTAATGGAGGAAATAGAGAAAAGAATAAGTGAACTTGAAAATAGGACATTAAAAATTTACTAATCCAAAGACCAGAGGGAATATAGACTGAAAATGAAAAAAAAAAAAAAACCAGAGCTTCAAGGACCTATAAGACTATAGCAAAAAATCTACTATTCATGTCATCAGAGTCCTAGAAGGAAAGGCAAAAGTGGGTTGGGCTAAAAATATATTTGAAAAAATAATGTCCGAAACATTTTCGAGTTTGGCAAAAGACATACAACTACAGATTCAAGAAATGAGAAAATCTAAAACGGGACAGATACAAAAAAATCAACATAGAAACAGGTCAATTTCAGAAAACTTCAGCAGAAGAAAAAATCTTGGAAACAGTGAGGTAAAACAATGCTTCATCTCTCCAGAAGAAAAACGATTTGAATGACAATGATTTCCTTTCAGAAATAATGGTGGCCAGAAAGAAGTGATATATTTCTCAAGTACTGGAAAACAAGAACTGTCAATCCAGAATTCTGTATTAGGCAAAAATGTCCTTTAGAAATGAAGGAGAATTAAATAAATTCTCAGAAGAAGAAAAATTAAGAATTGTTTGCAAACAGACCTACCCTAAAGAAAAGCAAAAAGTTCTTGAAACATAAAGAAAATGAATAAGGGGCCTGAAATCATCAGAAAAATGTAAGAGTAACAGAAAGAGCAAAAATATGAATAAGTACAAGAGATATTTCTTCTTGAGTTTTCTAAATTATGTTTGACTTTTGAATCAAAAACTGTAACATTGAAATGGTTATCAATACCTAAATGAAAAATTTAAAAAATTATATAAACAAGGATTGGTAAAGAGACTTCCAACGAGATAAGATTTTTACAGTTCACTAGAAGTGTTAGATATTTTGATAGTGGTAGTGGTCACAAGAATTTACACATGTAATAAAATGACAGATGTATGCATACACATTTTTTCAATGTCAACTTCTTGGTTTTAATGTTTTACTGTAGCTACAAAAAAATGTAACCACTGGGGAAACTAGGTGAAGAGTATGAGAGACCTCTCTGTACTATATTTGCAACCTTCTGTAAATCTATAATAATTTCAAATCAACAGTTAAAAGATAAAAATATATCTAATACACCAATAGTTTCATATGGAGGGTAGAATGATTTTAAAAAATGAGATATTTTGTTTATATATACCTGTAAAGGCATCCATGAAAGGTATTAACATTTGAAATTATGTAAGTCCAATGCTGCAGAAACATGGGCATACTATAGCTTATTTTAGATGCTTTAGAAAGCCAAAGTCATCTCTGGTACGTTCTACATTGATAATAATAACCTGAGAGACTTCTCAGTCTCTAAAATTACACTGTTTCTAAAATATAGATAAATATTCCTTTCATCCTAAATCTTTCAAAGTTTAAGAATGTCATTGATAGTCTTTGATTTAGAGGAAAATACAGAGATCAAGAAAAAAAGGTCTGGAAAAATGAAAAAGAATAATTTTAAAAGCTTCCTCAGAGAGAAAGAGTTTCAGATGGATATAGTTTAACTACAACTCAGCCGTGAATTTCATACTTCTCTTCTAGTACCGGTTACTCTTTTGCTGAATGAATCTACCTTATGAACACAAGTTAAAAAAAATGTACCCATGATAAGTAAAACATTATTAAATACAGCTATTTTTATAAAAGTTTCAAGTCAAAAATGGATCCATTTCTGTTGTTCTTCTTACAGGGAGATGCTTATTCCCTATCCTTCATTAAAAGGGCCAAAAAGTATACTCATCTGTAGTAGAGAATATGCATAATGTTTATTAACTCATGGTTATTATAATGTTAACACATTATCTGCCACTCCAAGAATGTGGGCATATTTAGAAAATGTTCAATATGGTATCTATAAATTATTCTATGGCAGACTTTGATTTAATTCTTTTCATCTTCATTTTAATAACAGTGGAGTGGTTCTTAATATAATATTTTCATTATTTGCATGTCCTTTGCAAGAAGGCTTGGGATCCTATTTGTAATATTTACCCCAAAATAAGTTCCAAACAGGTCAGACTTCTAATTGTTCTTTACAAATAACTAAGGATTAGAAATATAGATGCTATACAATTCTCATATAAATCTTTTGGTATTAGCCCCTCACCATTGAAAACACGTTAACTGACTTGTAGTGTTTGATCATTTCCACACAAAGAAAATGGATCACTGTATGTCTCTTAATATCTGCATAGCCTTAAACCAGAAGATAGAACATGATTGCTCAGGAGAGTGAAATGATTTCAAATCAAATTATTGTAAGTATGTAATTTGAGCAGAAATAACATAATGTGCAGAATACTGCAAGTGAATTTGCTTTTCTCCAAATAGTGTGAGCTAAATCATGTTTACTATAGTGATAATATTAATTATTCTGAGGATATGCTAGAATTATTCTACTGATCTTATGTTGTTTTCTGACCACATTTTCCAAAACACTTTAAATTGTGCTTTACCTTTTCATAGCCTTTTATTGTTTACTGATTCATTCAACAAATTAAAATTATTTAACTAATTGGTAATAATGTGTACTGGAATAAAAAACAATAATGTCACTTCAGATTGTGACTGATTCTTAAATATTCTGTCCTATGGTCTTCATGGCCTGATGGTTTTAAGTTATACACAGTATTTCACTTACAATATTACGGAAAGCAGCATCCGGAGCTTTAAACAAGTTAGATAGTTTGTATCTGTAGTTTATAAATCATTATGTGTTAAACTTTATTATGATCTTACAATTTGAATTTAATTCTTTTATGATGTCTCTAGGCTCTCTCTCCTGATAGATAGATAGATAGATAGATAGATAGATAGATAGATAGACAGATATTTTCCTTTTAGAAAACCTCTTGCTTTTCTGATATCCCACTCTCTGAGAGCATTATACTCAAGAGCAAGGATGGGAAATGTGTTGACCGCCAGGGTATTAGATAGCTGGGTTAAATGCCAAAATTAAACTGATATAAAAAGTAATACAGAAACAAGAAAAAAAGTGGAAAATGAAAATATAACCTTGTAAAAAAGTTTTTATTCTAATATACAGGCATGTTAATGAAAATAGTAGAGTGAATGGTTTCTGAAAGACATAAATGGACAGTATTGTTTTATGAATACATCATTAAGAAAATACTTTGACAGGAAGGGGAAATTCTCCAGATTCAGTGTGAGATTTCCACCTATAATTTTCATTTGGCTGGCGAGAGTGACTTGCGTTACTTGAGTTATGCTATTTTAGAAGTATTTGTCACCAGTATGTATCCCTTCTTTGATATTTTTCCTCCCTTCTACAGTGACTTTTAAAATCCAAATCTAATCAAGCTGCCACTGAGGAGATATTGTTATATTAAACATATAAATGTTTAAGCCTTATTAAATACAGACTGGGTTTCAGTAAATCATAAATGGTTAAAAAAAAAAAGTGAGGCTGGGCACGGTGGCTCACGCCTGTAATCCCAGCATTCTGGGAGGCTGAGGCGGGCGGATCATGAGGTCAGGAGATTGAGACCATCGTGGCTAACACGGTGAAACCCTGGCTCTACTAAAAATACAAAAAAACAGCCAGGCGTGGTGGCGGGCGCCTGTAATCCCAGCTACTCGAGAGGCTGAGGCAGGAGAATGGCGTGAACCCAGGAGGCAGAGCTTGCACTGAGCGGAGATCGCGCCACTGCACTCCAGTCGGCAACAGAGAGAGACTCTGTCTCAAAAAAAAAAAAAAAAAAAAAAAAAAAAGTGAATGAAAAATAGTATAAAAGGAATTACTCCCTAATTATTTATATTGTGGTAAATAAAATTCCCAGTTTCAAAATCAAAATGTAATGACTGCACCATTTTTCACTTTTTCTAGATGTGTTCAGAGACGTTAAATGAGAGAAATGATACATGAATATGCTTGGAGAGTAATAGGTATTGCTGAATAATATAAAGTTTGAGAATACACTTTTTTGCTTAAAACATAAAAATGGTGATTTATATTTTATTTTTAAATGTAGAAATAGCTAAAATATAAATTTTGTATAATGCAAGTGCTTTTCCTAGGTTTTAGTTTTATTTTAATTTAGGAGTAAAGATAAAGGAAGCTATTTATAAATAGTACTAAGTCCATGTGTTCTTTTCTCTAAACACATCTTGATGTGTTTTGAAGATCAAATGTTCTGAAAAAGCAAATTTCCTCTAAACCTGAGTCCTCTCTTTCGCTAGCAGAGAGAAAAAGTCTCTGCTAAAGTTACTGGATGAAAACAGAAACTGTATACTTGACTCTATTAGAGGAAAAAAGAAAATGTTTTTTATAATATTAAGTCAACTTGAAATAAAAGAAAAAAGTTAGCTATTCAGGCCTGTCCCTAACATTTGTGGGAGCTCGGAAGTATTGCAAATCTAGACTCACATATTAATGACTACATATTTGTAAGACATCAATCAAGCTTGAGAATTGTTAAAGTGTATTGAAATTCCTACATTGACAACTTCATAACAACTTAAAAAATTAAATTGAAATCTGCATTCTTGGACTGCCAGGAGAGGTCTACATTGGAATGTGAGGATTGGAAAGAGGCCCCAGGTCATAGCCAATTTCATTCTCTTCCCACCTCTTTTTCCATCTTGCTTGATGAGGGGTTTGTTACATTCAAGATACTGCAGCCTATTTGTCCAGCATCTCCTCATGAGACATCCCTTTGACCAAGGTTTGTATACACCAGTCCACCTTCAAAAAGGCTGATGTAGGGAATGGCCTTGAATAGACTTTGAAAGCAGTCTTAGGACCTTTTATTTCTCCTAAAGAGGAATCCAGAGTCTTGAGTACTGGTACATTGGCATAGCACATGGATGGGCATGACTCTTGTTTCACATGAGCACATTCACTTGTTTTGTGGACTCATCGCCACTTCCCCTTCTACTCTCCTTCCCAGCCCCCATGGGAGGAAGGTGAAAGTGGTTTGTGGTTCACTCTAAATGGCTGGCCTAGAACCTGAATTGTTCTTCCCTTTAGTCTAAGTTTAGCACTGCTACTATCTTGTTCCACTGTTCACATTTACCACAAAATGGGTCAAACATATAAAGAGAGCCTAAAGACACTTTTAATACATATTTGTAAATGAAAGTTTATTAATAAAATTGGAGACATATCAACACATAGTCACTTCTTTTCTAAAAAGAAAACACTCCCTACTTTATAGAATTGCTATGTGTATAGTTCCTTAGTAAGTGCTATGTGTGATCAGAAAATGTAGAATACAGATCTTTTATCTTCAGGTCACTTAACATCCAGGTCTGAACATAAGAAACATAAACACAAAAAAGTAACTTTCAGAAAAGTGCTGTACAATATATATTGGGGATCTTCTAAGAGGGGAGATGCCATCGTGGACTATGATGATCAAAGAAAGGTTAATAGAGCTTCCTATTATGTGATACTTGGAATAATAATATGGGGAAGAGGAAAAATGCATTATGGATTATTTAAAAGACAAGTGCACATTTGGTGATAAGCGTAGAAAACATTCAGATGTATAGAATACATACATTAGACAGAATGATGTGATTCAGAATATTTGAATATACAATTAGAAGTAAATGTTGGGACAAATTATGAAGGATTTAGAATATTAGATGTGAGAATTTCAACTTTATCCATAAATAATCAAAAAAAGAAACAATGTTTGTAAATTGCCCGAAAAAGGGCTATCCATCAAAAGGAGAGTCAGGGAATAACATATATTGTGTGTATTCAAAAAAAAAAATCAAAAGACTGTCTTCCAGTTTCACCTTTTAAGTGTGAGGGTCAAAGAAAGTAAAGAAAGTATAAATAAATTTGAGAAATCATTGAAAAAAAGAATTTAAGTATATGAGTAGGCATAGGCAAACTAAGGTAATGACAATGTCTGCGACCACAAATTTTTAATCAGTTTGACAGTTAGTACCTTTGACATAAATAGGAGAAACTTGAGTCAGGAACTTTGTCCTTTACTCATAGCACCTGACATAAGAGCTGGAGCCAGTTTTAGGTTTTTGCTAGTTTTTGTTTGTTTGTTTTCTTTATACATATATCAAAGTAAAAAATGAAAATGGCCAGAAAAAAGTTGGAAATTTGAGACTGGAGCTCAGGATAGGGATTATGATGTATTTTTAGTATACTCATTTACATAGAGATGATGGTTTACACTATTTTGAGAAAAAAGTGGTTTAGACGGAAAGTTAAAAATCAAGAAAAGAAATAAAGCATTAGACAGAAACAAAAATATTCAGGATAGGTTCATGTTATAAAAACCTTAAAAGGACAGGTTGATAGATTTTAAAAATATTGCAGTAAATAGTAATGTTAGAAAGAAATTGATCGCGAATTTCTCCCACCAAACATGCTATCATAATCAGATTACCTCAAACCAGAATTTAATCAAAACCATTGCATTGTTCTCTAACAACAAAGATTACTATTTACTACTGCTATAGAATTTTGATACCTTCAGGTCTATAGGAAAAGAATAAAACACCAAATGATTCTCAGCACAAAAATGGATAATGAATATCCATTTATTATTATTAAAATAATGGGCATGATTATGCTAATAGGTAATATTCTTTCTTTAGTATGAAACTGCGTTGTATTGTGTCTAAGAAAAAGTGTTGGTTGTTTTTGCAAAGTGTAATTCAGGAGATTAAGTATATTCACCAATCCACAGATTTCACTAATGAGAAGTGAACTGGAATTTGAAAACACATACACTTTTCCCCTTAAACAATTGCCAACTCCATTTTGCAAGCTGAGAAATGGAGAAAGAGGGCTGTCAATCTAGGTAAAGTCGGAGGTGCTACTTGTATTAGCAGGACTCAGGAATCAAAAATCTGTACTTCCTCCCATAAAAAGGGGTGAGATTTTTTCCCTATGGACAATGAGTTAATGTGGCTGCCTTCAAAGGCAAACAGACTTCAATGTGACTAGAAGAAAAAGACAGTGCAGAGTCCCCAAAAGAGAGGCATGTCTTTTAATGAATGAAAAACCAGAGATACTTTACAAAATAATACAATAACATGGCTTAGTTCTTTTCTTTTTTTTATTTTATTTTTTTATTTAATTAATTAATTAATTAATTTATTATTATTATTATTATTATACTTTAGGTTTTATGGTATATGTGCGCAATGTGCAGGTAAGTTACATATGTATACATGTGCCATGCTGGTGCGCTGCGCCCACTAACTCGTCATCTAGCATTAGGTATATCTCCCAATGCTATCCCTCCCCGCTCCCTCCACCCCACAACAGTCCCCGAAGTGTGATGTTCCCCTTCCTGTGTCCATGTGTTCTCATTGTTCAATTCCCACCTATGAGTGAGACTATGCGGTGTTTGGTTTTTTGTTCTTGCGATAGTTTACTGAGAATGATGATTTCCAATTTCATCCATTTAGTAGACTGTCCTGTCCTTCAAAAATAACAAGAGCCACAGTGAAATGACAATAATACATAGTAACCCCTTACTATGAGCCTATCACTAAAAATATTAATTATTTTGCATTTATTGTTTTATTTAATTTTCACAAAAATATAATGCCTATGCTACCAATACACACTTTTGCAGATGAGAAAATTGTATCAGAAGATGTAATGAAATTCTTCAACTTTACATATCTAATAACTGCTAAGATTGGCATTTGAATATACTTTGTCTGATTTTAGAGATTGTGACCTTAACCACTATGTCATACTTCCTTCCTGATTCGCATAGACACACAAATCTGGGCTTGGCTAGGTTCGTTTTCCGAAAGAAAGAGATGGGAAAATCTACTCCTTAAATGGACTATCAAACCAAACTTTAGATATCTTAGTCACAGAATACTATAATGTTAGTATATTTTATTTCTTAGCAGGTTATTAATGAAAAGTTTTAGAAAGAAACTTAACAGGAAGCATAACAACACATTGTTACAATAGGGAGTTAGAGATGAAATATTTTTAATAAAGGAAGGACTATGTAATAGTAGCCATATCAAGGAGGTCTTTTGGAATGGACTAGCATGAGTCTGCATTAGTACAGGAGGAACCACAGAGGATTAACAGCTTAAAGTTGATAGAGAACATTTGATGCTAGAGATAAAAGAAACTGATTGAATTTAAAGTTCTAGTGGAAAAGTTAGTCTGGACAATGGGCACTGAAAATTCAAGAATGGGTGATTTCAAATATAGGAAAATGTGAGCTAGGATGATTTATAGGTACATAAAGGAGCTCTTCATAGATGGTCACTGATGGTTTCAATAAAGTAGAAATGAGTTCATTTGTCAAGAATAAAGAAATTGGGACCATTGGGAGCTTAAGGTGGTTAGGCAAAGCTTGGCACAGATGCTGACAGAAGTGTATCAGAAAAGTAACAGGTTCAATCTTACTGATCTACCTTTATTGATTCATTTGTTTACTTGGTCATTCACTTTTTATTTAACAAAGAATTTAGTCATAACATTTTATATTTATATTTATGTATATATTTAAATTATATTTATATTTATTTAGCCCCCCCACCCCACAACAGGCCCCAGTGTGTGATGTTCCCCTGCCTGTGTCCATGTGTTCTCGTTTTTCACCTCCCACTTATGAGTGAGAACATGCGATGTTTGTTTTGCTCTTCCTGTGTATTTTTGCTGAGAATGATGGTTTCCCACTTCATCCGTGTCCCTGTGAAGGACATGAACTAATCCTTTTTATGGCGGCATAGTATTCCATGGTGTATATGTTTCACATTTTCTTTATCCAGTCTGTCATTGATGAGCATTTTTGTTGGTCCCAAGTCTTTGCTATTGTGAATACTGCTGCAGTAAACATACATGTGCATGTGTCTTTATAGTAGAATGATTTATAATCCTTTGGGTGTATATCCAGTAAAGGGATTGCTGCGTCAAATGATATATCTGGTTCTAGATCCTTGAGGAATCACCACGTTGTCTTTCACAGTGGTTGAACTAATATATATTCCCACCAACAGTGTAAAAGCATTCCTGTTTCTCCACATCCTCTCCAGCATCTGTTGTTTCCTAACTTTTTAATGATATCCATTCTAACTGGCATAAGATGGCATCTCATTGTGGTTTTTTTAAATTATACTTTAAGTTTTGAGGTACATGTGCACAATGTGCAAGTTTGTTACATATGTATACATGTGCCATACTGGTGTGTTGCACCCATTAACTTGTCATTTAACATTAGGTATATCTCCTAATGCTATCCCTCCCCCATCCCCCCACCCCACAACAGGCCCCAATGTGTGATGTTCCCCTTCCTGTGTCCAAGTGTTCTCATTGTTCAATTCCCATCTATGAGTGAGAAACATGTGGTGTTTGTTTTTTTGTCCTTGCGATAGTTTGCTGAGAATGATGGTTTCCAGCTTCATCCATGTCCCTACAAAGGATATGAATTCATCATTTTTATCTCATTGTGGTTTTGATTTGCATTTCTGTAAAGCCCAATGTTGAATTTTTTTTTTCATATGTTTTTTGGCCACATAAATGTCTTCTTTTGAGAAGTGTCTGTTCATATGCTTCACTCACTTTTTGATGGGATTGTTTGTTTTTTTTCTTCTTGTAAATTTATTTAAGTTCCTTGTAGATTCTGGATATTAGCCCTTTGTCAGATGGATAGATTGCAAAAATTTTCTCCCATTCTTTAGGTTGCCTGTTCACTCTGATGATAGTTTCTTTTGCTGTGCAGAAGCTTTTTAGTTTAATCAGATCTCATTTGTCAATTTTGGTTGTTATTGTTTTTGGTGTTTTAGTCATGAAGTCTTTGCCCATGTCTATGTCCTGAATGGTATTGACTAGGCTTTCTTCTAGGGTTTTAATGTTTTAGGTCTTATGTTTAAGTCTTCAATCCATCTTGAGTCAATTTTTGTATAAGATGTTAATGAAGGGGTCCAGTTTCAGTTTTCTGTATATGGCTAGCTAGTTTCCCAGCACCATTTATTAAATAGGGAATACTTTTCCCATTACTTGTTTTTGTCAGGTTTGTCAAAGATCAGATGGTTGTAGATGTGTGGCATTTTTTCTGAGGCCTCTATTCTGTTCCATTGGTCTATGTATCTGTTTTTGTACCAGTACCATGCTGTTTTGGTTACTGTAGCCTTGCAGGGGTTGCAATCCTAGTATCTGATAAAACAGACTTTAAAGCAACAAAGATCAAAAAAGACAAAGAAGGGCATTACATAATGGTAAATGGATCAATGCAACAAGGAGTGCCAACGATTATAAATATATATATATATATATATGCACCCAATATAGGAGCACCCAGATTGATAAAGCAAACTCTTAGAGACCTACAAAGAGACTTAGACCCCCATACAATAATAGTGGGAGACTTTAACACCTCACTGTCAATATTAGACAGATCAAGAAGACAGAAAATTAACAAGGATATTTAAGACTTGAACTCAGCTCTGGACCAAGCATACCTAATAGACATTTACAGAACTCTCCACCCCAAATCGACAGAATATGCATTCTTCTCAGTACCACATCACACTTACTCTAAAATTGACCACATAATTGGAAGTAAAACACTCCTCAGCAAATGCAAAATAATGGAAATAATAACAAACTGTCTGTCAGACCACAGTGCAATCAAATTAGAACTCAGGATTAAGAAACTCACTCGAAACCGCACAATTACATGGAAACTGAACAAGCTGCTCCTGAATGACTACTGGGTAAATAATGAAATTAAGGCAGAAAGAAATAAGATCTTTGAAAACAATGAGAACAAAGACACAACATACCAGAATCTCTGAGACACAGCTAAAGCAGTGTTTAGAGAGAAATTTATAGCACTAAATGTCCACAGGAGAAAGCAGGAAAGATCTAAAATCGACACCCTAACATCACAATTAAAATAACTAGAGAAGCAAGAGCAAACAAATTCGAAAGCTAGCAGAAGACAAGAAACAACTAAGATCAGAGCAGAAATGAAGGAGATAGAGACATGAAAAGTCCTTCAAAAAAATCAATGAATCCAGGAGCTGGTTTTTTGAAGAGATCAACAGAATAGATAGACCACTACCCACATTAATAAAGAAGAAAAGAGAGAAGACTCAAATAGACACAATAAAAACTGATAAAGGGGATATCACTACTGATCCCCCAGAAATACAGACTACCATCAGAGGGTACTATAAAAACCTCTACACAAATAAACTAGAAAATCTACAAAAAATTTATAAATTCCTGGACACATCCACTCTCCCAAGACTAAACCAGGAAGAAGTCAAATCCCTGAATAGATGAGTAACAAGTTCTGAAATTGAGGCAGTAATTAGTAGCCTACCAACCAAAAAAAAGGCCCAGGACCAGACGGATTCACAGCCAAATTCTACCAGAGGTACAAAGAGGAACTGGTACCATTCCTTCTGAAATTATTCCAAACAATAGAAAAAGAGGTACTCCTCCCTAACTCATTTTCTGTAGTCATCTTCTTTTTAAAGTACATTCTTATCATGATACATAAAATAGGAATTTCTTGATTTATTTTATCTCATTATTTTATCTTGCCCTAATCTCTAATCTCTATTTTTATTTCCTTCTGCTTCTCTCTCTTACTTCAATTGCATTCATGTGTTTGTGGTAGGCCCTTGAATATGCATTTTTGAAAACTATAAAATTTTGTGGTTGTTTTTGAGTTATATGCTGTATATATAGTTTTTACTTTTGTAAATCCAACACTATATTATTAAGACCTATTCTTGTTATACTGTGTATCTTTACCTCATTTTTTTTTTAATGCTGCGCAGCACACTATTCTTTCTTCTTCTTTTTTTTTTTTTTTTTTTTTTTGAGATGGAGTCTCACTCTGTTGCCCAGGCTGGAGTGCAGTGGCGTGATCTCGGCTCACTGCAACCTCTGCCTCCCGTGTTCAAGCGATTCTTCTGCCTCAGCTTCCTGAGTACCTGGAACTACAGGCGCATGTCACCACGCCTGGCTAAGTTTTGTATTTTTAGTAGAGATGGAGTTTCACCATATGGGACAGGCTGGTCTCAAACTCCTAACCTTGTGATCTGCCCGCCTCGGCCTCCCAAAGCACTGGGATTATAGGCAAGAGCCACCACGCCCGGCCTGTATTCCATTTTTATAAACAATTGTGTGTGTGTGTGTGTGTGTGTGTGTGTGTGTGTATTACAGTGATAGATTCTTTGCCTCCTTCCAACTCCCTGCAACAACAAATGTCTCTAATGGATATCATATCCTTTCATGAGTTTAAACTTAAGTTGATTTGCCATGTGGATCAAGAGTAGGATTGCTGGTTCATAGGTTTGGATTTCATTTCACTCCACATTGCTCTCTGGATAGTTGCATCAGTCTGTACTCCCATCAGTAGTACATATGAAGTCTAGTTTTCTAAATTAAAAAAAAAAATTGTTATTATTTGAACATTATCTTCCATCTCACTAATGAGCACTTCTCAAATTTAACCCTTCTGCTGTTTATACCATATATTTAATCCTTCATTTCAACAGATATGGTTTTCATATTCAAAAAATATTTTATGATTGCTAATTTCTTCTTCAGGTTTCGAATATTTTGCCTTATGTCTTTGAGAACATTTACTATACATATTTTTGGGTTTATTTTAACTTTTTTTTTTTTTCTTCAGAGACAGTGTCTTTCTCTGTTACTCAGGCTGGAGCAAGTGCAGTGGTGACATCCTCCTAGCTAACTGCAGCCTTGACCTCCTGGGCTCAAGAGATTCTCCTGCCTCAGCCTCCTTAGTAACTGGGACTACAAGTGCATGCCACCACACCTAGCTATTTTTTAAAATTATTATTTATTTTGTAGAGACAGGGGCTCTCTTGGTTGCCCAAGATGATCTCAAACTCCTAGCTTCAAGCAATGCTCCTGTCTTGGCCTCCCAAAGTGCTGGGATTACAGACGTAAACAATCACACATGGTCACATATTTTAAACTATTGTTAATTTTTGTAAATCTGGTTGTCTTAGATATATATGTATTTTATTTTAGAGTCGTTGAATTCCTTTGAGGCCTATTTTTTTCCTAGTAAGATTTATTATGCTGATTAAGAATACATGGCACTAAAATCAGGCTCAAGATTGACCCGCCAGAAGTGTTTAGAATGAAGGACTCCTTAGGAAATAACTGGATTCTGCCACCCTTTGTTTGCCTTCCTCCTCCATAAAAGTTGGTGTATTCATGTGTCCATGTGTCCTGGGTGGTGCTGTTTACCAAGACTGGTCTCCCTCAGTTTTAATCACCATCCTAACACTCATTGTATGGAGTAGTTGGGTTAGAGGAGAATGCCTAGGGTTCAGATGGTCTTTCTGCACTTGTCACTATTTCCTAATTTTCCAAGCTAGGTTGAGTCATATTCTGCCCGGCCGACTCCAAAATGGCTTTAAAGGAGTTAGCAGTGGTCTCTTTTCAACTCTAGTTTTGTTAGAATGGGAGCTCCATTTGGCCAAGGTTTTGTCTTTCTGGCTCTGTAGTGTATTCTCACTATTTAGAAGAGTGCCTTGCACACTGTGGGTACTGTAACTATTGAAAGAGCAGAAAAAAATACAAGAATGCAATGAAAAGAAATGGTGACCACTAAAAACTTCTGCCCCAGCATATTCTGGTTTCCTTACATCTCACTTTTCTGCTCTTTGCTGTCATTTTTTTCTCTACTCGCAGACTTTACTGTAGTTTGTAACTGCAAGGGTTTCTCACATCTTTTAGTATTAGATGCTGATTTCTGTGCCATTTCCAGGGTTGTGGTCACAGAAAGAAGCCCACATCATAGTTCTCCATCTTACCAGATAAAGCTTAGCTTAATGTACTTCTATGCCAATTTCTTTGAATAACTAAACTTTCAATAATTTAATCAATCACTGATTAATCCAAGATTTGTCTCAGATGGGGCACAACTTCCACAACCTAATGTAGCTTCCACAACCTAATTTTTAATCCCCGAAAATGAAATTTACCAATTATTTTGTTATAATCATATAAATATAAAAATTCTGAACAGTGAAATAAAGTATCTCAAAAGTAAGAGTACTGTTGGACAACAATAGCTAAAAAAGTGTAACAAATATGAAAATATGCAGGCTCTGTCTCTTACCTTTAATCATTCTATACTTCTGGGGAGCACAGTTATTCTGAGACTCAGTTTTCACAGAAGTAAAATGGGAACAAAAACAGTTCCTCTGCCTGGCTCATAGAATTTCTGTGAGAATAAAAGACAATTAATCTTTCTAAAGATATATTGCATATATTGTAAAGTACCACAATTATAAATACAGGAGAATACTTGCTTCTCTTTGTATCCATTTTTCTGTTTCCAATGCTTGTTTGGTTTTTAAATTTTAATAGTATTTTCCTGCTACTCAATGTTTGACTACTGAAATTCTTATATAATGTTTTCTGCAAAAAAATTTTATGGACATAGAATAATTGCATGTGCTCAATTTCTTGATTAAAATACTTTATTGTGATTATTTTGTAAAGAAAAGAATTGCAGAGTAATTTCAATTTTGTGCAAATTATAATAATTAAATATTTAGACTAAAAAAGATAATGCAAGAAGGCTAAATTGTACTGACATATTATTAAGATTACTTTTTATTTATTCAAACTTGTTAATTGTTCCTAATCAGAAGTGAACCATTATCTATGTAAAAATAATTTGATTCAGAAAATTTTGGTCTCAAATTTACATGACGCCATCATTATCCTTTTTATGTTCTGGAAAATTTATTCTAAATTACCTAGAAAAAAATGTTGATTCTATAGTGTTATTTTTTATTCTCTATATGTCAGGTAAGAATAAAGGGAAACAAGTAAGTAAAGGAAAAACAAAGACGAAAAAGGAAATTATACTCAAGTCACATAGATATCTGAAGTCTCAGATTTATGTGAAACTTTCTGTTTGGTAGAGGGTATAGAAAAGAGAAAGGGATATTGAATTTCTGACAACCTACGTGCTTAGTGCTTTGTCTACCAATGTGATGAGGACATATTTATTTTTTCCCTGAGCTTTCTGCATTGAGACAAGTACATTATAAACTTATCATACAAATGATTCAAAAAAAATACTTGCCATTTATTTTCTATTAGTTCTTTTTCTCCCGAGGTTACTGCCCTACAAGGAGCTATTTTAACCTCCTCCTGTCTTTGCCAGTGAGAACATCTTGACATGACTCAAATTCCAATTCTGATGTACTGGAAGAATAAAAACACATTTATTTTAAAAATCTAAAGCATGTTAATGATGCCATAGAAAGACATCTTGCTTAAGATAAGCCCATTAATTTTACCTTTGTAAACATGTTTCAGCATGACTGTGTGATTAAGGTTTCATTCTGTGCAGACTACAACTGTAGCAACGGCAGCAGCCAAGAAAAAATAGCAAAATATTTTTAAAAACAGAAGCAAACAGCAAGACTTTCACAATCCATTGTTTAAATTCATCTTTTATATCTTGTTTTGTTACGTTTTTCTCTCTTACTTTATGTGTATAACGAAATACCATTATCACTGTCATCATCCCCAGATTAAAGCTTCGAGAAAGAAGAAAGCCTATCCTAGAATTGATTTTTAGGCCATTTTACTTGAGATGATCGACAACAAGAGGATTTTCATTTGCTTTGTCAGTGTAAGTTGGCTGCTGTGCATCTGCAGTGAAGGCAGCGCAGGTCTCTGTTTGCATTCTGGGGTTTGTTAGCAGCAATGACCTGTCACAGAAAGGCTCTGCAGCACAATATTTACACAGATCATTAGCAGAGCAGACCCTGTTTGCCTGATCGCTAATCAGTTTTGTGACTGCCCCAATTTCATCAAGACTATAAATAAAATAAGCAATCGGAAAAAGCCCCAAAATGGGCATTGTCAGAGCTGGTGACACTTCTGGCAGCTATAGGCATATAAATCCTCTGATAATAATGCAGTGGTAGTGACAAATAAAAGACTGCATTTAAACTATGAGCCTGAAAATGAGTGTGTATGTTACTGCAAGAGGACTTTCTTTTCTTTATACTCTGTTGATTTCAGCTTACTCTAGCCCTGTTGTGTAAACAAGCTAGCAATAGTCAAGTAGGATTTGCTTTTTTCTCCTTTCACTCAGGATTGAAATTTGCTTACTGCAGTTTGCAATGTAGAGGCCATGACATGTGAACCCATGGTGAAAAGACACAAAAGAAGGGGAATTCGTAAGTGAGAGGGCACGCTGGACTTACTGGCCTGTCTGACCTCCGTTGCAAATATTACTCACAGAATCAGTAGCATTCAAAATGCTGACAGAAAGATTGTAAGAGGTCAGCAAAGGGTGAACCTGTATGAGAGCCTAGGGACTAACCTTTAACAGTTATGATAAACTATTAGCTGTATGGTGGCCACAACTGAAATGCAACTGTTCATTTATTTCTCTTTTTTGCATTTTTTGATATGTGCCCAAATCAATAGTGATTACGTTCTCCTTTGTTGTAGAAAAAAAGTATATAAAAGACTCAGAAGAGTCAAGCCCTGGGATGTTTTAATAAGCAGTTGACATTGAATAAAAACATTATTTGCAAAGAGAGTTTATTAAAGTCTTTCAGCTTTGCTCCCTCTGTCTCCTTTGTGACTTGACTCTTACTGAGAACCACAAGGCCATCTACTAAAGATTACATGGTAATCATTAGTAGACAGATGCAATTTTGTCTACCATGTAATCTTTACTTTCTGTTCCAGGAAAATATGAGTATTTTTAAAGTTAGTGGAAATTTACAGATTTTCTGTATACAGGGCATTGGCAGGCCAGAGAAACGCTAATTAATTCATGTCGTAAATGTTTATTGTGCAGCTACTATGTGTACTGGATAGAAAGTAGTATCTGACAGACATGTTCCTTGCGCTCTAAAACTCAGTTTAGAAAAGAGAATACAGGTTGAAATATAATGAACATTTGTTTTATTTTATATTACATGATACCTTTTTTTTTGTTTGTTTCTACCTTCATTTTCATCAGGGGAAGGGAATGTGTGTCTATTGGAACTCTTTTCCTATATTCGTTTTAGGATTGCCATACCTCTGGTTTCCCAGGTATATAGTTCATCAAAACTAGGGGCAGATCTAGCCTTTGTGGGAACTGCAACTTATAAAATGTGGAGTTCCTCTTTAGGAAAAAGGATGTGCAGCCCTAGAAAATGAAAGGATCCAACTGTAAATAATCGTCTAAAATGAACTTAGTATGGTATATTCTTACTTTTTTTTCTGAGTGAAAGGTACCTTATGTATCATACCAATTCCCAATGAGTTTCATCCTTTTGTCTGGGTTATTTTCAGTTTTCAGTAAAATAAATGCGTGTATACCACAACCTCTAAGTACTTCCTTTAGACATTATGGTTTAAATTTGGTATGAAAGAGGAAGCTTCTAAAAGTGTTTTCTATTTGCATGATGATTTATAGGCAAATATACCGGCACATATAGTTACGTTAAAACTTAGATATTTAAGTATATGTTGGATGAATGAAAAAATTGAAGAGCAGAAAAATGTAAAAACAAAAGAAGGTAAGTCAAATATTTTGTGAGAGTTCTTGGATGAAAAGTAGAAATTTAAAATGTAAAGTTTTAAAAAATAGCAATGTCCAGTAAATGCATGCACACAAACATGAAATAACTTAAATGTCATTATGCTAATTGTACTCGCATAAACTTTCAGGACATTAATACAGATAAGGACATAATTACAGTAGTTATAATGATTAAAAAATAGTGTGCCCCATACTATGAATTCCACACACAATTTGATTACTGGGAGACATTTAGAGTCAGCAGACTAAATGTATAGGTGCTATACTGTAAATTGTAAGTTGGATGGGAGGCCACCAACTTTGGTATTGGCTATAGCACTTCAATTAAAGAAAAGTGGCCGGGCCTGGTGGCTCATGCCTATAATCCCAGCATTTTGGAAGGCTGAGGCCGAAGGATTGCTTGAGTCCAGC